>NW_026575052.1:72116250-73365000 GCF_905146905.1 Nyctereutes procyonoides | reverse complement strand
CAAGTAAGTGCTAAACCATGTGGAGGTGATTGTAAGGTCAAAATGAGCTATGAGAAAAGTCTGTGTTGACCTGAGAGGGTCTCAAAGGCCCTATCAAAGAGCAGCAGCTTACAGGGGAGGCAACATGGAACAGCCTGGAAGAATAAGGGAGATCAATGGCATAGAAATTAAATAAGGATTAATTAATTAATTTAAAAATATATTTATTTATTAATGAGAGATACAGAGAGAGGCAGAGACACAGGCAAAGGGAGAAGCAGGCTCCCTGCAGGGAGCCCGATGCAGGACTCAATCCCAGGACCCCGGGATCACGCCCTGAGCCAAAGGCAGATAACCACTGAGCCACCCAAGTGCCCAAGGATAAATTTATTAATTTAGTTCTAAGGGGTAGTGAAACAAAGCAATCTAGATGTCAGGTAGACCGCATTTAAGACATTGAGGAAAGAGGGAGCCCCCTACCATTTAAGGAAATAAGAATTCAATTATGAAACTGTTAATCTAAGAATGGCGCTGCTAATCCAGTTATGAAGCTAGTAACCCTACGACACCACCTGTGGTAATGCCACTAAAAATAAAAGTGTAGCTCAAGACTGGGATCTCGACTACAATTGTAAAGCCATCCAAGTAAGCTAACTGCAAGACACATTGCAGGGTGTATTGAGTATTATTGCAGCTGAGGTGTTTATTTGTTTGTTTGTTTGTTGTTGCCCAGGGTGACTGGATACCAAACCAACCAGAGGAAAAATGGTTAAGTAGCATCCTTAAAACACTGTCATCATCAGGCCATGGTTCTGTCATTAGATTAGACGTTCCTTAAGATCAGAGGCCATACCTTATAAATATATCCTAGTCAGACACAAAAGATGGCAAAAGTGATGTGTTGTTGGTGCTGGTGACAAAAGATGCAAACTGGCCTGCTGCTGACCCTGCCCTCCCCTCCCTTGCTGTCAGCTGTCATTCCTCAAAATGTGACAAGAGCTGCCTCCTGCCCAGCTGCCTTCTTTCCCATTTCAAATCAAGAGGAGAAAGATGGGGCAATATTATTTGTTTGTTTGTCCTTTTCACATACAATTTCCTGTAATCTATTCTGTGTTCTGACTAATTTCCCAGGATGCTCTCTTAAGGCAAAGAAAATTCTCTTCTTTTCCCATCTCAAGTATCTTGAAATGGTTCCTCACAGCTCTCGGCTGGATGAATTCCCCCAGTGGTTCCTGAGTCTATCTTCATTCATGAATTTCCTCATTCATTTCCATCTACTAAAGATCTACCACAAGCCAGGTACCCTTCTTAGAACTAGGGCTGCACCACCAAGTTCTCATAGAGCTTTAATTCTAGACAATGAAGAGATGGACAACAAATACATATCCTGCCAGGCAATAGTGTTGTTGAGTGAAATACAACAGGGATGGGGAGTATGAGAACTCAGGGTGAGAAGCTTTATTTTGCATGAGGAGTGGAGGTCTTACTGATAATCAGAAACCTGAATAAATTGAGTTTTCTGCTTAACTTGATATCTAAGCAGAAGCCTGAATAAGCCAAGAGAGAGGGAGCCATGTTAATAATCTGGAAAAGAAATATCCCAGAAAGACAGAAAAGTAAATACAAAGGTCCTGTGACAGAAATATATTCAGTTTATTTGAGGAACGACAAAGAGGCCAGTGTGTTCAAAGTGGTCAGAGTGGAGGAAAGGGCAGAAGCAAGTGAAATCAGAGGGGAAGCTTAGGGCTATTATGAAGAACATTAGACTATGAGAAGAAGGACAAGAGTACAGGGCATCTGGGTGGCTCAGTGGTTGAGCATCTGCCTTTGGCTCAGGTTCTGGGATGGAGTCCCACATCGGGCTCCCTGCATGGACCTGCTTCTCCCCCTGCCTGTGTCTCTGCCTCTCTCTCTCTCTCTCTCTCTCTCTCTCTCTCTCTCTCTCTGTCTCTGCGTGTGTGTGTGTATCTCTCATGAATAAATAAAATCTTTAAAAAAAAAAAAAGGACAGGAGTAGACAAATCAACTAGAAGACAAGTGATTTAAACCAGACAAGAGGGGGATCCCTGGGTGGTGCAGCGGTTTGGCGCCTGCCTTTGGCCCCGGGCGCGATCCTGGAGACACGGGATCGAATCCCATATCGGGCTCCCGGTGCATGGAGCCTGCTTCTCCCTCTGCCTGTGTCTCTGCCTCTCTCTCTCTCTCTCTCTCTGTGACTATCATAAAATAAAAATAAAATTTAAAATAAATAAATAAATAAATAAACCAGACAAGAAATGAGGGTAACTTAGAATGTGGTGATTGTACTGAAAGTAGGAAGTGGTAAGACTCCAGATTTATTTTGAAAACAGATCCAATAGACTTAGCTCATAGATTGGAGGTGGGATGAGAGAGGGAAAAAAAGACCATCGTAAATTTTTTCAATATTGTTGACTTGAGCAGCTGGAAAAGTGAAGCTGCCATTTACCCATATAGGAAAGGTTAAGAAAACCAGGTTTAAAGGTTGGAGCAGGGAAGTTCAGGAATTTGATTTTGAACTTGTTAGGTTTTTTTGATGTCTATTAGACATCCAGGTAGGAGTACCAGGTAAGCAGTAGGATAAATCAGTTTGGATTTCAAGAAAAAAATTTGGGTTGGAGATAAAAAATTAGAAATTACCAGCATGGATATTACATAAAGACATGAGATAGGATGAGATCAGCCAGAGAGGGAGTACAAACAGAGAAAAGGAGAGGAGCAGGACAGAGCCGTGGGGAATTCTGATGTCTAAAGACTGTGGAAAGGATGGGAAGCCAGGCAAGGAGGTTGACTGCTGGCCCAGGGCCAGCAAAGTAGAGGACAGTCAAGAGAGAATGGCTGTGAGGATACCAAGTGAAGCAGGTGTTTCCAAGAAAGGAGGGAGTAAAAGATAAATAGGATGAAAACCAGGAATCAGCCTTCGGATTTGGCAACAAGGAGGTCATTAGAGACCTTGACAAGAGCATTTTTGATAAAATTAGGAAATGTGAGCCTGATTGGAAGGAGTTCAACAGAGGGTGAGGAGACAGACAGTGGAGACAGTATGTTTAGACAGTTTTGCTGAAAAGGAGGAGCAGAGAAATGGGAGGTAGAAAGAGAAGAGTGTAGGCTCAGGAAAGTTTGTTTTTATTCCCCCAAAGATTATCTTGATTCATTTATATCTATCCATATGGTCTATTAGTAAGATAACAAACAGATGTCTTTTGATAAGAGCAAATTAATTTTTGGTCCCCTGGATTCACCTACTGTTCAAATTTGTTAGAAGACATTATGTTAGAATACTATCACTGAGATATCTCAGAGTCTGATGAGCTATTCCAAGAAGCCAAGATACTTATCATAAAGGGACATCTTCCATCTTTTTGGAAAATCTACAATATACACCTCCATTTATAGAATCACACAACCCTTTAATGGGGTTCCAAACATCCCCTTAAAGCAACTAATGGGTTTTTACTTTAATCCAACACGAGACTTTTCAGAGTCATATATGGAAGTTGGGCAGGTTCTGAAATGTTTGAACCTTATTCCTTAGTCCTCCAGTGGGTGCAGCACAAGAGACAGGCCAAGCAATGGAAAGGCAGGAGGGCAGAGGCTAATGATGAAACAGAAAAACCGATGGTGTATTGGAGGCAAGAGGCTAGCATGGAACATAAGAGCATCAGGTGCTCAGACAAGGATGCAGTTTGCCAACAGGGAGGGCCACTGATTTTATAGGCAGATGGGTCACTTGCTGGGCTCGGGCTAGGATTTTTCCAATTAAGCTCCTAGATATGAAGTGCTTAATATACTCCAGTCAGTATATTAAGCATTCGCTATACATCCAGTCATTTAATATCTACCACATTTCTTCAAGTTCAATACTGTCTGCTCCATCTTATAGATAAGGGAGCTAAAGTTCAGAGATATTAAGGGTTTGTCCAAACTTGCACATCTGTTAAGTGGTTGAATCTGACACCTATTATAAAACATAACTTTTACATTTTCTGGTTTATTGTCCACAGTTATGTAGACCAAGGAGGGGATGCCCATTAGTGACCCGAAGGAAATAGCCAATGCCTTGAGTAACAGGGTTGATTGTGGAACCAATTATTGTGACATTGTTTCCACCATCTCTGTTGCTCTGTACATAGCAAAACACCCCCACATTTAAGAGCGTTAAGACAACAATCACTTATTTTGCTCACAAGTTTGCAATTTGGGCTTGAAAGCTCATTTTTGCCCCATGTGCCTTGGCTGGGTCAGGTCTACCTCCAAGATGGCTCCCATAGGTGGCTGGAAATGGTTTGTTGGCCAGGGACCTCAGTTTCTTTACACGTGGGTCTTTCCATGTGCCCTGGGATTCTTAACAAAATGGCAGCAAGGTTTCAAAATTTAGTACTCCAAGGAACAGAAAGTAGAAGCTTCAGTATCCTGAAATCTGGGCCTGGAATCGGCACAGTATCACTCATGCTATATTCTAGTTTTCAAGCCAGCTCAATTGCAGTGGGAAGATAATCAAAGAATCTGTGGTTATTATTCACCCCTCAGAATCTGGCCCTTGGCTTTGAATGATTTATATTCCTCCCATGTGAAAAATAAACTCATCCCTTCCCAAGGCCTGCAAAAATCCAGTTCCATTATGGCATTGACTCGAATTATTCCAGGATCTCATCATCATTGAAATCAGATTAGGCTGGTTGGGTGTGGTTCCTCTCAGCCTAAAGACCTATGCCCCCCACCAGACCTGCAAACAATGGTTGACTAAGCATAGGATAACTGGAATAGTCCCATTAAAAAGAGATAGAACATAGTCACATGGCAGTCTCTGGTCCTTTAGAACTTGATAGTTCACTCCAGCACATGTGGTCAGTTTCTTGATTAGTGTAATTCCTATTCTTTGGCAATTACTTTGTAGAGTCAATGATTCTGCTCTTTGAGCAATTGCTCCTATTGCAAGTGAGTACTTTCTCAGCCTGCTTCCCTCCTATGGAAGGTTGGGAATCCAAATACCTTTTATTTTATGCTGTTTGCCCCTTCCAAAAGAAATCAATATAGTCTTGTTAAAAATGTTGAGTCTCTTAGGGATCCCTGGGTGGCTCAGTGGTTTAGTGCCTGCCTTTGGTCCAGGGCGTGATCCTGGAGTCCCGGGATCGAGTCCCACATCAGGCTCCCTGCATGGAGTCTGCTTTTCCCTCTGCCTGTGTCTCTGCCTCTCTCTCTGTGTCTCTCATGAATAAATAAATAAAATCTTTTAAATTGTTTTGAGTTTCTTATTTATCAATTTATAATCAATTCCACTACACAAAGTCATACCCGTATTTCTTTCCAAGACAGACTCTTCAGTGTCTTGTGTAGTTACTAAGGCAGGTGTGAAATATTTCCCTTAATACCTAAAAGCCTGTTATTTAACCTAAAGAATCTATGATTTTTAAGCACAGGCCTTTCAATTCTACTAGGCATACTCTTAAATCTTTCTGAAGTCTTAACAAAGGATCTTAAAGCCATTATTGTGAGACTTTGCCCCCAGACCATGTTTTCCTAGTAGAGCCCTGGATTTGGTCTTTGCCCAAAAGCCATTTCTTACTTTGAGAATTATTTCCTGGATGAAAATGGGGATGAAAAATACTTTATTATTGAGCCCAGAAAGTCCTGGCTCTGTTAGAGTCCCTCTACACTCAGGTTGAAATGTAACAAGATTTGTTTTAAAACTCATTTCTCTCTTTTCATATTTCATCATATGTAGATAAAAAGGAATGGTTGACTCTTTTTTTTTTGTATTTTTTAAATTGGAGTTCGATTTGCCCATATAGCATAATACCCAGTGCTCATCCCGTCAAGTGCCCCCCTCAGTGCCCATCACCCAGTCACCCCAACATCCCCCCACCCACCTCCCCTTCCACTACCCCTTGTTCGTTTCCCAGAGTTAGGAGTCTCTCATGTTCTGTCTCCCTCTTTGATATTTCCCACTCATTTTCTCTCCTTTCCTCTATAGTCCTTTTCACTATTTTTTATATTCTCTGTATAAGTGAAACTATATAATGTTTGTCCTCCAATTGACATACTTCACTTGGCATAACACCCTCCAGTTCCATCCACTTTGGTGGGTATTTGTCATTTCTACTGGCAGAGTAATATACCATTGTATACATAGACCACATCTTCTTTATCCATTCATCTTTCAATGGACACTGAGGCTCCTTCCACAGTTTGGCTGTTGTGGACATTGCTTCTATGAGGTTGACTCTTTTGATATTCTATCTGAAAATAACCTTACCCTGATCCATAAGCTCATCAGATACATTTTCTACAGATGACGGTTTTGCTATACTATTTACCACTACATAATACAGGTCATTTCATCTCCAGCATTTTTCTCACCATTCTTCATTCAAGTCCTCACCAATTACCTCCTGAGGAACTTCCAGCTTCCACCTGCTAGCTGGTCCCAAAGCTGATGCTACATGTTTAGGATTCTGATTACGGCAGCATCCTACTTCTAGGTAACAAATTCTGTTCCAGATACATTGCAAGTACTCCAAGAGATTGACCAGGTTACTGCCAGCCTCTTAAAGCCTGGACCTAGAAACTTCACTGATCAAACTTGCTCAGATTCAAGGGAAGGGTATGCTCAAATGCCACTTCTTTTTAAATTTTTTAGTTTATTTTGAGAGAGAGAAAGAGAGCACAAGCAGAGGGAGAAGCAGACTTCCCACTGACCAGAGAGCCCAACAGAGGGCTCAATCTCAGGACCCTTAGATCATGAACTGAGCTGAAGGCAGACTGAGCCACGCAGGTCACCCTAGATGCCATTTCTTTATGGAAGTATTGTCAAATAAATTTGAGGCATCTTTAAGTCTACCACAGATGGGGAAGCCTGATGGGGGAGCAGGTTTGAAGATGAAAGTTCAATTCAGCATACTGACACTGCAAGACATAGTCAACATTTTAGATAGGCATTTGGATGTGACTCTGGATCCCAGAAGAGAGCTCTGAGCTTGGTGGGGAGTGGGGAGCAGAATCTAAGAGCTCTGAAAATGAATTCCATTACCTGGAAAGTAGAAGAGAAGAAGGCTCAACGCTAATGCTTGAGAAATTCCGATTCAGGTAGTGGAGCAGCTGACAACATAGGCAGAGGAAAAGCATTCAGGAAGTCAGGGAGAAAGCCAGACCAGGGTGGTGTTTTGCAAGTCACAGAAGAGAGAAAGAGCCATCAAGTGACATGTGTGCTCTTCCCCATCAGGCTTCCTGCCAGCTCATATAGAACAAATAAAAACCTGCATACTTTCCTACTGGGTTAAAATTACCAGCAGGGTTTGGACCAGGCTATGAAATTTGTTTTTGTGGAAGAAAGGAAATATTTAAATAATGTGAATTTCTAGGGGAAGAAGTTGAAAACCTAATAAACTTGATAGCCATGACACTTCTAGACTGGGCAGGACATATTCCTAACAGGAACAATATGCAGGGAAGAGGAAGAGGAGCAAAAGCCAAGAGCATACCTGCAAATTGTCCTTCTACACAAGAGTCAGACATTTTGCCTTTTCATTTGCTTGTTTTTAAGGAGAAGGACAATCTTCAGGGAAAATTAAAAACCAAGATACAGCGCATATTTTCACGAAGTATAAATCAAGTAAGACAATAGAAAGCTGTTGACAACAGAAATTTCCTTTTCAAACTATGTCCACTAAAGTGAGTTTTGTAAAGGGTGCCCCGCCTGGGTGGTATTTCTGGACAAGCACAAGCTGACTTGCACTTATTGGAAGTGAACACTGCGATTTGCTTAAAATATTCTTCTATGCTAGGATGCCTTCTTCACCTTCCAGTTCCTGCCCACTCAGGATGCCAGGATTCACTTTGCTTTTTCTCCAGCTTCCCCCTTCTCCTTCAGTGGACAAAAAGCACTGGACATTAGATGAGAACATCTGGAGTCTGTTCCCTGAGAGGCCCTGGAACCCTCTCCATGGACGATTGCTCTGCTGTGGAAGGAAATTATAATACAGGACAGGCACAGCTTTGTCAGCATCCTTGGGGGTGGCTGGTTTCATCTCTTGGGGGGTGAAAACTATAAAAAAGTCTTTATATAGGTCTTTCCAAATTCCAAATTCTGGAGGCAGGGCCACCCAAATCCTCCATGTCTAAAATAAAAAACCAGCCCAGTGCTTTGCTGGCACACTGATCAGGGCAGGTGTCACCTCCTGCAGGTTGGTTGTCTTGGAAATATTCCAAGGAGGATCATAAAGTTCTGCCAGTAATTAAGTATAAAAATAAGGAGAAATGGGCTAAAAGAAAATATTCAAGAAGAGGGGATATTTGAAAGATTCCAGGAAGGCACTGGGAAACAGTACAAGTTTTTCCAGGGGATTGATCTGAGTTTTGGAAAAGTCTTCTAACTGCCCAGAGTTTATGCAAATCCAAGTTCTGAATGTTTTTAAGGTCTGCCCCATCAATCGTAATATATAATGGAAAGAGCTAATTATCTTAGTACTGTGCAGCTGCATGCAACCTTCAGATTAATAGCAGAGTTCAAAGAGACAAGCAGATGTGTAAAGCAGAAGCAATGCCAGATATGTACTTTGGAGCATTAGGAAATATTTGGTTTGATGAAAGAGTCTTATTCAATAATAATTTTCCATCTCTCAACCATGGCGATGGGATTAATATATATTAGTCTGTCAACTAGATTGCTGTTTTTCATTGTATTTGTTATTTTTCCATTTGGGGTTTATTAGACAGGAAATTGCAGCTTTTTCGAAGCTTGTGTAGATTTTGTAAATCGCAAATGGAAGACTCGGAAAAAATAAATCCAAATAAGGTGCCTCTGCTATTGTCAATTGCAATCTATTATTCTCCTTTTAGTAGAACTGAGAATAACACTACACAGTTCAATTTGCTGAAACCTGTCTCTTAATTTTTCAGCTAACTAGTTGAGGTTTGGACACAGATTTTGAAGACAACAAGTATTTGTCTTGTTGTATTTGGACACAGATTTGAAGACAACAAGCATCTTGTTTCAGCAATCTTTCTAGATGCCCTGGAAGGCCAGTCTAGATATTTTGGGCTTCAAAAGGCTCAAAGCCAAAGATGCTAACTATCCAATGTGACTCTGGAAAATGCCTAGCTTTGTGATGGACACTGGCATATCTTTACTGAAATCCAGCTTTCTGCCAGAAGAGTATGAAGACATTTCACTTGGGAATGTTCTAGGCAAAACGATCCTCAGCAAAAATGATCGAAAAAAAAAAATACATCAAGATGCAGTCATCATTTTCAGGTAAGAGAACTCTGTGTGACTTCATTCTTCTTCAACTTCTCTTTATGTCCCAAAGTTTCTACAGTGGGAATGAATGAAACGGTGAATGGTGTTGAACTGAGATAAAACTAAATATTTTATCTAACAGAAAGCCAGCTCCTTTCTAAAGTGGACATGTTAGCTTCGTAAATAGCTTAAATTTATAAGTGAATTATTAAATTCTCTAATCCTCCTTGAAATGTTTATTTACCGGTAGAGAACAAGAAAACCTGGGGCCCTCTGATCTTCAACATTGGTGGAGTACGAGTTTTCCCTATTTTCATGCTATAATCAATAATACGATTTATTTTCTTTATTGTACAAGCTGAGAACATAGTCCAATGATTTCTTTCCTCTATATGAATCAACCATAGCTATGTTCTGGCACATTCCAGCTGCCAAGCATGGAGATACCACATCGTGAGGTAATGAATTATGGTGGAGTGAGATCCAGCACAGTCGTCAGGGGAGACACAAGGCTGATCCTCCTATTCTCAGCCCGGCTCAGATGTTACCATGTAGGGTGAGCCACTGGAGATTTGAACCAGTGGAGGAAACATGAGAGAAGGGCAACTGGTAAAAAAAACCCAGCCTAGGAAGCAGGGTCCATCATCAAAGCAGACGTCAGGGTAAAGGGGATGGGTCTTCTGCAACATTGCAACCAAAATCCCAGGACTTTCTCACTGGTGCAGAGGATGGTGTGACAGCAGAGACCCAATGCCTGTGCCCACCGCCACTGAATCAATGAGTGTTGAAAAGACAATGCATGGGCTTTAAGCACCTGTCATATTTTTGAGTCTTACTCTATGCCCATCCATGCACTCAATGTTTCACATTCCCTATCTCCTTGAGCACTCACAGGCCTGAAATGCTACTACCCAACTTTTGGCAGAGGTACTGGAGGTCTGGGAGTGGGGGGTGTGGAGTCACTAGATCAAGGTCACCCATCTAGGAAATGGGAGAGTTGGAGTTCGAACCCAAGTCTGCATGATTTCACAGCCAGTGCCCTGTGATGCTGTGATGCATTGCCTGCCAACATGTGTTCCACACGGTAACACAGGTCTTGCTCTTTGTAGCTTTGGAGCCTTCTCACCTGGGTTCTCCCAGCAGCACCATGAGGTAGGTGGAGGAGACGGCGCTTCTATCCTGTGACCCAGCATAGAGATAGAGGCCCATGCCCGTAAAAACTGCGGCGATGAGGCACAAAGCCAGGATTTCTGCCTTTCTTTTTTTCCCCTTTTGATCCATAACACATTGTCTGCAATTTCTCGTTTCATCAGTGAAATGTCTTTGTGTGGTAATGAAAGCTATATATTTTCTACCAACTGAATGGGAAGAATAATGAGCCATGCAGAACATAGTCAGGACGTTACTAATCCTGCCAGGACATGGGATTAACCTCTCTCTCTCTCTAAAGGGACAAAATATGCAAACTCTGATAACCGTGAGAATTAGATTTGCTTCTTATCCTAAGTATAGATTTCATTAATTACTTCATCTATGGATTTTTTGTGGGAATCTTCATCTTATATTTATGAGCAACAAAGCCCTGTAGATGCCTGTGATGAATTCCTTTTTAGCTTTAAGTACAACCATCAGGATGATAGAAGCACTCTCCAATGATGTAGCTGCAACCTATTTTTCTACATGTTTGAACCCAAGTCTTTTTGATTCCTTTCTCCTTCAGACCTGCTTTAGAAGAAGAAAGGGAGGAAGATGGGCTAAAGATCTATGTTGATAAGTTATCGCCACAACAATGCTAGAAACTGGCCACTCCAAGACAAAGTGGCTTAAGCAATACACTTTTATTCCCATCATTGTAAATCTGCAGGTTGGCTATGGTTCTGTTGGTTCAGGGTGGACTCAGCTGAGCAGCTCTGTCTCAGGCTGTGGCCCAGCTAGTTTTGGTCTCAGGTCAGTTTTGAAGTGTTATGTTCAAGACTATACTGTGTAGACTTACTCTGGAGCTGAAGTAGAAGGGACAGCCAATCCCTAAGATTTGGAGGCACTCACAGAAAGCAGTCAAGCCATGTTTGCCAGGCTAGGACCTCAAGATCCCAAGCCTTGGGTTCCTTCAGCAGGGTCTTGAGGAGTCATAAACCAATTAAGATAAAAGTGCCTGAAACAGGGGCACCTGAGTGGCTCAGTGGGTGAGCATCTACCTTCGGCTCAGGTTGTGATCCCGGGGTCCTGGGATCAAGTCCCGCATTGCACTCCCTGCATGGAGCCTGCCTCTCCCTCTGCCTATGTCTCTGCCTCTCTCTCTGTGTCTCTCATGAATAGATTGTTTTTTTAAGTGCCTGAAACATTGCCCAACCACATCAATCTTTTGTTGGGCAGGACTGGGGAGGCGGAGAAGGAATAGAACATCCCAAAACCAGTAGATGGCTCTTCTCACTATTCTCGAGCTAAAGCAAGCTTTAGGACCGTGGAATGCAATGGCCACATACCACATACATGGTTAAATAACAGGTAGATGTGGGAGATAAGGTATTATATATAAATAGCTACACCAAACCCAATGCTGAACTCAGACCTATGACAATTACCAAAGCAGTGAGAGTCAAGGACTGCACTCTCTTTTTTTGCCCTGAAATTTTATTTTACACAGAGGAAGTCATGAGCATCAGAGCCACATATAGCAGATAGAAAACATTAATGAATAAAATATTGTCAACTTGGAACCCTATTTCCAAACTGATTGGAATGACAGAGACAAAAGTGAATCTTAGGGATTTTATTCTGCATTGAAATACTCTGCTGTGATTATGTTTTGTTTTGCATAATGAAAGGACAGCAATGACTCTAGTGGTCTAAGTTTACATTTGTATGTTTCAAATATCAGCATCCATAATTTATGATCCTCTGATTTACACTACTTCATTTAAGTAGACAGAAAATGCTCTTCATTAAAAATAAATCCCTAACACATGAAAGTTTTATCTTTTCCTCCTTCACATTGAGTTCTTAATAGTCACTGGCTAAATATTGCTGCAGTGCCTAATTTCAAATTCTGATACCTTTTAATGATGTCTTTTTACTAAACTCTAAATACATATCCTCTGTCTGGGAACATTACGACATGAACCAAAAACTGAAGTACAAAATGAAGTTTCTTCAGATGTCTGCAAAGAAAACATGGAAATCCAAGTACCATGGTAAATCTCAATACATTATAATTCAACTTTGCTCTAGGTTCATAAACCTTGCTGGCTGTTTTGAGCTGACTCCTACCCCGCTCCGCCTTGTACTGCTCACCACTTACTAAACTCAATCCTGTTGTCTGTCCAATTTGACACCTTCATATCCACAGTTGTGATCAGACCACTATTATACCAACTTTGTCTCTCTGAGGCAGTGTTTCCTTTTGTACTTGCCTAGTTTATACATCACAGAAGGTGGGCATGTAACTCCAGGCCTTGCAACTTACCCTGGCTTCCAGGAGATAGAGGCGGACCTGGGTTTAGCCATTCACGGAAGATCAATGTCTGCCCAGAGTGAGACTCTAAGAGCAGTGGCATCACCATGGAGACTGGCCAAGGAGAGAGCCAGTTGTTGCCTTTAACCGCCAGCCTCAATCAGAGCATCTTTATTTTCATTTGTGTTTATATAGAGTTCCAGTTACTCTCTATTTGATAATGGAGATCTCTTCTTGAATTCCTTTTCAAAAGGAATTTTGATTTTTAATCCTTATAAAGTACTGCTTTATAATCAGTTCACAAAATAGGAGGCAAGGACAACATTCTCTGGTGTGCGTTTCATGGAGTCCTTAGGCAGTTCACTTTCCAGATCCATCTGTGTACATTTACCCATAACCTTCTATTTTTAACTCCAGCTATAATTGTCAAAGGAGGTACCCAGGGATCTATCTGCAATCACTAAGTTTGTGTTTCTCTGGAGTCTAATTAATTAATTGTAGACATTTTGTAGGAAGCAAACTGGTTATTGGGGAGATCACATCCGTTCATCTTGCATTAGTGTCAGTTTGTAGACTCTATTCTTGTTTCCTGTGCACTTTTGGTAAGGACCAAGAGAGCAACATTGCCTCCAAGGGACATGGATGTCTCACATGGCTATAGGGAAAGATTCTGAAGCTGTCTTTTCTTATTATTATTTATACTTTCATGAGCCTCCATATAATTTTAGTAGTTATTTATTTGTACACAACAATGTTATTTGAGGACATGCTTAATCATTACTCTTTACTATATATTCTGTAAACAGAAAACTCCCTCCATGTAGCACACAAAGGAAGGCGTTTTATCCTTGGAGACCTTGAATTCTCAAAAAGCTTCTTTGTTGGTTAATTCATGTAATATTCACAAACACTTTGGGATACAATCAGATGCTATTAAGGAGCTAACCTGGTTAAACTGAGAACAATTTGTTTTTAAAGACAATGACTCCAAGAAGTATTTGTTCTGTCTTTTAACTGTCCATCGGTTGGCTATCAGCATAGCCAGCCTGGTTCCAACTGCCCTGACTATGAGCTTGACCATGAGATTCTCCTGACATTTGTCTGTAGACTCAGACTTGTCTTCCCCTCGTCTTGCCTTGGCCTTCTGCATTAACTTCCTCATCCCATTACCTCAACCTCATTTCTTTGTCTACTTTACTCAGGATTCCCATCCTGTTTCCAATTCTAGCCTGAATTAAAGCTGTTCATTCAGTGTAGAGAATACTTTATTTTAAAAAATCTAAACTGAAAAACCAACAAAAAAGGTTTTAGAGAAAGATTTTAGAGAAATTGGGAACCAAGTAAAATGGTATTTCTTTTCCTAGTTGTCCATCACCTGCATTGAAGTTACCATGACAATGGTTTGACTCTCCAAATCCCCCATGACCTTTTGTCTGCTCTTCACAGTAAAGTCAGTTCTGTGGTTCAGTTATTAAAGAATTATTATTGGCTATTAAGCCCTTACTGCTCACCTTTAGGTCTCAGCTTAAATATCACTTTCTCATAAAACTTCCCTGGGCTACCCTGCCTAGATTTGGTCACCTGCTAAAACACACCTTAACAGGTTCAGCGCTATAAACTCTTAATCCACATTCTGCCATTGTATTGACCTATTTCTTTGTTCCTCAATAAACTATAACTTCCAGGAGGGTAGAGAATGCTTTGGTCACCACTGTATGCTCAGATACAGGCAATAGATACAATAAAGATTTAGATAAATGTGAATAAATACAGACAGTGTACTCAGTACTGAGGACAACAAGTTCCGGAAGCTATCTGAGGGAGCTCATTGTCTAGTGGGGCATGAAACACAAATAAGCATAAATACAAACAAATAACATTAAAATAAAGAATAACCATATGTGCAATAAATTTTTTAAAGTTATGGTTTCCATGAAGTGTACAAGGACTTAATGGAGCAAGGACTGTGGCTTGGGATGGCCAAGCAAGGCTGAGTTAACAAAGGTGATAACCAGAAAAATAGAGCAACTTAGTCAGCTAAGTGGAGAGGCTGTCTTTTTGGCAGAAGAGATGATATGAGCTGAAGTGAAGAGCCCATGCATAATTGATTCTGGAAACATGTCCATACATTTTCATTTTATTCCATAGGATACTAATGGCAATGGGGAATTCTCTCTCTCTCTCTCTCTCTCTCTCTCTCTCTCTCTCTCTCTCTTTCAACCAAAGCAACCTCTGGGAACATTTAACATGACAGTTTGCAGAGGTAAAAAGTGTGAAGGGAAAGAGTAAATTTTTGTAGTCGTCCATGTGACATAATGAGGATAACAGTAACAGTGTGCATAGGAGGAAAAACTTCCTTCTACTCTCTTAGGTCTTAGGGCCTGAGGATTAAACTAACATAGATACGTTGACAGGAGAAAAGCATGCAGGCTTTAATATTTCTATGTGCATATGTGCATCTTCATAGAGAAAATGGAAGGTCCAAAGAAGCAGGGAGGACTGTGAGCTCTTATACTTTTCAAACCCAGAATAAATTGTGGGGATAGGATACAACAAAGGGGCTTGGGCTAGGGCAGTAAATTGTGGCCTGGTAAGTAGGCAAACCATTGGGGAACTAATGAAAGTTAAAGGTGGTTTTAGTAGGTTGGCTTATTCAGATTTATTTTGGCATCAGCCCTGAGTCTCCAATGGTAAGAATGTTCTTCTCTTCCTGATGAAGGGAGGGCACACTTCTCATGGAAAATCTCACAACCTTCTTTTTTAAGTAGAAAAGAAGAGGACAGAGAACACTTCTTCCATCTGCAGTTTCCCAAGCATCCTCTGTTCAAAATACTCAATATGCCCAAGTGGCACTATTTGGGACTGGCATATTCTGAAGAGACAGGGACAAGAGAGATAAGAGTTGATGCCTAACTAGGCAGAGAAAATGGAAGACAAGGGAAATGTCTTAGAGGGCTCCCAGATTTTGAAGAGATGTGAAGCACAGTAAGGAACGAGAGAGAAAGAGACAGAGAGAAAGACTCCTGAAGAAGGTTGATTATGTTGAGTTTGAAGTGACAACAACACAGCCTAGCTAGGAGAAGCATCTAGCTCACATTGTGATCTTGAGGCTCAGTTTGTGCTAAAATTTGGTCCAAAAGACAACTTCATACAGATGTTTTGCTGGCCTGGAGAACTTACAGAAGAGTCTTCAGTTGAAGAAGAAAAATATTAATGTATAAGCCTTGCTTATGAACTTAAGTAAGAGACAAATAAAAAAACTATTCTGTTTTCTCACGGAGACCCAAAAAGTGATACTGACCTTCCCTGTGGGTCAAAATTTGCATCCCCCATCTGTGACTTCCAATCATAAAAAACCTGAAACATGGATATCGTTTAATATTTTGACTTGACTAATTACTGTCAACTTGTGAGGTTACAAGCAAAACTGCAATGAATAAACATGATTATTATTTAAACCAAGCAGATCGCCAAGGCCAGTTATGATACAATAAATGGCCAAGTTTCATACCATCATTTACTATAAAAGAAAGGTTTCTTACAAGACATGAACTTTTGTGGAGCAGGAACTGCCCTACATGAAAGAAAAGTTGGCTTTGGCTTTTAGGACTGAAAACCTAAGTGTGCAGAAAGTGGGCCAAAATCACTGCATAGCGTCAGCACTGTAAAATAGTTCTGCAGCTTTTTCCAACAGCGCAGCCTTCAAGTCATCCGGGATGAAAAGTATTGTGGCTGTTGGGTAGGTTTTTACTTGGATGTGTTGCAGATTCTTCAAGAAATTAACAGATAGTCAGCAACTCCAGGTCCAGCTCTTAAATTGCTCCAATTTTTATTGCTGAAATGTTGACCCTTCTGTGAATGTGCCAGAAGCAATGATGAGACGGCAGGTCGACACCAGTCTGCCAAGTCCCCCCTCATTAAGCTCCCATCTGATTTTAGCATATTGGCCCCAAACATCGTGGCCCGCCTTCCTCCAACACAGGAAGCCCTCCTGACACTTGGCCATGGGTGGTGGGAGCCATGTTGAGAAAGCCAGGAGTCTGACCAGATGGTAGCTCTCTGTTGGACTTCTTCAGAGATTTATTTTCTCTATGAAGCAGAGGGAATCAGGCAAGTCCGCCAAGCACATGGCCTTTTTTGTACTTTCATTATACAAGGAAGCCCTGGCTAGTCTTTTGGCAGCTGAGAGTTTGGCAGGCTGGGCGATGCTGGCAGAACCACACGGCTCACAGACTCAGGGGCCCTTCGGACTACAAAGCAATTCTCACACTTTGCAAAGTTCCTAGATGGGGGAGGGAAAAGAAAGAAATGATCTATCACAGGCACCTAAAGGCATTCTGGAAATATGAACGGCTCTGCCAAGATAGAGAGTGAAGCAGAATGTATGTAACAAATCTTTCCAGTAGGAAACCTATTCTGAAAGTTTTAAAATGCATATATGAGATTGGGGATTCGAGAATGCCATTCGTGTATTGATTCCCACACATGTGTCAGAATCAGCCCCGACTCCACAGATTTCATACTAAGGTAGACACTTTTCTTGTCATTTTATAATTATTATTATTCCCATCTTTTCTTTTAAAGAAAGAATAACAAGAGCACTGAATGGTTATAATATTCACTTTTAATCTTTCACTGACTTTTCTTTAATGGCTTTATTGAGATAGAACTCCTATGCCATATAATTCACCCATTTCAAGTATGCAGTCATGGTTTTTATTACATTAAATTATTAATTTCTTTAAATTGTGGTAAGATATATATAAAACACATTTGCCGTTTTAACTATTTTTAAATGTGTTACACAGTGTCACTAATTAAATTCAGAATATTGTACCAACATCACCACTATGTTCACCCTGCGCAGTTTCATCACCCCGAACAAAAACTCTGTAGCCATCAAGCAGACCTTGCCTGTTCCCTTCTCTCACAAACCCCAAGTGTGTCACTTTCAATCTACTTTCTCTATTCCATGAATTTGTCTATTCTAGATAATTCATATAACTGGAATCAGACACTATTTGCCTTTTTCTGTATGGCTTATTTTATTTAGCATAATGTATGTCAGGTTCATCTATGTTGTAGCACACATATATCAGAGCTTCATTCCTTGTATGACTGAAGAACATTCCGTTGTATGTTTATACGATATTTGTTTATCCATTTGTCTAGTGATGGACACTTGGGGTTTTCCCACCTTTTGGTTATGGTGTTCAGTTGACTTTTGTCCATTGAATGACATTTTAAGGGGGGAAAATATGTGCCTAGATATACTGGGTGATCAGCAGTACATACGTTATGAGTACCTTCCAATTGTAAAAGCTCTAAAAACTGGCATCTCATGACAGGTATCCTAGTGCCCGGCATCAATGAAAATTGGTTAGAATGAGTTGCATATATATAAAGTAAGGGCAGATCACTGAACCCTTTCCCTAGCATAATCTATTTGAAAAAAAGGTAATGTGGTTTTCCTAAGCATAAATCATGCCTGACTAATCCAATAGACTTCTTGAGGTGATACATATTTATGTGGAAAAACAGACACTGCAAATATGGCTTGTTTAAACTTTCAGAATGTCTTGGAGAAAGTTTTACACCAAGGCTATTATGTTTTAATTAAATCACCATAGCATTGGAAATAGGAGCAAACTGTTTTACTGTTACAGAAAATTGACATTTAATTCAATGAGTATTTATTACGTGCTTAGTTAGGAATTATGAAAAATACCGAGTAAGACATATTCCCCCAAATCCATAACCCAACAGGAAAAGAAGCACAAAGAATAAAATGAAATGTGTAGAGCATAACAGGTAACACTTTTACAAGAAAAAAGTGTAAAGGATGGTATTCCTTAGAAAATCAGATCTAAGGTCAGTCCTATTTTAAATATATTTTACATAAAATGGTAGAGAATACATATGAGGAAATCCCCAAGCTTATATGCCAATAAATTCTTCCAGGAAGGAGAACCACGGATGAATTTGTGCTTTGTGATTGAACAACAACAACAAAAATTATTAATACATTCCAACTGAGCACTGAAAAAACTAATGAACTAGTAATAAATAAAAATCCATCCTAAAAAGTGGATTTTAATATTTCAGTTGTGCTCTATCAAATATGACTTAGGATAAGTGACTAAATATGTTTTTCCCACACCAAAATTATTATATTAGATACACATAATTTTTTAAAAAGATGATGATATAAATAATAAGACTATTTGGGAACATGCCAGAAAATATCTGCTGACCTAATCATAATTTCAGAACAGTCATATCTAGTCCTGGAATTGAATCCTTCAAATATGAAATTATAGGATGTATATAACCCTGCTGTCTTATAAGGTTCATTTCAATGAAAACATCAACTTTGTAAGATAATAAAAATCTCACTATTAAAAGCATAGGAAATGATCTTTCTTAAAAAAGAAAAACAACCCCTTTTTTCACATTTTAGACTAGACATTAACAATACTGTGGTATGAACTATTAAAACATTTTGATGGAAATATGCTTAAAAATTTTCACGTGAGAAAAATCAGAAAAACACATCGACATTAGCAGAACAATCAGAAACAATTGTTTACCTGTCAGGGAATATTATTTTCATTGTTAATGACTTACAACTTATCACCAAGTGGTAAAGTCTGAGATATCTAATTGTAGAAATAATACCATAAAATATAAAAACATTGTTAAACTGATAATTTTAAATGTAGAATAGAATGCTAAAGAAATGCCAACATTAAAAAAAAAAGAAATGCCAACATTAAAAGTTCACTATACATACTAACCATTGATCTAAATTAACCATGAGGCAAGATCTCCCTTTTTTTCTGCTCACTAACACAAAATTTAATATATTTGTAATGCATAAAATAAAATCGACCTGGAAGAGGTCCAGAAAGGACAAGAAAATGGTAAGATTGGTGGTGGTGGGTGTTAACACAAATGAAAACATTTAGAACCTTATTGGAAAGGTAAAGATTGAGTGAGACTATTTTTGATGTTAAAAATTGCAAAAGGCAAAGAGAGGTGAGAATAACAGCTAGTTCATCAAATCCTGGGTTATTAAAGCAAGGAGGAAATCTTTTCCACCTACAGTGAGGGAAGCTTTAGGTTAATACTAGGGATATAAGTGCAGTGTGAACTAGCCTTATGGAGTCTAACACGAACAAGAAAATAAAACAATTGAAGAAAACTCAAAAATTAACAAGTTCATAATATAAGAGGACCATTCATAGATCATAATGCTTTTCTTACCTTTATAAGGGATGCTCATGGAGTCAAACACATCCATCTTCCAGAAACACATCTCTTGGGGTCCATATCTTCGAATGCTGGACTGGGTAAGATAGTAAACCCAATCCACTCCTGATTCTTGTGCTCTTACTGCAGGCAAGCTCTTAGAGGTGAGTCTAAGTGCAGTCCAAGAATAAATTAATCAGAATGCATACATTAAAAGGGCACTGCTTTCTCCCAGAGAGCCTAGCACCATGCCTGACAACAGATTCTGGGTGACTTTACAAAAAGCTGCTAAAGTATATCCTCCTTAATCATTAACTTGCAGAAGAAGTGAGAAAATGTGTGCATTTTAGAGAAACAGTGGAGAGAATCTTCTGAAACTATACAAATTCAGGAAAATAAATATAGATATAGATATATATGACATCATCACACTCTCAAAGTTGCTAGGAAAAAAATTTTCCAACAGCCCTTTTTCTCGTCCAAGAAAACTACTAATGATTCTTAACAATTTACATTTATTTTTGAAAGTATCATTGTTACAATCACATTTATATAATTCTTTCATCATTTTGCTTCCCTGTGAAATGAAGTGGATGGTCCAATCTCACCATTTCTTTGTTCTTTGTTCAAAATTAAGGCTAACTCTAAGCTGAAGAAATGTGGCCTCGGTGAATGTGGCTGATTTGCCATGATCTTGGTCCTTGACAAAAGCTGAGCTCAGTTCATACATAATTTGGATCAGGATTCACCTGGTTTCACAAAAGTTCCAATAATTGTTTCCAAAGCAGGGGAAATAAGCCAGGGTTTTATCGGAACAACAAATAAATTAGATCAGTCAAATGAAGATAATTCTTTAACAGGAAGTCACCTCTAATCCTAAAATGTTCCAGCTGGAGCTAAAAGAATAAACAGATGACTCCAGTAATTTAGTGATAAAATAATGGTTGGCTTAATTTGATTCAGAAACTATTGCCCTTTATCTGCTTTGGAACAGATGCACTAGGGGCTTCCAATTATGTAACCAGGATCAGAACTTATTCCTCCCACCAGTAAGAAAATTTAAAAGTAAAATCAAGGTCTCTTCAAGGTGCAACTTTCAACCACTTCTGGAAATAACGCATTGGTGAAAAATGCTAACTATGCTTCAGTTGAAGTGCTATAGCTAAAAGTACCACCACAGGATCCATTATTCGATAGCTTAACACCAGGATCTCATGGGAACACTGTCTGCTCATAGGCCAAATGCTGAAGTGTCAGGACATCTACAATGACTCAGGAAAACAGCCCCATTTTTTCCCTCTATGGACATACAGCAGTTGATAAGTAAATTCTGTGTCATCTGGAGAATTCTGAAAGAGAGCTATGGACCTTGGTTAGCTGCATCAATCAGAAGTCAAAAATCTTGATTCAAATGTCTGATTTTAAAATCAAGTCACCAGGATGTTCTTGAAGTGGACCAGATGTCTAGAATCGACCACCTCCACAGGGCTTGCCAGTCTTTCCTTTCTCATCCGGATGTCCTGGCATTGGGCGGACCAACATGGGTCTTAAATTGCACTTGCTTTGAGATTGCATCTTATGTAAGATCAAACTTTCCTATTTCCTCTTACAAATGACTTGATTATGTAAACCGACTTGATTTCACCAACAAATTGTGGCTTTCATTGTTTTCCATTGCCTGTTTTCGACCTTACCTGAAGCCCACTGTTGAATCTGCCTGACTTTTCATCTTTTGAAGCAGGAAGTTGATGAGGCCTAAGCTTCTCAAAATTTAATGTGCAGATGTAAACAACTGGAGGATGTTGGTAAAAAATTAGATTCTGACTCAGTAGCTCTGGTGTGGGCCTTTGAGTGTCTGCATGTCTGACATGCCAATGCTGGTGGTCAGAGGACTGCACTCTCCATCACAGGCAGAGTGAAGTAACCATGGCTTGACCCATCAAGTATAACAATTGTGTATATTCTGAAGATATTCTGAGAGTGTCATTGAAATTCTACACTCTTATGTTCTGAAAGTTGCCGTATTTCTACTCAGGAACTGCTTGTGGGTGAGTCGGCCTGGATCATTCAGCATGTAGTCCTTATCTCGAATTCACAAAATCAGACCACACCTTTGAAGGGCCACATCCAAACCAAGTAAGATCGCTCGAATGTAGAGAAATGCCTTGGAGTCAACAAAATTCACTTCTGGCTTCAATAAACTTTTCCTATAGAGAACGAAAGTTGTTTTCTACTTTCAGAAACTTCTCATGAAATAGAACAATAGTGACTACACTTTTAAAAGGTCAAGAGATTTGCCTTGGGTTTCTACAGCCAAAGAGTTTCATCACTTTTTCTGTGGAGTGTTGAGCTGCCAGGACTTTGAAATGAAATATATCTACTGTGGCAAAGATTTCTCTCAAGCATTGCGGTTATTCACAGGTAAGTTTCTAGTTGCAAAAGCTTGTGAAATGCTGTTTCACCGGTTAGGGACAGTGTCATAGTCTATAGAAGGGCCCAGACAAGCTATGAGAGGCAAAGATAATTACACAGACCATAATATATAAGAGATTGTATTAACAAAGTGAATTGAAAATATGAAACGTTTAATAAATTAAGCAAGTTGCTATACAAAGGTAATTATAGATTTCTCAAGACAAGATTCAAATTCATTGACATTGTAGTTAAATCAGTTTTAGGTAGAAAATACACAGGATATATATATAAGAAACAGGTAATTGAGGATTAAAGAAATGTAGACGGGCATCAGCAGGTATAACAAGCAAAGATTCAAGTGGATTAAATATTGGAAGAAACCTCATATCATACCTTCCAAAATTCTACAGATATGATTTTTTTAAGATTTTATTTATCCATTTGAGAGAGAGAGAGAGAGAGAGAGAGAGAGAAAGCATGAGTGGGGGAGAGGGGAAGGGCAGAGGGAGAGAGAGAAGCAGACTCCCAGTTGAACAGGAAACTCACCAAGGGGCTCGATCCCAGGACCCCAAGATCATAACCTAAGCCAAAGACAGATGCTTAACCAACTGAGCCACCCAGGTGCCCCTGGATATGATTTCTTTCACATTAAAATTCTAAAATTCTATACTTAGTAAATAGACTCCAGAAAGATAGAAATTGATAGACAAAGTTAAAATAGTTATGAATACATGTAATACTGAGTTTTACAAAATCTATTCAAAATTGGAAGCAAATGTATAACTGTAGATATTAAGCTATCTAATTGTATTCAAAGTGCTTCTATAAATAGAAAAAACATTAATTTGTACATTTCCATAGTATCGTTATTTTTATTTTATTGAGCTGGTATATTAATTTGTAAGGCAAATAACATGGTATTTGTTCCATTCATACTGAACAATATAGGTGAATCGATTTAATGAATGATAGTGACAAATAATATTCAGTAGCAAAGAAATTTTTAAATAATGGAAAAATTTCCCAACATTCTCTAGAGCTAGATTTTTAAAGTTAACGTAAATGGTCTCTGTGGCTTGAGAAACTGCTGTCTCAACACAATGATACTGCTAATAATATAATAGGTAGAGGAATGATAAGAGAAAAATTATAATTTGGACAATAATAGAAAGGATTAAAATAGTAGGCATGATGGAATTAATCCCAAAGAGAGTATGACCTGGTCACAAACACACACAATGACACACAGCTTAGATTCCCCAGGAGACACTTACTTCTAATTAGATTTGGCAATGATGTACAAAGGAAATGCCCTTAACACAATGAATCTTTAAAAGGGTGTCTTCCACTGTAAAAATTGAAGCAATAGTCATATTAGATAACAGGTTATAGGCAATGTCACACTCTATAATTTAAGATATATTTCTCCAATGTTCACAGAACTTCTTTTTGGTTGTTTTGGCCTTGGCTGATGGTTTAACTCAGGAAAGGATTTCCTTTGTGATGCCCAGATTCCATTTAGTGGAAATTTAGGATGCTGCTTAAAGCTAGAACTATTGTGAGGAAAAGGATTTGTTTAACTAATAGTAATTTTACTAAGGTTAAAAGAGTTTGCAAAGCTCTATAATGAAATTCAACAAAGCACTGGGAATATTTACTTAGGACTCTGTATTAAATAGTCACCTTGAAATAATTGTTTAATCGTTTCAACCAGGTGGCATTATCAGCTGTCACCACTCTTTCCCCTCAGCGCCACTGACCAAGTGGCAAACAGGCCTACCTGATTTGGGTTTGTTTAGGTTAACTGGGCAAGGACTCCTGACTCCTCTGGGCTTCCTATTCTTTGGCCCTTTTCTAGAATCACATCTGTTTTAAAGAAAACATCCTAAAAATGACTTTGCTATGGTATGATTTCAATATTCGTATCTTAATTTAATAAAGGTATCTTCTCATTGATTCCATTCTCTTTCTTTTATCCTCTCCTTTCTTCCTTCACTGGCCTCTTCTTTTTTTTTTAAACTTTTTATTTATTTATGACAGTCACAGAGAGAGAGAGAGAGAGAGAGAGAGAGGGGTAGAGACACAGGCAGAGGGAGAAGCAGGCTCCATGCACCGGGAGCCTGACGTGGGATTCGATCCCGGGTCTCCAGGATCGCGCCCTGGGCCAAAGACCGGCGCTAAACCACTGCGCCACCCAGGGATCCCCTCACTGGCCTCTTCTATACCCCAAATATCTCAGCCTCTTCTTCTTTTACTTCAGTTTCATACAATATAAAATATAGTAGAAGGCTTTTCCAACATTTCATCCACATGAAGGGTAGATGAAGCCAGCTATGTGTGTGGTGTGGTGCGTGCACACACACACACGCCATATACACACACACAGAGGCATGTGACTCTCTAGGAACATATCCTTGTTTCTGTCTTCTTAAAGGCTTTCAATTTTTATCTACTAATTAGTTTTAGGGAGTCAGAGATAAATGAATTTCCCTTTGAGGCCACCCTCTAGTTCACTTATTTATTAATTTTAAAAAGATTCATTGAGTGCTATGTACCAGGCACTGTACTAGAAACTGTAGGCATATAGTCTTGGACAACACAATCTTCACCTTCGAGAGATTCACAGAATAAGAGAGAAAATCAATATTTTCCCAACAAGCTCCTGATTACAAGTATTAAAGTACAAAGTGTATAGAGCTCTTCATGCAATTGTTCATTCATACATGAGCTGTTCATTCATTCATTCATTCATTCATTCATGTATGGTGAACAAGAAGTGTAAGTTCTCTGCCTTTGGGAGCTAGATGCTAAGCAAAGTCTACCCACATGTGCCTGCATGCCTGTGCGCGTGCTTGCATGGACACACACACGCACACACACACACACACACACACGAAAAGTAGTTGACAGGTACTGACTTAAGAGTTTTATTTTTAAAGGACGTGTTTGATTTTTGCCATCACACATATAAGATGATAAAATTTGTGAAGGCTGCTTCATGCTATGTTGTGAATGTGCCCCTGACATTGGGTTCAATACAAGCCCCATATTTTCAAATGAAAATACCTTCCTGGTGAATATTTACTGATTACCGCACCACTTATATGTGATTACACAGAAAGCAGGACACTCTTTGAAAAAGATGTCCTGCAGTTTCAACTGTGCCTGGGGAACTCCAAATTTCTTCATTTAGCAATGTTTATGGAGGTCAATGATCATGTTCCATATAGTGACATAGACAATAGGCAAAGAGCGATCTCTGCATGTGAGAGTTGTCAACAGAAAGTTTGATAAGATAACAACATAAAGGAAAAGCGTCAATATTTTCTCACAATGATAAGCAACTACTTTTGACTCCTGTCAAGTTTACATATTTCTTAGCTATTTGGAATAAATGAATCATTGATAGAGAATGAAGGGTAAGACTGAAAAGAGTTCATGGTCTGTTTGAGCAAAGTATGAGTAGCTTTCAAACTCACTTGTAGAACTCTGAAAGGCTCAAGTCTCTCCCAAATGAGTTGTAAATATCTTTGTAAATGGTGTGTATGCTAATTTTCTGTTTCAATGAAGCAACAAAAGTAAGAGAAAAAAGCTGGGGACTTATCATGACAGTAGGAGTGAAAGGAAGAGGAAATTTGAACCACAAGAACTAGAAAATAAAAAGGCGACCAAATCAAAAAACAGCAAGTTATTTTGTGGATAGCAACAAACTGATTCTACAGTTTATATATAAGGTAAAAGACTTAGAGTAGCCAACACAATACTTAAGAAGAAAATGAAATTATAAGACCGACACTGCCTAAAGTCAAGACTCACTATACAGCTACAGGAATCAAGACATTGAGTTATTGACAAAAGAAGAGACAAATAGATCAATGGAACAGATAGTGCCCAGAAATAGACTCACACAAATATAGACAACTGGGCTTTGACAAAGGAGCAAAGGCAATTCAAAGGAGAAAGGATAGGCTTTTCAACAAATGGTATGCGAATAACTAGAAATCCACAAGCAAAAAAAAGTGTATCTAGATGCATACTTTATGCCCTTCATAAAAATTAACTCAAAATGGATCATAGACTTATACATAAAAAACAGAACTATAAAACTGTAAGAAAGCATATGAGAAAACCTAGTTGACCTTGAGTTTAGTGATGACTTTTTAGATAAAATACCAAAAGTAAGATCTATGAGAGAAAAACTTGGTAAGTAGAACTTCATTAGGATTGAACACTCCTGCCCCATGAAAGATACTGTTAAGAGAATGAGAAGACACACCACAGACTTGGAGAAAATACTTGCAAAACACATATCCAATGAAGACCTTGTATCCAAAATATGCAAAGAGCTCTTGAAAGTCAACAATAGGAAAACATAACAAAACAAAAAAACAATTTAAAATGAGCTAAAGTGCTGAGCAGACAGTTTACCAAAGATACAAAGTTGCAAATAAGCATATGAAACTTTGCTCAACATAATACATTATTAGGGAATTGTGAATTAAAACAGCATTGAGATATCATCATACACCCATTAGAACAGTCAAAATTTAAAACACTAACAGAACCAAATACTGATGAGAACAGGAACTCCCATTCATTGCTGGTAGGAATGCAAAATGGTATAGCCATTTTGGAAGAAAATCTGGCAGCTGGAAGGAGGCATACAGGAATTTTCTAATTTCCACTCATTTTTCTGTAAACCGAAAACTGAAAAATAGAGTGCATTGTTTTCAAAAAAGCAGAGTAAAACTACTTCTGAAACAAAAGTCACATAAAAATACACACACACACACACACACACACACACACACAGAAGCAAAGCCTATCCTTTAAAAGAAATTAAGAAACTGTAGGGCAAGAAACAAAGCAGGAAGTAAAATTATCAATAGAACTTAAGTGTCTTGCAATAGGACTACGACTTATAAATATAAAAACAGAAACAGCAAACCCAAGATAAAAAGTTCAGAGGGATTCAATCTCACATTGCTTTCATAGCCATCAGGAACTCAAAATTACAGGGTTATGGTCTATATTCCCAAAATTTATTTGTCTATTTTGGCATACACAGTATTCATATTCAACTATAGTTGATATTATAGTAATTAGCAGTCTAGGAGATGGGCCAATCTAATTTAATTAAAGTTTCTCAGAGAATCATTATCATGAATTAATATTTGATGTGTTATATGCTGCAGAAGTAAAACAACAGAATCCCAGTTCCAGGTTGTAATGATTCCTGACATCTTTGGGAACCTTAAAGGAACGTTATTTTTCTGCTACCTGACATATGGGGAAATAAAGAGGGGAAATGATGCAGAATTGTAGATAGTGATCTGAAAACACAATAATGAATAGCTATTTATAGATACTGGCAAACGACATAGTATTTAAGCAGTCAAATATACCCCCGTGAATGAGTATAACACCACAGAGACAAATTAGGTTGCTTCTGAATGCCAAGAAATACTGTAGTTACTCTTTTGTTTTTGGAAGCTTCCTTGGGCATTTGTTGCTATGATTTAGGGTAGAATTAGTTTTTGGCAATTAAAATCTCTTTTTAAAGGCCTGATTGTTGCTTGATTATTATTTATGGTGAAGTCTTTTTGTATGTCAAGATGGATTTTTTTTCTTCAAATGCAACTGTGGATGACATATATTGACTCTCAAGTAAAATTGTGGTATCCAGTTTGCCCTCCATTTTTGGGACCCCAAACATTTCATGGTTCAAAAGGCAGTAGCAACCTTGAACTCCAGCATAGTTGACGGCAGCCGTTTTACCTCCAGGCTTTCACATACCTGAGGAGCTTTCTTGCTACTATGACATAGAAAAAATAGAACGTCACCATGATCCTGAATCTATAGGACACAGACCTTCTGTCATAGTTTCACTAAACAATCAATGTTCTTTGATGTGGACACCTTCATCTGCTCATGGCCCATGGCAGAAAGATTGCTAGCTAGCTCTCTAACTTCTTTTATAAAGGCAATGATTGAATCTTGAAGGCTCCACCCTCATGATCTAGTCACCTCCCAAAGACCTCACTTCAAAATACGATGCTCGAGATTGGGTTTTAACCTATGAATTTCAGGGGAGACTCCAACATTTAGATCTTAATATCATCTTTACCGGTTCCCTTTCTTTTTCTATATTTGAGGGAAAATATAAATATTTGTTTCTTAACTCAGTAAAAATCAGTTAAATACAAAGGAAAACTCTCATGAGATATACTGTTTTACTATAGGATTGGCAAATATATTTTGCTAACACCAGGTATTGGGGAGGATGTCGATGGGACTCAGAGTTGGTACAAAACTGTGATAGATGTGGCTAGCTGTTAACTAAGTGCCTCACGCCCCAGAACACATGGTTTTAGCTGGAAGGTGGTTGGCACACTAGCCTCCGATGGCATTTTCCTGCCTTTCTATCAGCTGACTGTGGCCTTGAGAATAGTTCTCACAGCTGAAATCAAGAAATACCCACTTGAAAAACAAAAACTTTACGAAGCAGGTGTGCCTCCTGCACTCTAAAGTTCCCATTCTGCTAGCTAGATGCAGTGGGAGCAGGAATGCAAGTGGTCAAGAGTCCACTTTTCTTAAGATTTTGTTTATTTATTCATGAGAGACAGAGAGAGGCAGAGGGAGAAGCAGGCTTCCCACGAGGAGTCCATATGGGACTTGATCCCAGGACCCCGGGATCACCACTTAAGCCAAAGGCAGATGTTCAACCACTGAGCCACCCACATGCCCAAGAGTCCACATTTCCTATTTACCACATGGAGAAGTGTGAACCACAGACTGGGAATGATTGGGATGGACTCTTGTTTTTGGATCTGATCAGCTTAGCTTCCCAGCCTAACGGAGACTGTGGAGAACAATGTGACCTGACATAGAAAAACTGAAAGTAGACATACACTTTCATCCAGTAATTTCACTTCTTGATGTTTGTTGGACACATTGGTGCCAAGCACAAGATGTTGCCCTTCACCACTTTGTTTGTAGCAGCAAAATGTTAGGACCACCTACGTGTTGGTCGCTAATGGGATGAATAAAGGAGAACATAACACTTTCATATAATGGAAATATCCTTTCATTAAAAGGATAAACTATATATGTTTCACTTTGAAATAATTATGTGCTATCTTGAATAGAGCACTAAACCTTAAGCTTTTGTGGGAAAAAAAATAAGAGGTTGAAGAAAGGGATAATCAGCTGTGATGACATTTATTAAAAATACAAACATACTCAAAAGAAAATGTCTACAGTTTACTAAATGTGAATGTAAAAATATGGAGAGTAGACTTTATATTTATATAAATATATTCATATTATATACCATATATTAATTATTGTTTTTATTGAATATTTAATATTTAATATATGTATTTATATAAATGTGCATTTATATTTGATATAATTTGTATATTTATATTTGCTGTGTTTAATATAATATGAATAAATATTTTATATAAAAATACTTATATTTATATATAAATGCACATATATATATAAAACAAATTATAACTCTAGACTCATGATTACAAAGAACAGGAGAATAAATCAGGACCAGGTTTAGAGTCAAGAAGGGCTTTTTGGTTTGTTTTGGAGAGAGAGAGGAAGAACATGAGCAGTGGTGGAGAGGCAGAGAGAGATAACTTTTTAAAAAAAACACATTATTTATTTATTTGACAGAGAGAGAAAGAGAGCACAAGCGGGGGGAGTGGCTGGAAGAGGGATAGGGAGAAGTAGGCTTCCACGTTGGGGGGCTCTATCTCAGGACCCTGAGATCATGATCTGAGCTAAAAGCAGATGCTTAACTGACTGAGCCACCCAGGCGCCCCAAGGAAGACAGAATCTTAGTCAGGTTCCATGCCCAACACAGACCCTGATGTGGGTCTTGATCTCATGATCCTGAGATTAGGACCTGAGCTGAAATCAAGAGTCCAAGAGTTTGATGCTTAACCAACTGAGGCACCCCCAGAAGAGCTTTATTTGGTTGTAATACGTTGTATGTTAAGAAAAATGATATAATTACATATTATTCATGTAATGATTGTGAATATAAACTTGAGGAACAAAGACAGGAAGCAAATATGACTAAATACTGACAAGATTGACTAGCGGTTGTGAAAATAATGGCCTCGTATGTGAAAGTGCATACTAGGGACCGTCATGGGGTGAAATACATACGTGCACCGTCAACTCTCCCAAGACGCAGCCAAATATCTTTCTTGTTTTATGCTATCCCAGGACCAGGGGCCAGCGCTATAACAGAGAATGGGTACTGGTGTGTTAGCACACAACCTCTTTTCAGTTTATTTTAATATGAAATTTAAAAGTTAAACAGTTTTATAACTTACAAGTCATAAAATTAACTCCTTGTCAGTGAACGGTTCAATGAGTTTTAGTAAATTTATGAGTGGTGTGGCTATGAGCACAATACAATTTTGCAACACTTCATCACACCAATGAGTATTTTGCACCATTTGCAGTCAATCTCTGCTTCCACCACTAGCCCCAAGAAAACCACTGATATGTTTCTATCCCTATAGTTTTAGCTTTTCTAGAAATTTTATATACATAGAACCATATAATATGCAGAGGTACTATTATTTGTCTTTTGTCATTTAACATGTTTCAAGATTTCATCTATGGCTTTGTGTATATCCACAGTTCTTTTTTTTTAAGATTTCATTTATTTATTTGCGAGAGAGAGAGAGAGAGAGAGAGAGAGCAAGCATGAACAGGGAGGAGGGACACAGGGAGAGGAAGAAGCTGACTCCCTGCTGAGCAGAGAGCTGGACACAGGGCTCGATACCAGGACCCTGAGATCATGACCTGAGCTGAAGGTTTAACCAGTTGAGCCACCCAGGTGCCCCAGTTAATTCTTTCTTAATATGAGTTAACTGTATGGATGTACCCCATTGTTGACTTGTTCATTTGCAAATGAACATATGTGGTTTTTTTTCCATTTGAAGATATTATAAATGATGCTGCATATAAATCTTTGTAGAGATGTACATCTTCATTTCTGTTAGGTAGTGTCGTGGATTGAATGGTAACTCTTCAAATCATATGTCTACTCAGAACTATGAATATGACTTTATTGGGGAAAAAAGCATTTGCAGACCTAATTCAGTTAAAGATCTTGAAGTAAGATCATCTTGGATTACAATGTGGGCCTTAAATCTGATAATTGTGTCCTTCAAAAACAGACAACAGGCAAAAAAGGCCCTGTGAAGACAGAATAAGAAAATGGAGGCACCAGACACTGGAAGAAGCATGGAAGTATCCTCTCCTGGATGCTTCCCTTACCAACACCTAGATTTTGAACTTCTGGATTTCAGAATTGTAAGAGAATAAATTATTATTATTTAAAGCCACACAGTTTGTGGTAATTCATTATGGAGGCCCTGATAAACTAACACAGGTTCATGTCTAAGAATATTGGTAAATCATACAATAGGTGATCATTTCATTTTTCAAAAATTGCCAAACTAGTCTCCAAAGTGATTGTACCATTTTACATTTCCCAGCAACAATGTAGTAAAGTTGTAATTTTTGCACAGCATTGCCAACACTTGGTACTGTTGGTATTTTTTATTTTAGCCATGCTAAAATGAATGAATAACGGTGTCTCATTTCCCTGAGGACTAATGATGTTAAACTATATTTTCACGTGCTTATTTCCTATCTTTGACAATTTTCTTATTGGGAAGAAATAATTTTCTTATTGAGTATAAGAATAGCTTACACATTTTGAATGCAATTACAAATATTTTTCTTTTGGTCTGTGGGTGCAAACAGGCAGACAGATGCTTAACCACTGATCCACCCAGGTGCCCCACATTCTACTTTAAATAGAACAGCACTTTAATGTAGCACAAGGTCTTTGATGCATGAAAGATCTGGGTTTATACTTTTTAAAAAGATTTTATTTATTTATATGAAAGAGAGAGAGAGAAAGAGCATGAGTGGCCTGAAGGGCAGAGGGAAAGAGAGAAGCAGACTCCCCACTGAGCAGATATGAGGCTCTATCCCAGGACTCCAGGATCATGACCTGAGCTGAAGGCAGATGCTTAACTGACTGAGGTACCCAGGCACCCCTGGGTTTACATTTTACTCTGCCAATTTCTATCATAGACGATTTTTTAATCTTACTGAACTTTGGGTTCATTACCTTTAAAATGACAAGCATAATAACTAGCATATAGAGGATCACTGAACATCTACTTTATTCAGAATTTCTTGGGGTGCCTGGGTGGCTCAGTGGTTGAGTGTCTGCCTTTGGCTCAGGTCATGATCCCAGGATCCTGGGATCGAGTCCCACATTGGGTTCCCCACAGGGAGTCTGCTTCTCCCTCTGCCTATGTCTCTGCCTATGTCTCTGCCTCTCTCTCTGTGTCTCTCATGAATGAATAAATAAAATCTTTTTTAAAAATTTTAGACACAGAACTTGTAAAAAAATTATCTATTTATCCATTTGTGCATCCACCACTCATTTATTTAATAAGTAAAAGTCAGTAAATGATATGAGTACTGATAATACAGTATTTTACCTTACAAAGTCTCTCTTCTCCTAAGCCTTACACTTCTATGGAGGGAGATGGACAAAATGCAAGAAAAAAAGAAATAGGTTCTTGTAGGTAGTGTTGTTATGAAGCAAACACAAAAGGACAGTGCCACAGAAAGTGAATTGGGCATGGGGTGGAGGTATTGTGACAGGGCTGTCTTCTTTGGGGTGGTGACAATTGGGGCCAAGACCATCAATAGTAAGAAGAAGCAGGTATAGGAATATGTGAGGGAAAATCACTTTAAGTAGAATAAACAGTAAATTCACAAATGAATTTATGAACTTCAGAAGTTCATAAGGGCCAAGGGGCTGAAGGTTAGGACAAATTACTATAAACACAGAGGTGAGGATGAGGGAGAACGAGATTGAAGCCATTAGAGAGAGAAAATATCACTCATCTATTACTATATCAACAAATCTAAATTTACTGACTTAAAACAGCAGCAATTCATTATTTTTCATGAATCTGTGGTTGATTGGGTGGTTCTTCTGAAGGTCTTGTCTGGGCTTATGTGTCTGCCTTCAGTGGGCAGGATGGCTAGGCCACAACTCACCTGGGATGGATAGGATGCTGGGACCCCTCTTTCCACTCTACCTTTCACCCTAGGGATCCTTTTGGCATGGTTCTATTTGGGCAGTATCTTTATTGGATTAAGGCCACTTAAAGTCTAGAGTCCAAAACTCATCACGTGTCACTTCCATCACACAGGGCAAACAGCTCCTTCAGAAGAAAGAACCTTCAAAATATTGTTGCCATCTTTTTCAACCATTATAGTTTGTCCTCTGGTCACAGCTACATTTTTGTCATGTGCAAATTATGCTCACGGTCTCTCTCAAAAGTTTTATTCCATTACAGTATCAGACTCAGTATCAAGTTCAGAATCTCATTATTTAAATCAGATCCAGAAGTAGATGAGGCCCCTGGGTGCAGATTGGCCAACAAAACTTAACAGATTTCTCATCTTTTTCCTCTCTGTCAAATCCCTTAATGTTTTCCCATTTTCTTGAAAAGAAAACCCAAACTTTCAGCAATGTCTTATGCCATCCCAGCTCCCATCAGGTCTTTCTTCCCCTCACTTACTGCTGCAGATATACTGCCAGAGTCTTCCTCACCACAGGGCCTCTATAATAATAACTCCCTCTGTCTGGAGCACTGTCCCTCAGTTCTTCCTATGACTCAGCCCCTGTGTCTCAGTTCAAATGTCAGAGAGGCCAACTCCATTCCTCCTGTCCCCATTACCAGTTGTACTGTGTTCAATTGTCCTATTCCCTTTTCTTCATATTATTTATAACTATCTGAAATTATTATTTTTGAGCTTTTTTATCATCTGTTACTCCTGCTATCAAAAGAATGCAAGTTTGATAAACACTATACCTTCTCTCTCATTAACCACTGTCTAAAACTTAGAGCAGAGCTAGGTATGTGATAGGTAACCAGTAATGCACTATGGAAACAATATTGCTGTTATTCATGGAATAAAAAATTAAAACCAGCCTGAGCTTTTCCATAGATGACTTGAGGTTTTCTCAAAACTACCCTACCTGCATTTATACTACACTGAATTTCTCAACTTTATTGGGATACAAGTCACAAATTATGTAATTGATGCATTTAAAATATACAGTTCAGGGATCCCTGGGTGGCGCAGCGGTTTGGCGCCTGCCTTTGGCCCGGGGCGCGATCCTGGAGACCCGGGATCGAATCCCACGTCGGGCTCCCAGTGCATGGAGCCTGCTTCTCCCTCTGCCTGTGTCTCTGCCTCTCTCTCTCTCTCTCTCTCTCTCTCTCTCTCTGTGACTATCATAAATAAAAAAATTTAAAAAATAAAATAAAGTATACAATTCAGTGTTTTATAGTATATTTAGAGTTGTACTGCCACATAGTTAGTACATTTTCATCACTCACAAAAGAAACTCTATACATAGTATTAGTCATTCCTCATTCTTTCCCTATAGGTGTGTCTATTCTGGACATTTCATACAAATGGCTTCATACAGGTGTTTCTTTTGTGACTGGCTCCTTTCACTTAACATGTCTTCAAGGTCCATCCATTTTATACCATGTATAGGTACTTTATTCCTTTTAATTGCAGAATAAAATTTCATAGTATGCATATACCATATTTGTTTATCCATTCATCGGTTGATGGACATTTGGGTTTTTCTCAATTTTGTTTATTATGAATAATACTGCTGTATGTATTTATAACTTTTTGTGTGGTCATATGTTTTTTATTTCTCTTGGGTATATACTTAAAAGTGGAATCGTTGAGTCATGTGGTAACTCTGTTTAACATTTTGAAGAATTGCCAAACTGGTTTTCTAAAGATCCTGCTCCATTTTACATAACCACCAACAATGTATGAGAATTTCAATTTCTCCACATCCAGACACTTGTTATTATTGTCTGTCTTTTCGATTGTAGCCATACTACTCAGTGTGTAGTGGTAGCTTATCATAGTTTTGATTTGCATTTTCTTAATGACTAATAATGCTGAGTATCTTTCCATGTGTTTATTAGCTATTTTTATGTCTTCTTGGAGCAAAGTCTCTTCAGATCCTTTGCCCATTTTAATTGAATTATTTGTCTTTTTAATTATTAAGTTGTATTACTTTTATACATTTTAGATATAATTTCCTTACTAGATATATTATTTGCCAATATTTCCTTTCCGTTGTTTGCTTTTTCACCTTCTTAATGGTATACTTTGCAGCACAAAAGTCCTTAATTTTGGTGAAGTCTATGCTTTTTCTTTGTTATAAGAATTTGTCTTTATCATTAAGTTAGATATATAGCATCCTAAAGGGCATCAGGCCTATATCATATAATGATCAGTAAATAGATTATTTTACTTAGGATGACATTTAATGGTTAATGGTTAATGGTGAAAAAATCCCCATATGAATTCATTATAGAAAAAAATGTTGGGAACAGCTCATATATAACTACCTGGTATAGTAATTCTTCTGTTACTTTTCTGAAAACTCACTAGAGCAGTAAAACTTCCCTGGCCATTCTAAATTCTGAAGTACTTGCTGCATTTTTTATTTTTATTTTATTTTTTTTTAATTTATTTATGATAGTCACAGAGAGAGAGATAGAGATAGACAGAGACAGAGACACAGGCAGAGGGAGAAGCAGGCTCCATGCACGGGGAGCCCGATGTGGGATTCGATCCCGAGTCTCCAGGATCGAGCCCCGGGCCAAAGGCAGGCGCCAAACCGCTGCGCCACCCAGGGATCCCGCTGCATTTTTTAAATAGAGAATTAGCTTTCCAAAGGGAACTTTTGGGTTGCTTAAAATATCTTGAAGCAAAATAACTAAGTTATTAAACTTAATTATTGGCGAGGAGCCGGGCTGAGGCCGGGGCGAGTGTCCCCAGGACAGGAGAGCCCCGTCCCGTCCCGGAGGAGCAGGAGCTGCACCAACCTTCCCGGCGGGCGGAAAGGGGCTCGCAGGGAGTTGGAGCAGGACCGAGGAGGGCGGGGATGCCCTCGGGCTCCCTGGGACACTAACAGGCACCTGCGCCCCGGGAGAGTGCGCCGAGCTCCATAAGGGCTGCAGCGCGCACGGCTGGACCCGGAGCAGCTCGGAGGGGCTCGGGCTGCGGCTCCGCGGAGGGGGCTGCGTGGTTGGGGGGGCGCGAATCCAACAGCGCAGGTCCGGGAGCACAGGGCGCCGGGACACAGCCCAGGATCCGGCCACCCCCCGGGACAGGCAGAGGCCGGGAGGTCCCAGGACAGCAAGGACACTCCTGGCCCGAGCTGAGCAGATCAGCGCCCCGCCCCGGAGCCTCCAGGCCCTGCGGACCGAGAGCTCTGGAGTTACTGCAGGAGCTGACTCCAGGGCTCCAGAGCTGGCCCCGCCACTGCGGTTGTTCCTCCTGAGGCCTCACAGGGTAAACAACCCCCACTGAGCCCTGCACCAGGCAGGAGGCAGAGCAGCTCCCCCAAATCCTAACACCTGAAAATCAGCACAACTGGGCCCTCCCCCAGAAGACCAGTTAGACAGACAAGTTCCAGGGGAAGTCAAGGGACTTAGAATCAGAAGATACTAAATAAATAAATAAATAAATAAATAAATAAATAAATAAATAAATAACAAAAAAACAAAAGCAAAATAAAACAAAAAGAAACAGAAGATAATCCCCCGTGTTTTTTTTTTTTTTTTGCTTTTTGATTTCTGTTTGCTTCCCCCACCCTTTTTTTCCTTTCTTTCTTTTTCTTCTTTTTTTCTTCCTTTTTTCTTTTTTCTTTTTCTCTTTTCTTTCCTTCTTTCTCTCATCTCTTTTTCTCCTTTTCCCCAATACAACTTGTTTTTGGCCACTCTGCACTGAGCAAAATGACTAGAAGGAAAACCTCACCTCGAAAGAAAGAATCAGAAACAGTCCTCTCTCCCACAGAGTTACAAAATCTGGATTACAATTCAGTGTCAGAAAGCCAATTCAGAAGCATTATTCTACAGCTACTGGTGGCTCTAGAAAAAAGCATTAAGGACTCACGAGACTTCATGACTGCAGAATTTAGATCCAATCAGGCAGAAATTAAAAATCAATTGAATGAGATGCAATCCAAACTAGAAGTCCTAACGACGAGGGTTAACGAGGTGGAAGAACGAGTGAGTGACATAGAAGACAAGATGATGGCAAAGAGGGAAACTGAGGAAAAAAGAGACAAACAAAAGACCATGAAGATAGATTAAGGGAAATAAACAACAGCCTGAGGAAGAAAAACCTACGTTTAATTGGGGTTCCCGAGGGCGCCGAAAGGGACAGAGGGCCAGAATATGCATTTGAACAAATCCTAGCTGAAAACTTTCCTAATCTGGGAAGGGAAACAGGCATTCAGATCCAGAAAATAGAGAGATCCCCCCCTATAAAAATCAATAAAAACCGTTCAACACCTCGACATTTAATAGTTAAGCTTGCAAATTCCAAAGATAAAGAGAAGATCCTTAAATCAGCAAGAGACAAGAAATCCCTGACTTTTATGGGGAGGAGTATTAGGGTAGCAGCAGACCTCTCCACAGAGACGTGGCAGGCCAGAAAGGGCTGGCAGGATATATTCAGGGTCCTAAATGAGAAGAACATGCAACCAAGAATACTTTATCCAGCAAGGCTCTCATTCAGAATGGAAGGAGAGATAAAGAGCTTCCAAGACAGGCAGGAACTGAAAGAATATGTGACCTCCAAACCAGCTCTACAAGAAATTTTAAGGGGGACTCTTAAAATTCCCCTTTAAGAAGAAGTCCAATGGAACAATCCACAAAAACAAGGACTGAATAGATATCATGATGACAATAAACTCCTATCTGTCAATAGTAACTCTGAACGTGAACGGGCTTAATGACCCCATCAAAAGGCGCAGGGTTTCAGACTGGATAAAAAAGCAGGACCCATCTATTTGCTGTCTACAAGAGACTCATTTTAGACAGAAGGACACCTACAGCCTGAAAATAAAAGGTTGGAGAACCATTTACCATTCAAATGGTCCTCAAAAGCAAGCAGGGGTATCCATCCTTATATCAGATAAACTAAAATTTACCCCGAAGACTGTACTGAGAGATGAAGAGGGACACTATATCATACTTAAAGGATCTATCCAACAAGAGGACTTAACAATCTTCAATATATATGCCCCGAATGTGGGAGCTGCCAAATATAACAATTAATAACCAAAGTAAAGAAATACTTAGATAATAATGCACTTATACTTGGTGACTTCAATCTAGCGCTTTCTACACTCGATAGGTCTTCTAAACACAACATCTCCAAAGAAACGAGAGCTTTAAATGATACACTGGACCAGATGGATTTCACAGATATCTACAGAACTTTACATCCAAACTCAAGTTGAATACACATTCTTCTCGAGTGCACATGGAACTTTCTCCAGAATAGACCACATACTGGGTCACAAATCGGGTCTGAACCGATACCAAAAGATTCGGATCGTGCCCTGCATATTCTCAGACCACAATGCCTTGAAATTAGAACTAAATCACAACAAGAAGTTTGGAAGGACCTCAAACACATGGAGGTTAAGGACCATCCTGCTAAAAGATGAAAGGGTCAACCAGGAAATTAAGGAAGAATTAAAAAGATTCATGGAAACTAATGAGAATGAAGATACAACCATTCAAAACCTTTGGGATGCAGCAAAAGCAGTCCTAAGGGGGAAATTCATCGCAATACAAGCACCCATTCAAAAACTGGAAAGAACTCAAATACAAAAGCTTACCTTACACATAAAGGAGCTAGAGGGATCCCTGGGTGGCGCAGCGGTTTGGCGCCTGCCTTTGGCCCAGGGCGCAATCCTGGAGACCCGGGATCGAATCCCACGTCAGGCTCCTGGTGCATGGAGCCTGCTTCTCCCTCTGCCTGTGTCTCTGCCTCTCTCTCTCTCTCTCTCTCTCTCTCTCTCTCTCTCTCTCTGTGACTATCATAAATAAATAAAAATTTAAAGAAAAAAGGAGCTAGAGAAAAAACAGCAGATAGATCCTACACCCAGCAGAAGAAGAGAGTTAATTAAAATTTGAGCAGAACTCAATGAAATCGAGACCAGAAGAACTGTGGAACAAATCAACAGAACCAGGAGTTGGTTCTTTAAAAGAATTAATAAGATAGATAAACCATTAGCCAACCTTATTAAAAAGAAGAGAGAGAAGACTCAAATTAATAAAATCATGAATGAGAAAGGAGAGATCACTACCAACATCAAGGAAATACAAACGATTTAAAAACATATTATGAACAGCTATACGCCAGTAAATCAGGCAATCTAGAAGAAATGGACGCATTCCTGGAAAGCCACAAACTACCAAAACTGGAACAGGAAGAAATAGAAAACCTGAACAGGCCAATAACCAGGGAGGAAATTGAAGCAGTCATCAACAACCTCCCAAGACACAAGAGTCCAGGGCCAGATGGCTTCCCAGGGGAATTCTATCAAACGTTTAAAGAAGAAACCATACCTATTCTACTAAAGCTGTTTGGAAAGATAGAAAGAGATGGAGTACTTCCAAATTCGTTCTATGAGGCCAGCATCACCTTAATTCCAAAACCAGACAAAGACCCCACCAAAAAGGAGAATTACAGACCAATATCCCTGATGAACATGGATGCAAAAATTCTCAACAAGATACTAGCCAATAGGACCCAACAATACATTAAGAAAATTATTCACCATGACCAAGTAGGATTTATCCCCGGGACACAAGGCTGGTTCAAGTCTCGTAAAACAATCAATGTGATTCATCATATGAGCAAGAGAAAAACCAAGAACCATATGATCCTCTCATTAGATGCAGAGAAAGCATTTGGCAAAATACAGCATCCATTCCTGATCAAAACTCTTCAGAGTGTAGGGATAGAGGGAACATTCCTCAACATCTTAAAAGCCATCTACGAAATGCCCACAGCAAATATCATTCTCAATGGGGAAGCACGGGGGTCCTTTCCCCTAAGATCAGGAACAAGACAGGGATGTCCACTCTCACCACTGCTATTCAACATAGTACTGGAAGTCCTAGCCTCAGCAATCAGACAACAAAAAGACATTAAAGGCATTAAAATTGGCAAAGAAGAAGTCAAACTCTCCCTCTTCGCCGATGACATGATACTCTACATAGAAAACCCAAAAGCCTCCACCCCAAGATTGCTAGAACTCATACAGCAATTTGGTAGCGTGGCAGGATACAAAATCAATGCCCAGAAATCAGTGGCATTTCTATACACTAACAATGAGACTGAAGAAAGAGAAATTAAGGAGTCAATCCCATTTACAATTGCACCCAAAAGCATAAGATACCTAGGAATAAACCTAACCAAAGAGGTAAAGGATCTATACCCTAAAAACTATAGAACACTTCTGAAAGAAATTGAGGAAGACACAAAGAGATGGAAAAATATTCCATGCTCATGGATTGGAAGAATTAATATTGTGAAAATGTCAATGTTACACGTTTAATGCAATCCCTATCAAAATACCATGGACTTTCTTCAGAGAGTTAGAACAAATTATTTTAAGATTTGTGTGGAATCAGAAAAGACCCCGAATAGCCAGGGGAATTTTAAAAAAGAAAACCATAGCTGGGGGCATCACTAGGCCAGATTTCAGGTTGTACTACAAAGCTGTGGTCATCAAGACAGTGTGGTACTGGCACAAAAACAGACACATAGATCAATGGAACAGAATAGAGAACCCAGAAGTGGACCACAAATTTATGGTCAACTAATATTCAATAAAGGAGGAAAGACTATCCACTGGAAGAAAGACAGTCTCTTCAAAAAATGGTGCTGGGAAAATTGGACATCCACATGCAGAAGAATGAAACTAGACCACTCTCTTGCATCATACACAAAGATAAACTCAAAATAGATGAAAGATCTAAATGTGAGACAAGATTCCATCAAAATCCTGGAGGAGAACACAGGCAACACCCGTTTTGAACTCAGCCACAGTAACTTCTTGCAAGATACATCCACGAAGGCAAAAGAAACAAAAGCAAAAATGAACTATTGGGACTTCATCAAGATAAGAAGCTTTTGCACAGCAAAGGATACAGTCAACAAAACTCAAAGACAACCTACAGAATGGGAGAAGATATTTGCAAATGACGTATCAGATAAAGGGCTAGTTTCCAAGATCTATAAAGAACTTATTAAACTCAACAGCAAAGAAGCAAACAATCCAATCATGAAATGGGCAAAAGACATGAAGAGAAATCTCACAGAGGAAGACACAGACATGGCCAACATGCACATGAGAAAATGCTCTGCACCACTGGCCATCAGGGAAATACAAATCAAAACCACAATGAGATACCACCTCACACCAGTGAGAATGGGGAAAATTAACAAGGCAGAAAACCACAAATGTTGGAGAGGATGCGGAGAAAAGGGAACCCTCTTACACTGTGGGTGGGAATGTGAACTGGTGCAGCCACTCTGGAAAACTGTGTGGAGGTTCCTCAAAGAGTTTAAAATACACCTGCCCTACGGACCCAGCAATTGCACTTTTGGGGATTTACCTGAAAGATACAGATGCAATGAAACACCGGGACACCTGAACCCCGATGTTTCTAGCAGCCATGTCCACAATAGCCAAACTGTGGAAGGAGCCTCGGTGTCCATCGAAAGATGAATTGATAAAGAAGATGTGGTCTATGTATACAATGGAATATTACTCAGCCATTAGAAACGACCAATACCCACCATTTGCTTCAACGTGGATGGAACTGGAGGGTATTATGCTGAGTGAAGTAAGTCAATCAGAGAAGGACAAACATTATATGGTCTCATTCATTTGGGGAATATAAATAATAGTGAAAGGGAATAGAAGGGAAGGGAGAAGAAATGTGTGGGAAATATCAGAAAGGGAGACAGAACATAAAGACTCCTAACTCCGGGAAACGAAGTAGGGGTGGTGGAAGGGGAGGAGGGCGGGGGGTGGGGGTGAATGGGTGACGGGCACTGAGGGGGGCACTTGACGGGATGAGCACTGGGTGTTTTCTGTATGCTGGCAAATTGAACACCAATAAAAAATAAATTTATTATTAAAAAATAAAAATAAAAAATAAACTTAATTATTGAATATGTCATAGTATGATGTCTGATGGTACAGTTGCTCACTCTTCATGTATTCTTTTTCTTTCTAAATATCTGCATATAGGAAATTTAAAAAGCCAGGAATTAGTAAGCTTTTTGCGTGTGCCAGGTACTTTATAAAGTATTTTACTACGTGGTTAATCAATTCATAATAGAATTATTCAAGAGAAGTTCAGCAACTACAAAGGATGTACCCTTTTGTTTTCTAGTCCCTACAACATAAAAGTGAATAATTCATTCAGTTTGTTAAAGAGAATTTTGTTAAATGCCTACTATATGCCAAGTATTCTACTGGATATTACAATCACAAATGTGATCTCTTTATCCTTAAGGGGGTTCTAGTTTGGGAGGGGTGAGGAGAAAGATATAAACAAATAAATATAATGACTGTCTTACCAGAAAAGAGATTTTATAGGATATGCAGGGAGAAATGAAATACAATATTAGCAAATGTTGAGGTGGTTTACATATATTGTTTCATTTCAATACACACAACAACCCTGTAAATCAGATATTTCCATCTCTACTTCACAAATGAGAAATACAGGGCTCAGGAAAGTTAAGGAACTTTATTAAAAGGTCAGAAAAACTAATAAGTAACACAATGGAAACCCAAACCAATATCCTCCTGATTGTAAAACAGTGTTTTTTCTATCTGTTAAGTAGCATCCCAGAGACTCATTCTGCTTATCCCCTCAGTCAGGCTAATTATACAGCAGTAAGAAAAGCACAGACCGAGAAGCATCAATCATTCTGTTAGCACTCTCTCTATTGATTGTTAATATACTCTCTATCTCATTCTTCTGCTTCTTCCCATCTAGATTTACCCTTATATGCTGTCAGATTATAATCGCTTATTAGGAATATTTACTAACTCTTGAGAATCTTTTTTAAACAAAGTATCTAGAGTCCTTATTTTTATCTTACAATGATAAGCCTCGAGATAAATTGAATCATTATTCACAATTTTTTATGTACCCCACCCCACACCACACCCCTGATTCCTTATGTATCCACAACCTTTGCCACTTGACTTTTCAAAACCAATTCTAAAGTGAGCAGAGCAGAGTTCAGCACCCAATTCCACTGATACTGGATTTGGCCATTGAGTTGCTCTGAATGATGTAATATAGGCAAAAGCAAATATGTGCCAGTTCCAGGCAAGGTTAATGAGGCAATGCATGTTTTGACAAGAGTATGTAGTTACTTCATAAGCATTCATGATTGCTAGTTGCTGTATCTTCAGACTGAACCCTAGAATAAACATTCTTTGGAATAGACCAAAGCCCCATCTGCACTCCAAAGCCAAGCCCAGCCCCGTTCAACTGAACCTCAACCATCCTGCAAATGCATGGGAAATAAATCCTTATTGTTATGCTCCATGGATATGTTTATGGTTGTTATTTATACTTCAGTAGCTAATGGAGACAAACCTCATTCCTTTGCTCACCCAGAATTTAGAATATGAGCACTCCAGATTCATTTCCCCAATTTATAACTCCACTTGAATGCATCAAACTTAACATGTCAAAAATTGAACACTGTTTTTCCCTCTAAACCTATTCTTTCCTTGATCTCCCCATCATCATAAATGGCACCACGATCCAGTGAGAAACCCAGGAAGTCATACCTGAAAATTCTGCATCTTTGTTTGCCACATTCTCACCACATCAGTAGTTTTTCCAGAGGTTTTTCTGGAATTCATTAATTTCTCTCTTTGGACCACTCCAGTGTCTACTCTGTAGGAATAACATCTCTTTTCATCAAAACATAACATAGGAGAGTGAAAGGCAAACCACACACACACACTCACAAACACGTGTACAGATTTTCTATCAAAGACTGATGTAAGGCTAGAACAGTAACACTCAGTAGAAATATAATGCAAACCATATATGAAACTTCAAATTTTCTAATAGTCACATCCAAAAAGATCAAAAGAAACACATAAAGATAACTTTTTTAAAAATATTTATTTATTTATTTATTTAAGAGAAAGTGAACGAGGATGAGTGGGGGGGGTGCACAGAGTGAAAGAGAGAAGAAAGCTCCCCACTGAGCAGAGAGCCCAATGCACAGCTGGATCTCAGGTCCCTGGGATCATGACCTGAGCCACAGGCAGACACTTAACCAACTGAGGCACCCAGGCACCCCTAAAATAACTTTAATGATATATTTTGTATACCCCAATGAAACAAAAAAGTTATTTCAATAGGAAATCCATATAAAATTAGTAATGAGATAGTCTATATTCTTTTCATACTCTTTTTATAACTAAGTCTTTATATTACACTTGAAAAATATCCCAGTTTGGCCAGACCACATTTCAAATGCTCAACAGCCACATACCTACTATAGTGGATAGCAGAGATCTAGAATATATGTATGCTTATATATCAATAAGAAAAAGACAAATAGTCCAAAGGAGAACGGGAAAAAGATATGAACACAAAAAATGAGCACATTTACCACTCTTTTACTGTTTGTGTTCATGGACATAGTACATTTAAAATGTCTTTTTCTGAGACCGGACTGACACATTGCAGGGGTGAAATAGGGTGATGGAAAATATAAGTTTTGGAGCCAGGAAGATTTAATTCTCATCACAAAGCTAACTGTATGTTTGGGAATCTCCAAATGAAGATTTTAGAAAAATCTTAGAATGAATTTTTCTGCTTAGAAAAGAGGAAGCAGTGAACTAGAAATGGCTACAAATCTTAATTTTCCATAGTCACAATTAAATAGACTGGCCACATTGCCACTGAAGTTTTATGTTTAATTTTATTATATTTTAATGATTATTAATGTTCTTAAAATTCTAATTCCAAGGTAATTTTCATTCTGATAGCCAATTCATTCCTCTTAGGGAAAACCGTGTTTCTGTATGACAGACTCTCATTATCAGCATACTATCCACCCCAAAATTGGGGGAGGAAAGAAAGAAAAAATCATGGAGGTGTACAAATTTATATTTTCCTAAAGTCACAAAAGAGAAGCTAAGCAACCAAATTTAACTTCTAGTTCATTGCAGACAGCATCCTCACAAAGAAATTTTCTTATCTCTTAAAAACATTCACCTTGTTAAGTCCGTTATTTTATATATACCTGAGAGTTCCATCTTTTCAAAAGAACAATTATCGTAGCAATTTTACTAGGCTGCTCTTGAGAGTTCTGAAAAGGTTATCCATTTCATAAATGCGACTATTAGACTTCCTGGAACTCTTTGTTCACAGACTTCTGATAAGTCTCTTTAGAAAAATAAAAGAATAGGGAAAATAATTATTGATCCCCAAGAATAAAATTTTTGAAAGTATGGGGTGGGAAATTTCCTCATTCTGAGGGAAGAAGCAGTTAAACATTGGAGCCCCTCCTAGACAGTAGTTTCATCCTTGACAAGGAAGAAGTGCTTTGAAAGAACAGACTATCAGCCCCCATCACTCCCACCCTCACCCCCCAACCCTGACTTAGATATCCTATGGCCCTGACCATGAGATCTGACATGAATTAATCTGAAGCTATGCTAAAGCAATAAAAACTACATTAAAAAAAAAGTAGTGAGGCAAGTCCACAATGTTGGGAAATGCACAAAAGTTTGTAACACTGGGAATGGGGACCCAACTCCATCATGAACAAGTAAGGAAGGAGCAGTGATGACAGGGCCTAATCATAGTGACCACACAGCCAAACTGTGAGTGATCGTATCAAGAGAACAGTGCCTGGGTCCAAGCCACTCACAGTCCCAACTGTGAGCTTTAAGAGAGATGTCACAATGAAAACCAATACGCGTTTACATCAGCCACCCCAGGGGCATGGTAAACTTTGGCATCAGGAGCAGGAGAACTTTGGGTGAGCCACACAAATTTCCCTGCCAAGGTCAGGGAACTTGTTAAGTGATTTGGGAGTTCAGAGAATGCACAGGATATCTACATTGGAAGACAGAGAGACAAAGACTACTTTCCTTTCACCAGACTCTCAACCTCATCCTCTGGTAGCTTGGAGCCTGTAGGCCATAAGTCATTCTGCTTTCACTTGTTCTGAGCATTGCACATGTTTTCCAAGTTTCAAAAGCTCACTCTTCCATCAGCACTTTTTAAAACCCGCTTACCAATTTTATGGAGTACTTATTTCGTGTGGTATGTGATTTATAATGTGAGAAATCCCAACCAGTCTAGTTTATAACTAGGAAGATGGTCCTACTGAGCTTTCAAATTGCTGTGCCAGTTCTTTGGGCTGTAATATATAGCTCAGGTATTTCAGGGATATTGCATCAGGATCCAAAATTTAAGCTGAAAGAAAAAAAAAGCACATTACTTTAAATGGAGTCTTTTAAAATAATATCTTCCCCATTTTCATTTCTTATTTCTCAATCTTCCTCTAGGCAGTTAAAAAGTGAAACACCACTTTAGAAGATATACATTTAAACTACATTGTAGGGGGCATGTAATTTGAATCGAAAGCATCCTAAATTACCTGTCCATTAGCAAAACTCAGATTATGCACTCCCAAAACTATTCTCTTTAATTGAAAGCACTCAAAGAGCAACCCTTTATAAATATTCAAACTCAGTGACTTGAACTAATATAGCTCTATTTGACTGTTCTGTCATGGGAAGAAATTGAAAGTAATAAAGCTAATAAGTAAAGGTAATGAACTACCTTCACCTGGATTAATACAGATTAATGGATTAATCCATCTTGATTAAAATAGAAAGCCAATCTTACAAATTTAAGCAAAACAAGCTATTTTTTTCTTCTTGGTATCAAAAATATTTAAAATTAAAAATGTGTCTTCATGTTTCCTTCCCCACCCTCGAGTTGAGATTTTGCGACGTTTTGAACCCATAGGAAAGTTGTAAAGATAAAACAATGAGCATGTCTACATCCCTTACCCAGATTTGATTATTAACATTTTGCCACATTGGATTTACTTCTCTCTCTCCTTCTAATTGTCATGCCCTATTTAAGAGACAGTTGCTATCTTGACACTTCACCTCTGAATACTTCAACCTATATCACCTAACAACAAAGATATTTTCCTACATAACCATAACTCAATAATTGCACTCAAGAAATTTAACACTGAAAGAAAAGAAATTTAACATTGATACAATTATATCTTTTAATATTTAGCCATAATTCAAAATCTCCAAGTGATATCCTTTATAACATTTTTAAATCAAAGATTTAATAAAGTATCATGTGTTGAATTTAGCTGTCATCTCCTCATTTACTTTAATCTAAAATGGTTCACCAGCTTTAAATTCGTATTCTTGTTTTCTAAACAAATCCCAGTGAAATGTGCAGAGATTATGTATAAATAGCTAAGTGTGTATCTCTAAACAGTAAAGGTATTCCCTTACTTTAAACACAGTCTGGTTTTTAATTTTATTTTTAACTTTGTAAAGATTTTATTTGTTTACTTGAGAAAGAGGGAGAGAGCATGACCAGGGGGAGGGGCAGAGGAAGAGGGAGAAGCAGACTTCCCACTGAGCAGAAAGCCTGATGTGGGACTTAATCCCGGAGCCCCGACATTATGACCTGAGCCAAAGGCAGGTGCTTAACTGACTGAGCCATCCAGTGTGATTTTTTAAATAAATATGTTTTTTTTACTATTCTAAAATTGCTTCTTTTTATAGAAAATTTAGAAAAGAGAATAGTATAAGATAGGGAAAAATCAATACCTTCCTCTAGTGAAAAACTGTGACTATTTTCTTACATTTCCTTTGAGTCTTTTCTTTATACGTTGTTCCTTTGCCTATGTGTTCATTTCACATCAAATTGTAGGAGGAATATCATAATTAAAAATTTTAAATAGTGTGTTTTAACTTCCACTTAATAGCACTTCTAAAGCCAGAATAACACAACCCCAAACACAGCAGGAACAATGGGGTCAAAAGATTCAGGCTAATGATTCCAGAAACCAATGCCAAGATTCCTGGGACCTCAAAATACTATGTGCAATTGTGGCAGCAAATTGACACAAGAAATCTTTCCAGTATATTCTTCTTTAGCATTTTGAGGCAATTTGTAACCAATAAAATTGCAGCTTCAGCCAAACTAATCTAAATTCTAGAATTTTCCACTCTGACATCTAATTGAAAAAATTGAATTAGATGAGAGAGCATATGATGGGCTGAGAGAATTCTCTCAATTGCCTTATTGCACATTACCCTAATTCCTCTAAGAACTGCCTTGAGGACATTACCAAGATAAAAGTATAGTTTTAAAATGGACTTGAGGGCAATAAAGGGCATCCAAAAAATGATAAAAATTGAGTTGATACAGTGTTGGAACAAATTCAAAACCTTGAGCATTTCACTAGATTTTCCCCCTTTATCGATGTGAATGTACTTTATATTTGCCAAAGGGAAAGTGTACTCAGAACCATTCAGAACACATTTCAAAGGGAATGGGGATATAGTGTTACATGCATGTTGACCTGAAGAGACACTACAGAGACTGGTCGTACCATCTGATTAAATAGTGTCTGAGGGTTTCTTTTATTGATATTTCTTTCAGCTAAAAGTCTGTGGGAAACCAGGCACAGGCAACAGAGATTAGAATACTGATAAAGCCTATACATTTATTACCAATTGGCAAGAGTTTTAGATACATGCTTGATGAAAGTGTGACAATTTTCAAATGACTGGACTTCTCTGAAAGAAATGAGCAAGAGAGAAAAAATTTAAGAGTCGTTCTGGCCTCTTAGAACCACAGATATAAATGTAAAATTGATGCAATTTATTAACTTAGAATCATGTACTATTCCAAACTGAGAACACTGAGCTATGCTTTGAAATCTTCTGGAATAATTTTACATAATCACTCTTTCTATGCTGTTGAAAGAACAATTCATTATTTTATGCTGCATATATAATAAAAAGGATTAATTATAGTAATAAATTATAAATAAGAGCTGTTTGTTCTTTGAGAAGGCATGTTATTGTTTTGCTTTTTAAAACAGATATTACAGCTCAAAACAAAGTTTATACTTTATGATACCATTAAATGTAACTGATACCCTTGACTTCTCCTATTATGTTTTGTTTTTTAAAAAAAGGAAATAGCCATTTGTTGATATTAACAAGTCTAGATAGTTCCACAGCCCATATGAGAATCAGATACCATGTATTTTATATGTTTCTATTCAGAAAAACTTATTTGTGGCATAATAGTTTAATTGGCACATTTTAAATGCAAATGTAGCTAATATTTGTTACTATAATTTAGCATAAAAGCCAGAGAACATTTCAAGAAGTAAAATAACTTCAAAACCCTAAGTACATAAACCATTTCATATGAATATATTAAAATCAGAAATTAAATTTTCATCAAGTAATATATATTACCTATATAGTACAAATTCCTTAAATCTTACCCGATTGCCAATGTCAGGAAATAATAAAGCAAGAAATTTATTCTTAGCATGAATTGTTATCTCAACACACACACATACACAGCTAAGAAATCATTAATCATATGTGAATGTAGGTAGAAAATAAGTGTGTGTACCATCTTTTCTAAGAAGACATTTCATTCAGTTTACATAAAGACTTTTAAAGGAGATTTTCAAATTATTTTCAGTGAAAAACATGAAATGTCCATTAATATGGACCCTCCATTTTTAGCCATGAGCAGACAGCTAGATCTTTTAGAATGACACTTACTGGGATTTGTAACTTTTAAAAGAAATTACTAATACAAAAAAGAGAATATGCCTCAAGATGTTAATTGTTAAATTCATATCTATGGCATGACCTTTGTGACACTCATGTTCTGAGCTACAAAAGGCAGCAGGAAGTTGAAAATAAAGCCTTCATGCTGCATATGCACTGAAGACATGGAAAAGTTGGGATGAGGAATACACTGGAAGGTACCTTGTACTTTACCCAATAATCATGGCTGAAATAAGATGTTAATGGCAGATAGTGATGGTGGCAGGACATTAGCCAGGGCAATGCTGTGAATGAAATGCTATTAGTAATTTATATCTGCTCTTCTTTAAGTAAACAAAAGGTGGCGCACCTGGGTGGCTCAGTGGCTGAGCCTCTGCCTTGGGCTCTGTGTGATCCAGGGGTCCTGGGATGGAGTGACATATCAGGATCCCCACAGGGAACCTGCTTCTCCCTCTGCCTATGTATCTGCTTCTTTCTCTATGTATCTCATGAATGAATAAATAAATACATTAAAGAAAAAAAAAAAAGAATTTGCTGTCCCAAAATGGCAACTACTTCAAAAGAACGGAAAACAAGATGCTTCTACCCACCCACCCAGGTCAGCAACACCAATCACCATTTCAAGTATAAGTGGGCTGTGGACTCAACCATTTCTCTACTGACTTAACCCTCTGATTCTCCTAAGCACCTGCAGAGATCATAAAAGCATTGGATTTATAGTCCTAAGTCACAGGTTCAAATCCAGATGATGCTACTTCTCATTAACTGGAGGGTCTTCTAGCAAGATTAATTACTTGAGTGTGTTTTAAATGGTCAAGCATTCCGCATATTGTGGCTACCAACTCAGAAGTCACAGAGTCTAAGAATAAAGCAAGGATTCCTTGACAGTTACTCATTATGGACTAAGTGTTGTGCCCCCGCCCCGCCCCAGAATTCATATGGTGAGGTCCTACTTCCTAGTGCAGTGGTATCTGGAGATGGGGCCTTTGGGAGGCAATTAAGTCATGAAGACAGAACCCTTATGAATGGGATCAGTGCCCTAATGAAAAGAAACCAGAAAGATGATATTTTTCTCTGCCATGTGAAGACAGAGAGTGGCCTGTAGCAAAGCCACTGTTCCAGCTGATATTTCCATGTTGGTTCATCATTTGCTGTTTCACTAAATGAACATATTTGACCTTCCTCTGTTTGCTAGGTAGCGTGCTAAGCACTTTCATATGTATTATCTCACTTAATACTTGCAATGATTTAGTGTGGTAAAGATTATTAATTCTATTTTTACAGGTGATTCTCCTGAGGCTGATAGTAAATTCATTACATAAAGTTCCAAGGCTCTTAAGAAGCATAAATGGATTAGAAGCTGGGTCAGCTGATTTCTGGCCCAGTCAGTATTCTCTCATCATCTCCACCCTCTATCCATTCATCCCTTCAAATATCACTATCTGGAGCGTGGCTCTCTCATGGTAGAGCCATCTTTTGTTGTCCACATAAGAGATGCTCTTTAAGTGTCTGCTCGATAAAGAATACATACTGAGCCGCAGTGCCAGGCGCAGGTCAGGCATTTGATGTACAGGAGTGAATAAAGCAAAACCCTAATCTTGTGGACTTTCCACTATTATGAGGGGAAGCAGGAAGGTTCTGAACATATTAGAGGGTGATAAGACCCTGGAACAAAAATAAAACTGGGTAAAGGCAGAGAGGGGATAGAGATGTGCTAATGTAAATGAAAGAAAGCTTCTCCAAAATGGTGGCATTAAGCAGAGGCCTGAGTGAAGCAGAAGAATGAGCCATTCAGGTAATCTGGGGAAGAGCAGAGGAAGCAGACCATGCAAAGGCCTGGACCAGAGTTCCAGGCAGAAGAAAAAGTAAATGCGAAGGCCCAGAGGCAGGATCGCACTTGCAGTATTTGGAGGCAAGTGAGGATACCTGTGTGGTTGGAACACCAGGAGGGAGCCAAGAGTGATTGGAGTTGATGTCGGAGAGAAGTTTGCTTGGCTGATCAGGTGGGGTGTGGTAGGCAGGACGAAAAATTTGACTTTTATTCTGAGATGAGAAACTTTTAAAGGGAGTGACACAATCTCACTTCAGAAGGATGCCTCTGGTTGCCATGGAGAACTGAGAAGGGCAAGGGTGGTGGTCACTGGCAATGGAGTTGGAAGTCTTTGCAAAACCTCCAGCTGAGCAGTGACTGATCAGCAGTAGTGGCTGGTGATGGAGCTGTGAGAAGTGGTCTGGTACTTTGGAGAGACTATTTCTATTTGAAGCAATAAGAGGGTTTAGTGGTTCATTTGTTTATTTATTAGTTCAGAAATCAGATTATTTGGGACACCTGGGTGGCTCAACGGTTGGGTATCTGCCTTCGGTTCAGGGCGTGATCCCAAGATCCGGGATCGAGTCCCACCATCAGGCTCCTTGCACAAAGCCTACTTCTTCCTCTGCCTATGTCTCTGCCTATCTCTGTGTGTCTCTCATGAATAAGTGGATAAAATCTTTTTTAAAAAAAGAAAGAAATCAGATTATTCATTAGGGGATGAGCAAAGGGTTGTTTATTTTTGGGGTGGTTTGTGAACAAAATCAGGCTGCCAGAAGGAATTTCCTGGTACTCTCTGCTTTGGGACCACCTGAATAGGGCCCCATCTTAAATAGACCTAAGGCTAGGCTTACAGGGGTTGGCAAATCAAACTTATTGAAAACCCACTTGATCTATTGCACAATTTAATTAAAAATTGGATTCTTACTGAAAGAAGTCCTGGCTTTCCATAATATCACCTTGGAGGTCAGGGTGGGGAATCACCAAGTCTTTTGATCTTTAAATAGGCTGAGAAGCTTTATTATTAAGAAAACTCTCTATTGCAGGCAACTTTATTTTTAATACACATAATCAGTGACTTACTTCTCAAGTAATTATCTAAAGAGAAAATTATCTAAGAGATAATGTAAAATGTGCTTTAAGATTGTCTTATTTTCCAGACACCATTACCATGAGTTGATTTCTGCCCTCCTGAAGCCCAGTGCCATGAGCTCTGATAGCCAGGACAGCTTTCAGGGAGGTTTCCTTTGAAAAAGAGAAGGAGTTTCCCTTAGATTTCCATTTCAAGAAAATTAAGTTGAATTGGATTTTCAGGTAGCATGAACTGATGTAACAGAGAACAGGAACCTGATAATTTGAGTTTAGGTCCTCTCTTGAAAGAAAAACTTCAAGGTCTAAGATGTCAACTTTCTTTGCTGCTTCCACAGCAATACTTAACAACAACAAACAAACAAAATGAAAGAAGAAGAAAGAAGAAGAAGAAGAAGAAGAAGAAGAAGAAGAAGAAGAAGAAGAAGAAGAAGGAAGAAGAAGAAGAAGAAGAAGAAGAAGAAGAAGAAGAAGAAGAAGAAGAAGAAAAGAAAAGAAAAGGAAAGAATACAATAGGTCATTTCCCTGGAGACTACACATTTTATTTATTTATTTTAAAGATTGATTTATTTATTCATGAGAGACACAGGCAGAGGGAGAAATAGGCTCCCTGCAGGGAGCCTGATCTGGGACTTGATCCCGGATCCTGGGGTCATGACCTGTGTGGAAGGCAAGCACTCAACCACCGAGCCACCCAGGCATCCCAAGATGGCATATTTTAAACTGCTATTTCTATAGTTTGTGTTTCAGAAGCCCCAGAGATAGCTGATACATAGCAAAAGTACATTTAGGAGATAGAAACACTGAACAGTCTAGGAAAAATCTTTTTGCTTCACTTTTTTCCCCAATTTAAATTTGGTTAGTATTTCTAATGAGGCATAGAGAAATATTGATTAGTAGACTAACCGGGTAAATAAAAAGCTTTTAATATGGGCAATGATGTAGGAGTGGTTACATGTCTGCCTCTGCCTTCAGCTCAGGTTGTGATCCCTGGGTCCTGGGATCGACCCTCATAGGGAACCTGCTTCTCCCTCTCCCACTGCCCCTCCCCACCACCCATGTTTACTCTCTCTCTCTTTCAAATAAATAAATAAACTGTTTAAAAAAAAATGGGCAGTGATGTATTAGGGTCAACGATGAGTTTTCTATATTGAAAAAAGATGGGTGTTGTTGATTTCATTTTGAAAAATGTTTGTGCATTAAGATGCACATGTGCATCTAGAACAGTGTTTATCATCTATGAAGAATTTCTTGTCTGGAGGCATATTGAACATTGGCCTGAAAACCCAAAAATAAAAAGAGGAGGGGATAGTGGGAGAGCTGATCCCTCGTGCATGTGTTCTCAGCGGGGGTGATACTGCTCTCAAGGGGGTGGAAGTGACTCTTAAGGGCAAGAAAAGTTTAGGTATTGCAATGTTTTGTGACCTTCTATAGTAGGCAGAATAATGTTTCCCCTACCCCAGACATTGTTCTATCGAAGAAGCCCATGCCCTAGTTAATCCCTGGAACTGTGAATGCCTTATGTTACATGGCAAAGCAGAATTAAAGCTGTAGTTGGAGGGAAGCCTGGGTGGCTCAGTGGTTGAACATCTGCCTTTGGCTCAGGGCATCATCCCAGGGTCCTGGGATTGAGACTCCCATCAGGCATCCCATGGGGAGACTTCTTCTCCCTCTGTCTATGTCTCTACCTCTCTCTGTGTTTCTCATGAGTAAATAAATAAAATCTTAAAAAAAAAAAGTTGTTGGTGGAATTAAGGTTGCTAATTAGCTGACCTCAAAATAGGGAGTTAATCCTGTCCTATCTGGATAAATCCAGTGTAATCACCAGAGTCATTAAAAGCAGAAAAGGAAGAGTAGCTACAGAAGAAAAGCACAGAGAGATACAATGTTTGCTTTGAAGGTAGAGGAAGGGGACCACAAGCAAAAGAATGTGGGGATGGGCCTCGGAAAGCTCTCACAGATTCTCCCCTAGATCTCCATAGAAGAACGCAGCCTCACCAACCCTGTTATTTGAACACAAGGCCCAAGTCAGGTCTCTATTCCCATAGCACAGTATGGTAACAAATCCCTGTTCAAGCCGCTAAATTTGTGGTTATTTTGTTACAGCACCATTGCAAATCTAATACACCCTCCCATGGGCCATCGGCATGAGCTATAATGTATCTGTAATACTAAAAGTCGTTAGTGGGAAATTAGGAGGAAAAAAAATCTGAAAAGGCTCCTTACAGGGGCAATAATGAAAAAACAAGCAAACAAAACCAACAAGGAACATTGTCCTGGGAAGTGGCTTTCAGGGTTTTCTGCTCCTGTTTTATAAATGGGGGGCAAAATTGATGTCAGGAGACATAAATTTTTTTTTAGCCCCAAATCCTTTGCTTTCCCTGGAGAACATCAGAAAACTGCCACAAAAAGAGTTATTCCTAAATATGAACAGCCAAGAAAATATTCCACAGGGAAAATATTTAGGGAAACAAATTAGATGATATGAACTAGAAAGATTAAATGCACTTATAATGGAATGATGCCTATATAATTACACAAACATATTTGCATGGAAGAAAACACAAGAGAGTTTATAAGCCAAAAGGTTAAGAAGGTGGCCATTCTTTTTCTGTTTTGTTGTTGTTTGCTAGTTATGACTTTCCTGCAAGAATTATATACAGGAGATTTTTCCTATATGACAGTTGTTGATACCTGGAAGGGGACCAGAATTTCATAGCAAATAGTTTTTTTAAAAAATCCAATTGGGGTTGAGTCTTTATCCTAAAAAGAAGGACAGAAATTATAAAATGGGTTTATTTCATTTGATATGTTGTCATTACTAAGTGTATATTCCAAATGGAACTATGTTGCCAAAATCCTGTTCTTAGAGAGTATAAATTCTAGAAAAGAAAAGCAGTAGTAATTTTTTTCTTGACTTCTCAGAAAAAAAAACTTGTATGATTAGTACTTGATGCAACCCTTCACTTTATGTTTGATTTTTGCAGCATAATTATATAGAGAGTCATGTTTGCAAGAAAATGTTGAAGGCTTCATCATTTTTCCCAGGAGTTTTGCCCAATCTTTATATAATCAAATTATTCCTTTTTGAAATAATTATTTTAAAGTCATATTTGTGTCTTTTTTTTTCTCTTCCTCAATTTAATTGGTGAGCTGTGCCAGATTCTTGTCTGTCAATGATTGGAACGTAGCTGAAATAATTCACCCAACTTTTTCATCAAATTCATAAATTCTATAGTTATTAACAAGATTCCCAGTTTCATTTTGCAATCTATATGCATTGACCAGCTGGATAGTTAAGCATTAGGCATGGAGGAAATTTTCAGTGACTTCAATTTTATAATGGTTTAGCTCATTAGTTAATAAAACTCTAATGACTTGTTTTTCTATGTTAACTTCAGTTGGCAAGAACTTAATGAAGACAGATGATAAGACTAGTCTGTATCTAAAGAATCTTGTAACATTTTTATCTCACATACACAGACACACACAGACTCTTTCATCTATATTCTGTATCTTTTCTTTTCAAGCATACCGGCTTAGCATATTTGAGAAATCTACCCCCATAACTTTTAGGAAAGAACTCAGTGCAGTTTTGCCAGCACAAACCACATAGTTCATAGGTTTTCTTTCTTTTTTTTTTTAAGATTTTATTTATTTATTCATGAGAGACACAGAGCCAGAGGCAGAGACACAGGCAGAGGGAGAAGCAGGATCCTTGCAGGAAGCCTGATGTGGGACTCGATCCCAAGACCCTGGAATCATGACCTGAGCCAAAGGCAGATGCTCAACCACTGAACCACCTAGCTCATAGGTTGTCAATGAGAATGCTTTCTGTTTAAGTAGATTTAACAGCAACAAAAAAGGAATCAAATGTACGCTGGTTTCAGCATAGTGTATATATATATCCTGATGGATAAGAAACTAAATATACATTTATGGCACCAACAAACCATGCATCTATCTGACCAGCAGGGACTCTTTTGGGGACACAGAACCTACAGCCCAGTGGGTTAATGACATGGTCCAACTCTGTTACTGAAGTTTTCTCAAGATTCTTGCTAATTGAAATTCTTTTTTAAAACCTTAGAAAAGGATGAGCAGCCCCTGTGGCGCAGCGGTTTGGCGCCGCCTGCAGCCTGGGGTGTGATCCTGGAGACCCAGGATCGAGTCCCGCATCGGGCTCCCTGCATGGAGCCTGCTTCTCCCTCTGCCTGTGTCTCTGCCTCTCTTTCTGTGTGTCTATGAATAAATAAATAAAATCTTTAAAAAAATTAAAACCTTAGAAAAGGAGCATCTACTCTTAAGAACTGAGGATTTCAAAAGCCATGCCGTCCCCTTCCGTCACCGAGCAGAATTCCTCCCCTTTCTGGATGTATGTCCTTGGCCACTGGCAAGTGTCTTGCTCCTGAGTCTTCATGCCTTTTTCCAGCAGTGAGGCCTCACTCACTTTCGACCTTCTCAAAAGCCATGTTTCCAGCCTCTGTGTAAACTGTCTCAAAGCAAAAAACATTAGAAAGGAAACTTACCTGTTGATCATAAGGCCGGAGTCCTCCTTTTACGGGTAAGAAATAAAATCCTGGTGCATTTCAGAGCTGCAGTCTTTGGCTCTACTGATGATATCGTTGACAGTGCCTAGTATCAGACATAAATGCTTCCGCAGAAAATTCCTCAGAAAAAGGATACTGTCAAGGTACGACTGTTTGGAACAACTGCTAGCTAATACTTGACAAATTTCCAATGACTGGGATACTAATGCTGATTGAGGGGGGGAATTGAAAAAGAAAAGTTTTTGGGGCATCAGAGGACTCCATAACCACCTAGCCCTTATGTATAGGCCCTCAGAGATGCCCTGGAGTAAGTGCCCAGGGAAAATAAATGTTGTTAGAAGATTGAACATTGTTGACTTCAACAAGTAGAGACTCTCCTGGGCTGGGCTTTTCCAGAAGGTCAGAGGGGCCCCAGCTTTGGTCAAAGTCACAAGTCCCTTTGGAACACGTGCTGCATTCAGTACCTACCTCTCTCACTGGACATTCACCTACAGGCCAGGCCTCCATGATCTGTGGGATCTATTTTGAATAATCCTGTAGTCTCATATCACAGCACTTGTCCCCCCAGCACCTCTAATCACCCTTGCACTGGTGACTGACTCTCCCCAAAAATCTCAGTTCCATGCTTTCTTCTCCCATTCTTTTTCATTTTTACTTTCTCCTTAGAAGACACATTTCAAGAGTCAAATCCTCCCAGAAAATTCTCTGATGCATCCCATGATGTTTTTCATTGTCACTTTACTCTTCTCTCTCTGATTTTGGGGAAATATTTTTAGATGATAGATGAGAGATAGATGAGAGAGAGAGAGAGAGAGAGAGAGAGAGAGATGATAGAGAGAGAGAGAAAGCTTTTTCTTATTTCTTTTAAATATGCCACCACCACCACCCCCAGTTTGTACATTGTGTTTCAACACATCTTCTGAACTACCGTGATCTGCTCTGTCCCTGAAGAAGCCTCTGGTGAGTTATCAAGCTCCTTTCTTGCTGACAGAGCACTGGGCTTATTACCTAAAGCCCATGCCTACCTAGATGCTAGTCTCTTATAGCTCAAAATCTCTGCTTGGCTTCAGGCATCCTTCTCCCTATTCCTGGATTTCCTGAAATCTTGGTCTTTCCTGGACATAAGATTAGCTGCCCAGTCCCCTTGGAGGGGTCCTGCCCTGTCTTGCCCTGCTGACACCAGCCTGGGGATGACAGCACAGCACGGCCTGATGGCTGAGCCTGAGCTCCCCGGTTCAAGTTGATTGCCATCGGGTGATGTTTCAGAACGATGGTCAGTGAAAATAGAGGAGCTTGTCTAACTCTGCTGGCTGACCTTCACCTGGCCTGAATTTAATTTATGCTCTATTTCCAGAGACTGGAAATCATGTTTCTTTATCATCTTTAAACCTTGGATATCTGCTACACTCTCTCTCACAGGGGATCACTTCTGGGTTTATGTTTTCTGGAACCTGAAAGCCTCTATTCCCTAAAGCAAACTGAAAACTATTTTTTCTCTGTCTGTTCTTAAAGATCACTTTAAAACCTATCTTCTATATTTTTATCTGAAATCCGTCTCCTGCATGCACACGCACACATACACGCCACTTGCACTTTCACCAACCAAACCACCAATTATTGCCAAATAGTTCCTAAAACAGAGTCTAGGAACTTGCCAGTTTCCTTGAGCCACCTAAGTGGTTTTGATTTTCTCCCCTGAACCTGGGGCTCCCCCCACCCCCACAATAGGCAGGAAGAGAAGAGGGCAGAAAATTGCGAAGTTTTTATGTGTGCTTCATGTGGTCTGGGCCAAGCACACTGCACGCACTATCTCATCAATACACACAGTACTCTGAGAAGACGACGCGGTCATGTCTGTCTGATAAAGTACAATTCAGAGGCTCAGAGACTTGGAGTGACTCACCCAGGTCACACAGCCAGGGAGACACACATCCAAGATTCCAGTGCATCTGAACTCACAGAGTGGAGCTCAGGGTTACTCCCCAGAGGAGAGGATCCATTCACTGGATGAGCTCACCTTTTGTCAGAGAATGACACATGGAGGAAAACTCCATGTTCAAGACAAGATCACCTTTGACACCATAAACTTGGAAAGTGACCGAATAAAATGCTCACCAGTGTAAACACTTGGCTGCCAGAAGGCTGAGCATTCTCACAGAAAGGGATCATGTCATATTCTTCTCTCTGGGGTACTTTAAAGAAGCTCTTATCTTCCAGTGTTTATGTTGAACCTCACAGAGCCAGTCATTCCCTCATGGGAAGTTAAGCTGATGGTAGGGAAGCTGAATGCACCACCACCAATATTTCCCATCATGCTACCAGTACAAAGACAGCTTACCTTCCAAGAGGATTAAAATAAATGCTCCATCTGTCTCTGTCCAGATAGCAAGGCTGGTGTGGGAAATCTTTCCACCTATGAGAGAAACTGAAAATGGCCCACTGAGTGCCCCCAGCAGATTGGCCTGACACAGAAGGAGAAGTTGCTCCCTGCTGAGGAGATGCTGAGTTATACTGTAGAATCCTAATCATGTATCATGGCTAAAGTGGTCTCTGTTCTTGACTGATTCTTAAGAGCTCTGTGACTCGGATGAGTAACTTACCCTTCCAGGATCTACACTCCCTTGGCTAGAACACAGGAGGTCTGGTACTTATTTCCCTCGTGGACAAATGGCTGACTTACCTAAGAGGGATGAAACATTAGTGATTATTTTCTTTTTCTCCTTCATTTCTGGTCAACACTAGCAGTATTGATAGATTGGTAAGATGAGTCCAGTGCAACATAAAGACACAGAATGCCACGAAATCAAAATAGAAGAATTTTGGCAAAGTTAACATTAATAAGGCTGTTGAGAGTGGGGCACCCGGGTGGCTCAGTGGTCGAGCGTCTGCCTTTGGCTAAGGGTGTGATCCTGGGGTCCTGGGATGGAGTCCTGCATCGGGCTCCCTGCAGGAAGCCTGCTTCTCCCTCTGTCTATGTCTCTGCCTCTTTCTATGTGTCTCTCATGAATAGATAAAAATCTTAAAAAGAAAAAAAAAGAATGTGGAGAAACATATCCTCCCATACATGGAAGATGGGGATGTATGGGTGGAGGAGGAGGATTTGGCATTGTACATTATAATTAAAAATTCTCTTACCTTTATACTCTGTGCCTCTGTAATTTTAACCTAGATGTATGACATAGATGTGTGTGTGTATGTACCTGTATGTTCTAAGTGTCCAACAATAGGGGACTAATTTTTAAAATTTGAAACATTAAAATAATTGTTACACAGCTATGTTTGTTTTTATTTTTTGTTTATACAGCTATTTTAATTATTCTTATTTTTTTTTAAGTAGGCTCCACACCCAATGTAGGGGTTGAAGTCATGACCCTGAGATTGAGAGTTGCATGCTCTACTGACCAAGCCAACCAGGCACTCCTATTCAGATATTTTTAAAAGAATGTATTGATGTGAAATGTTATCTAAAATAAATTAAATGTAGGGGTGCCTGAATGGCTCAGTTGGTTCAGTGTCTGACTCTTGGTTTTGGCTCAGGACATGATTTCGCGTTGTGAGCTCAAGCGCCATGTCAGGCTCTGTGCTCGGCATGGATTCTGCTTTAGATTCTCTCTCTTTCTCTCTCTTTCAAATAAATAAATAACATCTTTTAAAAATAAAATAAAATAGATTAAATGTAAAAAGCTATTTGTTCAGTGTACTATACAGTATCGGCCCATTAAATATATAATATGCACATACACACATGTATAATATATACATATATATATACATATGTACATTTTACACATACACATATTTATGTGCAAAAAAATGTGAAAGTATGCCCAATATAGCTACAATCTGCCCTGGCCTGCTGCCTTCCAAGTCACTGCATTTTATATGGACTGGAAATACTAATTAGCTTTGCAGTCTGGCTGAGGTCAACAACAGTCAGATAATGTAGGGATTCAGGTATTTCTAATGTAGAAGGATAAAGAACTTCATGTATTTAAAGACTATGCAATACTCATATTAAGACCAGCAAAAAAAAACAGCATAAATGTTTCCCTCCTTCATTTATCCATTAGGGATAAGCTTTGCCTATAAAAAGTAAGAACAAAATTTATTAATATTTTTTAACTTTTTATTTGACTTCTCAATGGGAAAGAAGAAATATTGTACCTAATCCTGGAGTTTAGTAACCTGCAACTGTTTCTGGCTTTTGCTACACCAAATATCAGCAGTTGAAATGTATCTCAATATATTTTAAAGAGGACTTTACTTAGGTGACAACTTATATAAGTTTTATTCCTGAATTGACTTCCCTGATAGTGGAAAAATACTATTATTTAAATTGATTTCCTTATTTTGATTACAGTTTGATGGGCTGAACATGGACTAGACTAGTTTATTTGCAAAGAACTGTGAGGTATATATTTCATTCTTCTCTTGATCTTAAAAGTATTTCTGGATTATTTATCGGGGGCATATGTGTGTATTTTTTCATATGCACAGAATTAAAATATGCTAGAGTCATGAATAGGGAGATACAGATTTAAGTGACAATAAAGTATCACTTTACACCTACTGGAATAGATAAAGAATTGGCAATGATATGGAGAACTGGAACCTTCATATATTGCAAGTGGGACTGTAAATGGTGCAGTCACTTTTGGAAAAATAGTTTAGCAGTTTATTAAAGTGCTAAACATAGATTTAGACCATATGACCCAGCAATTCCACTCCAAGCCATACACTCAAGAGAAATGAAAACATATGTCCACTCAAAAACTTGCACATGAATGTTCATCACAGCATTACTCATAATAGCCAAAAAGGGAAAACAGCCTAAACTTCCATCAACTGGTGGGTGGTTAAGTGTAAAACATTGCAGAGGCACCTGGATGGTGCAATGGTTGAGCGTCTGCCTTTGGCTCAGGTCCTGATCCCAGGGTTCTGGGATGGAGTCCCACATGGGGCTCCCTACAGGGAGCCTGCTTCTCCCTCTGCCTATGTCTCTGCCTCTCTGTGTGTCTCTCATGAGGAACTAAATAAAATTTTTAAAAATATACATATGTATATATAACATTGCACATCTTTACAATGGGATCCTGCTTGCCAGTCAAAGACCTGCTGCAATATGGACGGATTATGAAACATTGTGTCAAGTGAACAGAGTCAGTCACAGAAGATCACATATTGTATCAACACATTAATGTGAAATGTCCAGAATAGGCGAATGTATAGAGGCAGAAAACAGAATAGTGGTTTCCCTTGGGGAGTGATGCTGGGGAAAGAGGCACAAATGGGCAGTGACCACTAATTTCTACATGGTTTCTTTCTTCCTTTTTCTTTTATTTATGTGTTTGTTTATTTATTTGTTTGTTTATTCATTCATTCATTCATTCAGTCAGTCAGTCAGTCAGTCAGTCATGAGAGACACAGAGAGAGGCAGAGACATAGGCAGAGGGAGAAGCAGGCTCTCTGTGGGAAGTCTGCTGTGGAACTCAATCCCAGGACTCTGGAACCATGACCTGAGGCAAAGGCAGATACTCAACCACTGAGCCACCCAGGAACCCACCTTTTTTTTTACACTTATTTGAGAGAGAGAGAGAGAGAGCCAGGGAAGGGGCAGAGGGAGAAGGAGAGAGAGAATCTCAAGTAGATTCTGCACTGAGCAAGGAGCCCCATGCCAAACTCAATGTCCCAACCCTGAGGTCATGATGTTCCAACCTTGTGCTAAAACCAAAAAGTTGATATTTAACTGATTGAGCCACCCAGGCACCCCAGTATATGGTTTCTTTTTGGGGTGAAAAAAATATTCTAACTTAGATTGGCAGTGATTGTGTAAGTCTATACATTTACTAAAAACCCTGGAATTATACGTGTGAGATACAAGAATTTTATGATACATAAATAATACCTAAATAAAACTGTTTTAAAATATGGTAAGGTTATCAATGTGCAAAAGACACCATCAAGTGTCAAGACCATAATCATTACAGAGGTCTGGACTAGGTATATAACCAAAGGGCCTTATGTATAAAATTTTATGTACTAAGTCTTTATTTTAACAGGACATGAGTATAGAGGACTATGTAATCTTCAGCTAGAAAATGTTTATTCACTGCTGAGTTCTCTTTGAAATAATTTATTGAGAAGAGAGAGATGTTGGAATGCTCCCTTGTAAGTCGACTTCAACTTATTTTTCCTTCAGAACAAGTCAAGTTGTTTCCTTCTTCTTTTTTAAAGCAACCATAAATAAGTGGAAATCTTTGACATATTGTACAACACAGTTTTTTTTTTCAGACACTGCAGGAAATGTTTTAGATTTTATTCCTTGTGGAATTCACAAACAAACAAGAAACATAATAAGAAAAACCTGTTCAGTCCTACTCACTTTTTTAAACTTTTTTCTGAAATCCTCCTAAGATAGAACAAATCTGATCTTCTTTTTATCTACCAAGGGCAATGGGCCTCGTTATCAAATGTCAATGTAGTAAAGCAGAATGGATCACAGCATTCAACTACTTCCAGTACGGATCTCTTTACTAAAAGTTCTGCTAATGAATGATTACAGAACACCAGAATGTGGGTGGGTGAGGTAAGATGAAGGTAGAACCTTTGTTTTAATCACTGTGATGGCAGAAATAGTGCTTTGGAAGACTTTGCATCAAACGAATCATTTCTAATCCAAAGCTGCATTAATTATCAATTCAATTAAATGTGCAAAGAACATTAGTACACAAACAGCAGTTGGACATTGATAACCTTATCATATTATTTGACACATTCATTGAGGTATTATTTATATATCATAAAGTTCATTGAGTTTGAGGGTACAATTCAAAGATTTTTAGTAAATTTATAGAGTTGTCCAATCATCACCACAATATGATTTTCTCTGAAGACAAGATGTTTAGAATCTGCAAAGCTGCATATACCAAGTTCTGGATATACTGAGTTCAAGAACTTCTTAAAGAAAGTTTTAAAATTATCTCTGTTTAAAAAAATGTTATTCCATTTAAGTATAGGTTCCATACTTCTTATTTTAAAATTGAGGGACACTGTTATTGCTATCTCAGGGATATTACCAGAAATAATGTTAAACTATTTGGTGCTATCTACATATGTTTCTGAAAAGGAAAATCTTTGATGTATGAATTCTTAAAACACTTAAAAATTTTAGGTGTTTGGATTCCGCCTTAAGAAAATTAGGAAAAAATAATGTTTCAAGGAGTATTGAGGGACTTGGCTGTTTCTAATAATGTCTTCCTTTAAGGAAAATGAAAACAGATTCATAGATGTAATCAAGCAAATTTGTGGGCCAGAATGGTAATCATTTCCATAAAATGATAATAAAGGAAACTGTGATAAAGAAAAAACAAAGTTTCTGGTTTTCTCTATCTGTATTGACTGGGTGTGGAATGGAATGTGTATTTCTCCCAAATTCCCTGGTTACCTGCTTCATTAAACAAAAAGCCTAATTTTCCACTTCCACCCCTAGCTGCCCCACAGAGCAAAAATGCATCGATCCAAATATAGCAGCACCAGGTCTAGACAATAAATATTGAAGTCAGCCACAAATACAGCACTTACAGGCACAAACTGTGTATGTAACTGACAATGATGGAAAGATTTTGGGCCACTGAGGCAACTGCCCAAATCATTTCACTTCAAAGTTGTCTGTGGTGGCCAAGAGAATTACAAAGTTGTGGTAATTTCCTAGGTTACTCCAGATAGTTATTAAAGTAATGAAAGAGATTAGGTCTAAATTATTCTGTACAACATCCAATATTACCCAAATTATCTAGATAATAGCATGCTAAACTGCATATAGTCTGAGTAGATACAGTTTTATTCATTCATTCATTTATTTGCTCATATTACTAAGTTTTTATATGAGCCAGGAACTTTGCCTCTTAAATTTGCCTAGAGTGAATCTTTTCATTTGATCCAATATGTGAGGACCACAGAAAGAATTTCTTTTAAATAACTTATTCCTATAATAGTGCACATTTAGTATTTGTAAATGTACAATTACCTTCAAGCAAAGAGAATTCACTGAGCTTATGCTACAGTATAGATACAATTAATAGCCAAATAAGTCTACTGATTAATCCAAATCTAACACATTTTCTCCACTATCATTTTTCAACAAAAGACATATAATTATTTCAGTTAATTTCAAACAGCTGTAACTTTTGGAATAGTCATACTTTGTAATTTTTAGGTTCTCACAGACATGAGATTTTACCGTAGGAAGTGGGAAAGAATAAAACCTTTAGTTCTCTTAACTATTTCCTGAATTTGATAAGTAAAACAAGAAGAGCAAGATGAGCACAAGGAGGAGTAACTTAAAGGAGATGATGAAATGCCATTGGCCATTTCTCTTGTTTAACGTGTATACCAATATAGCAAAACTGCTTTTTTCTTGCTTAAAAGGCACCTGGCCAGTTCACGTATAGGCACAGTTACTGCTGCAAGGTCCGTGCGTAAAACCCTTGTGACACCAAAATCAGAGCTAAATGCCTCTGGGTGACTGACAGGGATACAGTCAGTATCTCTTGCATAAGCCTCAGTGAATTGGGAGGAAAAGCAGTTTATTTTGGAATTTATATGCAGTCAGAGAAAGGAAACCAAGCGTATGCAAATACGCTACCTGCAGTCAAGGAGTAACCTGGTGTGCAGGCCAAGTTAATCAGTCCTCAACTTACTATTTAAACTACTAAATTTGACTGTCTGTGTGGAAAGCCTCACACTGAGTTTCTGAGGAAAGGCCTTCTTTTCCAGATGGTGTTCTTTGTAGTTTTATAGAGATCTAAAAATCATGTTGCAGTATCTTTTATTGGGTTTGATGATATTTTTGTAACTCATTCATTGGCCTGTATCTGAAAATACTTTGTGGATTTGGATGTCATCAATGGAAGCACTTATATTCTTAATAATAAACACTAACAGGCATGTTTATTATACCACCGTTTAAGGTCTTACTGTAACTCATGTTGACAAGAAGACAATCAGTGTACTAACACTTTTAGAAATCCGTTCATTTTTCAGTCCAAAGGCGCATGGAAAAGTAAACAAAATATAGTTCCCAATTAAACATCCCTCATTAATCAGTACAAGGTGCTAAAATTAAAGTCCAATCTTTGCTACTCAAGACTCATCACACTGCTGAAATTCACTGAAAATCAGAACAGCTGATAAGAAAATAGCCCCTACTTTGATTCCTAAGCAGCCTGCATTCTTTCTTAAGGCCGTACGTTCCACATGGGAAGCATCAGCCCACCACAGCATTTGGGCATTGTCTAGTGAGGTGTGTTCCATCTGTACGTCGCTTCCAGGTTGGAAACAAAAGATTAGGTTGGAAACCTTTATCCTGTCTCCTATCTGCCCTCCCATTCTCACCTCTCCATCCCAAAGCCCACTCAACCCTGGAAAAAAAAAATCTTTCAAAGCAATTCACATTTCTGGAAGCCACTCTAATTAGCAGCAATTCTGGATTGAATATGTCCACATATTATCTACTTTCTTCCACCCAGCTCCCATATATGTGCTACCAAAATGCCTGCTGTGAAATTTTTAAGACCAAGTATTAGAGGTCAATCAGCTCCATTTGTAACCCACCGATGAGAAGCAAGGCTCCATGTTTCTCTCTGCATTCCTATGGATTCACTAAATAATAGAGAAAGAAATCCAGTACACAAAAGGATCACAATGCCTATGGAAGCTCATTGTCAAGTTACTATCTGGAGCATTCAAGTTGCCTGTTGCTAAGGTCACAGTAGTGAGACCAAGACTTACAAGGAAAAGCATTCTAAAAAGGGGATATCAGGGATATTTTGCTTAAAATGTACTGACCTCACACAGGCGGCTTTTCTTTCTTTTCTTTTCTTTTCTTTTCTTTTCTTTTCTTTTCTTTTCTTTTCTTTTCTTTTCTTTCTTTTCTTTTCTTTTCTTTTCTTTTCTTTTCTTTTCTTTCTTTTCTTCTTTTCTTTTCTTTCTCTTTTTGTTATTGTCATTGCAAAGATGCCGCCACATTTGTGGAGCACAATCAATTGCTCTAAAAGCTTACTGAATTAAAGTACAATAATGGAATGCACCAAATATAACCTTTCTAGTTGTGGACTACTGTGCATGTTCAAAATAACTCAAATTTAAACAGGAGCAAGCCAAGGCTTTGGGTGAAACTCCTCTGAGTTTCAAAACTCAGAAACAGAAGCAAAATCAGAAGCAGAAGCTACTAGTTCCTTTAATAACAATTACTGTTAATTGTAGCTGAATAATTAAGGATGAGAAATTCAAAGGCGTGGATACTTATCCAAAACTGACGTGCATGTGATTCTGGTTTGCAAATCCTTGCCTCTTCATTTTGTGACTAGCAGCCTATAAAACTTCCCTTTCCCTGGAGAAGAAAATAGAGTTATTTGTCAATGCCAGGGATATGTGATGCCATGATACTAAGACATTTACATCCTTATTCAATCTCATCCATTTGACTGAGATGCAGTGTCTTCCCAATGGATATAAAGTCATTATGTAAAACTGAGAAGGAATTAAACATTTAGGAATTTCAAAACACAATGCAGATCAGTAAAGGAATATTCCAGGGCACCTGGGTGGCTCAGTTGATTGAGTGTATGCCTTTAGCTCAAGTCATGATCTCAGGGTCCTGGGATCCAGCCCCGTGTCTGGCTCCCTGCTCAGCAGGGAGTCTGCTTCTCCCTCTCCCTCTGCCTGCCTCTACCCCTGCTTGTGCCCCCTCTCTCTCTTCACTGTCAAATAAATAAAATAGCTTTTTAAAATAGGAATGTCCCATAAATTGGATCAACATTAGGATATAATTGCTCATGGCCAATGACAAAACATTAAATACAATTATCTCACAGATTTTGATGACAAGATCCAATAGAGTGGAATTATTATTGTTCCATTAGTATTTTCCATGTGACAGTTTATTTTAATAATTTGAAATACATTTTGCACAGCAAAGGATACAGTCAACAAAACTAAAAGACAACCTACAGAATGGGAGAAGATATTTGCAAATGACGTATCAGATAAAGGGCTAGTTTCCAAGATCTATAAAGAACTTATTAAACTCAACAGCAAAGAAACAAACAATCCAATCATGAAATGGGCAAAAGACATGAACAGAAATCTCACAGAGGAAGACATAGACATGGCCAACATGCACATGAGAAAATGCTCCGCATCACTTGCCATCAGGGAAATACAAATCAAAACCACGATGAGATACCACCTCACACCAGTGAGAATGGGGAAAATTAACAAGGCAGAAAACCACAAATGTTGGAGAGGATGCGGAGAAAAGGGAACCCTCTTACACTGTTGGTGGGAATGTGAACTGGTGCAGCCACTCTGGAAAACTGTGTGGAGGTTCCTCAAAGAGTTTAAAATAGACCTGCCCTACGGACCCAGCAATTGCACTGTTGGGGATTTACCCCAAAGATACAGATGCAATGAAACGCCGGGACACCTGCACCCCGATGTTTCTAGCAGCAATGTCTACAATAGCCAAACTGTGGAAGGAGCCTCGGTATCCATCGAAAGATGAATGGATAAAGAAGATGTGGTCTATGTATATAATGGAATATTACTCAGCCATTAGAAACGACAAATACCCACCATTTGCTTCAACGTGGATGGAACTGGAGGGGATTATGCTGAGTGAAATAAGTCGATCGGAGAAGGACAAACATTATATGATCTCATTCATTTGGGGAATATAAATAATAGTGAAAGGGAATATAAGGGAAGGGAGAAGATTTGTGTGGGAAATATCAGAAAGGGAGACAGAACATGAAGACTCCTAACTCTGGGAAACGAACTAGGGGTGGTGGAAGGGGAGGAGGGTGGAGGGTGGGGGTGACTGGGTGACGGGCACTGAGGGGGGCACTTGATGGGATGAGCACTGGGTGTTATTCTGTATGTTGGCAAATTGAACACCAATAAAAAATAAATGTATTATTTTAAAAAATAATAATAATTTGAAATACAAAACTTTAATGAGAATCATGTAAAGAGGTATGATCAAAGAAGATAGAGGAATATTTAGGAATTTTTGGGCGTCATGACCACTGTGGAAGCCTGCTAAAATTTGTTTCATTAATATTCTTCACGTGCCAGAAACATATGAAAGAAGTACAGACATAAAATGGTACCATTTTGAAAAACCCTCAGATAAGAGTGGGACTGAGCATTGTTGCAGAACTGTCCAACATGGTTAGTTACCTTGATACAGCACTACACTATAAGAGATTGTAATATGAGGATGATTTGACACCTCATTTAGAAAATCATATGGCAAAGATCCAATGTAAGCCTGCACTTATTAATTTTATCCTTTCGTGGGTATTTTGTAATCTACGTCTCAGTAATTATGATCTCACTGCCCTTATAGCCTCATACTTTTTGTGCCACTAGAACATTTATTGGAACTTGGATCATAACTGTGTAAAAAAAAGGCAGATTATCCTGGTCTGTGCATGGAATGCTGTTCCTTTAAAAGTATTAACTAGGAAAAGTCACAGAAAAAGAGCAAAATGATATTTTAGCAAATTTGACTTATTCTTATACATTTTCTTCCCTTTCTCTTGAAAAAGAATGTTCCTAAACCTTATAGGAAATCTAAATGAAACACTCTGTTCATTTCTAGCTTTATGGGAGGGAGAAGAATTACAAGATAAGATAATAAACTGACTCAAAAGATATTTTCAAGGTAGCTAATTTATGAATATGACAGAAATAAATAAAACGGAGAAAGAAAAGGTCTTTATATTCTTGTTTTAAAGAGGCATACAATGATGTAAATTTTTAAAGATGTCTTTCTATAAATACCACTTAAGTAAGAATCTCATAAATATTCGGTGATCGAGTACATCATTTGTGCAACATTTTAGCTCAATCTCACCTGAACCCCACAATGGACAATAAAAAACTTAGAGCAGAATTATTACAGTGGTATCACAAACTTCCTTCTTAGCATTCTTCACTGAACAACACCATATAAATATCATACTAAAGGAAGAAAATGGTAATTAAATGTGAACATTCTCCCACCACTAGTCATCTGAAGTTTCACAATGATATTTACTATAATATTTTCTTATGCATGCCAATATAGTTTTTTAAGTTTTGAAGTGTCTTGGAGATCTTGAATGTCCAAGGTTTTTTGTTTTGTTTTGTTTTGTTTTACCCTAGGGCAATGAGTTCTTACAAACACCTTACTGTGATTCCAGGACTCCTTGAAATTCCTTCTTTCCTGCAGCATCCAAAGCAAAGACTCATCACCGAGATCCCCACAAGGCCAGAGGAAAATAGCCCAAAACCAGGCTGCAGAAACTAATGTGAAAAATGTCTCCTTCGAAGATTTCCCAAATGACACAGCACCAGAAAAATTCCACTGGATTGGCTGACATAGGAAATGTGTTCTGTGGAATATAGATGTCAGAGTACAAACAAGATGTCTCAAGAAAATAGTTTTATTCATTTTAGGAGAAAAAATAATACTCTTTGCTTGACTCCATGTGTGGAGTATTTCTGAGAATGATATAATAGTGATACTCATTAATTCAAAATACATCCTGACATGTAGAATTTTATTGCCTTAGAAAAGACAAAGAATTCAAAGAAAACCTAGGAGTTCCCACCTCTTACTTTTTTTTTTTTTTTTTAACTCATGGAACTCTTGTCTTCTTGTCTCATGCATTTTAACTCTTATTCATTAACTTCCTTATCCTGTGGCTTCTAAATAATCCATGGTATCACTTTTGGTAAAGCTTTTCTTTTTAATAATGGTGGCTTACTGCATCACTGGACTTAAACATATTTGCATAGTTCTATGAAAGGACAATTAGCTGTCTTATTGTCTTATCAGTCTAAAAATCCAACATCCCACAATAAAGGAATTTAAGGGGCGCCTGGGTGGCTCAGTGGTTGAGCATCTGCTTCGGCTCAGGTTGTGATCCTGGGGTCTTGTGATCGAGTCCTGCATCAGACTCCTCACAGGGAGACTGCTTCTCCCTCTACCTATGTCTCTGCCTCTCTCTCTATGTCTCTTATGAATAAATAGAATCTTTTTAAACAATAGAGGAATTTAAAAGCATTAACAGAACACAAAGAATCAATGATTTTCATAAATCAAAAAATTGTCCCTCCAACCAGCTCCTTGAGGTTAGGTGATAATTAGAAACTGAGCCCTCTTGGGGCACCTGGGTGGCTCAGTTAGTTAAGCCAACTCTTGATTTTGGCTCAGGACATTATCTCAGGGTCAAGAAATTAAGCCCCACATCAGGCTCTGCACTCAGCTAGAGTCTGCTTGAGACTCTCCCTTTCTCTCCCTCTGCCCCTCTCTCCTCTCTAAAATAAATAAATCTTAAAAAAAAAAAAAAAGAAACTGAGGTCTCTTTCAGAAGTCATACTAAACTGACCTATTCCTGTATGATTGTATCTCATACTTATTTTGTATCCTTTGTCATGCTAACATGAAGAAGACTCCCAATAATTTGTTGCATGTTATTTAGTCATTGACTATATAAATCCTCCAAGTTCCTATTGGAGGAAAAGTATATTTTTAAAGTTGACAGAGTTCTCAAATGATACTATTTATAAAAACATTATATAGAACTTATATAGTGGTTATCAAGCTAAGTATTTAATTTTCACAGGATTGCTATGAAATAGATATCATGGTAATCACCATTTTACAGAAAAAGATGTTGAAGTTAAGAAATGGTGAAAACTTTGGCCTAGAACAAATCAGCAAATAACAAAGCCAGAACTGGAAATAGATTCCCAAGTTTCTTAACTATTATAAACCCTGCCACCACAAGAATCTTAGTCTACAATATTATATACATATATACTTTAGGCTGTATAGAGTTGAACTGTATAACTACTACCAAAATTATCTATTAAGAGTGCTATTCTGGAAAAAAAACTAGAAAAAAAAACATTTGAATAAGTAATGACTGAAAAATTACCAAATTTTATGAAAACTATAAACACACAGATCTAGGAAGCTCAAGGAACCCTAAGTGTAAGAAACGAAGAAAACTATGCTAAAGTATATCATAATGATATTACTCAAAATCAGTGATGAAGATAGAATCTTAAAAGCAGCCAGGGAAAATGCACACACTACATACAGGGAAACAAAGATAAGAATGATAGATTTCTCGTTGGAAATAAAGCAAGTGAGAAGAAATGGAGTAAAATCTTTAAGAAACTGAAAGATAAAAAAATGTCAACCTAGAATTCTATTCCATGTGATATATCATTCATAAACAAAGGTTAAATTAAGACTTTATCAGACATACAAGGACTGAAAGGACTCATCACCAGCACTACAAGAGAATTTAAAGGAAATCCTAGAGAAGAAAATGATACTAATGGATATTTAGATCTATATATGGAAATAAAAAGCACCAGAAATGTTAGCCACATGGGTAAAGATATGCTATTTTCATAATGTCCAAGTTGCTTTAAAATAAAATTGACTATATAAAGCAAAAATAATAGTGCTTTATTAAATGTGGGTTTTTATAGATGGAAAAGGAAAATATATGACAACACTAGCACAAAGGCTGAAAAGGTTGAAATAAAAGTATATTCTTTTAGGTTTCTTATAATAAAAATAAAGTTGTAAAATATCACTTAACAGAACTGTGATAAGTTAAACATATATAGTATAACCTTAAAGCAACAAATAGCAAAATAAGAGTTGTAACTAATAAGCTAAATGGAAATAGAATGCAATCACAAAAAAAAAAAAACTTCAATCCAAAAGAAGGAAGAAAAAAAAAAGAAGAAGAAGAAAGAGGGAATGAAGAACAAATGGAACAAATTAAAAACAAATAGCAAAAAAGCATATGGAAACCTAACCATGTCAGTAGTCACCTTAAAGTGTAAATGATGTAAATATCCCAATTAAAAGGCAAGGATTGGAATACACAAACATGCTGCACACAAAGAAGTGGACTTTAAATATAAAGAGCTGGTGAAGTAAAAGAATAGAATGGAAAAAGAGAAACCATGCTAATACTATTCAAAAGAAAATTGATGTGACTATATTAGTATCAAAGTAGAATTATTAGTTTTTTTTTAGATTTTATTTATTTATGCATGAGAGACACACACAGAGAGAGAGAGAAAGACAGAGAGACAAGGGCAGAAGAGAGAGAGAGAAAGAGAGAAAGAGAAGCAGGCTCCATGCAAGGAGCCTGACGTGGGACTTGATCCCCGGTCTCCAGGATCAGGCCTTGGGCTGAAGGCACTGAGCCAGTGGGGCTGCCCTCAAAGTAGAATTAGAGCGAACAATATCACCAAAGGTAAAGACAGCCACTGTATAATGATAAAGAAGTCAAATAACCAAGAAGATATAACTATTCTAAATGTTTATGTACTTCATAATAGGATCTCTCTATATATAAAACAAAATGTAAGTTTGTATAATGTAAGAAAAAATTGTCAAATCCAAAATTATCTGATGTCAATATTCATTTCTCAAAAATTGATAGAAGAAATAGACAGCAAGGATGTGTTTAAAACTTTGCCCAAAGAAAACTCCGGGGTCTCATGGCTTCATTAGTGAATTCTACCAAATTTTAGGGAAGAAATCTTAATTCTTACAATTTCTTCCAGAAAACTTGTGGAAAGGGAATAGTTTTCCTATTAACTCTATGAGATCAGCCCTACCCTAATTCCAAAATGAGATCCAGCCTTTACAAAAAAACTGAGAAACCAGGGCACCTACCTGCCTGACTCAGTCAGTGGAGCATGCAACTCTTGACTTCAGGATTGTGAGCTTGAACCCCATATATATAGAGGATATAGAGATCAGTCAAAAAAAATTAAAAACAAAACAAAAAAGAAAGAAAAGACAAATATTTCCCTTCAATACATACATAAACATTCTTAACATTTTAGCAAATCAAATTCAATACACAAAAAGGATAATCTCATAACCAATGGGATTTATCTGAGAAATACAAAGTTGATTAAACATGTCAAGGTCAACCAATGCAACTCGCCATAAGAACAAACTAAAAAAGAGAACTTACATGATTATTTCAATAGATGTAGAACAAGCATTTGACAAAATCCAGTATTCTTTCAGATAAAAACTCTCAGCCAACTATGAACAGAAGGAAACTTTCTTATTGAAACTTTCTTATCTATACATCTCTGTCTTTTGATGTATAGAATCAGTGCAATTCAATCAAAATCCCAGCAGGATTTTTTGTAGAAATTTGCAGTTTTCTGGACTGCCACACATACCCCTCAAAAAGAAAAAAGAACTTTGTAGAAGAGGAACTAAGTTGGACATTTAAACTACTTGACTGCAAGACTGATCATAAAGCTATAATAATCAGAACTGCAGAGTTAGTGTCAAGATAAAGAGATCAATGGAAAAAAATAGAGTATCCAGAAATAGTTTCACACACAGGGATGACTGATTTTTTTTTTTTTACAAAACTGCAAATACATCATTTCTTAAAATGGTGATAGAAAAAATAGGATATTCAAATGCAGAATAATGAACTTCAATCCATATCTCATGCCATACACAAAAATTAGCTCAAATAGATCATAGACTAAATGTAGAATCTAAAATACAGAGCTCTTGTAAGAAAACAGAAAATTTTGTGGCCATGAATTAGACAAAAACTACCTGGATACAGGACCAAAAACGTGATTCATAAAAGAAAAACTGATGGATTAGCTGTCATCTGAATTTAAAACTTCTGCTCTTTAAAAGAATCTGAAACTTACCATTAAAAATAATAAAAAGGCAAACCACACATTTGGGAAAAATATCTGCAAATCGCTTATCAGATAAAAATTGTTTCCAGAATATGTAAACAACTCTCATAACTCAACAATGTGAAATCAACTGAATAAAATATGTGCAAAATATTTGAACAGACACTACATCAGAAAAAATATACAAATAACAAATAAACATGTGTAAAAGATGCTCAACATCATTAGCCATCAGAGGAAAGTAAATTAAAACCACAATAAGATACCACTACATATGTATTAGAATAGCCAAAATTAAGAAAACTGATCATATCATATGTTGGTTAGGGAATGGAGAAATTGGAGCTTTCACGCACTATTTGGCAGAAGTGGGAGGAAGGGGGATATTAAAAGACACAAATACTTTGGAAGGCAGTTTGGCAATTCCTTATAAAGTTATATATATATATATATATATATATATATATATATATATATATATCAACCTATCTAATAATCCAGCCATTCCATTTTCAGATATTTGCTTAAGAAAAATAAAGTGTATGTCCATAGAAAGGCCACACACAAATGACAATAGTAGCATCTCTACTTTTAATAGTCAAAAACTGTCTGAAACGCAAATGTCCATCACCAGATGAATGGATAATCAAATAGCAGTGTATTCAAACAATGGAAATACAATCCAGCAATAGAAAAGGATATAGTACTGTTACACACAATAATGCAGTTGAATTTCTAAATAATCATACACAGAAAGGAAATAGGAGTGGGGGGCGGGAGGGAGAGACCATAGTATAGTATTTCATTTATATGACATTCTAGGCTAAAGAATATAAATGAATAAGCAAACGAACAAAAAGCAGAATCAAGCCTATAAATACAGACAACAAACTGGTAGTTGCCTGAAGGGAGATGGTAGGGGGATGGGCGAGATGGTTGAAGGGGAGTGGGAAGTATAAGCTTCTAGTGAATAAGTCATGGGGATGAAGGGTCCAACAGCGGGAGTCTAGTCAATGGTATTGTAATAGCGCTGTGGGTGACAGATGGTAGCTACGCTTGGAGTGAGCCCAGCATAATGTATAAACTTGTCAAATCGCTATGTTGCACACCTAAAATTTATGTAATGTTGCATGCCAACTATACTCAAATAAAATTTCTTTTCTAAATAAGTGAATAAAATTCTAGGGAATCTAGTGACAACAGATCAGTGCAGTGGAAGGCAAAGGGACTAGGGAGAAGAAATGTGTGGGAAATATCAGAAAGGGAGACAGAACATAAAGACTTCTAACTCTGGGAAATGAACTAGGGGTGGTGGAGGGGGAGGAGGGCGGGGGGTGGGGGTGAATGGGTGACGGGCACTGAGGGGGACACTTGACGGGATGAGCACTGGGTGTTATTCTGTATGTTGGTAAACTGAACACCAATAAAAATTAATGTATTAAAAAAAAAAAAAAAAAGAAAGGGACTCCGGTCTGGCAAATGGGTACTTTTGGGGTGGTGTATGTTTGCTATCTTATTCTTGCTATACACAGGTAAAACTTATCAAAATAAGAACTTCACATAGGTGCAGTTTCTTTTATGTTGATTATGCCTCATGAAGGTTTTTCGCTTTTTTTTTTTTTTTTTTTTTTTTTTTTTGGTTTTGGTTTTGGTTTTTTTCTTTTTAAGTCTTGACTAGAATCTGGGGTCTTGGAAATTACCACCAGTGGCAGCAGATATGTTCAGTTCTGTGGCTGCAGTATATAAAGCACTGAAGAGATTTTATTTCCATTCTGGATCTATCATTTCTAGCTGTGCAAGCTTGAGCCAATGACTTAGTCGCTCTGTGCCTCAGAGTCCTCATTTACAAAATCCAGCTAATAACAGCACCCATCTCATAAACTTGCTGCAAGGATTAAGTAAGTTAATACACCTATACCCCTCAAAACAGTGCCTGTCATATGGTAAGAGCTAAAAAATTATCAGTAATTTTGGTGGTGATGGTGATGATGATGGTGATGACAATGCTCTCTTCACTTAACTTCACATGGCTTTTCAATGATCTTTTGTCACCTTAGGGTTCTTTGTCTGAACCATGAGAAAGAATAAAATAAAATGATGAGTTGCCAAATTTATAAACAATCACTAAAGTCTATGCAGGTATGCTGGGCTTTGACACTAATAATTGCTAATAAATTATGCCAGAGGTCTTGCAATATTCTCTACTACACTGAAATCCAGTGATTTGCTAAAGCAATTAATCCTTGTTGACTATTGAGAAAATCTACTCAAAGGAAACTCTGATATTTTCCTTTTTTGTAGAAATGAGAAAAGTGCCAATAATCTGTCACCTACACTAGAAGAAATCATCTCGGGAAGATGGTGCCAATAGAATGGTCGGACATACCCATTCTTGCCTACGTGGTCATGCCCATTCCGCTTTGTGCATTTCTATGATGGCTGTCTGCAGTAGACATTGAGGATGACCAGAAGTTATTGCCACACACAGGGACAAAACCTCTGATTTTGGCTGTAACAGGAAGACAGTAGTATTGTTTTACTCAAAAATGAAACCCAACGTGGCCAAGCAGATAGGTAGAAGAAAGCTCTTCTCCATAAATTCTTTCTGGAATAAGGCAGGGCATAAATAAGTAGAAAAATCATCCACTGCTATGAGCCAGGAAGCATTGTGGAGATAATCTTGTTTCTCACTGTGGTTATTTTTCTTTTGACTTTCCACTTAGATTTTCACATGTGTGTCCTAGATAGAATAGAAGTGTGATTTGTTCTGAGATGAAAGAAGATAATGGCTTGGAAGCTGCTTAGTCCTTACATCTACTGTTCTCCCAACCACACATAGGCTCTCCAGTAAGGTGCTCTGTTCAGAATAAAAAGAAAGTTGAATACTAGTTTAGTACAGGAAATGTACACTGACTGTGTAATCTGCTGGTCACACATCCAACTGGTGCTCAATTTACAGGTAATTGCATGGTCCCTTAGGAGATAAATTTGACCTAAATTTCATAAGATAGCCCAGAAGTCATTTCATAGAAACAAAACACTTGAGAATCCAATTCAACCAGGATTGTAAACATTACTCTTCAGGAAACACCAGAGGCTCAAGATGAAGATGGTGAAAACTATCCCACCTTTGAGACTTCACAGCCACTGATGGAGGGACCCTGGTGTTCCAAGATGATCCAGCAGCTCTATATCATTTTACCAGTGTAAATACTACTTTAAATATATTCTTTCAAAGGAAGGAAGCCTGTTGTGTATTGCAGGATCCCTTGGCCTTCGGTTTTACTTTGTGCTTCTAAGATGCCTATACTGTTTGGAATGTAAAATAAGAGGTGGTGAGTTAAGCATATGTCAGGTGTAATGAAGCTCTGTGTCACAACCACATTACTTGCACCTACTTCCTGACATTACAAACACGCTGCAGTTCAGCAGAGGACCAGCATTACCGTCATTAGCGGCAATAAAGCTAATAGAGCACATCGTTACTGCTAATAAACAAAGGTGATTCCACCCTTTATTTGTTAGATACAGAAATATTTTTAAATGAGGTAGAACCAGTGCTATCATTGCTTTCACACCATTCGTTCAACAATATGGAGATTGAATCTTTCAGGGTTTTCAACCTCTATGACCTTCCTTCACAGCACACTCATCCATTGCTAACTGGGATCCAGATCTCACCCACTTGGACCTTGCAGCAGATCATTTTGTACTCTGAGGTCCCCAGAATGGTTTTATGTGCCTGATGCTCGGAAATGGTGTTGCTCTCATTGTTTTTAAAGCAGCTTCTTCAGGACTTTTATCTAACCAATTTTCACCATATGACCAACTCAACTCAATGAAGTGGCTTCATTACAAAGCAGTGTGTAGCAATCTCTTCACTACGTAACAAATATGAATGTCTGAGCATTCATTATTGATTATCCACGTAATGACACGGGCATAGAAACTTCAAACTGCATCCCTCTCTCTCAGGTTCTCCACATAGCTTAAAAATTCATCATATAGCTAAGCTCCTGCAGCCTGAGATCTACAAGTCTGATTTCTAAATGAAACATTTTCTGACACTCTAGTGCCATTCAAAGCCTTGGATTTTTTTACCCTGAGGAATTTTATCTTGGAAGAAATGGGGCAGTGGAATATTGATGAGGCATAAAAAGGTACCTTCATAGAAATGAGTTTCTTTCTGAACTATTTCAGAGGCACATCAAAAGGAAAGGCCAGGAACCTGTCATGGACATAGTCAACTTTGAACCATGACTCCTTTGGAGTGGCTGATACCAGATATTAACTGTACTGTTAGATAAGCAAAGTTTTCATTCATTCCATTTAGAATTTTATATTGTCAAAATAAAAGTGGCCATTGGGAAAATTTTTCCTTTGCTTTTCTTGATTGAAAAATCATCTATGATGCTTTTTCAAAAGCAACTTTTGGAAATGTAGGAAAGTAGAAGAAATAGAAAAATAATTGCCCATAATTTTATGATCCAAAGGAAATCACTAATGACATTTAAGTATTTTTTCTAGTCTTTCTCCAATGAAGTTTTAAAAGGTTAAGATTATACAGCATATACAATTTTATATCATTCTTTCTCACACATAACATTATATTATGCGTTTTCCAATATTGTTAACAAAATCCATCAAAAAGACTCCATGTTATGCCAGAAGTGGATGCACCATAATTAATTAATTACATGCCTATTGTTGGACATTTAGATTATTTATAACTTCAATTATTAGTAATCTTAACAAGTATCTTTAGATGTAAAACCACAACAGATTCTCAAATTCTTTCTTATGATATACAGATTTTAATTATTGGATTAAAGTTATAATCTTTAAAGCTCTTGACTCACTTTATCAAGTTGTTTTCAAAATATTAGATGTACAACTAAAACTCTCTCCAGCTGGGTATGAGAGTAAACATATCACTTTCCATCCTTTAGATCATCTCATATTTAAAAATTTTTGGTAATCTGATGAGTGAAAAGAGTATCTATCCAAAAGATATCTGCTCTCTGAAGATAGCTCTATAGATACAAAGTATTTCAGTAGAAGTTCCAACAGAGTTTTTGGTGACACTTGAGAGACATATTTTTAAACATATATGAAAGAGTAAAGAGCAAAGAGAAGCCTAAATATTTTAGAATAAGGATAACAAAGAGAAAACCCTTTTTATTTGATATCAGGTCTTGTTTTGGAACTCAAGTAATTAAGATAATGTGGAAGTAGTGCAGAGATAAATTTACCAATATAACGGGCAACCTAAAAAAAGACTCATTACCATATGGAAATATGATTTGTAATAGGTGTACAGGGCAGATGGGTAGAAAAATGAGAACTTTTTCAATAAATGTGCTGATAAATAACTACACACATTTTAAAAATAAAATAAGATCAAAGATGTCTTTGCAAACACAAAAATCAGTTCCAAGAGGATTTAGACTTAAGTGATAAATATAAAACTTTGAAATATTTAGATTTCTTGGAAAACATCCTGTTGACTTGGGGGAGTGCAAACTTTTCAGACAAGACTCAAAAAGGATCAACTACACATAAGACACTCATGAAGAAAGAATGATGATTTTTTTTTAGAAGACTTCATTTATTTGAGATAGAGAGAGAGGGAGAGTGCGCAGAGTGCATGGAAGTTCATGAGCGTACACGCAGCGGGTGGGAGGGTGACATGCAGAGGAAGTGGGAGAAGCAGACTTCCCACTGAACAGGGAGCCTGATGAGAGGCTCCATCCCAGGACTTTAGGATCACAACCTGAACCAAAGGCAGACACTTAACCAACTGAGCCACCTAGGCGCCCTTCATCAGGGGAACTTCCTATATCCCTTACATCATTTTTGTATGTATAAATCATAATTTTAATTTCTGTGGCTACTTCATTTTTCTAAGCATTGTTTCCAAACCACACCAAATAAAAGTTCCAGAAGTCATCTATCTGGTCATGTAATTATGAAACCGCCTTCAATCCACTTAGTCAGTTCTCTCTATTACAAAAGGCAGCTGTAAAATATATGTTTGACAAGTACAGTCTGCACATTTTCTCCAAAAAGGCATCTTATTATTTTGTACAAAAAAGAAAAAGGTTACATGATTGCTAGACATTGTTTGTGAGATTTAAAATCATAAGCCCCAAATCATGAATTATAAAAACTTTTAATACATGGTGTTCTCTAACAGCTCTGCTTCCTACTAGACCCAAACAGCCTGTTACTTCCTTTTTTGCAATACATTATGCAGAACAACGACAGGGTACCTAAAATAAATATTCTTGGATGTGCTACTTTCTTAGACATTTATTACAAGGTATAGTTTATAGTTTGAAGACTTTCAAGAAGTTTTTTGAGATAAATGAGAGCAAACATACAAATTGCTATGTTGTAAAATCCATATAGCTGACATTAAAAAAAAAAAAAAGGCAATACATAGACCAGCCAAACTCTTTGGATGGTCTGATTAACAAGCTAATGCATCTGAGAAATGTCAAGAAGTGGAGTTAGCCTGGCTAAGCTGAGGAACGTATGTGTGATGGGAGAAAAATATTCAAAAGCATTAACCCAAAGCAGTCAATCTAGTTCAGTGTGTTCTGTTTTCCCCCTATTTTTATTAGGTTTGGGTACATCTTGCCTCTGGGGAGGTATCATAATCCATTGTAAGCATCTAAATAAAATAAGTGCCTAAAAAAATGACACTTACCTGGACTTAATGCAAAGTGTCTCCCTGTTACAGGACTCTCAAAATGTAATCACTGCGTGGTTTAGTCAAAAATCACTGGAATACATTTTAGGAAATCTGGTATATGGTTCAGCCTCTGTCTCTAAATCCCTAGGCTACTTTAGCTGAGTTATACAACTTCTTTGACTTCATTATCCTCACACTTAAAATCAAGGTTCTAAACTGGCTGTTATCAACCTTATAGGGTTGTTAATCGTGTGAAGTTCCAGAACATTAAATCCTTGAAGACAATACTGGGTATTGTAGCTTCTATGCTGAAATATAGGATTCTACTATTCAGAGCACTGTTGCCATCTTCAGCCACCCTGACAATTGGATTTGCCCCAAAGGAAAGACCCATTATTTTAAGTCATTTGTCAACCCTTTGACATCAGGGTGGCTTTGGAACTCCTCAATATGAATATGAACATGACACACAATAAAATTTCCTGCCCATGGCATACCTTGAGGTACATTTTACGGCAAGGTGAGGAAAATCGACCCTCCCATCTCTGAGATCTATTAGTATATTCAGTAGTTATCTAGGAAAAACCATACCAGTAATACCTCACTGTATCCCCATCTGTATTACCCCCATTCTAGGATTAAAACCAAGCAGTTCAAAATCTTAGAAAGCTCCTCCAGTTCCACGAATGCATTGTTTTAAACTTATCATTAAGTAAGAAAAATGTAGATTGTTTGAGAAACCTGGTAGAAATTAACATGAGCTAAAAGGAAGTTGGCCAGTAAGATTTCCTCTAATGATTCTCAAATTTGGGGGTCGTTTTTATATAAAATTAGTATAAGGAGATGCTTATGTTCCTTAGTCTGGGAGAAATAGGGATCCATATGTGAGATGAGAGAAGAAGAGTCTTAGGTGAGCAGTCAGTAACAATCAGGATTTTAAAAGCCCAATTTTGGTTTGGTGGGTTACTTATTCCCGAGGTCTAGCTTTGTGACAACCTGCTGAAATATGAAATATGTCAAATACAAGTAACAGAGCTGGAGACATGACCAAGTTTGAGATTTATAACTAGAAAATAATGGAACAGCCCAGAAGAATAAAGAAACAGAAGTGGAACTGTAGACTTTTATTCCTAATGAAGGCATTTTAGACTACAGGTGTAAACAGGTATATTCTCTGAATTCCCCATGGTTTCTGCATTTCATAAAAATATTCCATCAGCTCATATCAGGACATGGAAACAAAGAAGGAAAAAAAAAGCTAGGGAAAGCTGTGGAAATACAGGGAAACCTCAAGCACTGAAGAAGTGCTTAAAACTCCACAAACCAGAGCCTCTTAACGGTTTGCCTGAGGTACTCTTACAAAGCAAGAGGAAGTTTCCTTGCCTGTGATCAAATTAAGTTGAGTTCAGCAGTGGGCAAAGGGACCAATGAAATTAGAAGCACTCAAAAATGTCATCAGTAGGGGTGCCTGGGTGGCTCAGTGGTTGAGAATCTGCCTTTGGCTCAGGTTGTGTTCCCGAGGTCCTGGGATCCAGTCCTGCATCAGGCTTCCCACAGGAAGCTTGCTTCTCCGTCTGTCTGTGTCTCTCATGAATAAATAAATTTTTAAAATATTTTAAAAAGAAAATGTCAATAAAAGAAATGCTACATAAGGGATGAACAGCCTCTTTTTTTCAGAACATGGCAGTCCCATCCTTTTTATGTATAAAATTGGTATTAGTGGAGTTTGAACTCCATGAGGCTCACCAGGTTTTAAAACACGTGGAATAAACTACCAAAACTGGAACAGGAAGAAATAGAAAACCTGAACAAGCCAATAACCAGGGAGGAAATTGAAGCAGTCATCAAAAACCTCCCAAGACACAAGAGTCCAGGGCCAGATGGCTTCCCAGGGGAATTCTATCAAACGTTTAAAGAAGAAGCCATACCTATTCTACTAAAGCTGTTTGGAAAGATAGAAAGAGATGGAGTACTTCCAAATTCGTTCTATGAGGCCAGCATCACCTTAATTCCAAAACCAGACAAAGACCCCACCAAAAAGGAGAATTACAGACCAATATCCCTGATGAACATGGATGCAAAAATTCTCAACAAGATACTAGCCAATAGGATCCAACAACACATTAAGAAAATTATTCACCATGACCAAGTAGGATTTATCCCCGGGACACAAGGCTGGTTCAACACTCGTAAAACAATCAATGTGATTCATCATATCAACAGGAGAAAAACCAAGAACCATATGATCCTCTCATTAGATGCAGAGAAAGCATTTGGCAAAATACAGCATCCATTCCTGATCAAAACTCTTCAGAGTGTAGGGATAGAGGGAACTTTCCTCGACATCTTAAAAGCCATCTACGAAAAGCCCACAGCAAATATCATTCTCAATGGGGAAGCACTGGGAGCCTTTCCCCTAAGATCAGGAACCAGACAGGGATGTCCACTCTCACCACTGCTATTCAACATAGTACTGGAAGTCCTAGCCTCAGCAATCAGACAACAAAAAGACATTAAAGGCATTCAAATTGGCAAAGAAGAAGTCAAACTCTCCCTCTTCGCCTATGACATGATACTCTACATAGAAAACCCAAAAGCCTCCACCCCAAGATTGCTAGAACTCATACAGCAATTTGGTAGCGTGGCAGGATACAAAATCAATGCCCAGATATCAGTGGCATTTCTATACACTAACAATGAGCCTGAAGAAAGAGAAATTAAGGAGTCAATCCCATTTACAATTGCACCCAAAAGCATAAGAAACCTAGGAATAAACCTAACCAAAGAGGTAAAGGATCTATACTCTAAAAACTATAGAACACTTCTGAAAGAAATTGAAGAAGACACAAAGAGATGGAAAAATATTCCATGCTCATGGATTGGAAGAATTAATATTGTGAAAATGTCAATGTTACCCAGGGCAATTTACACGTTTAACGCAATCCCTATCAAAATACCATGGACTTTCTTCAGAGAGTTAGAACAAATTATTTTAAGATTTGTGTGGAATCAGAAAAGACCCCGAACAGCCAGGGGAATTTTAAAAAAGAAAACCATATCTGGGGGCATCACAATGCCAGATTTCAGGTTGTACTACAAAGCTGTGTTCATCAAGACAGTGTGGTACTGGCACAAAAACTGACACATAGATCAATGGAACAGAATAGAGAACCCAGAAGTGGACCCTGAACTTTATGGTCAACTAATATTCGATAAAGGAGGAAAGACTATCCACTAGAAGAAAGACAGTCTCTTCAATAAATGGTGCTGGGAAAATTGGACATCCACATGCAGAAGAATGAAACTAGACCACTCTCTTGCACCATACACAAAGATAAACTCAAAATGGATGAAAAATCTAAATATGAGACAAGATTCCATCAAAATCCTAAAGGAGAACACAGGCAACACCCTTTTTGAACTCGGCCACAGCAACTTCTTGCAAGATACATCCACGAAAGCAAAAGAAACAAAAGCAAAAATGAACTATTGGGACTTCATCAAGATAAGAAGTTTTTGCACAGCAAAGGATACAGTCAACAAAACTCAAAGACAACCTACAGAATGGGAGAAGATATTTGCAAATAACATATCAGATAAAGGGCTAGTTTTCAAGATCTATAAAGAACTTATTAAACTCGACAGCAAAGAAACAAACAATCCAATCATGAAATGGGCAAAAGACATGAACAGAAATCTCACAGAGGAAGACATAGACATGGCCAACATGCACATGAGAAAATACCCTGCATCACTTGCCATCAGGGAAATACAAATCAAAACACAGTGAGATACCACCTCACACCAGTGAGAATGGGGAAAATTAACAAGGCAGGAAACCACAAATGTTGGAGAGGATGCGGAGAAAAGGGAACCCTCTTACACTGTTGGTGGGAATGTGAACTGGTGCAGCCACTCTGGAAAACTGTGTGGAGGTTCCTCAAAGAGTTAAAAATAGACCTGCCCTATGACCCAGCAATTGCATTGTTAGGGATTTACCCCAAAGATTCAGATGCAATGAAACGCTGGGACACCTGCACCCCCATGTTTCTAGCAGCAATGTCCACAATAGCCAAACTGTGGAAGGAGCCTCGGTGTCCATCGAAAGATGAATGGATAAAGAAGATGTGGTTTATGTATACAGTGGAATATTCCTCAGCCATTAGAAACGACAAATACCCACCATTTGCTTCAAGGTGGATGGAACTGGAGGGTATTATGCTGAGTGAAGTAAGTCAATCGGAGAAGGACAAACAGTGTATGTTCTCATTCATTTGGGGAATATGAATAATAGTGAAAGGGAATATAAGGGAAGGGAGAAGAAATGTGTGGGAAATATCAGAAAGGGAGACAGAACATAAAGACTCCTAACTCTGGGAAACGAACTAGGGGTGGTGGAAGGGGAGGAGGGCGGGGGGTGGGGGTGAATGGGTGACGGGCACTGACGGGGGGCGCTTGACGGGATGAGCACTGGGTGTTATTCTGTATGTTGGCAAATTGAACACCAATAAAAATTAATTTATTAAAAAAAACACGTGGAATATTGAAAGTACACACTCTCTTGTACTTTCAGTATGTACTTTGTCATGTTTATTTGCTTTTCTTTTTTTTGTTTGTTTTGATTTTCTTATGAAAGTTATAGGTCCTTCGCAAAAAGTTTGGAAAATGCAACTATAGAGAAAAATGAAATAAAAAAAATGATTTAGAACCTCAAGACAGTGAAAAGTTCAGTTAATGCAGGTGTGTGGTCTCGATGGTAGGAAATATTTAAGTTGTCCAATAAGAGTATGTCTAAATAAATGGATTGCTTTTTAGCAAGACAGCTGTTTTCTAGTGGTGGAGAAAGGGACCAGATTTTATTATTTTAGTAAAAAATATGGACATTTTTATTAAAGGCCTCTTACCATTTGTGGGAAAAATTTATATTCATAAATATTCAAAAATATAAATATTTGGCTAAAAATATACCTCTGATATCAAAGAAAGATTTGCTTTCTTTGTTGTCTATTTGCACAATGTCCTGTGAGATTTTTTTTTCTTTTGTTTTGTTTTACCTAGTTTGGTTTCTGTGGTGTTTGGTGGACATAATCCGTTACTAAGATACAAGATTTATTCCAATTTCCTTATTCCTTCTACCACTACCAAAATTACACAATGCCATCTGTTAGCAGAACTATTATTACAGTGATCATTTAATCTGGCCAGTGTGGATAATGAGTAGAAGATTAGAGACCGTTCATTCTTAAGCCTGATACAAAATATTGACTTTTTATGAAAAAGTAATCAAAGATAGAAGTGCATTCAAATGAGTTTTAACTGGATGAATTTTGTTTATTCTTTGGACCTAACAGAAACAAGTAGAAAAAAAAAAACCTTTCTATTATATTACACAAATAGTCACAGATTTTCATTGGAACATTTCCTTAGACTTACTGAGGAGAATGCAGGCAGGGCAGAAAGGGGAAACAGAAGAAAGAGAGAGTGCTCATGCCTTTTGAGAGGCCAGTGATGCACCAATAACATTGTCTTGTCAATTTTCCAGGGTAAGCTTTAAAATGGATTTTTTTTTTTCATTTTTGAAGGAGCACCATTTATCCATGAACAGGCACAGATCTGTGCGTCCACATGCTTCTGTTCTCGAGTGGCCTTCACACTTGGGTTAGCTCAAACTCCAGCTGTGGTTCTACCACTATGATCTGTTTCCACCCTCAGAACACTGCTGACACCAAATGTGTGGGGTTTTTCCACACCAATTGATTCTCCAACTCTCCAGGCACCCACCCTCTGGGTATACTATGATTTCCTTTAATTCTGACCCTAATTACCCTCTGCTTTAGCATCAGATCCCAGAGGTTAAAGGTCACAGTCCCATAGGACTTACCCCACAATTACCCAAGCCTGAGCCTCCCGTACGCTGACCGTGGCTATAAGGTCAGAGATTCCCATGACCCTCTTCTCAGATTTGAGAATTTGCTAGGATGCTCACACAACTCAGGAAAACAGTTTGCTTGCTATTACTGGTTTATTGTAAAGGACAAACTCAAGTACAGTCTAATAGAAGACATGCGTAGGGCAAGTTAAGGGGGAGAGGCATGGAGCTTCTCTGCTCTCTCTGGGTGTACCACCTTCCAGTGCCTAGATACTCCAACCTGGAAGCAACATGAACCCCTTATTTGTGAGTTTTTATGGAAGTTCCATTATGTAGGCATTGTCGATTAAATCATTGGCATTGATTATTTACTCAGTCTCCAGATCCTCTCTCCTCCTTATAGGTCAAATGTCGGGATGGAAGTTCCAGCTCTCTAATCAAATCTTGATCTTTCTGGTAACCACTAGTCCCCATCCTGAAGCAATCAGAGGCCCACCAAAACTCACTTCATTAGCACAAATTCCAGTGTGGTTGAAAGGAGCTTATATTGAATAACAAAAGACATTCTTATGCTGATCACTCAGAAATTTCAAGGGTTTTAGAAGCTCTATGCCAGAAACCCAAGACAAAGATAAAATAATTCCTTGTTATATCACAACATCACAGATCCAGTCAGAAAAAGTGCAAAGCCCAGCCCAGGAGCTGGGGATGGAACCTGGTGGCTTGGATTTGGGGAGGTGGGTGGCAAGGCTAGCTCCCTGAATGCCTGGCTAGATCAGTGTGCACTGTGGTTCTTGCTCAGAAGAACCGACTTGGAATGTAAGCTGGAAGGTAAACTCTACAAGGATAGAGATCTGCCTCTTTTTCACTGAAGTATTATTCCAAGGCACATGATGCATATATTCAATGTTTGATGAATGAATGACTGTCCTAAACTAAACTCAAAGGAGACCAATAACAGATTCAAATGTTAAAAATTAGTAATACTTTTTATCATCTTATGAAAAAGTAATATATTCATTATGGAAAGAAAGTAAAGATAACTGAAAAGATTTAAAAAGAAATCCATACCAATAATCCAACTATGCAAACATAACCACTGTGGAACTTTTTAATACATATGTATATTGCATTAACAACTTTTTTATGAGTGTGGATATATTTTTTTAAATAAAAATGTGTTATACTACGTACCATAAAGTAATTATTTTATTTGAAAATATATCATCTCAAGCTTATCATGTGAAAATAACATTTATAGTTCATATACTTATTGAAAAATAAGATTTTATTTGGGGCATAAACCAAAATGTATACAGTTCATTCCTTTTTGTTATATATGTATAATGAGAGAAGCACTACAGTAAAATCCTTATGGATAAAAATACTTGTATAGGTTAATTATTTCCTTAAATACATTATTAAATTTGAAATTAATAAATCCATGGGAATACACATATTTGAGGCATTTGGTAAGATGGTCCAATTGCTTCTAAGAAAGATTGTGTTAATTTATAGTCCTGCTAACCGGTGTGATAATGAATAAGTCCTCCAGTATCAGATATACTCTCTTTTCTTGTCAAATCTATTACTAAAAATGGTGTTATAAACAAAATAAAGCTAGTATTAACATGGCATCCCATCCTTGTTTTTGATTAATGATTCATCTTTACTATGAGGATAAATTAGAGTTGAAATTTGGGGACAATCTCCCCTCAGACAAGGCCTGGAGACATGCTGGGTTTTTTGACTCACTTTCTTTGATATATGATATTTTCTAATACCTTCTCAGTCCCTATATAATTTCTTCCAGATATGATATTACACTGATGGCTATAACTTACTATTATATTGATTAAGTCAAACATCAATTGTGTTTAGATCTCATGCACCCAGTTTTTTATCTGGGAGATTTTCTACCTTCTAAGGGATATTTATAATAAAATGGTCTCATTCCTTATATTAAATTCTGAAGTTAAGTTAAAGACTTAACTTTCAATTGGTAGACTTATTTCCTCAAGTTTCTGAGAAAAATTCACTATCATTTCTAAATGATCTGCAGTACACCAATATTACGTGCTTGCATGGACTACTGAAAGCCTGGTAAGAAATAGAATAGACACATAACAGAACCAGAAGACGGAATATCAGAACTAGAAATAAATAATTTTTAAAATTAAATTCTTTATTTCAATTCAATTTAGTTAACATTTACTGTATTATTAGCTTTAGGGATAAAATTTAGTGATTCATCAGTTGCATATAACCCCCAATGGTCATTACATCAAGTGCTCTCCTTAATGCTCATTACCCAGTTACCCCATCCCCCACCCAACTCTCCTCCAGCAACCCTCAGTTTGTTGCCTAGAGCTAAGTGTCTCTTATGGTTTTCCTCCATCTCTATTTTCATCTTATTTTTCCTTCCCTTCTCCTACGTTCATCTGTTTTGTTTTGTAAATTCCATATGTGGGTGAAATCATATGGTATATGTCTTTCTCTGACTCACTTAGCATAATACTCTCTAGTTCCATTCATGTCATTGCAAATGGCAAGATTCCATTCTTTTTTTGGCAAGATTCCATTCTTTTTAATGGCCTAGTAATATTCTATTCTGTATATATAGTATATTTTCTTTATCCATTCGTCTATTGATGGACATCTGGACTCTGCATATTTTGGCTATTGTTGACATTGCTGCTACAAACATTAGGGTGTATGTGCCCCTTCAAACCACTATGTTTGAGTCCTTTGGATAAATATCTAATAGGGCAATTGCTGGGTTGTAGGGTAGCTCTAGAGTTTTTTTAGTCAATGGCTTAGCCCTTAAACAAAGGAAATATAAGGCTCAGGAAGACACATTTCCAAATCCCATGACATATTTGTTTGCAGGCTGCATGTTTATTTATGTTAAGATACAACAAAGGGTTCATAAATTAGCATAATACTTAGGAACACATTCAAAGAATATTTTATTTTTAAAGTCATGTTCTTTAAAATGTAGGCCACATATTACCTAAAATAGATCAAAAGAAGTGCTTGTTAAAAATTCAGATTCTTATCTCAACCATAGGGTTGAATTTGAATCTCTGATGGTGCAGTCTAGGAACCAGCATTATAACCATAGTTATCAAATGATTCTTGATCAAAATGAAATTTTAAAAGTTTTTATTTTAATTCCAGTGTAGTTATCATACAATGTTATATTAATTTCAAGTGTACAATATAGTGATTCAACAATTCCATATACATCACCCAGTTTGAGAGTCAATGCTTTAGACAAAGGAAAATTGTAACTAATAAAGAAGTTCTTAGCTTTCCTAGATTTCGGAGAATGTCTGGTTGAATGTCTTTACATCCTGAAGGGGAAATAAAAATCCCTAAAAACACAGGAAGAGAACCAAAGATAACAAAAGAGTAAAAAAGACACCTGACTCCCTGCATTCATCCAATAGCCAAAGAGAGCTATCGTTTGTATTGTGCATTTCTTTGCTCTGGACTATATTAAGGGAGGGACTGTGAGAAGCATATAGAACCACCTATGTGATTTTTCCTCTGTGGTCTATAGACCACCCGAAATACATGTATACCAAATAATGCATTAAATAATGACATACTTTTCCTCAAACATCAGATGGATAGAAATGTTGATGTATGAAGAAAATCAATCGTTGGCCAAGAAATGAGGAAAGAGGAACTCTTACACTTAGCAAGCAAGTGTTCATTGGTTTAATCCACCACAGAAAGAAATTTAGCAGTATCTAGAAAAAAGGAATATGTGTTTCCTGTGCATTAAAGATTTCATAGATGACCAGGTACACTTCTAGATAAACTCTTCTTAATATATGCAAGTAAACCTAACACTAACTAATGTTGAGTGAGGCACCATTTTGGTGCTTTACATTTTAATAATTACACAACCCAAAAAGTAGATGGTTTTTATTGTAGATGAGCTGCTAAAACACTAAGTAGCTTGCTAAAGTCATATGGTAGAGATTCAAACTCTAGCAGGCAGTCTGACTCCATAGCCCTTGCTCTGAACCTTTAGTCTACAATGTCTGCAATGGTATCCCTATTGGCATTGAATTGTGTCCTCCAGCCAAATTCCATATGTTGATATCCAAAACCCAGGACACCTCATAATGTGACATATTTAGAGATGATCTTTAAAGAGATAATTAAGGTTAAATGATGTCATATGGATAGGCACTAATCCAATATCACTGGTGTCCTTTTTTTTTTTTTTTAAGATCTTATTTATTGGGACACCTGGGTAGCTCAATGGTTGAGCATCTGCCTACGGCTCAGATCATGACCCCAGGGCCCTAGAATCAAGTCCTGCATCAGGCTCTCTCTGGGAAGCCTGCTTCTCCCTCTGCCTATGTCTCTGCCTCTCTCTGTGTGTCCCTCAGGAATAAATAAAATAAGATCATTTTTAAAAAGGATCTTATTTATTTATTCAAGAGAAGAGAGAGGGAGGGAGAGAGAGAGCATAAGCAAGGGAAAGAGGAGACTGAGAGGGAGAAGCAGACTCCCCTTGCAGCAGGGCTTGATCCCAGGACCCTGAGATGATGACCTGAGCTGAAGATAGATGCTCAATCGACTGAGCCACCCAGGTGCCCCTCACTGGTATCCTTATAAGAAAAAAGAGACACCAGGCATGTATGTGCACAGAGAAAAGGTCACATGAGGACATTGAGAGAAGGCAACCATTTGCAAGGAAAGAGACTTCAGAAGGAAGTAAACCTTCTGACACTTTGATCTTGGACTTCCAGTCTCTAGAACTGGGAGAAAGTGAATTTTCTGTTATTTAAGGCATCTAGTTATGGTATTTTGTTTTGGTAATTTGAGCAAACTAATAGAGATACTTACAAAGAGACACTTAGTCACATTATTAGTAATAATGAACTATTAGAAACAAACTCTCAGGGCACCTGACTGGCTCTGTGGTAGAAAATGTGACTCTTGATCTTGGGGTCATGAGTTCAAGCACCATGTTGGGTGTGGAGATTACTTAAAAATAAAATAAAACAAAATATTAGAAACAAACTCAATAACCATCTCTAGAAAAAAGAATAAATAATATATGGTATGTTGATAACAGTAGAATCCTGAAAGTATGTTAAGTAGAATGAGCTTGATCTTCATGCATTAATCTGGGTAGATCTTAAAAGCCATGTTAAATGAAAAAAGGGTGAAGAATGATATGTGAAAGTATGAAATCATTACTGTGATTGTAAAATGCATGCAAATAGAGCAGGTATATAAATTTATATAAACTCATAATTTGTTTTTTCCATGTGTGGGATTGCCTCTGGAGATAAGAAAATGCAACAGGGCATGAGAGCAAATGGGAGTTTGAGCTTATCTGACATGTTAAAAGTAATATATAAAGGTCTTTAAACATATGGAAAATGTTCATCTTTGTCATTCTGAGCAGTGGTTATATGAGCATTCATTAATTATTTTTTGTGCTGCTCTGTATTTTTTTTTTATTTCTCAAAGTCAAGACAGTCCTAGAAAGAGAAAAAGAATATTCAACTGCTGTTGGGTAATAGTAGTCCAGAAATTTCTGGGAAAACATCAAACCATGGGTTTTGTTTATTTGCTTTGTTTTATTTTTTAGCATACCACATGTGATTTAAACAAATGCATAATATAGTGTTCTGAGAAGTAGAACTTTAGGAACATTCTGGTCACCAATATTTTTCATTGTTTTTCCTTACTGTTTATTATCATATATTTAACACTGACCTTGTTTGAGAGACACTTTTGTCCTTGGCAAATTTCAGAAGGCACGGAACTTTTGCCAGAATATCACATTTGCCAAGTAGAAAATGGGGAAGGCCATGATGAAGTAAAATGTTTATTTTCATATGCATTAGTCCATGATTTAGGGAAGTCTTAAACAGAGGATATTCCTTCATATCAAGCCCCCCACACACACACACAACACACACTCACACTCACCCAATAAGAGAAACACAACAGTCTGAAGTCACCATCTTTAATAACACTACTTTTGAGCAATATAAATTTTCCTTAATTGGAAAAAAAAAAAAAACACAAAGTTCTCAAGCCACACACTGCTGAAATCAGTATATTCTAAGATCTTCCCCCAGTGAGAAAAATAGTTTCTTCACTTGTGGTTTAGCAGAAAGTATGTGAGCTTGGGAGTTAAGTCAGAAATTGCTTCAAACTCTATTGCCAGAACCCATTAACTAGATGACCTGTGGCTAGTTACCTCATCACTTTGCACCTCTCAAACACAGGAATAGTTATTATTAAAATTCAGATAAAAGCCATGTATGGTGGTAGTTAAGAATGCAAATCCCTGAGCAGATACTGGATTTGAAATGTGGCTGGCAGCTTCCCAGCTGGTTGACGCTGGGATATCACTCACCATTTCTGTTCTTGATTTTCTCTAGTGTAGAAGAGGATTATGACAGTACCTATCTTACAGGTTTTTGGAGTAGTCAATGGGTTACTACTCATAAGGTGCTCTGAATCATGCTTGACACACTCAGCCTTCACTATGTATTTGCTACTATGATTGTTATAACACAGTTATTGTAGAATTAGAAATAACACATGAACAATGTGCAGCACTTAATAGAGATTTTATAAGCAACAGCTATTCAGCCCCAACAAAGTCCCAAACTGGATTTGACAATTTGAGAAAGATAGAAAGTTGGATGTAAAATTAATAAAAACAGTCATGAATCAAAAAAAGTCTTGATGAATACTCTCTACTGGGCTGTAGAGTATGTACTCATCTTTTAATCAGGCTTTTCCAGATGCATGGCATTAACTCTTCATGTTCCCAAGTTGCCTTTACAACATGGAAATGACATCAGTCTCTGTAAGAAGAGATGCAAAACCTCCAAATGAGAATGTAATAATCCAAGCAATCCATGTTCAATCCTTCTGAGGATTAGACTTGAGGTGTTGTGAGCTGGCAAAAGCTGATGAATCTCTTTGAGAAGTAGTAATTTACAATGCCCCTGTGGCCTGGCAGGGTTACGGCAGCTTTCAGCAGCCCCTAATTATCTCCTGGAAGTAGTTTGAGCTCTGGGATAACTGGACTTATTGAGAACACACTAAGAGGTGAGGGCACTAATTACCCACAAAGGGCATTTTGGCTTCTTGTTGGTGTGGCTGAAATGCACGACAGACCTTACCCTGGTGTTCACCAGTGTGCCCTGCTGCTCCAAAATTCTATCCCCAGATTTAAATGCGTGGATCAGTGGGAGATTAAAAGAAATCCAGACAGAAACACAGTTGGCAATTTCAGCTTCAAATGAAAATGAATTTATCTTCTTTCACTCCAGCCAGTTGTACACACATTCTGCTGGTAACCTAAGATTGACACAGTTAAAATTTTGAAGCCCAACTATTATCACATAAGGAGAACAGCAAAGGATTTGAAACACAGACTCTGGCCAAACTGTCAGAATTTGCATCTCTGCATTGGAGTCCTCTGGCTGCATGACCAGTGATGATTTATACAGCTTCATTGGTCAGTTTATTTATCATCAACACAAGGGTGGTGAGAGTAGCTTGCTCACGGGATTGTCGTGAATCTTCATGAGTTAGGACAAGCAAAGCACTTAGGACACTTTCCGGCATGTAGTAAATTCCATGTGTGTGTCAGATTTTGTTTTTACTGGGTAAACATTGAGAACATAACCATGGCATTTTTGTGGCTGATACACTTGCACACACTTTATTGTCTTTTTGTAATGGACAGCAACATTTATTTTTTCCAACCTGAAATTGTTATTGGTAAAGTATCCCAAGGGTGATGATAATTGAACTGCACAGTCTTGATCTGTGCTGCCTAATATGGTAGCCCCCAGCTACTGTGTCTAGGTACTTCAAGGGCACTTCACTGAGAGTTTTGTCTTAGATATTCTTGAAAGTTTATATTTTTATAAACTCACGGGCTTTCAGATACCTACTACAAACAAAGATTATAAACATGTCACTGATTATTTTTATATTCATTATATGCCTAATGATACATCTTGGATATATTCTACTCCATGTATTATTAAAATTTCACCTGTTTTTTTTTTTAAATTTGGCTACTAGAAAATTTAAGGTTATATATGTGGTTTACACAATGTTTCTATTAGCTACTTCAGAACCAGAACAGGGAGGCTGTGGAAGCAGCCCACACAAGCAGATCTTGACTCAGGACCTAGAAGTCCCATGTGTGCTCTGCCTCCCTGCTGTCAGTGATCTTGCTCTTTCTTGACACCTGGTTGGCCAGGGCAAATCTGTAATCTTTAGGTATCTATCTCCTCATCTGTAAACTAGAGATGATTGTCACCATTTATACCTCCTGGGGTGCTCTTGAGTATTAGGTGATTTGATACACATAATATTTAGAACAGTACTTGGGGAGGTAATAACTGCTCCATAAATATCAGCTATGGAGCTGACACATGGAGGATACAAGAGGGGAAGGAGGAAGAAGACAATAATAGTTTTTCGGGAAAAAAAATTTGATCCAAAATCCCATTTTACATGTATGGTAACTGTGACTGGGGGGAGGTATTTACCCTTGGCCATATAACCAGTTAGGGACTGAGCCAGAGGCAAAACTCAGGTACTGTGACTCCTGTCCTCACAGTCTTCCCATTGTATCAATATGCCTTATGTTCACACCACAGATCCTAGCTTCTTCACCCACTTCTGCACCTGGATTAGCGAAAGGAAATAGTAAGGAATCTCTATGCTCTTTAAAAATGTTGATTGAAAGCTAGGCGTCACTCTGCTGAGATCTGCCTCTGTAAGAGCACTAGGATCTGCCCAAAGAATATTCCACCTAATATCCCCAGTCTTCTCTAAGACAAAATTGAAATACATGAAGATCCTAATGCAAGATACCTCACCATTGTATAGACCTGGAGTCTCCTCACTATTCTTCAAAAACTCTAACAGGCTCCTTCCTTGGACCTTGGTATTTGTCAGTCTCTTTTGACTTCTCCTTCCTTAGACAGACTCATGACTCACTCTTTTAAATCTTTGTTCAAATGTAACCTTTTCAGTAAGGACTTCCCTGACTTGTATTAAAATTCTTATCTTGCTTAATTTTTCCCCCTCATACATATGACCTGTTGCTCTTCTATAAAACTTACTAAACTATTTGTTGTATTGTCTGTCCCCCTTCCCTAGCATATAAGACCTATGAGAGATGGATTTTTAGTGCCTAGAATAGAGGTTGGCCCATATAGATGATTAATTAATAAACGTTTGTTGAATATGCAGCGAATTGATCAGTAAATGTTAAAAGCTTATGTCCCCCAAATGCTTCATCTTGGATGGGGAATCATAGCTTACTGGTTAAGAATAAGATCTCTAGAAACTGATCTGAGTTTGAATCTTGGTTTAGCCATTGACTGGCAATGGGACCTTGAGAAAGCCAGTTCACCTCTCTGATCCTTTTTTCTCCTGTAAAAATTCATCTTCTGGAGTGAATTAGGTAGATAGAGTAAATGACATATTGCATATAAAGCATGCTCAGCAAACAAGCCAGGCACAAACTAGGCTGGTAAATTATAGTCATTTTTTAAGAATTTTCACTACCTTAACATTACAGGGTAAGGGTTATCAGAAAGGAGCAGCCACTCTGCTTCCACAGCAATGCACTCTCTGTAAACGCCCAGAGGCAAGTATGAGTAACTCATGTTACTCTAGCATAGAACAAATTCAGAATATCATATCATTCTGGATGCTGAAATGCTCATATTCAAAAAACAGAAGCAGATTGATTTAGAAGACAAAGTCTCTTTCCATTTTAAGGTATATCAAGATCCCATCTCTCAGCAGCTAAGATTTAGGATCAGCCCAGACAGGTAAGCTGCTGATGATGTTGAACACACAGTGTAGAAATTATATAATCACTTTTCAATTTTTTCCCTAATCTCTTCCAAATTAAAAGAGAGGCTGTAGTTTCCAGTCCAGCATATAGTCCTATGTTCTGTGCTCCGAACAGGAAAAAAGCTGGGCAAACTGAACATCAACATCTCTTCTTAGGTCTATTAGAGAATCAGAGTCACAGGGTAAACCACCACTTCCTGCATGGGCGAGACAGGCAGACAGATACAGGGAATCTTAAGGTAATGAAGCAGAAATCCAGGAGCAGAAACTACCACTGGATGCAGTGCTAGGGTGGGAACAATAGAAATAACCACATGGCTCAGATTTTACTTAGGAAGTCTTTAGGGAAACCCCAAGAAAACAGGGGAGACAAAAACAAGGCCACCAGAGGAAATGTTAGACTCTGACACCTACAGCTTCAGCAAGCAATACATGGAGAGGCTAACTCCTTGCCAAATAAATAGAAAACCTCAGACCAAATACCTATTTACCTCAGTACAAATGTCTAGCTTTCAACAAAAAGACCACAATGTGTATTAAAAGAAAAGACACAGGACACCTGGGTGGCTCAGTGGTTGAGTATCTGCCTTTGGTTTGGGTGTGTCCTTGTCCACAGGGATTGAGTCCTGCATGGGGCTCCTTCTGGGGAACCTGCTTTTCCCTCTGCCTATGTCTCTGCCTCTCTTTCTGTGTCTCTCATGAATAAATAAATAAATCTTTAAAAAAGAAAAGACACTGGTTGAAGAGACACAACAAGAATTAGAACTAGATTCGGATATGACAGAGGTGTGGACGTTATCAAACTAGAATTTACAACTGTGCTTAAGTCCTGTGCTAAGGACTCTAATGACAAGAGAGGAGAGCAGGCAAGAAACGATGGATAATGTAAGAAAAGAGATGAAAATTCTAAGAAAGAATCAGGTAAATGCTAGACATCAAAAAAATAAAAACAAAAAAAAGTAATAGAAATGAAGAACACCTTAAATTGGCTCATCAGTAGACTAAACACAGGTAAGGAAAGGGTTAGCAAAACGAAGAACAATGAGGCTTCCTTAAAGAGACTGCACATCCTATAAAATGAATAAATGCCCAAGTCCAGCATGGAAATTTGAAGATCATATCTGAGAAAAGATACTTGGCATTGGATTATTGTATTGAACATGAAGCACCCTTTGGGATGATTGCTAATTGAATTCAGTGAACTTTAGTGTCATACTCTAGAGTTTTATGCAGCAAACCTTGTGAAATGGAATATTTATGAACAACATTTAAAGACAAACATACTGTTTGCTATTTGGTGAAATTATGTTTGTTAGCTGCTGAAATAATTTTAAGAAGAATGCATTTGCTCATTAATGTATCATCTGCTTTTATTTATTTCGGATAAAGCACCTGCCTTGCCATTTCTTTTATATTTCATTGTACATATATTAGTGCTCCTAAGGAAGCTAATTCTGGTAAACCTGTTAGTGAATTTTTATATGTGTTTTTTCTAATTTGTTCCTAGGGAGTATTTGCTAACCATTATATGTTATAGCCCAACATTGCACGCATCTCTGCATCATTTTAACAAATAAAATGGATGGCTATTTTACTGGTATGCTTAATCAAGCAAGGTGCTGTGTATGGAATATTCAACATTTCCAGACTTGAAAACCCTCAAAAGAGCCTCCATGCAGTAGACTAGTCTCCTTGTCAAACATTGTCTTGCATTGCATTCTTTGCATCCCTGTTAAAAAAAAAAAATGCTGCAGCCACATGGGACTCCTCACTATTCCCTAAACATTCAGGATCTGGGCCTTCACCTTTGAAACTCCCACAACACAGACCCAAATCTTTGGACAAAGTTGGTGGTTAACAAACATTTGCAGTATTAAGTTGGAAAAGCGAAATAAAAAACATTTGAGTCTCCCAAGGAAGTTGGTGTTGAGACTGCTCATTCAGTCCTTTTTCTCATCATAGCACCTAAACTTTCGACTAGAAACTGGCCTGCTCCTGTTGCATGCAATCTCACTAGGACTGTCATTCCAAATTCCCTCTTCCCTAATGGCCAAGGTATAGGCACGTGACCCAAATAAATCAATCACACTGTCCCCACCCGGGAATGTTCATCTGAGCCAAGTGACACACAATTTTAACATAACTGATTTAACTACTCATTCCTACTCTAGTCAAGTCACACTGACTTCTGAGACACCTCAAGTTCAGAGCCTTTGCTATTGTCCATCTCTATAGCCAGAATGATCTGACCCAAAACATTCTGTGGTGTCCTCACCACTCTTGTTCTAGGGTTTGCTCGCTCCTCAGGGGGAATCTTCCTGACAGTGCCATCTAAAACAATTCCCTGTCCCTGCCTTGTTATTCTTGATCCCCTTTCTTTATTTTTGTTCATTGCTGCTTTCACTACATGAAATTTCTGTGTGGGTTTATTGGTTTACTTGTTCTCTTTCTTTCTCTCTCTCTCTCTTTCTCCCTCTCTCCCTTTCTCTCTCTCTCTCTTTCTCTCTCTCTCTCTCTCTCTTATGTGAGAGAGAGCAAATCCTTCTGCTTTATTAAGGGAACTGTTTGCCCTACCAGATAATTAATAAAAATATATATTTATTGAATGAATGAATAAATAAGCTACCTAAATCCCATGGAATTGCCCTGGTTCCTATCCTTTCCTGAATTCGGATTGGTTGTTCAGATTTTCCTTTGTTTTTCCAGTAAATTTCTTTTCTCGTTCTTTCCTATTGTTTTGTTTTAAGACAGAGAACTTAAGCTTCTGATACTGACAGCCGAAGAACTCATCTGACAGAGTTCAAATACAAAAGCACCTTTAACTCTGGTCTTAGAAAAGCATCTCGTAGCATTTCAGGCACATGAGTAGCAGACAGTTTGTATGAGTTCCCCATCCTTTTCTTTTCCTCCACTCTTCTAGTTAACCTCAGAGAAGGCTAACTTGTAGAAGACTAGAAAATCTACCAGGTAGTACCTGGCACCCCATAGGTGTTCAATAAATGTTAGTTGAACATTCTGTGTGTGCTGAAAAAGACTACCCAATGACTGCCCCTGCCTCTAGAAAAGTATATTCCCTTGCACCAGGTTGGGACTTGGCAGGTGGCTGGCGAATGCCATCCCTAAACTGGCACTTGGGCAGATACAGGCAGGAAAACTGCTTTTATCAAGGAAGCATACTACCCTTCTCGTATCATCTACTCACCTGATGAAAGACCATAAACTATAAATGTCTGCGTGTAACAGGCATCTCTGAGCCAGTCACTGTAAGGGGAATCAAAGATGTGAAAGAAGAAACCAATCCAAATGTGAGAAGTGACCAGGGCCAAGTAGGTCTTTGCCGATCACACAGACATCCATCCGCACAGCAAGAAGCACTCACGGAGGGCTTGCTACATGCAGAGTGAGAGGGTAGGAATCTGACAAAATAGTAAGAGTCTGCACCTCCAGGAGCTTCCTGGACTAGAGTTGACACAGTTAAGTAAGTAACTCATTGCTTGTCAAAATAATAGATTTAGTATTAATAGAAGCATATTCTGCTAGAGGGAGCAGTATTAACTTATTCATGCAAGCTCATCCATGCATTCCTGCACTCGTTGATTCAATCCTGACTGCCTACATACTAAACTTCATACTCTGTGCTAGATCCTATGGGTGCAAAGCACTCATTCCAGTAGGGACAGAGCAGTTACAATGAGCCTAAAGAAGGGGATGATCCATTCGGGAAAATTCAGAGAAGGTTGCTTATATTAGTAGCTAATTTTTACTGCCCATTTACTGCATATCAGACACTCACCTGAGACCTCATGGGCACTAGCTCATTTACCAACTATCTTATTATCATATGATTCTTCCTGTTAAAGATGGTGATAAGTATTTTCCTGAAGAAATTAGGGACATTTAAGAATAATAATAATAAGAAGAAGAAGAGTTGACAGCTTTTATAGGATTTTTTTAATGTCAAGAACTGTTTCAAGTGTTCTATGGGTTCCAGAATATTTACTAAAAAATTTATCCTCATTTTTACACATAGAAAGCTGAAGACCAGAGAATTTTTTTTTAATTTTTATTTATTTATGATAGTCACAGAGAGAGAGAGGCAGAGACACAGGCAGAGGGAGAAGCAGGCTCCATGCACCGGGAGCCCGATGTGGGATTTGATCCCGGGTCTCCAGGATCGCGCCCTGGGCCAAAGGCAGGCACCAAACCGCTGCGCCACCCAGGGATCCCGGCCAGAGAATTTTTAATCATTAAGTGACATAAGTAAGACTTGAGTTCAGAAACTCACACCTTTTAACCATTATCTCTTATTCCTCTGCCATGAATTAAGTAAGACATTTGAACTAGATCTCAAGGAAATTCTTGAGCCTTTGCCTCATGAAAAAAAGAACAGGCATCCCAAGCAGAGGAGAGATGTACTAATCTCCTAGGGCTCCAATACAGAACACATTACCACAAACTTGGTGGCTTACAACAATGACCATTCTTTATTTTTTTTTATTTTTCACAGTTCTGGAAGCCAGAAATCTAAAATCAATGTGTCAGCAGGGCTGGTTCCTTCTGGAGGCTCTGAGAAAGAATGCATTCATTGTCTCTCTTTTGCTATTTGATGACTATTGGCAATCCTTGGCATTCCTTGGTTTGTACATGCATTGCTCCAATCTGTCTCCATCTTCACATGCCTCTTCCTTCTGTTTATCTCTGTGTTTTCTGTCTGCTATAGAACACCCACCCGTGCATTTAGTGCCAAACTTAATCCAAGAAGACCTTAAGATCTTTAGTTTAATTACATCTGTAAAGACCCTATTCCAAAGATGTTGGCATTCTAAGATTCCAGGTGAATTTGGGGGCCACAATGGAGAGTACATATATCACAAAAGGCATATGACATGGAGCCTCAAAGTGCATGCCAGGGGAGGTGAGATGTCCCATCTATCTGAGAGGTTCAGTGGTGCTGTGGTATGGGAGGAGATGATGCTGAGGTGGAGCTGTTGGTTCCAGACTGGGAAGAGTCTTGGCATTCTCCTCCATTCAACAGGGAATTAGAGGAGAAGTTTAAGAAAAGAAGTGACATGATTGGACTTCTTTGGAAGTTTGTGACTCTACAAATAAAAAGGAAGATGGAGTATTGTGGAGTGGAGTGAAGTGGAGAGAGAACAAATGACATGAGCAACAAGGGAACTGGAAGAGTCCTGGACAGGGGCCATGGCTTCATGGGTTGTTCTGCTGGAGAGAAATAGGCAAAACCCTTGGGCTCAAAGGGTATCGTTTGAACGAAGGGTTGACTCCCACACCTACTTACAACTCTCAATCTTGTTTTCCTTAGACCAGCAACATACTCTAGCTACCTATAGAAAAGAAATAAAACTCTTTTTTGACTTTAAATTAATGGGCAAATGCTAATCCAGTGATTGAAATTATATCTACTTTACTGTGACAGATCAAGCATTGAATAGGTTTATTAATATCAAATAGATTAAAACGTTAATAACAATTGATGAAATAAGTTGATGACTCCTGAATCACTGCCTTGTAGTAACCATTCAGCTGCTTATACAAACACATAATCGACAAGGGGCTCATAAAATGATTGCACTTCTCCCTCCCATAACTGGTATAAATGCCTAGCATTTGCCAGCTGCATAATGAAACTTCCAACTGCATTCAAAGTATTACATTTGAATCCTTAAAAATTCATGTTGTCAAAAAACAGCAACATTTTCAAAGGGAAATGAGTATGGTATAAATATATACTCACTTTTAGAAAAATGTACAGCATTTCATTTCCATAATAATCACAAGTTCTCTTGTTGAGAATCAAATTTCAAGTTAAGAAGGATATTTCTGTTCACTTAGAGATTTTTGCAGACTGGAGCGAGGGTGGTTTCGATTTGGGGCGAATACTTCAAATTATTTTCAAAGGGAAGTGCTTTTTAAATTTCATTTCTAAGAAATGAGTTTTCTTATTAAAAGAATTTTAATGCTTTCTTGCTCATTTATAACAGATCACACTTCTTTTAGAACATTAATTGCCTATGTTTTACTTCATTATTTGTGCTTCATTTAGCTGCCTTAATAACTTAAGAACACTTATGCAAAAATCTTTATAATTGCTTTTATTTTCAAAAGTTTCCACACAGCTTCAGTGTTGTCTAAGAAGAAAAAATTATGAGGCTTCCCACATTTCCATTATAAATTCTACCTTTGGCAAATATATGTGGATGTATGTATATGTATATTTAATTTTTCTTTTTTTGGAGCTTCTTTAACTTTTCTCTTTTGATTATAATATTCTTTTAGTTTAAATTCTCAATCGCTTCATGTTAGTTTCTCTAATCAGGTTTCATTTAGATGCAGATTAATAATAAATTTTTCATGAGCCTTCTATAAGATGCTTACAAAATCCATCAGCTTTGCTTTTTGATAGTGAAGGTAAGATATGATGGTTGATTTACAACAGATGTTTCTGTGTTGTTTTTTTTTTTTTTTGGAAAATCCAAAATATCTTTGGATTGATGGATGTGTGAACCAGAAGACTATAAAGAAAAGAAAGGAATGGTAGCTCCAAAGTTCAGGCCAGTGTTAACTTTAACACTGGGATGGGATGGGATGGGATGGGATGGGATGGGATGGGATGGGATGGGATTGGAGAAATCTTGAAGGAAAGCATGTGGGGACTTCTGGGGGATTCCTATTGCTCTATCTCGTAAGCTGGAAGAGAAACATATGAGATATGTGTTTCATTCTCTATTCTTTTAAAGATTTTATTTATCTTTTTGAGAGGGAGAGAAAGAGAGAGACAGAGCAGGGGAAGGGGCAGAGGGAGAAGGAAAATCAGACTCCTCGCTGAGCAGGGAGCCAGAAGTGGTACTTGATTCCAGGACCCTGAGATCCAGACCTGAGCCGAAGTCAGATGCCTAACTGACTGAGCCACCCAGGCACTCCAATATGTGTTTCATTCTAATCTTGAGAGCATACATGGCCACCTTGTTCAACAACTCATTTGAAAGGAGAGTAAATATAACTTTTAAATATCTTCCTACAACTCTAATATTCAAAATCCATTTTAAACTTAAATGTGACCCCCCAAAATAAAAATAAAGAACAGGCTTTCAAATTGGACAAATTTTATCTCTTTGGAAATGCAATCTAAAAAATCATTATTACAGCAAAATTCAAAGAACTCAGAACACAAAACTTCATAAAATATGGAACTCCCGAAAATCTGAAGGAAATACAATTAGGCTTTTGGTTTGTCCAGCTTGTTTTTTTTTTTCCTCCTAATTTCATTCCTGTTAGTTGTTTTTGACTAGAGCAATCTTTCCCAAAATATAGAGCCTAGAAAATTAGCATGAAGGATGTGAATAGGCTTTAGATACAAAAGGATTTTGTTGTCAGACAATCGTGAGAAATGTTTAAATAAATGCTTATTTAAATACTTATTTAAACAGATTTTATTACCAGAGGGTATTTCAGTTCCTTAACATGCTCGTGTAGGTTTTAAGTGTCTAAAACTGGAGCTGGGGAAACCAACTGGAGTTGGTTATTGTATAGGATTTCTACATTTGCCTTCTTAGACTATTTTTCTGAATCAGTATTCCACAAAACATATTTTGGGCCAAACTGGCCTGGAGGCTAAAAAGTCATTTTGATGTAGCCAACAGTCTTACTCTGATTTGGCAATGAATAACGCCTGTTTTCTTGGGTGTGTGTTAATCTATGTTAACTAGGATTGGTTGTCTCTTTCCAGTACTAATTAGGCATAAATTATCATCATAAATGATCAATTTTTAAAAAGTCTAGCTCCCTTCCCCCTGATACAGAAGAATACCACCACATCCTTTGGAACCACTGGGCAGTAAATTGAAACTCCAGTTGAATCTTGATGAAAGTGGAGGGACCTAAGACCCCAGGAGCCTGACTCAATGGATTCAATGTCAAATGCTTCACGGTCATCACCACACAGAACCTTTTACGGAGGTCCTCCTATTCTTTACAAGTCATGCAGTCTCTGTGAGAATAGCTCCTTTCTCCCCACTCATGCTGTTCCATGGATAGGTATACTTTTTTCTCTGTAAGATCTCCCAGACTAAAATTCAACATGACAGTCTTTTCTTTAAGAAAGCTATTTTCTGAGCAACTGGGTAGCTCAGTGGTTGAGCATCTGCCTTCAGCTCAGGTCATGATCCCGGGTTCCTGGGATTGAGCCCCTCATCAGGATCCCTGCATGGAGCCTGCTTCTCCCTCTTCCTATGTCTCTGCCTCTCTCTGTGTTTCTCATGAATAAATAAACAAAAATCTTTTTTTTTTTTTTAAAAAAAAGGAAGCTATTCCTTTAGCACTCACTTATTGTTGGAGACTCAAAGCAATTATGATCTGGCTACTACTGTGAATGTGATAATAGTGGCAATGACAGAAAATTGTTACTGCTCAGAACTTTCAATGTCTTGTGTACATCGTATGCAAAGGAACTTCTCCCTCTTATTTCAAATTGGGACAGCTCTTGGTTAACCATCAACGGTCATTGTTCAGTTAATGAATTTACCTGATATATTCCCATGAATCGTGTGAACAGGCAAACATAAATTGGATGCAACCTACCTCATAATCCCAGTGCTCTCTCTAGTATGTCTAGATACAGTTAGCACACAGACAACACGTGCTCAGAGGCAAGTAGACTTCAAGAGCTTCAAACAAGAATAGGTTTGTGAAGAGGTGTGGTTTACCTGCCTAAGAGCATCCAGTAAGCAGAATTTTTTTCAAGATTTGTTTATTTATTCATGAGAGACACAGAGAGAGAGAGAGGCAGAGACACAGGCAGAGGGAGAAGCAGGCTCCCCGCAGGGAACCCGATGCAGGACTCCATCCCAGATCCCAGGGTCATGACCTGAGCCAAAAGCAGGAGCCCAAACGCTGAGCCACCTGGGCATCCCTAGTAAGCAGAATTTTTGCTCTAATTATCAACTGGGGACTAGACTTGAATAATACTAATAATACCTAAGGGTGTTCCTTTATTTCCATCTTTACAGAGATAATAAACTGAGATTGCTCAAATATATTCTGTGAAGTAAGAACAACATATCTTTTAGCTAGCAGCCAATTTAAGCATGGATATGTAAATATATTCATATATATTCATACATACACACACATAAACACACATACTATATATATATATGGCGTAGGTGTGGGCAAGTATATTTACAGTGAGATACTTTGTCAATCATGCTCAGTTCCTTTTCACATAATTGGGGGAAACTTTTAGCTAGATGTAGTTGAGGAAATACATTAGCTATCATTCATATCCTCTTTTTGTTTGTCCAAGTTGGTCTGGCTCCTTTTCTTCTGTTACATTTAGCTCTTTGTCCACCATTATATTATCTCCTTGGCATCTGCAGTATAGATCATATAGATATGATCTCAAGTCAATAAATATATAAACTTGAAGTATTTCTGAAGCATAAATAAAAAATTTTTGAAAAGCACCCATTTAGCTAGTGAGTGAACTTAGCCAACTGTTCAACAATTATATCTTCATGAGGTTTTGTTCTTGATGCTTTGTTTCAAAGGCAGTGGGTGACACTCCACATGCTTTATAGGCATTTAGGAAATTTTGAGCTATAGTCGTATTTGTACCTTTGGGAATGTACTTCCTGTTGCACTAACTGAATTATCCATGTCTGAATCTATAAATCCTCCAATTTTTTTTAAAAAATTCATCACAGAGTATCACACATAGAGAAGATCTTCCATGTATTTTAACATCCTCTCCATGGGCAGCAGCCTAGAATTTTACTCTTGTACCATTTGAAGCCCAGGAGAGTGGGGTAGACAGACAGGGGTGTATTTTCTGACTAAGGAATCATTTGCCCTTCCTATATAAACCTGAGATAGAATAAAAGAAAAAAATACAGTTTCCTTCCTTTTCATATCCAGAAACCCTGGCTTCCTTGGCTCAGAGAGATACTATGATCAAGTCCAACAAATGTGGTGGTTAAGAGCTCGTGTACTCTCTTGTCTTATTAGAGTCTCATCTCCTTTGGGTGATGTATAGTATGATGTTAATAAAACAGTTTCAAAAGGGGAAATATAAAAAATAATAGACATTATTGAAATCCATGTCTTTGCTCGCAGTTGATATGATATGGCAGTGTGATATAGCAGTTGATAGCCATAATATGAAATAAATAATTTCACAGACAAGAGTGGTGGTGGAAAAACAGGAAGGTGGAATTAGGATAGAACTTTCCTTCTGCTCTTTGCCCCATAACAAAATAACAGTAACAGTATTGAGAGCTTCTGTGTGTTTGACCCAGAGCCTGGTGCCTTACATGTATGTTGATAGGACCCAACGCAGGCACAGATTCTTGGGGATGCTTCTGTTGTTCTTTTATCGATGATTATGCTGAGGAAACTGAAGCCCATAGAAATAAAATAAATTGCCAAACGGGGAGTCAGGATTGGGGACCAGACCTGGCATCTAATCATTCGGTTCTGTTGCTCCCTTCCCTGCCTTTCTCATTCTCCGATGGTGAGGGCAGAGACAAACAAACAGGACGGCAACTCTAAGATGTTGACACAGTTTGGAGAAAACACCATCAATTCTCACAGAACATGACTTGAAGTACTAAACAGAGAAAGTTTAGACCAGAGCAGAAAAACTAACTTCTAACTTTCACTGGTTGTCCTTTTGTGCTGCATTCTCTAAAACACGAAACCTACACTTACGTCAGATTCAATCCTACCATGATGAGGTTTCCTGACACTAATTTAATCATGAGACTTTCATGTTTACATAAATGAAACTACTCCATTATCATTAACATTGTCAACTAATGGAATAACCAGAACAGAATTGTCTGAGCTTCTATTTTGTTGTTTTTTTTTCATAAACATAGATATTTCAGAGGAAATCATAAATCTTGAGTAAAAGTCACACATTCATCCATCCTTAATCTCTATGGTTTAATCTTAATGAGCCTATTGTGAATGATGCCATTTTTCTCTTCAAATCCTTTCAAAGGTTCACTCTCACCTGCAGGACTAACCTCGGACTCACTCTCCTAGCGGAGCCAAGGTGTCTCTCCAGACTAAAGGAAATCTGCCCGCCTCACATAGAGAATGAAGTCAACTCTCCTGCATAGAGGAAGTGCCTTAGAAGTTTCTTAGGACTATTTTTTTTTTCAGCTTCTATTAGCATGGTTTCCAAAAATTTCAGAAATACAGTTTGAAGTCATGCATTCTATTAATACTATCATTCAAGATTTTCTGTCATTTTGCTTAGATTGATCTTTATGACTTTATCTTTGTCAACATGAACTCAAGTCAGTGAATTCTCTATACTATCCACTGGGCAGTAGTCATTTGAAACTTTACTTAGGCTAGTTGCCCTATTTGAAATTACTACTCACCTTTTTTAAAATAAAATTTGTATCCATCTGGAGAGGACAATTATCATGTGTGTATTTCCTTTACATTTTTGGGAACCCTTTCTCTGAGACTGGCACCCATTATGAATTCTGCTTTCCAAAGTAGCAACCAATGAAATCTCCAAGATTCCCTGCCAGCGCCAGGCAGACCTACGCTCAGCCACCCAGGTCTTTGATGGTGATGGACACAGCATGAGCAATTAGGTGAGCTTGGCATCCTCTCTCAGCAGCTGTAGTGGCAGAGCTCATGAGATCCTCATGGTTGGGGGTCAGTCAGAAAAGAGGCAGAGAAGACCTCTCTGGGGAATTGGTTTAAACCTTAAGCTAAGCCCTGAAGGATGAGACTGAGTGAAGCCTGGGAAGAGCCTGAAGAAGAGAATCCCAGACTTCTGGAAGAGCAAATGCTCAAGGATAAGCTCTCAGCTACAGAAAGAAGAGGAGACCTTGAAACCACCCCAGGGAAAACCACAGTGATGATTAAAGGCCCATAAATATGAGTCATAGACAAAGGATAGTGACCAGCTAGCCTTCATCTGCCTCACAGAGAAGAGGAAATTAGAAAATAAAGGATTTCATCTGGAATAACTTCTCTGTTCCAGTGAAGTTTCAGAAATGCTTTAGGACTTTCTATCTCCCTCTGCAGACCAGTCATCCATGGTGCCCTCTGTCCAACCAATCCAGGATGATCACACACAGCAGCTCTAGATTTCTGCAAAGGTTCCAGCTCACTAAATGAGAGCCCCTGTAGATCGACCTTCTGAAAGTGCAGAGCACATTAGCAATATTTGAAGACTCAGGCAAGCTACAAATTTCAGGCCCTGACTAAATGAAACCCTAGGATGGAGAACTGACCTGTGCATAGTCTAGCTTACCCAGAATGGAACTCTCCTAATTCACTCGTTTAAAATGGATAAACACGAAGACATACAGATGGTCAACAGACACATGAAGAGATGCTCACTCATCACCATGGAAATACAAATCAAAACTACGATGAGGTATCATCTCACACCTGTCAGAATGGCTAGCGTCAAAAAGACAGGAAGTAACAAGTGTTGGCGAGGATGTGAAGAAAAAGGAGCTCTTGTGCCCTGCTGGTGGGGATGTAAATTGTTTCAGCTACTGTGGAGCTTAAAAATGGAAATGACATGGGGCACCTTGGTGGCTCAGGTGACTAAGCATCTGGCTTCAGCTCAGCTCATGATGCCAGGATCCTGGGATGGAGTCCCACGTCAGGTTCCCGGCTCTGTGAGGAGATTGCTTCTCTTTCTCCTTCTACCTGCTGCTCCCCCTGCTGTGTTCTCTCTTTCTCTGTCAAATAAATAAAAATAAAATATTTTTTTTAAAAAATGGAAATGCCACATGATCCAGTAATCACATTACCAGGCATTTACCTAAAGAAAATGAAAACACTAATCTGAAAAGATATATAGATATATACTCCTATGTTTATTGCAGCATTATTTACAATAGCTAAGATCGGAATAAAAGGCACAACATAGAATAGTCAGGGCAGCCCGGGTGACTCAGCAGTTTATTGCCACCTTCAGCCCAGGGCATGACCCTGGAGACCCAGAATCGAGTCCCACATCGGGCTCCCTGCATGGAACCTGCTTCTCCCTCTGTCTGTCTCTGTGCCTCTCTCTCTCTGTGTCTCTCATGAATAAATAAATAAATAAAAATCTTAAAAAAAAAAGAATATAGTCAAAAGTATTGTAATACTGTGTGGTTACAGATGGTAGCTATGCTTGGGATGAGCATAGCATAGCATATAGACAAATTGAATCACTATGCTGTACACCTAAAACTAATGGAACATTGTATGTAAACTACTCAAATAGTCTTTAATAAAATAAAATGGATAGATACATACCCCATGTGACTTGGACTAGTGTTCTTAAATGCTGACAATAGCACCTGGCAAATAACAGGCCCATAACAAGTGTTATTATTAGCAAGTGTAATAATAATTATTATTATAATTATAAATATAATTATTACTGTATTTTCTGTGCTCCTAGCCACTTGTTATGCTGGCTCTATCAGTTAGAATTGCACTTAGCCCTCATGAACAAATTTTCTAGCTGACTTGGATGAACAAGTAGAATTTTGTTTTCTTCCTTACAAAAAAGACCATAGGTAGGTTATTTTTTCATGTGCTCTCTTAGATCTCTTCACATTTCTTTTTTTTTTTTTATGATAGTCACAGAGAGAGAGAGAGAGAGAGAGAGAGAGAGAGGCAGAGACACAGGCAGAGGGAGAAGCAGGCTCCATGCACCGGGAGCCTGACGTGGGATTCGATCCCGGGTCTCCAGGATCGCGCCCTGGGCCAAAGGCAGGCGCCAAACCGCTGCACCACCCAGGGATCCCTCTTCACATTTATTTCATGAGTATCCCCTCATAGTCACAAGATGGTTGCTTATGCTCCAGCCAGGGAGCTTGCATTCTAGTCCAGAAGTAACGGGTAAGCAAAGAGGCAGCACCAACAGACTTACTTGTGTCTTATTGGTCAGAACTGTGTAATGTGTAAAGATTCAAAAGAGGCTGGAAAAGCGGGTGTTTGTCCTATTCCAGCCTTTAGAGCATAAGCAGGTAAGGAAGGAACAATGAAAACTTTGAGATACAGCAGAGGTTAAGCACAGTTTCCTGCCAGGCAAGGAAAAACATGATCTAACAGAGAGGCATTAAGTCCTGTGGAATGGGGTTTTGGAGAAAAGAACTTGTATGGGGTTTTAAAAACCAAAACCAAAAATTGCCTCGAAGTCCAAACTGGGCTTGAACTTTTAATTGAGCCTCTGGATTAGATGAGTCTTAAAGGTACAGCTGAGTCACAGACCACACAGGGTCAAAAGTTTACCATCAGGCGGTTTTTCTGCTTTTGGTCTGTTCTCTGGAAAGGGTGTGTTTTTTCTTTTGCTCTGGGACCCTGACTGTTTGTCATCTTATAATTTTCTACATCCTCCCATTCTGGGCTCAGTAAAGCCTCATTTAGTAAGCCTAGTTTTCACCAGAAGCAAGGCAAAAGAAGATTGGGAAGGGACATCAGATTAGCCAAACTGTGACCAGACCAACTCCTCCAGAACAGAGCCTTCAAATTTTAATTTTCATGTGAATCACCTGGGACTGCACGTGATTAAAACACAGATGGGGGAGGTAAGAGGGTGCCTTAGTAGGGTACAGTGGCTCAGTCGGTTAAGCACCTGCCTTTGGCTCAGGTCATGATCTTGGGGTGCTGGGATGGAGCCCTGTGTGGGTTCCCTGCCCAGCAGGGAGTCAGCTTCTCCCTCAGTCCCTCACCCCACTTGTGCTCTCTTTCTCCCTCTCTCAAATAAATAAAATTTAAAACACCCCCTACACACACACACACACACACACACACACACACACACACCTATTGGGTCAATAGGTTTGGGTCTAGATTATGCATTTCTAATAAGCTGCTAGGTGATGCCAATGATAAAGGGATAATATGAATGACATGGTTAGAGAATAACAGCTGCTTCTCCGTCCCCAATCCACCAAAGTGATATTGTTTTTATGTTCCTATGACCAAGAGATTATTTCTTTATTTAAACTAAATTCTCATTAGTGTGTTACTGCATTTCAATGGTCTGTATAAGAGATAATCACCACATATTATGTAACAGGAAGGGTGGTTCCCCCACTGACCTTCCTTGTGGAGAGAGTTCCAGCTGGTTTCATCTGGTCATAACAGGGTCAGGTGCTGGGCTTTCCACTTATCCCACCACTGTCCCCTAGGTGCCGCCCTTCATTCCAAGTGACCCAGAAGTGTCCAGGCCTTTTTGGTTTTTCCAGCTTTATTAAGATATAAACGACAAATAAAATTGTAAGATATTCAAAGTGTAAGTGTGATGATTTGATATGTAGACTTTGTGAAAAGAATCCCCCCTCCACCCGCTGAGTTCATTAACATGAGCGAGAAGTTGTTCACCTACACCTATCTTGGGTCAGAGGGATTCTGAGGAAAGCTTAAGAGACCTCCATTCTAAAATCAGGGAGGAGAAATAACATATAATGAGAACAAAGAGTATAAACTAGGAAAGGGTCTGAAATTTTACTCTGTTTTCAAACTAACAAGTTGGTCTTTCACAGTTTCACAGATGCCAACACAAGACGTGGGAAAAGTCATGAGATGAAAAGTCATTTTCATTCACAGCATCACTGGCAGTGTGAGCTTCATGGTCACATTGGTTTGCCTTGTCCCCCAAGTTTTGTTGGAGCAGTGAGACAACCTCAGGAATATGCTGTGCATACCGTGCACCTGAGGAACCCTAAGATTAGGAAACCCCCAATCTTATAAGTAGGGTATACAAGCAAACCTGCCTCAGCCTTTGCTCCAGAGGCAGACATGACTTAATTACACTAATCATGAAACCAATCTGCCCTTTGACCCAGAGGAAGACATTATCTCTAGCTTCTCAGGCTGCTTGTTACACAACAGCCTTCAAAAGATAATCCAGAGCAAACACTATTGCAGATATGTAAATGCTATGGAGAATTGCCACTACTCCCAGCACAGGCAGATATGAAAAGGTGAAAGGGAGAGACAGATGGATTATGGAAAAGAAATGGAAATAAGGTTTCATGTAGGACATCTCTTTAGATTGTCATATTACTGACTTTATTAGCAACTATTGTGCTGAGCACACAATAAGCCATGGAAGTAATGTGTCTCCGTGCATCTGAAATATCAGTGTGTTTTATACTTATTAGCAAAGTTTTTGGGGGGCTTGTTTTTGGAGGGGGAGGGTTCAAAGAAAAGAGGGAGGTTATTGGTGATATGTTCCACAGCACTGGTTCCATTACTCCAGTACTAAATAAAAACATTAAAGTCATCAACTTATCTTTGCTTTCAATAATCAGCTGCTGAAAACTCAGTGCTTATCATTTAAGAGGCATTCCCTTAGCAATAAAAACCTCTTGGCTGCAGCTTCTCTTAATGAAGGGTGCACACAGTACCCTCCTCAATGAGAGACGATGGTCTGAGCAGAAGCAAATAAGCATCATCAGTAAGTTCCACACCCTGGCAGTGCAAAATGCAACTCCCGAGTGAAAGCACATTTGCCCTCCCTCTGCTCTCCACCCTCCTGCTGAACTGTCTTAGCTCAAGGATGTCTGATGATTCTCCTAATAGTATAAGACTCCCCTAAATGTTTATCACATATAAAGGAATCTAGAAATCCTCCAAACTCCAAATCAAGAGCTATTATTTTGATTTTTGTCTTCTTCAGGGCAGCTGGTTCCTGAGGTCGTAACAGTATCCAACCTGGTGGAATTAGGTGTACAAGGATATGGGCAGAGGCTACAGAAGCAATTTCACATTATGGTCCTAGAGGCAAGAAGGTGAGGGCTTGACTCATTCGAGTGGTAAATCCTTGGGTGTTCTTAAAGCTGCCAATCACGAACTAAACCTGGTAAAAAATCATCTGGAGGGTTTTAAAGAAGGAAAAGAAACTGAAACCAATACTATATTGCCTTGAAAACTACCATAACACGAAAAAGGTCAAATTATAGTTGATCGAAGACACAGTGGGAATAAGTACCTTTAGAGCTATGGTTTTTCATTGCAACTCACAGGCTCTATATTATTTCTCAAGGCTACAACAGCCAACAGCTAGTTAACCACTTTGTTTGATGTGCACATTTGTGTGTATGCTAGGAGTGATAGGAAGGGAAATAGAAGTAGCAGTTTTATGTTAAAGATAAGGAGTGATAGGAAGGGAAATAGAAGTAGCAGTTTTATGTTAAAGAAAAACATAATTTGTGTTATTTGAAGAGAATTTAAAATGGTATCTGGATTCCTCCAATACGTATCTGCTTCAAAAAAAATGAAAATTTTTACCAACTGGGAAGAGGATAATAATCAGGCTCTGTGAATTGGAACTCAAGTCACTTTTTTTTTTGTTTGTTTTCAAATAGAAAAGCTAGTTTTACTCAAACGTAACTGGTTCAATTAAAATTCCCATAGTGGTTTGAAATTTCAAAACTACACAAATTAACTAAGCCTTTAGTGTCAGTCCTAATTATTAAAAAACTATTAAGATTGAAAAAATCCTTCTGCACATACTATGTGACCCACTAATTCTGGCCTTGGCTAATACCTCATGCCGTATGGAAAAAGCAAGTGAAACCCAAGAGTAGATACTGTCTTGCATAAAAATATCAAGTGATCCCAATATTTTTAAACTATAACTGGTTGGTAAAGGAGAGGCCAAAGTAGCATAAACTTGTATTGCCTTCCTGTCCCTTAGAAAAGTATTTAAGGGGGCGCTTGAGTGGCTCAGTCAGTTAAGTGTCCAACACTTGATTTCCTCTGAGGTCATAATCTCAGGGTTGTGAGATCAAGCCCCGGATCCAACTCCAAGCTGGGAATGGAGCCTGCTTAAGATTCTCTTTCTCTCTCTCTCTCTGCTCCTCCCTGTCTACCCTCCGAGCACACATGTGCACACACACCCTCAAACAATTGGTTCAGTCAATTGTCTAAGTCTCAGGTTTTCTAAGTGTCAATAATAGTAGTTACCAGTAATTGATTTTTATAATGTGTTGGATACTATTCAAAGGACTTTGTATGAGTCAATTCATTAATCACTATAATAATTCTATAGAGTAGTTACTGTCATAGTAGAACCACTATTGTTACCATTCCGGTTTCTTAGATGAGGAAACAAAGACCTAGAGACATTATTAGGTATCCTGTATGAGGTCTTAGTACTAGCATGTGGAAGAGCAAAGCTTTGAATCCATCTGGGCCACGTCTGGGCCCTGGCTTCTGGTGGCTTTGTTGGGCCCCCTATCGATATACTTCTCTAGGTTGTAGGATTTCATGAGAAAATGCTGGTGACGCACGTAGCCCAGTGTCTGGCACATAGTAAATATGCAAAATCATTTCCTCTTACTGCCATCTGCACAAAACTCCTAGGTCTGATCAAGTCTTTACTATAATAGAGTTTACTAAGTATAACATATTTGATGAATACGTGTCTCCCAATTTACCCTGAGGGAAAGTTCCATGTTTCTCATACTGGTAACATCATTCTTTCCGTCATCCAAAACTTGATATTTAAAAGCTGTCTATATAAATATATAACCATAAAACCAAGGGTCGTGTACCTACCGCACAGTTTACAACAAAGAACAAAACCAGGAACTTTGCACACCCCTCCTCCCACATAGCCCCACAGGGGGCTCCCCTTCATCTCAAGACCCTCAACTTTATCACATCTGTTAAGTCCCTTGTGTCACAGAGTCCAAAGACTAGAACCTGGACATATGTGAGAGGTCATGATTCAGCTTAGCACACTCCCACTCTTTTACTTATTTTTTTTTTTTTTTAGTCACTGCTAGGGTCCTAGACTAGATCATTATCCTGTAGTTCTAACACATCATAATCACCTGCTAATTGGCCTTTCTGCTCAGAGGTGAGGCTAAGGTGATATCAGGAAGTGGACACGTGCCCTAGTCATCAATTTATGGGGCACAATAAGCTACCAGAGAATGTTTTTATCCCAATTTCATACTGAGTTACTAACTTTGTGTTTGTTGTGTGTGGAATATATCAAAGTGTTCCCCAGTTTTGCTTATGTATTTATTCATTTCTAGGCAAATATCAGCCCCAGATAGGAAGAGAGGGCTCAAATGCATTGCATTGCCTTTGGACTCCATTTATCCTCACCGTGTCAGTATACTTGCTTCAGCTGCTCTCCTCTATTAAAATCCTTCACTGCAATACCAAATCCACCCTCTTAAAATACACGGCATTGGCTTATTAAAAACTATAATAAAAAAGAACAGAATAGTCAATGACTCCCAATTGCCTGCAGTCATGATTCTCAAACTTATTAAAGTGGAAGGGAATCTGGGAGTCATGCTGCTCCAGGAATGTCATAAATGAAGAAATAAGGACTGGGTCCCAGATGGATGTGGGGTTAAATTCTGGCATTCCACTTAGTAGCTATGTCCCCGGGGGCAGGACACACGTCCTTTCGGAGCCATTGTCACCTAATCTGCAGCATTTATTAAGAGGATGAAATGAGATATTACAGGTAATGTATTTAGCATGAAATTTAGGTGTGTGCTCAAAATCTTCATTCCTTCCCTCTCCCCCAGGGAAATCACATACTTTTTATCAAAACCATGAAATCATCACCGAAACTTGTGTAATATCTCTGGCAATCTATGTGACTATGTAATACAAAATATAAGCTATGAGAACAAGTTCTCAAGAAAGATAAAGCTACCACACTAAACCTAGTGAGCTAATTCAACATTTGGGATAAATAATTCTTTGCTGTCTTTTCATATGTTGACATTGACAAATGTTTGCTAACAGATGAGCAGTAGCAGTGGGTGTGAAACATTTAAAGAAAATATTCTAGATGGAAAAATTGCAAAAAATGGGGGGGGATCTCTACTCATTAATTTGATTTGTAACAAATTGAAAGTCTGACATTATTTGACTTAACCTCAGAACATCTCAGTACAATTCACAAAATAAAAAATATTCTTTGGGAGTGTGGTGTGAAGAACCCATTAGATAAAATCCAAATTGCTTATCCTGACCTTCAGTATGCCCTCAGTTTGGTTCCAACTTGTCTTTTCAAAGTTCTCTCCCTGTAAACCCCTGTCTTAGATTAGTTTGAAGGCCTCTGGCTAATTGCCTTTCTGCCTATCATTCTGCCTGCTTCTCCCTTGTTTCTACGCCAAGGTGACAAACTCAAATGCCACAGCTCCAGCCCATGAGAAAGAGCAGGTCATACAAATTTTCAAGAGAAGCCAGAAATCTGGAAATTTGGTGTAGAATCTCCCAGTTTTTAAATATTTACAGCTAAATTAAAATGTTTCAAAGAAAACAGGTCTATAGGCTATATTGGTTTCTTGGCCTCTAATGAGCAACTCTGATCTTTGCAAATGAGCCAAGTATAGCCTAAGTGTCCTTCCCTACTGGTAAGTGTCTGGGGAGATCTCATCTCTTGTGAGCTAGTGTACTTCTGGATCCATCCTCTTGCATTTGCAGCTCTTCCTCTCTTTAGCACTCATTTGTGGGCTGATCAAAATTGCTGTCCAATTTTTATTTGAGTTTTTGGAGAACAGTGATCATATGTCCAAAAGGATTTTTGTCTTGTACTGTTTTTCTCAACTTAGGGTGCACTGTATTTGATGAATGAATAAATTACTCATTGAGAGCTTCTTCAAGTTCTACCAACATAATGAATTTAGTCAATAAATTCTTTTTTGTTGTGTGTTTTGACTTCCCCACACATTTAGCTGCTCAGCAGGAAATCATCTAAAATTTTCTCATTTTTATCCCAATTCACAAAAGACACAGCTAACAGATACAGAAGAAAATATATGAATTTAGACTCTAGGTTACTCCACCAAGTCAGACTGATGCATTCTTCTCCTTACACATGGGACCTGAAGAAAAGATGCTGGCAGGTGGAATTACATGGGAAACCTTTTCTGAGTTACTTGTTCATAAGCTGCCTTCCCTATCTTCCCTCTTTAACGAGTATTGACACTTCTTGTTAAATGAGGAAAAAAAATCTATATTCAACTATCTTATAAAAAAAAATCCTAAATTAAACCCATTTTATTTATGCACCATGATGATGTAGTGTTTGGATTTTATGTACCAGAGCTGGCTTCCATTTGTGTGGGAAATTGAGATTTGTCTATGTGTCGAAACAAAAAACTCTATTTCTACCTTGATTCCTGCTCTTCCTTAACCACATCCCAAGCATCCTGTAAGTCATTGTTATGTCAGTGCATTATTGGCTCTAGGGGCTTTTGTCCATAGATCAAAACTGTCCAGGTCATGAAGCAAATTGCTTCTGCTTTTATAATAGCTGTGGGCTCCCTCAGCAAGGCACAGTTAGAGAACTTAAGCTTCATACAGAGTCCTACTTGCTTGGGGGTCTAATTCACTTCTGAAGCCTCTATTTGCTCACGCTGTAAAATGAGGGCAATGATACTTAGCTAAGAAAGGCATTGTGAGAATTCAGAGGCCTGTGTAGACAGCAGACATGAAAACAATCGTGGCTGTCATTCATTTTCCCTTCCCCCACCCCTCCTGTCTACCCTTCTGAAAATGATGTGGAATTTGGAGAAAGCTGTTTTTATTTGGTTCCACATCCTATTTGTAATTTCTCTCCATGGAGCAACTCCATATATTGTTAGATATTTCTTTCATCCACTAATTCACTCAACAGATATCTGCTTCTCCTCTGAGTCATTTGTAGACTGAATAAATGAGAGCTATGGTATAAGTTGAGTCTATTAAACTTACAACATAATTACATTTAGTATGCTGAAACATAATTTACTTATTAGAGTGATGATGTCAGAATAAGCTTAGTTTTTCTTGAAGTTGGCAGACATTAAATTCTGGAAGGAAGGGATGCCTGGGTGGCTCAGTGGTTGAGTATCTGCCTTCTGCTTAGGTTGTGATCCCGGGTTCCTGGGATCGAGTCCTGCATCTGGCTCCTTTTTCCTCTGCATATGTCTCTGTTTCTCTCTATGTGTCTCTCATGAATAAATAAATAAAATATTTAAAAGAAATTCTGTAAGGAAGAACAAATAGGAAAAGTTTTATGTGGCCTGATTTAACCATGAGCTAACTATGAGCCAGCACTATAGTTACTGAAAAAAGGAAGTCAAAATTTTACTAAGATGCAAATTATAGTACATAATCATATAGTGTTTTGCCTTAAGATGGACACTTAGGAAGTCTTAGCATTTTTTCAATCAAAAATGAATTGTCGGCATTGACCACCTTCAGTGAACGAAACACTTGGGAAACATCTTTAATTAGTAATTCTAATATTGTGTCCAGCTTAACCAATGACTCCTCAAGAGAAACCAAGGTCCTAGGGATATCTGCTCTTACCAAGAAAAATGATAGGAGAAAATAAAGGGACTTAGGTTAGTTTTGAAAAGAGAAGGCTAAGGCATAAATAATAACTGACTTCAAAATATAAAAGATCTCGAACGGAAAGGCAATAAAAGATTTTTGATTACTACTGTCAGGTGTAAATCACAAAACTGACCCAAAGACAGATATTTCTGATGACACAAAGGAAGATCTTTTGGAGAGGTGCTAAAGCACAAGGAGTTCCCAGGAAGGTTCCCTATCTTCTGTCCAGGAGGTCTCCAAGGAGAAAACCATCAATCACTGTCAGAGAGACTTTTTCAGCATTGATCCACATTGAAAACACGTGACATATAATTATAAGGTTTAAAGAAAGCTTCAAAGAATCTTCTTATATTATCCCTCCCAGACACAGATTGCTGAAAATAGCTCTTCACTCTTTACTTTGAAATCTTCCGAGAGATAGTTTACTCCCTGTCCACTGATAATAAATCATACGTCTATCTTTCTTTGAGTGCTTCTTGATTTATACCCTAAATTACTAGCCAGAAGAATACAACTGATCTAAACAGTCCTGGGTACCCACATATTAAGGAATGCCTGAAGTTTTAAAAACCAAATTGGAGATCCTTTCTTCATGTCCAGATGAGTCCAGTGATTTCTCATTCCCAGAACACCAATGGTAAGGAACATTTATGCCAGAAAAATATATCCCTTCCTTCAATTAATTAGAGTAACTTCTAATTTCTTTTATTGGAAAGAGACTTGTCTAATTAAAGGTTATACAGATTCTCATGTGTGAGTGGCATAGGCTGGGAGAGATGAATGGGCTGTAATTAAAAGTTAGGAGAGTCCGCTGGTGAGTTACAGTTACAGCTGGGGCTTCATCTATAGCTCCAACAATCATGTAATTCATTATTCAAACTGGAACACATTTGAGAGTGAATGGTTGAGGAGCTATTCATTATGTTAGCAGGACAATAGGCATAAACTGGAACTGTCCCAGAGAAGTGTAGATGTACGGTCACCCTACCAATAACCAAACTTTACACACAATAAAAATGATAGTAGGGCCTCTTTAAATTACACTAACAAAATGAACTTCTCTGCTTCATGATTTATACACACTTTGTATACCTACTTTGAAAATTTATTGCTGTAAACTCAGGAATAATACCAATGGCCAAGGGATATATTTATTTTTAGACCTATTACCAGAGAAAATGCTCATTGACCAGAACACTTCTCTTAAATTTTTCTTTATGCTCAAAGAAGTGGCATTTAAAAAAGAAACATGGTAATTGCATTGCCAAGGTCTGTGAATTATAACTTTGTGAACTCATCTCCCATCGGAAGATTGTGATTCTTAGCCTAACACAAACAGCAAACATTGCATTCCTCTGTGTACATCACGATGTTTTGTACCAGAGAACTTTGAATCAGTAAATTAGCCCTCATCGAGTCAGATGATACATTTCCAGTGCTTGTTCACATAGAAAAAATTTTGGGACACTCTGGCACAGGATCCTCAAGACAGTCCTTCTAGATCTGCATAGCTTTACTTCCAATACATATTCAATGTGGTGGACAGGATGCAGCCAGTCATCAGTGAGCAGTTCCACTGGGATGATGGACAAGTGGGCATCAAGTGCCTGTGTGCACTGACAGAGGGCGACACCCTGGGGAGCGGGGAGGAGGCCACAAATAGGGAGGAGTCCACACCTTCCTGCAGGCTTTTTCTCCATGAACCTCAACAGGTGCTCACAGAAAAAATTGGGAAAGATCTAGGAGAGTCTGTAGAGTGGATGTAAGGGGGTCATGGGATCTAAGAAGTAGAGAACACCATGTGAACAAAGAGAAGAAATAGATTGCAGAGGACAGAGACATGCAGAGAGATCTTCCCATTCCAGATGTAGAAGGAGACCATTAGACAGCACAGTGCTCCTTATTGCTCAAGTTACTGTGGGATGGATCTCTTAAAATGAAGCCAAACTATCCCAACTCAAATTGCTCCTCTAGTGATTTTGATACAGAATTTGAAACCATCCTCATTATTTCTTGACCACATAGTGATATACACAACCACCTACATTTGTTTCTAGCCTATAATTTTGCAAAGTGGATGATAAAGTCTTTTCCTTAGCTAAACTATGAGAACTAAAGTAAGTCCAGACCCTACTGTTGTCATCAACACTGTTACAGAATCTGGTAACTTTCCTTTCTTCTCTTTATTTTCTATTTTCCATTAAAATCCGAAAGTGACATGTCAGAAAGAGAAGAGGAAGCTGCCAGTGGTGAGCAGAGTTCCAGAAAGAGTAATTTCCTGTGGTATCTTTTCTTACACTAACCTTGGCCCAGATAATGACTGAAATGTTCATTCATCAAAATGAAATTATACTATCAAAGAAAAATACAATTATTTTGCCTTTTAACAAGAAGGACTTGCATTTTCTAACCAGGCAAACAGCTTCGGGAGTTAAATATCTCCCAAGATAATAAAGAACTAAGATTAAGGCAGTTTTAAGTAATCATGTATATGATAAAATAGATGAAAATGTTCAGAGACTTGCATAATTTTCTATGACTTGCAGGCTGGAATAAATTTTTACTAATTAATCTGGTGAGCCATTATTCAAAGAGACAAAACTTGATTATAAGAATTATTATTCATTTATTATGCAAAAATCTTCAAATTACCTAAGTGAAGAACCTTATTCACGTAGTTAATAGTCACTCACTTCATACCGTTGGGGCATGTTTCCCACTGGAGATGTATATGTGCTTCTTGGTAGATGTTGCAAGATGATAATGACCAAATGGGTTCATTTGGGTCCTTTTGGAATTTACATGGATATAATTTATCATCTAAATTGACAGAACTTGGGATAGAATTATGATGAACCTAAACAGGAAAAAATGGAGACTATTTTGCTTATAGGTCCCTCAACAGTTATTAAATTAAAGATGCGTTGCACTTAGTGTTTAAGTAGATTAACTGTCAGCTATAAGAAATCGCTTATATAATATTTCAGAAGGTGATTGATATTTACAAACAGATCCTAAAAGACATACAGCAGAGAAAAAAGAGAACATTTCAACATACTGTTTTCCAATTATTTCTTTTCTTCTTCCTTGAAACACAGGCCCAAGGGAACTAGCATCTCCTTTATCCTGACTAGTTCTACAGCTAAACAGACATCCTAATGAAAGGAAGCTGTCATCCCCAATACAGTTTCCAGAACGAACAATGTACTTCCTTGTGACCACATTATGCACTGCCATAATCTCCTCCAATTTGGTGCGTTTGAGCCCGTAAGCCACAGGAATCGGTGTCACAGAGCAGTGGGGGGTAAATGAAATAATTGTCCACCAGTTGTTTTATTAAAGATTGGGCAGCTGGAAGAGTCTCTAGCAAATATATGTACAGCCCCTGGGGACTGCTGAAGAGAGCAGTTACGAACTTGAACTTAAAGAACATCTTAGAGGAATATGTTTCTTTCTTGACCAAAGCATCAATAATATATTTTGCTTCCCTGTAACGAATGTGCAGGCGCCTGGGGAAAGCAAAAGCAAATAAAAATTCTCTGCAAATAATAAAATCCAAAGTGAGGTCAATACGTCCATCCTCAGCAGGTTATTCCAGTTTGAACTCTCCTCTTTTTAATCAGGGATAATTTTATCAAACGCCCAGCAGCTGCTAGTTCATGGAAGATGAATTCTCTCTTTCGTTGTTCAGTGATCGCCTACTCTGGTGCTGGAGTGATTTGGATGCCAATGTCACTTTTCTGTTATTTATTAATGAAGGAGGGAAAATATTGCCGTGTGTTCTTCATAATTTGTAATTTCAAAAAGGAAAAATGATGAATCAACACTTTAAAACTGTTTCCCAGGAATAGTGATTGACAAGCAAGAATTAAGATGAATGAATAGTAATTATAACTTGCAGTGCAGGTCAGGGTGGGGGATTGGCATTCCTTGTCCATGGTTAATGTATGTGCAACTCCCTAAACCCATCATAATCTCTTAAAATAATGAAATAACACAGAAATCAATTCCGTACCATACTGATGTGTTTATATGCCTTCAGTGGTTTCAGATCCTTGGAGAGGATCCTAGAATTGGTAACATTTTCATTGCTTGGCCCCAAGCAATAAGTAGCAGGAAGTACAAGTACAATTGCTCAGGCTGTCACCTTTGTCATCCCCAAGGCCTGAACTCAAAGATGAAGCCTATTCTGGGATCTCCCTTTATTCCCCTCGCTCTCTTAACCACAGAGTAGTTAGTCTGTAAGAAGCTGGCATTGTGTTATACTGGTAAAGAGTATGAACTCTGGCCCGACTACCTGGATTGATTACTAATGCTGCTACGAGGTAGTTGGGTGATTTCCTGCAATGTTATTAGCTACTCTCAGACTCAGTTTCCCCATCTGAAAGTAGAAATAATAACCATACTTGCCTCATGAGGTTGGTGAAAGGCTTAAATGAATGAGTATGTCAGGATGGTAACAAATGCTTTTATAAGTATTTATTAAGACAAATGGATAGAAGCACAATGTAAAGGCCCTCTAGATCCTACGATATCCCATTTCAGAATACTGTATTGTATGGAACTGAGTCAGATTCAGAAAATGTTCAAATCAGTCTAAGTTACAGAGTTAGACTTAGTTTTGGCTTGTTTGTTTTTTTTTTTAACTATTTTATCTATTTATTCATGAGAAACACAGAGAGAGAGAGACAGAGACACAGGCAGAGGGAGAAGCAGGCTTCCTGCAGGGAGCCTGATGCAGAGCTCGATTCCAGGACCCCGGGATCACAACCTGAGCCAAAGGTAGATGCTCAACCACTGAGCCACCCAGGCATCTCTTACAGACAGCTTTTAAAGATATTTCTAGAGAGTCTAAAAGTCATCTGGTGCTTTGAGAATGTCTAACCAAGAATTCTGTGTTTTGACTTGGTACCCTCTTAACCCACAGCTTCTCTGACATCTGACATCTGGTATCATGGGCTTTGCAGAATTTCCATACATCAAATATTGACCTTCAGGAACCTAGTGGCAGGCATATGAATATAGTAGCCCTTTATCCAATACTTCCTTGAAGATAGAAAGTGTCCAATAATGGAAATAACATGAATTTAGAATCAAAATAAGGCTGGAATATGGCCCATCCCTTACTGGAAGTCTGATTTTTGTCTCAGTTTGCTTACTTGCAAAACAAAAGAATTGGATTAAGCCTGTAAATCACAGCCTCAAGTTTCCTGATTTTGAAGGGTTATCTAAAGAAGTATTCTGTGAGCTATTTTCAACATTTCAAATAGCCTAATGGAAAACCTGCAGTCACTCAAGATAACACTGTGGGGGCTTATGGAAACATTAAGTTTTATTGTTTGGTTGGTTTCCTCTTTTTTGTCCCTATTGGCAACAATTTTATCACCTTGGTGCAGTGACACTGGTTGCCTTGCGCTGAGGAGAAGTTCTGAGTGGCAATATATATGTCATTGGTAGCAAAAGATGGAAAAACAATGTAAAGATTACTAAAACAAATGGATTGTTTTTAGACAAAAAGCTTTCAAAATATGGAACCCAAAGGAGAAAGGAAAATAATAAAAAGAATCCTTGATAGTAGAGAGGTTAATACTCTGAACTCTGTAAGGCTCCTCGTAGCTTCAGAATTACATGATTATATGACTCTAATGATCTAGAATGTAGAGAATAAAAGAAAATAAGTTTAATTTAGATGAGAGAGAACAATACAAACTCTAATAAAGAAAGACAATATGAAGTAAGGGCTAGTTAGAAACCCACAAGAAATTGCAAAACATAAAGAAGATTCATTTTCTTCCAGAGGGAGAAACTTAGCAAGTCATAATAATAAATTAGGATAATGCATTTCAAGCAATAACATATAAAAATTATCATCAAGTATTATCATGACAAAAACTACGGATATAAACTAGGAGCTATATACCAAAAAGAATCCGTCCACCAGAAAAATAATCAAGAACTCATTTCTCAAGGTAGGTTCTCATAGTGCATGGGGCCTGACTTTTCTGTTCTGAGTTTATATCATCCATGGTGGGTAGCGTAGATGAAAACGTTGACAAGGATGAAAGAATGGGGTGAAATATGCGACACTTGATTAAGAGGGTAATAAATTCAATTCTGACTTTCTACATTATGAAGTTGCACTAATATTTGTCACCAAACACAACAAAACAGATAAGACTCCAGTGAAAAGATAATACTCAAAATTGCAATTTATGTTCTAGGGGCCAGAGAAATCTGTGAGAGGGATTATTCAGAGTGAGAAATAGCCAGCAGCAGTAATAGACTGACTTTTCCAAGTAAAAATATGATTAATATAATTGTTATTGTTAATGGATCAAATACATCAAATCGATGGTCTTGATATAGGGAAAAGAGTGTCAGTGTAGGAGCCAGATTCCTGCCACATTTTCATCAACAGGTTAGATGATTTGAAGTGAAAAGCAGCTTTATTCATACTTTTCAGCAAACACTTATTGATCCCTGGCTATGTATGTAGCAGGCTGTATTGGCGACTGTCCAGTCCCTTTATCTGTAAAGTGAGTGAGATGATGGACTACATGACTCCTAACTGACTTCCAGCTCTAAGAGTCTTTGTCTAAAATGTCAATTGGTATAGTAATCTCTTATCTTCTGTATCTCACAACAGAATAGCAGTAGAGTCCAATGAATTTACCAGCAGTATCTCCAATTGAAGATCCTAACTGTGTACAAAGAAAGTTGTCAGAGAAGAGAAAAAATATAGAACACAAATATTAAGATGATTTAGTTACACGATAGCAAGTATTTCTTGGAAGAGGACCATCTGAAGAATTTATCGTGAGGGCGTAGCATGCAGATATCAAAAAATTCCTTAAATCACTTCTATGTGGCTTTAGAATGATCCATGATTGGAATTTGTAGTGACATTAAATATTCTACATATGCTTAAAATATCAACTTGCAATTGATTTTTCTTAATGTGAAAATATTTCATTATTTTATTTTATTTGGGAAGGTAGGAGTAGAGGGAGAAGAAAAGAGAATCTTAAACTAGGCTCTAAGTCCCTGCACAGAGCCCAGTGTAGGGCTCCATCTCATGACCCTGTGATCATGACCTGAGCCAAAATCAAGAATCAGACGCTCAACCAACTGACCTACCCAGGCATCCAGAAATATTTTATTTTAAATGAATGCTTTTAGAAAATATGACATTATTTTGTTCATTACTTTCCTTAATGCCAACACCATACATATATATTGGACTTTTTTGTTGGTAGAGTTAGAACAAGTCAACACACAGAACTGAAGAAAGAGTACCAGATTCTACGTCCAAGAATCTGGGCTCTATTTTGGAGTCTAGTGTGTGATCTTAAACCCACCCTCCAAGTGCCGTGTTTTCCCCCACTGATAAAAATGAAGACATTGGACTAAATGGAGCCAGAATTTTAAAGGGAGACTATTCAAATCCTAGCTGATTTGTCAGTTCAGCTTAAAGTCCAGGATTTCCAGATAATGCTTGGTCCTTTCAATCAGCTCTGGAAGTGACTCTCTGTTATCTGGTGGCCTATGACCTAAGTGGCAAGCTATCTGCCTCCATTTCCCTCCCACCCTGTTCCCCAACACATATTCAACATTCCATAGTGCCTTTGGGCCAGGAGATCGGTGACAAACACTCCTATTTGTAAAAGGAAAAAATGAGAGCAATCACTGACATATAGCAAAGAAGGAATCCTAGAGTGTGAGTTGACCCTGTGGGAACAGTGGAGGAAGTTTCTTGATTAGACTCCCATTCCTATTTTCTCAAAGAAATTTATTCATCCGATGCTTTCTGTGGCTCTAGCCTGCCCTCTGGGAGGATCCCCCAGTCCTTTACCCACCAGTGCACAGCTGAAATTGGGATTTGGGGGAGCACGCCTCAACAGAGGACATGTAACTTTCTGTGGGTACAAGTTTCAGATTTCAGGGGTGTTCCAAACTCAATTTCTAGCCCAGACTTCTCATGTCTTGGCAATACCGCTTTCTAAAAATTTACTAGATTTTTTTTTCATCTACTTTTGAGTAGAAGCATTCCCAAATTTCTTCCTATAGGTAATATTCCTGATGTTTTTTTCATTGTACCTCCAACTCCATGCTCCTGTCAACTTGATGACACCTACTTAGAGCTCACCTGAAATAAGAGGTGGAAAGACATCTGATGTTTGCCGAACACTGAGTCAAGTTCACTGTGATGTCTTATTGGCCTTTGTCACTCACTAAGGCTCTTACTACTTATGACCCTTTACTAATTGCATAACACATATCTCCAAATTTGCCATGGAAGGGGAAAAGAGTAAATTAATTGAACGGGAGTTTTGAAGGCCAGGTACACATCACTGCTCACATTTCATTGACTAGAGCTCAATAACAAGAAGGGAGACAGAAGTGTAGTCTAGCTCTGGATTTTCCAGTAGTTCCTGTAACGATACAAATACTCTGTTTTTGCATTGTGCAGAATGATAGACATCTGCCTCGCACGGCCAAGGAGCACTTGAAATCTGGCAAGTACAACTAAGGAATTAATTTGTAAATTTTATTTAATTGCAAGTAATTTAAATTTAAATAGCCACATGTGGGTCACAACCACCCTGATGGCTTGTGTGGGTTCTTATTTTCCCACGGTGAAGAAATGAGGTTGGTGAGCAGTGAGCCAGGCTCTGCCCCAGGTGTGGGCACTCCCATCCGTGCTAGCAAGTCAGGCTAACACATTTCTGGATGCACTTCAAGTATATATTCCCTGTATTGTCTTGAAAATTCTCTTCATGCACAAAAACTAGAAGTCATCTTCACCCTCTTTATCCAAGCTTACCAGTACAAACAGAAAAATACACTATTTATATTTAAGGTAGATTCTCAAAAAAACCATAGGTGAGTAAATTATTCAGATTCTATATATAGAAATGGAATTACAAATAAGGAAAGGGACCTTATGTAATCACACAAATTTCTGGTTTTGCCTTTTCCCCTGTTTCATGAATAAGGAACATGTTAATCTTCCCATTTTCAATTCTGAATGAGCTACAGATAGGCTTCAGTCAGTTGAAGCTTTTTTTTATCTACAATTTTGTGTGGGAGAATGTCATGGGAAGGTTTTAGGGGCAGTGAAGTGTGTTAGCTATTCTCTAAAGAAAAGTAAATCCTCATTGATCGAAATGCAAAGCCTCTATAGCCAAGTGTGTAACAATAATTTGGGATAAGGAATTAACTGTAGAAATAAATTTTCAGAATTTTCAACTGCTTCCCTGGAGAAAAATCCATTTGTATTTTATTCATTATATTTTTTTCTAAAAAATGAAATACACGTCTTAATAAAGTGAGACATCTTTTCAGAAAAATTTTGATTTTAATTTTTTTAATTTGCTATTTTTCCCTAAATCTGTGCTGCTCTTTCATACAGAATTCAGAACCATATATTTCTGTCAAAAAAAAGTTATGCACTTGAAAGAAACAGAAAATAAGTATCTTTCTTGTGAACTGATAGTAGCATAAGATGAGTGCCATTGAAGCTCCAGAGCAAATAAAGAAGCATCGTATACAGCAGTTCATGCAAGGCACTCATACCCCCCTCCCCCCTTTAAAATTTAAGGTGCAATGCTTGAGTATCCCATTAATACTTCAGTTAGAAATATTTTTGCTAGATATGACATAATGATTTGAAGGATTGTCTTCATCTGCCACTTTACTTTTTCCAGAATAGTTGGAGGCAATACTTGGGAAAAAACAACCACCAGGGGATCTCCGGGTGGCTCAGTGGTTTAGCGCCGCCTTTGGCCCAGGGCCTGATCCTAGAGTCACAGGATTGAGTGCCAAGGCAGGCTCCCTGTGTGGAGCCTGCTTCTCCCTCTACCTGTGTCTCTGCCTCTCTCTCTCTCTCTCTGTCTCTCATGAATAAATAAATAAAATCTTAAAAAAAAAAAATCACCAGAGCTTGTTCTAAGCCAAATTATTCTAAGCCAACACCCCCTTTCTTAGATTTTTCAGTACCTTTGCATTCTCCTGCTTTAAACCAATTAAAGCCTAGGCACTTTAAAGTGGAGTGTGCCTATTTTATAATCATTTGAGAGCACTGTAATTAGAATGCTAGCCCTTGTACTAGCTATTTATATTTTAGGTCGATCACCTGTCCCTATAGAGAGTGAAATTCTTCTCTGAAGGAGGAATTCCTTGAAAGACTTTTAACGGTGGCATTCAGGGGCTGCTAAAACCACCCAAAATAGACAGTCCATCTGCACACGTGGGCTGACACCCCATCCTGTGCAATGTTAAAGCCTCTTCGCAGAAGCTTCAGGGGACAGGACAGTAACCATGTTACCAGTCTCTTTCAGTGAAGAGTCCCTGAAGGCTCAGAGAGAAAAAAGCCTGAAGCAATTAATTGTGGTTATTACCAACTTAAAACTAAAGTGTGTGGATCTTTTATTCAACCAGCTCACAGAAAGCTACAAACATGACTGCTTCTTTTCCTCCTAAATCTCATCTCTTCATCCACCTACGATTTCCAAATACATCTTGCACTTTCTTCCTCAGGTTCTCTCCATCTTAAGGTCAGATGGCCAAGATTCTGCACTAAAACACATCTTTTTTTTTTTTTTTTTCCAAAAGCTTCTTGAAGGTTTTCATCAGATGAATCCACGTCATTATCCTGTGGTGAATGAGGACAGTGAGGACCTGAGGGCTTGTTTTAAAGACCAATTGTCTTTCAAGGTTATTTGCAGAATCACTTTTTTCCCCTCTTAGTTTAAAGAATGGTTTTTAAAATTACTTTCATTAAATTTAACAATTTTAGTTTTGTAATTTAGTTAGTTTGAATGGCACTCATTCATTCAATTTTCCTATTCATTCAATTTTCATGTTCTCTCTCCATCCCCTGCGTGCATAAACACACACACACACACACACACACACACACACACACATCAAAGCCTGGCCCAGAGGGTAAGTCACAGGTGCAGACTGCAAGTAAACCCACAAATAGTTACTCTTACCCTAAGCTTCACCCCTAAGATGCTACTGGTGGGGTATTTTTCCAAGTTTCAGGAAGAATAGATCACTCTTTCTTAGACTAGGTTTGCCGTACAATTTATCATCCAACTACATGACAGTTTTGAATGTGAATAGGAGTACCATTATAAGTTATGCCTGGACCACAGACTCTCTCTTTTCTAAGACACTTCTTTACCCCACCCAACATGCTTGTACCCCCTACACACCTACAACACTTCACTGGGTATGCTGCTTTATGCTCATCTTCCTCCTCCCGATTGTAAGCCTCTTGGATATTAACTTATAACCCCCCTCCCTCCTGATGGTGATGCATGATGGCAGGTATGATGGCACCTGTGTTGGTGGAGACGACGGCACTCATACTTGGTGGAGACGACGGCACTCATACTTGTGTTCGCTGGGAAGCCAGGCTTCCTGTACAAAAAACATGGTGGCCTAAGCCTCAGGAATTGGGTAAGAACCATTCTCAAGGCCCAGAATCCAAGTTTCTTCTATAAGACTTGACAGCAGGCCAGAGGCATGATCTCTGATGCTCTTCTGCTATGATTTAAGGTAAACTATAGTAATAGGAGGAAAAGCAAAGTTATGTTCAAATCTAAGCACAAAAACTCATAATAATGTTACCAAAGTGAATTCATATACAGAATTATGATACCAAAACCTTGGCATGACAATTCTTACTAAAATCCATGTTTCCTCCATCCCTACTACTCTATGAATCAAATTAGGGTCACATTGACCGTAATCTAACTTGCGTGGATTCAGGCTCTTAAACTGTATAACACAAAAACTCACTTCCTGAAATTTCTCCACCTAGTATTTCTGGATGGGACGGCAGTGTTTCATATGTATTCATCAATAGTCCTTTTTATATTTTCCCCCTCTTTTTGCCTGCTTGTTAATGTCCCTGTTGTTACAGTTACTGAGGTCAGTGCTCTGACGTTGCCAGTCATGGCAAGCTCCACACAACAACCCTTATGCCTGTGCAGCTTTAGGAAAACTAGCAGAACCAGCTGGACCCGGTACAGTGATGACTTTGGAGAAGTCAAGCTGGCTTTGACTTGTCATTCCATTTCAGTCATGAGAGGCTCCCTATGGGGTAGGCATTTGGAGAGGTTGCCTTAAACAGTGGCCATTGTGGTTTTCCGAGCCTGCCCAATGAACAGAAAAGCAAGACATCTAGGAGTCAATGTGTATGAGAATTTCTGGCTGAAGGAGACTGAAAACAAGGGATTCTGTACATCGAGAAGATTTATGTCCCTCCCTCCACCATCTTGGGCAGTGTGCAACAAAGCAGCATGGCCAAACAGTGTCTCACAGAGCCTCCAGTAGAGCAGCTCCCAGCTTCTAGGAGTTCAGAGCCTCTTTCGAGAGTCACCCAGGAGAAAGATATGTGGAGATTAAGATGTTGGCATGACTGCTAATAGAAGCGAGGTTGAATTGTATAGACTTACCCACTTTGACAGGCCCCATTAAACTTGGGAGGCAGATCACCAGACAAAATGAGAGTGGAAGGGCCTGAGTCAACCATGGTCTAATCCATTTCCCAAGGTCAGGTAAAATCATTCACCTAGAGAGATATAGGGTGTAAGGCAAGGAACTTTTCACTAACAGGTTTTTCCACATTGAGAAACTCAAGGCAAAGGAAAGGAAGCCCCAGCCACGCACCTTCCTAAAGACTCTGACATGGACCCTTGGAATCAGCCTGGGAACATGTATTCCTATTTTGGTTTCCCTCCCAAGAAAATGCCCAAATACCTTTCAAGGCCACAATCTACATCTGCTTGAGAGCAAAGCCCTTAATTTTATTCATTATGTTATACTGTGTTCCTGGAATCGTTTGCATGTTACAAGATTTCAGTAAATATTTACTAAAATCAAAATCACTATTCTCATTGCCGTTATTCTTACAGTCATAAATAAGTCTGGATTACTAAATACACTTTCCTAAAATCAATCTTAAATCTGTGCAAATCAGGATAACCCAAGAAAGTCCCCATATTCTTCCTGGAATATATTTCAAAATGAAAGTTGATGTGGAAATGTCTTCAACTCATTTTCTGCATAAAGCAAGAATGCTAGGAAATCCTCTTTCATCAATCATGGTAGTAGGTAGAGTCTGGAATCTGAACACTATAAAAGCTGGTGGGTATTTTGGAGAGGCAATATTAACTGAGTCAAATATTCAAGTGAACTTATTTTTTAAATAAACCTATATTGTATAAAGAAGTTTTCACTTGATATGCTTGCTTATTTGGACATTTTCATTTTAAAAAATTGGCAGCAGATTTACAACATGTTTTAAGAGTGGTCTGAAAAGTCACAATAAAGTATGAAGTTAAAATAACCTGTAATGTTAGAAAGGCTGGTCCTTAAATTTGGTGATCAGTTGTTGCATCTCTCAAAATATGTTCAGCTGATGGTTGTTGAGGATAAAATTCAATTGGCTTACCTAATGATAGGAACTTCATTTGTTGTTTCATATAAAAAAAAAAGAAGTAAAAGAGAAAAGAAATCTAGAAGTAGGGCGCTTGTAGGGTTGGTTAATTCAGCGGCTCAACAGCACCACCAGAGATCTGGATCTTTCTACCTTTCTCTTGCCATCCTCACTGTATTCACTTTTCACCTCAGGCTTGTCACCTGCTGGTCACAATAGGGCTACAGCACCTCCAGGCATCACATCGTGATACATGTCCACAGAATATAAGAAAAGAAGACCCTTTCTTGGATCCCTGCTGAGAATGAGAAAAGCTACTGTTTGCTTCAACAGCACACATACTACAATTGGAAGGAAACAGAGAAGCATGGGCCCCGTGCAAGGATGATGGTTTGACTTGTAAAAAAAAATGTGGATCAGACTAGATCATAAAAATCATCTAATGTTTAGTTAAAACGACAGAGGAGGTCATGTTACAATTCTTTGAATTTAATAATATATTTCACAATCTATACTCAAGATATTGGACTTGAAAGGGTTCCCACAGGGTTTCTCAATTTTTACAACTCATTAAAATCACCTGCTTTGCTAAAAGAGATTCCTGAGTCCCATCCCTGAGATTTTAATCCTTGGGGTCTGATGTGGAATGTGAGAAAATTTGCATTTCTGAGGAGTTTCTAGTGATGCTCATCCATGGACTCTGCTTTGAGTATCACTGCCCCCAAAGACAACGGCTTTAACTTGGCATGTCTTATCCAGCCGATGACTTGCTCTGAGGGTGCTGCTTGCCAAGATCTTAGTCTTGGTTGAGAAAAACATTAAAGTGTAGTGGCTTCAGTATAAATCCCAGTGGAACCCCTGCCTGGATTTTCAACCTCACTGTCTTATTAATTGTGTGACACTGGGAAGTTAACTTCTCCTCTGTTCACTTTCCTTAAGGGTAAGACAAAGATGACCATAACCCATGTTCCCTGGATTTATTAGGAGGATTGAGTTACATCATGTAAAGCACTCTGTTCAGTAGTGGCACATTGTAAGCTCTGAAAAGATGCTGTTTTTTTGTTAGTAGTAGTAGTTTGGGTGGAGAAGAATGGGAAGAAACTAAGCCAACAGATATGCTACCTCTGGCTTTAGAGTCTACAACTTCTATTACTCTCTACTGCTAGCCCTCAAGACTTCCCCCTTGTTTCCTGTGATTTGGCACCCGACTCATTGCCACTCTCTCCATCATAAGAATATCTTCATTCTTGGAAATTCTGATATGTTCTCAAATATCATCCTTCTAACACCAGACTTTCCAGTTCCAGAAGTTTCTCCCTGCCAGTAAGCTGGTCTTCCACCTTGCCTCAGTTCCTCATTCTCGTGGCCATACCCTAGAACTTCATCAGTAATCTGCATTCCTCCCTCGCTTCAATTTCACACCTCCCACCCTGGCCAACATTCACCCACTGTCTCCCCAGCTCACTCCTTCTGGTGAATTAACTCCACCAGTTCTGAAACTTCCCAAGGCTTTCCTGCCCCCTGATCCTGTTACCTTCCATTCCCCCTCATCTTTCTGAGGCCACCTCTCCTCATCTCACTCAGGATAAATTCCCCAATCATTGATCATAACCACTCCTTTCTATGTGTACTCTATCATTCCCCACCTGCTCCAGGCCACACCCATACAGCTGAACTTGATAGTGGCACAGCCCATAGCCTCATCCTCAGGCCTTACCTTCATGTCCGTGAGCCTCACTGGAGCCCTCAGGGCTGTCCAGTGGCCCTTCTAGACTGCCTTGTCCACCCACACCATACCATTCTCCCAGAATATGCTTCTATTTCTTGATGTAAGAGTCCCCACTGCAGTTGAGGTTGCTTTGGTGCCCTGTACATATCCCATAGGCCTGACCTTTTCCAGCACCTTCCAGCTGCTGGAATTTGCATTCTTTTGCCCTAGGACTTTCTCCAACTGAAAGGATGCTCTACTCAGGTATGTGGCAAGCTGAAATGCTGAGGAAGGAGTAGGCTCTGAGCATACCTCCTCGCCAACCACCGTGACCCAAGCCACCTAGATTACTGCAGTGCTCCCAAACTGACCTCGTTTCTCTACCATCTATTCTCAGCAGAGCAATGAGAGGAATGTTATGTAATAACTTAAGTCAGAATACCTTTTTTACCTCTTCAATGTTCTGAAATGGCTCGCCATGCTATTCAAAGTTAAAATCTAAGTTGGGAGCACTCCTAACCACTTCTGGTTTGGTGCTGTCCAATGTGAATAGATCTTTGCTCAAAGAAACTCAAAATTAGAAGAAAAAAAAAAGTCAAAGTCATCACAACAACTGGCAGTATGACCTGAATTCTCATTGTGTCTCTCAGTTTTACTTCCCATACTTGACCTGCACCGTCACTCTGCTCCAGCCACACTGACCTTTGTGGTGTTCCTCCAATGTACCAAGCATATTCCTGCTTTAGAGCTTTTGCACCCGCCATTCCCTAAGCTGGAAGCCATCCTCAGAAATTAGTGAACTCCTTCACTTTTTTCAAGTTTTGCTCAAATGTCTCCTCAATTAGGCCTATGTTGTCTGTTTTATCAAAAAGTTTCAAGCTCCCAGGAGCCCTTTGACATTCTCTGTCACTGGCACCCAACTCAACCTATCTCTCTTATCACAGCATGCAATGCCTTCTACTACACTCCAAAAATGACTTCTTGGGGTGCCTGGGTGGTGCAATTGGTTAAGCATCAAGGCTTGGTTTTGGTTCAGGTCATGATCTCAGGGTGGTGGGATCCAGCCCCAAATCAGGCCCTACCCTCTGCACTCATTGAGGCATCTGCTTGAGATTCTCTCCCCTTCTCTCTCTGCCCCTTCCACCCATGCTGTCTCTTTAAGATAAATTAATTAATTAAAAAAAATACTTCTCTGTTGAATGTCTCCACCCACCAAATGGCAAAATCTTTGTTTTGTCTACCAATAAATTCCTAAGGACCACATAGCACCTGGTATGTAGTAGGTGCTTAATAAATATACTTAACAAGGATCAAAATCCCAAGGTCAGGCTGTATAAAGAGTGTTGTATGCCCTGCTACTACATAACTTGGATTTTACCCTTTAGACAGTTGGAAGATATCACAAGCTCTTGAGTGGGCAAATGATAAGTGAGCTACATATGATGCAATTCTGCTGAATTGTGGAGAATGATGGTAAGGGAAAAACTAAGACTGGTGAGTCCCTACTATGAGTCAGACATTCTAGTAAGTGCCCATTATATAATGGTGAGCACAGCTGGCCCAGTTTTCATGAAACCCATATGGGGATATGTGACTGGGAAAGTGTGGGGACCACAGGATTCCACAAATATGCACAGGCATACCCTGGAAATATTATGGGGCAGTTCCAGACCACTGCAATAAGATGAATATCTCAATAAAAGGAGTCAAATGAATGTTTTGGTTTCCCAGGGCGTATAAAAGTTATGTTTATGCTATAGTATGCTAAGTATATAATAGAATTATGTCTACAAAAACAAGGTATGTAGCTTACTTTAAAAACACTTTATTTATAGCTAAAAACTGTTAACCTTTACCTGAACTTTCAGTGAATTGCAATCACTGATCACAGATCAAGTAAAAAATAGTGAAAAAGTTTGAACTATTTCAAGAATTACCAAAATGTGACACACAGACATAAGTGAACAAATGGCGCTGATATACCCTACACAGAATTGCCACAAACCTTCCATTTGTAAAATAACACCCTGTGAAGTCCAAACTAACTTGGAGGCTTCCAGCTCTGACCATACTTTCATCAGATCTGTTTCAAGTCCTAACCCAGTTCTGGGCCCAAGCAGATGCTCCCAAATACATCAACTGAGGCAAAGAATGAAAAGACTTCTGTTTTTTTTTTTTTTTTTTTTCATGTTAGTTTCCTGAGTTGATGTGATGATTGATCACATTCAATTGTGATGCTATGGGGGACAGATTTCCCAATTCTCTTTTTAGTTTATCTTTATCTCACAAGAAATTCCCAGGACATACAGATCACATTGGAGTTGCCAATAACAGCAGGTCACAGCTGCTTCCTCCAAAAGTGCAGAAAGTGTACACTGACCCCATAGGCCTCCAGGCCAATGTTTTCTGTCGTAGCCTCAACTGTACCAGAACTAGGAAGCCTTGAGCCCCGGTCTCTAGCATTTTCCTCCCTGATATTCTCTGAGCATTCCTAACAGAGCTGAGAACCCAGAAGTTTCTCCGTATGTATTCAGCTAGGTCAGTAGCCCCAACAGAGAATTGCAAAAAGCCTCAAATGAATCTCTAGACACCAAAGCTTTGCTGAATTCTTTGGCAGAGTAACTTCCATCACCACCTTACAGTTTGGTCAATGCACAGGGTATGTGTCTGCTTCCAATATAGAAATGAATTATCAAAATAGGACTTTGCACTGGGATGTTACCTTTTTTTTTCCTAGAGGAGTTTTAAACACACATATCTGAAAATGTGCCACCAGAATATTTGTTTTTGTTGCATAGTAGACCTTTTTTGTCATTCTAACCATTCTATCTTTACTTCTAAGGTGTTATCGATTGAAAGAAGCAAAGTTAGAGCAGAGTACAAAGTGTTTTTGTCTAGGGAGGAGTCACATGCAAGATGGATTTTTCTAGGCACCAACAAAAGATAGGTGCAAAGTGTCATGGAGTCTAATGGATCTGGGTTTAATTTTACTTTGGAAATTGCTGGTTGATAAATTTTAGAGGAGTTACTTCAACATTGAGTCCCTTTATCTATAAAATCAGCTCATAAGCTTGGATTTGGTGGGTTGTAGTAAAGATAAAAGATAGATGATAGATAGATAGATAGATAGATAGATAATGATAGATAGATAGAAAATATCTTCATGGTGATTCAGTCAATACGACTTACACATAACTTTATCAATGTATTTTAAGCACAGTTGAACTGGCATTCTGTTGGGACCCACATTGCCATGGCACCCAATGCATACATTTTAATGTTTCCAAAATATGAAGCAAGTTTGATAAACTCTTAGTTTGCTTGATCATAGCCCCCATGATTTAAGTGTTTTGATTATTGTAATATTTATTTACATATTCATGTATGCGTTTATCTCCTTAAAGAAAAATGCTAGTTGAGAACTTGGGACACAGCACATTTCAGTGAGGTTCTCCTATAATATTGTGAGCTACTTGAGGATGGGTCTCACCCGTCAACGCTGCAAGGACAGGGCAATGACTGCATGATAAGAAGTACTCAGTAAATATGGAAAGGTCCCCGTGACACACCCTGAACTGCAATGTTATTCTCAGCACTGACTTCTAAGGGGAGTTATTATTAGTTTGATGAAGTAGAAAGACACTTGAAGCTCATTTGTGTTCTTCTACATTGAACCAATGAAGAAAAACCCACATGAAACCCCAGGAGAAACCTCATTTACATGGCTGGAGGAGAGAACACCACAAGAGACTGCTTCATTCATTACCAGAGTGCCAGCCCTGACTGCCATTTGTAGGGATTGATTATGTTAAGAGCTTCTCACATTTTTTTTTCATTTCTGAATGGGAATTTTAGAACGAATTTTTACACCTTATAAAAGAAAACATATAGAGGCAAGTAACCACATGAAAAAATTTTCAGCACCATTAGTCAGTGTGGAAATATAAATTAAAATTACAATGAGATACCACTGCACAGCTCCAACAATCTCTAAAATTAAAGACTGTGGCCACATCAACTGTTGGTGAGGTTGTAGAGGGACTAGAACTCTTGTACCTCAGTGGGCATATAAAGAGGTACAGCCACTCTGGAAAGAGTATGGCAATTTCTTAAGAAGTTAAATGTAGGGGTGCCTGGGTGGCTCAGTGGTTGAACATCTGCCTTCAGCTCAGGGCATGATCTCAGGGTCCTGGGACAGAGTCCTGCATCAGGCTCCCTGCAGGGAACCTACTTCTTCCACTGCCTATATCTCTGCCACTCTATCTGTATCTCTCATGAATAAATTAAAAAAATTAAAGTTTAAACATATAAGGGTGCCTGGGTGGCTCAGCTGGTTAAGTGGCTGACTTGATTTCAGCTCAGGTGGTGATCTCAGGCTCGTGGGATCAAGCCCCTAAGTTGGGCTCCACACTCAGCAGCAAGTCTGCTTGAGATTCTCTCTCCCTCTCCTTCTGCCCCTCCCCATCCCTTGTGTGCTCTCTCTCTTTCTTTCTCTCTAAAATAAATAAATCTCTAAAAGAAGAAGAAAAAGTCAAGCAAAAACTATGTAATGATCCAGTCATTTTTTTTTAAAAGATTTTGTTTATTTATTCATGAGAGACACACAGAGAGAGGCAGAGACATAGGCAGAGGGAGAAGCAGGTTCCCTGCAGGGAGCCCAATGTGGGACTCGATCCTGGGACCTCGGATCATGCCCTGGGCCAAAGGCAGATACTCAACCACTGAGCCATCCAGGCGTCCCTGATCCAGTCATTTTAATTTTAGGTACTTACCCAAGAGAAAGAAAAGCTTATGTTTATAGAAATACTTGGATATTCATTGCAGCTTTGTTTGTAATAACCAAAAACTGGAAAACTCCCAGTTCCATCAATAAGCAAATGAGTAAACAAACTGTAATATATTATATAATAAAAAGGAGCAAATCGTTGATACACACAATATAGATTAATCTCAAAATAATTATGCTCTGTGAAAGAAGCCAGGTCTCCCTCTCCCCTCAAAAAAATACAGAGTATATGATTCCATCTATATAAAATTCTAGAAAATGCAAACTAATCTCAGTGACAGAAAACAGAGTGCTAGTGTCCTGGGAATAGAAGTGAAGGTAGTAGGCAGAGAGGACGAAGAAACAAAAGAACATGAAGAAACTTTTAGGAGTAGTAAGAATGTTGATTATCTTGGCTGTAAATATGGTTTTTATGATGAATACATATGTCATATGTCACAATGCATTAAGCTGTGCACTTTAAATATGTGCAGTTTATTTCATGTCACATTCCTCAATAATGAGAAAAAGGAAATTTAAGATGTATTTGTGCCACTTCTATATTTGGTGCTTAAATTTTACTTAAGAAAATAAGATAGCAAATGAAATAATGCCAAAAGTATCAAAATAAGAAATCAAATCACGCGTGTTACAAAACACAACTGGCTCACACAATGGGAAACAGAGCCATATCTTTTTTTGCAGCATTTTCCTGCAACCCACACAAATGGGAGTAATTAAAAAGGATTAGTAACATTTTATTTAAAGAGAGAGCAAATCCTAAAAACAAAAGAGAGAGAGAGCACAAGTCCTAATAGCAGCGAAATACAAAAAATTAACTATCCAATGACCCTATGGTACTAATCGGAGTTGATATAACGAGTCATTGCTTGAGATCTGAGAATCCTCTAGGCTTTCAGGTGATTCAAGCCCTACATCTCATGAATTGCAAGTGTCTGACCCATTTCATGTCACAAGGGACAGGCAGTGAAGAATGTGGCTGGGGATGAGAGCAGGAATATGGTGTGGTCCCTCCTTCGCTGTCCCCTGCATGGGACACTAGAGAAAGATTTAATCAGTGACTCACAAATTTTGGCAGCAGGTCAGTCAGTTAAAAAAGTGATTTGAAGTGAACCTCAATTTTGCCCAGGGATGTCTTCTCTTACTCATGTGCCCTATCACCTTTTCACCACCAGAAGAAATGAATCCTCTTGCACCTGACCTGGGAAGGAAGCTAAAAATGAGAATAGGAGTCTCTGGCAATCCTCAGTATCAGGGGGGTAACTCCTTAAGTTTCCAGGGGATAGATCCATCTGGAAGGACCCACAAAAGAGTTCCAAGATTGGAGTCCCTTAGAAAGAAGATTAGCAGGACTTGGATGGAGAATCAGAACTCTAATCTACCCAGCTCTAGGGAAAAAAATGGAAATAATGTCAGAACCAAGTCAAAAGCACAGTCAGAAAAAACTAAATTATGTTTACACATGTATGTTATATTATATTGTATGATTATACGTAAAATCCAGAAGGAGGTCTAACATGACACAGGCCATTTAGAAGCAGAGGACTCTATATCTTTACACCCCTAATGGAGAGGTACAGCTAATATCTTGCCTTTGATTCTCAGGGAAGAAATTCAAGAGATAGATCTTTTATATTTCCATAGTTATACATGGGAAATGTAAGTAAGGATCCAGAATTATTTTATGAGAATATTTGTAGAACCCAGATTTGGCCAGGAGGACATGGGCTAATTTTCTTTTTATTTTCTTCTTGTTTTTAAAATTTTAATAGGATAGAATGCCTCTGCATTGGGATTTTACCTCTTCACTTGCAGTTTTGTTTAATTTTATTTATATGCATGTAGAAAGCCAAAAACCTGAAAAGACCCAATAAATAGCTTTAAATTTTAAAACTATAGTATATTCCTTTCTGGACTCAAAATATTTTAATATAATAAAAGGTTCTAATGTGCACAGAACCCATTAGTTAAATAAACAGTTAATTGGTAGTAAAAACACCAGCATAGGTAAACTTACTCTGAGGCAGATGGTAGCTGATTCTTGGACACAAGATAGAGAGTGAACTTACTGCCATAGCCCTGGAGCTAACAAAATTCCGGACAAATTTGGAGCAATTCAGTAGCTTCATTATGTCATAATGCTTCATATTCCTAATTAGCACCCTTTCCATTTCCCACAGAAGGAAAACAAAGTTCTTTCTCTCAGAAATGATCTCCATTTAGTATTCATTAGTCTATAAGCTAAAAACGAATGTTCTGAGTTGCTCTGGTAAATGCTTAAGTTCATCAACTTGCTTCTTACTTGCTTAAATGAGTTCCTTGCTGATTTTTTTTTTATTTTAAAAATGAATGTTAATTTTAAAAATGTATTTCTACACAATTGCTCAGAACAATACATTCAGATTTTTGCTTTAAAAGTTTACCCAACAGACTCTAATTGCTTGAAGTTCATTCTAAAAAATCAAAATGTGCTGCGATTTAAGGAAAATTAACCTTTGTTAATGGGCTATTATCCAAACACAATGGTGGTTTATTTTTAAAGCTTACACTTGCTTTGATTGGGGTTTTCTCATTGGTACCAGATTCCTGAGTCCTTCTAGCAGTCCTTATGATTCATACAGATATAAAGCAGATGGAAGTAATTTGCCTGAAAGAAAGTTGAATGGGATTAATTTATATATGTAGGCTCTTGTTCTCAAAATAATTATATGTCATTTGGATGCTTTTACATAGTTTATAGAAATGGGGGTGGGGATCAGCTATCTAATCCAGGTTGAGAATTCTTTTTTTTTTTTTTAATCCTATTTGGACAATGTGGTAGGTAGAACAGTGGCCTTCCAAAATGTCTAATCCCTGGAATCTATGAATGTGTTTGGTTACAGAGCAGAAGGGAATTAAGGTTACAGATGGAATTAAAATTGTTAATCTGCTAACCTTGAGATGGGGAGTATTATCCTGATGGGTTCAATATAATCACAAGGATCCTTGTGAAAGAGGGAGGCAGAAGAAACAAAATTTTGAAGATGCTGTACTGCTGGTTTTAAATTGGAGGAAAGGCCACAAGCCACAGATGGAGGAGGCTTCTAGAAGCTGGAAAACGGGAGGGAGTAGATTTTTCTCTAGAGTCTCCAGAAAAGAAAGCAATCTTCTCAATCCTTTAATTTTATTTAGCCCACTGAGACCCAAATCAGACTTCTGACCTGCAGAACTATAAGATAAAAAGTTTGAGTTATTTTAACCCATAAATTTATGATAATAGGGCAGCCCTGGTGGCTCAGCGGTTTAGCACCGCCTTCAGCACGGGGCGTGATCCTGGAGACCCAGGATGGAGTCCCATGTCGGGCTCCCTGCATGGAGCCTGCTTCTCCCTCTGCCTGTGTCTCTGCCTCTCTCTCTCTCTCTCTCTCTCTCTCTCTCTCTCCTTCATGATTAAATAATTAAAATCTTAAAAATAATATATGATAAAAGGTTACAGGAGCAATAGAAAACTAATATAGGTAATGTATGGTGTCATCTTGAGATGCCCTCCAGAGCCTGCTACCATCATTAATTCAAGTCTTCATCCTTTATTCAGTAACAATATTTTGAGCACCTGTCATGAGCCAGGCAGGGTTAAAAAGAGGACAAAGAACACTGCCCCTGTCCTCTGAGAAGCTTGCTGCCAGTATGGAAAACAGACTCATCAACCCATAAAGACAACAAATGAAAAAATATTTTATGAATTACATTAAACATGCTCTTAAGGAGCAAGTGTCCATAACCATCTGGGCTTCCCTTATCCAAAACAAACTGTTTTGTCTCCTGGTCCACAATTTACCTGAAGAGTGAGAGCAACACATTTCACCAAATACACCATCAGGAAGAAAGCCAGTGCTTTTGAACAATTCTTAACTTGATTAGTGCCAATTACATCTCTCCAACTGACCAGCTTGTGGACCAAGAGCTGACACAGAGACTTCATCATAGGGCACTTCATCATGAACAAGAGTCTCCTGAGCTCTTCGTTGGTTTCTATGCATTAGCAGGGAATCAGCAAATTCCTGTCACAGGCAATTTTCACTGTGGGTGAATTTGTCAAGTAAGCTAGTTCTGCCCCACATTTTCATCTTCTGCGAAAAGCTTCTTCCTAATCCTACCTCTCAGTGACCCAAAAATTCTCTTTGACCCTCGGCCTCTCCCCTAGTTCCTCCACTGCAGTGAAGAAAAGTTACCTGGAAGTAGCTGGCAGGCAGCAGCAATCCTGGTGTGATACATTACATCTGCATGGTACATTAAAAGTGAGAATACAGGTTTCATGCCAAAAGAAGTAACTGATAACTGTGGATAAAATATCAAGCACTGTGGTCCAGGAGAAAGGGAAGCACAAGGTACAAATTTTATTTGATTTAATCAAGCTGCATGGATAATCTACTCAGGAAGTTCTGACACCATACAGTCCAACTATATCTACAAAAACAAAGATTCAACCACAGAATCAGCATCATTTGGGGCTCCCATTCAATTAAAACTAAATATTATACATTTTGAACTAATGATAAGCTAAGTGTCCTAACAATTCAAAATATATAAATGAGAGGGGGGAAGGAATTGAAAGTGTTGCTCCCAGAAAGTAATGAAGGATGTGTCTTAGGAGATTTAACAGGGTGATAATACAAGCAATCTGAGGCAATAAGCACTTGTCTTGAGAGAACATCCAAGCCTTGTGGCCGAATTTAGAAGAATTGCCTTCAATGTTAATTAATACAATTTCCTTTTTGTTTTCTTTTTGCCACAGAAATTATGCTTATCAAATTACTTTCAATGGCCATTATTCATATACTTGAAAATGTGGCATTTTATAATTATACTAATGCATTGAAGATTTTTTAAAGTGGTTTTCTCCTCTCAGTTGTACGGTGACCTTAGAAATAAAGTCCCATGTGAAAGGCAAAGGTTTGCTTTTCAAAGAACTGAATAAATAACTACATAATTCACTTAATGCTGGTTAATTGTACGCATTATTCTATCACCAACACTTCAACAGAGATATTGACTTTTTTGATCATTTTTTTCTGGTAAAATAAATGGAAATAAAAATTACATCATGATATTATATCAATAGAGACCTAATGGCTTGAAGCAGAAAGTCTTCACTCCAGACTATGTAGTTGCCAACATCAAGAACTCCCCTGTTAGTCTCAGAAGCCCAAATGATAATAGTAGGAATATGATCAATGATTGGGTGTATTCTCTTTTCACTTTGAGAAAAGGAATTAAATGAAACACAGCTCATACCACTTCTCAGTTCTGAGTTAGCCTTCAGAAGTCCTGAGCAGCAACCATCATCAAGAAAAATTTGTCACCCTAATACTTCTCCCCATAAAAGACAGGGATTTCTTGTCTCTTGCTGCTTTAAGGATCTTCTCTTTATCTTTGGAATTTGCAAGCTTAACTATTAAATGTCGAAGGAATGTGAACTGGTGCAGCCACTCTGGAAAACTGTGTGGAGGTTCCTTAAAGAGTTAAAAATAGACCTGCCCTACGACCCAGCAATTGCACTGCTGGGGATTTACCCCAAAGATACAGATGCAGTGAAACGCCGGGACACCTGCACCCCGATGTTTCTAGCAGCAATGTCCACAATAGCCAAACTGTGGAAGGAGCCTCGGTGTCCATCGAAAGATGAATGGATAAAGAAGATGTGGTTTATGTATACAATGGAATATTCCTCAGCCATTAGAAACGACAAATACCCACCATTGCTTAGACGTGGATGGAACTGGAGGGTATTATGCTGAGTGAAGTAAGTCAATCGGAGAAGGACAAACATTATATGTTCTCATTCATTTGGGGAATATAAATAATAGTGAAAGGGAATAAAGGGGAAGAGAGAAGAAATGGGTGGGAAGTGTCAGAAAGGGAGACAGAACATGAAGACTCCTGACTCTGGGAAATGAACTAGGGGTGGTGGAAGGGGAGGAGGGCGGGGGGTGGGGGTAAATGGGTGGCGGGCACTGAGGGGTCACTTGACAGGATGAGCACTGGGTGTTGTTCTGTATGTTGGCAAATTGAACACCAATAAAAAATAAATTTATTATTTTAAAAAAAAGAAAAATTTGTCAAGGGAAAAGTCATTCAAAGGGAAATGTAATCACATAGGCTTCTAGACGGTGGGGGTGTGGGGGGTGGTCAAGGTTAGAAAGCAAACAAATTTTGTTAGACAAATATGGAATATGAATGTGAAGGAACTGACCTTTCAAACATATTTTGTTCATTAGTTTTGACTGCAAATGTCTCAGATCTTACTGTAGCAAAAAAGCCAACTAGAAAAATCTTTAAGAAGAGGGGAAGGGTATAAGATGGTCATTATAATTATGCACCCTTATTTCATCATCTGATATGATAAGAAGAGTGACTGTATTTAACACAAAGGAGAAACACTTAGAAACTATAGAGCAATAGAAAACACCAAAGCTCTGTGTGGAGAGAATATAGCAACTCAGTTTTCCTCTCTGCTATCTGATAATGGTCCATGCAGAAAAAAATGCATGAATCATCTGCCAAAAATTTAGGAAGGCTTTCAGATCTTCCCACCTGACATTGACAGCAACAAAACCCCAAGATGGGATCATACTGATGTAAGTAAACTATGCAAGTCACTAAAAGATTATGTTGCAACTTGTTATAAACTGAGGGAATAAGTCAAAGACTGACCTAGTTAGTGGAACTCTTAGTGGTTCTCACCAAGCTGGGCCCCAGAATTTTGATTCAGTTGGATCTGGGATAAGACCTGGGAATTTGCATTTCTATCAAGTTCCCAGACAACTTTGCTGATCTGGCCACCACATTCTGAAAATGATCAATCTAGAGGATCTGTGTGGAAATTGGCACATAAGGATCTCTTTTACACAGGTATCTTTATCAAATAACTCTTTTTGCGATTGCAGATGATCAATATCATATCATGCCAGATGTCTCTCCCTTTCAAACATTATTTCCTAGTTTATTTTCTCCTGCTTTTTAAATTTCCTCCTGTTTTAAATAGGCATCTCCCTTCTACCTATAATAAACTGCATTAACACTTCCAATTCCTCACATTTCCCTGTATCCACACATTTTACAATTTTCCCTGGAACGAGGAAGAAGAGCTTTTTCATACTCCTCAGTTCTGGGCTGGGCTTGTAACTTGCTTTGGCCATGGAATGAGGCAGAAATGACAGTGTGTCAGGTCCCAGACTGGGCCTCAGGAGATCTTGCACTGTCTTGCTTATAGCATCATGGCAAAGACAAGCCCAAGCTAGCCAACTGGCCCCAAGAGGATGATGAGAGACGAATGAGGCAGAGCTCCCCTACCAAGCCTAGCCCAAAGCAAACTGTCAACCAACCCACAGATACACAAAGGAGCCCCACCACGATGGCCATACCTGGATGAAATGAGTCAAGCCCCAGTAGATCAGCTGACCACCAGTGAACCCATGGATGTGTAAGTTCTAACAGATAGTTGTTTAAACCATTGAGTTTCAGGGCAGTTTATTACAGTGTGTAGAATACTTAACACACCATTGCTAGGCACTAAACCTGGTGCTTTTTACCACTAGGCTAAATTAGCAACCAAGAAATAAAAATTAGGTTTTATTTGATCCTATCTTTGCTAGTCGCATCTAGAGCAGAAAACATTTCAATAATTTAATGTCATACCTGTTCTGCCCCAGGGGACTATAGGGCTTATGATTTTACAGAAACTTGGGAAATAAATTATTTGTGCAACTATTACTCCAAGATCTGAAATCTAGTCACATTGACTCGTAGGATATAGAAATCTTCCAAATCATAGTATTTGATAAAAATGGATATAAATCTGTTAATACTTGGACATACTTTATAAGTTTGCTATTCTTGTTTAAACATTAAAAAGTTCTCTATCACTGATAAAACAGCTACATTGTTCAGGATCCTGTGATCTTCATGTGGAAAGCTTAAAAATAAAATAGGTAAATAGCATTACATTTGATGGGAGAGAGGATTATATTATTAATTTTGATAATGAAAGTTATAAGTACTGCTTTCTCATGAAGTTACACAGCTAATATTACTTTGCTTTCAAGGAATACACGGGAGCTCAGTGACTTTTCATCAACAGCTCATTATACATTTTTTAAAAATCAATTTTCTTCCTTCAAGACAAGATATTTATATAGTAAAAGTATTGAGGCAACCCATCTATCAATGTAATTAAGAGCCAAAATAAGCACTTAAGAAATCAAGGAAAATCTATTTGAAAAAGTACCAGGGAGAAAAATTCTCTACATGTTGAGGCTACTGATACAAATTGAAAACAACAACTTTTCACCAGAGACTAAAAATTATATACATTATTAATATACAATAATATGTAAACCAATGAAGTTATTTCTTTAAAATTCATTTCTGAGGAGTTGAATCAAACTAGTCTGCTTCAGTTCTTATTTACATTTGACTTTATAAAACTTTCAATTCTTGCTTCAGGATCTAGATATTTCTCCTTAATAGAGGCCAAAATAACTTCTTATTTATGTCTTTTCTTAAGTTCTTCTGATAGATTTTTCAATGGGTCTATATTATTTTGCAGTGAAAACAAATCACCATAACCATTCCTCACATTTCTTGTTCCCTATCACATCCATCATACTGAAGGCAACAGCATTTTCCTTGGCTAACCTTGGCTAAGTCCTTTGAGGGTCAAGGGTCTGCCTTTCCACAAGGACATCTGGGAGACAGTGTTGTCAACAATCAACATGCTTATAGTTGTTAGATTTATTTATCCATCCATTCATGTGACAAATATTGATTAAGGACAGTTATGTACCAGACACCATTTTAGGCTTTGGGGATAGAGCAGTGACCAAAACAAGCTCCCTGCTCTCTTGAACAGACAAAAATGTATGTAATAAATATATCAGGAAAGAACAAGTGTTATAGAAAAAAATAAAATAAGAGAAATAGATATTTTTTTCCCTCTGAAGGACTAAAAAATATTCAGACATGTTTGCTAATTCTCTCAGCATGTCGTTTAAAATGGGATGCTAACAATTTAGAATGTACAAACAGAGCAGATTTTGCTAAATGAGTAAACATCAAAGAGAAAAAAATGTCCCCAGGATACAAAAATATACAAAACCCCTTCCACTGACATCTAGTTTTCTAGTGCCACGGATTCTATTAACTGAAGTTAGAAACAAATATTTCAAGGCATTTTGGAAACAAAGCAAGAGTAACAATACATGGCCCCTACGCAGGCACAGGTATGAGGCAACAAAGGGAAAGTTTTTGAAAATCAGAACCTTTGGCTGTGTTTCATTACTCTTATCTTCCCCTCCTTTGACATCTTTTTATATTAAAGAAAAGCCTTCTGAACCAAAAGAAAAAAAAAATTTTCCAGTGACTCTTGTGTTAAAACAAAAAGAAGCCAGGATGAAATGAAGCCTGTGATCCAGGTCCCTGCTCTAAGATAAAGCTTAAACACTTTAAACTGAAGAACAAAATTAGCAGAGTCCTCTCAAGAAAGGGTAGCTGGTCCAGCATCAAAAGGCAACTCCAAAGGTCATTGACCTGCACAAGACCTGGTCACTGGGCTGAAGCATTTTAGCCCATAAGGCAAGCACAAAAGAGCTGCAAGGTACAAGGAGACACCCCCTGGGCAAGTTGGCTTCCCTGTTTTGGTTTCTACCTAGTTTCTACGCAACCCCAGTGTGCAGCAGCTGTGTCCACTAACCCACAGCTGTTCTGCTTCTGACTCCCTTTCTCTTGGCAAATATTCAAGCCCCAAGAAGCAAGACTTCAACTTTATAAACTTGAGAACATCATTCTAAATTGTCGATATGTTACTGGGATAAGAATAGTATTTACTTTACAGGGTTATTAAAAGCATAAAAGGAGCCAATATTCATAAAGTGCTAAAAATAGTGGCTGGTATATAGTAAGTGCTAACATTATTGCTAAATAATATGAATGAATCTGTAGTGATAGCCTTCTTTTTTTGAAAATTAAATGCATCGTTATTCCTCCCTGTTGATATCTTACAAGATATCTTCCTATCACTACGGCTCTGTTTAATTAATGTATCTACAAACACTTGGCTCTCATTTTGACCTAGTGCCTTAATAACCAAAATGGAATCCATGTACTTTAGGGGGTCTGAAAGAGAATCCACTAAATTGGGTGGAAAAAATATTAGAACTTCTCTTGTTTTTGTTTTTATCAAAAAGATAGAAATTAGCTTTTTCTTATAAACATACAAATTGACAGAATATCTAAGTATAGATTTTAAATGAATATGTATTTATTTGGGACACACACACAGTGTTTTACTGATGAAAACTTCTGAGGGTACAGATCATCTATATGTTTTCCCCTGCTTCAGACCAATTGAAAGAATAAATATAGCCATTTTTACTTAATTTTTTAAAGATTTTATTTATTTATTCATGAGAGACAGAGAGAGAGAGAGAGGCAGAGACACAGGCAGAGGGAGAAGCAGGCTCCATGCAGGGAGCCTGATGTGGGACTTGATCCTGGGACTCCAGGATCATGCCCTGGGCCGAAGGCAGGAGTCAAACCAATGAGCCACCCATGCACTCTCCACCCCCCCCATTTTTACTTTAAAAAGCACAAGACATAGTACAAACTTTTCTGACATGGAGTTTGTGAATCCTAGAGGATCCATGGATGAACAGGAGGAATGTGAGCCCTTGAAATCACATTTAAAAATTTTATATGGCTGTGTATTTATGCATTTTAACAGGCTTTAATATGATTTTCAAAAAGCCAATGACTCCCAAAAAATTAGTGAAAGAGAAATTTCAAAGTTCTGAAAGTCTACTTTATGGCATGTATTTAAATACCTCCTTTTGGAGCTCCTGGGTGGCTCAGTCAATTAAGTGTCTACCTTCGGCTCAGGTCATGATCTCAACTCAAGGTCCTGGGTCCAGGGTGCTGCTTCTCCTTCTCCCTCTGCCACTCCCACTCCCACTCCCACTGCTTATCCATGCTCTCTCTTTCTCAAATAAAAATCTTTTAAAAATAAATAAAATCTTTTTAAAAAGAAAACCTCCTTTCAACAACACAAATTAATTGCAGAATGAATTGTTTCTAAAGAATTAAAGTACTCCAGAAAAGTGATTTCAGCATCATGGCTGTGTAAGACATCTTCCTTTTTTTTCCCTCCCTTTTGTAACAACTAATTAGATATCCATCCTCAGACAGGAGTGCCTTTGTGGGAGTTGTGGAATTCAGCACCATAGCTAAGGGACCCGGGAGGAGACTCGCCCCCCTGCACATCCTGTAACAGATGGGCAGACCCCGATCCAAGCTGCAGAACCAACTGAGCCAGCAAGCCTGTGCCTACTCCTCTCTGCCATGGTCAGGGGAAACCTGGAGATTGCTAACTTGGGCACAGTCCAGCCTTCCTGAGGAGAGATTCCAGCATGCCATTGGAAGAAATAATAATAATAATAATAATAATAATAATAATAATAATAGTTGGATGCGGTAGAAAGGGTGAAAAGAATTTTGTGAGGCACCCACCCGCACCCCCCAACCTTCCGACCCAAGATGACACAGAATGCAACTGAACTATCTGGAGGCAAGCTCTCCTACAGGAAAAAAGAGTGATGAATGAGTGCCTGGCTACCCCATCTGTGCAGGAAGCAGCTGAAGAAACCATTGCTCTCCAGGAGCGCCCAGAGTCCTGAGGGGGGACCTCTATGTCTTGGGGGAAGGAGAATATTGGGAAAGGGACAAATAAAAATATAAAAAGAATCAAAGGGATGCAGTTCATGTTGATGATAATCAGGATATCAGCAGGAAACTTGCCCAGAAGCCTGTGGGAGAACCTCATCCAACATCTCCCTACTCTGCAGGCACCCCCAAAGCCCTGAGTGCTAAATCGATACTTCTCCCCACTCTGCAGTCAGGTCTTTGTGCACACTTAGGATTGCTGTGGTGAGAGCCTGTCTAGTAAACCAAGTGCTATCAGAAAACCAGGTAAGAATGGTAGGCAAGGAAGTAACCACAAACTTGAAAGATAGTGCCACCTTCTGGAAAACACAAGAGAGGTTTCCCCAGCCAGCCTGCTGAGTTGTAAGGACCAGGGAAGACGTTAAAATTTAAGAATTCTGCCAAACAAGGAAAAAAGAAGTGTGAGCAGGTGTGTCCATACAAGGGCAGAGAAGACTCCAGATATAATAGAACCAATGAACAGTAAAACCCAGCTCAAGGCAGCTAATAAAGATTTGAGGAGGTGTCTGCTACTTTAGATGGGGAAGCAGCAGCACAAAACAAGAAACATGTCAATACCAAAAGATAACAATAACCCTCCAATAACTGAGTCCAAAGACACAGAATTTTGTGATCTAGCTTATAAAGAATTCAAAATAGTTGTTTTGAGGAAATTCAATGAGCTGCAAGAAAACCCAGAAAATAATTCAATGAAATTATGAACAATTTTATGAACAAAATGAGAAATTTTAAGAGATTGAAATCATTAAAAAAACGAACAGAAATTCTGGAGTTAAACAATTCAAAATATGAAACAAAAAATGCAACAGAGAGCATCTACATCAGAGTAGATTAAATGGAAGGCAGATAGTGATCTAGAGGACAAGAACTTTGAAATAAATTAAGAACAAAGAAAAAAAGGATAAAAAGAGCAAAGAAATCCTACATGATCTATAAGATTCCTTCAAACATACAAATATGAGAATAATCAGGATTCCAAAAGAAGAGAAACAAAAAGAGACAGAAAGTTTATTTAAATAAGGGCTGAGAACTTCCCATACCTGGGGAACTCAGACATCTAAGTTTACAAAGCTCATAGATCACCCTATTATCCTAATACAAAAAGACCTCTTTCAAGACACATAGTGAAACTGTCAAAAATCAAAGACAAAGAAAAATCCTAAAAGAAACCAGACAAAAAACAATTGTAACTTTAAAAGGAATTCCCATTAGGCTATCAACAGATTTCTCAGCAGAAACCCTATAAACTAGAAGAGCATGGAATGACCTACGTGAAGGGCTGGAAAAAAAAATAATTGCCAGTCAACAATTCTCTATTTGGTGAAGCAATTCTTCAGATATGAAGGAGGAATGAAGACTTTCCTAGGGAAAAAAAAAAAGCTAAGAGTTTAAAATCACTAGACTCACCCTACAAGAAATGTTGAAAGGAGTTCTTCAAGCTGAAATAAAAGGACACTACTTTAAAAGTGACATGAAAATATAAGGAAGTATACAACACATTGGTAAAGGTGAATATACAGTCGGATTTAGAAAACTCTAATTCTATCATAGGATGGGATATTAATTATTTAACTATACAGTATTAAAAATAACTATGGCTACTATACTTTGTTAATAAATACACAATACAAAAAGAGGTAAATTATGATCTCAAAAACATAAAATGTGGTGAGAGGAGTAAAAGGGTAGAGTTTCTGTGTATAAGTGAAGTTGTTATTAGCTTAAAATACAGCTACATCTATAAGATGTTTTACGTAAGCTTCATAGTAACTATAAAGCAAAAATATAGAGCAGATTCACAAAAGATAAAGATAGAGGAAACAAAGCATACTGTTATTAAAAAAATCACCAATTTACAAAGGCAGGCAGATATAAAGGAAAAAGAAACAATTGAAATACAAACAACCAGAAATACAAGCAAAAAATAAGGTGGTATTAGTAAGTTAATAATTACTTTTAATGTAAATTTATTGGATCCATTAATCAAAAGGCATAGAGTAACTATTTGGATAAAAAACAGAAACAAAACAAACAAACAAGACCCAACTGCATGCTGCCTGCAATAGACTTGCTTCAGTTTTAAGGATATGCATAGGCTCAAAGTGAAAGGATAGAAAAAGATATTCCATGCCAGTGGAAACTAGAAAGTAGGCTAGCTACACTTATATCAGAGAAAATGGACTTTAAGCCAAAAATGGTACAAGAGACAAAGAAGGTCATTATATAATGATAAAGGTCAATTTATAAAGAAAATATAGCAGTCATAAAAATGTTGCAGCTGACGTCAGAGCACTACATATCAAGCAAATACTAGACATATCCAAAGGCAGAAGGAGACAATAATACATAATAGTAGGGAACATCAATATGCCTCTTTCAGCAATGGAGAGGTCACACAGACAATCAACAAAGAAACTTGAACTTCAACCATAGATTAGATCAAATGGACCTAGCTGATATTTATAGAACATTCCATCCAACAGCAGCAGAATACACATTTTTCGCAAATGCACACAGAGTATTCTTCAGGATAGATCATATGATAGGACACAAAAATGTCTTAGCAAATTTAAGAATATTGAAATCATACCAAGTATCTTTTCCAACCACAATGGTATGAAACTAGCAATTGGCAAAAGGAAAGTTCAAAAATGTACAAGAATGTGAAAACTAAACAACACAGTCCTGAACAACCGATGGTTCAAAGATACCAAAGGGGCAGAGGGAAGATACCAAAAGGGAAATAAAGAAATATCTTGAAACAAATGAAAATAGAAATCTATGGGATGCTGCAAAAGTGGTTCTAAGAGGAATGGTTATAGCAATAACTGTATATTAAGAAAATAAAACCATCTCAAATAAACAACCTGCAGGAACACCTAAAAAAAGAACAAACTAAGTCTGACATTAGCAGAAGGAAGGAAATAAAGAAGAGTGGAAATAAATGAAATAGAGACCAGGAAAACAATAGGAAAGGTCAACAAACCTAAATTTTTTTTTCAAAAAGATAAACTAAATTGACAAAGCTTTAGCCAGATTAAGAAAGAGATGACTCAAATAAAAAAATCAGAAATGAAAAAGAAGACATTACAACTTCTACTACAGAAATACATAAATCATAAGACTATAAAAACTCTAAACAATTATATGCCAACAAACTGGATAACCTAGAAGAAATGGATAAATTCCTAAAAAACATAGAATCTACCAAGACAGAATCAACAAGAAATAGAAACTCTGAATGGATCAATAATTCAATAATGAGATTGAATCATTGATCAAAAACCTCCCAACACAGAAAAGTCCAGGACTGGATGGCTTCACTGGTGAATTCCACCAAACATTTAAAGATGAATCAATACCGATGATTCTCAAACTTTCCCCAAAAAAAATTGAAGAGGAAGAAACACTTCCAAACCAATTTTATGAGGCAAGCATTATCCAGATACTAAAGCCAGATAAGGACACTGCAAGAATGGAAAATTACAAGTCAATATCCCTAATAAACATAGACATAAAAATCCTCAACAACATATCAACTTGAATTCAAAAGCACATTAAAAGGATTTTACACCATGACCAAGATAGATTTGGGAAGCAAGGATGGTTCCTTCTATAATTATAAAAATCATATAATCCTTTCAATAAATGCCCCCCAAATGGACAAAATACAACATTCATTTATGAGAAAACCTTTCAACAAACCTTTCAACATACAACAAACACACAGCATCATTCTCAATGGTGAAAAATTGAAAACTTTTCCTCTAAGATCAGAAACAAGACATAGGTGCCCAGTCTCACTGCTCTTATTCAACATAGTGCCAGAAGTCCTAGCTGGGGCAATTAGGCAAGGAAACGAGATAAAAGTCATCCAAGTCGGAAAGGAAGAAATAAAATTGTCGTTATTTGCAGATTATACAGTTTTATGCATAGAAAATTCTAAAGCCTCCACCAGAAACCTCAGTTCTCTAATGGGACCAAGAAAAGTGATTGATTTCTCAGATTTCTTATTGCAAGAATGAGAGTGAGAGCTTCTAAATGTTTTTCAGACCTGAAACCGGAAGTCAAGCACGTGCTTTGCCAAACCCTGCTGATCTGAAAAAAATCCTACTCTCAAAAAATCCTCAGCTGTGTGCTGCCTGCTTTCACTGCCTCCCTCTCAGCTTACCAGGCACAGCTCCAGCCCGGGATCATGCTACTGCGGAATGGCAAATGAAGGCACTTAGAGGGATTGCTCATTCTGCTCACTCCCAATTATCCTGACTAGAACGCCTCTACATGGGGTTAGAGTTTCCAAACCCTAGTCGTGGGCAGAGCTCATCCTGGGTACCCTAATGAGGAGGACAAATAAGCACTCATATCCTACAACTTTATTTTCAGTGACAAAACCTGTGATGCTTACTTCTGTCAGAGTACTTGGGGTTCCCTCTCATTAAACCTCTAAAACAGACCAGCAGCCCAAATAATAGTTGGCGTTTAAATTTTTAATAACATGGTTTTGAAAAGTCTGTAAGACAGAACTCTCCCAGTAGGAAACAACAACAACAACAACAACAACAACAACTTAAAATAACATCAAAGATGTCTTAAACTGCCAGGCTACAAGAAAGGAGTGTTCCAGAAAGAATAAGACTGAGATCTTGGACACCAAGGTAACTGTAATTTTGTCAGCCTCATGAGGTATAAATACATGAGAAACCTTAAGTAATAGAACTTAACTAAGAGGTAAATAACTGGGAGAACTATTGAAACCTACACAGGATTGCATTAATTAAACGAATCACCCAGAGAATAATAGTCATAAGAATTCAGAGGATAGGTTTATTGCTTCAATCTGGAAGTGATCAGTAACACTTAATCATCTCTCAATGTTCTTCCAAGTCCAACGCTAGCTTCTAGAAGAGTAACCAAGAATTCAAGAGCATTCCAACGGGTAAAGGTGAGAAGTAACCCAGCTTTTATTATTCTTAATGTTTTCAAAGAACTTCAGACAAGCTGGATATGTCAGTTCCATAACTGAGTCCCGGTCTATGTATACCGAGAGGGTGAGATGTGTGATGGAAACCTCCACTCCACTCGGGTCCAGCAGCAGGTGGCAGGGCCACTACATTTTGTTCCCTGACTGCAGGCCAGCCACATAACTCATCACAGAATTCAGAAGTCTGGCGGTTTTATCTACAAAGTTAGGTCTGCGTTGGAGGTGTTCACAGTTCTTATAAACTCATTTTCATTTGTGTGCTAGGTAAGTTGATTTAGGGAAGGTTTTGGCAGAATCTGTTATAGAAATCTTAGGCTATTTTACCACTTGAGAAATGTCACCACATCGAAGTCTTTGATGAGACCCAGCACTTGTGCTTTACTACTTAATTTTTTTAATTAAATGGCCATAAATTTTTATTGCTATCCTTATCACAAGGTTGTGTTTGTCCCTTTAGAGATATGTGAATGATTCTGGCTTTCACTTTGGGGAAGGATATCACTATCTTTATCCCTATGTTAAAGTTGAGATTTGAATTGGTGATAGACCATGGAAATTGAATTGCTATGCTATCTCAAGATCCAGCCCAAATGTCAGTCCACCTAAATGCCCTGTCTTTTGACTCCATTAGTACTTTTAATATTCACCTATCGAATCGTATCTACTTCATTGTAATCTATTTATAGGAGAACATGTCCAATTTCCCACTTAGACCATGAACACCTTGAGGATGATCCTGATCTCCATTGCGCCTCCATGCCTAGCACTGTGTCTCAGAAACAGGAAACAGTTAATGTCAAATGAATACTCTTGAATGTGTTCCTTCTGATTGCTTGATTAAATTGAATACACAGGTACTTAGCCCTCCTACCTCTTGACCACACACTTGTCTGCAGTTAGCACAGAAATGGGAGAAGCAGGGCTGAGAATGAGCTAATTGAGGCTGGCCAGCAGTGGGGGATGATGCGGTTGGATTGAAAACCATTCCATGAAGTCACACTGGAGGCAGGAAGAGCCAGGGTGATTGCTTCTCGGCAGCGCATCCACACCTGATTTTATAGTTTCTTTCCTAATCTTCAAATTTTCCATAGGGAGCATCTTTCATTTTTATAATTGAACCTATTTTCATATAAAATAAAATAAAATAAAATTTCTAAGGAACAAGCCTTACCATATGGTGACCACTCTAAAGTCCTGCCTGCCTATATTATATCGTTTCTGTTGTCTTAAACTTTTGTAGGTGCATAACCAAAATAAGGATGCAACTTTTCAAGGTGACTATTTTAAATGGGCAACATTCATTCACTTTATGTCTCAATTAGGAAAATTGTTACGATGTTTTGTAATCATATGGTCTTGGAAAAAAAATGGAGAAACTACCCTAACACATTTACAACAGTAAAAGAGCAATGTAAAATAATATATAATTTAAAGTGTTACATTGATTGGTAATGCCAGTATTTGTTGAAATTAAGATCTCAGGACAATCCTAGAAAAATTTCCTCCTTTGAGGCTTTGTGGCATCTCTACAGTTGTCCAATGATATGAGTGTGCTCTGTGTCAAAGAATGTGCACGTTGTATTTTTCATCAGCATGCAACTATTAAGTTTGTGTTATAAGAAGGGAGGGAATTATTTTAACTCACTTGTTACCTGGGAAGACGACCATTTTAGTTCCTTGCCAAAATAAGGGGTGACTACCTTATCTGAGCTGGGTGTGGTTTAAAGATGAACATTTCAGCTAAAAGACACAGAGAGTCAAAGTGATCCTCCATACTCCCCTCTATTCTTTTGCTTTTTTTTTAAAGATTTTATTTATTTATTCATTAGAGAGAGAGAGAGAGAGAGAGAGAGAGAGAGGGAGGGAGAAAGAAGCAGGCTCTTCTCCCTTTCTCTATGGAGGTGGGATTCGATCCTCGGACTCCAGGATCATGCCCTGGGTAGAAGACAGGAGCTAAAGCGCTGAGCCACCCAGGTATCCCCCCCTCTATTCTTTACCCAAGGCAATGCTGTCTTCATTACAAAAGTCTGAGTAGTAGAACTTTTGAGCTGGCATGGCTTGCTTGTCTTGGGGAACAAACCCACTGGGGGGAGGGTGTTTGCATCTCTTATCCAAAATGTGGGGGTACAACCAGGTGACTACTGAAACAGAGGCCTCTTTTATTACTTCTCTGGGACAGAAAGATTGGGTATGAAAAATAATAAAAATTATGTTGTTTCAGGGCACCTAGGTCACTCAATGGTTGAGCATCTGCCTTGGCTCAGGTTGTGATCCTGGGGTTCTGGGATCGAGTTCCGCATCAGGCTCCTGGTGGGGAGCTTGCTTCTCCCTCTGCCTGTGTCTCTGCCTCTTTCTCTGTTTATCTCTCATGGATACATAAATAAAATCTTTTTTTAAAAAAACTGCACTGTTTCAAGGACAAACCCCTTAAAGCATAGCAATATAAACAACCCCCGACAGAAGGATTTTCTATAGAAATTTTATAAGTATTATATGTTTCACTGGTTACAATACATATATAACTATATTCTAGGAAAGATGCACCCTGGTATAAGTGATAGACAAGAGTTACAATTCCTTGATCATATTTATTTCCACTATGAAAGAGAAAGAAATCAAGTGAAGAGTATTTGAAAGAGAAAGAAATCAAGTGAAGAGTATTAGAAAAATTTAAGCCTATAGAAGGGAATTTATTTGAAGGCTTCAGAGCTCCCAGAACATTCCCATGGAAACAGATTTTAAAGAAATGTAAGTAGCAATTTACATGGAGTGGTTGTCTTTAGTTCTTGCATTCTTAGCCTTTCTCAGAGTTCTGTGATTTCCACACTGACCTCACCTACTTGTATGCATAAAGTTAGCTATTCTCACAAATGCAGTATCATTTCCCTCAAGAAATAAAAATCCACTAACCTACTGACTTTTGCATCATTCTTTGCAACTTTGAGATCTTCCCTTCTTTAAAATTGAGGAATATTTTTCCCTTACCTCTTTTTCAATTTAATTCTCTTAACACATGCAAATACAAATTGATTCATAACAATCTAAATCTTATCGAAAGAGGAAAGTATTCCTTCAAAACTTTGTCCCACAGTGGGCAAAGAAAGGGTGGAGGAAAGTGAGCATACTGTGGATTGAGGAGGTGGAGAAAAGATTCATCGTGAAAGAAGTCTTGAGATGAGCCAATTAAGAAGAATTTGGATAAGTGGTTAAGACTCTTGGTCAAAAACCAAATTACTGTGCACGTGTTTTTTTATGACAGGTTGAACTCCTATGTCGCAAATCAGCTATCCCATTATGAATTAGATCCAAATATATTTTCGCTTTTAAAAGGCAAACATAGGGATCCCTGGGTGGCGCAGCGGTTTGGCGCCTGCCTTTGGCCCGGGGCGCGATCCTGGAGACCCGGGATCGAATCCCACATCGGGTTCCCGGTGCGTGGAGCCTGCTTCTCCCTCTGCCTGCTTCTCCCTCTGCCTGTGTCTCTGCCCCTCTCTCTCTCTCTCTCTCTGTGTGTGACTATCATAAATAAATAAAAAATTAAAAAAAATAAATAAAAGGCAAACATATACTGGTCTTCGAAAAATAGCAATGCATATAAATAATACTGACTCTCCAGGAGAAGTGAGGAGACGCTTCACTGGTTAAATTTGCAATCTAAAATATATGCACACAAAACTACCAACAGATTTTCCTATCGTACACTAATCTGGTAAATATTAAATCACTGTATACTTCCTGCAGTATGACTTTAGGTTGTTATTAGCTGCATTTTCATTCAGTTGCTTAGAAACAACAGACTGATTCTAGTTTATAGTTTTGGCTTTAGCCATTCTGAGCATGGTAATTGTAAGAGTTATGCTTACCCATCAAAGAGTTATTGACCACCGCCCAGTGTTTTCATAGAAAATTCTTTCACTGCAGCTTCCCAGTTGCTGATCAAGGTCAGAGTCTAAACACAATTCAGCTTTTCTACCCATCCTCTCAAGTCCCCAGGAACACAGGATTCCAGTAACTGGGCTCTCACAGGGCAATTTAATTCTGTCTTCTATTTAGAATACTCTTTCTCTCTTGGCAGTGGAGTCTGGTGGTGATGATGCATTTAAATAAAGTCTTCCAAAGGTAGAAAAAAAAATCTATCATTCTATAATGACTGGCTGTGTTCTAATTCTTTCACTAAGAATGCTGAAGTATTTAGATCCTACTGCCATTTTTAAAAGATTTTTAAAATCACTGAACTATTCGTGTGATACAAGTTACAAGTGCAGATTCACCAAAGCTATGTCAACACTAATAGAACTAAAGAGAGAAAGTAATCAATTATCCACTAAAATCAATCAGTGCAGCTAAGAAAAACCTTGTCTCCAAACCTTTCCAAAATGCTCCACCCACCATTGCTTGCCTAGTCAGAGCTTACCAATCATTTATGCACCATTTCTAATTTCATGTCATCCACACAAATCTTTTCTTTAAATATTTATTTCAAGCATATTCCATCATAAACCATACTGCCTTTTTTTGTGGCTATTTTTTAAGAATTCAGTTACTAGGTTGTTTTCCAAGGGACATTTGCTAAAAAGTTGGGTAATCTCTGAATTGCATATAAATCCAGCCAAGGACTCCTGGCTTGAAGACATTCAGAACTGAAACGAACTTCCTTTGTAAAGAGCAGATGTAAAGTAAAGCAAGAAAGATCTGTATGCAGGAGCTTACAATAATTTCAGAGATCTTGCATTTTCTAGCACAGAAACTTTTTTTAAAAAAAGATTTTATTTATTTATTCATGAGAGACACACAGAGAGAGAGGCAGAGACATAGGCAGAGGGACAGGCAGGCTTCCTGTGGGGAGTCTGATGTAGGACTCAATCCTGGGACCACGGAATCACAACCTGAGCCAAAGGCAGATGCTCATCCACTGAGCCACCCAGACATCCCCAAGATACTTTTTTTTTTTTTTGATTGGGAAAAATGCGGCTGGAAATCTTCTGTAATGGGAGGGTAAAGATTATTTTCTTCTCTATGAGACTCTCCTTCATGCTATCTGAGAGAGGAGAGTTGCAGAAAGAATTATTGAAGAACAGAACCGTAGATCTCAGATCATCTAACACAGGCACCTAGAGATGAGGAAACTAAGACCCAGAGAAACTGTTGTATAAACCTCCATGACAGCTTGGGAAAGTATCAAATGAGCCACCAAGGACCTCAGTGAAGAGGTATTTGCAAGCTTTTGGCATGTGATGAAGGTAAATCTGAATCTGAGTTAAGAGTAAACTGATGGAAAAGTTTCTATCTCAAAGATAATTAATGGACTGGAAAGATCCTGGTATCTTCCAAGTCAAGATTAATAAGAAAAGATAAATCAAGGAAAGAGAAATGAGGATAACAATATTTATGGAACATGGAAAATAATCACTAGAGTCTAGAATTGTTTACTTTCTGAATTTGCTCTAAACTCCAACTCAAATGTCCAAGAAGTTTTACAAAATAAGTCCTTACTGCGCATATAATATTTGTTAGAGAAAAATATATTGTGACACACATACACACACACAATTAAGAACTAGAGAGAAGACGCAAAGGAGAAAAGGCTTAAGGATAGAGTCTCAGACTGGAATTTTAAAATTGTTTTTTTTTTTAATTAGGAAATACTATGTCCCCTGATAAAGACATATCCCAAATGCAGGAAACAAGAGGGAAATAAATCCGCCTTGAGGAGCTTGATTTCCAAAAGTAAGTCCTAAAATGATCACCCACAGTTCTTGGTATGAAAAGTTGTTAAGGACTATTACACATTGTCTTGAATTATCACATGTTTACAACTTTTATCTCCCAAACAAGTTCCAGTTTTGTGAGTATTAGGGCTACATCCTCTACCTCTTATTAAAGCCCTGTTTATGCTTAACACAACCCTGGTTGGCACGATAGCTACTTAATAAATATTTACTGAATTAAATGGAATTAAACTCAATTTTCTGTTATTGATAAATAACAGCAGACTTGGAAAGCTATAATTTTAACCTAGAAAAAAACCCCACAGATTTCCCCTCTGTACCATTCCCCACCCTCCCCCAGCTCCCCTTTCAGAGCCGAGGTCACATCTTTACTTTTAGAATTCATTGCCTGAGAAAATTCTATGCAAATATTCAGAAATCCCTGGCTGAGAGACAAATGCCACTCCCTGCCCACCATCTGATGTGAAACACACATGCCCATGCCGGGAACCGCTGGAATAATGTTAGGAGCATATTTTAAGGATAGATCAACAGAAGATGATAAATTAATATTTCCAAGGTACATTTGAACTATGTTGGAGAAATATTTGGAAACGTGTAGAAGCAGGCAAACAGCATGTGTGTTGAGGGGATAAATTATTACAGGAACAGAAGATTCTAGAAGCAATAGAAGACATCAGCCTGAGCATTGCCGACTGCTGACAAGTCTCCAGAACCACCAGGACACCTACCTGACTTGCATGCTGTGAGATCTGCTCGCGTTCTTTGTTGCAGTTTTCCGTGTCTCCCCAAGCACCCTTTCATATTTTTATCTCCTCAAAATATGTTTTCTCATTCACAATGAAAATAGCTCTTTTTCCCTCTAGTTAAATATTACATACTCATTAGACAAAACTCACACCTAATGTACGAGTATTTGGAATCAAAAGAGAGCCTGCCTGAATTGCTACCACCCTAATGTAAATCAAAATCTTTGTAGTCATGTGTTTGTTGACTATTAGGGTTCATTCTTCTGAGAATTTCTTATTCATAACCTTTCACCGCTTTTATCATCTTTTTCTTACCAGGTTGTAAACACTATTTGTACAGCACTAATAGTAACCACTTTCGTCAACTGCTTTGCAAATAGTTTTAGTAGTTTCACTATATCAAAGTTTTTGTATTTGTACTATTTATTGATATATTTATATAGTTTGTGCATTTGATATTTTGCTGTATATATTTATACAGTCTAATACATCTGTTCTTTCTTTTGTAGCCTCTGGGTGTCCTGTTGCAGGGAGATTTTTCTGGAACCCTGTTGAGCTGGAAGGGACCTGAGCATGATTACATTTACCACAAAAACCGGGAGAAGTCAGTTTGTCATGTTTCCTGGATGCGTTAACGTCTCTTGTTCCTGCATAGTGATGTAAACCTGTGTCTAAAATGGCAAGGATGTCCACAACCTGGGCTAGTTCTCTCCTGGCAAGACCCCACCTCCACCAAATGTGTCACAGTTGCAGAGACTCCAGGGACAGGGCAAATAAGGCAAAAAATAAGGCAAATAAAGACATGGCCCCTGTGCATGTGGTCTGCAAGCTTAGCTCACTTCTGTTCCTTTCTAGATCAGAACCCATTCACCTCCTGGTGCTCTCTACTATGACCGTCCAGCAGCATCTCAACCTCAGATGCCCCAGAACAAACTTTTGATGTCCACATCCTGCTCAACTTGCTGTACTCTCCAGTCTTCTTTATCTTGATAACTGGCAATTTTATTTCATTCAGTTCCTTGGATCAAAAGCTCAACCCATCCTTGACTCCTTTATGAAACCTTCTTGGCCCTTCCATCACACAGATCCAGATCTTACCTCTTCTTCCCTCACCGCTGCTACCACCCTGGTGGTGGAACTGGCTAGAGTTATTTTTTTTTTTAAGATTTTATTTATTTATTTATTTATTTATTTATTTATTTATTTATTTATTTATTTATTTATTTTAGAGAGAGAGAGAGAGAGCACATGAGTGGGCAGGGGGAGGAGCAGGTGGGGAAGGGACAAAAATCTGAAGCAGACTCCCCAGTGAGCCTGGAGCCAGAGGCTGGGCTCAATCCCACAACCCAGACCAGATATCGTGACCTGAGGTGAAACTAAGAGTCGGAAGCTTATCCGACTGAGCCACCCAGGTCCTCCTGGAACTGGCTACAGTTCTTAAGGAACTGTATTCCTTTCTCTTCACCATCATGGAATACCACCTTTGTACATCCCCACCCCTACATTGTACCTACATTGTGTTTGAAATAATCACAGAGATGGTCTCTCAGAATGATACTCTTCTCCACAGCTGTTAAATATTACTAAAAGAGATACTAATGGAGGATGAATCACACACCCAATAAGGCAACATCTTTTCATTTCCAGTCGCTTTTAATTTGGGAGTGTGTCCATGTAGAAAATGCATGGAAAAAATAATTATCCATTTCAAAAAAACTTTTCCCTAGAAATAAGCAGCACATACCACTTGCAAAGAGTTTATAAATCCTTTGTTTAGGTTTATACATCATCTGCTGATCTTTAGACTTATTTTAAGGTATTTAAGATGGAGTATTTGGATGACATTTCTCTTCTAAATATGTGATATATACGTGAAAATATATATTCCTTCTTCATATGTGATTCAATTTATATGAAAACACATTATTTTATTCTAATATATCTTAAATATTTCATTTTATCATTTTGGTTATATCTATTAGCTTTATCAATGGCCATAAGCAAAATAGCAAGCTGTGGATCTTATGAAATATCTTTTAGATGTATTGTTTAAGGAGTTATTATTTTTCTAAGATTTTTGTAGACTATATTTTTTTTGTTAACTTCTCTTTTTTTCAAAGGTTTTATATATTTATTCATGAGAGACACACACACAGAGAGACATAGGCAGAGACATAGGCAGAGGAAGAAGCAGGCTCCATACAGGGAGCCCGATGTGGGACTTGATCCTGGGACTCTGGGATCACTCTCTGAGCCCAAAGCAGATGTTCAACCACTGTGTCACCCAGGCATCCTTGGTTAACTTCTTAAAACTATTTCCCCCTTTTTATTTCTCTATGTCATGATGGAGTAGTATATTAAGACACATTTGACTGATGACTAAAAGGTTACCTGATGTAAGAAAAAAATACAATACTGTCATCAAGGCCTAGAGATGAGGGTCTTGAGCCAACAGACCCCCGGAAAACAGTGCATCAGATGAGGCTTCTGAGAACTTTGAACTTCAGTGAGCAGTTGTATGAAAGAGAACTCCATTGTTTGGAGAAATATCTTACAATAATGCACTCTGATATCCAAGCACACTACATTCATTATTTTATAAAGTAAAAAACACTGTTCTAAACACTGTGAATGTAATATAACCATTCTCTTTCATTTATTTGAATGGTAAATGACAGTATCTAAAAATCATAAAATTAAAATAGCAGTCCTTTCTTAGAAGTGCATTTCTATCTAAATGAAATCTACTGTACCTGAGGGTCTATGTTTAGTGCAAGAATTTTCACTCAAGCTCAGTCTACAGCCAACACCGTGTGCTTTGACGTTAAGATTCTGAAAGCATTCATTTTTCCCCCAATTCCAATCCTATTTGATATACTTAAATATATATTTTCTAGAAGTGAAGGGGAAGAATGTCAGAGATTTTTTTTATTTGTGCTTTCCACTTACTATTTGATTTTTCATAAGTAAGCCTCAAATGAGTTTGTTTTCCTTTTGAAAACCTCACACTTCTAGGAGTCTTCACTGTAAACAGGGGGTAGAATGTACCAAGTAACCTAGCAACCATCCAAATTCCATCCACATTCCTGGCCTCTGCTCTGGTTCTACAGGCAAGAACCATTCACTCTGGGAACAACAAGAAAGCCGAAATTTTTGGGACCTCACTGGGGAATGAGCAGTGAGCAAAGCACTATTCAACAACACAGTTTTGCTTTTTACAATATCCCTAGGGTTCTTAAATTTTGGTAAGAGGACCAAGATTTGGGTTCAATTAATGTGGAAGAGAGTGCCATGGACTGATGGGAGAAGAAGTTTAAGGAGTAGGGGGCATTAAAAGTGTGTTTTCTGACATGTTAAGGTCACAGCACATGAACAGGTGTTTCCTCTGAGAGCAGGATTGGAGTAGGCTGATGATTATTAGGTGAAATGACAAGAGAAGTGGAGAAGAGGGAACACGAGCTTGAAGGCATGCCAACATCCAGAGACCTAATGAGGATGAACTGGCTAAGGAGATTGAAAAGGGCCAGTGATAAGCAAGGGCACACCAAAAGCTACTCCAATTAGTGTAAAGAGGTGAGTGATTAACCATGCCAAGTTCTGTTCATGGGTAGGCAGGATGACAACAAAATGACAGCTGATTCTGGCAGCATGGGAATCCTTGGAGACATTGACAAGAGTTACTTCAGAGCAGTCCTGGAGTCAAAGCATGATGGGAAACTGGAAGTGGCTTCCAGGGAGTGGTGGGACTGGTAATTAGCATAATGGCGTGTCTCAGTATTGCATTGCCTTTACCTTTGTGATTTGGGGCCAAACATTTGGAATCAAAATGCTAAACTATATGATCTTTATTTTCCATCAGAACATTTCTCTACTCTATAGCCTCTCTTTAGTTAAATACACTTTTCCACAGTTAACTTTCTTTTCTCTTTCTTTTTCTTTTTTGGTCTCTCTTTTTCAGTAGCGGAGTAGAAAAACACCTATCATTAGTCAGTCTATCAGAAAATGTGGGTTAATATTACTAATCCAAAAAGTTACATGGAAAATGGAAATTTTAAACTTTTGGAATGGAAACAATTATGTAATTTCTATTCAGGCCATTTTATATAATATAAAATACATACCCCCCCCCGCATATTTGACATTTTTTAACATTATTATTTTGCTGATTTTTTTTTCAGATTCAGAGGCAGATCATTTTTTTTAAACCAACACATGCCTACTTTGTAGGACTGCTTTAATATCATCTACTGAAATATTTTATATTCACGAAGTAATTTGAGTGCCTCAGGAAATCTGTTATAAACGAATAAACAAAGAACTAGCTATTTCTTTAATTTGTTCCAAGATTGAGTGAAACTCTTCGTTGTGATTGAGGGATGAGTATTAAACAGAGATAATCACAGATGAAGACATGTCACAAATGTTAGCTTTTATGTCCCTCTTTCACTGATAAAATCCATGAGAATCCTTCATAGAACCTTCAAATTCATGACAGCTGTGCCAAACTACAGATGTGGGATGCGATCTTTCTAAGGTGGGTCCCCACTGCATCCAGGGAGGCTGGGAAGGAGGCTGCCTCCCTGGCCTCTGTGTGTGCCCTTGCCTCTCAGCTGCCATCCCAGCAATAAACAGTGGCTCACAGGATTAGAATCCTTTCAAGGGCTCTAGCAAGAGTAGCCTTGAAGAAACAGAGCCCAGAGCTGGGGTGATGGGCTGGAATTCATTTGCCCATCAGCCTCAGAACAGAGGAGCCACATAGACCCAAACATGTGGCTGTGTGGGGGTAGCATTAGGTCCCCCTTGTATGCAGTGCTCTTTAATACGTATTCAGCTTTTGTTTGCACAAGAAACAAACCATCTCTCTCTCCTTAACTGCCAAAACGATTTAACTGGCTTGCATTGGAGTGGTACATTTGATCTAACTGATGAACCACTGCTGAAAAGTTATTATTAACCATACATTAGGGATCCCCCCTTGTGTCGCACAGGTCTGTGGGTTTTCATAAGTGCATAATGTCGTGTATCTATCATTACAGTATCATACAGAATGGTTTCACTATCCTAAAAAATGAATAACCCCCTTTTCCTTTTGAAGTAGTTTATCCACATATCACTTGCAGAAGTCATCCACCTCACCACATCTTCAATGATGGTTCATGACCTGGGAGGTTTTTTTAACAACTCTTATGGAGGGGCTGACTGCCTGGCAGGTCCACAGTCATTGGGTGCTTGCTATATGGATGGTCAAATGGTCAGTTACTACTTCTATCTTGTCAAGATAGAATTTCAGACATTAGGACTAGCAAGTGAGAAGGTGATTAGCTAGATAGCTAGGCTTCATACTTAAGGTCAAACGGGTAAAAATGATGAAGTACGATATACAGTGAAGGGTTCTCAGGGTGCTAAATTCACAGAAACATGAAACAAAAGACAGGAAAAGAGGCAACGCCATCATTAAAGTGAGGTTAAGTCACAAACAAAATTCTGTTATCTTTTCACCACGTTCTTTTGCAGGAGAGTGAGTTTCCTCGTGAAGCAAGTTCAAGCTTCCTTTCTTTGCAAGGAGGCCTCAGTTCCAATCAATAGCTGCCACAGAACTCAGGCCCTGGGTTAGCTCGGTGGCAGAGGTGTGGGCCTAAACAGAACAGAGGGACAGATGAGGAGTTCAAAGTACATGGAGAGTGCCTCAAATTCCTCGGGCCTGCAGGGCTCACATTTGAGCATCACATTTTCAAGAAAACTTAAGAAGAAGAGCTAGCTGAAATGCTTCGGTTGGGAAAGATCAATAAAACACCAGCTCTTAAGATCGATGCAAAATTAACAGCATGGAGGAGAGACAGTGCAGTGAAGCAGAAAAGCACATCATTTAGAGGCAGTGCTAAGTTCAAATCCAGCCCCAGTCAGCACCAATGTGTCCTCCCCTAGCTCACTATACCCCCAGGCCTTCAAATTTTTTCACCTAGAAATGAAGAAAATAATCATTTTGGAAATTATGTTACGTCAACTTCATGGAGGATTTAACTCCCAGTGGGTAAGGACAAAAATTTTTACCACTCTTTTTTGTGCTATGTAGCCTATTAAGTAAGTTTATATTTTTTAATTGAAGTCCTTTTCTTTCTGTAGAAAAGCTCCATCATTGTATTATCTGTCTCATAGCACAGTACGCTTTGTGTTGGCTGATTGTTCATTGTGGCTTGATGAAAAATGCCTTCACATTTTTAATTTGCTTGAATTATTCTATTACTATGAATAGACAGTCTGGAGAGAAATAATGATTTGTCTCCCATTAGGAGAAATGTGTTTCACATCACAAATTTAAATTATCTGTTGAACTTCTTTTCAAGAATGGCCTTTAAAAAAATATGGTGATAGCAAGAGTACAGTAAGTTTTTCTAAGCCAACAAGACAGAGGATTTGGAATATAGATGATTATCCTTTCAGAGAAAGAGAAAACAAGTAGCAAAGCTGTGTTTTAGCCAGTTTGCCTTGCTAGAAGGAAGGAGCTTGACCTTACACACAGAAGCAGCCCTGCAGAGACATGTGCCACACAGCAAAGGAGTCTCACCAAGGTACAGGTAAGCACAGGCATGAGCTTGGAGCCCTTTGTTGTTGTTGTTGTTATTATTATTATTATTATTAATTATTTGTTTTCAGCTCCTTTCTCCTCATGTGAATTGCTGCTGACTTTATATATACCCACATCTGCAGTAGAGTTTAGAAAAAGATTAGGAGGGGATCCCAGGGTGGCTCAGCTGTTTGGTGCCTGCCTTCAGCTCAGGGCAAGATCCTATAGTCCCAGCATTGAGTCCTGCCTTGGGACGGGACTGCTGTGTGGAGCCTGCTTCTCCCTCTGCCTGTGTCTCTGCCTCTCTCTCTGTCTCTCTCTGTGTCTCTCATGAATAAATAAATAAAATCTTAAAAAAAAAAAAAAGAAAAAGATTAGGAGACCCCACAGAACCTTCAGATCAATCAAAAGTTTTTCTTCACATAGCAGTGAAAGCTTTATGTAAAACCAGCAACCAAAGACAGTTAAGAGAACATTTAGTATGCACTAGTCGGTGAGCTCAAAAATAGTAAAATGCATTTTTAACAATCATCCTGACTTTAATCAGTCTGTTTTCATATTGTTTAAAACTCTCAATTTTTTATGTCAAACCTTCTGTTTTTAATTGAGCTCTCATATTATTGTTTGTCATGTGATTCTCCTTAACTCACACGCTGCCAGTGCACTCACCACACTTCTGACCCCAGGGGTGTGGGAGTTGTCCCCACAGCAAGAAGTTCTATGACACCAGATCAGGCTCCCAATTTAACTCAATTCTGACACTAACTAGCTAGAGATGGCACCTTATCTCACAGGTTAAGGGATCAGTCCCACGAGACTCCACCCATTTTATTTTCCATTCCAAGGGATAGGTTCCCACGTTACCCACAACTTCTGTCTGACTAGTCTACAACTCAGAGATTTCCATGGCCTCCTCCCCCCTTGGATTTATTTGCCAGACCAGCTCACAGAACTCAGGGAAACACTTACATTTTCCAGTTTATTAAAGGATATGAGAAAGGACACAGATGGACACATAAAGTGAGGTCTAGAAGGGTCCTAGGTACAGGAACATCTGTCACCATGGAGTTGGGTGCATCACCCTCTCATGTTCACTGACCTGGGAGCTCTCTAAACCCTCTATGTTGGGATATACAGAGACTTTCTCATGTAGGCAAGGACCAATTAATAACTCCTGCCTAGCCCTCCCCTCTCTGGAGAATCGGGGTAGGGCTCAAAATTCCAAGTCTGTGGTTATGGCTTGGTATTTCTGGTGAGCAGCCTCCATCCAGGAGCCCATCAAGAGTCACCTAATTAGAGCAAAGACACTGATATCATCTCAGAAATTCCAAGGAATTTAGGAGCTCTGTGTCAGGAACTAGGGTCAAAGACCAAATATTAGAACAAAAGATGTTCTTGGTGCTCTTACCACTTAGGAGATTACAGGATTTCAAAAGCTCTGTGCCAGTAACTAGGGGAAGACACCAACATGTATACTTCTTACTATTTGACTGAGTCCCAAAGCAAACATCTTTCTGTACATGGACAAATGCCATGTGCAAATTAGCATATCACTAGTCTGCCCATGGGCGTAGCTAAATCAATAATTTAGGATTTTTCTTGTGGTCATTCTTGCTTTTCTAACTTCAATTGATCTCAACTAGGAACTATTAATAATAGAAATGAGAAGTGAAGACAGTACAACTAGATGAGAAACATCACAACCAAGCCACTAAAACCAATGCTTCTCTTCCTTAGTTCAAATGTGGCATCTGATCGTGAGTCACTGAGAGACAGAGAAAGATTGCAAGTAGGTAAGAGCTCATATTCAAGGCCAGAGACGATGTTTGTTTAGTTTCCTAACTCTTGTTAGAATTCAATCCTTGCTCCAACATTGGCACATGAAAAACAAACATTTATCACTCAATAAATATGTAACAATTGAGTACCAAAACTATTGAAGGTACTGAGAATGCAACAGTCAGAAAACAGGAAAGTTTTTGTCTTCAGGGGGCTTACATTTTCATGCAACCTGGAGAAAAAAATTAATTCATAAATATCAAACATATTTCAAGAAATAGAAAATTCTAAGAACACAGATGAAGAAAGGGAATGGATACAAAGTGATGGAATGTACTATTTTAGGTAAGGCAAGAGAGAAGGCTCTTGAGTAAGATATCTCTGCAAGAAACCTGAATGAGTGAAGAAGTGAACCATATGCATATATGAGGGAAGAGCATTCCAGGCTGAGGGGACAGCAAGGACCAATATGCTGTGCTAGGACCATGCATGGGGTATCCTACAACCACGTAATAGGCTAATGTAGCTCAGCTAAAGCGAAAAAGAAGAGTGAACGAGAGGAAGAAACTATGATCTGTGGCAAAGAATTCTGATTTTACTCTGATCAAGATGGAAAGCCTCGCAGGAGTTCAAGGAGGCAGTGTCTTGCTCTGATTTTGAATTTAAAAAGGTGGTCTTGCCATTGTGTAGAGAAGGGACCATGGAGGAGCCAGAGGGAAGCTGGGGAGCCAGGTGGAGACTTTTGCAATATCGTCTGTAGTAGATGCTGATGGCTGGGACAATAATGAGAGCAATGAAGGTAGTTAGAGAGGAAATTGGGCCAGGAGGTTATAATGAGAGCCAAGGAGGACTCCAATTTTTGGACCAGAACAATTAGAAAAACGGAGTTGCCCTTAGTAAAATGGGGAATGTGGACAGGAAATAAGTTTATGTGTCGGGGAACCGAGATTCAGTTTGGGACTTGTCACACTTGGTTATTTTATTGGACAGCTGGATGGAACCAAACAGTCACTTTGATTCACAAGCTAGATGTCAAAGGGAGCAGATTTAGATATTTACATGTTGGACACATCCGCTATTAGCAGAATTCAAAGCCATGCATCTATGTGTGATCATCCAGGAAGTGAGTATTGATAAGAATAGCATCTGCCTTGCAGACAGAGGATAAGACTTCTTTGTTTTTCTGTGTCTCCCATGGAAAGATCTCAAAAAAAAAAAAAAATCCCAGAGAAATGACTACAATCTTAGAAATTCAGTAGTCATTAGGAAGACGCATGTGACCGTGGGTCAGAAATGCTACTGCAATGGTTTAATAGCCAAAGTCAATCTCGTCTTCTAAGTAGTAAGGTGAAAGCAGCTCTAGATGGGGTGATAGGCATCCAGTCACTCCCTTTCCAGAGTCTCAGTTCCTCATTTCCAAAATCTAGCAGTTGGATACTCTCAAAGTTTCCTTCATGTTTCAAAAGCTGATTTGCTTATTTTGCTATTTATTTATTGCATTCCATAATAGCAGATGGATAGAGTATTTTTTATTGTAATCTATTCTCTCTCTCTATATATATATATAGAGAGAGAGAAATATATATATATTTATGTATATATGTATATATATAGAGAAATATATATTTATGTGTGTATATATATGTATATATATATGTATATATATGTATATATATACACACACCCATATATATGTGTATATATGTATATATATATGTATATATATGTGTATATATATACACACACCCATATATATACATATACATGCAGAGAGAGAAATACAACTTTAAGAACTAAATTTTGGTCTAACCAAATGCCTTTCAGAATTCATATGTCATGTATTACTCTTAAATTCATACTGGAAGGGATCCCTGGGTGGCACAGCAGTTTAGCGCCTGCCTTTGGCCCAGGGCGCGATCCTGGAGACCCGGGATCGAATCCCACATCAGGCTCCTGGTGCATGGAGCCTGCTTCTCCCTCTGCCTATGTCTCTGCCTCTCTCTCTCTCTCTCTCTCTATCATAAATAAATAAAAAAAAATTAAAAAAAAATTCATACTGGAAGTAGTTTTCTCCTCTTTTCATCTTCTGATTTTCTGGACATCAATGCTATTGAGGATAATCCAATTGGTCAATAGATCTGTGTTCATTGAACTGCAGCTGTGAATCCAGGATTCCAGAAATTCCACTGTCAGTTTCTATGTGGGTTTTCCTCCAAGATTTAACAAGTGCTTTTCTTCTATAAGTTCTGACTTGTACAATATAAACTATGCCACCTTTCACTTCATCAAACACTATAAACACAGAATTAGATACGATGCCTAAAGGCAATGCTAAACTATGCAGGATTCATATTGAGCCATCAGAACAAGTTGGAGCATCACATCATAATTCTTTACCCTAGCTCTTTCCCAGGCATTAATACCAAGGTTTCCTGAGGTCACAGGGAGAAGATGACAGAGGAATTTAGAGTTAGTCGAGTAAATTAAATCATAATGTCAAAAAATTCAAAACACCTGCAACCACAATATATTAATTCTTTTAAAACTCCTACCTTTTACAAAGCACATCTTAGAAGAAATGCATAAAAGACAGTTTGTTTAAAAGCATTTCCTATACCAGCTAGAACATTTATATAAAAATCAGAGGGTTTTTCTTTTATATTTAGCCCTTACCTTACCTTATTCAATATGCCCCTACACACATAGTTTCACAGTTATGCCATGCATTTAACTAAAAGAGAATCTCTAAAGGAATCACAAACTCAATATACAATGGGAAATAAATGAGGAGAAAAAGATGTCATTTCCAAACAATGGAATTATAAGAAGAATTGCTTAATGATATAGGGAAATGTTCCTGACAATATTAAGTGAAAAATGTACAAAAACAATATGATTTTAAAATTTTACAAAGAAACATACATTTCAGGGACACCTGGGTGGCTCAGTGGTTGAGCATCTGCCTTCGGCTCAGGGCATGATCCCAGAGTACTGGGATTGAATTCTGCATCGGGCTCCCTGCATGGAGCCTGCTTCTCCCTCTGCCTGTGTCTCTGCCTCTGTCTCTGTGTCTCTCATGAATAAATAAATAAAATCTTTAAAATATATATATTTCAAAATAGTAGTGATTTTTAAAGGCTAAAATGTTTCTTCAAATGACAGAGTTTGTAATTTATTTTTACTTTATTTTTTATTATTTATTATAATAAGCTGTATTACTTTATATTTAGAAAAATGATAATTTCTGGATGGGCCAGAAGTGCAAAGCATTCAACTATTAGAATTATGTTGCAAGCAATGCTATAGAGGTTTGGCTTTCCAATATTGCTGTATTTTGATGATCACCTTTGTACCTGATAGCCAACAGCTCTTCACTTATAGGTAAATATGCCTTATGCTTGTTTTCCCAGAACTCTGACTTGGATAGGGTCAGCCATCCTTTTCCATAGGCCTAAATAAGTTTTAACACTGTGAAAGAAACAATTATTCAGTGACAATTGTTAAAGATGGTAAGGGAGACTTTATTCAGGAGGGACATCACAATGGTTGTAGGGACCACTGCAACAGCATCTTGCAGTGAGTGCAAGATTGGACTGAACTGAAAACAGCAGAGGCAAGTGAGATAGCCAAGAAGAACAGGGGAGGAGTCAGTGGGTGGAAACTTATAAAGGGGTAGCAGGATTCTGTCTAAAGTGATGTAACAGGATTCTTGCTGGAGGAATGCCAGAGTGAGCAAACATCAGCTAGTGGACTATGGAAGATAAAGAACCCTGTTATATATCCAGGGTGATCAGACATGGATCATGTGGGATTCCAGCTGAACTAACTTAGCAGAATTCTTGCTAAAATTGGACAACGCAGAGACACACATGGAAGTCCAAAAGTCAAGGCCTGGTGGAGAAATTCAAGGGAGCCTGAATAGAGTTTGGTCAAGGACAGACTTTTTGTCAACACAAATCAGAAAAGTCCATTGGATATAAGTGGTGTGAACTCCAGAACCCAGTTTATATCTCAGCTAATTTGGATCAAATGATTTTCAAATTCAGGATACAGAGTAGGCACCTGGTTTGAATTCATCCAGGTGGGAAGGCTGCTCTTCAGGAGCCTCAGACACTAGGGAGTGGATGTGTAGTAACAATTCCTCATAATGCACATTTCACATTAATTCACAAAATAAAATATGTAGCAGGTGTCAATGTGATATATTCATACGTAAGTATAAATATTGTTATATGGTTGTTAATTGAAGTGGAGATTAACCTTAAGATGCATTACCTCTGATTTGGCCTTTATTCTAAGAGACTGGGAATCATTTCTGTGCCTAGTTATGCTCAGGGGAAATCAAGCCTATACATTAAGATGTAAACAATCCAAACACAGGAAGAGGAGATAGGGGAGAGATTATACAGAGTCTAATTTAAATACTGAAAAGTGAAACATTTTTAGAAACCAAAATGTATACACCTTCAAATTTCTCTTTCTTGCCTAATTTTGCAAGGCTTTGACACTAAATGAACATAAACTTAATCTTTTCATGCATTTACTTATTCACAGTCTTAAAGTATCTGTTTTATAATGGTGGTCTTCTTTTTACATTTTAGTTGTCTGGAAGGCAAAAGCCATACCTATTTAAGTTGACTCTGTCATACTCAAAGTGATAGCACTTGATTGCAATTATAAAAATTATGGCTATGATAACCCTGCTGCTAGTTTTCAGAAAAGGCTCCAGAAAATCCATTTCACAAGGGTAAAATGCAGTGTCGCTGAGGCAACATATTATTAACTCACAGGAACCATGGATATTCTTCAGAAAGACCGCAAATCATTATAAAAGTATAGACAAAAGGAAGAGGTACTAAAGTATTCACTCCAGGTGGCTTTTAGGCAACACACTAATTCTGGTGAACATGAATATAAATAAATATTCTGAACATGAATATAAATAAATAATAAATAAAATTGAATTCATCCCAATCTATCATAGAACTTCTTTGACAACATAAAAGTCAGCCAAATAAATCAGAATAATAAGATTTTGACAAAACAAGACATTTATCTATTTGCAGAGAAACATATTGGTCACACAAACTTATAAATTGCCAATAGAGTTTCTCCATCCATCACCAAGATTTCATCTAATGACAGGGAAATAATTACCACACCTCTACCATGTTGTGCAATCTTTTGATATGTCAGGAAGTGACACAATGCATAAATGCAGCCCTCAGTGTGTGGACAATACCTGTGAGGTGGGTAGATTTTTTTTTTCCAATAACAACCATCTAAATTCTCTCCTGAGTGAGTGTGGAATGTTTGTAATCGTTCAATGGCTTCAGGAATGGCGGCAGGGCCTTCCATGGTAGAATGAAGGTTTAATCTGAGCCTTTCTACAGGCTATCACAACCCTTTCCCCGTGAACATGTCACCCCCCAAAAAAAAAATCTAAAATAATTCAGATTCAGATTGAAAATAATTCAGATTCAGTTCCAACTCACTGGGTCTCTGCAGCTTAAAAATAGAATTTTCTCTAACCTGAAACCTGTAGGCATCCATTAGCATCAAATTTGAATATTTGAATAAATGAATTGGGAGCCTGTTCCCAAATTTTACATTATATTTTTCACATATATATTTTCTAAATATGTATATGAGAGAGGAAACCTGTCTAGAACTGAAAGAGAGTCAACTCAGATTGCAAAAGCAAACAAGGATCCTCGCAGGTAATCAGGCTTGGGAGGGCACACGTAAAGCCAGCTGTGTAATCAACAGCAAACACTGTCCCTCCCAAGGCCAGGCAGCAGCTATAAAACACCATAACAAGTCTTGAGTGAACACCGCTTTGTCAATGACACTCATAGGCCTACTTCGCTATGACTTGTCTGTTACGGGGGGTGTCCAATTGCTAAACCTCCCCGCCTTATGACAACATGGAATCCTTACTTAATCTTCACACACTTGCTGAGAAACAGCAAGGAATCGAGAACTGATCCCCACTGGCTTCTGCAGGACCTACCTCAGATCCCTACAGTGAGGACCCAGATTTTGCAAAAGACATTTCCTCCTGGCAGGGTCCATTGCTGGGTGCCTCTGAAGCAACCCCACCCCCAGCTGCAAATCAATATACCAGATCTTCTCAGACTATGGGTTTGTCCCTAGTGATCTGTAACTCATTAGATTTTCACAACTTGGAGGTTTTTTTCTGTGACTTGCCTAAGCCCCTCAGTACACCAAGACTGTAATAACGAGCACATTTGAGACCCCTTGAATCACACCATGTCCAGTCCTCTCTGTCCACAATTGCAGGAGTTTTTCACTGAACCAAGGGTCTGATGACCTCTTTGGCCCTGCCCTGCCAGGTTTCTTATTGGTCTCCCAGGATTTCAGGGTTATATATCTGGCTCTGTTAGACTATAGGTTTGCTCCTGGTGGTCTAGGAAAAAAAAAAAAAAAGAAGATGTTAGGCAGGCAGGCAGACAGAAAGAGATAGAGCTGTTTCTTCTGTTGGAAAGCAAATTCTTTTAGAGATTAAGATCCATTGAAAGCACCATTTGAGATATTTAACTTTCTAGTTTAATTATTCAATGATTTTTACTAACTTTTATGTAAGAATGACTATATTTATAACAGAAGAAATAAAGGATTCTGGCGGTGGGTGTGTGAAGCTCTCTTGGAGCATTCATTTTCAGAGAATGGTTTCTTTTTTTCCTGAGAATTCCTGATCCCCTTCATAAAAACAATTTTACTGCTCTTTTATGATTATATGAGTGATACATCTTGGCCCCTTTATTCACTAGATAGCTTCCTTTTTTAACAATCAGGCAAGAACAGAGGAGACAGGCTGATTAGCAGATTTTTCCCTCCTTTCAAACCACTGTGACCTAGGATCAGAACCCTCTGATAATTTATGCTGCTACTTTAGGATCCAGTTTCATTCTACAACTGGTTGTAGCACGAAATGAACTAAAATAAACTCAGTTGAATGGCACTGAACTGAATGGAAATAATGGAATTTCCAGGACAGTTGATGCCTTAAGGAGAGACCAGCTACCTCACCTGCCTTTCTCCCAGATGTCCCAACACAGTGACCAACACATTCAAGTCTCTGAGTGCATGACCATTGGATTTTATTACCAGCAATCTCTCCCTCTCTACATAATCTACACAGGTTTTTTTTTTTTTTTAATCAGGGCTGGAAATACCATTGAATTGTATCTAGAGAGAACTGTAAGCTCAATGCCAAAGCACATAACTCCATTCAAATATGCCTATATTTTAGTCAGATGTGAGAAAACAAAATTCAGAAAACAAGCCGGAAAGGAAAAGAAGAACTTGAATGTACTGAACACCAATTTCCCCCCGTTTACCTGGTTTCTCCTTCCTCATCCCATTGACCATCTCTTCTATTCCCATCCCCATAATTTGTTTAGTGCTTGTGTGATGTTTACTACATGCCAGTCAGCATGCTAAGCACTGTCCATGCATTGTCACATTGGATCCTCACCGCAGGGCACTGGTACTAACACCACTGAATGGAGGGGGAAAGAGACTCGCTCAAGGCCACCTCATCAGTCAATTTTTTTTAATAAATTAATTTTTTATTGGTGTTCAATTTACCAACATACAGAATAACACCCAGTGCTCATCCCGTCAAGTGTCCCCCTCAGTGCCCGTCACCCAGTCACCCCCACCCCCCGCCCTCCTCCCCTTCCATCCCCCCTAGTTCATTTCCCACAGTTAGGAGTCTTTATGTTCTGTCTCCCTTTCTGATATTTCCCACACATTTCTTCTCCCTTCCCTTATATTCCCTTTCATTATTATTTATATTCTCCAAATGAATGAGAATATATGTTTGTCCTTCTCCGATTGACTTACTTCACTCAGCATAATACCCTCCAGTTCCATCCACGTCCAAGCAAATGGTGGGTATTTGTCGTTTCTAATGGCTGAGTAATATTCCATTGTATCCATAAACCACATCTTCTTTATCCATTCATCTTTCAATGGAAATCAAGGCTCCTTCCACAGTTTGGCTATTGTGGACATTGCTGCTATAAACATCAGGGTGCAGGTGTCCCGGCGTTTCATTGCATCTGTATCTTTGGGGTAAATCCCCAGCAGTGCAATTGCTGGGTCGTAGGGCAGGTGTATTTTAAACTCTTTGAGGAACCTCCACACAGTTTTCCAGAGTGGCTGCACCAGTTCACATTCCCACCAACAGTGTAAGAGGGTTCCCTTTTCTCCGCATCCTCTCCAACATTTGTGGTTTCCTGCCTTGTTAATTTTCCCCATTCTCACTGGTGGGAGGTGGTATCTCATTGTGGTTTTGATTTGTATTTCCCTGATGGCAAGTGATGCGGAGCATTTTCTCATGTGCATGTTGGCCATGTCTATGTCTTCCTCTGTGAGATTTCTCTTCATGTCTTTTGCCCATTTCATGATTGGATTGTTTGTTTCTTTGCTGTTGAGTTTAAGAAGTTCTTTACAGATCTTGGAAACTAGCCCTTTATCTGATACGTCATTTGCAAATATCTTCTCCCATTCCGTAGGTTGTCTTTGAGTTTTGTTGACTGTATCCTTTGCTGTGCAAAAGCTTCTTATCTTGATGAAGTCCCAATAGTTCGTTTTTGCTTTTGTTTCTTTTGCTTTCGTGGATGTATCTTGCAAGAAGTTACTGTGGCCGAGTTCAAAAAGGGTGCTGCCTGTGTTCTCCTCTAGGATTTTGATGGAATCTTGTCTCACATTTAGATCTTTCATCCATTTTGAGTTTATCTTTGTGTATGGTGCAAGAGAGTGGTCTAGTTTCATTCTTCTGCATGTGGATGTCCAATTTTCCCAGCACCATTTATTGAAGAGACTGTCTTTCTTCCAGTGGATAGTCTTTCCTCCTTTATCGAATATTAGTTGATCATAAAGTTCAGGGTCCACTTCTGGGTTCTCTATTCTGTTCCATTGATCTATGTGTCTGTTTTTGTGCCAGTACCACACTGTCTTGATGACCACAGCTTTGTAGTACAACCTGAAATCTGGCCTTGTGATGCCCCCGCTATGGTTTTCTTTTTAAAAATTCCCCTGGCTATTTGGGGTCTTTTCTGATTCCACACAAATCTTAAAATAATTTGTTCTAACTCTCTGAAGAAAGTCCATGGTATTTTGATAGGGATTGCATTAAATGTGTAAATTGCCCTGGGTAACATTGACATTTTCACAATATTAATTCTGCCAATCCATGAGCATGGAATATTTTTCCATCTCTTTGTGTCTTCCTCAATTTCTTTCAGAAGTGTTCTATAGTTTTTAGGGTATAGATCCTTTACCTCTTTGGTTAGGTTTATTCCTAGGTATCTTATGCTTTTGGGTGCAATTGTAAATGGGATGGACTCTTTAATTTCTCTTTCTTCAGGCTCATTGTTAGTTTATAGAAATGCCACTGATTTCTGGGCATTGATTTTGTATCCTGCCACGCTACCAAATTGCTGTATGAGTTCTAGCAATCTTGGGATGGAGGCTTTTGGGTTTTCTATGTAGAGTATCATGTCATCGGCGAAGCGGGAGAGTTTTACTTCGTCTTTGCCAGTTTGAATGCCTTTAATGTCTTTTTGTTGTCTGATTGCTGAGGCTAGGACTTCCAATACTATGTTGAATAGCAGTGCTCACCAGTCAATTTTGAGCCACATTCTACTCAAGTCTAACCTCCAAATCTCTGAACCCACATCATTATTTACTGCAGTGGTGAAATATGGAGTTGAGACAATACTGTTAGTATACACACTGCAACTAAATAGGAACTCTCAAGAAGCCCAACACTGAAGTTAGCACAATTTCTGTCTCTTCATTGTTTCCCTCATCTACCTCAGTGTCCTGTAAGTTCTCCTAGCACTTGATGCCAACCCTGACCTCTCATCCAGCTGCCCTTCTTTATCTTGCCCCAATCAGCTCAGGACTGGTTTAAAATTATATGGGAAGGGGTGCCTCAGTGGCTCAGTTGGTTAAACACCTGACTCTTGATTTCAGCTCAGGATTGTGGGATGTATCCCTGTTCGGTGCTCAGCACAGAATCTTCTTGAGCTTCTCTGTCCCTCTGCTCCTCTCCTCCTATTCTCTCTAAATAAATAAATAAACAAATAAAATCTTTAAAAAAATTATGTGGGAAAACTACTTCATTTGCATGAAATCATATCGAATATCTAAGAGGATAGGCAGATAGATGTTGAACCAATAACTTCCCTCCTCGTGTCTTGATACACTTAGGCATGATAAATACAAATCAGCTAATACATTTATTAATGTTTTTTTAACCGTATAAACAACTCACATACAAAGTTACATCTGAGTTTTATGACATTTTTTTCTGCCTTGGTTGCTGTTAACTGAGTACATTTCTATTTGTGAATCATCAGATAATGAATTTATATTTAGGAACAGAAAATCATTTCACTTGATAAGTATGCAGGTGTTGCTGTCTCAGAGCCCCAGATACCAGACACAGATGCTGAACACAGTTTCATGGCAGGATTCACTACTTGAAGATGCTCCGGGATCATAAGGCTTCCCAAAGACTCAATTTTCAAAATAACTGTTACGATTTCCACATAGCAGATCAGCAAACCATTTTTTCATTATAAATCTCTTTTGTTGGGAAACAATCTACTTGAATTCTAGGTAGTACGCTCACTTTAATGTTCTTCTTTTCTACAGAAATCTATTAAAAATAAATCCACAATCTTGCAGATTTAGCTAAAAGATTAATGCCAGACTTCTTAAAAAAGAAAATGACTTGGGTAGAATTCTGATTGAACAGCATGTGCTTCTCTCTCTCCTTTGGTTGTTTTATTCTGCTTTTTATTTTTTCAGTTTCGTTTTTGTTTTCATCAAAATTATAAGTGCATGGAGTTGAGTCAAGTAGTTCTTTTAAACACAATAGGAAGAACAATGGAGCTCTGGCTTCATTGTCCAACAAGCATCTGCATTTCCCACCTTGTGGCGGCACCTTTTTCATAGTGACTGTTGTTCATAGTAATCTCTATAACTCTTAAGTAGCTTCTAATGCTTCTTTGATATTTCTACTTTACAAATAATCTATAGGCTTCCCTCTAAGAAAAATGAAGATTCAAGTCTCTTTCACTCTCTCTCATCCCAACCAACCACCTGTATTATCTCACAAAGCTTAGTTAGATCACTGTTGAATTATTATATTTATGTCCTTGTGGGAATATACATTAACCCATAATAATTTTTCCATGCCTGTTACACAGTACCTTTGTTTTACCTGGAATTAATAATTGCACATTTTTGGAAAGTTTTATACATACTTATCACTAACTCATTTGCAAATTTATGTTTAAAGATTTTATTTTTATTTATTTAAGAAACAAAGCAAGCATGAGTGGTAGGGAGGGGCAGAGAGAGAGAAGCAGACTCCTCACTGAGCAGGGAGCCCGATGTGGGGCTCCCCAAAACCCTGAGATCATGACCCGAGCTGAGGCAATGCTTAACTGACTGAGTCACACAGGCACCCCGACACTCCAGTGATTAAGCTTCATCTCAGAAGTTTCAAGCACATACAGTACTCCTAATAACTTCATCTTAGGGGAAACATCACCTTCTGATCTCTTCGGGTCTGGACAGGTTTCTTCCTGGGGCATCTCTCCAGCTGCCTCTTTCTTAACTCCTATTTTAAAATTAGAATCCTGTGCTTGGGTCCTATATCTTCCTCATTGTTGGTTTAGCTTATTTTTTGATGGAGCATATTCTCAATAGCATCCTAAAAAAACATGTGTGTGGGAAGTAAATTTTACAAAGCTTTGGTCTTTCTTCTTGATTGTGAATCAGTTTCCCTTGGGGTATGTAAGGTATTACCACGGACTTCTTGCTTCCAATATTGTTTTTGAAAAGTCTAAAGCCACTCTGATTCCTGACCCTTTGTATGAACTCCCCATCTGGAAGCTTTTGGGTACTTCCCCCTATTTGAAATTCAGAATTAAATGTTGGGTGTATTTCTATTTTTATAGGTTATGCTATCCACTCATTGGGCCCTTTTCATCTACAAACTCATCTTCCATAAATCTGGGTAATTTCTCAATTTTTTTGCTCTGAGAATTTCTTCTCCTCCCTTTTTGTCTTTTTTCTCTCTGTTATTCAGATGTTACAATTTGCAGACTAAATCTTTAATTTTTGTGTTTTCCCTTTCTCTCTCATTCTCCTGTATCTCCTGTTGAATATTTTATTTCTATCATATTCTTATTTCCTGGAGCTTTCTTTTTATTGTTGTTTGCTGATTATTCAATTTATACAAAATCTGTTTTAGTGCATAGATATCTGCTTTCATCTTTCTGTAAAAATAAGCGCATTTTTTTTTCCTCCAGGAATAATCTTGGTTTCAAGTTACTTTTCTCTTCCAGTTTGTTTTGTTCACTTTCTTATTAGAAGCTTTTCCCAGACAACTAGTGATCTTGAAGCATTCACATTTAAAAAACAAAAATTGATTATGATTGTATGCTGATGAGCCTTCTTAACTGTGAGCCATGACCTTTATTAAATGGAGATCTGCTGGATTTTTTGTTTGGAAACTGTGAGAGCAGAGGTTTTCCTGCACTGACCCAGTCAGATTGCTCAGTGAAAACCCTTCCAGTCTTTTGCCTTGAGGCTAAAAGCCTGACCCCCTTTTAGGGAGCCAAAGTGGGGAAGAGTTTGGGTGTCTCAAAACTCAGTTTGCAAAATTTCACTTATTACCCTCTTGTTTATAGAATGGTATCTCCATCCTCAAATCTTCTGGAAAGATTTCCAACCCCAAACCATCTGTTTCACCCAGGGTCCTAGCATAAAACTGGTGGTAATTCAAATTAGGATAACTTTAAAATGGCTTAATAAAGGGAGTCTTTACAAAGGTATAGGCAGTGTGTAAAGTGTGTAAGGAAACCCCCAGGTAGAGTTAAACCTCTTGTTGGTACTACCTGTAGGCCCAAGGAATGAGAGAAGGTGAAGGTTGTTAGAAACCAAAAGGAAAAAGTTCCATCTTTGGAGACCAACTTCTGAGGAAATGTGACCTTCAGTGAAGAGAGGAAGTCGCCCCAAGGGAACCTCACAGAGAGGAATCTTGGAGGATAAATGCCCTTGATTAACAACCTCCCATCTCCCATCAGGGCTCTCCATTGGTCAAACCCAATGGGAAACCGAAGGACAAAGGGATCCATCAATTTAACCTGAACAAATTAGCCTCCTCAAGCTAAGAAAAAGTGGAAAGGATGGAGAATACATCTAAAAGGACACTTGAGAGATATCCAGCACATCTCTAAGAAATAACCTCAATCTTATGCTGGAGTGATACATACCAGCCATCGGGTTGTGTGGAAGGGGAGGGAAATTCCGAGAGTCTGCTCTTAAACTGGCTTCCCATTAACACTTCCACTTTGGGTTCCATTTTTTTCTAGCTTTATTGAGGCACAATTGGCAAATAAAATTGTATATACTTGAAGTGTACCTATGATAATTTAATATACATAGACATTATGAAATGATGACCAAAGTCAGATTAATTAACATTCATCACTGTCCATATAGCTTTTGTGTGTATGATAAGAATACTTAAGACCAAATCCCTTAGCAAATTCCAAGTATAAAATACAGTACTACTAACTATGGTAAATCCTTGAAGAACATGAGTTTGAACTTCATGGGTCCATTTACATGTGGATTTTTTACAATACAGTGCTATAAATATACTTTCTCTTCCTTCTGATTTTCCTAGGAACACTTTCTTTTCTCTAGCTTACTTTACAGTGAGAATATGCTATATAATACAAATAACCTACAAAATATATGTTATTTGTCCCTTTATGTTATCAACGAGGTTTCTGCTTAATAGTAGACTACTAGTTAAGTTTTGGGGGAGTTAAAAGTTATACATGGATTTTGTACTGCAGGTGTCAGCACCCCTAACTATTGTTAACTGTCATCATCGTTCAAGGGTCATCTGTACAGTCATTATGCTCACATCACATCCCGAGAACTTCTTCGGCTTATAATGGAAAGTTTGTGCCCTTTGATCAACATCTCCCATTTCCCCCTATATCTAAACCCCTGACAACCACCATTCTGCTCTCTGCTTCTATGAATTCAATGTTTTTAGATTCCACATATATATGAGATCATACAATATTTGTCTTTTTGTCTGGCTTATTTCATTAAGTATAATGTCCTTCAGGTTCATTCGTGTTGTCCCAAATGACAGTATTTCTTTACTTTTTATGGCTCAATAATAATCTACTATTCACATATGCCACATTTTCTTTACCTATTTTTTCACTGATAGACACTTAGGTTGTTTCAATATCTTGGGTATTGCAAATAATACTGCAATGAACATAGAGGTGCAGCTATCTCTTTGAGCTTCCAATTTAATTTTCTTTGGAAATACATTCAAAAGTAAGATTTCTGGATAATATGGCAGTTTTAGTTTTAATTTTTGAGGACCTTTTGCTGCATCTATAATGGCAGTACCAATTTACATTCCAGTCAATAGCGCCTAAGGGTTCCCTTTTCTCCACATCCTCACCATCACTTGCTATCTCCTGGCTTTTTCATAAAAGACCTTCTTAAAGGTATGAAATTATATTGCATTCTTGTTTTGACTTGCATTCTCTGATGGCTAGTGATTAGTGAGCACATTTTCATATACCAGTTAACCACATGTATATCTTTGGAAAAAATGTGTATTCAGCTCTTTGACCCATTTTTTTAATTGAGTTATTATTTTGTGTTGAGTAGTATGAGTTCTATATATATTTTAGACTTTAACCCCTTATCAAACATGTGGTGTGAAAATCTTTTCTTCCACTTCATAAGTTTTCTTTTCATTATGTTAATGGCTTCTTATGCTGGGCAGTGGTTATAGTTTTAATATAGTCCCACTTATTTATTTTTCTTTTTGTTGCCTGTGCTTTCATATCCAAAAATTCATTGCCAAGATCACTGTCAAGGGGTTCTTACACCATGTTTTCTCCTGGGAATTTTATGGTTTCAAGTCTTACATTTAAGTCTTTAATTCATTTCAAGTTAATTTTTTGTATATGGTGCAAGAAAAAAAGACCAAATTTCTTTTTTTTACACATCTGATATTCCGTTTTTCCAAAACCATTTATTAAAGAGATTATCCATTCTACATTTTGTGTTCTTGGCCCCTTCTCAAGTACTAGTTGACCATGTATGTGTGGGTTCATCTCTGGGTTCTGTTACATTGGTTTATGTGTCTGTTTCTGTTGTTGTTTTCCAGTTCTTTCAATGTGTGGGCCTGTTTTTATGCTAGTACCATACTTTTTTGATGACTACAGGAAGTGTAACACCTCCAGTTTTGCTCATATTTCTCGAGATTGTTTTGTCAATCCAGTGGTTTTGATCGTTTCATATAAATTTTAGGATTTTTTTTCTTTTTTTTAAAAGATTTTATTTATTTATTCATGAGAGACAGAGAGAGAGAGAGAGAGAGAGAGGCAGAGACATAGGCAGAAGGAGAAGTAAGCTCTATGCAGGGAACCCAATGTGGAACTCGATCCCAGAACTCCAGGATCACGCTCTGGGCCAAAGCAACCACTGAGCCACCCAGACATCCCGGGATTGTTTTTCTTCTATTTCTGTAGAAAATGGCATTGGAGTTTTGACAGGAATTGTACTAAATCTGTATATCACTTTGTCACTTTGTCTAGTGTGGATATTTCAGCAATATTAAATCTCCCAGTCAATGAACAGAGTATATCTTTCCATTTATCTCTGTTTTCTTTAATATCTTTCGTTAAATGTGTTATAATTTTCAGTATGCAAGTCTTTCACCTCTTGATCAAGTTTATTCTTAAGTATTTTATTCTTCTTGTTGATCTTGTGAATGAGACTGTTTTCTTAATTTCTTTTTTGGATAGTTCATTGTTAGTATATAGAAATGCAATTGAGTTTTATATGTTGATTCTGTGTTCTGCAACTTCACCGAATTCATTTATTCTACAAGTTTTTTTAGTGGAATTTAGGGTTTTTTATATAAAGATCATGTTATCTGCAAACACAGACAATTTAACTTCTTCCTTTCTGATTTGGATAGGAGTCAGGGATCTCCTATTGTACTATCTTGCTGATGTCACTCTTTTGCCACCTTTAACCTTATCTCAAGATGTGCCTGATACTGCCAGACCCAGAGCCTTTCAGGGCTTTGCCTTAGGAATCAGCTTTCTCAGACCTGTCAGATAAAATGCCACTATCTTGTCTACAACATTCTGCAATTTGATGATTATTTTTCCTCTCCCATCTCAAAAGATCACTGAACTTTTTGTTAAAAAGCCTGTAACTGTCATTTACCAAGACTTGAGAAAGGATCAGTGGTTAACAGATATGTTCATTCATCCACATTTTAAAAGTTTTTAAGAAATTTTAAGACATTCACTGAATTTGGCAATGGGAAAGTTAGTGATAGCTTTAGCAAAAATAGTTTCAGGAAATAACTGTATGTGTTGGTGGGGGAGCAGGGAGGAGAGAAAAGGAGACTGTAGTATAGTGAAGAGACGAAATTAATGGGTGGAGCAAAGGACACAGAAATAGACTCTTTTGAAGGAATTTGAAAAAAGAAGTGGCAGTAGAGACATTAGTGGTGATTGGTGTTAAGTAGAAGAAGATGGCAGGCCACAGAAGTTGCTAGCCTGAGGAATTCAGACTTTATTCTGAGGCAAGAAGGTAGGCATGGAGAAGAAAAATACATATGGACCAACATTTATATCACAATGATTAATTTAGGAGAATGAAATGGGAAATCATTATATTATAAATTGCAATCTAGCCAGGCTTGAAAAAATGACAGAAAAATGCCATAGATTTGTTTTCAAAACACCAACTCTGAACTTTCTGATCTATATCACATGAGGAGCTCATTATTACCTGGAAATAAAGAGAATTTCAAAACAAAACAAAACAGCTCTTTACTACTACTTTAGGAGTTGTAACAAACTGAGGAGGCTTAGTCATGACTATTTCTAGTTCCTCCTGATAGCACTTGGATAATTGCTTAGGTGTAGTATCACCAAAGGCCAGTAGTGTGAATGTGACTATGTCTCATGACCAAAGGGAAAATTACAAGTGAAGAGGCTCCCATACCCCAACGACCACAGCCAAATAAATAATAATGCATTTGGGGCTAAGCAACAGGAAAGGATGAATACTTATTTCTGAGATGAGCTGTGCTACACGCAAGGAAAAAACCTGCGAAATAACTCCCTCCCTGCCATTATTTTTCAACCCTACAATTTGATTGGAGAACCAAGGAAGATTAAATTAAAACTAAAGTTCAGCTTGAGAGGATCAGAGTAGGGGTCCCAGAAAGTTTTCTGGGAAAGATATTTGCATTCATTTACCCTTTTTATACCTACCAACTAACAATTTGAAAAAAGTAAGTTTCAGCAAATATTTGTACCAGCATTTGCAAATATCTTCAACTAGAGCAATACTATCTGGCGAATAATGGTATCTAGATAACAAGGGAGATAGTGATTCAATTAATATTGGCTTTAGAATGCATCAGGGACTGTCATCTCTTTCTTATATTTACCAAACTTTCCTGTCTGTTAATTAGGAAACCAAGAGGATTATCAAGTTTAAATCAGACTCATTTTTCCTGTCTTCCAGAGCTCTTCACAGCCACCACCTACTCCCTTTATAATCGACTTTGTTGGACTTTGTAGTACATAGTCTTTGTTTGCAAGCCGGGAGAATGAGCTTTTTGATCAGATTAGGAAATATTTCAATGCTCTCATCATGAAAAACTGTTACATTGCCTGTTCATATGGAGACTGTGGGGCTGATTCTGTCCTCCAGAACACACGTATAGTTTCAGGTGAGGTTCCAGGGAACCATGAAAGCATGTGAGAAAGTCAACCTTTAGCTGCTAACTGCTGAATTACAAAGAAATAACTCAATTGACCTACGTAGATCACACCAGAGTGGCCCAAGCACAAGCCCAGGATACCAGTGGGGCCACTCAAAATTTCACATTCAACAGTCACGCTTTGACTTTGGCTCGAGCCTTACATTTTCTGACTTTTCTATTTTTCCACAGATCAGTGATTTCAGTAGCATTCAAGTTCTTCACCTGTGTCTTCCAAATATTATTAAAGTCAATATAGTCTACAAAAAATAGTACTAAACATTCTGTTTTTTCTCAGCCATTCATACTCCCAAATTTACTCCTCCTACAAAATACGAAATTTGGGATACATGATAATAATGGAAAACAGTTTTGCTATAATGTGACATGTTTCTTAAAACCATCCATGCTCTCCAAAAATTGTGCAGTTAACACTACAGGGTTTATGGGGAAAATGGTTAGGGGAATAACGCTCAGTAATTTTGTCAGTGACACATTAAAAAAGACAGAAACTTAATTAAAACAGTAGTATAGGAGCACCTGGGTGGCTCAGTGGTAGAGCATCTGCCTTTGGCTCAGGTCATGATCTCAGGGTCCCGGGATTGAGTCCCACATCGGGCTCCCTGCATGGAGCCTGCTTCTCCTTCTGCCTGTGTCTCTGCCTCTCTGTGTCTCTCATGAATAAATAAATAAAATCTTAAAAAAAAATAAAAATAGAACACTAATGTAATATTACACTTCAGGCCATGGCAAGAAATGCCCTAACACTATAATAAATATGGTGCTTTATCTTTAGAAGACCTGCAGCTTGCTTGAGGAAGTGGGCATGGCAAACGTGGCAGCCCGTGAGCCATTGTAGAGGTGGAGGAGGAGCAGCCATAATGGGAGAGAAGCTGTAACTCCAGGTGTGCATGAGTGTGACTTATGCCTCATGGTGAACGGAGATCCCTGTAAATGTTTGAAGTGTGGGTGTTATGTATTCATAAGTGTGGGTGTTTGGCTGGTGAATTTTTTGCTTTCACCTATGGTTTCTTGTAAATGAAGCCCTACACAAGCAAACACAAAATTCTCATGTTCCAATTGTTCCCTAATACCATGTTCCATCCATCATGTTGGAATAAGTTCATGGTTTTTAGAGCAGGTATTAAAATAGAACTGTCATCTCCTGCAATCCATGCACTTGAGGCACATCTTGGTCCCTGGACTTCCCTTAGCTTGTCATTCTACCCGCAAGCTTATGTCTGATTCATCCAGCTGCTGAGTCCTCTTCTTTACATCTGGTGAGAGATGGCAAAACAGTTAGGACCTCACAAAGTGCAAGAGCAAAGAAAAGGTCACATACCATCATTTAGTAATAATTGTCATCTGGTCACATTTTTTAAAAATAAAATGAACTGACCAGCCTCTTAATTCCATGAAGGAGAGAACTGTATCTTTTCTCTCTTTATCTCTGCTAAATTGCACAGGGCTTGACACCTACTAGTGTCCAAGGATGTCTGTAGATTATATGAGTATGTGTTTCACTACAATAACAGCTGTATCGTATCCCCTTATATCCCTAACATTCTGTTTGGGACTCTATAACAGAAAAATCAGCTTAAAAAGGAATAAACTAATAATAGAGTTGGTAGCAAAGTCTTAACACTGAGAACACCTAACACTATACATTATAAACTTACTTTTTTTTTAAACTTTTTTTTTTTAATTTATTTATGATAGTCACAGAGAGAGAGAGGGGCAGAGACACAGGCAGAGGTAGAAGCGGTCTCTAAGCACCAGGAGCCCGATGTGGGATTCGATCCCGGGTCTCCAGGATCGCGCCCTGGGCCAAAGGCAGGCGCCAAACCGCTGCGCCACCCAGGGATCCCCACATTATAAACTTTCAAGCACAGTAATCCATTCTGCTATTTTGTAAAATGAAAGTATCCATCAACTGATGAATGGATAAAGAACACACACACACACACAGGAATATTAGCAGTAAAAAAGAATGAGATCTTGCCATTTGCATCCACATGGATGGAACTAGAGAGTATAATATTAAGTGAAATAAGTCAGTCAGAGAAAGACAAATACCATATGATTTCCCTCAAGAGTGTATGTAATTCAAGAAACAAAAAAACAAAGTGGGTAAAGAAAATCAAACCAAAAAACAGACTCTTAACTATAGAGAATAAACTGATGGTCACCAGGGGGGAGGAGGATGGGTGAAATAAATGGAGGGGATAAAGAGCACACTTATTGTGGTGATCACTGAGTAATGTACAGGATTATTGAATTACTTTATTGTACACCTGAAACTAATACAACATTGTATGTTAACTATGCTAGAAATAAAACAGAATAAAATAGAATAAAACAAATAAAATAAAATAAAATATAAAATAAAATAATAAAATAAGGGAGGAACAAGCAATCCTAAAGACATATAGCAAGGTTTAAGAAAGTGAGCTATGTAAGTGACTAAAATATCAGGCCTAGAAGGCCCTTTATTACTTTTTCTGTGGCAGAAACTTATGCCCTAAAGTTTCTACCACCAAATTTTGCAAAAAAAATAAATTCTTGCTTGTACTGATTTGGGCCCCAAATCTATCAAATCCTTAAGAATCACAGAGCTTTTTAGCTGCTTTGCAAGGATTTGAGAAGTATGTGGCCGCTTCTAAGCTGGAAGAGAAAGCAAACTAGTTAAGCCAAGGAGATTTTCTGGAAAGAATGTTCTATGATATTCTTCATCTGAAGCACTAAATAGAAATTGCACATTCAGATGTTTCCTTCAAAAGCACCTATTTAGTTTGGTAACTAAGCATCTAATTCCCTGTAGTTAACAATGTTTACTCAGTCTCCTCCATTTGTTCTTAAAGATATTTCAAATGGGAAAATTATCAGAGTCAGTACATTTCTTACACAAAAATAAGTTAGATTTCAAAATAGTAAATGGCCAATTTTCATGTGATAAAGCCCGTATGAAATTACAAGATCACAAAATAAAATGTGTACCTTTGGAGAAATGTGTTGATAAATATTTTGGAAAGCAAAAATCTACTGAAAAGTTATCATGTCAAGGAAATTTGTAATAAAATCAATAAACTGGGAATCAGAATATATGCCCATTCTCATTTCCAATTGTAAGACTTACAAGGGCCCTCAAATGCCTTTATTTATAAAAGAAATGACTGAATACAGCCAGTTGCACTAAACTCTGGATTCTAATTGGGATGAAAGATACATATGACATACCATCCCCCAAAGGGTCAATTTTATTTCAATGATCAAATGCTTAATGGAGAATAAGAAAGTATAAGCACAACCAAAGAACCGCTACAAATATTGACCTTGTTTCAGAAGGACTTGTACTGTGGAAAACAAAGTCACAAATTCTCAGACATTCAAATTTTGTTGCATCAGAAAGGGCAGGTTTTCTGCCGTTGTTACTAGGCAGCTTTTAAGCAAAAGAGCACTAAAGTTAATTCATTCAATAAAAGAGATATAAGATTAAATACACAGCTGTCTCTTTGCTATGAGGCATATGTGTGGCATATTGTCTCTACCTTCTAAAAGCTTATGATCTAAATAGGAAAAAATAAGATCAATAATACAAGAATTAAATATTACCCAAAAACTGTCCAAGAGACATCACAAAGCAATGTATTGTTGTTTACAAAGTGCATTTATGACTATCTTTTCCTTTCTTTTGGAAAGGTATATATAAAATCTAATTATTTGTATTGTTAACTCAATGCCAAGCACTACATTATTGTGCTGGCACTACAATAAATATTAACTTATTACAATAAGAGATTCAGAACGTAGCCAGATTCGGTAACACAAATAATTCAATAAAAGGAAAGAAATCCTTTGTCTCTGAGTCATGAAAACCCTACAAGGGATTCATATTTCTTTTGGCAAGATGAATTTTCAGAAGGCTTAATAGGGAAGTACAAAATTGATTTTGAATAAAAGCAACACATATTTTAATGAAGTGATTAAGTGCTAATCACTGAGAAAATAAATGATTCAGCATTCCTTCAGATTTGGTAAGAACTCAGCTGTATGTGGCCAACAAGGAAAATTAGTCATAACACATATAATCAAATGGGTTTGATCCTTTCATCCTCAGCCCTTATCTACTTTTCTCCCAGATATTCTTAGTTTAGTGATGCCTTTTCCTCTCCACCAGCATTCCCCTTGGCTTCAAAATTTACTATCCCAGGATTCCTTCAAAACTGCTCTCAAAAATCATTAATGACCTCCATGTTGCTGCCTCCCATGATCAATTCCCAGGCATCATACTTGGCCTCTGGGCAAACTCTCTCAGGGTTAATCACACCCTCGTCTTTAATACACTGTCTTTGGTGGACAACACAACCACTTGGTTCTTCCCCTGCCTAGGTGGTCTCTTTGCTGGTTCCCCCTCTTTTCCCTACTTCTGAATATTGGATTACCCAAGGGCCCAGTCTTTGCCTTCCTTTCTATCTCCATTCACTCCATACATGACCTCATCCATTGCCCATAGTTCTAAACACCACCCTTATACCTCCATCTGAGGGTGTATATCTCCAGTCCAAAATGCTCCCCTGAACTCTAGACTTGAATATTCAACTGCCAACCCGATTCCTTCACTTGGATATATCTGAAGCATCTCAGACCTAAAACATCCAAAACAGAACTCCTGGTATTCCCCCACCTCCCACTCAAACCAGAGTCTATCATTTCAGTTAATGGCAACTCGACCCTTCTAGCTTTTCAAGCCAAAAACTGTTTTCTAATCTATCAAGAAATCAAGGAAGCTCTACTTTTACATCTATCCTGCCACTTTCACAGCTGTCTCTATCAAACCACCATCAGCTCTCATCTGAATTGTTGCAATCACCCCAAAATAGGTTTCTTTGCTTTATCTTTGCTACCTTGTAATATATTCTCAGAGGAGTGATCAGAGTGCAACATATGTAAGTCAGATCATGTCACTCCTCTACTCAAAAGACCATGACCCTGAAATGGCTCCACGTTTCATTCAGAATAAAGGCCAAATCCCAATGGCCATCAAGAGTCTACACATCAGCATTCCTGGTTTACTTGTCTTGCTTCATCACTGACCATTCATTCTCCTCTCACCTCACTGGACTGCAGTCACACTGGCCTCCTGGCCCCTGCTCAGATCTCACCATCTCACGGACACCTATCCTGACCACCTTGTTTAATAAAGGAACCTGTTGCCACCCAACCCCGTTAACCTTTCCTGTTGTTTCTTTTTTCCACAATACTTGTTGTCTTCAAACATACTTTAAAATGCATTCCTTTATGTTCATTTTTATTGTCTTTTTTTTTCCTCCAGGGGTCTTTGTTTCTTTTGCTTGGTGATATACCTAAGCACCTAATACAGTGCTTAGCACAGTCCGCATTTCATTGATACTTGAGAAAAGATTGAGTAATTCAGTTATTTCCCAGTGGCTCAGAGAAAGTACTGGAATCAAGTTCAATTCCTCACTTTCCCTAAGATCCACCCAATCAATCAGAAAGATCTTGTCATGCCTGGCTTTGAAATCTATCTAGCATATAACCACTTCTCACTCCACCCCTATTGCTCTGGTCTGGGGCCTCATCATCTACAGTCAGTACTAGCACAATAACCCTCCACTTGGCTTCCCCACTTGCACCCTTGTTTTTTCTTACAGTCTATCTTCACAGAACAGCCAGAGAGACTTACAAAATCCTTAACCATTTAATGTTGCTCTTCTCAAAATCTTTAAATTATTCCCATCATGCTAAGAACAAAATCCAAATCCTAACCTTAGTAAGGCTCTTCTTGATTTGAACCCTATCTATGCTCAAAATTGATTGCTTTCCACTTGCTCACTCCACTCCAACAAAAATTGGCTTTCTATACGTTCCCCTGAAAGGCAAATTTAGTCCTGCATTAAAACCTTTGTACTTCTTCCTTCTTCCAGATTTCAAATTTTCTCATGGCTCATTTTCTCCCTTCATTGGTCTCCTCCCTTGAATGATGTGAAAGCCTCAAAATCTCCCCTCACCACCCTACAGAAAACAGTCTCTTCTCTCACTTTCAATATTTCAATTCTGCTTTGTTTTTCTTCATAATGTACACTACATATAATAACACTATTCTGTGTATATATACCATATATTTGTTTATTGACTCGTTCCTCCAAAATATAATCCCCACAAATCAAGGATTTTGTTCTGTCCACTGCTCTGTCTCTGGTGCCTAGGACGGTTCCTGCACATAGTACATACTCAACAAATATTTGCTAAATGAATGGGTGAATTATCAGGAGATTTAACTTTTGAACTGAATGAAGTAACATAAACATATTCTAATCCATTTGTTTTTAATGTTAATAAGTATCGAACATTCAACAGATTGAGCTTTGGTCACCAGTATAAAATATGAAGTGACTTGAAGCAATCCATATCATTACTTGCTTTCAAAAGTGTAGACAGACTCAATTTAAGTTCTAGGCATAAATATGGCCAAGTCTTTTTATGAAAATCTGTGACTTCTTTCTAAATGGAATAACCTTGTTCTGAAAAATTGAAAAGGGTTTTATTTCCATCTATTCAGCTCTTACCTCATGTAGAGATTCAACTATGTAAGTTAGTTGCTGAAGCAAGAATGAATAATCCCAGAACAAGGCTTTGCTGGAGATTACAGTCACAAATCATAATCACTTGGATACTGTCCCACCATCCAGATGCTCAACCAAAAAGAATTCTCTTTGAGGTTTCTCCCACTACAAATTTTTACATTACAGGCAATGCTTTGCTGAGTATTTATGGCTAATGTAGACAGACACACCCCTAAACACTTAGTAAGATTTTTATCTATAAAACTCCAATATGTTATTTCCTGTAAATTTGTCATCCTTCTACCTAAGTTGTAACCAGAAAAAAATAGTGATAAGGAGGGAAAAATATGAGAAAAAATATATACTGACATATCAGATGATTGCTACTGTTGGTTTTATCTCGTTCTGGACTTAGGTTTTGTCTGTGTTGTAATAAATGCTGATTTCTGATAAAGTTTCATCAAATGTTGACTTTCTTCCCTCAGGTTTTGTCTAAGTGCAAACCATGTGGAAATAATTACAATGTGCCATTATACATACATGAATTGTTTTATTAGTAGAGCATAGAAACATCTTTGAGAATTGGCTAAAATCTCAATAATGGTGTATGCAGTAATCCCTGAGCTATTTGCTAAATATTTGAGCAAACAGAGCATTGTTTATTTAGTTCTTGTTAGCTCCCCATGTGCATTCTCGGAATGAGGTTGTAGGTTTCTGTTTGATTTTAAGGAAGGCCACAACCAGAAAATCAGAAGGCTGAACTAGAGAAGCTACACAATCATTCTTTAGAAAATTTTTTTTTCTGATTTCTCACCTGTATACAATGACTTCCTTGGCTCCACAGTATCTCCTGATGATTGTTGCTTTGCCTGGTCTCACCCTTTACATGCAGGCACTAAACAATTCTAACATTTTGTAACCACTGGAGACTATGGCCTTTGGTGTCCTGGGGATTTGAAAGACTTTTAAGTCATGAGTTCCATAGTAAAATGATGCTCCCACAGCTGGGTCTAAGAGGTCCCAGGCTTGTTTCTGATTGTTCCCTCCTACATTTCCAACTGTAAACAATGACCTCCCAGTCCAAACTGTCAGAGGGAAACATTTTCTCTTCCAGTCCCTGTTTTTCTCCTTCTCAACCAAAGACAATCAGCACTTTCAGTAGCATGAAAATTAAGAGTGGATGAATGTAAACAATTTTCTATTCCATCTTCCTTCCCAAAGCAGGATCACACCCTGATCTCAGGAGAATGGTAGCTTAGTACCAAAAGAGCTTGATAGCACCTGAAGATAGTCTCCTTCTGACCTATCCAACCTAATTGACTGTTTTTCGCAGTCTGGGCCTCTCTCAAGTCATGTTCAGTGGGAGAAAATGTCACAAAACTTTTAATGGGAAAAAAATCCTTGAACCACATATTTAGCAGCTGTACTCTGTTATATTGTCTTAACTTGTTCTCATCATTTAAAATTAAGATTATTCAGCATGAAAATTCTGTTTGTAAGACAGACTCATTTTCAGCGTTTGGGGCCAGGATACTTGATTGGGTTGTGCCAACTCATATCTTTTGTAGTTCAGTATCCTTGAGCAGTTTTTAATGGAACCGGGTAAATAACCAAGATGTTTGGAGCAGAGGCATCAGAAAGGTTATAAGATGGTTTATGGATCAGAGCCTTTGCTCCTGAGCTTTCCAATTTACTTCTCAAAAAAACAGAGAAAGAGAGAATAAAAATTTATATCAATATTTCCATTGCTAGTGGGTTATTTTCAGCCATTTTTTTGATAATTTAATATTTTGCAATTATAGATACAAAGATACATGAATAAATTAAAAAATATTTTAACTTAGATACCAAATTACTTTTTAAATTTTAGAACTGTCCTTTTATTTGAGAGGGAATTATGGGGGAAAATACTTAATTAAGTTATTTGATTACAACCTAGGGATATTTCAGATAATAATATATAAAAAATGCTTCCTGGGTTTTAGAAATCACAATACATTTGATTCCAATTCATTTAAATTTCAGTTTTCCTTCTTTCTCTGGATTTAATATTCAGAACACTATTAATTTAACAAAGATCTATTTTTTCCTTCCCATGTCAGATCTATGAAAAAAATTAGTTACTTAAGTTAAAAAATTCTAAGAGGATAAAAATTGAGAACAGAGCTTTGTAACTTTCATGTTAACTGAAAACATCATACTATTTAAAGCCTAAGTAAAGTTTGTAGTGGATTTTCTTCTATTTCAGAAAGAGCTGGTACTTTTGTCTGGCTTCCTTGTCAGCCCATTGGGTTTAAAATATAATAATTTTATTACATATACCACAATATTGGCTCTACTGGATCAGTTTTTCTGGGAGGAAAAAGATATGCCTTTTTAGATATTCAGATTCAAATCTTCTTTAGCTTATGGAAAATTTTCTTATATTACAGTTTGAATTTTTTAACTCAAAAGCCCTCCTTTTTACCCTGCCCTGCTATACAATATGTTAAATGTATATTATAACTCATTGGCAGACTATAATATTTAGGAATGCCTATTTTATATGAGGGTCTGAGCTATTTTACATATGTTATTGTATGAACATATATGTTACATATTTACAACCCCATGAGATAGGCACTAATATTTTTATAGCTGATGACCAAGGTTTCAGAGCTAATAAGTGACAGAGCTGGGATTTGAACCATATTTTTTTCATTTACAAACCACGTATTTTCCAGTGTATCATCATCACAAACAAAAAGTGGATGGATATACACAAATTATATAATAACATAGAAAGGAATATATAATTTTTTATACCGAGCATTTTAGATAATCCATTATCTGAATATAAATATAAAAAAATTTAAAAGCAATATAAAATTTTATTTTATTTTTTCAAAGATTTTATTTATTTATTTGACAGAGATAGTGGGAGAGAAAGCCAGAGAGCACAAGCAGGGCAAACAACAGAGGGAGAGGGAGAAGCAGACTTTGCACTGATCAAGGAACCTGATATGGGGCTCCATCCCAGAACCCTGGGATCATGACCTGAGCCAAAGGCTTAACTGACTGAACCACCCAGGCATCCCATGCAAAAAAATTTTAAATGGATAATCTAAGCAGATTTTTTTTAATGCTGCCATTTGGTTATCCCTTCATTATAGACACAGCAATGACAGCATCTGTTTAAGGTAGAAATTCCATTTCTGAGAGAAAAAATGGTGTAAAAACAGTGATTTTTTTTTGAACTACAGCACTGGATGTTTCTGTTAAGTACAATGATGATACACTTTTATTTTAATGTACAAAGCTTTCCAGGGCACCTATCTGTTGACCTTTTGTAATAACTTATCTTGGAAGAGAAAGATGCAACAAGCTGAAGCTCCAGGTATATATGCGTCAGAAAAAAATATTTTTTTACATTTATCTAGTTGTCTCCTTATTCCATAGATGATAAAAATTGAAGGCAAATATCCAAGATTATGGAATAGCCAGTTCAATTTCAACCTGGGGCTTCTTTGAGTACTTGAAACAGTCTCTAGTAAGAGAAAAGAAAGACATTAATAGGAGTTTGGTATAATTTGGGACTATTCTTATCTTACAAGATGATTTCCTTTCTTAAATTAATTTTGACCTTCAAGAATGGGATTGAATAGAGGAATTTTGACTCTGTGCAGTCCCTGAAAAACTTTTTGTGGTTATTGTTTTAATGACAGATTTTTAGTGCTTGGAAGACTCTTCCTTTGACCTTTTATACAGAAGCAAGCTATAGATGTATAGCTACACCACCCCAGGTAGGTCACTAATGGTTGTCCCTGTGATTTGTTCAAACCATTAAAGTATCTCTTTATTAATGGGGGACAACTGTAACATAACACACACCCATACAGAATAAACTGTATTCTGGCAGCATTCACTGAGGCATTAGAGAATCTGAATGCTCACTGTACAATGAGATTATACTGAACAAATCTAATATTAATAAACTTCAATTTTATATAATGACTTCTGTTATTGACTGCCCAGGTCTTCTCAAGGGAATAGCTTCTCTTTGATCTGATATATATGTCACTTCTGGTTTTGAAGCTCTACTTTGCTCATTCTTTTTTTATTAGTATATAGTCTTCTCGGTCCAGTCTAGTATGAAATGAAGTTGCTGCTTCTATGTTTGGGGTGTATAACATAAACCACAGACATTTTTTATTTTATTTGTGTGTGATTCAGTTTAAGTACTTGTAGTTTAAAATGATCGTTCTGGAGGTGCCTGGGTGGCTCAGTCAGTTGAATGTCCGACTCTGGATTTCGGCTCCGGTCATGATCTTGGGGTTATGAGATGGAGCCTCACATTCTGTGCTCATCATGGAATCTACTTGTCCATCTTCTTCTGCTCCTCCCCCTGCTTGCTCTCTCTCTCTCAAATAAATAAAAATCTTTTTAAAAAGATCATTCTGGCCACCAAATGGATAATAGATATAAGGGTAGCAGTTTTAGAAAAAGGAGATGAGCATGTAATCTGCATGTAACAGAGGTGGTTTGGTCTAGGATGATGGTAAAGAAATAATTTGCCGATTTCCTTTCTTTTTTGATGAGTTAACTGTAGAACTCACTGATGCATGGGTGAAGTAGAAAAAATAATCAAGGATATTATCTAAACCTCGGGCTTGAGCAATTGCTAGATAATAAAGCATTTTTCTATGATAGATAGGACTATAATAAAAATAGGTTTGGTAAAAAGGAAAAATCAAGGATTTCATTTTGGGCATATTAAACTTAAGAATCCTATTATACCTCTTCAGGAAGATATAAGATAGGTAGTGGCAACAGGAAAGAAGTCCCAACTGGGAGTAAATTTGGGAGTTTTCAGCATCTATGTGATATTTAAAGCCAAGGGGAATGGATATAATAAAGATAAAGAATAGAAGAGAGCCCAGAAGCCAGTCCTGATGAACTTCAACATTTGGGGGTTGGGTGGAAGAGTGGGGACAAGAGAAACCCTGAGAGTGTCATCTCATGGAAGACCAGAGTAATGTTCTAGAAACAAGGAAACTCTCAGCTATGTTACATTCTGCTGTGAGTTCAAGTACGATATGGAGAAATGAGTGAACCAGTTGGGTAACATAAAATTAATTAGTGACATTGATAAGAGCAATTTTGGTGGAGTGATCATGGCAGAATTAATATTATAAAGGGAGAAGTTGTGAAGGAGAGGTGGAGGCAAAATGAGTTGTCAACACTCTTGAAAAGTTTCATCGTGACCAGGAACAGAGAAATATGACTTGTGAAACAAGAAGAGGCCTTTCAGTTTGGGCCTAAATTTTATGTGCTACCCAGTGCAGAGGTTCTTGACCTTTATGGTGCTCATGTTCTCTTCAAATTCCTTCTTTGGCCACAACAAACTGGGGAATTTACCATTTATTCATTTCATTTGTGCCATATACTTTAGGCAACAAATCCCCCAATAAATGGGCTGTTCCTGATTTTTCTAAAGCCAATGAATCATTTTCTTTTTCCTTTAGTGAAGAATGTCAGTTTATTTTTCTACTGTATTAGATAATAATGCTAATACTGATAAAATCCTATTGCCGCACTGTTCTAAGAATTTTACCTAGATTTATTCGTTGAATTCTCACAGCAACACTAGGAGTGCAGGAACAATTATTATTCTCATTTTATAGATAGACAAACTGGGGCTTAAATAAAGTTGAGTAACCTGCCCAAGATCAAAAAGTTTTAAAGTAGTAAAGCCACTTACTCCAGAATCCACAAGTGAAGCCAATAGGTTTTATACTTAAAAAATAGAGAGATTATTTTTTAATGCTGAATTAGGTAGCATCTAAAATTCAAAAAAGAAGAGGCAGAGGCCTGGAGATTTCTCCTCCTACTTGTTTCCTCTCTCCCCTCCTTCCTCTTCTGAGGCAGCCACTGACGAGATTCCATGGAAACTCAGAGATAATTGAGCTCACATCTGGATTTCACTCATGTAGGCTCTGTTCATGTAATCATATGTATTATTTTGATTTGTATTTATATAAATCAATTTAGCATGAATTCTTTCTAATCCAAATGTCTTCTTTCTGTATTTTCTTGGCTGTCTTCGTTCAAAGTTAGAATGCTTCTCTAAAGGTCTGCTTTCTGGTCTTTTCTCCATTCTTAGCACAACTGCAATGAGAGAATCTGAAAGCAGATTTCTCAGAATTAGTCATTTGCTTTTCTAATAAGTAGTACTCAGAGAAGGCTGTAGGCTTCTCTTTCAAGCAAAGTAGATGCAGGTCTGTCCTCATTTTGTAATTATCATAACGCATTAACACAATATATAATCACAACACCTATTTCAGAATTGGGAAATTCTTCATAAGGATTTCATAAAATGTATTTTACTGTTGTTGGTTGGGAAGGGGGTGTTGAAAACTTTTAGTGGGAAGTTGTTTTTCAGTAAAAGGAGTAAGTATCAATATTACTGTAAAAATAGAAAAGTATATTAGGGCAAGCATGTAGCAATCCAAAAGAAGTAAACAGTTTGCTTAAAAGTAGAAGATATGTTAAAATATCTATATCTCTCATTTCCTATGCTTGGAGATACCCACTAAATGGACAGAATTGCTTATCTCTTACTGTTTCTCAGACAGGCTGTCCAGAGGTTGTATAGTGAACTTATATATTAGCAATTTACACATTGGAAATTTACCTTATGGCCACAAACTGATTGAAGTGGGGAAGAGAATCAATCAGTCAGATAATGGCAGAAGTTGCACTGCTTAAATGTCTTGACTGATTCAACAAAGGTTGAATTTTCACCAAAAGAATTCTGATCCTAATTACAAGCCTCTCAGTTTCATCTGAATATTACATACAGAACCCTGATAAGAGTGAATTCCACCTCATTAGTACAAAATGAAATAGAAGGGACATATTGATTTGACTTAAAAGCACACCAATATCTGTAGGAATTCATTTAACCATTTGCCAGATCAATAAGATTTAATGCAACTAACAAGTCACCTGTCCCTCAGTCTCCCAGGGGATGAGCATCTTTTTTCTGTCATCAGGCTGGGCTTGCTCAAATGAGTGAAACCAGCCTGGTTTATGATAAACTGTACCCCTCCTGCTCATCTGCAGTGAAGTTGATTTCACCTTTCCATTATTTGTCTGCCTTTATTCTGAGCACCAATAACCATGCTGCTTGATGTGAAACTCCCTGTCTCCATTTCTCCTAGATCTTAATCTATGAGAGGAGGAAAAAATTCTTCATGTGATTTAATGCAATTTGGAGAGAATGAGCATGTTTCCCTGAGTTTTCAGAGAAGACATTATCTTATACTGGGGTAAGAAACTCCAATTGATGATGATCCAGCACACCAGCACACCCCCAAACTCTGTCAGGAAGTGGTGGTCAATATGTTTTTTAGCTTCTACTCAGGCTCCAAGTTCTGGATTTATCAACACCTTAAGGAGAGGTGAGGTGGGATTCAGGAAAAGGCCTATCCAGGTGATCATAGGTCAAAGCAAATTTAAGAAGTCAAGTTTAAATCTATTTCTGCAATTCCTTCAAAATCGTTTAAAATACCGTGGACAAATGGGGCACCTGGGTGGCTCAGTGGTTGCGTGTTTACCTTTGGCTCAGGTGGTGGTCCCGGGTCCTAGGATTGAGTCCCACATTGGGCTCCCCGTGGGGAGCCTGCTACTCCCTCTGCCTTTCTCTCTGTGTCTCTCATGAATAAATGAATAAAAATCTTAAAAAAAATACCTTGGACAACTATGAATTCATTTGTTAGTATTTGAGGAAAGGTGCTTGTTGCTTTTATTTTATATTTGTTCTACAAATTGGCATAGCATGCTGTCTAAAATAAAGCAGATTTCGAATTTTTATTCACATCTTAGGTACAGGTTTAGTCAAAATGTTGCCTTCCTGCATATGAGGAATAAGTCCATTTATTCAGGAAAAGGAAGCAATTTTAAATATCTCAAACATCAAAACATGAGATCATGGCCAGGATAAGACCTGTATACAGAGAGTCTCGATTTCAATCATCTGTGAATGGCTCAATGCATTACAGACTGTGGGTATGATGCAGGATATTTGTCCTTAGCATACTTTAACTGCTTCCACAATTATCCAGCAAGTTCTCCTGTCCTCCTACAAAAGTATCTAACTACACAGTGACAGTACCTCCCTAAGCATACTCTAGGTGACTGGAATATACATTAAAAGCCACACTGAAGTGGTAAGAATTTAGGAGTGTATTCATTCTAAACCCAGAATTCTGACTTGAGAAAACTTCCTGAAAATGTCATGAGTAACAAAAATCTTCCCTGGTCACAAGAAGGAAACAGCCAGATCTGTACCCAAAGCTCTTAAACAAAGACGAATGCATTTTCCATGAGTTCTTCATTCATTCAACAAATATCTGTTAAGTTTTTGCCAGATGTCAGATACTACTTGGTACATACCAATTAGTTCTAAAAATCCCAAAGCTTAATTTACAAGTGAATTCCAGCAAAAAGATAAAAAATCTGGCCATCTCCAGAATAGGTGTTTATTGAGACCTCTGCTAAAGAAAATTCATACCCACATAAATACATACACACACAGATCTATACATACACAAATACCCAGAAGTTTACTGAGGAGTGAGTGATAAAGAGGGTGTCATATGACCAGATGATAATGATTATGCTGTATATGACTTCAAGGATATAATTACCTGTGAAAATTTGTGTTTTTCTGGATTTTTTTTCTCCCTCTTGGATAGAGATAAGTCTGGAGAGGCATTTTAGACATACAGAGTGTTTTCCAGCCAACTTGTATCTCAACAAAAAGTTATGTCTCTATTGTCAAGGTGCTTTTAAGTATATTTATGAGTCTGTGAGCTGGGACAGTATCTGGCAATATTTCTTTCTCATCCACCTCAAGGTGCATACTCAGAAGGACCGCTTCATGACTTCTGGCCAGCACACCAGATCTGTGGCTGCCCATCAGAGAATGCAAAAACAATAGAAAGAGGTATCCTTCCGAGATGGGGGTATATAAATTCTCCCTAAGGGAGATCCAAGTGCTAATTCTGTTGGTAGTGCTTCTGAGTAAGCTGTGGAAACCCATAGTGGTGGATATTGCAAACCCTGAAAGGCTAAGAAATGTTCTCCAAATATCACCATTGTGCATTTAGCTGAATGCCTTTTACTAGATAGAAACTGAATTTGACTTAGATTTTGATTATGGAACTGATTGAAAAATCCTTACATTTTCTCATAATATGTAGACTTTTTTTCTTTATTTTTGCAGGGATTTTATGTTTTTATTTTAGAGAGAGAGTGACAGGGGAGAGGGGCAAAGAAAAAATCTCAAGCAGACTCCCCGCTGAGTGGGGAGCCTGATGCCAGGCTAAATCCCACTACCAGAGATCATCACCTGAGCAGAAATCAAGACTCAGATGTTCAACTAACTGAGCTACCCAGGCACCCCGGACTTTTCAATAATGAAATGATTTTCATATGATTTTGATGTTCATGTATCATCATCTCATTTTACATTCCACTTAAGAAGTTCCTCTAAATCACCATTAGGCAGGTGGAGGATTCAGGAAAGATCTTAAAAAAATAAGTCCCAATTGATATAAGAAAGCCTCCCCCGGCCCCTTTAAGATTTTTCTGAATACACTTCTATCCTTCTGACTCCCTGCTGAACTATGGAATCCTCATGCCGCCTTCATGCTCTGGGTTAAGGGGCTTCTGAACAAATTCCTATAACTACACACACCAGCAGTTGCTTCTCGATACCGTTCTTCATTTGCATCATTCCAGTGTAGCTAGAGCAACTCCTCACTCCTTTTGTTCAAAGTAACCTCTCGCCAAAAGAAATCCTGATGTGAGAGCAGACCAAAGAGCCAGTGAGGTCTCAGGCACAAAGATAAGGAAAGCAGCCTTGCTTAGCTTCTTCCTCCTTCTGCCCAGGGAGGTCTTGCTTTCTTGAGAGCAAAAATCACTCCAGCCAGGAAGTGCCAATGCAGACATTAGCGTCTGAAATTTCCTTTGGCCGATCACTACAAGTGAATTAGTAAACTACACTGACCAAATGCATAAACACCGGTTTTGCAGGCAAAATTAAAAATATACTTGTACCTTTGCAGAAGTGTTCTTTTGGTTAAGAAAATTCTTCCTCACTTCCCCAAATCCTCTCCAATGTAAAGAGCCTGCCATACCAGGATAAATCTTAGAGTAATACCTCTGGCTGCAAATTCTTCCAGAAAATAGTAGATAAATGTGCCATCAGAACAAACTAAGAAAGGGATTCAAAGTCACCCTGAACATGATGAGTAAGTCTTAGCTGCCCTGGCCTCTGCTTTAGCTCTTGCCTGCCCTGGGCCATTGGCAGGACTGGGCAGGGTTGTTATCATGTGGGCATCTGAATGAACTGAAGTGACAGGAAGTTGCATGCTCACATTTAAAAGCTCCTGGCAAAAACTTAATTTCTTTAGATACTAGGAGATATAAAAATGTATAAGCAAATACTCCATGATTCATCTATTTAATCATCATAGTATATAATAGCCATAATGTGAGAGTGCCTGGGTGGCTCAGTCGGTTAAGTGTCTGCCTTCGGTTCAGGTCATGATCTCAGGGTCCTGGGATGGAGCCCCCACATCGGGCTCCTAGCTCAGTGAGGAGTCAGCTTCTCCCTCTCCCTCTACCCTTCCCCCACCCGCTTGCACTTGCTCACTTGCTCTCTTTTTCTCAAATAAATAAATAAAATCTGTTTAAAATAGCCATAATACATTTATTATTCTAGCAACTGATGTCTATTAAAAATAAACCTCCAAATTTCATTCAGATTTGCTCAGTTCACAAAAAGAGTGGTCTCTGGAATCAGAATCTTCTGTCCCACATGATAAATATTTGACCTGAGCCAGTGAACTAGCACATTAAGCCTCAGTTTCCTGATTTGTGAGATAGAAATATAACAGTGTTCATATCAGATCATTGCTTTCTGTGTTATGTGAACTAACGTAGGGGAAAAAAATCCTCAGCACAATGTATATCTAACACAAAACAGATCCTTAAAAATATTAGCTCTAGGGGAGAAAAGCAAGAGTGGGCAAATCAAACAGCCTGGGGGTGGGAAGATTGAGAAAGGGGTCCTACTTTATAAAGACGAACATCAAATATTTAAAATCTGGGTCAAAATCAACTAAAAGGGGACATGATACAATTCTTAAAAGCACACCCCAGAGAAGTGTAGACCAAAAATATGTTGAAGAATTGTGTCAAGATGACAAATTTATGCACTAGAAATATATAATAGGCTATTAGAGAAAAACTGGAACGCTTTGAGGCCCGTTCATATTTATTTCAAGAGAATGTTAGGGAAAAAAGAGAAAAATGACCCTCTTTTCAACCCTTTTCCAGCGCTATTGTTGGAGACAGGAGCTCACATAATGCATGATAGCAACTCTTTCTGTCCACTGATGAGAATTAGCAGGAGACAGAGAAGATTTCAGTGGAGATAAGTTCCTATGTCAAGACAGCTCTGAGCTCAGTCATTTTCTGGAAGTCAACAACTGTTTCTAGAGTGCTGTCCATGTGCAGGCATAGTGAAAGGCACAAGGGACTAGAAAAATACCACCACAAAACAGTGAACAAAAGCAAATGTGTCCCACGTGTTTCCTTATGTTAACTATATTGAATAATGATGCAATGAACACGGGAGTACACAGATGTCTTTGAGAACTAGATGTTAATTCTTCTGGATAGAAGAGTGAGACTCCTGGATCATATGTTTGCTCTGTTTGCAGAGGGTGGGGTGAGGGAGTTGCTGTTCTACAGGAATAGAGTTCCAGTTAAGCAAAATGAGTACATTCTAGACATCTGTAGAACACTGTGGCTATAGTTAATAATACTATATTGTATATTTTAAATTCTGTTAAGATGTTAGATCTCATGTTAAGTAAGAAAAAAATAAAAATAATAAAAAATAAAGCCAAATAAAATTGATTGTGGTGAAAATCTTTTTAAAAAACAAATGTGGCTTGCACTTCCCTGGTACTCGTGCTCCAGAGGGGAAAGGCTAGACGATAATCAAATAGCAATCCAGATGGTTGTTTATCACAAACTGGGGCAAAGTGCTATGAAGGAAAGAAAAGATAGGTGGCCCTAAGTGATCATAGGAAAATAGAAATTCTTGAGGGTGGGTTGTATGTAGTGTCTGGAGAAGAAAGATTTGTACTGAAATCTGAAGACTCAATAGTAATTAACTATTTCTAGTTAAATAGCAATTAATTAGGTATGTAGGTGGAGTAGGAGAGAAGCAAGGGTGTTTCTAGCCTTAGAGAACAGCATGTGCAAAAGCCCTGTGGTAGAAGAGAGCACAGTTTAGCTGAAAGGCCCTTATGACTAGGGATCAGGAAAGGAGGGGGTGGGCAGAAAACCATTATCAGTGATATCTCTGCTTTCTGCCTTAAATTGATTTGAAGTGAACAGCACTCTCATCTGAGACCTCAACTATGACTCTTTGTCTAGCATCTGATAAAATTGTGGATGCCCCCCTTTTGGAGGCAAGCCAGTATTTGGACTCTTTTGATAATCATGAAACAGAAATATCAGCAAAATAAGAGGCAGAAAATTATCAAAGAGTTTCATTCCATTCTCCCTTTATTTCTTACCAATGTCCATGCTGCAAAACACCCTAGGAATACCCATACAGCCCCTACACTGGGTCTGAAGATGAGATTCATCAGCTTTCCAGTCTTACTCCCACCCCTACCCCGAGCAAGTGTGAATCACTCAGAGGGCAAACCTTTAAAGCAGCCTAATTTCTAAAGGAGGAGTATGTTAGGGGGCTTTATAGATTTTATGGTTCTCCCTCATTATGAACAGCAAACTATCTCTAGGAAGTGAGTTAAGAACAAATATAGTGGACACTCATGACTGTTAATCTCTACTTCCATGAGAAAACATTATTGTTGTGTTGGGATGACTCAAGACCCATGAAGGGGACTGTCGTGAGTGAACCCATTAAATAGGCTGTTGTAACAATCCATGTGAGAGATGATAAGGGCCTAAAAAGGCAATAATAATAAGAATGAAGAGAATAAATTGATTCCAAAAGTGTAAGTGACTACATGGTCAGGATTCGTGTTGAAAGTATTTTGTGAGGAAAGAGGGGAGGAGGAGCCACAGATGAATCCTGTTACTAACTGGGGATTAGTTGGGGAAAAAAGTAAGGTTATTTCTGGACATTTGAATCTGAGTACCTGAAGAATGTACTGTCAGTTTGTTCAAAAAGTAACTATTTTGAAACCTAAAACTTAGAATTTCCAGCCTAAAGATTTAGGATATCTCAGATAAAAATAACAATAGATTTTAGCATAAGATGTGACAAGGCACCCAACAGAAAGGATGCAAAGTGCGAAGAGCAAAGGGCCAAATAAATAGAGTAAGACATAAGGAAAATGAGCTCTTAGAAACCAGAGTTTGGGGAAGATGGAATTGATCAATAACGTGAGAGACACTGAAGAGTTCCAGTAAGATAAGACCTGAAAAAATTCTCCATAGTGTTCAACATGTAGTAAGTCTTGGTGACCTTAGCAAGAATGATTCTAGTATAGTGGAGTTAGCCAAAGTCAGATTTCATATGGCTGAGGAATGATTAGCAGGTAGCAATGGAGCTAGAGGGTGTAGCCTGGATTCTTAGACCCCTGGATATACAGAGAGAATAAGTGCTAGATGAGTGTTAGGAACAGGTACAGAGCAAGGAGTTTGTAGATGTTTTCAGGCATTTTAAGTAAAAAGCAGAAATGGAGAAACTGAACAGATCAGAACCCAAAGTTTTAAATCAGTTTCTCTGTCAACTCAGTAAAATCACTTCATTTCTTAAGAACTGATTCATTTGTTTTATTTCTGTAATGAAATACACGTCTAGATAGTCTTCTCTTAGGACGGGTAGGTTCTCATTTCAGGAGAACCTAGGGTAACCATTTAGTGCCTTGACAACGAAGACCTATTTCCCATGCTTTAAAAATAAATGTTTCTATCCGGTCACAGCAGTGAGAGTGAACACAACTCAGGGTTAACTCTGTGAGGGCAAGCTAAGTAAAACCTTTGCCCAAGGCTTTACAAAACCCATTTCTGGAAGATAATAACGTCCAAATAAGTGTTTCTAAGGGGGAAAATGTAATTTTCTCCTCTTGGGAGTAGGCATTTTTGCCTATTTATTCTTTTTTTCTAATTATGGGTTTCATTACATTTCATCAATTTGCAGACTTATCTCCAGTCAAAATGTGTCTGTTTGTCAGGGGTCCAATTTACTGTGTCTGGGACTTATCCTGTGTTTGTTTTGACCTCTGGCAAAGCTCTGCAAGGACTAAAGACTGGGTCTCCTCCTTTTTACTGAGCCTGGCTTGATGGATTGCTCTCACTGAGGGCTCTCCTAAGCATGGAGGATATCCTTGCTCTGGGAAGTCTCTATTTACTTCTGGCCTTGTGGCATTTGTTTAAGGCTGGGTTTTATTCTTTCAGAATCCTTGGGTCCCCTCCTCTCATTGTGCTCTCAGGACTACACGTTGGTTACAGCAGACACTTTGTCCCAACTGTTATTTACTTTGAGAGCTTGACGATCTATCAGACGACCTGGATAAAGGGTCTCAAAGCATATAATCTGTTTTGTTGTCCAGAGATAAAGACTATGTGTTTCAGACCTAATATGACTACAGATCAAAATTTTGAATGTACCCATCATGGAAGTGCTGGAAGATAATTTTTAAAAAGAAATATACAGAGGTTAATAAAGAATGAGTTGTTGATGGAGAGACAAGTTAAATTGGTATGTTCTGGAAGGTTCTGATCACTAAGAATAAGCTGACTCTGACTTTAAAAAGATAAGTTAAATACACTTTCAGACATGTGCTCTATATGTAACTCCATAGCAGTGCTAATAGTCAGATCTATGCAGATAATTATCAACTTTTAGATAATATGCCATAAGAATTACCTTCATTTGTTACTCAGCAAATATTTATTGAGTACTTACTATATGTCAGACATTGTTTAGGTTTTAGAGTTAAAATAGTAAAGGAAAAAGACAAAGCTTCAATCCTCATGGAGCGCATATTTAAGTGGGGGAAGATCCGCAACAAAATATGCAAACAAATGTGTCATGGGTCAAGTGGCAGTAATAGGTGTAAAGGAAGGGAGGTTGGTAGAGAGGGGAAGTATGGTAAGAGAAGTCCTCACTGAAAGAAAATTCCAGCAGAGATGTGAAAGGAATAAAGAAGCAAGCCATGCTGGCATCTGGGAAAGGGCATTTCAGGCAGATGGATCAGCACATGGAAAGGAACAGATAGGAAGAGTGCCTGGTGTGGCTGAGAAAGAGAATGATTGCAAAGAGGCAAGAAATGGTTTAAGATGTAAGAAACTGTTGGGTCACACAGGGCTTTCCAGGACATGGTGAGAATTCTGGCTTTTGTTCCAAGTGAGAGGGGAAACCATTGGAGAGTCTCCCTAGAGTGGTGGTATAATTTAAGGTAGGTAGTTTAGAATCTCACTCTGTATGCTATGTTGAAAATAGAATTGTAGGGGCACAAGGGTGGAAGCTAAAATATTCCAGAGGCTACTGAAATAATCCAAAGATTCTAGAAGTATGCCCCAGGTGGTGACAGCTGAGGTGGTGAGACAGTGTGGGATTCTATATATATTTTAAGAGTAATATTCTATCATACATCTCTATGATCTGTAAATTGGATGTGAGGTATGAGAAAAAAGAGATGAGTCAAGGATAAATCAAAATTTGTGACCAGAGCAACTAAAAGGATGGTGGGGATGTAACAGAAGGAACAGTTTGAGTGTAAAGGGGAATATCAAGAGCTTGGTCTTGAACATGTTCTTTTGAAGATCTCTGTTAGACTTCTACACAGAGGCTTCAGGTAGACAGGAGAAACATGTAGGCTGGAGATATAAATTTGGGAGTCTTCCAGATAAGACTGGGAAGAGATCACTCAGGAGGTGACATAGAGAAAAGATAAGGTTTATGGACTAAGTTGTGGAGCACTTGGACGTAGGACAAGCAGAAGTAATCAGTGAAGGGGACTCAGAAGGAGCAACCAATATGGTAAAAAAGAGATCAAGAGGCTAGGTAAGGAAAGTAATAAGATGAATATTGTTAGTATATGGGTTAGTATACGCTATTAATAGAGTATGAAAAAGAAAGACAAGGAACTGACCTTCAGGTTTAGCCTTATGAAGATCACTGGAAACTTTGACAGGAACAGTTTTAGTGCAGTAATGAAGGCCAAAGGCTATTGGAGTAGGAATAAAATGAAACTAGATTAGAAAATATAGAAATAAGGGATATGGATAATGGCTTAGTTAGGGTTCTCCAGAAAAACAGAAACAATAGAATGTGTGTGTGCACAGAGAGAGAGAGAGAGAAAGAGAAAAAGAAAAAGAGAGGGAGACTTAATTTAAGGAATTGTTCATGTGATTGTGAAGGCTGGCAAATCCAAAGTCCTCAGGACAGGCCAGTAGGCTGGAGATGCAGGGAAGAGGTGATGCTGGACCTCAGGTCTGAAGGTGGTCTGTTAGCAGAATTCCCTCTCCTTCTTGTCTTTCCTATTAAGTCCTTCAGCTGATTGAATGAGGCCCACCCACATTATGGAGGATTAACTGCTCTGCTCAAAGTCTACTGACTTAAATGCTAATCTCATCTAAAAAAAATCTTCATAGAAACATCTAGAATAATTTTTTATCAAATATAGGCCCCGTCAAGTTGACACAAAAAATTAATCATCAAGACAAATCCCAGGAGTACTATAGTACTTCACTATAGTGAAGAAGGGAAGGAGAAAAATAGGCGGTATGTGGAAAAAGGTATAGAGTGAAGAAATTATTCTTTAAGATAAGAGAAATAATAACATGAAAGTGTGTTGAGAAGAAAGTTGATAATGCAGAAGAGAGGAAGCATCACATGAAAAATGTCCTTGAGCAAGTGAAAGGAATGAGTTGGCCTTTCATAGGAGCCAGGGAAAGTCCTCCACATTCCAGAAAGAGGTCTCAGTATAAGACTTAGGTGCAGGGAGGTAAGTGAATGTGGTGGTAAAGCTTATGGAAATTACTTTCTGAATGCTTCTGTTTTCTTAGTGAATAGGAAGCAATGTCACCAGCTAAGGCTAAGAACAGAGGAGGTATTAGAGGCTTGAAGATCCAAAAAGATATAAAATACTTGTCAAGAAGAATGGAAATTGATTAGACTAAGGAAAGCGACAAGTGTTTCCGGGTAGCACTCAGGACTCATTTAAAGTTCATTGTCATGAGTTTAAGGTGTGATCTGTCTGTGACGTTATGTTTTTTTGCAGCCATGCACAACTGAACCATTGTAGGAATGGGGGCAGAACAGGCTAAAAGCTTAAATAAATCAGGTCATAGGGCTTTGCCAGGCAAGTACAATGAAGGGAGAAAGAAGTGAGGGAGTAGAGGGCTCATACAAGGGAGTGGTCATAATGATAAATCATGAAACTAAAGTCAAATAGAAAAAGAAATATGATCACCATGAAGGTGATGAAGGACAGGGAAGAGATAGTAGAATCAGTGAATGTCTTGTGGGGGTCAAGGACTTTTTGTAATCAGGATATTGGAGACAATCAGCTGGAAAGCCAGAGGGAGAGGGTGGAGAATAAGATGCTGAATTTATGGAGATTACAGAGGGGTTTCAGTTCTTGATAATGGCCATTTCTAAGGTATGTATGGCTAAGGACAGTATTATTGTAAGAGAGGAGACAAAAGAATTCAAAGGCCAAGATATTGAAGAGTTCATCTTTGTGGTGATTGGAATCACCATAATTATGATAAGAACATAGTTGGAGAGAGTGGCAGTGAGCCAGGAATCTAAATCCTCAGAGAATCTGGGAGGTGGCTTGGGGGGTGGTGGGTGACTAATATTAGAAGGGGTAACAGGTTGGATAGTCTGCTGACATGGGGGCCGACTATGCCTCCACATCATTATACATAGGTGTGGAGATGGGATCCAGAACTGCGTTGAAGGGTTTTAAGAAAGTCAGACCAGGATTTACAAGTGGCAAATGAAGCAAGGAGTAAGGTTGTCCCATTTCCAGCCCCCACAGTGATGAAGGATGTGGGAAGGAAATGGCCACCACTGAGGCAGCTGTAGAGGAGGACGGCATGGTCTTGGGGCTGGGCTAGCTTGCAGTAAGAGCAAGCACTTAGCAGAGGGGATGCTGCAAGTGATTGCGAGATCTGGAAGATGTCAGAAGCTGGGGGGCAGGTGAAGTGACAGCAAAAAAACGACCAATAGTGCTTCAAGTCTGGAGAGAAGAATCCTGTGCTTCCTGTGGGGACTGATAGGACTAAAGATAAATGGTATAATGAGAACAGTCTCGATGCTTCATATTGGTAATTTACATTGTTAGGAAATAGTATATGGTACTGTTAGTTTGTGTCATTATTTTTTTTAAAGATTTTATTTGTTTTTTAGAGAGGGAGAGAGTGGGAGAAGGGGCAGAGGGAGAGAGAGAGAATCTCAAGCATGCTCTGCACTGAGCATGGAGCCCAATGTGGGACTCAGTCTCATGACTCAGATCGTGACCTGAGTCCAAGTCAAGAGTAGGACACTTAAGCGACTGAGCCACCCAGGGACCTCTCTTTTGTGTCACTCTCTGTCGAGGGGTAAGAAGTGAGCCTCTGCAGAAAGTGGTAGAGTTTCCATGTCTGCCTCTGGTGACATGGGGGCCAGAAGGCCCTACGTCATCTAACCTAGCACCTCGAATCCCTTGCTCCCTCCGGGTTTGCCTGACTGCGTACATTTTTTCTCCTCTGTCCATGAGCTGGGTCTCTTAACCCAACCTGACTTGACTCGGTGCCAAAGACTGCTGTGAACATTCCAGTTAATGGTCAATGTCCTGAACTTTGCCAGAATAAATCTGTCTCTCTCAGCAAAACCTTTCCTAAGGCTCAGTTCCTGTGGCGTCTTCATTTGTGTTGAGATAAAGTTCCAGAGTCAGGACAGCCTGGAGCCACAGCACTTGCCTGAGTGGGTGGAAACGAGCTCCAATTGTCCCTTTGCCATGAGGAGAAACTCCACGCCTCTCTCAGCATGCTTCCTCAGCTCCTGCAGGAAAGTGTGCAGCCGGGAGAGTAGATCCACCTCACAAATTCTGAAATGGTCCCTGTGCTTAATGCAGTGTGCACATTGAATGACTATTTCTGAAAAGCACTATTCAAAAATGAAGAAACTAGAGGAGTAGGATTGTTTCTTTTAATGCTGTGCTCTACATCGATAGAAGAATACTAAATACTTATGAGACCATCTCATGTGGGTAGACCAGGCTTAAGGGATAAACCTAAATTTCCTCCACCACAGAATCATTAAAGAATGATCCGAAAACTGAGAGAAACCCTTATGGACCTAGAATTGGGGAAAAGGTCACAAATTTGAATACCTACAGAGGCCTAGATGGAAGTACAAGCAATGTGGGCCAGCTACAATAGGGCATAGTGAGGACTATGGCAAACTAGAATGGGCACTAGTTTTAAAGACAGCCGTTAATTAGCTCTGGCTGATTGTTATCTTCTAGGAACGTCTTGTGTTGCCAGATGTTCTGTTTTTAAAAGAAGCCAGAATTGGGCAGCCCGGGTGGCTCAGCAGTTTAGCGCCACCTTCAGCCCAGGGTGCAATCCTGGAGACCTGAGATTGAGTCCCACGTTGGGCTCCCTGCATGGAGCCTGCTTCTCCCTCTGCCTGTATCTCTGCCTCTCTCTCTCTCTCTCTCTCTCTCTCTCTCTCTCTCTTTCATGAATAAATAAAATCTTTTTTTTTAAAAAAAAAAGCAGGTTATCCCTGGGTGGCGCAGTGGTTTGGCGCCTGCCTTTGGCCCAGGGCGCGATCCTGGAGACCCGGGATCGAATCCCACGTCGGGCTCATGGTGCATGGAGCCTGCTTCTCCCTCTGCCTGTGTCTCTGCCTCTCTCTCTCTCTTTCTGTGACTATCATAAATAAAAAAAATAAAAAATAAATAAATAAATAAAATAAAAAAAATAAAAAAGCAGCCAGAATTTTGATTTTATGCAAAATCACTTTATTTTTAAAATTTGCAACTAAATCAAAATATTAAAACCATTTTATAGGTCATTAAAAAACTACTGATAAACAGACTTGACCTTCAGACTACCAATATGCAAACAATATTTTAAGATTATGCATGCATGATAGCTCCAAAGAGTTTAGAGAGAAATTCAAATTTAGTCAATCTATTCTGAAGATTCTAAAGTCCTCTGATGTCTCCAGACACAGTTATGAAATCATATAACCCTTGGCACATAGTAGGTCCTCATGAACTATTTATTGGATGAACAAACATAAAGAGTCAAAGACCTGTAGTGATCGATTTGTCTGGTCATTTTCACATGTCTTTTAGCTGCTTTTCTTGGGCCAAGTTTCCTAGGAAATAGACTTTCAAAGCTGGAGATGTGTATACAGCTGGTATACTATGGAGGTAGTCTCAGGAGTAACATCTACAAGGAAGTGAGGGCAGCAGGACTGGGCTGAGGAAGAAGGTGGGCCGTGAGCCGTTGCCATACAGTCCGCAGCCAGGCACTCAGGGAGCTCTGCTGCTGGGTTGGCCCTTCCCTGATCTCCTGAATTGCGGCTGGGGCTGGGTCTTTGTCATGAGACATGGGCTGCTCAGGAGTGGGCATCTAGAGAGGGACTCGGCTATGAACAGTCATTAGCCAACACCCATGGCACCTGAGACAAACAGTGCTGAGACCCTTAAGGATTAGGCAATCCGCCATGGCATGCACCATACTTCTCAACACTTTGGTGTGTGGAACCCTAGTGAAGTTCAATATTAAGCAGAGTTAAATAGAGTCATGGTGGTTATAAATGGGACCCCAAACACTGCCTCACCATTGACTTTCCTCTCCTTACTCCCTTCCCCAGGGCAGTTCTAAGAGTGCTTATTTAGCCCTCAGAAGTTACTTGCTTGATTCTCAAGAACCCTCTCATCTGAGATCCTAGAGGAGCTCCTCTGGGGAGACCATTCCCCACCTTCGAACTCTACTCCCTTTTATTTCCCACCTCAGTTCTCAAAGCCCACCTCCCACACAGGTTGGGAGGGGAACCATACCACCTCAAGGGAACTACTTCAATGCCTTATGTCACCTCTTAAGGGAATATTCTGTGATGGAGTGAAATGATCTGAAAATCATGATCAAGGGTTCTTTCATTGTAAGTGATTCATCCCTATGGAGGCTGTTCAGGTTTTTCTTTCTCAGAGAAATCGCCCCAGCCTACTTGGCTTCCTCTTTGAAGAACAATATAATTATAGAAAAGAACAGAGAACACCATGCAGATTAAAATGACAGGTTCCTAGTCCTTATTGAAACCTCGGTACTGAATTGAACAGCGTTCAGATGCCCTTTACTTCACCTTCCGATGTGAGATTTTTGAGAACTGGAAACTTTTTTGCAAATGAGGCGTACTAGCTGATTGAATCTTTTCTTTCATTTAACCACTTACCTTCCTTGCCTCATGGTAAGAAGCTCATTAAATTGCCTTCTTACCTGTTTATTTTATTCAGAAATGGCCTGTCTCTTAGCCCTTCCACTGAGTTTCTTTGATATCTTTGTTCAAATAGAGAATAATACATTTGAGTCACTGCTATGACATTTAAAAAAAAAATGCTACTGGCTGTTCAGAATGGTCCAACATGGCATCCACCATTTACAGCTCTTCCCACAAAACGAGGTTGAATTTGTATTCATGATGTTTCTCTTTTCTTCTTCCCTGACTATCCTCTCACATCTCTTCACCCTTCTCCCCTGCAACACACACAACCACACACACTCAAATCACTAAGGGCAATTCTAGGAGTGGAATGCATGCCTCCTTGTCCCAGCAACGGAACACTTTCTGCTCATTATCCATAACAGCACATTTGGCTGGATGCCTATTTCTTCACTCTGCTTACTCAGCTAAAGCATGTAGTCTGGAAATATTTCAACTTCCAAATTCAAGAAAGTGATTTTAGGACAGTGTTTGAAAATGAAGATACTTTTATTGACACATGCTACAAATCCACAGTTAATGTCGTTTCCAAGAGCCTGTGCCAGGTTATCTCTTTCATCAAGTGCCAAAATAAGAAAGGATGGCACATACCAGCACAAAAGCATCCCTTCAAACAATCAAGAAGCTGATGTGTCCAGCAGGAACAGCAGAAAAACTGCCATCTTGCCAATCAGATATAATCTTTTCTTCTCAGTCATGTACTTTTCTGAAAGGTAGGGAATACTTGCTTATTTTTCTTAGGCTTGCATATTAAAAATCCTGGAAAATAGCACACAAAGCACTTGATTGTTTAAGTGGATTTTTTAAAAAAATCTCAATAGCATAGACTCCCTTCCCCTTAAACAATATAGTTCCCTACTGAGGCCATCATGAGTGCTCTTTAGACTCTACTACCTCTTCAGCTGTTCATGTGAGGGGAGCCTCGATGCCAAGTCTTTAGGATAAACTCAACAAACCGAATCCTCAACAGCCTCACTCTCTACCTTCACGACTAAAACCTGTGAAGCCATTACAGCTTAACAATAACCCACAGCCCGCGGACCAACTTGTGAAGCCATTACAATAAGAACCATCCAATGAAAAACCAAAGCAGCAACTACATGCCACGCCAGTATGAAACATTTCTCCATATGCACACAATAGATCCTTTTCCTGCAAAAGCTAACGTTTCTTAATTTCATCAATAAATCACTTAAAATCAAGACATTCAAGCTCAGGTTCAAAAAGATTGGAAATTCAGCTTCTGGAATTAATAGGGATAAATTTGTCAGATGGGAATTCATGTGGACAAACAGTATACTGATAAGAAGGACGCATTACCTCAAGATTTTTTAAGATGGACATTTGACCCAGACTTAAAATTAAAGTTGAAAACTTATTACGAATTTGTCCTTTTGGGACAGCTGGGTGGCTCAGCAGTTGAGCATCTGCCTTCGGCTCAGGGGTGATCCTGGAGTTTCGGGATCAAGTCCCACATCGGGTTCCCGGTGAGGAGCCTGCTTCTCCCTCTACCTGTGTCTCTGCCTCTCTCTGTGTCTCTCATGAATGAATAAATAAAATCTTAAAAAAAAAAAAAAGAGGGATTCCCTGGGTGGCGCAGCGGTTTAGCGCCTGCCTTTGGCCCAGGGCGCCATCCTGGAGACCCATGATCGAATCCCACGTCGGGCTCCCGGTGCATGGAGCCTGCTTCTCCCTCTGCCTGTGTCTCTGCCTCTCTCTCTCTCTCTCTCTCTCTCTCTCTGTGACTATCATAAATAAATAAAAAAAATAAAATAAAAATTTAAAAAAGAAGATTTGTCCTTTCTTTTTTCCGCCTCCATATTTTCTATTGCTGTTTCTACCATGAGCTGAAATATATATCCTTAAAAGATTTTAGCTGTCTAATCCAATTTGTATAGATTAACCAGATAAAAAGAAACTTTTCTTTATATTCCATCAACCACATAATGAAATCAACTTTAGAAATACCACAGAAGAGAGGAGGGGCAAGACGGCGGAAGAGTAGGGTCCCCAAATCACGTGTCCCCACCAAATTACTAGATAACCTTCAAATCATCCTGAAAAATCTATGAATTCTGCCTGAGATTTAAAGAGAGACCAGCTGGAATGCTACAGTGAGAAGAGTTCGCGCTTCTATCAAGGTAGGAAGACGGGGAAAAAGAAATAAAGAAACAAAAGGCCTCCGAGGGGGAGGGACCCCGCGAGGAGCCGGGCTGAGGCCGGGGCGAGTGTCCCCAGGACAGGAGAGCCCCGTCCCGGAGGAGCAGGAGCTGCACCAACCTTCCCGGGCGGAAAGGGGCCGCAGGGAGTTAGAGCAGGACCCGGGAGGGCGGGGATGCCCTCGGGCTCCCTGGGACGTAGGACACTAACAGACACCTGCGCCCCGGGAGAGTGCGCCGAGCTCCCTAAGGGCTGCAGCGCGCACGGCGGGACCCGGAGCAGCTGGAGGGGCTCGGGCGGCGGCTCCGCGGAGGGGGCTGCGGGGCGGGAGCGCGAATCCAACAGCGCAGGCCCCGGAGCACAGGGCGCCGGGACACAGCCCAGGATCCGGCCTCCCCCGGGACAGGCAGAGGCCAGGAGGGCCCAGGACAGCGAGGACGCTCCTGCCCCGAGCTGAGCAGATCAGCGGCCCCGCCCCGGAGCCCCCAGGCCCTGCAGACAGAGAGCCCCGGAGTTACTGCGGGAGCTGACTCCAGGGCTGCAGAGCTGGCGGCTGCCACTGTGGCTGTTCCTCCTGGGGCCTCACGGGGTAAACAGCCCCCACTGAGCCCTGCAGCAGGCAGGGGCAGAGCAGCTCCCCCAAGTGCTAACACCTGAAAATCAGCACAGCAGGCCCCTCCCCCAGAAGACCAGCTGGACGGACCAGTTCCAGGGGAAGTCAAGGGACTTAAAGTCTACAGAATCAGAAGATATTCCCCCAGTTTTTTTTTTCTTTTTGATTTCTGTTTGCTTTCCCCACCTTTTTCTTCCTTTCTTTTTCTTTCTCTTTTTCTTCTCTTTTTTTTCTTTTTTGCTTCCTTTTTTCTTTTTCTCTTTCCTTCTTTCTCCCCTCTCTTTTTCTCCTTTTCCCAATACAACTTGCTTTTGGCCACTCTGCACTGAGCAAAATGACTAGAAGGAAAACCTCACCTCAAAAGAAAGAATCAGAAACAGCCCTCTCTCCCACAGAGTTACAAAATCTGGATTACACTTCAATGTCAGAAAGCCAATTCAGAAGCACTATTCTACAGCTACTGGTGGCTCTAGAAAAAAGCATTAAGGACTCACGAGACTTCATGACTGCAGAATTTAGATCCAATCAGGCAGAAATTAAAAATCAATTGAATGAGATGCAATCCAAACTAGAAGTCCTAACGACGAGGGTTAACGAGGTGGAAGAATGAGTGAGTGACATAGAAGACAAGTTAATGGCAAAGAGGGAAACTGAGGAAAAAAGAGACAATCAATTAAAAGACCATGAAGATAGATTAAGGGAAATAAACGACAGCCTGAGGAAGAAAAACCTACATTTAATTGAGGTTCTAGAGGGCGCCGAAAGGGACAGAGGGCGAGAATATGTATTTGAACAAATCATAGCTGAAAACTTTCCTAATCTGGGAAGGGAAACAAGCATTCAGATCCAGGAAATAGAGAGATCCCCCCCCCTAAAATCAATAAAAACCGTTCAACACCTCGACATTTAATAGTAAAGCTTGCAAATTCCAAAGATAAAGAGAAGATTCTTAAAGCAGCAAGAGACAAGAAATCTCTGACTTTTATGGGGAGGAGTATTAGGGTAACAGCAGACGTTTCCACAGAAACGTGGCAGGCCAGAAAGGGCTGGCAGGATATATTCAGGGTCCTAAATGAGAAGAACATGCAACCAAGAATACTTTATCCAGCAAGGCTCTCATTCAAAATGGAAGGAGAGATAAAGAGTTTCCAAGACAGGCAGGAACTGAAAAAATATGTGACCTCCAAACCAGCTCTACAAGAAATTTTAAGGGGGACTCTTAAAATTCCCCTTTAAGAAGAAGTTTAGTGGAACAATCCACAAAAACAAGGACTGAATAGGTATCATGGTGACACTAAATTCATATCTGTCAATAGTAACTCTGAACATGAACGGGCTTAATGACCCCATCAAAAGGCGCAGGGTTTCAGACTGGATAAAAAAGCAGGACCCATCTATTTGCTGTCTACAAGAGACTCATTTTAGACAGAAGGACACCTACAGCCTGAAAATAAAAGGTTGGAGAACCATCTACCATTCAAATGGTCCTCAAAAGCAAGCAGGGGTAGCCATCCTTATATCAGATAAACTAAAATTTACCCCGAAGACTGTAGTGAGAGATGAAGAGGGACACTATATCATACTTAAAGGATCTATCCAACAAGAGGACTTAACAATCCTCAATATATATGCCCCGAATGTGGGAGCTGCCAAATATATCAATCAATTAATAACGAAAGTGAAGGAATACTTAGATAATAATACACTTATACTTGGTGACTTCAATCTAGCTCTTTCTACCCTTGATAGGTCTTTTAAGCACAACATCTCCAAAGAAACGAGAGCTTTAAATGATACACTGGACCAGATGGATTTCACAGATATCTACAGAACTTTACATCCAAACTCAACTGAATACACATTCTTCTCAAGTGCACATGGAACTTTCTCCAGAATAGACCACATACTGGGTCACTAATCGTGTCTGAACTGATACCAAAAGGTTGGGATCGTCCCCTGCATATTCTCAGACCATAATGCCTTGAAATTAGAACTAAATCACAACAAGAAGTTTGGAAGGACCTCAAACACGTGGAGGTTAAGGACCATCCTGCTAAAAGATGAAAGGGTCAACCAGGAAATTAAGGAAGAATTAAAAAGATTCATGGAAACTAATGAGAATGAAGATACAACCGTTCAAAATCTTTGGGATGCAGCAAAAGCAGTACTAAGGGGGAAATACATCGCAATACAAGCATCCATTCAAAAACTGGAAAGAACTCAAATACAAAAGCTAACCTTACACTTAAAGGAGCTAGAGAAAAATGAGCAAATAGATCCTACACCCAGCAGAAGAAGAGAGTTAATAAAGATTCGAGTAGAACTCAACGAAATCGAGACCAGAAGAACTGTGGAACAGATCCACAGAACCAGGAGTTGGTTCTTTGAAAGAATTAATAAGATAGATAAACCATTAGCCAGCCTTATTAAAAAGAAGAGAGAGAAGACTCAAATTAATAAAATCATGAATGAGAAAGGAGAGATCACTACCAACACCAAGGAAATACAAACGATTTAAAAACATATTATGAACAGCTCTACACCAATAAATTAGGCAATCTAGAAGAAATGGACTCATTCCTGGAAAGCCACAAATTACCAAAACTGGAACAGGAAGAAATAGAAAACCTGAACAGGCCAATAACCAGGGAGGAAATTGAAGCAGTCATCAAAAACCTCCCAAGACACAAAAGTCCAGGGCTAGATGTCTTCCCAGGGGAATTCTATCAAACGTTTAAAGAAGAAACCATACCTATTCTACTAAAGCTGTTTGGAAAGATAGAAAGAGATGGAGTACTTCCAAATTCGTTCTTTGAGGCCAGCATCACCTTAATTCCAAAACCAGACAAAGACCCCAGCAAAAAGGAGAATTACAGACCAATATCCCTGATGAAAATGGAGGCAAAAATTCTGCCAATAGGATCCAACAATACATTAAGAAAATTATTCACAATGACCAAGTAGGATTTATCCCCGGGACACAAGGCTGGTTCAACACTCGTAAAATAATCAATGTGATTCATCATATCAGCAAGAGAAAAACCAAGAACCATGTGATCCTCTCATTAGATGCAGAGAAAGCATTTTGCAAAATATAGCATCCATTCCTGATCAAAACTCTTCAGAGTGTAGGGATAGAGGGAACATTCCTCGACATCTTAAAAGCCATCTACGAAAAGCCCACAGCAAATATCATTCTCAATGGGGAAGCACTGGGAGCCTTTCCCCTAAGATCAGGAACAAGACAGGGATGTCCACTCTCACCACTGCTATTCAACATAGTACAGGAAGTCCTAGCCTCAGCAATCAGACAACAAAAAGACATTAAAGGCACTCAAATTGGCAAAGACGAAGTAAATCTCTCCCTCTTCACCGATGACATGATACTCTACTTAGAAAACCCAAAAGCCTCCACCCCAAGATTGTTAGAACTCATACAGCAATTTGGTAGCGTGGCAGGATACAAAATCAATGCCCAGAAATCAATGGCATTCCTATACACTAACAATGAGACTGAAGAAAGAGAAATTAAGGAGTCAATCCCATTTACAATTGCACCCAAAAGCATAAGATACCTAGGAATAAACCTAACCAAAGAGGTAAAGGATCTATACCCTAAAAACTATAGAACACTTCTGAAAGAAATTGAGGAAGACACAAAGAGATGGAAAAATATTCCATGCTCATGGATTGGCAGAATTAATATTGTGAAAATGTCAATGTTACCCAGGGCAATTTACACATTTAATGCAATCCCTATCAAAATACCTTGGGATTTCTTCAGAGAGTTAGAACAAATTATTTTAAGATCTGTGTGGAATCAGAAAAGACCCCGAACAGCCAGGGGAATTTTAAAAAAGAAAACCATAGCTGGGGCCATCACAATGCCAGATTTCAGGTTGTACTATAAAGCTGTGGTCATCAAGACAGTGTGGTACTGGCACAAAAACAGACACATAGATCAATGGAACAGAATAGAGAACCCAGAAGTGGACCCTGAACTTTATGGTCAACTAATATTCAATAAAGGAGGAAAGACTATCCACTGGAAGAAAGACAGTCTCTTCAATAAATGGTGCTGGGAAAATTAGACATCCACATGCAGAAGAATGAAATTAGACCACTCTCTTGCACCAGACACAAAGATAAACTCAAAATGGAGGAAAGATCTAAATGTGAGGCAAGATTCCATCAAAATCCTAGAGGAGAACACAGGCAACACCCTTTGTGAACTCGGCCACAGTAACTTCTTGCAAGATACATCCACGAAAGCAAAAGAAACAAAAGCAAAAATGAACTATTGGGACTTCATCAAGATAAGAAGCTTTTGCACAGCAAAGGATACAGTCAACAAAACTGAAAGACAACCTACAGAATGGGAGAAGATATTTGCAAATGACCTATCAGATAAAGGGCTAGTTTCCAGGATCTATAAAGAACTTATTAAACTCAACAGCAAAGAAGCAAACAATCCAATCATGAAATGGGCAAAAGACATGAAGAGAAGTCTCACAGAGGAAGACATAGACATGGCCAACACGCACGTGAGAAAATGCTCTGCATCACTTGCCATCAGGGAAATACAAATCAAAACCACAATGATATGCGACCTCACACCAGTGAGAACGGGGAAAATTAACAAGGCAGGAAACCACAAATGTTGGAGAGGATGTGGAGAAAAGGGAACCCTCTTGCACTGTTGGTGGGAATGTGAACTGGTGCAGCCACTCTGGAAAACTGTGTGGAGGTTCCTCAAAGAGTTAAAAATAAACCTGCCCTACGACCCAGCAATTGCACTGCTGGGGATTTACCCCAAAGATTCAGATGCAATGAAATGCCGGGACACCTGCACCCCAATGTTTCTAGCAGCCATGTCCACAATAGCCAAACTGTGGAAGGAGCCTCGGTGTCCATCGAAAGATGAATGGATAAAGAAGATGTGGTTTATGTATCCAGTGGAATATTACTCAGCCATTAGAAATGACAAATACCCACCATTTGCTTGGACGTGGATGGAACTGGAGGGTATTATGCTGAGTGAAGTAAGTCAATCGGAGAAGGACAAACATTGTATGTTCTCATTCATTTGGGGAATATAAATAATAGTGAAAGGGAATAGAAGGGAAGGGAGAAGAAATGTGTGGGAAATATCAGAAAGGGAGACAGAACATAAAGACTCCTAACTCTGGGAAATGAACTAGGGGTGGTGGAAGGGGAGGAGGGAGGGGGGTGGGGGTGAATGGGTGATGGGCACTGAGTGGGGCACTTGATGGGATGAGCACTGGGTGTTATTCTGTATGTTGGTAAATTGAACACCAATAAAAAAATAAATTTATTTTAAAAAATGCATTAAACATAAACTGAGACTGAGTCATGCATATAAACCAAGACATTTTGAAAAGACAAAAAAATGGAAGACTTTTAGAACTAGAGGGATTATCTAGTCCCAACCCCTTTATTTTATGAGTGAAACCACTGAGGACTACAGAAGTTACACAGGGAGCATCTACTCCACCTTCCCAGAATAACCTCAAGGGACCCAAGAGCCTGTAGCCCCACCCCTACCTACTTCAGCTGAATCTTGAGAAGCCGCCATGACCAGAATCACCCAACAGAGAGCCAGCATAGCCATTACATACCGCATCAGAGTGAAAATATTCCTCTGGTGTCATCACTCAAAGTCCAAAGAGTTTCTCTATTATACTGCTCCCTTAAGAAGGAATGGCATTCACTTTTCATTAAATAATAATATCATAAAATACCCTGCTTTGTAAATGACCAGTAAAGTGTCAGAGATTATTAAATTACCAACAAGAGGTTGTTTACTTGGAGATCAGAGCTGGTCAGAGAATTCTCATATCCTGTGGTCTGATGGTAATCACTTCTTTCAACAACGGGGGTCATATATCAGTTTGGAGAAAAGAATCAGAAAGCCAGCTCCATGCTGGTTTTTTAAAAATGGAGACATTGGTAAAGTGCTCTCTTATTTTTAAGACACATCAACAGAATATTTGTGTTATATTTATTATATAGTTAAATAACCACTGTAATTTTCATGTTTTCTGGCAATTTGTTTTCTTTTTGTTTTATAGGTTAGGTTTAACAACAAGACTGCCTAAGCGAATATCTTGAGGCTTTCCTGTTTAAGTGTTTGCCAGATTTGGGTTATTTAGAAATATGAGGTTTCCAAACAAGGGAAAGAGATTGAAATCACTTCTTCTATCCAGTAAGCTCAGTTTAACGTGAATGGAATCTTGAAATCGCTACTTTAGGCGGGGAAGTACTTTCTTGCTGTTATGACTTCCTAGTCACAATTATTGAAGGATGAATAGTTCTTATTTCCATTTAAATGACTTTTTTAGGAAATGGAATAGTAAAAAATGAACTTCAGTTTGTCTCTTGCAAAAAATGAATATAAAAATACAATACGTTAAGGGATCCAATGACCACTGGCACCTGAAATTACATCAATGAAATGAAGAAAATGTTGTGAGTCCCTCAAATTGTCAAGGCTCAGCCAGAAATGTAATAGTGCAAAACGCAAAAGGTGCGGGAGGAGGTCACATTCCCGACAGGCAGTGGTAGGGCTTGATGATCTGATGGCTATTACCTCTTTTGGTTTTTACCTCATTTTTTTTTTAAGTTTTAAAAGAAGACAAAGTTGTTAATAAAAGTGTAGAGGAAAACCATAAAAATTGAAATTTACAGCCTATAAAAGACAGTTCAAGGGAAATTAATTTTTGTATATAAAGACTTAACCAGCCTAGTTAATGCCAAGCACAGTTACTATTTCTTCAAAAGATAGATAAGAAAGCTCCAAGCATAATTGCAAAATAAAGAAAAATAAATTTGAAACAGATGTCATAAAATAGCCCCCATTCACTCTTTTTTTTCAATTATAGAAAAATCATGAGCTACTCATATACACAATAGCTTACCAAGAAACATAACAAAACTTAAACATTGGAAGATATTAAAAAAAAACAATTACTGTAACCAGAGTCTTGAGGGAATTGGAATATTAAGAGAAGATAAACTTTATTTTTTTTTTGAGAAGATAAACTTTAATGGGCTACATAGGCTCCAATTATTCCCTGCAACTTTAGGTTTTTTTTCAAACCTTGAAGGAAGAATAGTAGAAGATGATTTTTTAGGAAAAAAATTATTCCTACTGCAGAACCAAAGTTCAAATCCCTATCTTTTTTAAAGGTTTGAAAGGGCCCATTTTTTTCCCTCAGGAAAATCTAAAGGCTCACTGCTTGCCTAAATTTTATTCAGCGACTCCTAATAACTTCTTAATATTAGTTCCACAGTTTAAGACATCTGTGAAGTTTTTAGAAAATAAAACAGTGAAGACGCAGATCCTCACTGTGAACAGAAAAGGAAAAGAGAGTGCTCACGCCAAAATGTACCATCCTTGAACTACATTTCCAAACAGTGTGTTTTGATAACAGCATTTTGCTTCTGAAGGTTTAGGCAATTTAGATAAAAATTTACTAGTTTAGATTTGATTTCCCACATGGAAACTTTCTTCACTAAAAAGATCTTTCATTTTTATAGAGGTTTTTGTTAAAATTTAAATTAAAAATTACATTTAACAACTGGATAGAGAGATGGGTAGATGGATAGATTAGCAATAAATCAAATAGGACAGTGATATCATCTCAGCTGTAGAAAAATGGATGTTCACTATAATTTTTTTTCAATTTTACTGTATATTTGAAAAAATATAATTATATGCTAGGAGAAAAAAAAATCAGTTTAAAAGTAATGACCTTTCTGAAATCTACCACCAACAAAAATTAGCTGATTTCACCAGCTGCAAGTCGAACTAAATAGCAAAGAATTTATAAAGGAGTCTGTGATGGGTGAGTAGGTCATATCATGTAGAGGTATGAGACCCAGAAGGCTGGGTCTCAATTAAAGAAGTATTTGGTAGATATATTAGCTCAGCAAAAAGACCAAATATGTATGAGGACCGAATTTTATTTATTCCAAAGTACATGTCTTAACCTATCTGCAAAGTATATACACTAAAGACAGATTAGGCTCATGGAAGGCCTCATGATATCTAAAGCATAAACAGAATAGGCAGGTCTAGACACAGTGGGGCCACAGGAGTCTAGGACTTCCCTCATCTCCCTAGTTATCTCTGTCCTCAAACTGGTTCTCCTCTTTCTTTACCCATGATTGGTAAAGTCTCTATTGGTTGAAGGCATCTGGGCAGGACCATAGTTTACTGTAAGCAACAGGAAAAGGCCCAGGGCTTGTGAGAGCTCCGGTGGGGAGGACAAATGTATGTTTAGGTAGAGTCTTTGGTGGGTTCAGGTCACCAATGGCCTGAAGCCCAAGTGGACCTGGAGAAGCAACACAAGCAAACAATCTTGTTTCTTCTGATCCGCGAGCTGGCTTTTGGCCCTAGATTTTGTCATTTAACCAACTGGGGGAGACAAGAGCTTTTAGGTATATTTTTTCATGGAGAAAGGCTAGTAGGGAAAGGCTAAGTCCCATAGTCTTCAACAAATTCCAGATAAAGCCATAGTTCTCAGTTTTTTTGACCTCAGGACCCCTTTATACTTTTAAGTTATTGAGAAACTCCAAAGTGCTTTTGTGTTAGGTTATCTATCTTAAAAAGGAGAATTTTAGTATTTATTAGTTTATTTTTTTAATAATAAATTTATTTTTTATTGGTGTTCAATTTGCCAACATACAGAATAACACCCAGTGCTCATCCCATCAAGTGCCCCACTCAGTGCCCGTCACCCATTCACCCCCACCACCAGACCTTCTCCCCTTCCACCACCCCTAGTTCATTTCCCAGAGTTAGGAGTCTTCATGTTCTGTCTCCCTTTCTGATATTTCCTACCCATTTCTTCTCCCTTCCCTTCTATTCCCTTTCACTATCATTAATATTCCCCAAATGAATGAGAACATACACTGTTTGTCCTTCTCCGATTGACTTACTTCACTCAGCATAATACCCTCCAGTTCCATCCACGTCGAAGCAAATGGTGGGTATTTGTCGTTTCTAATGGCTGAGTAATATTCCATTGTATACATAGACCACATCTTCTTTATCCATTCATCTTTCGATGGACACCGAGGCTCCTTCCACAGTTTGGCTATTGTGGACATTGCTGCTATAAACATTGGGGTGCAGGTGTCCCAGCATTTTTTAAAATGAGAATAATTCATTACACATGAATGTAAATAATGTATTTTTAATGTGACATGTAGTCTCTGGACAACTCTACTGCTATTCACTTTTATTTTTTTTAATATTTTATTTATTTATTCATGAGAGACACACAGAGAGAGAGGCAGAGACACAGGCAGAGGGAGAAGCAGGCTCCATGCAGGGAGCCCAATGCGAGACTCAAACCCAGGTCTCTAGGATCACACCCCAAGCCAAAGGCAGGCCCTCAACTGCTGAGCCACCCAGGGATCCCCTGCTATTCACTTTTAAAAAGAGAGACAGTGAAAAAGGGAAGATCTCTGTATAATTATGAACATTGTCTGACCTCATGGTTCCCATGTTTGGGTCTTGATACCTCCCTTTCCAATTAGTCCCTGGAACACACTTTGAGAACTACCACCTGGAGGAATGGGCTAAGACTTTCGGGGTACCGCCGTCATGAAAGTTGCCTCCAGATTGGTCAGGGTAGTACACACATGACTTTGTAGTAGTAATGAGATTCAAGGAGAGGTGAGTGACCTGTTTATTCTAAATATGCTCCCAAAATGGCTACGATAACTTTGAGATAGTAGGTAAATTATACTCCATATTTGAATTATTCAAAGGGCTTTGCATTTTTTCCCCTTCTGAGCCTTTAAAATTGATGTTTAACAGTTTAGCAGCTTGGAAACACATTTACAAATGACTTCCTCATGCCTTCAACCCAGTGTTATAAACAAGTAAATTGATTCCCCAGGGGCTGGAAGCCTGGTCTTTACCACCCAAGGGACATGTAGGCTGCTCCTTTCTCTGCACAGGTATCTCTGAGCCTACAAGAACTCTCAGGTGTAATAGAAGCCAGGCTTACTGCTCCCTTGCTCATGCCTTCTCTCTGTGAATAAAATTCATTCTAAAAGCCAACCAAAACTGGTTTTGGCAATCTTTTAGTACTTCTCATCTAATAACTCAGAAATTCTAAGCCTTGTTTTTAAGAAAGAACAAACTGAACCATCGGGAAGAAATAAATCTCCCAGGATTCCATACAATTAATTGGCCTAGACAAGAACAACAAGAAGGTCATCCTTGATCATCATCATTCACAAACCCATTGTCTCCTATGCCTCTGGATGCAAAGTAGGCTACATTTCTGACTCAGTTAGTCAAATGTGCTGTTTTTCCTGTTAAAATTAGAACATTTGTTCACTTTATGATTTTTTTTTGTACTTCGTTAAAACAATGCAGCGTTCTATAACAATGAACATAATTTGTGTTTAACTCTGAAGTGTTCAAGGGCAAAGGCTGTGTCCTACATTTATTTCTTTGGCATTTCCTCTGTGGATTTACATAGCATACTCTTTAGTGACTCTCTCATTAGTGACTCTTTAGGAATTAAAGAATTACTCTATGTTTTTCCCCTCTTTAGAATTAACTATTTAATTTCAGTACTAATTTTTCCATTCATTATTTCCACCAACAAATATTTATTACAGATCAATCAGATGTGCTAGATGTTGGGGATACCTGTCCTCTGTGTGCCTTTCTACAATGTTATCCACACCTATGAAGAGTTCTAGAAACCTGTGTGATCCTGGTAACATTGATATGTCTTCTAAACCCAAATCATCAATGCTTTGCCATCACCATTTCCTAAAAGTCCATCAGGAAGAGCCCTACCTGGTTTACCTCACTCACGGAGACATCCACTTCTTTCTGTACAACTCTATCTCCCACTAGCTGCCACCTCTCTCCTTGTCCTGAAACCTCCCAGGCCCTCTGTAACCCACAGCAAAATCAGCTAAATCTTCAGCTCTACTTGGAGCACTCCTTTCCACCTTCTTTCTGAAACCTGGTCCAGTGAAAACTATTAAACAATGCTCCCTGGAGCCCTCTTAACTGGCTCCTACTCAAAAGGCTTCTATTTCTTCTACACCTATAGAATCTCTCAGCCTGGAGGTGAGCTGGGCGTCTTTCTTGCTCATCACTACTGTTTCCAGACCTTTGTCCCTCTCTTTCCCTACAGCCCCAAAAGCTTATATCATCAGAGCATCAGCAAATATTTCTTGAGCATCTACCATATGTCAGACACTGTCCTGAACATTAGGGATTTAGCAGTAAATTAGAATAAAATAGTTCTGCTGTCTGAAGTCTAGTAAGAGGGAAACATACAAAATAAAGCGAGTGAAATATATAGTGTGTTATACATTGGAAGTAGGAAAATAACATGTTAGGGTGGATAGGGAAGTTGATCTTTATAGGATGATCAGAAATGATCTTACTGAGAAAATGAAATATGAGCAAAGACCTAAATGAGGTGAAGGAAATAACACTAACATCAGAAAAGAACATTCCAGTCAGATGGAATGGAAAGAACAAAGACCATGAGGCAAAAGTGTGCCCCGTGTGTTCAAGAAGCAGCAGACATCCAGGTAGTTTATCTGCTCACCTTCTTGTTACAGTCATTTATCACCTCTTGGTCACACCCCTCATTCTTTAAAGGTTTAGCTCCTTGCTTATTGCAACTGTCTTTGATGCCATTATAACTCTTGGTGATATTAATATCCATGTAGGTACTCTTTCAATACCCTGGCCCTCAAGTCCCTGAACCCCTTTTCTCTTATCTTCAATCTCACTGTTGTGGTCATTCCCATGGTCATACCCTAGTTTGTGTCATTCTCAGTAACCTAAGCCTTCCAATATTTCAACTTGAAGCATCTTATTTTCTTTTGTTTTTTTTTTAATGTTTTATTTACTTATTTTAGAGAGAGTGTGTGTGCATGAGTGGGGGGCGAGCAGAGGTAGAGAAACTTCAGGCAGACTCCCCACAGAGCTTGGAGTCCAATGTGGATTCCATCTCAGGACCCTTAGATCATGACCTGAGCCAAAACCAAGAATCAGACACTCAACTGACTGAGCCACCCAGGTGCCTTGAAGTATCACACTTTCTAACCATGCTTTTTTTCTAGTTTGTTCCCTCTGATTATCCAACTTCAACAATTCTTCAATCCAGTGACACTTCCATCTTTTCACTGCATCCCAGCCTTGTGTTCATGGTCCACTCTTAAAATCTTTGCATACAGCTCAGCAACTTGCTCCTTTTTCCCTGCATCTTTCTTCCTCACCAAAACCCCAATCCTGGTTAAACCTAATTCTCTGCCTAATCCATGCCTGCTGCACCCATTGCTGAAGAAAAACACAAAATCACACTGATTGGTCTTAGAGTCATGACCATCGGCTCCAAGTAATTTTCAGTGCTGCCAACAACTCACACGTTCACCTGATCAGTTCCCTGTACCACCCTCTTAGATGTCCATGACACAGCTTCTCATTTCTCCTCAAATTACCAAAGCTCCTCATCTCCTTAATATCAGCTGATGACTTGATACCTATGCTGCTGAGAAACAATTAATTAGAAGAGAACTTCCAGACTTCTACTACATCTATTCATGCAAGACATTTGGAATCAGACTATAATTCATCCCTCCTGTTACTAATGATCAGAGGTCCTTGCTCCGTTTCAAGCTAACCCCCTCCCCCATTTGAACAATTAGAGTCCATCCTCTTTTGCCTACTCCAGGACATACTTTTAGCTGCCACCCCTGATTTCTCCTGCATCCTTGATTTTTTTCTTCCTCCCTGCTCTATCAATCCCTTCAGCAAATGTGCATGTCTATAATACCTGTATTTTTAGGAAACAAATCATTCCTTGAACCTTAATCAAACTACTCATCAATCAATCATTCACTACTCATCAATCAATCATTCCTTGAACCTTAATCAAACTACTACCCTTAGGGGTAGTAGTTCCACCTACTGCCCCACTTTTGAGCAATACTTTACAGAGAATATCATCTGAAGATTTTCTATTTTATATCTTCCCATTCTCTTTTGCTCTTACTCCCATCTAATGAGACTTTTATCTCCACCTCTTCAAGGAAACAACTCTTGTCAAGGTCACCAATGATGGCTTCTATATTGTGAAATCCAATGGTCAATCCCTGTCCTTATCTGTCTTGATATAATTATCATTTGATCTAGTTTATCAGTCTCCCATTCTTGAAATACTTGCTTCGCTCAGCTTCTAAAACATCATTCTCTTTTTATTTTCCACCTATCTCACTGGATGTTTCTATTCACCTCTTCTATATCCTTTTTAACCTCCCAATTGGTAAATAATGGCATGTTCAGATCTCACCCCACAGCCTTTCTCTATCTACACTCACTCTCTGGGTGATTCTTTCCAGTTCCATGGCTTCAAACATCCAAATTCTGACAGCTTACAAATGTGTGCCCACTCTGGACTTCCCCCTACTCAAGTGTCATCTTCTCAGATAAATCTTTATGACCATCTTATGTCAAATAGCCCCTTCCTCCACTCTGCCATTCTCAGCATTCTCTATTCTCTCTATCCAGGATTTTAGAAAACTTTAAACAAGCTTCAACAGGGTTTTAGCAAACCTCTTAGAAGCAAAACTTGAGAAAAGTATCTGGATGCAAATTGTTTATTTCAGAGGTGATCTCAGAGGCATGAAAAGGGAACAAGAGAATGAAAAGGAGAAGAAAGAAGGACCATGAAAGAATGTGTTAATGGATCAGTTACCTCTGTGAGCAACTGGGGCTCACTGTTCCTGGGAAATTACATGGAATGCACATGAGAGGGGTAAGTAAAATGAAATACACACACACACACATACACACACACATACACATATGACCTACTCCTGTCCATATTGATCATTGCTCCTCAGTCTTTAACTTTCTAGTATTTGGGGTCATGGAACACTGTCAAGTGCAGATGTAGAAAGCCATCCATCTGCAGAATAGATGTAGAAAGCCATCCATCTGCAGATGTAGAAAGCTATCCATCTGCAGAATAGTGAGTGATAACTCTCACAGACAACTTCCAGGGTTAGGCAGTATGTCCTGGCATCTTATACATTTATTGTTTATTCTTTCGTTGTCTGGCATCCTCCCCTAGAACACAAGTTTCATGAAGGTAGAATGAAACCTTGTTAGCTTTGTTCATTAGTATATCAACTTTTCTGGAAAATAGTAGGTATTCAATAAACATATGATTATATATGTCTCAAGTATTCTGGATGCAGTATTTCATTTTTATCAACTTTATTAGAGAGTCTTTCATATATAAGCCAATACACAGCTTTTAAGTATACACTTTGATGTATTTTGACTAATGTACATCCCTACATAAATAATGCCCCATCAGCATACAGCACATTTCCATCTCTCCAAAGTCACTTCACATCCCTTTCCAGCCAGGACCCCAACTCAGGTGATCAAAGACCTGATTTTCCATAGCTGATGTGCGACTACCCTAGAGTTTCATATAAAATAACTTAGTGTTTACTCTTTTGTATTTGACATTTTCCACTCATCCTAGTTTTTTTTAGATCCATGCATGTTACTGTTTATATCAATAATCAATTTCTTTTTATTCCTGAGTAGCTGTTGGTGGGCATTTAGGTTGTTTCTAGTTTGACGCTATTAAGAATAAAACAGATTTACCCAGATTTCACCTTTGCTCACATCATTACTCCTAACATAGGATTTGCCTGAACTGTTTTCTCTCTCTCATGCAGGAATTACATGAGCACTGTCCAAAGCTCAGAAAGCCAAAAGCTCTTGTCCTCCTATTTGTAAAACAGTCTCAAACTATCCACAGATTTCAATAAAAAATGTATACTCACCTACCAGGATTAGAGCATAGCTGCATATTCTCTTAGAAGTCTGGGCTACTACCACACCTCCTAGCAATACATGGCAATGTGATAAATATATGGACAAGGGCCAGCATCCTAGTTCTTGTGCTGCCAGAAAGAATAGATTTAAGAGCCCAACACAACACACAGCCAGTCAGCACCAAATCTCCTTGACTTAAAAAAAAAAAAGTTTTTAAGAAAAAAAAAGAATAAGGCAGAAATAAATATTCTTGTAAAAATCCTTTTCTACCCATATATTTCATGTCTCTTGGGAAATTAGGAGAATTGGTAGGTCGTAGGGTAGATGTTTATTTAACTTTATAAGAAACAAACTCTTTCCAAAGTGGTTGTACTATTTTAGAATCCCCTAGCAATGAATAAGAATTCCAGTTGATTAACATGTTCTCCCTACATTCTAACCAGAAGTGAAAATCAGTATTTATTAATGATGGATTCAAATTCAATGTAAGGGAGATGATATACAATTTACTCCTTGTAGCCTCAGAAAATGACCAAATGTGCTCCAGTACCAACAGCCATTTCCTCAAAGAGAAAAATGACATATGGTACTCTTTCAAGAAAAATAAAAAGGAGTAAGTGCTGCCTTGCATTCTAGTAATTGAAAAATAGCTTCATTGCTGCTGCTGACACTGGAAATTCCATATCATCTGTCTAAAGTAGACACATCTATTGTTATGTATTAAAATACCATTTACTATAAATGGAGTTGGTTATAGGCAGTAACTGTTTGTAATCAAACTTTCATAAAGATTTTTGGTCAGTGAACTGAAAATAACCATGGATATACAATGAATGGGTTAGATTTTACAGCTTTATGATCCATCTTGGTCAAAGTTCGCCTTCCTAAGCTTACATTAGCATCATGGATTTTAATATAAATATAGTACTGGTATCAGTCTATCTATAGGCTTTACAAATAGTTCTGAATACTTTATGATTGAGAAATAATCTTCCAAGAGAATGTCACCTATAGTAATTTATCTTTTATATAATGTACTTCTGCCCCCAAGATAAATAGAACTACAAAGAATTGGTTTTCCCTGTTTATCAGAACACTAGATTGGAACATAAAGAAATTTTAAAGCACCATGAGTCTGAGAGTCTGCTTCCTTGCCCTGGAGTGTCCAGCGCCAGTCAGTCCTATAGTCCCATTCAACAAGGGAAAAAGAATGTTTTTATCATTGCTATATGAAGACTTCTTTCTGTGACACCTATGTGTACTTTATGAATTATTTGCACAATTACTTTTGTGAATTTATTTCAGGAAAGTTTTAGTTTTATTAGGAAATAAAGTTTGTGAATTCTAGGGATATTTATATTTTTTCTCAGTGTCCTGATATGGTAGGTACTGATTGTCAGTACTGACACCAGAACCCAGGTGAGGAACACTGAATGGGAAAAGTTAAGTCATCCACCTTGGTCTCCTTGACCATATGCTTCACTTCCTCTTAAAAGTGCTTAGCAACAGAGAAATAGTGTGAATATTGATGACTGGTTCTGGATTTTTTCCTAAATGAAGTTCAGCATACATCTAAATAGACTTGCCCAGAGAGGTGTCACCATGGGAGGCATTGCTTCTGCCTTGCAAAAACTTTTGCAACGTCGCCTTGGGAGGCTTCTAAGTCTTTGGTGTCACATTTGCTTCACAGCAGTAATGGTGAAACACAACTTTCCATGAGTAGTGGATTTGATTTAGGAGAACATACATAGCAGGAAAAAAGTGTCATTTGCTGAAGAAACTACCTTAATAGAACACCTGTGGGTGGACAGAAGATGGTACTGAGAGGCCTACCACAGTGGAGGTAAACATTTTTCACAACATGATGGAAACGACAGCAAACTTCCACTGTACCAAGGGCAGTGCATTTGGATATGTTCTCTTTGATTCCATTTCATTCCTGAAAATTCTTGTTTTAATTTATGGAATGGATTTCTCAACCCACTACCTGGTCACAACTTGCAACCAGTTCAGAATAAAAGCTGATCTCTGAAGAAAAAAATTAACAAGAATTTAGAAATGAAAGGGATGGGACCCATCTTTAGAAAAGAGATGGGACCTAGGAACATGTTGAAATGTTGGAAGCTGGAGAAACTGGCCAGAGATAAATTCTTGGTGACAAAATGCACACAGACTTCTAAGATGAGGGCTAATAATCTATACTAAAGTATCTAGAGACAGCAACATAAAATAAATACAACCACCTTCACTGCTACAAAAAAGTCATTACAATTGTGCTGCCTATTATAATTCTGTATTTATTGCATTTTGGAGAAATGGGATGAGAGTGGTGTGTTCATAAGGCCAAACAAAAAGAACATGCAAAATATAGCATGATCATTCAGAGGCTGAAATAGTTTGGGGAAATAAAGCTCAGACCTATTTAGACACCATATAAAATAACTCCCCCCTTCCTCCTCTGTGAAACAAACAGACAAACAAACAAAAACAAAACAAACAACTCAAAGATATTTCAAGGACACTGGATGTCTAAAAACTTGGGGAGTGGAGACAAATCTATTTTATTTGAGTCTCAAAGGCTAGAGTGATGGCAGATAGTACCCAGGTTGCACACCCACAATTTTGTTCAGAGCCAAGTCAAGCGATTGGGCTAAGTTATCAAGCTGAGTATTCCTGTTTGGAAGAAAATGTTTCATAGGGAGCACACTGTCTGTTAAACTCTGTCAGAGTGAAAGCATCAAATAAGGGGACTTAGGTCATTCTCTGTATTTTGCATACATCTTCTTGAATACTTCAGAACTTCACAGCAGTCTGCCCTTGTGAAGATAAGTTCTGCAGAGCAAAGTCTTCGAGCTCAAAAAAACAAAACAAAACCCTTGTCTTGACTTGTTTTAACATATTTACTTTCTTAGGTGTCAGATGTTTGGCTTTGATATTTGATTTCTTGATCACAATAGAAAGAATCTGTTATATTCAATATTTATTCTTGCCTACTCTGGTCCTTTGTGCTAGTTTAATCCATTCACTCATCAAATTTCTAAATCAATCGTGACCAAAGTGGCCTGGAAATCAGTAGGCTTTGATCTACCATCTTGTGTCACTTGAAACTACTCTTATTGCTACTGAATGCAGCATCCCAGGGGGTTGGGATGAGCAGCAGTCATCTGCCTGTCCATTGCCCATTGACCACCAGTTAGCCTTTGCTCTTTGTCCAACTCTAACAAGCATTCTAAATTCTTAGAGCAGCTTATCTCAAACTCCAGTCAACTTGACTTTGATCCTGGGTCCCTGTAGAGCCATTTAATCCTCTCACATGTACTCCTTGTGCCATAGGCAGGAATCCTAATTGTGGGTCCTTCCCCCACTGATACACACACACACACACACACACACACACACACACACCACAAAACGGACTCTTCCCAAGCTCTTGGAGCACCAACTGTCATATCCTATGACAGGATCAGATCTTTTTAGAGACCAGCATTGGTACAGATCAAATCTGGACATTATTTTAATCACCCACTCCCCTCATTCAGAACCGTCCCTGGGCTGACCCATGTGACCTCCTTCAATTCACCTCACTTTGTGTCACCTTCTTCCTCTCACACCCTTTCCAGAGTACCCAACCTGTCTTGTGCCTATATTCACCCAGTGGAGATTCAAAATTAGGCCATTTTAAGCTGCCTTTTGAGAAGAAATAACAAATATCATACCTTTGCTGTTTGTCTTTTCAGATTAAGTAGTATCTCCCTAAAAATATGTATGTTCATACTTTCCTTTCAGAACAAGTCAGTTTGCTTACTTGTATTTTCAACAACTTGAAAACTATCTATTGAGAAATCTAAATTTCTGACCTCTGGAAAGCCACTCCATACCTTGCCGAAGATGCCTGCCCTTTCATCCATGAAAACTCCAGACGCATCAAAAGCTCTTGTTCTTCACTTGGCTCACTCTGCCTCATCACAGGTGCTACTTAAGGATATTTTAAGCACCTTAATGTATGTTTTTTTGCTTATCTAAGGAATGGTTATTTATGTTTATATTTATTCTTATGCTTATATGAAATAACACATACAAACAAACATAGTGAAAGATGGCCAACCCTGCAAATGAAAGCATAGGCTGCCTAGCTGTGATGTAATTTGTAATCCTCTGGCAGCAGGACTTACCCATACCTTTCTTTCTTCACACCCTATATAGCTTCTTAAAATTCAAGGATATTTAAATTAATTCTGATCTAAAAAATTTAGTATCCTGGGGTTCCTGGGTGGCTCAGTCAGCTGAATGGCCAGCCCTTGATTTTGGTTTAGGTCATGATATCAGGATCCTGGGATCAAGCCCTGTGTCAGGCTCCATGCTCAGCAGGCAGTCTGCTCATCCCTCTGTCTCTCTCCCTTCTCATACTCATGCTCTCTCTCTCAAACAAATAAAATCTTTAAAAAAATATATGTTTCTCAGAGATTATTGGAATAATACTATGCAATAGGACATGACAATTATTTCTTAAGCATAATTACCAACTCATATATTGATAGGTTAAATGTTTCAGAATCAATGATCTTTCTGTAATTTAAATATAACAGATAGGCTGGCATCTGAAGTACTCTTTGTCTCAGAACATAAATTTCTCACCGATTATTTAATGAGAAAATCATTCCGTTTTTGTAGAGTGTGTAGGTTTTGAATGCTAGCTTTTGAAATTTAATAAGGAAAAGAATACACTGATATTGTAAAATTTCTTCTCTAAATCGAGAATAAAGTTAAATAGCATATGTGATGGTAAAATGTATGCTTCTTTAAAAAATTCCTTGCAAAACTAAAGAAGCAAATTACTATCAATCTCACTTTAATTTTTGTCCAATACAGTAGAACAGTTCTCAAATATGTACTTACTGGAGCTCCTGCTGTTTGAATTTGCTGAGGCTATTCACTGCACTGGATCTGGTTGGGCGGCAGCAATAGAAGTAAGGGCAAAGAATCATTCAAGAAATGACAGCTGCAGAATCGTTTTTGCTAATGTTGACTGCGTTTCATCTATCAGAGCCACCTTATGTTCCTAATATGTGTGCTAATAACTTTGTCCCAGGAAAATGAGTCTAAGTAATTTTAAAAATTATTTCTGAATTTCAAGAATAGATGACAGATTGTGTATGAATATAAGGTGACTTTTGGGAGTTCTCTGGAAACCTAAATGTATCATGGAGGTTTGTTTTTTCTCCTCATTTTCCTCTTTAAGGAAATTTTGCAGCTCAGGAAAGCTGACCTAAAAGAAAAGGAACAGGAGATAGCACAAGTAAGAGGATTTGTGTGTGTGTACACACACACACACACTCCACCTTCTCTCCCCTTAAAGGAGTCTCGATTAGGATTTCTTCATTGCTACCATGCTGTGCAAAGGAATGAATGCTCCTCTCTCTATTCAAATAAAATATTACAAGATGCAGATTAATATTACTGTACAGAGATTTTTTTCCATGTTTCAAACGTTATGGCTGAAAGCTCAGAAAGTTCCCACAAGGTTACATTTACCTTGATGAATTCACACACCCCAGGGTCTGATATCTGGCTTGAAGGTTAAGAAACCTGATTTTACTGAATACATTGGAATTAGCTCTGTCACCCCTTAGAGGCAAACTTGCCTTAATCAAGTTCACAGAGACCAAATGCCTATTTATTATTATATAATGAGAAGTGAGCATATGGGAAGCCAAGTTATTAGAGGGTTTCATGGAGAGCATGGAAGCAGAACACAGGAGTAAGATGATCTTAAAAAGCATCTTCCAGTGAAAGGTGCTTCAAGACCCTCTCACCAGCTACAGGAATAGCTCTGCCAGTGAAGCCATAATGTCAAATTATTATAACTAAAGTTTCCTCTCCCCTGGCTGGTAGCCAGATGTCACAGCACTGACTTGAGGGGGAGCTCTCTTTTGTCTCAGCTTTCATTATTGACCAACTCCTTCAGCTCATACATCTATGAATAATATCTTGGCTTCCACTCATTCACAACTACAGCAAATAAGCATATGTGTGAATGCTCTCCATGTGCTCCACAGCAGCAATTATGTCAATTAATAAATCCCCTGATAATTAATGAGGACCTATTATGTGCTGTCTTGGGCAGAATGATGTATACATGAGAGGTAGTAGTCAAATAAATATAGTTAACAATGCACAGTTGGGCCACCCTGAGAGAGAAGATATTTTTAGTAGCATAGGAAAGCACAGACTGTCTTAAAAGCCACAAAGAGTAATAATACAGACTTGATATCTTATTAGACATGCAAAAAATACTGGATATTTGCCTAGAATAATCATTTACTAAGTTTCTTTCTTTTCTGTCACAATTATAGGAAAGTGTTTTTATTGTACCATAATGCCATCTATAAAAGTTCTACTCAAAACACAGTGTTTGGAGCACCTGGGTGGTTCAATTGGTTGAGCGTCTGACTTGGTTCTGTCTCAGGTCATGTTCTCAGGGTCGTGGCATCCAGCCTGGTGTTGGGCTCCATGCTCAGCAGAGTCTGCTTCAGATTCTCTCTCCCTTCCCCTTACCTCTTCTTGCCTGTTTTTTCCATGAGGTAGACAGTCTTTTTCATCAGTGTTTTTCATCAGTGCATACTGTGTTCTCAGCACATACCTGACAAATACTAAGCACTAAATATTTGTTGAATAGGTAAGTGAATGAGGAATGTAGAGGGGAGGTGGAGGGAAAGGGGAAGATGAGAATCAATAGGTTTCCTTCTTCATGGTTATAAAGTTGGAAGAAGGTCTCAAATTTCAAAAGAATTGTAGAGAATGCAGTAGGCAAATATTACAGAAAACTACTTGGGTCATTGCATGTAATTTGTCTAGAAATTTTATACTAAGCACTGAAGGTTTTTAAAAAAGATTTATTTACTTATTGGAGAGAGAGAGAAAGAGAGAGCATGAATAGTGAATAAGGCCAACTCACGGGAAAGCTGTTGGGGTGTTGTGTGATAAAGGAACAAGATGAAGTGGTAAAGAGTGACAAGAGGGAAAACACTCCGACATGGAGGCTTCAGGGGGCTTCTTTGAAAGGGAGACATTGAAGTCAAGATCGTCAGAATGACCAGGAGCCAGCTGTGTCTGGGTGGGGGTGGGAGGGTGGGGCATGTGAGTGTGTGTGTTTGCACATGTGCACGTGTGCATGTATGTGCTTGTATGCATGTGTGTGAGTATGCTGGCAGGGAGTAGTGACAGCCTTGTGTTCCAGGCAGAAGGACCCGATCACTCTGGTCTCCAGTCTATTAATGAATTTTTTTATAGACTAAAATTCATGGTGTCATCTTCCTGCCTTAAGTTAAAGGAGGGTTTAAAAACAATAAACCCCAAACAAATAAGCATTCTGATCTTAGACAGTGTTACAAAAAAGAAGTAGCAATAACTAAAATACAATTCTCAAATGACACTTCTAATTGTATAAGAAAGAAAAGCAGGAGATAATAGCATGCCACACATTTGTCATCAAACCAGAAACCATTATCTTTCACAATGAGTCTGCTAGAGAGACCACAATTAAAGTAACAACTGGTGATTTAATTAACATGAGAGGGATTTAATCATATGAACCAATGTAATGTCAAGGAAAGTCCCCACACTCATCTCCTAGAAGACGGAAGTTTAGTCCCTATACCCCTGATGCACCAGTCTGAGTACAGCCGCCACAGCACAGCACCCGAGTCCGGGCCCACTCTCTGTCCCACACCACAGGCAGCCCCCAAGGAAAAGGTCTTCTCCTTCTCCAAGCAGCAGGACATGGTACAAAGTGATTATAAGAAAGCCCCACCTTTGAAAACACGGACTCATTTATGTGTAGATATAGAGCAGAACTGTAAAAACGTTCTTTCAAAACCACCTTTAGAAATGGGCTTTGCCTCCTTGTCCATTGTGGCAAATTGAAAAATTCAGTCTGTAGATTCCTTCATCTCCTGAGTTCTTGCCGTAACACAGTCAATACCAGCAGGGCTTGTTCATTTTCAAGTCTGATCATTAAGCTAGAAGTGACTTAAAAGAAATCATCGTGCACAGGAGATTTGTTCCTTTTAAACGGTAGAACATGGACTGGGCCCCATTACATCCTGTATTCTAAACCATAATTGTGGCCAACATAGATGCTGATCCAAGCACAAAAATCCTTCTCATATTTTGCAGATCTGAATTAGATGTGTCTGCCCTGGTGTAATTTGGTTCACAAATGTTAGTGCATAAATAACACAAGTACAGTCTTTTTCTAATTGTTTTTGTGCTGCTCTTCTCCCATTTTTTGCTACCACTGTGAGGCTGGATACCTTTAGACAGTCCCTTAGTTATACAACAAGTATATCTTAAGGATCTATCTTTTGTTCAGGAGCTGTGTCTGTCCGGGAGAAGAATGTCAGAAATTCAGAGTGTTTGGATAGCACATCTAGGTCATGTCTACATAAAGCAAATAGAGAAAATGGTACCTTTGTCCTGGTAGTGGCAGGAGCTGTATCTTGGCCTGACTTCTGTTTTAAACTGGCTCCACATCCAGGCACAGAGCAGGAAAAAGACTAGTAGGGATTGAATTGTGTCCTCCACGAAATTCATGTCAAAATTCTAATCTCCAGGAACTCTGATGTGACCTTATGTGAAAAAAGGGTCATCGTGGTCATAAGTAGTTGAGATGAGGCCATAATGGGGGAGGGTGGGCCCCTCTTACAATATAACTGGTGCTGTTACAAAAGACATACATGCTGGGAGGTCACATGTGAAGATCGGAATTACGCTGCCACAAGCCAAGAGACTACAGAAGTGACGAGGGAAGCCTGGAGGGAATCCCTCAATTCTTCAGAGGAAACTTGTGATACTTTGTCACACACTCCTGGGAAACTAGTTCAAGGACCTCACAAGTGCCCCCACGACACTCAAGCTTCCTTTTGAACTGCTATAGTCGTTAAAAGTTTCCCTTTCTTTCAAAACTGTACTTTTTGGGGCACCTGGGTGGCTCAGTGGTTGAGCATCTGCCTTTGGCTCAGGTTGTGATCCCTGGGTCCCGAGATCGTGTCCTGCATGGGGTCCCCGCAGGGAGCCTGCTTCTCCCTCTGCCTATGTCTCTGCCTCTTTCTGTGTATCTGTCATGAATAAATAAATAAAGACTTTTAAAACAAAAACCAAAACTATACTATTTTTCTTACCCAGCTCAGAAGAATCTTTCTGCCTCGCCCAGGGCTTCTCCATCCTGGATGCATGTTAGAAACTCCCAGGTGATCCCCAGTTCCTGCACCTGGGCAGAAATCACTGTGCATCTTCCCATGGGCCCGAATATTCAGCTACATTCCCAGGAAGGCAGAGATCAGGTGCGAGACCACCCAAGCAAACACTGACACACAGGCCAGCTTTCCCTATTAGAAAGCAGAGTGAAACTAAGCAATCACCGGGATGAAGCTTTTGCATTGACTTAATCCAAATGAATCTAAGTTATGTTCCCCTTAGGGCTCAGGAATGAGCAGAGGATTGGTAGGACAGCATCTTTAGAAGATGGTTTATGTGACAAACCAACGTATTTCCTGAGCTTCATGAGGAGAAGGAGGACTCACATCAGGGGTGAGAGCTATGGAAAGGAAGAAGCATTCTGAACACAGTAGAAGTTCTGTGGTACAGCCTTTGATTCCCTCCCCAACAGGCTGATGGGCAAAAGTATAAAATACAGGAATAAATGTTAAAGGTCTGTAGCATTAAGAGCCAAGAATGAGAGCCCTCACCCCTCCAGGGAAGACCATGCTCCCCACAATGCACATGGTGAGCATCACTGAAGGCATAGGAAGCTGCTTCTGGAGCATCCATTATCAGAACCAGTAATGACAAGAAAATCCTGCAACGAGGGGGCAAATCATCCCACCACAGGGCAAGAAGATTTGTATTGGGAGCATGTAGAAAACATTTCCCAGGAATTAACTTCCCTAGAGGAACTTAAGGAGGAGCCGTGGGCAGGGCATGGAGGTGGAGCCAGAGAAATACACTTATTTGTGATTCTTCTTGTCATCCTGATTTTGTTCCCAGGGAAAAGTGGCCAGAGAAAAAGGGATCCAAGCTTCTTCTTTGCTGTAGCTGACATTAATGAAGAGACTTCTATGTTAGCACTGTGTCAGTCACAAAAAAAACTCATATGGAATTGGGAGTACTCATGAGAACTCTGATTATCTCGGACACTTTAACTAGTGAGTTAACACCATTATTATTTAAAAATCAATTTCATGAATGAATGCCTATTTGCTAACACTCTCACCTTATCAAGGGAAGGAAAGACATGAATATATGATTGATATGCTTCAAGAGTCCTTAAAACTCGGTACAAGTCACTGTAGAAGAGACTGGCACTGAAGGGGAAAGGAGTAAGTGGAGAGGTAGGGGCAGCTCTGAGAAAAAAGATGGCACAAGGCCATGAAGACCAATAGACCCAACACAATAGGCCCAACTTGGAGCAAAACCAGTAAAAATAAATAAATAAATAAATAAAATCAAAAAACATCACCACCACCAAAAAACCCTAGCCATTTAAAAATTATCTAAAAGCCATATGATGTATTTCCAACCTCTCTAACGGAGAAAGCAATCTGCCTTTCTAATAAGTGCCCTAGTTACAATTCTGGGAAATTGAATCTCACAGGAAGTTGCTCAAGATCAAATAAGTTATTGAAAAAAAAAAAAACTTTGAAAAACACTAAAATTCTTGAATTCCATCTGGTCCCTTGCTCTCGCCAAAACACTAAACTTGTGATTCTGTTTGCAACCCCCCAGAACCCAAAAATGCTCTGAAAGTATGACAAGAGCATCGAAGAGTCCTCCGCTCTATGTGAAGGAACCTCCTTTCCCCGCACCAAGGACATCAACTTTTTTTCCTCATATTTCCTGTCATAAATTCTGTCACCATGTTTTACAGATGCCCTACTTATGAGGCTAAATGTTGAACTGTTGACTTAAGTTCTTCTGACTGAAAAATGGGTGTGAGTTTCTCCCTTCCAATCCACTGGGTTTGGACATAGTTCCCCTGTGAGCTAACGCTGGACACCATGTCTGACTGGGCTTTTACAGCTGCCTCAGGGTGTGGGGCCCAGGAAGGGCCCATGGGAGTAAGGGAGAAGGAGAGACTGCCACTCAAAGCACATTGGGATGTTCCCAGCTGCATGTGTGGTGTCTCCACTCGGAGAGGGGGAGACATTGAATAGGAAAGCACAGACGCACCTGAACATGGCTTCACAGAAAATGAGAAGAACCCTGAGGATTATGTTAGTATCCAAACTCCACACTGACCAATCAGAACATCAGTCCATGAGGACTATAGAAAAAGGCTGTGATGATAAATTAATCATTATGTTTGGTGTTTCATAAACTTAAAAAAAAGGAAAAAAAGAGATAAAGCCCCTATTATGTCTTCTCTCTACCAGCCTAGAAGTTTTGTGTCACATTTTACTTTCTGTAGTTGGTATTATGAAAATATAGGCATATGGGAAAAGTTTCAGCTACAAATACGACCTCCCCGTGCCATCATATTCTTCTCAGCTGGGATTCTCTCTCACACATTTGGAGGAGAAAACAGTAGCCATTTCTGGGAATGTGATGTTGCTCACTCCAAGCAGGTGTGCAGTGAGGGGAAGGAGGAAGTGTCCTCGCCAGGAGAGGATAGGTAGTGTTACAGGGGAGCCACACAAAACAACTTCCTGAGCTACAGAGAACGTTTTCAACGTGGTTTCAAGGATCAAGTTATTCTTCCCAACAAAAGAAGAAAAATTAAGAGAATGGTTACCATCACTGCTGAAAGTCAGCCCACGATGCCTTTAAGCCAGAGCCACAGATGAACAGAAGAGCTACAGTGCATTTGCATCAGGAGTGGCATCATTTCTGGAGTGATACATGGCAGCAGGGGACATTTTTGCAGAATGCTGGATGGAGGGCAAACTGCTTGGAAAGCGATGATAAAACTCGGCACTTATGGTGAACTTCATTTTGGCTGTTTTTGGTTTGGTTTGTGTTTTTGTGCAAAATGCTTCTGCCTTTTTTCCAAAATCTCAAAAATAGTGATTTTTTTATATGTATAGATGTACATCAGTAAGTTTTGGTGCAAAATGACATACAATGAGTCTGGAGCAGGAGTCTTCAAACAGAATCAGCAGAACACGAATCATGTGAAGACACAGTAAAAGAAGTCACCAGCCCCACTTGGCTGAGGGTGCCATCAATTTCTATTGAGGAAGAATTAAAAGCTTAGTAGTCCCTGTCAAACATTATTATGTACTATGTCTGGTTCACAGCATACTGTACTTCAGTTCACTGTGTGGTGAACTATTCTCATTTCATAAACTAATTCCGTTTCAAATAAATTTACTGGAAATGTTTTGTGGATGAGAAAGCATGCTAGATAGGCCCTTCGAGATGCAAAAAGTAGAGTTCAATCATTCTCAAAATCCTTTTATCTTTTCTCAACTCCTAGTTAAATCTGCCTCCAAATACTGCCTTATTAAGTCAGGTGGAACCCAAAGTACCAGTCACGATTCCAGTGGGCAAATAGAGTATGCAAAATTGGTCAGCATCCTAGCTGAAGAACTCTGCCTTAAAACTTTCATCCAACTGGGGGTGCTGCATGTTCAAAATGCGTTCACTTTTTTCTCCATTGGATATTTCCATGAACTACTTTCCTGGTTGTTTTTAGAAACTTTTTGGTAACCATACAATTCACCAACACAGGATTTCAAAAGTTCAAAGGAACTTTTGAAACCAGACACCTAAAGTACATTTTGGACCTTCTAAAATTTTAAGGTGGATATTTTTGAAATTGTGCTCATGAACGCATACTCCTCTACTAAAAATGGAGCAGCCGTGGTTGAGCTAATGCTTACATGGTCTAACAACCTGGGGATCTGGGGATTTCCAACACCTTGCTTTCATCTCTGAACAAAACTATGAGCTTTCATTAAAATGAAAATCAATCTTAAATAGCTTGGACATTTTCAAGCTGTGAACATCAACCATATTTGCAAACCTGGGCAAGTTTTGTCTCTGTGGGATTTTGTGAGTGGGAGGAGGAAATGGATGATCAGATGACTGGACAGATGTTCAAAGAGATCCTGGAATGGCAAGGCAACCTGCATCCATTTCAGCTTCCTTAGAGGCAAACTGAAAGAACAAACAAATGCCTGGAGGTAAGGCTACGAAAGCAAATTACAGGCCTCTTGATAAAGCAACTTAAAGACACAAGATTCAATTAATAACAAACACATTTTCATAGGAGCAAAAAACACTTATCAAGAAAGGACATAAAACTATAGTGTTGGTGCCTAGTAAATATGTAACCACCACAAAGGGTTTGAACTCAGGGCAGTTGCTCAAATCTATGCTTTGTAGCTCACGTAAAAAATAAAAGGCAAAGATTTCATCTACAACAATCTGAAGTAATCTTTCCTTAGCCTTTGGTTTCAAAGAAAAGCTGTAATGTTTTCTTCTGCTTTCAATGAATCACAAGTTCCTGTGTAGGAATTGACAAATGAAACTGAGGAAAGCTGCCTAGAAACTCAAGAAAATGAAGAAAAAAGAAATGAAGAAAAGAAAATGAAGAATCTTAGAGAATCTCTTATATATTACGCTGTAAGGGGAATCTGTCTCACTGAGTTTTCTTACTCTGGGCATTGCAATCATGACTGTAGCAGTAAAGTTAGATAGAAACATGGCTGCCATGACTCTCATTGTAACATGATTAAACAATCAACCGTGATACCAACTGGCTAGAACCATTTTATACCTGTCTTGCTGGGGTTCACACGACTAGCTCTACAAAACCAGTCAGCTTCTAACTTGCCTGAGTTACATAGTGAGAAATATTGATAAATAGGCAGGATTACTTAAACTGATCTCATATCCTCTCGTCAGGTAGTGATGAGGATTCATTGAAGAAGGTGTGTTTTGCCAAACCATGTTGTTCCCTTCTTTACACAAGAGATTTTGCTCTGGGACCTCCCTTCACCTGGCCAAATGCCTCCCTTTGCTTTGACTTAAGAGTATACTTCCAAAAATATGTTTTACCAAAATAAATGCTTGCAGGCTAGTTGTCAACTAAGAAAAGCTGAATTAATTAGATTCTCCTGCCTCCCAACTCCCCAGCATGGGTGCTTATCTGTTTCTCATTTACCTAACTAAGCTATTATAGACTCTTCAACAAGTTAGAGATTCTCTGTTACTTTTAATTGACTTCAGTGTATTTAACATAAACAATCAATAATAGGAACATGTATGTTCACACAAAAACCCTCACAAGAATATTTTTTAGAATTTTTATTCATAATCATCAAAAGCCAAATGTCCTTCATCTGTCTAATGGATAAACAAACTGTAGGGCATACATACAGTGTGATGCTTCTCAGCAGCATAGGTAACCTTTTATCACCCTTGAACCCTATAAAAACATGCATAAACCTAAAATATAGCAAGCTATGTGAAAGAAACCAAATTCAAAAGACTATACTATGTGATTCAGTTTACATGAATTTCTGGAAAATGCAAAATTAGAGGGGCAGAAAACAAATCAGTGATTGCCAGAGGCTGCAGAAGGGTTGACTAAAAGGAGTTCATGAAAACTTGAGGCTTCATGAAACTCTTATTTGATTGTGTTGATTATACAACCATAAGCATTTGTCAAAAGGCAAAATTGAACTGTATGCAATTATGCCTTAATAAAAAATGAAAAAATAAATTCATTCATAACTGAAATCCATTTGAAATTAGAAATTTGGAAAGCCTGGGTGGCTCAGTGGTTGAGCACCTGCCTTCCACTCAGGGCATGATTCCAGGGCCAGGGATCGAGTCCCACATTGGGCTTCCGGCGGGGAGCCTGCTTCTCCCTCTATGTCTCTGTCTCTCTCTCTGTGTGTGTCTCTCATGAATAAATAAAATCTTTCAAAAAAAAGAAATTAGAAATTTAAAATAATGGCTAAGGTATGTGAGAGATGAAGAGAAACATGTTTCATTCCAAGGCTGAACTTACCTGTGGTTGATGGCATCTAAGTCTCTAGATTCAAGGGCATGACTAACCATAACAAGAAGTTATAAGAAAAAAATTTAAAGAATCAAGTGCATAAAATTTCTGCCTCCCTCAGTGTTTGCTCCCCATCAGGGCCTGCTCATAGTTTGTCATCATAATTTAGGACTTGTACAAGGGCAAGTTACATTTAAATTTATGAATGGCCCATGGTATCAAGACCCCTTCCAAAGGCAGTTGTAAATGGTAGATGTAGTGCCTGATAAGTGTTACAACTGGCAGGTGGATTTCTAGGCAAGCCTTCAAAGCCTGCCTACCTACAAGGCAGGGCAACAGTGGAACTCTCAGGTCTAGTCAGTGTTTGGAAACAAGTGGTCACAAGGCATGTGCAGAAGGGAGTGAGTGGGTCTGGATCAACACATGCTTTCCTTCTTGCAGGGCTAGTCTTAGAGAATCTTTAGTGATAGATAACATGAGTCTTTGGCCTGCTGTCCCTTCCATAACTCTCTTCCCAATCTCCTTGTACCTTGTCCTAGGTGGCTGTCATCAAGACACTTTAGTCTTTAACAAAAGGAACATTCTCAAGTCCACCCTTGCCACCAACTTCACCAGCTGAGATTTAGGAGAGAAATGACTTCATATTACACACATTGCTTCACATTATAGTATAAAGAACAAAAGGGATCTTTTGATTCTGCAGGGAATTTAGAATTAAAAAAGAAATATATCACTGAGTCAGAAGGAAAACTGATCATTTGTCTAGTTTAACACAACTTATTTTTAAATAAAGTTTGACCTAAAATGAAGTTTCTTGCCCAAGATTTTTTTTAACCCAACACAAAAATCACAAACTCATAACAAAGTAAAAGAGAAAAGAAAAAAAAAGACAGATTTTTACATTCTCTGTATGTAAACAAAGTTAATGTTTTGGACTGAATTGATTCCTGTTCTCACAAGTGGTATCAGTTGTGATTTTTCTAACCTTGTTCTCATCCCTAACAATCTCTACATAAACAAGTGGAAGGATTTATATATGTAGGTTCTCGAGACTTGCAAATGAGTTCATCTGATAAAAAATCCAGCTTTTCTTTTTATTTCAAAGCTGTAGAAACCTATAGCAATCCTGTCACATAATTTTTCCCAAGTTTCAATCATTTGGGCACTACCTTCACAATTTTTGCCATATCCGAGACCACTGTGTTAATACTTCCTTAAGATTTTTCTTTAGTTAAAATTACACTAAAGGGAAGCTTCATATTATCACGTACAGCGACTGGAAATTCTACTCATTCTGTAACACATTTAGAGAAGTGTCTAAGAACACTTGGAATATAGATGTTTTTAAGAATACTACTTAAAAGATGCATTGAGAACAGTAAAAACAATTAAAATTAATACATCATTCTTAAGATAAAACATAAGAAAGTGAAAATCAGCCCTATTGGGGTTCCTATTGGACTGGAATAGTAGAACATCAACAATATTTCTAACAGAACCTATGCAAAACCACAAAATAGTTGCAAAATGGCCAACAAACTTTTCTTCTAAACAATTAGTGCTTTACAAAAATAAATTCCAAATGGATTAAAAAACTAAATGTGAGGCCTGAAACCATAAAAATCCTAGAAGAGAACATAGGCAGTAACCTCTTTGACATCAGCCATAGTAACTGTTTTTTACATGGGTCTCCTGAGGCAAGGGAAACAAGTAAAAATAAGCTACAGAGACTACATCAAAATAAAGTGCTTCTGCACAGTGAAGGAAACAATCAACAAAACTTAAAAGGAACCTATGGAATGAGAGAAAATATTTGCAAATGACATATCCAATGAATTAGTGTCCAAAATATATAAAGAACTTGTACAAATCAATACCCAAGGAACAAATAATCCAATTAAAAATAGGCAGAAGACATGAATAGGTATTTCTCCAAAGAAGAAATACAGATGACCAACAGATACATGAAAAGATGGTCATCACCACTCACCATCAGGGAAATGCAAATCAAAATGACAATGAGATACCACCTCATTTGTGTCAGAATGGTAAAAATCAACAACACAAGAAAAAACAGATGTTGGCAAAGATGTGGAGAAAAAGGAACATGCATGCACTATTGGTGGGATTGCAAATTGGTGCAGCCACTGTATAAAACAGTATGGAGTGTCCTCAGGAAATTAAAAACAGAGCTACTCTATGACCAGCAATTTGCACTGATGGGTATTTACTCAAAGAATACAAAAACACTAATTTAAAGGGATATATGCACCCTGGTGTTTATTACAGCATTATCTATAATTATCAAGTTTTGGAAACAGCCCAAAGGTCCATCAACTGATGACTGGATAAAGAAAATGTGGCACATATATAATGGAATATTACTCAACCATAAAAAAGAATGAAATCTTGCCATTTGCAGCAACATGGATGGAACTAGAAAGCATAATGCTAAGCAAAATAAGTCAGAGAAATACATACCATATGATTTAATTCATATGTGGAATTTAAGAAACAAAACCAATGAGCAAAGGGGGAAAAAGAGAGAGAGAGACAAACCAAGAAACAGACTTAACTATAGAGAACAAACTTATGGTCATTAGAGGGGAGCTGGACAGAGAGAATGGGTGAAACAGATGATGGGGATTAAGGAGCACATTTGTCATGATGAGCACCTAGTGATGTATGGAAGTACTGAATCACTATATTGTATACCTGTAAGTAATGTAACACTGTATGTTAACTAACTAGAATTAAAATGAAAGCTTTTTAAAAATTAAAAAAAATTAATGATCAATATTTCCTTAAAATTAAGATTCCCAGTCCCCCTTGCCCCTCCCATCCTCTGAGCAAAGTTCACTGAGATATCCATTTGCCTAACGAACAACAATCCAAAACTGACCTCAGTTCCCTCACCCCTTTCACTAATCTGCTAGAGCTGCTCTAATAAAGTCCTACAAATTACGGTTTAAAGAAGCAGACAGTTCTGGAGGCTACCGGGTTTTACCAGGGCCGTGCTCTTGCCTCTTCTAGCTTCTGCTGTTTGCCAGCATCCTGGGCAATTCCTGGATTTGTAGATGCCTCACTCCAGTCACATGGCTGCTTTCTGTGTGTCTTCACATTGTCTTCCCTCCACTCACGTCCAAATTTCTTTTGTTTATATGGACACCAGTCATATTGGGTTGGGTTTCACCCTAATGACCTAATTTTAATTTGATTACCTCTGCAAAGAATCTATTTCCAAGTAAGGTGACAGGGGTTAAGATATCAACATATCACTATAGAGAACACATAGTTCAACCCACGATAGCTCCTTCTTAGCACCAGTCAGCACAAGCCCAAACTCTGTGGTAGGTGGTTCCCTACTCCCTCTTACCAGGATGCTTCCCAGATCCTCTGTGCATCTCCCTTCTGCAGCAAGCTGAATGATCTTAACTTTGGCCTCAGATATGTTCCTGGAGGTCTTTGACTACAGACCTCAAAAGTCCTATCATTTTGGATCATCTTACCACCATGCTAGATGTGACGTGTTTTGCTAAACTCTGCTCTAACAAGCCCAGTCTGAGCCCAGTACTAACACAATGCTTAAAGCTGGGTGGTATAAGATAATGATTAGAACTTATAACCAAACCACAAAACCACACAACCAAATCGAGAAGTATCTCAATTTACCAGCAGTAAGTTACTGATTGTCTAAACTCCAGTCATCTGATCTATAAAGGTAGAATAGAACCTACCTCATTTTGTGATGAACATCATACTGAGTAATGCATACAAAGTGCCCACTCAGCACAGCCTGGGCTTGTGCTAATTATTCAATTAGTGTTGGCAATAATGATTGATGGTGATGTGAGATCCATAAAATTTCAGAATGACGGAGCTAGACTTGTCCTTAGAGATCCTAATCCAGCCTCCACATCTGTTGGAGGAAGAAGCTGAGCTATGGATGGATTAGCTGTCACACGAGACCACTTTGAAGTATCTCTGGTCCTCATTGTCAATGGCACTCAAAATCAAAGACCTTTGCTGAGCTCTTCAATTAGACACAACCTTATGTAAGTGCTCTTTCCTGATACAAAGCACAAGCTAATGAATTGTTTCCTATTGGGATCTAATTTTCTATCAATTCCTTTCAAATGTCAATGTTAAATCCTCAGTGGGAGGATTTAATCATGGGGTGGGGAGGGCAATGAGAAAATGTGGCAACAGTCCTGCTCATACTAAGCATAATAAAGCTGTTTTTAGAAGTGAATTATATTGAATTACATTAAATACCACTTATTTTTATTCCCCCACCTGGCCAAGTAAATAACTGAAATTAAGTTTTATAACTGACTTTAAAAATCCTAGGACACGGAGTTTTTCTAGCTCTCTACATTTGAGCACAATCCAAAAATCCAAAAGGAAATGGTAAAAATGAGTACCCTTACAGAAAGGGAGGAAATTTTCAATTATAAAATACATCTATCTCTTCACATTTTATTAACTCTGGATGTTTAAATTAAGCCTTTGCAGTGTATAACATAATTCTGAGTGTTTTCCTTTATTCCTCTGGCCTTGGGAAGTCAGAATCGAGCCCAGCACTAAATTCAATGCAAAGATTTAGCAACATAATTACCTTGGGTTTCTGGTACGATTTCGATTCTCGTGTACACCTTCCTTATCTTCTCCCTCCTTCCTGCTTTCTGATCACTTTCTTTCCCAGTGACCTTTAATCTTGTACTATTTTATTCATTCTCATATCTATTGTGACTCTATTTAGGAACTAGGTGTTGGCAAAGTGAAAATGAAAGCTGCTGTGGGTCGAATTGTATCTCTCTGAAATTAATCTATTGAAGATTTAATTCCTAGTGCCTAGGCATGTGTCTCTATTTGGAGATAGTGCCTTTAAAGATATAATTAAGGTAAAATGAGGCTAGCCCTAATCCGATATGGCTGGTGTCCTTATAAGAAGAGGAGATTAGGACACAAACCACACAGACAGAGGACAACCGTGTGGGAACACAGCAAGAAGATGGCCAACCACAAGCCAAGGAGAAAGGCCTCAGAAGAAATCAAACCTGCCCACACCTTGAATTTGGACTTCTAGCCTCTAGAACTGTGACAAAATAAATTTCTATGTTTAAGCCACCACTCCATGGTATTTTTCTATAGCCACCCTGGCAAACTAATATGAAGGCGCAATTCCTACATCAAAGGGCTCACAACTTTGTGTGGGGGGGAGGACAGGTAAGAAACAGAAGGTCACAGTGTGATGACTTCTGTGATACAGGAAGCATGGGAGAAGAACTGCTGAAACTGAGGGCAACAGACAAGAGAGAAGACTTCCTGGAGAAGGAGAAGCTACTGAATATCCCAGACCAAAAAATCATCATGTGCTCAGGTGAAGATAGAGATAAAACATGCAAAGCATTCAAGAAAGTGCACAAGGTTTGTCATAGCTAAAGTGTAGGTTGAAAATGGGAGGTGGAGTGAGAGAACATATTGGGGAAGTAGAAAGGGTCAGATCAGAAGAGGCCTGGTTTGCCATGCTGAGGGGGTTAGCCTTGCGCCAGAGGGTGAAGGGTGACCACTGAGGGATGTACTCAGGAGACAGCAGGAAGATCACTATGGAAAGATGATAAAGAATGGATGGAGGTGTGGTGAACCAGGGAAGTCCAAGATCAAGTTACCAGCAGATTCAGTGTCTGGTGAGGGCCCACCTCATAGATGGCTGTCTTCTCGCTGTGTCCTCTCATGGTAGAAGGGGCAGGGGAGTTTTCTGAGGTCCCTCTCGTAAGGGCACTAATGCCATTCACAAGGGCTCCACCCTTATGACCTAATCACCTCCCAAAGTTTCCACCTCCAAATACCATCAGCTTGGGGTTAGATTTCAACATATGAATTTTAAAAAGCCACAAATATTCAGACCATAGCAGCCACAATGGTAGGATTCCATTTACACCAAGTGTCCAGAACAGACAGATCTACAGAGGTAGAAAGTAGAGTAGTGGTTGCCAGAAGCTTGGGCAGCAGGGATTGAGGAGGAATTGCTAATGGATACGGGGTTTCTTTCTGAGGTGATGAAAACATTCTGAAGTCAGACAGTGGTGATCATTATACAACTTTGCAAATACAATAAGACCCACCGAATTATATACTAAAAAGTATGTAATTTGCATTTGTGAATTTATATGCAATTTATGATGTATGAATTATATCTCAATAAAAAAAGGATCTAGGACACAGAAGAAAAACCAATCATAACGTAAACATGATTATTGAAGTCAGAGACTTGCATGAGTTTCCCCCAGAGACAATAGAAAAAGTCAAAAAGTTATTAATTATGCATTTATTGTAAAAAAAAATCATCTTAGAAAGTGCCCAACATAGAAACAAACAAATAAGCATGAGGATTTCCTTATCTTTTGGAGGAGCTGACTCTCAAAATATCTGTGACCCCTTCATAATTGCTTATCCAATCTTGGATAAGATGTGTGACAGCAGCTCACAGAACCAAACCTTGCAGTGTCCAGCTTCTGTTCTGGGGTGAGCTTTGCTCTAGTACTTACTGATATGTGTTTTCAGCTCATGGCACATGTCCATTGTGAACAGAACCTAGTCTATATTCAACTGTCAGTGTAATCATTTATTCACTCAACTATTGGTCAGCATCCCCATTAGGGACTGTTACCACCTCACAACAGTGATTGCTGGGTACTCTTTGTTACTTGAACTAGCTTCTAGCTAAATGTTGGCTGTGGAAGGAAAGACAGTGGATGGTGGGCAATTATACAGATAGATAAATTGCAGAGGTGGATCTCTTAACTTCTTTGAGGCTGTACTTCAATTTAGTGAATGCTGCTTAAGTGCAATATAGTTTAACACAGTGGATTTTGCCCACCATCTACCTCCCAGACATTCGACAATGTCTAGAGACATTTCTGATTGTCAAAACTTCATGGGGAGTAAGGAGAGAGGTGTCTACTCTACACAGTGGTCGTAACCAGGAATGTCGCTAAACATCCGATAATGCACAGTCCAGCACACACACACACACACACACACACACACACACACACACTACAACAAACATTATCCAGCCCACTATGTCCTTAATATTAAGGTTGAGAAACTCTGCCTCAAAGTAATGCTGACATGTAATGGCCATAATACGAACAGGAAACCATCCATGTTTCAGGATCATAAATGAGTCAGTGTGGCATAATGATTTGTTGTAATGAGACCAGATTGGGGCAAGGCTTACGCAAACTCTTAACCAATTTTTTTCTAAACTTCTGCATCAGAAAGTCATGACCATTTTAAATAGCCCAAATGGCATTACATAACACATGTCTTACATCTTCTGGTGCTTTCTCTCTTTGCTCTTGTTCACACATTATTTCCCTCCATATCACAGAGTACGAAACAGTGGGGAAGCTATAACAAACAAGAGAGCATCACCTTCATCACCAATGATTTGTGGAGATCCTCAACTTGGGTAGACCAATTTGCCCGAAGCAAACAGAAAGAATGTTGATTTTCTGTTTGTTTTTTTCTCTATTCATTTAAATTAGTGAGTGAAGAAGTCAGTAAAACAAGTTTGTGGCCTGGTCAGAGTTTGGCACTTCTTTGAAAGTTTCACCTCATTATGTATGTTTAATATAAACATGAAATCAGCTTAATTAATCTGACCATCAGAGCTATAAAAATTCTCCCCAGCAAGATTTCCGAGAGGCCTCAGGGTATGTGTAAAGCTAATTTAACCACTTAACTCTTCCTCTTGAACCAGAACCCTGTGACTTTCTACATTTCCCCTTCCTAATAAAGAAGACAAAAATGAGCACAACAATGAGTGCGTATAGATGGACAGATGACAGAAATGCACCTATTTTATGTTCTACAAAGATAATTCATCATTCAAACTTTCAGCTCCTTTGGAATGGAGTAGTCGAGCTGCTCTCCGGCCTGAGGGTCCAAGGAGATTTGAAAATATTTCTCTTCCAATTTTCTGTCAACTGTGATAAGCCAGGGTGTAAATGTTGACAGCTGGAGGAATGAAGACAAAGTCTTTTTCTGTGAAAGAGCCACATTTCTGGGCCTCCCTGCCCCTCTTGAAGCCATTTGGCGGGAGTCTGCTAGCCTTCAGGCCAGACTGACAGGATTACCCAGGATTCAGATTTTCTCCAAAGAAAGAAGGGGTAGCTCTATGGGTTTTAGGTTCTAATTTTTAATCACTCTGTTTTTACCTTTGATTTGTCATTACCCAGGTGACCACTGGCTCTTCAACACACTGTGTTATGAACATGAAAATGAATAATAGAACAAAGAATAGATGATTCTACTCACAACTGACCATCAATGCCAAAGTAACTGGAAGCCAACTGCTCACACTCAAAAAAGTTACTTGCCTAAATAAGCTTAAAGGTAAATCCAAAATCCCCATCAGTCTATGAAAATGAAACAAATGAATCAGCATTCTTTAGGTAAGAAAAAATTTCTAAAATGCTCATTATTTCATTTATTCATTAATCCAAAACAGAAAATGCAGGCTCTGTCCATGTAGCAGATAAAGTCTAGTTTGGGAAAATGCACATATAAATATGTAATTATAATGTAAGGCATAGAAAGATAATAAGTGGAATAAAATCTTTCAACTAGTCTCATAACTTGCAGAATGAAGTCAAACTCTATAGCTCATCACATAACAGCCTTTGCGATTTGGCTCTTGGCTACATTCCCTGCCTTATTTCTCAACACTTCTCTATGCTCTGTTTCCTTCCACTGAAATGAAGTACCACCACCATGCTTCTGTTCGTAGTTTTTCCCTTTAGCTGGAATATTCTTCCTATCTCCTTTTTCATCCAGTTAACCCTTTGCCCTCTTCAAAATTTGACCCAAGGATCACTTTTGTAGAAACCTTTCCATGAAAACCTTTCCTTGCTATTCTTGAAGCCTAGGCTTCTCTTTGTCATCAAACCCATCATCTCACATAGTCAATACTATTTCATTTGTCTTTCCAGCTAAGGCCTTGAATGACTAACAAAGACCATGAGTAATGAAAAATATAGGAAATGAAGAAATTAGGAAATAGTTCATGTGTCATTTGAGTCGCACCTAAAAGAAGGTGGAGTGCGGACCTTCAGAGGTCAGAAGAGGATATTCCACTCAGATGGATGGTATGAAAGTAAGAGCAAAGTTATGTGCAAAATCAGTCAAGTACAGAGGACATCCTTCACATATGGAGTCTTTACTTGGTGCAAAGAGTGTTCGAGTTGCTTTATTAATTTATCCCCTTCAATCTTCACAGCAGAAAATAATAAATATGATATCTGGAGCATAGTACTCACTCAGCAGAATAATAGGTGGGAACAGTAAACTGAAGCCATACTCTGAAAGGGTCATTCTGTCTAGGGACATTACCAGTCAGAGTGACAGGAAGGCCATACATGCTAAACATCCTACGATGTACGGGGCAGTCCCTCACAATGAAGGATTGCCTTGGTGAAATGGCATTATGGATCAGCTTTGAATATCCTCAGAGGTCTTAAAAGTCAGACTAAGGAGTTGGAATATTATTTGGTAGCTAATGGTAAGAGACTAAAAGCTTTATAGTATGCACACAATATTTAAAGAATAAGGCTTTTACCTCTTACACCTCCCCATGAAGTTCTGATCATATCCCTGGGGTAATCCAATTAGCAATTGTCATGAAAACAGAATAACTCACTTGTCCTTTTCAAGTGTAGGTAGAACTCAAATCATCTTGGCCAAGAACTTGTTTGGCGAGTTATGCCAGATACTTTCCCTGCCCCCCAGGTGTCCTGGTTGAGCAAATTGAAGCCCCACAGGAATTGTTTCTGGACTTCCTGGAGCTCTTAAGAAAGATTAGGTTTGGGTTTGAAAGGGGGAAAAAATAGTTTAACTCTGAGTTGAGAGTGAAATTAAAAGACACTTTTATTGCTTTTGGAAAAGACTTCAAATGAGCAACTTTTCAAAAAGAATGCATCATTAAACAGATGTCAGAAGTTGAACACAGTTCCAGAGGTGTTACAGCAATGATGGTTTAATTTTGCCGTTGGTCCCAAGCGGCCCTGCCAGGAGATTTAGTCATTAGCCTTCAAGTACAAAGCACAATAACATCCCAGGCCTCTGAAAGAAGAAGAGCAGAGCCTAAGTGGTGTCTCTGAAGTAATTATAGACTGCACTTTGGTGAGAGGTACACTCCTGAGTGCCCCAGGTCCGGACACTTAACAGTGGAAACTTCAAAAGTAATGGCTGTGTTCTTCTAACTTATGACTCAGAAAATGAGGCTGAACATAGGAATCAGGAGGATAATTTAGTAATTTGACCATTTTGGTGGACACATTTATACTTCTGAGTGGCCCTGATGGCCCATTTGCAAAGATACCGTAAGGTAATATAAACCTCACATATCTGCATGCTAAAGATATAAAATATCCCACCTGGGGAAAAGCAAATGGCAGGCACTACATTCCAGAATTTTACACCACAGACTAGATTTTGCATTTTACATTTGCCTAAATGATGAGATTCTATCTGCTTTCAACTCTTTCCTTGGTTCTTTGCATCACCTGCTGCTACATATTTACTTATCTGGGTTTGTAAAGGCGCTCTGATATAAAAATTGTAAATGTCCTTCAATCCCACCTGAATCCCAATAACAACAGCTGGCCCAACCAGCTGCAAAATATCATGTGCTGACGACTTGAGTTAAGGTGAACTGGGAAGGTATTGTAGATGTGAATTGCTGTAGTTAAGTCAGATTTCCTTTCTCATACCTCTTTTTTTTTTTTTTTAAGACCTCAACCTCTTACTGCAGATGCCAATATACTGATTTGTGGGATGCATGGCATGATACTCTAAGGAATCCTTTATTTATTCAAAATTTCAGAACCGGAGAGTGACAAGGAGAAGGGGGAATGGAGACCAGTTTCGATTGGATTACTTGGTTACATTACATTAAGGTTAAAGTTGCCAGAAAAATATATTTACATTTGACTTTCAGATACACAAAGAACAATACTTTAGGATAAAGTATGCCCCATGCAGGGTTTGTCCACATATCACATACAACATACATACACTCAAAAACTCTAAGGGGCGCCTGGGTGGCTCAGTTGGTTAAGCGTCTGCCTTGGGCTCAGATCATGATCTTGGGGTCCCGGGATGGAGCACTGCATCGGGCTCCCTGTTCAGTGAGGAATCTTCTTCTCCCTCTTCCTCTGCTCATGCACACTCTCTCTCTCGTGCACACTCTCTCTCTCTCAAATAAATAAATAAAATCTTAAAAAAAAAGACTATTTGTTATACATATAAACTTCACATTTAGCTGGATGCCCCACATCTTTGTTTGCTAAATCTGACACCCCCAATTAAGTGAGAAAATGATGAGCAGAGAGATATTCATTCAACTCCCAAATTTCACTGTGTTGAAGAGGGCAGTGATGCCATTATTAATAATAAAGGCATAACATTTTTTATTTTTATTTTTTTTAAGATTTTATTTATTTATTTTGAGAGACACAGAGAGAGAGGCAGAGACACAGGCAGAGGGAGAAGCAGGCTCCATGCAGGGAGCCCCAGGTGGGACTCGATCCCGGGTCTCCAGGATCACACCCCGGGCTGCAGGCGACGCTAAACCACTGCGCCACCGGGGCTGCCCACATAACATTTTTTAAATTTATATTTAAAAAATTTACTTTGAGGTAAATTGGGGTATTGATATTTGAACATGGGTGTGCTCTGATGTTCTAGAAATTCAAATCACTAAAAACTGTGAAGGGCCACAAAAGGAGCTTTCTTCAGCCACGACTCCCTCCCTCATTTCATTATCCCTGAGACAAGTGCAGGCTCCTTCTCAAATTAATGAAATGAGAAACCAAAGTGGGAAGGTGCATCTTTACCAGCCATTTTGAATTTATGACTGAATTAAGTTTTTACAATTTAAATAGGAGTTTTCCTTATAGTCTCCACTCAAAATCTTATTACTGTTTGCCTTCAACTGGGGCACGGTGCAACAACTGTCAGTATGGATTTGGAAGATGATAGATAGATGATAGATAGATAGATAGATGATAGATAATAGGTAACATTAACATTAAAATGTCAATATCTTGTAAAAATTAGGTATTAGCTTTGGTCTCCAGTGATAAACCAAATAGGATAGATAAACCAAATAGGATAGTAAAAATTCCTTTACCTACCAGAAAGTCTCCTGTATTATTATGTGCAATGAAGAGAAGCACAAGACAGCATGGGTGAAAAGGAGCAAACACTGTTTTTGGTTTTTGTTTTGTTTTGTTTTTTTAAGAGAGGGAGAGACAGAGAGAGAGGGAGAGAAAATCTTAAGCAGATTCCACGTGGAGCCCAATGTAGGGCTCAATCATGACCTTGACTGAGATTATGACCTGAGCCAAAATCAAGAGTCAGCCACTGAAGTAAGCCACCCGAGCACCTGAGCCACCAGGCACCATAGCAAACACAGTTTTTAAACTTACCCCTATAAGGTAAATGACATTACCTGATAAGACTAATATAGTAAGAAGATTTAGGGACAAGAACGTGACCCCAAAATCTTGATTGCCACATTATTTGGCAGAGAGATGGCTGGGAAAACATTAGGATTTCAAAAATTGCGCAGAGTGTGCATGAAAGTGAAATTCTAATTCCTCAAATATAGACCTTAGTTTAATGCAGTTCAACTCAACAAAGCATTTAGTAAGGCCTCAATGAGTGAGTCAGTCTAGAAATTACCACAGATTCTTAGCTAAGCTGTAGCACAAAACATAAGAGATTCCTCCTTTTCTTTTTTCTTTCCTTTTGAAAAACAGTAATACTGCCATCTTGGGCTTCAAACATAAATTTAAAATGGATCAGGAAAGACTTCGGTCAGAAAGGGTCAACCCATGAATTCGATTTAGAGGAGCTTGCTAATCTTAGCTTTGATCTGGGAAAAGAGGGATAAATCAGTCCTAAGATTAAGCCTTGGGATTTATCAGCAGGAGAATTTTGCTGATCTTCAATGTCCTCCTAGCACATAGGGTGAAATGGAATATCTAAGATAAAGATATTTAAAACTGTGACTCTCAAAATTTAAAAAAAATAATAAAAAGACTTTATGAATATAGAAAAAATTACTACAACCTACAAGTGTTGGTATATGGGACTGTGAGAAGACCCCTGCTACCCAGAACAACTCCTAGGTAGCCTATAAAAGGTATAGACTCCTCTGTACCGGAAGAGTAAGAGATCCTCGTAAACTATTAATTGTGGGCTGTATCCCATAACAACTCAGTGCCTGATTGACAAGCAATGGGATAAGGTTTTCTGAGGGAACCGTATGACATGCGGGGTGTTTGGACCACATGAGGCTCCCAGGCAGTGGGGAAGACATGCAAAAGAAACTGTAAGTACTGAAAAGAGCCCAGAGGTCAGAGGAAAGACATCCATTCGCAGATGGAAAGGCCTCAAATAACTAACTTCCTGTCCAATGAATTCTAGACCCAAGGCATGCCTTGCAAGGCTCAGCCCCTGCATAACATCTCCTGCCCCCCCTGCAGGTCTGAGGAAGGGAAACTGAGAGCTCCTCAGGCCATGAAGGTAAGTAGCAGCAACCAGATGAGAATGGGATGGGTAGTAAAATACAATTGTGATTTGGGGAAGAATAGCTACGATTCTGGATGGCTGTGCCATTTGTGAGTAATCTGATTCTCTGACACATGTGGCAATAACTTCACAATTTCCAACATTAGTTTCCTTCGCCCAGGATATTGCTGCATTGAGATCTAGAGAGAGCCATCTAGCCATCCTTATTTACCACTTTAATAAATATTCATAAAGCACTTTACTGTAATCCTTTCAGGCTCCCACACTGTGGGGGTGATACAATTAAAGTATCCCACAAGTCCCCTTCCATAGAAAATGCTGTAATGTACATCTGTTTATACCTTGTATGTTTCCTAGTTGAATTTCCTTACCCGGAATATTTATAGCTTGGCTCTAAAAGGAAATGCCACCTCCCACTTGAAATCAGGATTCAGTACTGAGTGATGATAGAAATTTAGCTTCATGCAGAAAACTTATCAATAAGCCACTGCCTCCGAGAACCTACTACTGTGTGTTTTTCCCTTTCTAGCCTGTTGTCTAGAATGGAGGAGTGCCTAATTGCCTTCTCTCCTGGTAGCTACAAAAATGAACTTTTAATCAAATACAAGTCTACTGAGTCATTTAGCTTAAATTTACCAAGCCATGGAATGACATTAGACTTGCATCTATAAAGGGAACATATTTGCAAGATCTCGATATCAAGGAATTTTGTTTCCATCAATAAGACTTTCATCAGCAAGGAGTGTGCAACTGCCAAGTGCTCTCATCTACAATTCAGCTGCTTGCTTATCTTTTTTTTTTTTCTACTGCCTGAACCACCCTTCCACCATTTAGTACTTTTTCTGACACCTAGTTTCTCATTCACATTAGCACGGTTTTGTTTGATTGATTTGTTTGGGGGTGGGGAGTCTTTTTCTCTCTCATTCTCCTTTGTAGAATTGCTTTCAGGCACTATATTAACTCCTTTCTGAGTTTATTGATTTTGGGGTGTGTATTCATGATTGCCCATTGTATCTGGTACCAACTTTTTTGTAGCACATAAATAGGATTTTCCCTCCATGGCAGTCTATATATTGCCTGTCCCTGCTTCAGCTAACACCATGTCAGCTTCAGTACTGCACAGCACAAAATACAAGTAAATGATTTCCACTCTAAACTGGGTGACTTTAAATTGGGACCCTTTATATTTGTTTTTATTCCTTTGCAATGCTTCAGTAATCAAAGCTTTTCAGGTAGGTCAGCAAAAGAAACATCAGTTGCCACTGTTAGTGAATTTAATTCTTACCTTGTGAAGATTCCTTCTCAAAAAAGGCAAAAAAAAAAAAAGTTAAACTAAAATTCTTACTTCTTGGTCAAGGGATGAGTAAAATAAAAAAAAAAGTGGCTTATGTTTGTTTCTTCCTTTCAATGCTTTTCTAGCACTCTTTCACTTTTCAGAATATGGTGACTTCTTGCTTTCCCTGTCCTATCTTCCCTCACATCTACCCCAACCTCAGGGGTCCACTCAGAAAAGCTCAGATACACGAATCTGCTTCTCTGTGACCTGAGATTAAGGTATCTTCTCTTTTTTCTGAGGATTTCATCTTAATAGGAAATAACTTCTTGATGCAAAGGAAAAAAATCTCTAATAGAATTTCAAGCATTTCTGACAAGTAGAAAGGAAAGCTATTTGAGTGCAGAGCCAACTTTTCTGGTGTCTTTCTAATTATGCCAGATTTATTGCTTCGATCTGTACTCTACCTCCTTTGAAATGTGGATTTGGAGGGCACTTGGGTGGCTCAGTAGGTTAAGCATCTGATTCAGTTTTGCCTCAGGTCATGATCTCATGTGTTGTAGGATGGAGCCCCATACTTGGCTCCCCGCTCAGCAGGACGTTTACTTGAAAGATTCTCTCCCTCTGCCTCTCTCCCTACTCCTTCTCTCTCTCTCTCTCTCTCTCTCTCTCTCTCTCTCTCTCAAAATAAATACATAAAATCTTTTTAAAAAAGCATATTTGAGGTACTTTGTAAAAGACACAGTGTAACAAAAATTTAATAATAAAATTAGAGATGAGAGTACATACCCTAATAGAAGTTAAGACAAGTCAGAGATAATGTTAACACACAAAATATACACACAATAACATCTTGAACCATTGCTAGAAGTGGCCTCCAAGTTTATATCCCTGCATTCTAGAGACAAAGCAAAGGGAAAAATATAACCAGTTATAAATTCACAGGATTCATTAGATGAAAAACACAGTTCAGAAAAAACTACACTCAGCAGTAACCAACCAGCTTCTGTGTGGGCTTAGCCTTTACTACAGAATTTATAAAATGAAGTCCTTTAGATCTGCACAGAAATCTACAATATCCTTCACAGCTATTGACAACAGCACAAAACTGAAAACAACACAAATGTCCATTAAATGAATAAACAAAGTATGGTTTAATTTGTTCAGTAGAATACTGAACATTCAGTACTGAATATTCAGTAGAATACTACTGAGCAACAAAATGGAACAGAATACTGATAAACACAATTACAAGGGTGAATTTTAAAATCATTACACTAAATAAAAGAAGATAAGCACAAAAGCAGATTTACTGCATGATTTTATTTATATAAAATTCTGGAGCGTGCAAACTAATATGTAGTGATAGATGGCAGATTGGTAACTGTCTTGGGACCGAGAGTGGACTGCAGACATGCATGAGGAAATTTCCCATGACATGAAAGAAATGTTCTGTATCTTGACTGTGGCAGTGGTTTTACAGGTGTATACATCCAAGACTCATTAAATTGTACACTTTAAATATTTTATTTTTTTTAAAGTTTGTGGCAACTTTATTGGTAATAGTCAGAAACAGGAAGGAACCCAAATTTCCATCAGTACATGGGTGAATAAACAAGATGTGACACATTTGTACAGTGGAATACTATGAGTTCCCAATAAAAAGGAATGAACTAGTGATCCATAACACATGGCAATGTGGATGAATCTCAAGATAATAATGCTCAGCAAAATTCTGAAAAATGACAACTAGTCTATAGTGACAAGAAGCATATCAATGGATACCCTAAAAGAGAGGTAGGAGCTGCAAGAGGGAAGGATGTTGAAGGGGCATGAGAAAACTTTGGGGGACTATGGGTATGTTCATTATCTTGATGGTAGTGACAGATTCATGGGTACAGACATATACCAAAATATACTAAATTGTTCACTTGGTATATACCCACTCTATTGTATACCGACGATACCAAAATAAGGCTGTTTAAAAAAAAAAATACAGGGTATCCCTGGGTGATTCAGCAGTTTGGCGCCTGCCTTTGGCCCAGGGCACAATCCTGGAGTCCCGGGATCGAGTCCCACGTCGGGCTCCCGGCATGGAGCCTGCTTGTCCCTCTGCCTGTGTCTCTGCCTCTTTCTCTGTCTATCATAAATCAATCAATCAATCAATCAATCTTTTATAAATAAATAAATAAATAAATAATAAATAAATAAATAAATAAATACAGAATGAAAGCTCTCAAGTGCCTCTCTTCCATGCATAAATCTGTCTCCACCATGGGCAGGAAGCGCTAGCAGGGAAGAAGCCCAGTATAGGTGTGCCCTCCCGGGGCATGGCCTGGCTCACAGCCCGTGACCAGTAAGTACCTGTCACTTGTGATGGCTGAGAGTAATGGCTACCATTTCAGGTCTATTATCTACAGGCCACTATTGTAAGCACTTTTCACTGATTAACTATTTCATCTCCCAAAGGGTCTCTGGGTCCGGTTACTACTTCATTTTGTAGCTGAAGAGACCCAGGCACCCCACTCCAGAGCCCTAGCTCTCTTTAGTATGAACCCGTTGGTCCCTTTTGGTACTCTTAAAATAAATGAGAGTTTTCAAGGATCTAAAGCCAAGACTTTAGAGCCTCTGGTGTGGGAATGCCAGAGAGTTTAGGAGCTAAGACAATGAGCCCAAAATATCAAACAAACAGGACTGAAAGAAAATTCAAGAGTAAGCCCCTACACAGCCACTGCAGAAATACTGCAGAGATCAAATGTGAAAATGGCTAGAATCTCAGTATTAGCTGGGTAGTGACATGATGGTACTCCAGGACAAATCCATTTAGATTACAAGAATTTAATTAGGAGAGGAGGTTTGCTGGATACCTATTTCTCAGTCGCAGCATATTTCCTCTCAATTACAAGGGTGAATTTAGATTTCACACACCAAGCAGCTGGTACAGTAAACCAAGGGCCACCTCTTCTGGTCACCCTCACATTGTATTGTTGCCACATGTAGGGATACTCTTCTTCCAGGATACTCATGGTTTGCTCGTTTTATAATCATGGGAATCTTATGGAATGGGTGCCTTGCTTCGTTGATTTCCTCTACCTTCTGTTTGGTTCTTTTGTTTATTAAATGTTCAATTATAAAGTCACAGTGTATCATCTGTTCGCACCTTTTGTGAGCTTTGTCCTAAGCGTTCTGCATACTACATACCATTTATTATGTAAGTCAACTACACAAGAGCTGGATGAGCAAGCCTAGAAGATATTATAGATAATATATATATATTATATTATAGATGTTACAGAATCATCACAGAAAGTCCACTGCCTGCTATAGTAGAATTGCTAATGTTAACTGTTCATATAATCAGGTCCACTTTATACATTTCAGTATTGTGTTAGTATAAATGGGTACTTTTAAAAAATATTTTATTTACTTATTCATGAGAGACAAAGGGAGAGAGAGGCAGAGGGAGAAGCAGTCTCCCTGCAGGGAGCCTGACGTGGGACTCAATTCCAGGACCCCCAACCTGAGCCAAAGGCAGATGCTCAACCACTGAGTCACCCAGGTGCCCCCCTAAAAAGGGTACTAATTTGGGGGCCTAAAATGTTTTAAAGATTTTTCCATTTAAATTAATGATAATTATATGTTTGACTTGAACACTTACATTTAAGGAGTTTTTTAGGAACAAATTAACCCATGAAAATAAAGACAAAGGGTACAAATAAATATAAGCAATTAATATCATGGTCATTATTCTTTAAACCCACAACAACCCATTCATTGGACCCTGTTTCCCAAAATGAGTTCTAAGAAACAATACTGAGCCATTGTTTAGATGGAAAACAGTGCTTGAAAGTAAGTCAGGTAGCTCTGCATTATAGGATTTTTCATATGATGCAATACCCAGTAAGAGAACATAGCATTTCCCAAAAATATTTGTCTTACACTAATGTTTCCTGGTTAGGAATGGCGAGGTATTTTGAAATTCAGTGGTTGATATCGAGAGACATTTAAGAGTATATCCAGCATGCAGTAGTAAAAAAGAAAGAAAGAAAGAAAGAAAAGAAAAAAGTGTTTCAAATATAAAGACCTGAGTTCAAATACTGACTCCAAAGTTTATTAGGCAAGTGATCTAACTTCTCTAATCCTTAGTATCTCCTTCTGCAAATCACAAGAGTGAATATATCTATTCCACTGGTGTGTGTATGGGAACACAGAAGGCTATGCAAATTAGAGTGAGTTAGTTCCCAGAAGCATTCAGATTTTCCTAGCTCTCTTGCCACTACCTTCAACAACTCAATTCAAGGTCAGTAAATCACTTCACTAAATTCTGAAATCTATTTTAGATTTCTAAGTGCTTAGACTATTTTAAAAAATATTAACATAGCCAAAGTTAGTAGTAAAAGGGAAAATGTCATTGCCTTGGGAGGTGTCTGCTCAAAGATAGAGTTCACTTAGGCAAAAGCCTCAGAAACCTATGGCAGATTTGGCCGTGGGAAAATTCAAGAATCAGATAAAGGTATTCCCTACTTCCTATCTTTCCGTAAATCGCCCTTCCCTTTAACTTCCATCCTTTTAGAAATCTCCTTCTTTGAGGAATTTTATAGTCCCTTTTAATTCATACTAAAGTGTTAGTGGCAGTGAAACATCGGAACACCTACACCCCGTTGTTTCTAGCAACAATGTCCACAATAGCCAAACTGTGGAAGGAGCCTCGGTGTCCATCGAAAGACAAATGGATAAAGAAGATGTGGTTTATGGATACAATGGAATATTACTCAGCCATTAGAAATGACAAATGCCCACCATTTGCTTTGACGTGGATGGAACTGGAGGATATTATGCTGAGTGAAATAAGTCAATCGGAGAAGGACAAACATTATATGGTCTCATTCATTTGGGGAATATAAAAATTAGTGAAGGGGAATAAAGGGGAAAGGAGAGAAAATGAGTGAGAAATATCAGAGAGGGAGATAGACCATGAGAGACACCTAACTCTGGGAAACGAACAAGGGGAGGGATGGTGGAAGGGAGGTGGGCAGGGGTTGGGGTGACTGGGTGACGGACACTGAGGGGAGCACTTGGTGGGATGAGCACTGGGTATTATGCTATATGTTGGCAAATTGAACTCCAATAAAAAAATAATAATAGGAAGAAAGAGAAGAGAGAGAGAGAAGAGGAAGGAAGGAAGGAAGGAAGGAAGGAAGGAAGGAAGGAAGGAAGGAACAAAGAGTTAGTGGCAAATATAGGCATATTTGATTTTTAAGTAGCTAAAGGAGAGGTATATGGGGAAAGCTAGAAAGATTGTTTATTCTAATATTACTTCTTTTTTAGATTGAGTGGTATTTCATTATATTTATATATATCACATTTGAATATCCATCCATCTGGCAATGGACATTAAATTGTTTCCACGTCTTAGCTATTGTGAATATTGAGATCACGACTTCAGTTCTTTTGCATATGTGCCCAGAAGCTGGATAAAAGGGGAGCTCTATTTCCTCAATCATATAGTAACCATTCCTCTAGGTTATCGAGTTAGTTAGTAAATAATTGTTCATAGTAGTCCATTTTGACCCTTTCTACTTCTGTGTCATTAGTTGCAATACCTCTTCTTTTGTTTCTGGTTTTATTTTTTTTATAAATTTATTTTTTATTGGTGTTCAATTTGCCAACATATAGAATAACACCCAGTGCTCATCCCATCAAGGGCCCACCTCAGTGCCCATCACCCAGTCACCCCCCACTCCCCACCCACCTCCCCTTCCACCACCCCTAGTTCGTTTCCCAGAGTTAGGAGTCTTTCATGTTCTATCTCCCTTTCTGATATTCGTTCCAGTCCTATGTTTTCTTACTGGCCTTCTCTCTGAATAGTCTACCTACTGTTGAAACTGAAGAGTTGAAGTCTCCTGTTATTACTGTATTGTTGCCTGCTTCTCCCTTCAGCTCTGTCAATGCTTTATATATTATATATTTAGCTACTCTGATGTCAGGTGCATATATATATTCATATTTGTTATATATTCCTGGTAAAGGAATCCTTTAATCATTATGGAATTTTTTTTGTCTCTGATTTTTTCTGGAAAATCCACTTGATTTTATATAAGTATAGCCACTCCTACTCTCTTTTGGTTACCATTTGCTTGGTATATGCATGGCATACCTTTGTCTATCCCTTCGCTTTTAGCCTATGTATGTCCTTAAATCTAAAGTGTCTTTTTTTTTTTTTTTTGGAGATCAATTTGCCAACATATGGCATATCACCCAGTGCTCATCCTGTCAAGTGCCTCCCTCAGTGCCCATCACCCAGTCACCCCCACCCCCCGCCCACCTCCTTTTCCACTACCCCTTGTTTGTTTCCCAGAGTTAGGAGTTTCTCATGTTTTGTCACCCTCACTGATATTTCCCACCCATTTTCTCTCATTTCCCCTTTATTCCCTTTCACTAATTTTTATATTCTCCAAATGAATGAGAACATATAATGTTTGTCCTTCTCCGATTGACTTATTTCACTCAGCATAACACCCTCCAGTTCCATCCACGTTGAAGCAAATGGTGGGTACTTGTCGTTTCTAATGGCTGAGTAATATTCCATTGTATCCATAAACCACATCTTCTTTATCCATTCATCTTTCGATGGACACCGAGGCTCCTTCCACAGTTTGGCTATTGTGGACATTGCTGCTAGAAACATCGGGGTGCAGGTGTCCTGGCGTTTCACTGCATCTGTATCTTTGGGGTAAATCCCCAGCAGTGCAATTGCTGGGTCATATGTAGGGCAGTTGTATTTTTAACTCTTTGAGGAACCTCCACACAGTTTTCCAGAGTGGCTGCACCAGTTCACATTCCCACCAACAGTGCAAGAGGGTTCCCCTGTCTCCACATCCTCTCCAACATTTGTTGTTTCCTGTCTTGTTAATTTTCCCCATTCTCACTGGTGTGAGGTGGTATCTCATTGTGGTTTTGATTTGTATTTCCCTGATGGCAAGTGATGCGGAGCATTTTCTCATGTGCTTGTTGGCCATGTCTATGTCTTCCTCTGTGAAATTCCTGTTCATGTCTTTTGCCCGTTTCATGATTGGATTGTTTGTTTCTTTGCTGTTGAGTTTAATAACTTCTTTATAGATCTTGGATACTAGCCCTTTATCTGATATGTCATTTGCAAATACCTTCTCCCATTCTGTAGGTTGTCTTTTATAAAGTGAGTGTCTTCTGGGCAGCATATATATGGGTATTTTTGTAATCCACTCCACCACTATATTTCTTTTGCTCAGGGAATTTAATCCATTTATATTTATAGAGAGGGATTTACTGCTGCCATTTTGTTAGGTTTTTTTTTTTTTTTAGTCTTGTAGGAATTTTGTCTGCCTTTTCTTCTCTTACTCCCTTCCTTTGTGTTTCATTGATTTTTGTATTCAGATGCTTTGATTCCTTTCCATGTGTGTATGTGTGTGTGTGAGTATAATCGACAGATGTTTTGATTTATCTGCTGTTGAACCCTTCTAGCAAATATTTCAGTTCAGTTATCACATTCCTCAGCTTCTTAATTTCTCTTTGGCTTTTTCAAAATATTTTCTATCTCTTTGTTAGAAAGGAAAGCTCTTCATGCTTTTACTATAAGTGGGATGAGACCATAGCAAAAGATAGAATGAAGGCTTATGAACCCCCAACCTAATTTTAAATGTAACTATTAACAGTAAGATTAATAGTAATAATTAAGGACTATATCAATGCAAATATTAGTAATAAAAAATCTATGTTTCAAGGAATTTGAATAAAATTTGTGTGAACCCTGGGGCAACTGCTATAATCCAAGATTGATTGTGCCAGGTAAGCTAGGATGTATGATCAACTATTTAAATATAGACCAGCTTTAAAGAATAGTGAAATTACGAAGAGTTAACAATGAAGAAAGAGGAGGAAGAGCAGAGGAAGAAGAAGGGGAAAAAGAAGAAGAGGAGGAGAAATGGAAAGAGCAGGAGAGGAAGGGGGAAGGTCGGGATGTGGGAGAGGAGAAGATTATATATATCCAAGGCAACTCAGGAAAGTTGGAAACTGTTGTTGGACATAAAAGGTGCTGTTTCTGTTCTGCTTTGGCCCTCCCTTAAGTGTGTCTTTGTTTCTTCCTATCTCTTTTCAAAAATGATTTGTGCTTACTCAATGCCAAAAGGGATGAACTAGATATTATATAAAATCCCTTCTAGCTCTAGCATATTATGAACTCTTCCCTGCTCTTCTAAAACCTAAACATAAAAAATCAGAAATATTTCTGTGCTTTACAAACAGGTTCAAAGCTAATTGGACATTTTTCATCATCACTCTATTTTTATGTTAATACTTCATCACATACAATATGTGGAAATACTGCAAAATTCAAGTGCCACATAATAAATCTTCATAAGTCACTTAGGTTTTATTTTTCACTGTGAATTTTAAATATAATTACTATATATATGAAAAGAACTGCTATTCCTTTTTTCTTTACATAACACTTATCATTCCCAAGCTTGTTCTAATGAAAGCATCTCTCCTGTTTCTAAGAAAACATAGTCATCACCTTCTTCAACCCTTTACTTTCAGCTTACTCAGCATTTACAGTTTACATTAATTAATTTGCGTGCCCTTCATTAAATGCGCACTGATTGGAGTAGCAGTTGGCCTCTGAAAGCTCATCAGGCAATTTCATCTACTTTAATATAATGGATCCACCAGGAGTAACACCATTTCCTGATCCACTGTGGACTTCTGGAAAGACAACTACCACCCTTAGCTCCACATTTTGAGGACCTGTCACTGAACTTGACCTTGTGGGTAAAGCTGACCCCAGTCTGGCTTTTAACCCAAAGGCAGTGCTTATATCCTTGAGGTGGGACATGTAGGAATTATGCCCACAAGGAGAAAGAGTGTATCCATTCTTAAACTGTGGGTTCTTGGACTGTAACTGCCACTTTGGGTCACATGTTCAAAAGTATGAACTGCTACTTCAAGCTCTCACTCTGTGTCTGAGCAGCATCTGCTTGACCCAATGCTACCCTGCAGAGTCAAAGGCTTTCATATGGACCCAGACTCATCAAGGCTGAGAAGATAGCAATAAAGTACAAAGCAATTGATCTCCCTTCTGCAAGATTGAGTGCACACTGAAAATGGGTCATGGATCTTGCCTTCAAGGTCAGAAAAAGTCTTAGGCTGTAGTCATGTCCCAGCCGTGGGAATAAAGCAAGAATGCAGACAGCTGTGTGCCTCCCCAGCCAAACGCACTGTGATTTGTCAGTGGGTTGCAAGCAAGCTGATGGGTCTTATGTTTTGATGAAATGGAAAAGAATTGAAAATATCAGGAAAACATGTTTGTATTATATGTACTATTTCCTGAAATATTTATTTAGGCTCCATGGGTGGGGGCTGTAATGTAAAATACATATATTTTTCCCCTGAGTCTAAATGCAAGCCAGTTGGAAGGCTGCTGCCTTGAGTATCTCAAGAGACTGAGGAGAAGGCAACATCCTGGAAAGCCTGGGGGGCGGGGGGAAGAAGAAGACTTATGCTAAAAGAAGTAATACAACGAAGGGCAGAAAATGTAAATTGTAAAGGACAAGTTTGGACTCAACTAATTAAAGAACAGTTCTTTTCCAGCAACAAAACGTCCAGCCTCCTGAGGAAATGGGTGTCTGTTGGAGAAGTACCTTGATGGTCCCCTGCATGAGCTGTGAAGGCCACCATACCTGTCTTTATTGAATGGTAGCTCTGGATGATTCCCACCCAGTTCTTGGATGCTCTTTTTCTGCAATGATCACAAACCTCCCAAGTTGCTGATTTCTGCTACTGAACCCTACGTTTTTAAGCTACTAAGCATGTTTTTAAAAGATTTTTTTTTATAGCTTGGCCCTTTTTCTCCACTTTGATATAATGTCCTTATTTTAAAATAGCACTTTTAGGGTTTGAGAATGAGAAATTTCCAAATGGTAAAAAGCAATTGCTTTAGCTAAAAAAGTAGTCCAGGTTATGTTCCATTTTATTTCCCTTTCCTTTATGCCCAAAAGAAAAAAAATAGGCAAGAACAAATAAAATAATACCAATTGCAGTGGGAACATTTCAAAATCAGTAGTTATAAAAATAGCCATATTTTTCACCAAAGGCCACGACATATTTTAAAATGTGAAACTCTGTAAAACAGGTCCGTATTAGTATATTTGTGTTTCTCAATCAGAAAGGTATATCAATTCACGACAGGATGTTATGTTCAATAAAGATGCCATAAAATAAAATAATATGAGCATTTGCTTGGGTTTTGATTTCTGATCTCAAAATTCAACATGCCGGCTTTAAATATTCTCAGATACAGGCCTGGATCCCAGCATCTGTTTATGCAGGTTTGGATTTTTCAGAATATAGAGAAAACCTTCCCTGTATAGGATGAAACATTACCCTGGGTTTTAGAAAGATCATTTGGTAAAGACAATTCAGGAGTAGAGCTCACTTGAACTTCACCACATGCTTCCACAGTCGAGGAAGGTTACAGGAGAGAGTATGGCTTGCCAGAGAGAATATAGATTTGGATCACCAATTTCTGTCTTCTCCCCTCTTTGGTCCATTCTATTTTACTTAAGCTAATGACCCCTCATTGCCAAGAGGAATTTGTAATCCACAGAAAACCAGACTACATTGGCCTTCAGGTACCCCCACGGGTGAAGGTGAAGCAGGGGCAAATAAGAAGTAAGTTACTAAGGCAAACTGGAATTCACCCCAATGTGACAAATCATGGAATACATTCAGACAATCACAGCTTTAAAGGTCAAAATTCATATTACATAAAATCAATTCAAAAATGCAAGTGTAGTAAGCAATGCTGATTAATTTAATTTCATAAAGCATGCAAAACAGACATTCTTCTATATGATTAATCACAGGGATTGGAATAGCCACTAAATCCTCTCACAAATGTAGGAACCATACATATGCCTGGCACAGAAGCCCAACTTTCTCATCCAGTCCAGCTTTCTATTAGGAATAAAATTTGTTAGAGCTTAAAAAATTAGCTGGCATAATGAGTTATGGATATGAGATCTAGAACACTCTCAATTTGTACTTTTTCAGTAATGTAGATGCCTATGCCCCTGTTACACAGAAGAAAGAGAGAGTTGGTACAGGGGCCAGTGTTCTAGGATGACTAGGCTTTAAAAGCCCTAATAATTAATTTAGGCTATTTATATCCAGGAATCTGGTGTCAACCGCTCATCTTTGGCAAACAGGTTCGAGGCTTTTCACAACCTCACAGACAACTGGTCCTTCCTGTCAGCATCTCATTATACCACTGATTTTATAAAGCACACTCCCATCAATGACCCTGGTCTTTGCCTTTGGCAAAAAGGTATTGTGTTAGCTTAGCAGGATTTTCTTGTCCTGTGTGCCACATTTTTCTCGACCATTAAAATCTCCGCTAAATAGAAGTGTCTTATTTTTCTCTGAAGTCTGTCTCTCTGCATCATTCCTTTGATGGTGCTTCTCATTTGCAGCTCCTTTTTCATGGTCCCTAAACCTTCTAGTATCATTTCATAAAAATTCCTCTTGGTTTCCTTTACTCCCCACAATATGCTTTTCATTTTGTGGGTACTTTTTTATTCCAGCTGCTCCCTGACTAATGAACCTTCTCAATCTGACTATTCCCTAATCTCTCAGGCCTCGACAGGATTTTCAGAAGTTCAGACTGAAGCAGTATAGGCCATTCCACTTTACTTTCTCATTTGAAGAAAGGAAGTCTGCTGTGTTTAATTACACGGTCTGTTGGGATGCTCCCAAGCTTACACTACACTCTTGACTTGAGCTCTCCTTGCTAGTGTATCAAGCTGACTCAGTTTCTAAATCCACTTCCCAAAAAACACTTGTACTAAGTATAATGGCCTTATTCTGCCATCATCTGTAAAAAAATAAATTAAGTAAATGTCTATGGAGCTTGTGTGCTCTTGGGTATTTAGGGTTGTTGAGGGTCTTTTTCTCTTCCTCATAGTCTTAATTAGGCTTTTTAAAATTTTATGTCTTGAATCTACTCTTCTTTTAAAAAAATATTTATTTATTCATGAGAGACACAGCAAGAGAGAGAGAGAGAGAGAGAGAGAGAGAGGCAGAGACACAGGCAGAGGGAGAAGCAGGCTCTGTGCAGGAAGCCTGATGTGGGACTCAATCCCGGGTCGCCAGGATCACGCCCTGGGCCAAAGGCAGATGCTCAACCATTGAGCCACCTGGGCATCCCAGAATCTACTCTTCTTGACCTAAGATGACAAGTTGCCATTCCATCACTGACATAATGAACCCTAAGCAGTTCCTTTCCACTGAGGATAGGATTCTGGACTGGCAGGAGGGGAACAGAAGTGAAGGCCAAATCCTGGTTCAGCTGTGCCTCCACAGCTGCTGGAAAGAAGCAACCACACCCAGAGGCCTGATGAGATTTCTGAGGATTGACTGATTCCAGGGTTTTCCAGACAGTTAATGTGGCAGGTAGAGTGCAGGCTCTGGATTCGGGGCTTATAGACTTACATTCCAGCTTGACCTCTTACTAATTGTGGGGTCTTAGTCAGATTACTTAACCTTTTAGATGCTGGACTCCCTCCCAGGTCTATAGTGAAGAAGAATAGATACCATGCACACAACACAGTAAGTATTTGGTATTAGTAACTTTATCAATAGGACTTCCCCAAAGTATTCATTGCTTCTCATTCATTTATTTCAAGATTTTGGTGTTTTACAGCGTGTTGGGATTAGCATAACTTCCTCTGCATTTGAGTAATCTCCTTGAGTTTTCCTATGGATTAATTTCTTTAGGACCTTTATATTCAGATACTTATTGAGAAATAGACCATGTGGGAGAAAGGAAAAAATGTTTTTTCTTTTAACAAATTAAAAGATAATCTTTGTTACCCAGACAGTATGTTTCTCCAGAATGCAGATTTTCCTCCATCTTCTTTTTATTCAATCAATAGTTATTGCATGTGGTGGCATGCTACACTCCTTGGAAAATCAAGAGGAGAGATAACTGGGTCTTTTGCTCACAGAAGTTATGAAACTAGACTTAGGTATATGACTGTTGTCAGTATAGGATGGAATATGATTGCCCCCAAATGAGTGTTGGAAATTAGGTTTGGTGCTCTGAACCCGGCATTCACTGATACCAGTAATAATTTGATAATATCAGGAAGTATATGCCTGGGCACCCCAAGATAATAATTTCCAGAATGTAAAAATTGATCATGCTGGCCACTAATACCAATAGGATCAACAAGAGTTGGTGTCTTGTTTTTATATTAATTAGCAAAACAAAATAGAGGAAACAAACATTTAAAAAAAAAAAACTCACTGAATCCCAGGAGAATTGCACAGAGAGCTTGAGCAGGATGAATGGAGCGGAGGGCATTTCCCCTCTGGGTGCTAGCAATTGCAGTAATTCACACATATTTGAGATCCTATGATACTCTGACTTTCTGTTCCTGTGAAACAATCTTATCGGCAAGCTTCCCTCTGAGCCTTTCTCCAGTGTTCACTTCTACAAAGGCACTTTTTTTCCCTAGATTCTTGTCATTACTCCTGTCAACTGCTGATGAGAGCAGAGAACCCAAGCATAACCTGTTGTCTATCTACCTGGAGCAGAGGACCAACTGGAAGGTGAAGAGATCACAATTTTTTCTTCGCAGATAAGTACCTTTCCTTTGTTACTTTATCCTCATGCCTAGGAACTCCTATGGCTTGAAAAAAAAAACCTGTCTTAAGAACCTTTATGTGAAAAGAAGCCAAGAAAATAATACCACTCACCAACCTGAAGGTGTATTTAGTTATTATATTACAAAGATAGAGAAGGTCTGTGTTTGGGTAGAAATTTCATAATCCTACCGGATATTAAAATCTTGATATCAAGGTTGTCAACATTGTGATAACAAATATAGTCCTAAAAGTGATTGCTTCTTAGAATGTATCTTAAAGATCATTTATAATTCAGTAATATCTCTACTACCCTGGCTGCTAATATTGATTAGCAGTCAACTACATTAATCAACCACATACAATGAAAGACTGAGAGAGAGAAATAAAAAATGAAGAGAAGAGAAGCCAGAAGGAACATTTGCGGGACAGTTTCCACCAAAGGAAAAATCATTTTGCTTTTCTTCAACTTCTATTTTCTTTGTAATAGTAATACAAAATGCACCCGCCTTCTGACAGAGAGAGAGAGCACAAGCAGGAGGAGCAGCAGGCAGAGGGAGAGGGCGAAGCAGGCTCTCTGCTGAGCAGGGAGACCAATGCAGGGTTTGATCCCAGGACTCTGGGATCATGACCTGAGAAGAAGGCAGATGCTTAACTGACTGAACCACCCAGGTGCCCTGGAAGGTGCATTTTCAATAGAGTGGAGAAGTAGAGAACATAGAACATACTGGAAACCTACTGTAACACTGAACTTGACCTCTAGGGTCTGTTTAAAAATAAAGTAAATTCAAAGATTACGAGGAGATCACTGGCACCTTAACAGTAAGAAGCACTCTGTGTTAAGTCATACTGTGAGGTGGAACTTTGTTTGAAGATTCCTGTATGCGTTTCCTGCTACAAGGGCTGATGCCAATGTTATCAGAGCCCAAGGACCAGGATTTATAATGGCACATGTTGCTCCCAAACTCCCTAGGTTTGGAACCTGAACCTGTGAAGGCAACACTCAAACAAATGTCCTAAAAGAAATATCTGGAAACATTCTGTTCTATTTATATAGAAGGGCCAGGTGTGTCTGGAATGTCTTTCTAGAATGGCTTCTACCTTGCCTTGCTGTGGACACAATGGCTGCCAGATAGTACTTTAGCAAACCCCAGGATATGGATGTATGGGTAATTTGGGAGATTATAATAGTTAGGTCACCCAAATAACAATACGCCCAGTTTTGATTCCATGGAGCAACCTCAGACCAAGAATGGACCTTTTTAAGTCTCCAAATCAATGACAAGTGACTTACCTGAACTCAAGGATGGCTAGTGTATGAGTACCACTTGTGTAACTATTCCCAGTACCAGGCCATATTTTATGTTTCTCTCTAGAAACAATTCTTGGGATTACCAGAGGACCATTCTGTGTCTACCTGGGCCATGGGAATATTACTTAAAAAAATAATAAAGGACATTTTCCATTCAAAAAATGAACAATAAGACAGCCCCAGTGGCTTAGTGGTTTAGTGCTGCCTTCAGCCCAGAGTGTGATCCTGGAGACCTGGGATCGAGTCCCATGTCAGGCTCCCTGCATGGAGCCTGCTTCTCCCTCTGCCTGTGTCTCTGCCTCTCTCTCTCTCTCTCTCTCTCTCTCTCTCTCTCACTCTCTAATAAAAATAAATAAAAATAAAAATAAAAAAATTAACAATAGAGTAATAGGGCCTATTTGAGAAGGATTCACTGAGAAGGATGCAACTTCTCAAGACGAATGTAAGAAAGTATACAATTAACCTTTAGTCTTAGGATATCCATACGTGCACAGACAATTGATCCAGCCTGTGTGGTGCAGAAGTTCAAGGAGGAGAACATTTGCCATTTCTCTTCTTGCTTAGAATTTTCTAATCCTTTAGTCCAATTACCTCCCAAGACCCTGTGCTTAGCAATTTGGACTGGCTGTTTCTCTTTTCTCTGTGGTTTGAAAGTGAAGTTAATAGCTTTGGTGGAAAAGGTTGAAAGGAAGACTGTTCCCTTAGCAACAACAGGCTACTTATTTATGTTCTTGTCCTTTTTTAGAATAACACTTCTATACACCCCACACATATACACAACTATGATGCAAGGAAAAGATGAACATTTATAAAATGAAAAGATAAAGACTCTAGCAAGGTATTAGGTGAGAAGCTTTGTCCTGTCAACACAGAATTTTGACTCTAGCCTCTGAGATGAGAACACAAATTATAAGTAAAGGGGATGATCAATACTGAGCATGCTGAAAAGTTATTTAAATTTAAAAGAAAAAAAAGTCTGGTGATCTCAGCGCCTCTGTCCCCACCTCACTCCAAATAAGGAAGGCTTCCAGAGAACCACTAATAGACAATGAGGATGCTTTCTAGGATAGGAACATCTTCTAATTAGTTGCTTGCCAAGTCTCACAAATACATGGGTCCCTTTCTACTAAGGGCCTAGAAGAGTGTGAAAACAGATATCTTGAAAGAATCTGTCCCCTTGAGTTTAGAAACACAGAGACTGCTGCCTGATGCCTACTTGAAGAAATTCTGAAGATTAAAAATTTGCTGAAAGGCACTTGGGTGGCTCATTTGATTGAATATCTGACTCTTGATTTTGGCTCAGGTCATGATCTCAGGTTGGTGAGATTGAGCCCCACATCTGCCTCTACCCTGGGCATGGAGTCTGCTTAAGATTCTCTCTCCACATCCCTGTACACTCTCTCTCTTTCTCTATAAAAAAAAAGAAAAAAAAAAAAGGAAGAAGCTAGCTGGAGTTTCCTGGTAGCATAATAAGTAGAAAGGATATAGTAAAAGCAAAAAGTGATGAATTTACCTGTGGAAAGAGGAGATCCCACAAAAGTCAGCCAGGCTTGATTTATCCTGAAAAGAGATCTGCCAAGGAAAGAGTTTATCCCAACAGAAAGAGGCTGTGCAGGTGAGCCACTGGAGAGTAAGAAATAAGATATTTATTATCTTATCAGTCAGGATATATCATGAAATTTCAGATCAGAAGTCCTCAGTGGGAGAATTTCTGAAAAAAAACCTGTATTAGTTACTAGTCATCTATTTTTGTGAAAAAAAAAATAGGACCACAAACTTTTAAAAAAATACAGTATAACTCAGCTTGGTCCTCCAAAAGGCTGCCATTGAGATGTTAGATGGGATTGTTGTCTCATCTGGGGCTCACCTGCGGAAGGATCCACTTCCAATCTCACGTGGTTGTGAGCAACATCTGGTTCCTTTTGAGTATTCTATTGAGGACTTCATTTTCTTGCTGACTATTAGCTGGAAAGGGAGGTAGTCAGCTCTTTCCCACATGGTCTTCTCCCTAGGCAGCTCATAACCTAGCAACTCATTTCAAAGTCAGCAGGAAAGATAGAATTCTCTTAGAAGAAAAAGTAAAGCTGGCCATGAAAAGAAGAGCCAGACCTAGGATGTTTGCCATGACTAAAGGCATTTGAGAGCCAAAGAAGAAATGCAGACACTAGCCATTCAAAACGTTAGCATTTCTTATCTCTCCCAACTTTCATCCTTTTTATCCAATCTTGGAGGAGCCAGGACCAGCAGAGTGAAGGTCAAGAAATGAAAAGACCCAAGAGTAATAGCTGAAATGTCTAACCACTTCCCTACTGCAAGTTTCTAATCCTACATTAGACTGGAAACTGAAAAGGAAGGGAAAAGATTCAAGCTACATGGGAGATTAATTTTTTTCTATTATAGCCGAGTAAACTAAAAAATCTGGACCTAAGACTACATGAACACATAAGAGTGACTGAAAAGGCTACAAGATCATCAAAGATACCACTCTGGGAATATCCTTAAGAAAAACATTAATTTATTCTATAGCTTTGCCTTTATTAAGTCCAGTTTGTTCATAAAACTATTTTTCACAAGCTTATTCAGAAGGTTTCGAGAGTCATTGAGAAACACAGATGTGCACACTACTCACTTAAAGAAGAAAAAGAAAAAGGAAGAGGTAGCAGAAAGAGAATGAGAAGGAAAAATAAGAAAAGAGACTGAGAAGAAAGGAAAGAAAGTGAGAGGAGGAAAGAAGGGAAGGGAAAGAATGGAAAGGAAAGAGATATACTCAGAGGAGACTGGATATCTGTCCCCAGATATCACAGGGACAGATGAAAGACCAGTGAAAAATAGGTTGTTTACCAATTCATACCAAACAAGTCTAGTCTGTTCATAAAACAGATTACAACTGCCTTTGGAGTTGATACTTCAGTAGAAAGTGAAATTAATTACTAGTAATTCATTGAATTACTCCCTGCTCTCTCTTTTGGATTACATTTGCTCTTAATTTAATATGCTATTCAGCCAATCAGGTAATGACTCTGAGTAACACTGGATACACTGTCATTCTTTTTTCAATTTATATGATTAAATTTATTCAAAATTTTTATTTACATAATTTGCTCTCATGAACTAAAGAGGAAAAGAATCAAAAGTACTGGTCTTACAATGACTTCTGCACATCTCTCATCACTCCTAGTCCTAGATCTCAATTGCAATTGTCTTTTTACTCCCTAAAGCATTTACTTTTTTCTAAATATCATGTTTTATTCTTACCTCTTCATTTTTAAAATACTAGACATTATTAATTTGCCATTGGATTTTTTTTACATGACCAATATACCATCCCTGACCCATGTTTCTATTGTAATTATATCACTATTTTAAATTAAATAAATCACTGTTGGCTGTTCACTTATGTTAATACATATGTTAATGTGTATTTTTCCTACAACCCTAAGTATAAATTCATAATTACATTTTCCTTATTTTTTTTGCAGAGTTTATAACTGCCTTTCATAAAAAAAAAAAACCTTAGTCTAGTTACTGTCTATATTTTTTTTCCAAATAGTTGTCAGGTACTCTTATAAACAACACATCTACCTTTGTTTTGGAGTTGTCTATTCTCCTGTTCCAAATTGGACTGGTTCTTTCCTGAGCTTGCTGCACCCTGTCATTTTGGAACTCTTTGCTGATCTCCAGGGATTTATTGTTTCTGGAAGCTCCATTTTGGTTTACTTTCATGTTCTGAAGCACATCTTCAGCTTCCTTTAAAAGGTCTATGGCAGGAAAAAAAATTCTAACTTTCTGCTCCATCATTTGCAGATAAAAATTAATTTTATAGAACAGAAACAAAGGATTTACTTATCTTAAAGTACCCAAAGAGATACAAAAAGTTTCTTGATGATGACTGACCTATCAAACCTTGGAAACACCTTGCTTATGGATTTATTTTTAATATGATAATAAATATCCTTATTGATTGTGCCAGGTTTTTGTTCCTTATAACCACAAAGCTTCCTAACTTCTACATATCTCAGAAAGTGTCAGATGATTCAGGTAAACAAGGATAAAGAAGAACAAATCTACATGCAAGTGGTTACAAATTTTGCTCTAAGTAATAATTTATACTACAGAGACTACACTGTCATAAAATAAAATTGATTTAGAAATAAAAGTAATATACATATTCAATACAGAAAGTAGACATTTCAAAATACATTTATAAAGAAGTTTTTTTATAAAATACCCTCCATTCTGTTAATAATGATAGAAATGATAAAATTATCTTACTTTGATATATCTATTTGTCAATAGAAAAACGACTACATGTAGTATTTCCTTCAAAATATCAAAAATTATATATGTTCTTATACCTATTTAATTCAAGGCTGAAAAATTCAAAATTTATTCTAAAATAAAATAATATCCGGAACATCCATGTGCGTGACCAAAATTAGGTGTATAGGTATACAGACGAACACTAAAAAAAGTACTGCAATTTTCTATTCTCTAACGCTATGGGTATGTATCTGTTCCTCTGCTAAAAACATGTGCTTCAAGCATCACAAGCAATGACCGCATTCCACTGTAACCACAATGTGGCTGGCAAGGGTCTCCAGTGCATGCACTGACATAAGTTACGGATCATCTGCCCTTCTTGATTATTCCTTCTTAAAGAAGAACTCATAGTAGAAACCGTCATTAATTTACGAATGAGTAACAATTATATACTACATAGCCAAACTGGTGGGATTCAGCTAAAATGATACATATTGATAAGTTCTTAGTACTAAGTTCAGCTGACAAAAAATAGGAAAGTCTTGACTTCAAGAAGCTAGAAAAATAACAAACAATTGTAATAAAGACAAGTAGAAGAAAACAAATATTAAAGATGAGAATATATTTTAATGAAATAAAAAACGTAGACCACCAATAATTAAAATCTGATTCTTAAAGGAACTAATTAAAAAATACACCTCCTGCAAGACTGCTAGAAAAAAAGGGTGGGATGCCAGAAATAACACTATTAGCAACAAAAATGGGCGTCAAATAGATCAAATAAGAGCTGAAAATCAAGAGGACACTGAAAAATTATGTAAATGAATTATAAAATTTTAATTAAAATAACTTCTTAGAATCTATACATCTTTCAACTCTCAAGAAGAAACAAAAATCCTATAAAATCCAATAATAACCGTTAAAGAAATTGAATGTTCAATTAAACAGTAAAAAAACACAACTAAAAGAATCATAAACCAGTTTTACAGTTAAATCCCACTGCATGTATAAGGAGCAAATAATTCCTATTTTATACAAGATATGTCAAAAACTAAATAAAGCTCTTATCTGCCATTAATATTTTTTTAAAGATTTTCTTTATTTATTCATGAGAGACAGAGAGAGAGAGAGGCACAGAAACAGGTAGAGGGAGAAAAAGGCTCCATGCAGGGAGTCTGACATGGGACTCCATCCCAGGTCTCTAGGATCACACCCTGGGCCAAAGGCGGCACTAAACCACTGAGCCACCCGGACTGCCCATCTGCCATTAATCTGTACCAATAACTTCAAAGATGTAAGCAATTAAGGGGCACAGGACAAGCAGAGAAAGGTTATGGACCTCCTGCATATCACCCTGGAGCCTTCTTCCCACACCCACTTACCTGGCCCAGAGCAACAATAAGGCCTCTCTAAGGTAATACATACACTATTATGTCACCCAGTAGGGAGCAGTTAGGTCATGAAACATCCCCATTAATACCCAAATCCTGGGTGGCTCAATGGTTCAGCATCTGCCTTGACTCAGGGCATGATCCTGGGATCCTGGGATGGAGTCCCACATTGGACTCCCTGCGGGGAGCCTGCTTCTCCTCCGCCTATGTCTCTGCCTCTGTGTCTCTCATGAATAAATAAATAAAATCGTGTATATATATATATATATATACACACACACACACACATATATTTTTATTGGAGTTTGATTTGCCAACATATTGTATAACACCCAGTGCTCATCCCGTCAAGTGCCCCCTTCAGTGCCTGTCACCCAATCACCCCATCCCCCTGCCCTCCTCCCCTTCCACCACCCCTTGTTCATTTCCCAGAGTTAGGAGTCTCTCATGTTTTGTCACCCTCTCCAATTTTTCCCACTCATTTTCTCTCCTTTCCCCTATAATCCCTTTCATTATTTGTTATATTCCCCATATGAGTGAAACCATATAAAATACTTTTTAAAAAATACCCAGAACTATCTAGTTCCATAGTTTATGTACAGTCCTTATGCCTCACAAGCCCATAGATGCCAGGTTTGTTTGCCATAAACCAGAGACATTTTGTTTAGAGCACTTTAAAAATAAGGACTCTCTTCCTGGCAAATATCATTAGTCTATCTACCAGGACACCCAGTTACTAGCATATTCCCAAAGATTTTTAAGGATCTGGCCACTTATTTTCTTTCCCTGATCAAAAATGACAGTGGAGTTAACTCCTTTCTCCTCACTGGCCATGCTGATTTGATGAGGCTGACACCCTCCGATGGTCTAAACAGAAAAGATGAGACAAGAGAAGGAAAAATGGAGTTCAAATTCATTTGTACAGAAATCCTAAAGAAAATGTGAAGAATATATCTTCTAAAAAGTAACAAAATGAATGTGGTCTTATCCCAGGAATTCAGGTTAACAAATCCCACTTTAAAATTAAAGAGGAAAAATGTTATCAGACTCAGAAAAAGCATTTCATATAAGTCAACGCATGTTAAGCATGCATCCAATAAAATAGTGACAAAATTAAGTTTTAGAAGTCCTAATACATTGTTCCTTCTACATGTGTTACAAATATTTTAATTCAGTAAAAAAGTAATTTTTAAATGCCTAAAACCTATAAGAAAAGAAAACCAAACTGATAAAAGACACAATGTACAGAAGAAATTCAAATGTCAAAAAAAGGAAAGATGCTCAATGTCACTAATAATAAAAAATGCAAATTAAAATTGAAATACTTATGATTGTTAAATATGAAAAGGCAATCTGATCAGCTTGGCCATATTTAGTAGAAACGAATATGTGCATACCTCCAAAACAGCAATTCTCCCTTCTAGTTGCTACTCTGAGCAAATGCTTTTACCCCTGCTCAAAGAGACCTGCCCAAGAATATTCATTCCAGCCTTAGTGTTAATATTTAAAATTTGGGAAGAGTAACAGAAAATAAATAATTTGTGGCACATTCAAAATGAACCAATTACATCTACTTTGTCTGAATACAGTTTTACAATACTGATGAAAAAAGTAAGTAGCAAAAGGCTAATGGCTGAATAATATTGTTAATGGAAAATGTGAAAGCATGCAAAACAGTATTTCTGTTGTTTATTGATAGCTGCATATTTATTAATGGTATCAAAAGATGCGTGGTAATGATTAACACAGAATTCAGAAGAGTTACCTCCAGGATGGAGAAAGGAAGAAAAAAGGGGTCAGAAGGGGCTTTTCTTGTATTCCTAATACATATTTCTTAAAAATAGCATAAACAAATATGACAAAGCAGTTATCAATAAAGCTGTTTTGTGGTTATTCTGATGGTTCTTTTACAATTTGTTATTCTTTCTATTGATTTTAATGCAAGAATAAAAGGCTGATTGGTAGATCTGTGTCTGAACCCAGAGTTTGCTGATGGCTGAGATTTATTGAAGGGCAAGGGGACCAGGAACCAGGAGTCTGTGGTGGTCCTGGACTTTCAGATACTAAAACATGGAGGAGGTATGGCCACTTCCATTCTCTCCTCCAGCCTAGGAGTAGATGCCCAGTTACTGAGAAGTTGCAGACAAATGGGGAAAGAGAACTGGGATCTCTACTCCCTGGCACCATATCTGGTCTCTAAAACCTGACATCTCTGGGGTGCTCTGGGATATGTTGGGGTCTTGTGGTCTCCTTACTGCACCCACTGCCTGCTGCAAGGACTCTGACTTTGCTTGGCCAGATCCATCTCTCCTCTGCTTTCCATTTAAATTGCTTAGACTCAGGCACTCTCTAGTCAATTCACTTTGTCCCTGTAGATTTATCCCCTTTTGTCTCTTTAGTATCATTTTAATGGGGCCTTTGGAGGGAGAAAAGATAATGTATGCGATTAATTTGACTTCCTGAGCCTGAATAGATAATGAATCTGTGTGAAGAGAACAGCTAACGAGAGAGAAGGTTCCTATGGCCTGAATATATCTCCCCTCCCCCAAATTTATATGTCAGAACTCCAATTCCCCAGTGTGATGATATTTGGAGATGGGGCCTTTGGGGGGTAACTAGGTCATGAGGATGCCCTCATGAGAGGAGACACAAAAGAGCTTGCTGCCTCTCTCAGCTCTCTGCCCTGTGAGGATGCGAAGTGTAGATGGCCGTGGGCAAACGACAGGACCCAGACCAGATCTGCCAGCAGCTCGGTCTTGGGTTTCCTGCTTCCAGAACTGTGAGAAATCAATGTTTGGTACTTAAGCTACCCAGTGAATGGTATTTTGTTACAGCAGCCTAAGCAAACTAAGGCAGGGGTAATAGAACAATCCGCATACATCTCCTGGGTGACTTGAACATGTTTTCATGATTCAGCATGCAAAAATTCGCACGTAAGATCCAATGACATAAAACCAATATGGACAAATGGAATGAGAACTTTTCTTTGGAAATGTGGGCAAGCAATTTCCCGGATCATTCCAGTGTTTTGGCACTTGTGTTTCACAGACAAGAATATCTTGCCTGGGAGCAAAGTGTCCCATGCTGCAACTGCTCCAGATAGTTACCTTTCCAGTCAACTGAGTAGCTCTTCATGAATCACCATGTACCACAGATGGAAACCTAATGACTGGTGTATGTTTTATATCTAAATTCTTGTAGTGCTGAAGAAATATTTTTGGCAGCAAAAAACATATGAAACTCAAGAGTTTCTAATTATAAAGATGACTCTAGAAATCTTCTAGTAAATTCAAATGTTATCCAGTTGGACTTTTGAAAACAAACTCATTTACCTTGGAGTTTCTATCTGACACATAAACGTAGCCACTTAGGTGAGAAGAATTCGAGAGAAAAAATAGAAATGGGTAAAAGGATCATAGGGAGTAGCATAGGCATGATAAATAACCTAGGAATATTTTTTTAGTTTTGTAAAATATTGATGGCTGGAGAAAGAATTTTCCATGGACTGCTCTAAGTATAGAAAGCCAAGTTCTCTCGGCCCCACATGAACTTCAGAGAGCTTCTTCACACTATTTGGATAGCTGACCCCTGGTCTGGAAAACTGACTTCATCCAGTATCAGCTGTCACATTGCTCACTGAGAAAACATTTTGGTTTTTAGCAGGTTTGGCATCCAAAATATGAAATGGTTGGTTTTCAGTTATGTCCTTCTCTCCACCTACCTCTCCTATACACACAAATAAGAAGTAAATTATCATAAAAAGAGCTTCTGTGTGTGTGTGCATGCGTGTGTGTGTGTGTGTGTGTGTGTGTGTTCAGTGCATGAGGCAGAATGAGCCAAATCTTTCAAATGCTGCAATTGTTCAATCATCTGGAAAAAAAGAAGTCATTTACATTTTCAGTTTAAATAATGCAAACCCTCTCATCGGAAGATGACAAATGGTTTATGAACATTGTCTTTGACAAACACTACAGAATCACTCCCTGTTCGAGAATAAAAATATATGCTGTACACAGGTCAATAGCCTTTCTAGCAATAGCAAAGAAGGAGCTGAGCTAATTTCCACACCACACTTTACGTCTCTCCAGTAGTAACTGGGTAACAGCCATGTGCTGGTTATGTGGATTTTGCTGCTAGTTCTCCCCTGCAAATTGCAAAGCATCACATCGCCAGAGACAGATTTGATTTCATATTACTTATGCTCAGCATGGTTTCCCCTTCATTCTTTGCTTAGATACCTTCAGTTTAATCTCAAGAATTCTTTATGATCTTTCAGCATACATCTATCAATCACTACAGCCTCTCAGATATCACAGGACTGCTGCTGAAGGGTATGCTTTTGAAGAATTAACTTGCTCCACCTTTCAACATTTTCCAAGCCAGTTATCTTGCATCCTAATGCCAATGAGCATATGCCACATCTGATGTGAGCTATACCTTTATTACCAGGTACATTCCTATCTCCTAAATACTCCTACACCAGGATTTCAGTCATTCATCGTAATGGCAACAGAAGTTGAGCTGACATTCTCTCATTGTCTATTATCCCCACTTTACCATCCCACATCCTTCCATACCATTCTCCACGTTCAGGATCAAGATAGAGAACTCAGAGGACTACAAGAATAACACCTTGTTATTTTGGAGGGCCTAAAATCTACCCTGAATGTACTCCAGTGCTAGAGCTGGCAAGAAACCAGACTCTAAATCCCTTGTTTTATAGTTCTTCATAGAAACAGAATCAAATATGTATTTCAAATATATATAATATATTTTATATTACATATATATTCATATATATATGAGACAGAGTGGAATTTATTATCAGGAATTGGATCACATGGGGCACTTGGGTGGCTCAGTGGTTGAGCATCTGTCTTCAGCTCAGGTCATGATCCCAGGGTCCTGGGATCGAGTCCCGCCTCAGGATCCCCACAGGGAGCTTGCTTCTCCCTCTGCCTATGTCTCTGCCTCTCTTTGTGTGTCTCTCATGAATAAATAAAATATTTTTTTTAAAAAGGAATTGGATCACATGATTATGGAGGCTGAGATGTTCCAAGGTCTGCAGTCAGCAAGCTGAAGACCCAGGAGAGCCAATGCCACTAAATCCAGTCCAAAAGCCAGTAGGCTCAAGACCGAAGAAGAGCCAATATCTCAGTTCATGTCGGAAAGCAGATAAAATGCTCTTGTCCCAGCTAATGCATTCAGGCAGGAGGATATCCCTCTGGTTGGACAGAGGGTCAGGCTTTTTGTTCCCTTCGGGCCTCCAGTTAAATGAGTGAAGGCAACTGAACTGGGGAAGGGAATCTGCTTTACTCAGTCTACCAGCTCATATGTTACTGTCATCCAAAAACCACAGACAAGCACAGAACAACATTTGACCAAATATCTGGGTACTCCACAGCCCAGTCAAGTTGACACGTGAATCTAACCATCATACCTTAGTTTACAATCTCAGTTATAAATCAGAATCCATTTTGAGCTTTTAAAGATCTTGATGTCAAGTCTGTACCCCAAACCAATTATTTTTTAAAGCTCATTTATTGCATCAACATTGCCTTTTTTTTAATTGTCCATCTTAAGTCCCTTTTTATTTTTATTAAATGTTTTAATATTTTATTTATTCATATAAACACAGAGAGAGAATGAGAGGCAGAGGCACAGGCAGAGGGAGAAGCAGGCTCCATGCAGAGAGCCCGATGTGGTACTCGATCCAGGGTCTCCAGGATCACGCCCTGGGCTGCAGGCGGCGCTAAACCGCTGCGCCACCGGCCACCCCAGACCAATTAAATCAGAATCTCTGGAATGTGAACCAGATACAAGAATTTTTAACGAACATTCAGGAAATTGCAATGTAAGCCCAAGGTTGCGAAGCACTGCCCAAGAGATCACCCTAAAAAAGATACTTCTATTTTCTTCGCTATGTAATATATCATTTGCACCTAAGCAGGCACACAATTCAATTGTGAGGCATGTGAGAAAACAGGCTCTGTGTGAAACATCTGTTTTTGCTGTAACTTGCAGGTGGCAGCAAAGATACCCAGCCTGCAGAGGTAGAAGTGGTTTAAGGTAGAGTTCCCAAAGACAAGCAACTGTTCCTGGCTCCTGAGATGCTTGCAGTAGATTTGAGTTAAAGGCATTTATATCCTGCGTGGGTGACAGTTACCTCAATAGGCCAAAATTCTTAAGCATTGCTCAGGAACCTTAGTGGCTCCTACAGCTCTCCCAATGTTGAGGGGAGCTAATATCCTGAAATAAAGCCCCTTACACTTATGGCTAATTTGTTTTTGACAAAGATGCCAAGACAATGCAACTGGAGAGAGAGGAGGGTTTTCAACAAATGTCTGAGACACCTGAATATCCCCCTGCAAAGGAATAATGTTGGACCTTTACCTTATGCCAGATCTATGGATCAGAGATGTAAAAGTTAAAGCAGAAACTACAAAACCATTAGAAGGTGAACCCCCCGGCCCTCACCAATCCACCTCTATGAATTCCAAGCTGAAATAATTGTGCCTCCTTTGTGCTCCTAACATATCTTCTACTCCCATGTCTTTACTATGTCAGTCATCAAATGCATTGCATTAACAATATATATCTATAAATCTGTTCTCCCCACTAAGCCATAAACTGATCTGCCCATAACAAGACCCATGTCATAATCATTTTGGAGTCTCCACTGGCTAGCCCAGTGACTAGCATGCATAATGACACCTTATCAACTCTTTTTTCTGAACAGACTGAATATTCCTCTCTTACAGCACTTATCACAGTCATCTCCTTCATGGATCTCTACCAGCACACCGCAAGCTCCCAAGGATCATGGCAATTTGTTTCATCATCTTACCCCCACCATGATGCCTACAATTTGTAGAGTCAAGACAAATACTGTTTAAGTGATAACCCATTTGGGGCACACTTTTAAAGTTCCTACACAGAGAAGATAATAATAATAATAATAATAATAATAATAATAATAATAATAATAAATTATGAGAAAATTATCTTATGACAAGGTTTTCCAGAAAAAAATAAATATTGTAATTCAGTTTTGCACAGACTAAATCCTTTAACATTTTTCTAAAAAAACTAAATAAATCAGTAAATCAGTGACCAGCTGTGATAAGTGCAAAGCCCACTAACTTGGAGAGAGATAAGCTGAGTTTGAGTCCTACTTATGGACACAATTCAGTCCACAGTACATGTTCATGGATTGTTAAAATGGCAATATTACCCCAAATTAATCTGCAGATTTAACATGATCCCTATAAAACTGCCACCCTTTTTCTCCAGTAATCAGACACACTGCTCCTGAAATTTATATGGAAGTTCAAGAAAACCAGATTAGTCAAAAACAATGTTGAAAAAGAAGAATGAGGTTGGAGAACTCATACTTCCTTATTTCAAAACTGACTATAAATCTCCAGTACTCACAATTGTGTGGTACTGGCATAAGGACAGACATACAGACCGAAGGAATAAAACCGAGCCCAGAAATAAATCTTTACATTTATGGCCAATTTGTTTTTGACAAAGGTGCCAAGGCAATTCAACTGGAGAGAGGAGGGTTTTCAACAAATGTCGAGACACCTGAATATCCCTCTGCAAAAGAATAATGTTGGACCCTTACCTTATGCCATATCTATGGATCAGAGACGTAAGTGTTAAAGCGGCAATTACAAAACCATTAGAAGGAAACAAGTGCAAATCTCTCCCCTACATGCTCTTTGGATGTGGAAGGCACTGATCTCTTAGATATGACATTAAAAGCACAAATGACAGAAGTAAAATAGAGATGAATTGGATTTTGTCAAAATTAAAACATTTTGTGCTCCAAAGCGTGCGATCAAAAAAGTGAAAAGGCAGTGCGTAGAATGGAAGAAAATATTGGAAAACCATTTATCTGATAAGGAACGTGTATCCTGAAAGCATAAACAATTCTTAAAATTAAAAAAATTTAAAAGTCAAGGAGATTTTTTTTTAATTGGCAAGAAATTTCAATAGATCTTTCTCCTAAGAAGATATACAAAATCACCAGTAAGGAGGAAAGAAGGGACATGTAGAAATCTGGGGGGAGATGATGATAAATATGTGCATTATCTTGATTGAGGTGATGTATTCATGTGTGTATATACTTGTTAAAAGAGAACAAAGTGTATACTTCTAATATGTGCAGTTTATTGTATTTCAGTGTTGTTTAATAAAACCACAAAAATATTTGGGCCCTGACAAGTTTTGTTTACTAATCTTGGGTCTGTAATATCTATCTTTTCTACCATTTTTGGTCCCAGGAATACATCTTTAATGATTTTTCTATTTCCTTATTTTCTTTTCAAGGTAAAGCAGATTCTGCAAAGCGCAGAGAATTTCTGACACAATCCTCAGGAAAGGGATTAGGAAAAAGGAAAATGAGAGTTTCTTTTTGATATGTAAGGTGTGGGGTGCTTAGCCAATCACACACTCTGTAAAATATGAAGAAATAGAGCACAAGGCCATGGGACAAGCATGGAGCACAGAGACATGGCATGATATACCTCCCTCCTCAAAAAGGAAGACAGATTGTAGCAGGGGTGGCAGATTGCATTTTCCAAAGATGGCCTCTTTTATTGTGATTTCGACACTCTTCACATTGAGAGGTGGGGTCTATGTTGTCACCCCTTGAATTGGGGCAGGCTTATTACAAGGGATGAAGTAACAATGTGACCTCTGAAGCCAGACTGTAAATGATACAGCTTCCACCTGGTTCTCTTGGGGCGCTCAGACAGCCACATGGAGAATCACTGTTCCAGCCAGTAGCCCCAGTGGAGAACCCAGCTGACAGTAACATCAAGTGTCAGTCAGGTGAGTAAATGAACCTTCAGAGAATTCCAGTTCCCGAACCACTGAATCTTCCCAACTAAAGTTCAGATATTATGGAGCAGAGGCAAGCTGTCCCCATAGGCCCCCTTCCAACTACCAAACCAACAGAATATATTAGCATAATAAAGTGATTGCTTTCCATCCTTAAGCTTCCAGGTAATTTGTTAGCTAACAGAGTGACTGCAATGGGAGGCCCGACAACCATTTTCTTCTTTAATTTCCATCCATAGGAACTGATCACTATTGTTATTTTCGAACTGTTAAGATACTTTCATTGGGAGGAAAACCCAAAACAACATGCTCTATAGCATGTTTCTGAAATCAGTCAAGAGTGTGACTTCATATATTGATGCTACTGTAATGAATGCACATAGGAACTAAACTGGATGCTTTCAATTAAAAATTCAAAACCACACACTCTTTTAGTGAGGAATTCCTAAAATTAATTAGTAAAGCTAATGTCTGTTGACATGTAGAATAATTTGTATCAGTGCCACTACTTTATTAATTCTCATAGAAATGGAAAAGGACAAAGCAGACCAAAAAGTTACTTCACAGTTTCTGTGAAGTAAACGTTTTAGACCAAATTTAACTTCCTTTGTTCTAAAACATTTTCTGTTTTCTGTTTCATTCCAACTTGAGAATAATTCCAACATTACCAGCACAGGCAAAGCTTGGCTGAAAGCTCATAAGTATCACTTGGGTTTTCCGGGTCAGTACAAAATCCCACATTCAGATCAAGTGAAGTCACAGTTCTCTATCTTGGTTCCATGTAAATGTATGGAGCACGCACTAAGTAAGAAGACAGCAGCAGGAGGGCTCCATTTCCTCTGGCTGTGTCCACTTCTCCACAGATACCTTCAACAGTCGATTTTCTGATGGGAATGGGAACTGAAGGAGAAATCCCCCTGAAACAAATGGAAGGATGTAGTCACTGGCAAATCCTAAAGCACATTCTCCTAGCTGGATGCAATCCACCCACGATAAATGATGCAGCTTTTTTAGAATAAACTGGCTCACTCAGTTAAATGAACCTTTGGGCTAATGGCTTCCTTAAGGCTCCCAATTGTTTCCCTGAACTGATGGAACTGACTGGCTATTTTGGTGTTATATGAATCCATTACTCTCCCTACCTATCAAGCCATAAGATAAATGGCTTCATTTTAATGCATCTAGCCTTCCCAACTTAACAGAAAGAAGGGCATCACAGTTCTTAAAACTGTCTATGCCAAGAAGTGTAAGTGAATTTTTCAATATCATTCTTCCCTGGCAAAAAAAAAATAAAAAAATAAAAATGGCTAAAAAGAGCACTCGATAAGAGAGTGGAGATATGGTTTAAATCATGTCATTGCCACCCACTAGCTCTATGATCAAACAGAAGGCCTCCTCTTCTTCATTTTCATGGTGAATCTGTGATTCTAAGATACTTAACTGTGCCACTTTGGCTAAATAAATGTGCTATTGCCTAAGCTTTAACAGATATTAGAATATCAAGTTACATCTGAAATTTTTTGTTGTGAGAATGTGAATTACAGGATTTTAGTTCCTGACCCAAGTAACAGAATGTCTAGGCTAAACAAATGTGCTTTTAGACTTTCCAGCTCCCAGAGAAGCTGCTTACATTTGGTAAATCACAGGAAGCCACATTGGAGAGCTAATTAAAAACCCAGAACTGGTTTTGGCTTTACTGCTATGACTACTGATCCCCATGGCTTTTTAGTTGCTGTGGTTCTTCATTGCTTTGGGTTATATTTCTTGGCCTTTGTGATTTATTTGGTCTGAAAGAATGGAAGAGAAAATAAACTAATATTTACCAAATGAATAATATTTTTGAGCTCCTAATCTGTTTCTGGAGTGGGGAAAAAGTGATATTGCAACTTCTCAAAATAATTCTGTAGGAAAGAGATAATTTCCCCAAGGTCATCCAGGTCATAAGTAGTAGAACTGGAACCTGAACGCAGGTCTCTCTGGCCACAAAGTCTGTTTTCCACTTGGTGATGCAAAATGACATTGGCAAAATACCGGAACAAATGTTGACCTCAATATGGTTCCCTCTCTTCAAAATGTGTCACTAACAGGCCTATGTCTGGAGTTCCAGATTCCATATTATCGACATAGTTCATTGATTATGTAAATTTGTTGATATGCTATAGTGATTCCCATTTTGCTGTAGAAAAATATAGTAAGAAACTAATTATTCCCATTTTGCTTTCATCTTTGTGTGCATTTATCAAGACTTTTCCAAATATATGTTGGAAAATAAATGGATATTGGAAAAGTCTGTATATTAGAAAGCTGTTTACGCCGATGTTCTTGGACTAGAAAAACTCATGGTCTAGGGGGTGCTAATAGAAATATAAATCTTGGGCAGCCCGGTGGCTCAACGGTTTAGCGCCACCTTCAACCCAGGGCCTGATCCTGGAGACCCGAGATCGAGTCACGTCAGGTTCCCTGCATGGGGCCTGCTTTTCCCTCTGCCTGTGTCTCTGCCTCTCTCTCTCTCTCTCTCTCTCTCTCTCTCATAAATAAATAAATAAATAAATAAATAAATAAATAAATAAATAAATAAGAAATATAAATCTTTGCTCTGCAACTGTTCACAATCAAAGGTCTGTAAGAGAAGATTGCAGAGAATGATATAGGGATACAGAAATGAGTTGAAGGTGGTTTTAATTAAATGACAATGAAAGTCATTGTAGGATTGAAATGGATGTTGTCAGTTTCTTCATTAAAAGATGGTAGGGAGAAAGTGTATCAGAGTCTCAGTGCAAAGAAAAGATGTCCCTCTCAAATTGGGTATGTTGAGGACACCTGGGTGGCTCAGTCGGTTGAGCATCTGCCTTTAACTCAAGTCATGATCACTGGGTCCTGGGATAGAGTCCCGTATTGCAGAACAGGGTGCTTCCCTGCTTCCTGTCCCTCTGTCTGCCATTCCCCCTTGCTTCTGCTCACTATACCTCTCTGTCAAATAAATAAATAAAATATTTAAAAAAAAAAAACAAATTGGGTATGTTGAGGAGAGTATAACCAAGAAAAAACTTACAAAGTAAGGGCAGAGCCAAGGACCCACAAGGAATAATGCACTGATCCAGACTAGTTACAGTGGTGTATCACCACCCCTAGACTTGAAAGGGTAAAGGAGAGAGTAATGCTGAACATACAGAGAGAAAGGGCCCCCAGACAAGTGTGATGCCCTTAGTCTGGAGATGCCACCCATTGTTGGTGACTGCACTTGGAATGAGGCATGCAAATATGTATCTCAGCCTCATTCTCCTTCTGCCTCTCATCTCCTACTGATGCTCTCCACTGGGCAGACCCAATGAGAAGCCAGAGATAGAAGGAACCAGTCTATGTAGTTTGAACTATATAGACTTCTAGGACAGAAAGGGGATAGAATATGAATCTGGATGAGCCAACAGAGACCATTCTGACAGGGAAGTAGGAATATCATTTGTAAACATCCAGCATTTCGAGAAAGTAGGACAGAGCCTTAGGTAACAAAGCTTGGCCCTAAACCCTACCTTTACAACTGGTGAGAGCCACGTGGTGATTTTAGAAACAAAGAGAAAGGATATGACACTGCTGATTGCACACTTGAAGACGATAGTCCTATCTGCACAGCTCATGGAAAACATTTCATCTTTTCGAGGGAACAATGTAGGGGAAATAATGACCCACTTCTATTTGGAGAAAGAATGATAATATATTTTAAAATCCTTTATCAAATGGAGAAGAGAATAATTCATCTGAAAGCTATGTTCCCACCATCTACATACACACAGATAGAAGGGCTGCCAACCAAATTACCAGGGCTGAAAAGAATTTATGCAATCATTGCATTTTTTGAAAGCTAAAAATACACTTTCCCCCCAAAAAAACTAAAACTAATAGAACAAAAACTTAAAGCAGAGAATCAGACTTTAGAGATTGTACTAGTTTCAGGTGATGTCAGATTTAAAGGTTTCTTTTTTTTTAAGATTTTATTTATTTATTCATGACAGATACAGAGAGAGAAAGAGAGAGAGAGGCAGAGACACAGGCAGAGGGAGAAGCATGCACAGGACTCGATCCAGGGTCTCAAGGGTCACGCCCTAGGCCGAAGGCAGTGCTAAATCACTGAGCCCCCTGGTCTGCCCAGATTTAAAGGTTTTATTGTTTCATAGAATTAGTTAGAAGCATCCAGTTTTATACTCAATCTAAAGTTCTTGCGTAATATTTCACTTCATGAAGGGTCTTTTTGTTTGTCATTTTTTTTCTTTACCACATCAGCATACTTGGAGAAATTCTGATGACTCAAGAAACTACTAGAATTCTAGGTTTACAAAAACCGAGAAGTGCAGTTCCAAACAGATAGACACACTCCTTCCCACTTAGGGCCACCTTCATTGAAAAACCACACTTCCTAATCAGTGACCAAGATGTATTCTGGAAGCTTAATTGCCTAACAAACTGAACTCAACCTATCTCAGAAGACAGAGTCAGAAATTCATTTTCTTTCATAGTGGCCTGATTACTTACACTGCAATGAGTGTAGCCCCATGTGGTCTCCAAGAAGATAGATTAAACAAACCATCTCCCCATGACCTCTAAACTCCCTTGAATGAGGAAACCCCTCTAGTCAAGTGTAAATCAGATGAGCTCTGTATAAATCCTTCAAGAGCGTGTAAATACCCAAAAGAGTTTAAACAATGTCTTGGACCAGCTAGGCTCAGTTCTGCAAGAACAGGAAGCAACTTTCTCTCCTTTCCTATCTTTAAGCTGCTCGGATGGATCTCCTTTTCCTACCCTGATATGGGAAGAACCCATAATTTTTTCCAGGTGTTCAAGGTATTAATAAATAAATATCAATAAATGACACATGATCGAGTATTAAAAATTTCCATTTGTCACCTCATCTATAGCTTGTCCCCTTCCCCAAGCCTAGACCATATCCACATTCAAAAACCTAAAGTAGAACTTTTTTTCTCTTCTCTCAGTGTCCTCCCCCAACTCAGGAGCTGCTTATGAGTCCTCTAGGGTTGGGGCCAGAGAGGTTAAGAAAAAGTGGAGGGACAGAAGGCCTTCCTGGAGTGGTTCTGTTGCAGCCAGGTGTTGGTATCCTCTGTGTGGAAGGTGCTCAGATGGTGGTTCTTCTCTCACATGGCTGGAGGTGGGGCTGTGACCACCTCCTGGCCACTCTATTAGCAAGTCCTGCAAATGTAAGTGCCAACACTGGTCTTTAGTATGTGTTCGTCTCAGCTAAAAATCCAAGACCCAGAAAAATCCCCCTTAACATTCTTTTATGTTATTAAAGCTACCTGTGTCCTGGGAGTGGAGAGGGGGTAGGTTGTAAGGTGTCAGGGTATAATGGCAACAGCTTTGCCCTTGGCATCAGAATACCTGCTAGACTCCTTCCTTGGCATAGTTATTGGCTATGTTAGCCTGATAAAGTCAATGAACTTGCCTAAGCCTTAGTTACTTCTTCTATATTCTGTACGTGGTCAGATAATAACATCTCAAAGTTCTTTCCTTATCTAGTAGATTACTTTCCTATGAATTCATAACTGCAAATATAAGACTGCCCCCAAAGTATTAGAAATGATTGTGTACAAATACAAATGTACAACCCATCTAATAGGAGAGTTCCAGGAAGCATCTCTCTGACATGTTGGAACCCACATCCAGGCAGATGTAGGGCATGAACCCACCAAGCCCAAGAATCTAGAATTTGGACCATTTGCTGAAACCCCTCTGCCTAACCCATGCTGCCCTTCCTTTACAAACATCTATTCTCATCAGTATTTTCTTTTCCTTTGCTTGGTCATATTTACATGGGTTTCTACCCAAGAGAAGTATTTTCAAAAGATATCCACACCAGATTCAGAAAATAAAAATTTCCCATCTCATGGACTCAAGCTGTCAGAAAATATAAAATTTTGCAATGTGCAGACACCACAGTTTTCTGACCTGAAACTGTCAGTCAGGTCTTTTCATTTGCCTCAATACCCAGCTCTACTTTAACCCAATTATGATTTGTTAATTATCAAACTTAGAGAAAAAGAGAGTTTGTTGAAGGATATTCTTTTTTACTGCTCATTTAAGGAGCATCATGAAAAAAGCAAATCACTCAAAAAAGAAAATGAAAGAAGATACATATTAACAGCATTAAGATAGTGTGTGGTGAAGTACACCCTTGAGAGACAAGATCCCACTGTTAGGACTTTTGATTAAATCAGACTGGAGTTCATGCAGTCGGCTAGGTGTCTACCATTCTAGAAGCACTCCTATTGTTAAATCTCAATACTCCTTTGTAATAAAATAGATACCAGGAGTGTACTGGAAAAATTACCTAGCCACATAAATTCAGACTACATTATATACAAACCAATGACAAATACACCAACTACTGTCAAAAGAAGCATTGTGGACAATAGAAACCACTCCAAACCACCAAACTTAGGAGTCACAGCCCATCTGTGTGACTTTGAGTGATTTACTTAGCTTCTCTAGGCCCCAAACGCCACTTTTTAAAATTTTCCCATCAACTTACCCAGTTTATCCAGTTGTTCCAGCACCTCTCCCTTCAAAGTACGTTGGCACCTTTGTCAAAAATCAATTGACCACACAAGCATAGGACAAACTCTAGACCATCCTAATGACATTGCCATAATTTTAAAGTCTTGAAATCAAGTATTGTAAGCTCCCCAGCTCAGTTATTTTGCAAGATTGTTTTAATGATTCTAGGGCCTTTGCACCTCCAGATAAATTTTAGAATCAGCTTGACAATTTTTACCCCAAAATGCTGTATTTTGAATCTGTTACATCTATGGATGAAATTAGGGAGAATGGATGCCTTAGAGTTTTCCAATCCATGAATGGCAATATTTCATAGTTTTCAGTAAAGCAAACGTTTTTGTTAAATTTATCTCTAAGAATTTTTATGCTCTTGCAAATGTTTTTAAAAATTTTTTTCCAAGTGTTTGTCACCATTTAAAGAAATATATTTTATCTTTGCATATTGACCTTGTAACCTGAGAATTTGTTCATTCTCGTTGTGATTTTGCATCTTCCCGAGGTTTTTTTTTTTTTACCACATGTAAAAGTGTCTTCTGCAAATGCAAATAAGACAGTTTCATTTCTTCCTCTCTAATATTGGGTCTTTTATTCTCTTTTCTTGTTTTATTGTACTATGTCCTTTGATATAATATAGAAGAGAAGTGGTAAGAGCAGGTGTCCTCATCCTATTCCAAAAAGTATTTAAATTTTCCTTTCAATTTTTTCTGTAGGTGCCCTTTTCCAGATTGAGAACATTTCCTTCTATTTTTAGTTTGCTGAAAGTTTGTCATTATAAATAGGCTTTGAAGTTTTCAAATGCCTTTTCTAAAATTTGAAATGATTTGAAATAATCATATGATTTTTTTTCTTTCTTCCATTAATTATTGGTTATAATGCATATGGGTTTCCTAGGACCGCAGATGAGAAATTTATTTCCTCACAATTCTGGAATCTAAATGGCTCAGATCAGGTGCAGCAGGTGTGATTTCTTCTGCGGACCATGAACAAAGGATCTGTTCGTCTCTCATCGTGGCTTGCACATGATCGTCTTCTTCCTGGGTCATCACAGTGCCTTCCCTCTGTGGATTTCTGTGTCAAATCTCACCTTATCAGGACATAAGTCACACTGTATTAGAGTCCCCCTGATGATGTCACCGTAACCTAAATACTTCTTTGAAGACCCTGACTCTAAATACAGTTACGTTTTAAGGTATTGGGTGTTAGGGCTTCAACATATAAATGTGGTAAAGGGACACAACTCAGCCCATAAACATGATGCATTATCCTTTTATATGTTGCTCTATTCTAGTTGCTAACATTCAGTTAAGGATTTTTGCATTTGTATTCATGATGAATATTGGTCTATAATTGTAATTCTTTGATTTCCTCATTAGGTTATCAGTCTTCTTGCAACTCTAACATTCAATGATAATACAATCCTGAGCACAGTGCTGTGAAATGTCCACTTCACCTTAAGCTAACTACCAACAGAGAAGTTGAACATGCAAAATGGTATGACCAAGTTCAGCTGGGCTAGGGTATATGCAACTATCATGTTTTGTTCAGCAAACAGTAATTAATAACTATGTGTGCTAGGATCTGAAATTCAAAAGCAAAGGAGACAAATCCTTTGTCCTCGAAGCACTCACAACGTAACAGAGAAAACAACGGACTTCAGATGACATCCAATCAAAACAGTGAGACAGAAAACACAAATAAGAACCAGTTCGGGCTCCAGAAATATAATGATAAAAATATTAGTATGATTATAAATAAGAAAATAGAAATCAAGGAGAAATCCTGAAGCTCCAAAAGTAATATCCCAATGAGTGGAACAGACGTAACAATAAAAGAAATGTAGGAACTCCGCAGCCTTGCTCATGGAGATCACATACCTCTGTGTCCATGTGTTTCACCCATCTGCAATGTTCTCTGCTACGTGCCCTTTATTATGTGCATGTGGTCTCAATGCTACTGGAAATAAATTCTTTGAGGAGAAATCTTTCTGCCTAATTTATCCATATGTGTCGCTCAGAATCTAGAACATAGTGGAATCATAATGAATGTTTGGTAAAAGCAAAATTTTCACTTCCTTACCTGCAATGTACACACAGATTTTTCCTATGTTTTGGCATGATTCACACACTCTGACATTGTATCAAGTCAGTGGCTCTCGTTTTACTCCAAGCTTCCCAGTCTCAGTATGGGATAACCTAACCTTGACAGTGAAAATGTAACTGCTCTTACTAGACTACATGTATCCCTTCTCTTCAAATTTCTAGATCTTCTTTTGACTAAACTATAGAGCCCACATCAAAGTTTAGTTTTAACTAAACTACTAATTGTCATTAGCAATGGCACATTCACAAAACTGCATTTTTCATAATTTTTAATATATCCCAATGTTTCCTTATGATATCTACATATGCGTAAGTCCACATTTTATTGTGGTTGGAAGCACCTGCTCTTTGATTTATTACCTTAATGTACTAGATAATCAAATTGGCTGGAGTTAACAGTGTTTCAAAGTACGGTACAGTCCTGACATTTAGTAAGGGAGCAAGATGTCTGGTAATGCGAACCATGCTCCAGGAAATAGCTGCTTGATGCACAGCATCTGTCTGCCAAGTGTGAAATGGCAGGAATGGGTTATAAGGAATGGAAACAGATTTTCAGATCTCAATGTGCCATCCTATGAGATGGGTGTCTGGTTCACTGTGCTTTCTTTTAAATGTGATTACTTTGAGAGCACAGCTGAGGAAAACTCAAAGCAATTCTATTTTGCAATGGAGTCTTAGCCAGGGAACTTGATTTGATATCAAGAATCATTACCTAGAGCCTGGCTCCCAGGTGACCTTTCTCTGTTCACCAGACTATTATGTTTTAAGTGACTTGCTTAATATGCCACAGTGTCTGTCTCATCTGACCTAGACTCCTGTGGTCTGAAAGGGTGACTGTAGCTTCCAAATGTCTGTCATCTGTAGCCAGGAAGACTCAGGGCTAGGGTGGCCTAATCTGTATAAATGGTGGCAGTGGCAGTCACAGAACATCTGGTTCTCTATCAGCTTCATTACTACCCAGCTGTCTCATCTTGAGACAAACACGTAAAATCTCTATTAAACTGGTTTCTTTTTTTTTTTTTTTTTATTAAACTGGTTTCTATCCTAGAGGAATTCTCCTGTCATAAACACCTCCTAGAGAAGTGTGGAGGTGGTTACAGTATAGCACTCTCGCCAGATATATCTGACCAGAGATGGGTTTCTTTTTTTCATGAAATATTGCTTGAGATGATTACAACTCCTTAGGATACTGGTTAGGGAAACACTAACCTATCTTTGACACTAACCTACCCAAACACAATGGGCCTGACTCCGATTACCTATATGTCATAATATGCATATTCATAAAATAAGACTGGATCAGGAAGGGCTCAGGGATCCCAACTTTGAGGGCTTGGCCACTGATTTTTTGGCTTGAAGAGTAAATAGATCTGTGAATGTCAACAGATATGTTAGGTATGGGGGTTACCATGGGTAAGAGCAAGCACAAGAAAGAAGGGTTTTGTTAAATCCCATATGAATGAAAGACAGTTTGACCATTGATGTAGAAGATGACGAAATCGAAGAAAGGCTTGGCCAGGATTAAGCAAGCAAAATTGTTTCTACCCAACTTGGGCAAGCCCCACAGAGGACAAACATGAAAGCTGTACTTCTTTGGGGCTGCAGAATGACATGGTGGATGAAACAAGGACTTGAGGCTCAGACAGACTTGAGTGAAAGCTTTGCTCTGCCACTTGGGCTAGCTGTGGAAGAAGTATGTTTGTGGGTGAGGGCACACCTCGAGACAAGAGTACTACCTAATGCAAGGCCTAATGGATTTGTACAACTTAGCCAAGAGAAGAGACAAGGGACATTTAAGGCCAAAGGAACAATACAGTTGAAGGCCTATGGAGAGAATATGGCATTTCTAAGACCGTGGAAGTAGCTCGGTGTGGCAGGAGGACAGAGCTGAAGGAGGGGAGTGGTGATACATGAGGCTGGAGAGGTGAACAGATGTTGACAGGCCTTAAAACACTTGGGCTTCATCCCAAGGGCAACAGTCCTAATGGAGGGAGATGACATAAAATGTGGTCAAGGAAAGAAATGACTAGGTTCTCTACGTGGATCATTAAATAACAGGAGAAGGAATATCAAGTCAAGAATGGCATCCAGTTTTCCAGATTAGGCAATTGGGTGAATGGAAGCAAAAGTTGGAAGGTAGAGGATGAGGCCAAGGAGCAAAGATGAGATCAAAGGCCAGTATCACCATCAGATTCCAAAGTGACAGTTGCTCACAGCAGTGGTAGCAGAACGAATTTCAAATAAACAAACCAGTCATTTCAGCTCCATGAAAACATCAGCAGCTCATCAATAAGCAAATAAAAAAGACAAACTCCCACCCCAGTGCTGTATTGAGTGTCACTCAAATTAAACAATTTAGATAATGGAATGAAGTTGGAATCCTCCTCTAGGACTCCAACCCAAGCCAGCCATCTAGAAAATATTTGCGGTGTTATGGAATGTTTTAGAAGCCAAATGTCTGCTTTGCTTTCTTAACATGAGAAATTTGACGAGCCTGGAAAAGTTCAGCTCCACCAGCCAGAGTGTTGCAATAGCCACAGGGTGGAAGCCACTTAAGGCAGAAGAAAAATTTCAGGTACTGATTGCCAGGTTGCTAATAAATAGCCCAACAAAGGGATCCGAGACCTCCAAAGTAGGACATGGTCGTGGCGCTGGTGGTGACTATGGTTTCTACAGGGGGTCTATTTTAAAAAGAAATGGAGTGCCTTAAAGTCTTTGTTTTTGTTTTTTGGTTTGCTGTTGTTGTTGTTATTATTATTTTTAAGGTAGTTATTTAAACAGTTTTGAGGTTAAGAGCTTAGAAGGCCATCCGCCTTCCTGTGCAGAAATCCTGGCTCGTGTGTTTCAGGGAGGGCACATCATGGAAAGTCAGAACACAAAGCCAGCCCACCTCCCCACTTACCGTGCATGACTGTCTTGTGATAAGATAGAATCAGGCGGGCAGCCTGGGTGGCTCAGGGGTTTAGAGCTGCCTTCGACCCAGGGTGTAACCCTGGAGACCCGGGATTGAGTCCCACGTTGGGCTCCCTGCATGGGGCCTACTTCTCCCTCTGCCTGTGTCTCTGCCTCTGTGTGTGTGTGTCTCTCTCATGAATAAATAAATAAAATCTTTAAAAAAAAAAAAAAAGGATAGAATCAGGCTAGATGTACGTGTTGCAGCCTTATTCAGAGTCCTCACACAGTTGCTAAAAGGTGTGGTTTCTCTCTTTTCCTTGCCCACAACGCTACCATAGGGTTTGGGTTTTGATGTTACTGAGGTTCAGTTATATTTCTTATTTCTCTCACTCAGACACCTACGATGCCACCAGAATATTTAAAACATGGGCTTCTATTATCATCACCCCTTATCATCAAGCCACAATCAGGCACCAGTCTTGGGCTGGTTCTTCAAGCTTTCCTCCTCCCAGCAGCCACCAAACTGCTTGCAGCCATGGTCACATCAAAGCTGAAAAGAATGAAGACGAGTTTTTCTGGAGTCGGAACCTCTACAGGGAAGATCCCGGCTGTGTGGAGTACACATTTCTTAGACATCAAGTCATACTGAAGGAAACATTCCTTATGAATCACGGGTAGAGAATTACTAGAAAATGTACTTCCATATTATGTTGCTTTTTGGAAAAATCAAATGTGACAGCCTAATTGAAATGCAATATTTAGTAACAGTAATATTAAGCTCCATAGGGTAACTTTTATCCATTGATTTTAGAGATTTCTTTCCCTCACCAACCACCCCCACATGAGACGTCTCCCCTACATCTGATAATGAGATTCACATAAAAGATTCTAATCGGAGGATATGAGGATGTGGCATTGTTTCTCATGCCTCAGCAGTAAACCTCAGTGTAACCATCAACCCTCCAGTAATTCTTGCTCCCTGAAAAACATGAAGCTGGCAATAAATCTATAGGCAAAGGCCAGATCTACATTAGCAAACTGAAGCAGAGAATTAGAGCAATTATTTAAATAATTTATCATGAGCCTGGGGTAGGTAGCTGAATTGCTTAAATGAATATTTCAGGGGGAAAATGCATTTTTGGTAAAAGAACTTTGAAGACTCTCTTGGCTCATTGCACATAGAACAGGAAAATCATTATAATGATGAAGCCTATGTGTATATGGAAGGTAACCCCTGCTGGAGCTTTGCTTTGAAAATGCAAAACTATTCAAATATGTGACTTAGAATTTTTGGCATTGGGCTCAAAACAAAACAAAACCTAAAAAAACAAAACTGAGGGGGACCAAACAATTATTTGGTTACTTGGGATTCGGTCCTTTCCATCATTCTTTCTTGGATTCCACAATGTACTGGCTCAAAGAAACTTTCCTTATAATTTCCTTCCCTGCACTCATCTCTAGGTGAACCCAAGGTCGACACTTATCCCGACTTCAGGAGAGAGAGGGAATTTGAAAGATTCCCAAGATGGCATGATCCTCTGCATTCTTCAGGGCTAACAGATCTCAGAAGGAAGGTTTTCACTGATCTAACTTTGTCTAACTCTATTCCTATGTCCCTGTCACACAGGAGCCTTGGTGTCATGCCCTCTAAGCTGGCCAGGAGGGTGCGGTGGGGAAACAAGCTCCCTTTCCCAGCTGGGGGCACTTCAGAGCCTTGCAATGAAATCTGTGGCTCAAGAACCAGCAGCATTGGCATCAGCCTGGAGATTGCTAGAAATACTGAGTCCTAGGCCCCACCCAGATGTGCTGATTCAGAATCTGAACCAGCTCCCCAGAGGATTACCGTTCGGTAAGCATTGATGACACAGTGGGCCCAGGGGGACATGGGCGGACAATCTGAGGACACTGACAAAGGTGGAAGAAAGAGGAGAATGATGAGAGAGGGCTGCAAAGTGCAGAGCCCAGAGGCCTGAGAAAAAGCAAAAGCGATGTGAACAAACTAAGTTATCGAGTCATGAACCATGGCCTCGGGCTCGGTCTGGGGATCCCAGCTCGTCAGCCCCCGGGGGCCGCAGGTGCTATGGCCACAGAGTGCTCAGGGCCCTGGCTGCCAGGCCTCACCTTCAGAGGAAGCCCTGCAGCCCTCTTGATGGCTTCCTTCCCCGAAGGCAGGCGCTGCATGGCGAGGACACCAGTCCCCTGGAATCCACCAGGAACTGGGGGTGGTGGCCAAGGGCATGGTGAGGGTGAGACGAGCATGCTCCACTAAAAATGTGCTCACCTGAGTCACGCGGGACAGAAATGTGCTATTTCCGCAGCACATATTGGGTTAGCTTTTATTTGAACATGTTCTGGCTACCAGTAATTTAATTATTTTATTGACTGATTTTTGCAGAGCTTGCATCCTGAGGCTCCTTTTTTTTTCTTTTAAAGAGAACGCTCCCTTCAGAATAAATGTATAGATTCCACATGTGGCTGAAACCAATTTCCTCTTGGTTTGTCCTCAGAAAAGATGGAAAGCAGCTGGCCGGCTTCCTCCACGCGTCCTTAAAGAGCATGACTGAGTCACAGGAATGCCCTCACTCCCAAGCGGAAGAACCCCAAGCCCACCCTGCCTTTCGCAGCATCCTCAACAGTGGCCATTTACTGAGCGCCAGCTACACAGGAAGCACCGTGCCATTGGCTCTGGATCCCACAATAGATCCCAGTCCCCACTGGGTTCTGGTCGCACCTCCAAACAGCCCTTCATTCAACTTCTCTTTTTCCTCAGTTTGACCCACTCTTTAAAAAGGTGACAAGACTACTGGACACAATAGTTATGTTAAGGATCAAATGAGAGCACCCTCATGGGAGAGATCCACTGATGTAAGGGGGCATTATTGCTGTGGAGATTTTGTTTTCATCTAGAACCTCTTCAGGCCCTCTACAGAAACTCCCATGCAGGTGCCAGAAGTAGGGCTGGTACCTGTGTTTAAAAGTAGGGGGTCTGGGATCCCTGAGTGGCACAGCGGCTTGGTGCCTGCCTTTGGCCCAGGGCGCAATCCTGGAGACCTGGGATCGAATCCCGGTGCATGGAGCCTGCTTCTCCCTCTGCCTGTGTCTCTGCCTCTCTCTCTCTCTTTCTCTCTCTCTCTCTCTCTCTCTCTCTCTCTCTCTTTCTGTGTGTGACTATCATAAATAAATAAAACATTTAAAAAAAAAAACCTATGGAATCATTCCTTAAAAAAGAAAAAAAAAGTAGGGGCCCTGACTTGGGAGCTCTTCTGGTGGCTACATTTGGCCAACAGAGCTACAACAGGTGCTGCTACCAAACCCCACTTCTCCCAGCTTGTCTACACAGAACCAGCTCTCCCGCGTGGGGCTTTCCCTCCCTACACGAACTACACCCTCTTGCTCATTACTAAACTTGTCAAACTTCATAGTTAATTCCAGTTCTGTCCTTCACACTGTCAGCCATGCACCCTCCAATTGGAGCTGTCAGCAAGTCATCCCCAGAGCCACCCCCAGAGCCAACTCTGTCGGTCACTCCCTTTAGCCACCCAGAGCAAGACTTCAATTTATTTGAACATCAAACATCTTGGTGGAGTCTGACTACACTTTAATATAACTAACCAATAAGTCAAATGCTCCAGGATAAAATTCTAGATTCCAGACAACCAATCTGGTGACCCAGATTCAACATAATGTCTCTGAAACAGCACCTTCCTCTCCATGGGGTCCTTGTCAGGTCTTTCCCCTACAATATGATTTAGTCCTGACAGTCGCTTTGTTAAGATAAATATTAATAACCCAATTCCATATTTAAGGAAACAGGGGCTCCCAAGCTGAATGGCTTGTCCCTAGTCACAGAGTTTCTTGGAAAAACTGAAGTTCCAATACAGGATTCCCACTTGCAAATCCAGTTGGCTTCCCACAATGTCACAGTTACCATCAGAAAAGATGTGGAAGAAATGTTTGCAGTGCTCTTCATGGAAAGCCTTGCCTCTATCATATCCAGGAGCTTTGTAAAAGCATCTTGAGAGGCTTCAAGAGGAATGTCATTTGCTTGATTTAGCCAAATATCTATTTTCCTGTCACTACTTACTTCATGAGGGTGCAAAACACAGGAAGTCCTGACTGGAGAGCTTTAGAGTGTTCATTTAAAATGACTAAGTGTTATTTCATGTTTGGCAGGGACTAGTACATTTTGTCAGCCCGAAAGAATTTTTGGCCAACAGGTTTTGTTCGGATCCACAGTTGTTAACTATTAGAGATGTCTGAAAAAAAATTTTGGTCAGGCCAGTTGAAATGTGTCACCGATGGCTGGGGTCAATCGAAACTGAGACTCTCTACAATGCCACCAGTGTCCAAAAGTAAAGGAGCCACCAGTGTCCAAAAGTAAAGGAGCATTTAATTCTCTCTGACTCCTCAGGACACAGATTTCTGATTGTGAGTTAAACTTTTCTGTTCTAAAGATGAGCTGTGTGGACCATACCATTCTGGTTTAGATTCTCCATCCTGTTGAAGGATTTATCATTTGCAAGAGAAAGCCAAATAGAAATTTCATTCAACTATTGGCAACAAAGACCAGAAATAACAGTGAGTTTTTCATTTCTTCTTCACATAAAGAAATCTGGAGGCAGGCAATTTAGGGTTCATGTGGCAGTTTTCCCACGTCATGACAACCCAAGATCCTTCTATCTTTCTACCAACCTTCACCCATGGCTTCCATTATTAATATGGTTCCTTGGTCCTTTGTGGCTGCTGAGGCCTTAGTCAGTATTTCCACATTCTGAGGAAGCAGGGGGAAGGAAGAAAAAGGACCAAACAGCTGTTTGTAGCTTCCCTAAGAAGCCTTCTCAGAAGTTCCATATAAAGCTTCCTTGCTTCAAGAGAAGCCAACGTTCTATCTTCTAGTTCCCAGCCTGTAAAGACTGGAGTTTCTTACTGTAGAAGAAAGAATGAATGGATACTGAGTAGTGAACGAAGAGTTTCTACCAGTTGCCAAAAGATAAAAGGCTCACTGTCCTTCTGGAAACTTCTTTGTGTGTACTACAATCATGGATTCATAAAGTTTTAGAAAGATCAACTAGTCCAACATCTGCATTTTAATGAAGGGCCAGACAAGCCCTTAGATTTGGCTAAGACAGTGGAGGTAGTGGGGTTTAGAGCCTGGATTAGAAATTCAGGCATTCCAAACTGAAGTGAGTTTGACCCCACCATACTTCCTTACCAGGCTGGGCCTTACAACTCTCTGAGTTGTTTCAAGTGTCTACACATAGTGTTCCTTTCTCCCCTTCCTATTGATAAACAAGGCAGCGAAGTCAAGCAGAGAGAGATCAAATACTGGCTTTATTACTGATAAGGTGGTCAGGCATTGGTGTTACAGGGCTATCAACTAAAAGAGCTTCCTTTTGCTTTTCCATCAGCCATGCTCACCCACCATGTTCATCTGCTCTCACACAACACCACACACTGGGTGGCTCAAACAACCAACACTTATATCTTACAGTTCTGGAGGTTGGTAGTCAGAGATCAGGGTGCCAGCATGGTTCAGGTTCTTGATGAGGACTGTCTTCCTGGTTTTGCCTTTTATGGTCTTCCCTTGGTGTGAGCACACAGAGAGAAATCTCGTGTTTCTTCCTCTTTTTATAAGGGCCTTCATCCCATTATGGAGGCTACATCCCCCTGATCTTACTTAACACTAATCATCTCTCAAAGGCCCCCACCTCCAAATTCCCTCACAATGGGGATTAAAGTTTCAACATATGAATACATACATATACATTCACAAACATACACAAATGTTCAGTCCAGAGCACCCATAGCACCCACCAGCTCACGAGTAGCACCGACTGTCTCAGACTTCTATCACAAGGTAGCCTCTCAGGTGAGGACAGGGTGAGCATATGGAAGGTGCCAGAACTCATGGCCCCTGCGGAAAAACTGATTCTGACAAGAAAGGCCTGAGCCAAGCACTCCCTGTTCCTTCTCCCAGTGAAAGAAATCTCCCCTTTGCCCCTGCAGAGTCCAAGAGAGGGTGGAAGGAAATCTCAGAAGTGGTCCTCCAATACATTCCTCCAAATGGAACTTCCTTCACCTGAGACCAGAGATAAAGGATGTACCCCTCAATACCTGTAATCTCCTTCACGTTTCCTCCCAGAAGATTCTACACATCTCCATGAGTGTGGCCTCACTGACTTCTTAAGACACTGCCTCTGAGGTTGGGTACAAAGGAATCTAGAAAGAAAGGCACAAAAAGGTTAAGGGACTTGTTCAGAGTCACACAGCAAATTGGGGACAAAGCTGAGGCCTTGGTCCACATATCCAGCCCCACTTTCTGGAAACTTCTATCTTCTTGGCTACCTGTCCATAGAAACTCTTGGTCTATGAAAACAACTGTACACTCCCCAGACCATCTGAAGCATTCAGAACAGCTCCTGGAGCTTTTGCTGCATGTAGATCAGTGCACCTAGCACTGAGCCAAAATCTCTGAGGGTAAGGGATAGTCAAGTTTTATGGAACCAGTCCACGGCCTGGAGAATGGACCTAACCATTCAAGAAACATTTTTAATCACCTTCTAGGTGCCTGCCTATTACTGGAATAAAGTGATAGAAAACATCCTAGCTAAAAGTCTAGTGGGGAAGCAGACAAGAAGGCAGACAAAAGCCTCCAGTGTGACAAGTGCAATGACAGTCGTGTGCAAGGGTGCTAGCTAGGGGAGGGACAGATTTTCAAAGCAGAAAGCATGCAGGGGTGGAAGAGCATGGCTCCCTCTGGTAACTGCAAGTCACCGAGGAGGGCTGAAGCACAAGATACAAGAGTGCAGGGGAGGGATGGAAGGAAAAGAAGTTTCTTAGGGACACAAGACAGGTGTACAACACATCTATTTAAGCTAAGCATGAAGGGTCCCTCAGGGTGATGAGGACACCACAGGAGTCCCCAGGGGCATTGGTCACTTGAATAAGAATAACCCTAGAAGCCATCCATTGGCTTCAAAAATCAACCTTTTGAATACCCTTCCAGCAGTTCCAGCTCCTGCGGTAAAGCATTGCTGCCAACATCAACACACGCCCGCTGATAGGACTTCTTCCCGACCACGCAGTGGCCTTTTATGTGGACGGAGATATGCACTGAGGAATATAGCTGACGCCTACCTTCGGAGGGACTCTTCTATTTGTGCTTTCAATGTCTTCACTTACACTTTGTAGCTCTGACTCCCTTCTGAAGTCCACCAGGTTGAAGTTGGAAGTAAGTTCAAACAGACTTGGCACTCCCCAGAGCAGGCAACTCAGCAGCTGGAATTGGAAACAGTGGCACCTCCTTCCTAGTCTCCTCTCCAGATTTCAAGTCCTCTAAAGGACTTTCTATAGTTCAAAAACTTGAAGCCACTAACCCTTTGTTTTCAAAGCTGTATTTCCCCGGACCTCTGGGAAGAAGCAAGACACCTGTCGTCCTGTGGCACGTAGCCCTTCCTCTCCCCTGACCCTCCGCCCTCGTCAGCAGCATCCCCCACGCACCCTGCCTTGAGACACCTTCACAGACCCAGGGACTCCCTGGGAGTCAGAGGAAACCACCACCCATCTCTGCGCTGGTTGGCGAGCCCTTCCAGTGTGCAGCCTCCCCAGCTCCCTCCTGAGCCCCTGGAGTTCCTGGCTAAGTGCCAGCCCTGGCCCCTCAGCAGGGCCCCCCAGCAGGGCCCCCACAGCAGAGCCTTAGGTAATCCAGCTGCAATCCCTGCACAAGAGATGGAACCACAGGATCCCCCTCACCAAAGCTTCCCAAGCCCTAGTCAGAGGAACACTTCATCTAAAAATAACAAATGCAGCACAATTAATCATTCCCTCCATAATGTGTGTTTCAGGTCCTCTTGCTCCCTTGAGTGTTTTCTCCTGGACGTTTCCCAGTTTGCCAATCTAAGAAAATCTAAAATTGAAGAATATAATATAATTATCTGTTACTAGAGGACAGAATTATAAGGGCTTTTCTCTCTCTCTCTCTCTCTCTCTTTCTTCTTTCTTTCTTGTAGTTTAGGTTTGGCTTTTGGTTTTTGGGTTTTTTTGAAGGGGGTGGTTGGTAGGAGAGACATGGAAGACAGAACATTTAGTGACGGTTTACAATGTCCTGGGCATTTCATGTCTATTACATCTTCTAATCTTTATGTAGCAAGTAAGAGGGGAGGCCAGAGGGCCAGTAAGAGAGAATGTTGATTTCTCTCTTGCAGTAACAAAGGACACAATAGAAAAGCAATATTCAGGCCGGTGGGGGGGTGGTCTCCTTGGGCTTCTTAGAATGGACTGCCTTCCAGCTCAGGGTTCTGCTGTCCCTAGTGGGTCGCCCTTGCTCTATGATTGAAGAGATCATTCCTTCCAGGTGGCAGTATTGAGGAAGAAAAGAAAAAAGAGAAAGGCCAAAGAGAAAGTGCCAGATGTCTCTTAAGGAAACTTCTTAGACACTGTCACACGATTCTCCTCTTATCTCCCAATGGTCAGAATGTTGTCACATAACCAAGTCTAACTGGGAAATTTGTTCTTCTGTTTGATGGCCAACATTTATTTCATTTTTCATTCTGTGAGGCAGGGAGAATAGGTATTTAAGAGCCACCAGCAATGTCTACTACACCTTACAACAGCTCCATTATCAAACTCATTGAACAAATGGGGAAACTGAGGCTTGAAATGTTTAAGTACCTTGCCTAAGGTCACACATCTAGAAAGTGCTGTCGCCACTACCTAAGTCGGAAAATTTTGTACCAAAGACTATTTTTTCTATATGTTCTAATAAGAAAGGAATGACATTTATATCAAAAGTTGTCAGATTTTCCAATAGTTGTATCCCTTGATTTTCAGTATGCTGGTGAGCTAAAGTATGTCACCTTTCTCTCATGTTTCTCTTGCTACTGCCACAAGCTTAATTCAAACCATGTCACATGATTATTGCCACAGCCTGCTGATTAGATTCTCTACTGTTGTCCCTTTCCAATTTATTCTCCACACAGCAGGAAAGGCAAGCTTTTAAAAACTCAAGTTTAATAAGTCTTTTAAAACTTCTCACTGCTCTTTGGATAAAGACCAACACTATTAATAAGGCTCCCAGACCTTGGATGGTCTCCCCACCTACCTCGCCAGCTTCCTTTCTAGTGGTTCTCCTTCCTTCTGGGTACTACTCTGGACTTTTGTGGACACTCTGATTCCTCTTACTTTGAGGACTTAAATCATGCTCTTGCCCCTGTCTTGAGTCTCTTCCCCTTTATCTCTGTTTCCTTAGCATTTTAGCTGTCAACTCAGGGAAGCCCTCCTTGATACCCCACGCTAGATCTGGCCCTTCTAGTGTATGCTCTCAAAGCATCCTGTGATTACCTTTCTGAACTCTCAACACGGTTTGTAACTACATATTTTTAAATGTAATTTATGTATTTATGTATATACATTTTTATGTTATTTATTACTATTTTTTCTGTTAGTCTGTAAGATTTCAAGAAATAGATATTTCCCTCACCATGGCATTTCTAGTGTCTAGCAAAAAAAAAAAAAGTTTGTTGAAGGGAAAAATGTTCAATTTATAACTTCCAATTTTAATAGTTAATTTTAAGTGAAATGGGAACACCACATTGCCTATTCATTTGTTCAAAATATTTAATGAGCATCCACTATGCTCTAAGCATTTTTCTAAGCTTTAAGAATAACTCAATGAACAAGACAAACTATGTTCCTGCCTTCACAGAGATTACATTCTTTTGGAACACTTCCCAATTCATTTTATGAATTTAGTATTATACTGATACCAAGACCAGAAAAAGACAGCACAGTAAAAGAAAACTATAGACTGTAGACTATGAATATAAAGGCAAATTTAAAAAAATACATTAGCAAATAGAATATTTGTACATGACAACTAAGTCTGATTTATAGGAAACCAGCTCAGTACACATCAATAGGTATAGAAAAAGCATGACAAAATTCAACACCCTTTCATAATTTAAAACACTCAGAAAAATAAGCATAAAGGGGAATGTGTTCAACCTGAGAAAAAGCATCCATAAAAAAACTAAAGTTAACATTATACTTAATGGGAAAAGACCAAATGCTTCTCTATAAGATAAGATTCTAATTCAACATAGTGACAGAAGTTCTGGTCAATGTAAAAAAGGGAAGAAAAGGAAACAAGCCAAACAGATTGGGAAAAATGACATAGACCTCTATCTGTAGCCAGCATTTAAAAAAGAAAAATTGGGAAAAAAAAATTGGAGAAAATCCTCAAGATCTAAGAACTAACTTAAACTTGACATCCAAAGCATGATCCACAAAATTAAAAATTTGATAAGTTGAACTTTATCAAAGTTAAAAACTTTTTTTCTATGAAAGATCTTTTAAAAGAATTAAAAGATAAGCTACTGACTTGGATAAAATATATGCAAACCACATATCTCACAAAACGCTAGAGTTTGGGTTTGTGTTAATTCTCAAAACACAGCAGGAAAAAAAAATCTAAAAAATGAGCAAAATCATACACAGACATTTCACAAAAGAAAAAAACAGTGACAAATAAGCACATGAAATCATGTTCAACATCATAAATCCTTAGAAAAATGCAAATTTAAACTATGATGAGATATCTCTATACATCTATCAAAATGTCTAAAATTAAAAAAAAAAAAGCAACACCACCAAATTGTGGTAAGGATGGAAAGAAACTAGATCCTGGTGGGAATGTGATATGGTACTGCCATTCTGAAAAAGTTTTGGTAATGTCTTAAAGACAAACCGGCAAGGATCCTATGACTCAGCAGTTGCATTTTTGGAGATTTATTCCAGAGAAATGAAACATTACATTGAGAGAAAAACCTATATATAATTCTCATAGTAGCTGTATTTATGACAGCCACAACCTGAAAACAACCCACAAGTCCTTCAATGGGGGAATGGATTTTCAAATGTACCCCCCTGCAAAGGTGAGTGGCTGGCAGAGTTTACAGATGGAGACCACAGGGCTGTGAGGCAACAGCATGAGGACTCCTTGGGGTGTGGAAATGGTCCATATCTTGATTTTTATCAATGTCAGTATCCTAGCTAGGATCTCTGACTATAATAGTTTTGCAAGATGTTCCTATTGAGGAAAACTGAGTAAGGCAAACATAGCCTCTCTCTGTACTATTTCTTAGAAATGAATTTAAATCTCCAATGACCTCAAAATTAAATGCGTAATGAAAAATGATTTTAAAAAAAGTTTACATCCCTGGTGCACCTGGGTGACTCAGTCAGTGAAGCATCTGACTCTTGATTTCAGCTCAGGTCATGATCTCAGAGTCCTGTGATTGAGCCCTTGTGTAGGGCTCTGTGCTCGAGCTTGGGGCCTGCTTAAGATTCTCTCTCTCTCCCTCTCCCTCTACCCTGTACCCCCTTCCCTCTCTAAAATTAAAAAAAAAAAAAGTTTATCCAAGTCAATAGCTCTTTTTCTATGTTTCATATTTCTCTGTGTGTTTTCCCATTGTACTAGGCCTAGCAATCCTTCCTTATTCCAACATTACCAAATATTCATCTATATTTTCTTCCTTTTAGTAGTTAAAATGTTTACATTTTTATTCTGACATTTATTTGGTATGTGATACAAAAAAGCTCTAACTTGATTTTTCAACACAATTTTTTGTTAATGACTCCATCCATTTTTCACTGGTTATTGTGTTTCCATTATCATGCACGAACTTCCAGCATATGCTGGGAACAGTTTTCTTAACCATTCTTACTGTTTACTCTTCCTGGATGCACATAGTATTTTTTGTTGAGTCCAAAAAAGAAACTCTTCATTATTTTTTTAGGATCTATTAAACTTATAATTAATTATGGAAGAATTAACATATTTACAGTGTTTAATCTTCCCATTCAGGAATGGGGTTCTCCATTTATTCATATTCTTTTATATCGCTCAGCGAAGTTCTATATTCTTCTTAAGTCCATTTATTTCTTGCTAGAATTGTTCCTAGGTTTTGATGCTCTTGCAACAAGAGTCTGTTCCCGTGCAGCTGCTGTAAGTGTTCAGTCTTCTAGTTTTATAGGATCCGTGTTTCTAAGGCAGAGACTAAACAGAAGAGAAAAGAAGGAGTCTTTCCACTTACATGTAGGCAATTAGTCATAGATTAATAATTGCCTTTTTCATCAGCCTTGAATTTAGTAAAAACTCTTCTTGATATTATCACTAATGTGGTAAGCAGTCCTCACTCCTTTTTTCTCATCTCATATGCATTCATAGGTACTCTAGTAAGAATTTGTGAAAAGACAACATTAGCACTCAGTAAATGTCATTGTGTACTTAATTTTTTGGTCTTCCCTTCTAAGCACAGAGTTTTCAAACAGGTCCTGGCCATCCAAAGTACTTTCATACTAGGTGTATTTTGCCCTATTTTCTCTAGTGATATCTTAAGATTTTGCCAAATGTCGTCCTAAAACCAGGGAACACTAGATCTATGTCATTCTCTGATCTCATAGCTCAGTAAAATGCTTTCACAAAAGGAGATGAAATGAGTTTGGCATGATTTGTCCCCGGTGACTCCATGTCTTCTAGCCGTCAACACATTCCTTTCAAAGTGCTCATAAGACAGCTGTTTAAAATGCATTCTAGAATTTGACGAAACGTTGACCAAAGTTATTAGTCTGTAGTTTCTGCGGCCCATCCCTCTTCAAAATTTGTGACATTTACATGTCATCAATTTTCTGGCTCCTCTTTTGTCGTACATGATTTTTTAAAGATTACTGGAGGTGACTCCCTGATTACATATTTGAATTCCTCCAGCACCCTGGGAGCACAGGAGTTGGCTGTACCTGAAGGCATGAACTCATGACATGAATTAAGGCTTGCCCTCCATGTCTGCTCATTTTGAGCTGCATTTCCTTTATACATAGACGGTTCTATGCTGTTAGAATTCTGTAACTCAAAAGAAACAGCAGCTGTGGAATGTTCTTGTCCTTGCCGGGAATATTGTTTTAAACCAGCACAGAAAACAAAGCGCTTCCTGACTTGTAAGCAACAACGAATTCCAGATTCATGGTGGCATGCTTTACTCTCTGATCTGGATGCTTTTCCTGGTTTCTCCATTTCAGGGCCATGTCACCTGTTTCCTCTCACTGAAAACCCCCATGCACCGTGCCCAATATGAATATCCAAGCTGACACGTCTGGACTTAGATCTTGTCCCTAATGCTTGAATTGGAATTGGCATTGAGACTTTAGGACGGACACCCCTGCTGTGCTGTTTCTGGATGAACCAGGCTACAGCCAGTTCTTGAGTCTTTACGCCAGTCCACCTTGAGGCCTGCCCTGCTCTTGCTGCCCGTGTAGGTTCCACTGTGTTTCTCATCATGAAGACACTGTGCACCAGTGTCTTGAGCATCTTCTCCCCAGCTCCATTGGTATCATGTGCGGCAGCACAAACTACCGACCTCTGATCTCGGAGGACATACTGTGTCTCATGAGGTGCTTAAACCATTCCCAGCCCTCACCTCCTCCCTGATCAATTCAATTTTTGTCAGAAGCCTAGCTTCTTTGCACCCACTGTGAACTGGATCTTGCCATATATAGATAATTAATAAATGTTTATTGAAATGATGTATCTACATTCACTTTAGGGATGGCTCTGTAAGTTTTGTAGCTACCCTTTTTCACTAAGCAGATGTGTCCTCTCAAACACAATGTCATCTTTGTAGAAGCCCAGGAGATCCATTACAGCTCCATTCCTGTCCCCCACACAACCACACAAGTCCCTTAAACTGGATGTAATGCAGGCCTGGAGCATTAGGCATTCTCGGGATCTCTTGGCTCAGGATAACGTGTCCTAGTGTCAGGATCTGCTTGACTCCCAGGATGGAATCCACTCAGAGAAACCACACCACTGCTCTGGCAGGAAACCCTAGATATTCCAAAATATTTACCTACTGCCAGTCCAAAGGATGACAACCATAGGTGCCAGAATTAAACCATAATTCCAGGATCTATGTGAAAAGATAGTAGCTAAGCCATTTCTTTCCCTCTCCACACGATTACTAAGCTCTGATGCACAGGTTTCATTCCAACATCTATGCTTCCACAGGGACCAGAACATTCCTGAGTAAAGGGTATCTCTATTCATTCTCCCCTCTCACCCTCAGATCAGTATATGATTCTTAAGACATCACCAGAAAGTTCTATGTAACTGTAGGAACTATAGCTCATTAGTAGCATGTTAATTAAATTATTACTTGTCAACTTCTATTTGCCAGTAAGAATTTAAGTGGTATAAAAAATTAACTTGTTTCTAAATAAATAATTTTATTACTTCTATATAATAAGAGGTTTATGAAAGACAATTTCCTATCATACTGATTATTCATATATTCAATTTTAGCCTAATATATTGTAGCAAAAGGTATTCAGAAACAGTGCACAGCTGCCCTCTTGTGTCACTTTCATATAATTAAATCTATTAATGCTTAACTACCAATGACTCCATCAGCTATGCATTTTTAAAGATCACCAGGTACCACTACTCTTCTACTTCTGATATTAATATCAGAAATGATAATTTACAAAGCATAATATATAAAAATATGCCAGATCTATGAAATTAATTAAAAGTTATTGGCATAACTATCTAAATATTTTAAAAGTTAATATAATTTATTCTCTCCAGGTCCTTTCTTAGCTTACATACCAGAAGTCTTTTTTTTTTTCATACCCAGAAGTCTTAACATGCTTTTGTATCATCTCCTTACACTCAATTAGTGCTCATTTAATACTGTTCTTTCTAAGTGCATGGATTTGCACTAATGCTTTACTACCAGCTACTCAACAGCCCCAAATAAGATGAAATGGAAGTGAGTCCTCTTTTATAGCAGGATGGGAGCCCTTCACAGAGGGCCATCTGGGGTCTCTGTTGCCATTTATTAGGCACTGACCATGAGAATATGCTTTAAAGGAAGACTTAACTCCATTGCACAAAGAAATACAAGCACAGAAGTCTGGTAATGCCTACCAAAAATTCAAAGGTGGGCCCATTCTTCAGACTATAACTCTGTCGACCAAGACAATTGCTCTTTTCTTTGGCGTCCTTCCATCAGAATAAACCATCTCCACAAGTTCATGGTAAGCCAGCTGTTCAGCATCCTGGAAACAATCTGATTAAAGTGAGAGGAAGCTCGGACAAGGAAGACAAGGTTATCATCAGTGTTGATACAAATGGTTGCTCTGCGTCTTTATTGTTTTTTTTCTTATTAAGTACTATATGGTTCTAGCTCTGTATGAAATTTTGCTATATTAGGAAAGGATGGGTAAAAAAAATTGTAAGCAAGACATAATGTTCTGGGGAAATTAGAAACAATACTTCAGCTCTGGTCAACACTGATTTGGTGACTGCACAAAATACTCATGCAGAGAGAGGACCCAGTAATGAATGATGCAACCAGTTGTGCAAACTCAGTCTCCCACCTCCTGGTAGCTCCCACCATCTGGAGCTCCTAGAAGAAATTACAACAAATAGAGAGAAAGAAGATGTGGTGAAAAAAATGTAAGCTGTGGTGCAACAGCTTGTGACCAGAATAAGGTGTGCATGAAGGTGAAGAGGGGAGGCTGGGGAGGGGGCTGTGAAGGTGGGGAAAGGATGAAGAATGTAGGACAGGGAGACTGCACCTCCATGTTGTGTTAATATATTAACCAGACTCCTCTGGTACAGCAGATGGTGGAAAATGAAACTGACCCCACTGCATTGATGCCAACCTGATAGAGAGGAGGCGAGATGCCTTTAGGTGGGATGTCTGGAAACCATCCCTCTATAGGGTGTAATTCAACAGTGGTGAGGGGCACCTGGGTGGCTCAATGGTTGAGCATCTGCCTTTGGTTCAGGTTGTGATCTTGGCGTCCTGGGGCCCTGTGGTCCTGGGATCAAGTCCCACTTCAGGCTCCCCTCAAGGAGCTGCTTCTCTCTCTCCCTATGTCTCTGCCTCTCTCTGTGTCTCTAATGAATAAATAAATAAAGCCTTTAAAAAAATTAACAGCCATGGTTCAGAGTGTGTAGCCATAGATTGCTTGGCTCAAGATCACTGCCAAGGGTTAGAGTCAGAGGGGAGACCCAGCGCACAGCCTCACTGCAGAGCCCGGCCACCTGATGCAGTGTGGCCCGACAAGACAACCACAAGAGCTAAAATCACAGGCTGCTGTCTCAAATCCACAAGTAACTCACTGTGTGACTTCTGGCCAAGCACCTTACCCTTGTGGTTCCTGGTTTCTTCATCTTTCTGATGCCTTCAGTAAGCACTCAAGACAGTCCTTCTTTTACTAAAGCTGTCTAAACCCAATCCCTTCCAAGCTACACCTGATTGTGTCTGGCTGCCCCCAGTAAAATTTTCATTTCATTTCATTCATGTTAGACTGCTCGGGGTCCCCCCAAAATCCATTATGTCATAGTCCTAATTCCCAGCACCTCAGATTGTGACTGTGTTGGAGCTGGGGAAGAAGTAATTAGGTTATAAAATGAGGAGATAAGGATGGGCCCTAATCTCGGACAACTGGTATCCTTATAAGAAAAGGAAATTGAGATGTGCCTCAGTGGCTCAGTGGTTGAGAATCTGCCTTTGACTCAAGGTGTGATCCCAGGATCCGGGATCGAGTCTCACATCGGGCTCCTCTGCCTATGTCTCTGCCTCTCTCTGTGTGTCTCTCATGAAGAAATAAAATCTAAGAGAGAGAGAGGAAACTGGGACACAGACAGGTACAGAGGGAAGACCTTGTGAAGACCCAGAAAAAGGGTCATTGGTAAGCCTAGAAGAGAAGCCTCAGAACAAACCAATCTGCTTACATCAGGATATTGGACTTCTAGGCTCTAGAACCATGAGAAAATTAATCGCTATTGCATAAGCCTCAAGTCTATGGTACTTTGTTGTGGCCAGGCCGACCAAACTGACACAATTCCATACTCGTGGTCCACCTCCTTTTACACATGGACCTGTCTCTGCACTTTCCTTTCTGTATATACTTCCTCTGACTTAGCAATCTCAGATACTTATGGATACTTTCTCCAGTCACCCTGCCCCCTTCTCTCCTATAAAATTCCTTCTCCCTCTCTCTCTTTCTCTTCTCTCTGTCTCTGGCCTGTGTCCTCTTGGCAAGGTTTTTAAAGGGTACTCAAAAAATTAAGACAAACAATAGCATCTTGTGTCAGAAAGGGCTTGTTGAAACAGACAAACAGACTGTTGTTCGGAATATAAATTACCAGAAACTTTCTGGGGAATAACACCAAAAGTTAAAACAAAACAAAAAAAAAACAATAACAACAACAAAAAAAAACCCACCCAATTCTGAATATCCCAGGCAGTGAAATAGAAGGCCAGCAGTTAAGAAAATGTGCGATCTTACTCACAGTCACAGACATGAAAAGATGTAAAAGACAACAGTCTATTAATGGTAGGTAACTAAACTGGTAAACCTTGCTGCCTGACAAATAAGCAATATTTATTAAAAGCCTTAAAATTACAGGTTCCTTCTGTGCCAGCCATTTCATTTTGAGCAATTTCACGAAAGGAAATAACAACATGAAAATATTCTCTGTGTCATTTTAAAACGGAAATAACCTCAATGTCCAGTAAGAAGGTTAAATAAATAACAATTCTTCCATTTGATAGAATAGTTTCAAACACTTATTTAATGATAAAAAAATTTTCATTATACAATATTAAATAGGGGAGAATACATAAAATTGTCTATAAGACTACTATTGTTAAAAATATATGCATATGCATAAATAAATACTTTACAAGGATATGCATGAACACAGTAATTTTGGAGCATAAGTCTGCAGGTCACTTTTTGTTCTCTGTACTCTTCTGAGTGGTTTCCAGTTGGGATGAATTTACTCTTTTAGTAGAGAACCAATACATTCTTTAGAAAACAGGAGACAGAAGGGATGGATGGGATAGAGAGGAAAGAAAAGGAAGGAGTAAACAAGAGTGCACACAACTAGTAAGGGAGGGGATATGTCACAATGAACCCCAAGTTCATCTTACTGGAGTAGGTCTGAACCCCATGGGCATCTCAAGGGGCACACACATTAGGTATTAAAAAAAACGTTTGTTGAAATGGCATCTAAAAACCAACTGGGGGATGCCTGGGTGGCTCAGCAGTTGGGCGCCTGCCCTTGGCTCAGGTCGTGATCCTGGGATTCGGGATCAAGTCCTGCATTGGGCTCCCTGCATGGAGCCTGCTTCTTTCTCTGCCTGTGTCTCTGCCTCTCTCCCTCTCAGTCTGTGTCTCTCATGAATAAATAAATACATCTTAAAATAAATAAATAAATAAATAAATAAATAAATAAATAAATAAATAAATAAAATAAAAACCAACTGGGTAGGGACGCCTGGATGGCTCAGTGGTTGAACATCTGCCTTTTGCTCAAGGTGTGATCCTGGAGTCCCGGGATTGAGTCTCACATGGGGCTCCCTGCATGGAGCCTGCTTTTCCCTCTGCCTATGTCTTTGCCTCTCTCTTTGTGACTCTTATGAATAAATAAATAAAAATCGTTTTTAAAAATTTAAAAATAATAATAAAAAATAAAAAAACTAAAAACCCAACTGGGTAGAAATCCTCAGTCTACCCCAACTGTAAGAGGTTTGCGTGTAGACCAGATGGCAGCTGCATTGGCCCTAGTCCTAGAGAGCAGGGAGGGCGGGCAGTGGAGCAGAGAGCACACACCAGGACTCTGAAGACCCTGTTCCCCTTTTATCTTCCTTGGCAGCTGCAGAGTCTTCAAGGAAATGAGATACTGACTCCCCAGCCTGTGACATAGGAGTCTGGACCCCATCAACACTTCCGCTACTCCAAGTGTCCTCGCCATAGGTTTGGGTGATCAAAGTCGGCCCCTGCCTGGGAGCAAGCTCCTCAAGGCTCACAGCTGGGCCCCAGAGCCCTTACTGGGACATTAAAGAAGCATGAAGGACAACTGCAGATATGCCTTCATTCCCCTGCTCCCCGTTTTGAAGAGATGGCGAGTACCTCAAGAAGAGCAGTGTATGATGGGAGGGGCCCGGGGACAGAAGACAGAGGTGCTGCCTTTTCACCCACTCTCCAAACCACCTGCCATTTGGTTTTGATGGTCATCGATTTTCTCAGGGCCTGGTCTTCCAGTCTTCAAGATGCAATAGTCATGCTGTGTCTTCCTAATGGTTGGGGGTTTGACTAAAAGTCTCTGCTCCCCTGAAAAATCCATGAGTCTCAGAGGACTTTGCATAGAAGGTGAAACACTCTGGTCAGAATCAACCACTTCAGGAATATGAGGCTACTCAAGTTCAATAGAGCGCAGAATCTACTTGCTCCCCTCAGGGTGAACACAACTTTCTTAGACTAAAACAAAAACAAAACAAACAAAAAACCCCAACCTATAAAAGCTGGGGCATCACACAATCCTAAATTCAAAGAATGGATCCCAACTTCTGCTCACGTGAAGTCAATCTGCAGTATCTTCCAGATGCGTTCTTTCCGAAAAGAAGGGTAAGCCACACAACTGAGTGCAGCGTTATTTTGTGGAGATCACAGCAAAGGCATGAATAGGTAAATAAAGCCAGCACAGGGAGATTCTACTTCCTGTCACTGAAATAATTTTGAAAGATCCAACTTCACTTGAAGCTAAAACTTTGAGCTTTTTCATCCAACTGAGACCATTGGGAGCTTCATGTCTGCTTGTCCCTCACCAATTTCCATCCTTCCCTTTCTGCCAGTGATGTTCCTTACTGCTCCGTGAGTTCTCACTCACCTGACACGGTCATCGTTGTCACTAGGACTTCTTTCTGCTGACAAGTCCATCCACCCTAATCAATCATAATCTAGATCTTTGATCTGTGCATAAATGTAATAAAAATGAATCTGTCAAATCCTTAAGGGTTATTTTATATTATTAAACTGCTATTTTACAGTCTCGATCATAATCAAGTGACTTATCTCAAGACCAGAATCCCCATTCCAAGTTCTGAAAATATTTCAATGCCCTTCAAACATGAAACTTTTCAATGATACTAAGAGGCTGCCACAACATAATTATTGTTCTCATACCATAAACCTTTTTTTATTTGCCTGCTTTGAAAATAAAATCATCATTGGAACCATCCTCTCCCCCACTTTCCAGGATATAAATCACAGAAAATGGAAAAAATTCCCTGTGCCTGTCCCTTGTTCCTTAGTGAGAGGATGGCTGCAGGCAGATAGGAGCCACACATCGCCAGATCCACTGGAGCTGGTGCTCGGCCACAGCCAGAAGGAGCCTTCGTAGGTGGGTCACATGGAACAAGTCTGTCGCATTGGGTTTTCAGGCACCTCTTCTCCCAAACCCACTAAATTAATGTAGACCAGTAGGAATATGACTTGTAAACAAAAGAAACCATGTCTCATTACAATACAAATATGACACTGTAGTTGGCTCATCTGAACTCCTATTTTGGTGGGAAAGAAAAGGCAATATAACCAAAGGATGTAGAGATCCAGAAATCACTTGGCGGCACTGTCTTGAAAGTCAAAACGTGAAAGATGTACATGAAGCCAGGGAGTATTTGTGTATATCGAGGGGTGTTCCCACAACAAGCATTTTATTAGGCATGGATTAAGGGGACCAAATACATCCAAAACATTAGCAATCGTTCATTTAAATGGGTCAAAGGTCCCCAAGATAAAGTGTGCAAACACACTGTCAGACTTTTAAAGGAGGCAGATGTTCGACATTCTTGCTACAATTCCATATGCACAGCTATGATTTACCTCAGAGCGAGGACTTATTATAAATGATTACCAACAACTTTCTTGCATTGCCAGTGATTTTTCCCTGTATTGCCTGGTTAATGTAGCAAATCTAACTCCTATCACATATTAGATGGAAATGACAACTCCCAAATCTGTGAAATCTAAAATGCGAGAGAAAAAAGCCCAGCATTTTAATCAATGTCTGTGGCAGACTGTATGAAAATAAACTCCAGTAAACACACGCTTTCCAAAAATATTCAAGGAGGAAGTAAAGACACAGGAAAGCCTATGTAAAAACCAGTTATCCAAAAAAGGAAGTGAAGTATTCCACATCTGTAAAACTCTGTGTATATAATTAACTCTTTGCAACTGGCTGAATTTTTTTTTTAATTGGAGGAAAAAAATCTCAATTCGAATAACTAAAGGGCAGCCCCATGTGCATAAATTCAGGCACAGTGCATATTGAATTTTGTCCATACAACACTTAACTTTGTTAAAATTACAAAAACCTGCCATTGCTACTTAAAATTCGGCAGGCAGAGGGCTGTAACATTTCTAGTGCTAGCTGCTGGTGATGAACTATTCCCAGGTGTCTAACGCTTGGATGGACAGAGACTATTGTCAGTGAAGCTTCTAGAGTCCAATTGACACCCTGGCTCCTTGGAAAGCCTCCTGCCTCCTCCTGGCATGTCCACCCCTCACCCCTGCCCTGCTGCAGGAACTGGGGGCCGCTCCCCTTTTATGGCATCCCTCACCTTGCAATTGGGCAATTAATTACTAAGTATACACAAGGATATGCAAGTGTATAAATGTGTATCCTTAGCTGCCTAATGCCAATCTCCTGGACCAGTATGTAAGCTTTATGAGGAAAGTTCTATGTCCTCTTCCTTGAATCCCATAAACACTAAATAACTAGATGTTAAAGACACAAATCATCTGACACAAGAGCTCTCAGTGGGTACAGCCGGGAGAAGTAGGTATTTCTGTTAGGTGAACCTGATAACTACTATACTACGAAAACCCACCGTGAATGGGGTATTTCTGAAAGTTCTGTAAAACCAATTTCCCTTTCCTCCTTGGAACACCAGTGCCAATGTCGCTCTCTGAGGTGGCCCCAGCCACTCCCGACTTTGCTAAACATAGAAATCAATGAGAATATTCCTCTAAACCTCCAATCCCTTCTTTGTACATGCACACTGGCTGCAGTTAAATGTGTTTGATGATTATGGGTACCCTTCATAGGGTAACAACTTCCAACTAAAGGGATTTTTCACTAGGATATCTAGAGGATAATATATCATAAAAGAAAATGAAGGAAAATTACTTAAGACATCCTAGGAACATCTGAGCTGTAATAATGTAATTGGCATTTCAGTTACTTCTGCCATTTAGTGTTTCACTGGGGGGACATCATACGAATCTTTTTATCGTTTATGAAATTCATTCCTTGTCAAAATAAGAGGAGATGGTCTCACAGGGGCTGCAGGACCAAGCCTCCAGCATCTGATGTGCCGTGTGGACACCTCTTCAGCAGCAAGGGTTGGGCTGCTGAATGGTAGGTGCCATCCATGAACAAGAATCAAGTTTCTTTCTTCCCATCTCTTCATGGCTCTACCATATGACATACGCCACTACTGACCAACTACCTTTTTACTCCTTCTACTCTGAATATCTTTCCCCCATTTCGTGGCTTTTCATACTCATGATATCTGCTTACCCAAAGCTTGGGCTTACTCTTGACTTCCTTCTCTGTGTCTTTGAGCTTTGAATAATACAGCCAGTGAACCGGCTTGCTCTATATCATGACCTCAGGTGCTTCCGAGAGATGAGGACAGGATAGTCACACTATCCCTGTTGGGTCAAGTTCTTGCATAGCCCCCCATCCAGGCCTCCCAGGCAGCCTGTTAATCTGTCACCTAGAACTAGTCAGCTATGACCACAGTGGGGAGACCACGCAAGATCATAAAAACTAATTTGAGCCAGTGTGGTCTTGGATGTCAGCCCTCTGAAAAGTAGCAGTAAAGGTGGCTAGCCCAGTCTAAGAACCAGAAACTAGTTCATTTAAAAAGTAATCTAATAACTGAATTTGGGATGCAAGAAAATTCCTAATGCTGTTAAGTGGAATAACAAGAGTTCCAATTTTGCATTTCTATACTATTCTCTTTCATGTTTGCTACACACACACACAGACAAAAGCAGGTGGGTGGCACAGTCTGTCAAGTGACCAATCGTGGTTTCAGCTCGGATGGTGATTTCAGGGTCATGTGGTTGAGTCCCGCCTTGGGCTCTGAGCTCAGTAGAGAGTCGGCTTGAGATTCTCTTTACCTCTGTGCGCCCCCCCTCCCCCAGTGTCTCTCAAATAAATAAATCTTTTTTTTAAGAAAGTAGAAAGGTGGCAAGGATCAAATGCCATGGTATAAATACAAAAACAGTAACTGGGTCCTTTGTTCTAATATTGACTTTGTCCCCTTTAACTCTATTTTCTCATTCTGTTTTTCATAACTCTGCTGCTCCCAAATACAAATATAATAGACAAAGCCCTGAGACTTTTGCTTAGAAGGCAGAAAGTAGTTGAAGTTCACACTTGGCTGTATCCAGTTTTTTGCCACCACAAAACTCTTGTTCAGTCTCCCTGTGTAGGAGAAGCAGATTACATAAAGGAAGAAACAAAACTTTCCTTCTATCTACTTTTTAATTTATTATGTAGGAGTATTTTTATAAAAATTTATTTTGGTAGACTTCTGGTGGTCATGTGGGTCTCAATTACTTATAACAGACACCTCACAATTTTTAAGTTAACAAAATTATAAACATGATATATTCTAAATCCAAATTATTTTAGTTCAGGAAAAAAAAAATCCTGCAAAGTTATTTATTACTGTGTGGCTTGGGTTCCGAGGAGGAAGTTTATTATGATGGAGGGAAAAAAAAAATCTTGTAGAGACAAAAAGAGAGCAACTTCTTTAAATAAATAAATAAATAAATAAATAAATAAATAAATAAATAAGCAAGCTGTTTTGTAATTTGAGATATCATCAGTATATTGATGATGAATATCATGCAAATACTCATTTTGTACTTTTAGAATATGAAAAACAGAAAGATTCAGATCAGGAAGATATGTTTATTCTGTGAGTAAGTGTTCTAAATGTGTCTTCCATATTGTTTATCAGTTTATAATTGAGAGGATTTCTGCACCATCAAAGAGGCTCTTTTACAGAATAATATAGTAAGGCTAAGATCCTAGTCTCAACAGATTTATAGTAGGGTCAAAATAGGGACTTTTTCCAACTATAGGAAAATAGGAGGAAAAAGGCAATTATGTTCTATGATAAATGAGCTGTTCTTAGCTGTGAAATCAGAGCATCTCCCCATTTCATGTACTCAATTTCTGCATTTTCTATTCTTTGCTCCAAGCTGTTTCTTTCATCTTGCTAATACAAGAAAATTAAAATTCTATTGAGAATATATGAGGAATTTAATCTTGAAAGAAGTGAACTACAATGCTGTATTATTATAGTACCTTGATATAAAATCAGAAAGATACTGAGCTTGAAAAAGCATAATATTGTTATCATTTAAAAACTAAGTTTATCGTGGGGAGGAAGACACATTTTGGATGACTCACTAATGGAAGTGCACTGAAGCCAGCATGTGCCTACAATGTTGACTTAATATAAGTTGTCATGATAAACCTCATGCCCGGCATGATCAATGACCCAAGCTCCAAGAAACCAAGGTGAGAACCAAGAAGTAGAACCATTTTGTTATATCCTGCATTTATTTAAGCAAACCAAATGTGTAGAGATAGGAAAATTAGAGCGTTATAATGTTTTACAAATACAGAAAGAAGACACAGAATAATAATACCCTGAAGAGAGTGCATCTGAACACAGTTCTATCATAGGAAAACACTTGCAGTGACCACATTGAAGCCACAGCCGACACATCCACCCGTCATTCTTGTTCCAACATCGTTCAAGTAGATTTAATAGATAAATCAGTGATTTGTTTTTAAACAAATAATAATAATAATAATGATTATAGTAGCCTTGAAGGGTCTGTGAGTGACTAAACTATACATACATGATGCTAGGCTTAATGTTTATTTCAATGCCGCTGTACATTATGCAGGGGGAAATAATGTCTTATTACACAATTACTGTGACATCCACTAAAATGTGAACTAGTTTGCATAGGTTAGTCCTTTGGGCAGCACGATGTTGCTCTAGTCCACCAAGGCTTAAAGATTCACAGTGTAGAGGAAAAAAAACATGAATTAAAGCATTTCTACTAAAATATATTTTAATAGCTGGTGTTAATTTGCATAACAAAAGCCAAATTATATTAATAACCTGTATCATTCTATAAGCCCCTTCATCTTAAAAACATTAAGTATTTCCATTAAACTATACGCTCTCAAAGTTAGTACAATCTTGGAAATTGATCATCAACCACAATTCTACATTTTTGAAGCAAACAGAAGCCAAGCTGTGCAATGATCCAGTTTTGTATTTTTATCACAGGTCAGAGGCCAACATTGCCACACCACACCTGTGACACACTTGGTGCTGCTTCTAAATGCTCAGCCATTCACTGTGTGGACACTGAAGAATGGCACTAGGATGCAATTTTCTCTTTTTCCTTCAAAGTCAATCATTCTTAACAGCAACTGGATTACAAAGAAGCAGATACTATGCCAACTGGATGCCATGTATCAAATGCAAAAGCATATGGAATTTCATGATTATACAGAAGTAATATGGACAACTGGGGAAAAATCTGCCCTAGGGATCCTTCCAGGCTGGTGGAGTCCAGTAGCCTAAGCATCATGAAATGATGGCCATAGAAACATCATACAACATCTTTATATATATTTTTTGATCATCAATAGTTGACAGTCAGTTGCCTGGAAAGGACCCTAGTGGGCATGGAATACTTCAAAAAGAGACTTTCCTTTTAGCATTCTTAACTTACTTTACATAGCTTCTCACTTAGCTAAAGCTTTCTCGCCTCCGTGTCTCATTACCCAAAACACCCATGCTCCAGCCACTTTCAGATTATCAGAAGTGAATAGCTAAGGTATAATGAAACTTATGAAGTGAATTTTATCTTGTGTAATGAATTCAGCCTCATAATATAATTCTTCTATCTTACAATAGGTATTTTAAGTCTCAAGCCTAAAGTTCATGTTTATGCATCCTGACTATATATAAATCCACAAAGAACTTTCCAGAAATGGATGGGAAAGGTCAGTATTTTCTATAGTTCTCAACCTTTGGAGGTAAAATACAATCCGCTACCACGTCTCATATCCATCAGGAGCATCTCAATTCCCCTGCCACAAAAATACCAATCATGTACAATAAAATATTACTATAGAATTACACAAGAAGCTTGCTGGCTCGGTTTTCCTTCCAAGACCATAGAGGATAAACAAGGGTAATCAAAAGGCACCTTTCTTTTTAATATATCTATATTATAATTTTGGTATAAACTATATCCACTTTATGTAAGGATGTGTTATTAAAGGATCACACACATTTTATCTTTTCATTAAAAACATTTCACTGGAGGTGGACACACCTGAAAAACAGATGCACCTCTTGAACTTCACTGTTTTAGAAAAGTCTGTTTCCCCACCTCCCAGACTGTTGTCAAGCTCAACAGGGGAGAGGACAAGGAAAGAAAGACTGTGGCCAACCTGCCAAAACTGCATCCGCATCACCTTCAGGCAGTGAACCTAATAGTGAGAGAGGCTCGTCCAATCTCATCCATGTTCATACTAGATGCCCCTAGAAACTGCACTTGCAAATTCCTGTGTGGTCTCTGGTGGTGGGGAAGCCTGAGAAGAGGTTGGGGCTGCGTGGGGATCTGACAACCTGATAACTATTTCAAACTGGGCTATGCTGTGGATGTATAGACAAGAACAAGAAGACGTGAAGAGTTCGTTTTGCCACAGGTTAGAAGTAGAAAGCTTTCCTAGAGAACGAGAATTAGTAAAAACAGTTGACTACAAAAACTTACAACAAAAGTCATATATCTATTCTGTTGCTCTGCTATTCTCAAGAGAGAGATGATCCATGTACAGTTTTGGTTTCAGAATCTTGTAAAAGCATATCAAACTGTTCCTTGTGCTTTTATCAGTCTGGAGAATGCATCACATTCAGAAAATCAGGTGCATGTTGTCTGTGCTTGGACATTTCACAGTCTTTAATTTGATTTTTAAAAGACATATGTTTTTAAACCCTTCTTTAGCCATCAATGTTATGTATGAGATACCTGTCGCCAAATTGGGGGGGGGGGTGCAAAGTGGAAAAATTGTTCAAGAACGTCATTTTGAAAAATGATACTGTAAAAATAGCACTTTGGTATTATACATATATGTTTCCTATATTTCTGCTGAGATGCTAGAATACCCTGACAAGCTTTAGTGGCAACGCTACTCAGTTGTGGTGGGTGTCAGGAGCACACGACATCTTATTCTCCTGCAGTCTTTACTGTAAAATAATTACTCTCTAGTTAAATTCTAAGCAGACCTGAATTCCTAGAGGCTGGAAGCAGAATCATCTCGCTATGCAAACATTATGTGAAGCTTAACATTTTAGGATTATTCCCCCAATAATTATTGACTTCTACATTCCAGGAATCTGATTTTGAAATTAGTGGATGAGAAAGACAAGGGAGCAACAAGCTGCTACTTTATGGTACTTTTCCCGATTAAAAACATCATTTCAAATCTGTTTCCTCTGGGCCTCCCATAAATGTGCTATTTCTCAAAAACATTGTACCTGTCCTACATATAGTCTGCAAATTTAATCAACAACTACAGCTTTTCATAGTCACAAGAAGGGGTTTGAGTGAAACGTAAATATTTACTTAGAGACATAATAAAATTGAGCAAGTTTATTGCCCCCACTTTTAATGCACAGAAGGTTTTTTTGCAAGAAGGTCATAAATTCATCTTGTCTTTGTTGGTTTGTGTACAAGACATCAAAACAGATATGGGGTTAATTTAATCATGACTGGCCATTTCAATACGAGAAAATCAGTCCAGCTGGGTATGTAGGGATCTGTCAAATCCCCTCAGAAAACTCTCTAGTTTTTTACCTGAATTTTTCTCTTCTCTTTTTATGTGAGTGTCCTATAGACGCAGCTTGAGTATAATAAAGCTTATTTGCTCTTTTAGTCAGATAAAATGAAACTCCAGATTTTCAAAAGTATGTGCTAACTTTTCCTAAGTGTAAATGAATGAGCATTTGTTTTTGAACTCCTGAACACTTCTATAAAAGGTATTTTACAAGATGTTTTGTTCATTTCTTTGCATATATTATATAAGGGATATATCCCCAAGGTCTATACATTTTATCACATTTTTGTAACTTTGCTTTTACAGCTTCATCACTCTAGAGTCAGGCCCTACATGAATACTACCAGAATACTGGTAGCAGGTCCAAATACATCAGAAAAACACAGAGTCACTTCGATGATGGATGTTAATTCTCCAGTGATCCTGACTATGGACTACAGGCCAGTCTTCACCACCCGTCAGCAAGGGCTGCAGCATGGCTGTAAATCCAGGCAGAGCCTGCAAGGTCTCATATTTGAAATTCAAGATAGGACAACAACTTCTTTTTGCGTGAACAACCTCTTGGGCCTAGACTTAAAATCTCTGCTGGCATCTTCATCTTCCCCCCACCCTGCATATGGTTTAGAAAGTAAGAACCAGAAGAAAGGAAAAGAAGTCTTTTCATTAACTAGTTTCAGTGGCTAGATTTCCATTCCTGGATGTGAATAACATTTTCTTAAATAAAAAACCCAATCGTCTCCATGTGGAGTGGGTGACATTTTGTTCACTGGTTGTCTCTCCTACACTTTGTAGTCACTGGCTCCTAGTAAGTTTTCTTTACTTTTGAATCAACAGCGGCATTAAGTTAATGAAAGCTGCTCAGTAAACACCTAAGTCACTTAATTGCTAGAGTAGACGTCTATTTCCTAAAGGTGTGAATCCTTCGAAACTAGAGTGCAAGGCAGCAGGAGAATCTCAAGCAACTTTTCAAAATATGGTTTTCTGATGAGCTGGCGACTAGAGCTCTGAAAGGGTTGTTAGGTTATCAGCCGCACTTTTTGCTCTATTAACAGAGATGGATGGGCAGTGCAGCTGCCTATGTTACAGAAGCTTGAACCTACGTGACATGCAACAGGGTAAAAGCTCTTAGGGAAATAATAGAGATGACCTGAAACTTTGCCCTTTGCCGTGTAGCTGTGACGTTATTTGGTCCTGACATTCTATGGAGTCAAGCGTAGACTTGGGCCCACAGAATATAAATGGAGATGAGGATACACCTTGGTACAAATGAGAAATAAATAGACCCAAGTCAGTCTAGGGAACAAGGAAATGTCTTTGTTAGAGAGAAGTTTCTAGGTCCTGAAGGCCAGCAGTCAATATGATTTTAACCAAACTGTCATTCTGCCGCTCTTGACGTTTATTACATTAGGGCAATTTTCACTTGAATTGGAAATTCCCTAATGACTCAAAAGCTAAATGGTTTTTAAATTATTGGCTGTGTTACTGAATTAAGAGAACTGGCTTCTGGTGATTCCAAAGTGACAGCTAAGAGGTTTCACAGACTTGTTACATTTAAGGGACGATCAACATCTCTATGAAAGGCTACAAAAATACATTTCCCAGAAGTGTGCATTGGCCAATCCAAGGAAACCATTAACCCGTTTAGCAGCACCAGGCCCGGGACCTAAGGATTTTGTTTACAGGAACTCCTGAAAATGCTGCTGTGCTGAGCCCAGAAGCCATTCTTTCTTCCTGCTGTGTGTGTGTCATTGTCAAAGGAAAGATAGATTATTGTAAAATAACTGCCAAGTTGTCTTAAAAGTATCTTCTATCTTTTAAAAAGGTTGGGTTTAGTATACATTAGAATAAAGCTCAAAGACAAGGAGAAAGACTTAATTAACAAACTCAATGTAATTCGCCGGGAGCATCCCTGTTTTGCCAGTTCTCTGCACTGTGCCGTACATCCAGCCGTCGTCGATAGGCTGCACGTTGACAATGTAGTCGCCGTCCCGGAAGGAGACCTCGTCTTCGTCCTGGGCGCTGTAATCGTACATGGCTCGGTAGGTCCTCTGAAAAGGAAAGGAGGGGGAGAGTCACACAATGGATACAAAATATTTTACAACTACAAACGCCCATCATGACAAACCAGCTCACAGATGACAAACTAACTATGAGGAATGTTCCCCAGTGGACTTATTTCTGGAGATCTGCAAACCAGAGCTGACCATCTATGCCAGCAGCGTCCATCTTAAGACTAGCAAAAAGGCTAGTGTTTGGGGGCCCAGGATAGGGATCTAGGAAGCCTCTAGATACAATGACTAGTCCATCAAAAAGTAAGCTCTGAAGCAGTAAAACCGATTTCCCTCAGCTTCTGATAACCCCAGAGACCTTAGATTATGTAGATTCTCCCCTTATTCCACACTCTTCAGAGAACAAAAACTGCCCTAGGGGCAAAAAGAGCCAAGTCAGTGTCAGGTCACTACCCCAGGCCCCAAGCAGAGGAAATGAATTTTCCCTAAATAGTACAAAGAATTTTTGCTTCCTCTTAAAAATATATCTTAAAAAAGAAAACTAGCTAATAGACTTATTTTGCAGGTTTCTGAATCACAGGGATAGACATTTAGTATGTAAATGTTCTGAATATTGAGGTATACATAACGAAATCCTTGTTATAATAAGGAAATTATTCACTTCCTGACTTCAAACTATGTTACAAGCTTTAGTAATCAAAACACTATGGTATTGACATAAAAACATAGATCAATGAAAACAGAACAGAGACCTCAGCAATAAACCCATGCAGATTTGGTCAATTAGTATATGAGGAAGGAGCCAAGAATACAGAGTGGGGAAAGGACAGTCTCTTCAATAAGTGGTGCTGGAAAAAGTGGACAGCCACATGCAAAAGAATGAAACTGGACCACCTTCTTACACCACATACAAAAATTAACTCAAAATACATTAAAGACTTGAATGTTAGATCTAAAAAAATAAAACTTCTAGAAAAAAAAACAAAACAAAACCATAGGCAGTAAGCTCCTTGAAACACTGGTCTTGGAAACGATCACTTGGATTTGACACCAAAAGCAAAAATAACCATGTGAAACCACATCAAACTGAAAAGTTTCTGTGCAGCAAAGGAAACCATTAACAAAATGAACCTGCCAAATGGAAGGAGGTATTTGCACATCACATGTCAGACAAAGGGTTTATAGACAGGATGTAAATTGAGTTTTACCATACTTGTCTTTATTAAAGACCAAGAATTTTGCTAATATTAACATCAGACAATCTCAAAATTAAGCGAATTCATGGGCTGAGGAAACTACATGAGGCAAAAAGAACTTTAGAGAGCTTAAAGATAACTTCCAACTGCTTAGAAGGACTGCTCATTTCTCAGTGCTCAGGCTAACGTATTTGTGCTTTATAGACTTGAAGGAAGATCACAGTTGGCTAAGACCAATCATGAAATAACAACAAGGATATTGTTCTGGGAGAGTCTTTGTATGTTTTACTGTTTACATGTTTCCACAGCGTGCCTTCCTTTCTCAGTGGTTTACCTCCATAAACTTTTCGTTTTCTTTGAAAGGATACAAAGATCCACGTTGTCATTTATCCTTCACGTGAAAATGGGCACTATTCAATGCAACTATATTCCACTTGGATTTCTCTTCTGGAGATAAAATGGGAAGAGCAGGGAAGAAGAAACACTTCAAATTGATACTTACTAGATTTGGTGAGTGCTGCATTGACCTCATGGATGAGAGGCTGGTCTGGTGCATGTACCCATAGCCTTGGGAATGGCTTTGCTGGTAGGCTCCGGGAAGGACAGGGGCTGCACATGAGCATAGACACACAAAGATTCCTCAAAATGAGACTCAAAATAGCCCTCCTGAGCCCTCAAAGGACTTCATGCTCTGCTACCCTCTTCTGAAACAAAATGCCATGTTCAGTGTCATGTGAAATTTAGATAGTGATGTTATACGTGGTCTCTTGGTTAGTATAAATTTCAGCATTTAATGACATATATAGGCAATCAGTTTAACATGCAGTTAAAATATATTAGAAATATTTGTATTACTCTACTGCAGAGGCTCTGTTCAAATGACACAAGTACAAAACAAAAATTTCCCATAACCTTTTAACAAAATCACACTTCTACTTGGCTATGTAATCCCCTTAGACATTTTCCAAAATAAAAGCAAGAAATTTTTTAAAAATTTAATTGGATTGTCAAACCAATGACAAAGTATACATGTTTTTACCAAATACTTATATAACAGATGCTCTCAATATTTCAAGACATCCAACTGAATAATACCTTTACAAAAATGACAAATATAGCATATGGTTAACACCATATGTTTGTTTAGCAGTTGATAATGAGTCTATACCCTTAAAAGATTTTATTTAGAATATATAAATTGCCAATTTTATCTTGGTTGTTAAGTCAAGACTAAGTCATCTGAATATGTTACAAAAGCCTAGCAAACCAAACCACATAATTTCATAAACGTCTTTCTACATAAAAAAAAGAAAGAAAATTGTATCATAATAGCATTCACTCACTTTTTTGCTGTTCTCACCATTAATTAGGACATTCAAATGACAAAGTTCCTGTTTTGAAGAACACTTAATTCTAGAGAAACCAACATAGAAACTAGATAAAAAAAAAAAAAAACCTACAAAATCAGTAGATGTATGCTTGAGTGAGTGTTTCTCCCTATGTATATTTAAGTACTTATAACCAGAAGCATGGGGCTGGCTATGAATGAGAGGATTTTAGTAATATGCCCTTCATTGTGTTTTGAATAGTCATATAATAATTAGTAAAATTTATATGATATAATTGCTAAAAAAAATCCATAATAGGTTGCCAGTTTTGTTCAATCAGATTGAGTATGTAATTAATCTAGGTTTCATTTATTTAGGACAGTTTTTATAATAAAAGAATAATTCTTGGGTACTGTGAATAATTAGTATTTTATAAGTGGTATGTTCATTCTAATGATATATGAGAACACCAAGTTTTAAAGACGTTTAATCATCAGAAAACTACAAATCATAAATGTGTTCTTCAAGTAATAATGATATTCGGTTGAGTGAGAATTTTTTAAAAGTTCTTGAATTAATTCATATTGCAATGTTGTTACAGTCGTGTTTATTTAATGTCTTAGATTCAGCATCAAAGAGAAATAGACAAGACTTTTACTGGGATTGTAGTACATTTTAAAGTTATCAAAGCATTAAATATCAAATACTTCAGAAAATAGCACTTTTTAACATTATCAACCCAATTTAAATATTTAATGTCAAGAGACGTCAGGAATATTGTCAAAATTCACTGATGAAGAGAAAATAATGAAATCCCTAAAAATATCTAAGCCCACTTAATTAGCTGAGGAAAAGAGCCTTTTCTGTGTGTTGGGAGCATGGACCATTCACTTCTCCCCCCCTCCATTCTCAACAAATATTGACTGAGTGAGTTAATGTGTGCACAGGCCTTACTACATTGCCTGTCGCTTAGTAAGCCTCCATAAATTTTAACAACTGTCACTGTCCACTATGCTCAAGGCATGCCAGGGATCAAAGAAGAGGGGTGACAAAAACGATTGCCCTCCTCGAGCAATAATGGCCCTGGACATCTGCCCTTTACCCAGCTGAAGAAATGGCTCTGAATACTTAGGGCATTTCCAGTTAAATATGTAAGTCAAGGACATCAATTGCGCACCCCAGACTGGCAGCCCTGAACTGGTTTTCTTCAGCCATGTACACAACTCATTGCTTCATTAACTATTATTTTATTTGTAAACAATTCATTTCTTCATTAATTATTATTTTAATCTATTTGTAAATTCTAACGGTTAAATTTAAAGACCCCAAACATGGGCACCTGGGTGGCTCAGTGGTTGAGCATCTGCCTTTGGCTCAGGTCATGATCCCAGGGTCCTGGGATCAAATCCCACATCGGGCTCCTCGCAGGGAGCCTGCTTTTCCCTCTACCAATGTCTCTGCCTCTCTGTGTCTCTCATGAAAAAATAATTTAAAAATCTTAAAAAAAAAAAAAAGCCTACACACCTACCTAAAATTAAAAAAAAACAAAACATTGAATCCTTTGTTACACTAACAAACCGTGACCTTCACATTTTGATATACAGTTAAGCATGGCTGTCTTAAAATATTTTGTTGAAAAACTACCAGGAAAAGACAATGAAAACTATTTTTAGACATGCTCTCTCATATGCTGTGATCCATTTACATGTACATAGTCTGTAGGTCATAATCCCAAGACTGACAATTCGAGAATGTTGTTGAACAGCGTTCTCTAATTGTGGCCTTCAGAAACCAAGTATATTCACACCTGTTTAACTGCTCAAATCTGACCTTCAAAGAGAACTTGTAGCTATTGTCAAATACAGCAGGAAAAAAAAAAGTGATGTATTTGCCCTAAATCTGTGTAGGTTGGAGAGAGAGCAGGGGAGAGTTTAGAAGGAGGAACCTTGGGATAAATATAATCTATCTTGTTCTTATGGTTTCTTTTCATGTCTTTATTGATTATTTCCATTTCTCTCTCCAGCTGCATTACCTAATGCAAGTTCCTTCAGGGCTATCAAACCTTGTTATCTACCTTATACCTGATATAATAAAAGAGTTTTTAGGAAGCTCTTATTAGAGCTACGAAAAACATAACTGAGAGCCCAGAGGACTCATCTTACTAAAAGCAAATGCCAATTTGAAAAAGAGGCACAGACATTGCTTTTTTATTATTGTTCTGCTACATGATTTCTTTGTTAAGGTAAAATAAGCATAGGAAATTTAAAACAATGGCTTTGGAAATTGGGTTTATTAAGAATTTGGGAGAAAGATTGTTATTCCATGTGAGTATGACATTTCTTCCACAAAAATAGAGAACTCAAAAGGCTTTGCAAAAGCAAGACGTTAAGCTAATTTTGCAACAAACAAGGACTTCTTATCAGAGAAAAACACAGTGTCCCTCTTCCTTGAACCAGTGGTCAGATTCCACCAGCACTGATACAGATGGATGATGGTTCCATGATGGTCTTCCAATACAAGAGTCTTGAGATTGAGAGTTTTTTAATGCAATAGCATAAAAGTCATAAAACAATAGCTTTCAGGGCACCTGAGTGGCTCAGTTAGTTAAGCTCAGGTTTCAGCTCATGTCATGATCTCGTGGTCATGAGATAGAACCCCATGCTGAGGCTCCATGCTGAGCTTGGAGCCTATCTGAGATTCTTCTCGCTTTCCTCTCCCTTGGTGCTCCTGCTACCTGTTTGCACATGCTCGCTCACTTTCTCTCCAAAAAAAAGTTTTAAAAATTGAAAAAAAAAATAGACATTACCCTAAGACAACAATAAAACACACAAGTGTGACTCAATTTTCATTTCACATTGGTAAGCTATATTGACCAGAGATGTGGAAACTCACTAAAACCCTGAGGATTTCAGGCTCTCCCATTGTATTTACAAAACCAAAATCTCTCTTTTAGTGCATCATAAAGTTCTCCCATGAACAGCCAATACTGATATTTTCTATTTAATGTTCTCCTTTCAATGGAAGGAGATAAAACCAAGACAGAGAAGTATGTAGACATGAAGATCATAAAACAGAAGGTGAAAATGGAAGAAGAAACATTTTTTGGAGGCTTCATAAATCTGAAACTGGAAAAATAAGGAAATATGTGTACACTTGCATGATAGAGGTTATGAACTAAAGCTATGCACCCACAATAATAAGAGGAGAAAAATAATCAAAAAGAAGCCAGCCCACCGTGGGAGGTGCCCTTTTACGTAAAAGAGGAGGATTATGGAAGTGTCTTTGGTATGCATGGTGCTTTCCATGTTGCCAGGTAGTTGTCAGAAAAATTCTCTAAAATAAGTATCAATCCCACATTAGAGAAGAAAATACAGAGGCTGGAAGGTTAAGCAGGAAGGCAGCAGAACAATGGCCTCTGCATAGTAACACCATGACAAAGATCTGATAGCCTGAAAGATGAGGTGGAGGCTTTGAAACTCTTGCAATGAGAGTAACATAATAGTAGATAGCCAAGTGCAAAAATAAAAATAAAAGTTGTCTTATTGATGTCTTAGCCCATTAGGGTTGGTATAAAAAAATACCATAGACTGGGTGGCTTAAACAACAAATTATTTCTTGCTCTCTGGAGACTAGGAAGTCCAAGGTCAAGACGCTGGCAGATTCGGTGTCTGATGAGGATCCCTTTCCTGGTTCATTGATACACTGCTTCCTTTTCCTGAGTCCTTAAATGGCAGCCAGGGATGAGGGAGCTCTCTAGGATGTCTCTTATAAGGGCACTAAATCCACCCTCTTGAACCTCACCTCACAAAGGCCACACAATCCCAATACCATCACACTGGGGGTTAGGAGTTTGACATGTGAATTTGAGAGGGACACAAGCATTCAGTCTGTAACAATTGGCTAACTATAAATGTAATACAGAGAAAATAATTTGGGAGTTTCTCTCATAGGCTTACTTTAAAAAAAAAAATCAGGACAAGAGAAAAATTACCCTTCAGAAGCTTTCCAATAAAGAATATATGATGCAATGACATTACTGTCATATTTTCTTAAGAGTTGACTACAGTTTTATCAGCTACTGTGTGTCAAAGAAGTTAATGAGTTGTGGGGTTCTTTTGTTTTTTGTTTTTTTAGGACAAAAAATATCAATTTGGACAATCACAGGTGAATTGCTAAAAATGAATGAAGATATGACTATAATTGAGAAAGTATGAAGAGACACCGGTTTTGAGGTAAATATTAAATAGCAAGCTAAACCCTTAATCTCATCTAGGCCACGAGCAAGGTGGTTGAATTCATCGGTCATAAAATAGGTCCATGATGTGGCCCCAAGTGAGTGCTAAATCCACACTTATGCTGAATCTAGCAGCAAGATGATTTTTTTTTTAATCTGATAGAATTCTGAGCACTACAGAAAATTCTCCTTCTCCACAGCAGACAGAAACAAGCCAGATTGCCTCCAGGTTTTAGTTTGTTGGTTTTTAATTATAAGCTGTGAAGAGACAAGTGCCTAAGAAACTGGCTTGCTGCATAATAAACTATGAATAAACAGACTTTAACATAAAAATGAGATAATCTACAGTTGAGTTGAAACCACCAAGTTTTAAAGACATGCATAATCATCACTGCGATATAAAACAAGGGTTCAAACTTTGGAAATCATATGTAAAAATAAAAGCGATCATTACTACTTCATGTGTTAAATTTCCAGCTCTCGCAGGGGCCAGAATGTAGGGGAAGGAAATGGGAAATGAGACAGAGGGAGAGTCAGTTACTTGGTGAGTTTTCACTGTGGTTGCATATGGAACTCGCCTGGGATCTTTTAAAACCATGTCATGTCTAGGTGCCCCAGATCAATTAAATCAGAATCTCCAGGGTGGCAGCAGAAGGCACTGAACATTGGTGTCTTATTAGTTAAGGCTTCCAAGTGATTTAAATGGGCCTCCATGGTGAAGAACCACTGAGCTACAACCATCAGCTTCCATCTTCCCAACCCAACACAAATTTAGAGGTTCATGTGACCCTATGCATATGCCATTCCCAAATTCCCTCTCTCCCCCTGAAATGGACTGAATATTTGTGTTCCCCGCCTCTAAAATCCATATGCTGAAATCCAAACCCCCAGGCTGATGGTATTGGGAGGTGTGGCCTTGGGAGGTGATTAGGTCATGAGAGTGGAGCTTTATGAATGGAATTAGTGCCCTCCTGGTAGCTAGCTAGGTCTCTTTCCATCATGTGAGGGCACAAGACAGCGTTCTGCAACCTAGGAAGAGGACCCTCACCAGACGGTGCTGGCATCCTGATCTCCGGCTTCCAGCTTCCAGAACTGTGAGAAATAAATTTCTGTTGTTTGTAAGCTATCCAGTCTATGGTATTGTTACAGCTGCAGGAATGAGCTAAAACACCTATCTCCCCCATGACTTGTTGTAGTTGTGGAGGTAAAGGTTTAAGCCCAGCCTCAAGAAGCAACCAGGGATTGTGGGAGGAAATCTGAGCAAGAAGAAGCTGACAGGAGAGTAATTCAGCTGCTAACATGCAGCACTTATGGTAAGGGAGGCACCAGGAGGAACCCCCAGGAATGGCAAACCAGGGAGGCCAACCCCACTTCCTGGGGGCTGACCAGAACAGGACCGGGTTACCATCTCAGAGGGAAGGGAGGTGGGGCATGCAGCCAAAATAAATGTCTTTACAGATTCAAAAATTATCCCTCAAGCCAAGGCTAGGTCCCTACCAATTTTTTCCTTCTAGACTCCAGTGCCATCTTTAATTTTCTATTCTTAGATAAGTGTTATCACTCAAAGGTATTACAAACCTCCTTTTGGAAAATTCAATATGTGTGAAAATCTTTAATTACCTGGGTATGTTTCCCTGTGAAACTTGATGGGGGGAAAGATGTTATCATAGGGCTCTGCTTCCCAAGGAATATAAAAATATGCATATAATAAAATGTGAATAAATGAAATGCTTACAAGTAAGAAGACTGCTTCGGTTTGCTCAGGACTCCCTCAGTTGCAGCAGAGAAAGTTCTCCCCAGGCACCTCCTGGGTCTCAGGCCAATCGGCATGGCTCGTCCCCCTACTTACAACGTGCCAGTCCTGTGCGTGTGCATGTCACATGCATCAGCTGGTAAAATCGTCACCACTTTACAGATGGCAAAGTGCCCATTTTACAGATGGAGAATCTGAGGGTTACAGAGATTCAGTAACTTGGTACAGAATATCACAGGCACGTGGAGTTCGTATTTAAATGCCAACGGTTTGACTCTAGAACCCAAATGCTTGACTATATGACACCAAAATGATATGGAAGAAATGACAAGACAAAAAAAAAATAAATAAAATAAAATAAAATAAAAAAAGAAATGACAAGACAGCATAAGATCAATTTGCAAATAAACACTGTGAAGTCAGAAATGTGAAAGAGGGCTCTGTGGTCTGGAGAGCAGAGTAGCTTCTAGTACTGAGGGCTTAATGTGAAGCTGGAAGACCTGCAGTTGACCGTGCACCTGCGACGGGCAAATAGGAGTGAGAGGAAGGGAAAGGCCAGAGAAAAAGAGGTTTAATGCATGGAGAGATGTGTGGATCAGTTTTGTTCTGCTCACAGGGGTGACTCGTGCTCTCACTGACTTCTCTGTGGTACCCTTCTGTGGGGTCTAAATGCCACAAGAAGTTCAGGTGAATTGTGGCTGATGAGGTGTGCTAGGACATCTCTGGAAGAAATTACAATGAGAATAATTGTAATTATTGAGAATGAAGAGGATCATTCACTTTTGGAAAAGCCAGCTCAAATCATAGAGAATAGCATTGTTTCTGAAGTAATGGCTTTCACATTTCTTTTAAGGGTCATTTTGGCATCTGATAAGTCTCTGGACTGTGTGTGTGTGTGTGTGTGTGTGTGTGTGTGTGTGAGATCTTTGTTTCTTCTTTTCTTTGTCACTAGTAGCCTATTTTACCCAGGGCAATTGTCACTCAGTCACCTTATCCTGTATGAATAGTTTCAAGTCCGTGTTCAAGCCACATTTCCTAATAAGACGTCAACCACTCTCCCACTGAGCAAGGGAGACCCCCATCATGAAGCCACCTGATGATTTGCAAAATCCTTCTGTAGGACACTGCTTGCAAAATGTGACTTCCAGTCAGCATCAGAAGAGTGACAAGCTCTACAGACATGCTAAGAATATAGTTGCAAATATAATTAAGTCCAGAACAGTGTTTAACCATTTCCTCTCTAAATTTAAATAATAGATTTATAGGGATCCCTGGGTGGCACAGCGGTTTGGCGCCTGCCTTTGGCCCAGGGCGCGATCCTGGAGACCCGGGATCGAATCCCACGTCGGGCTCTCAGTGCATGGAGCCTGCTTCTCCCTCTGCGTATGTCTCAGCCTCTCTCTCTCTCTCTGTGTGTGTGACTATCATAAATAAATAAAAATTAAAAAAATAATAATAGATTTATAATGTTGCTTTATTCAAATATAAATTGGAAATTTAAAGATTCATAATTACCTATTAACTGTAAAAGGAAACGTCTACATTATGTACTTTTTAAAATTATGCATATGTAAAATTAAACTGACCATTTCATTTACATATTTGGCTTAGCTGCCCCAAGTAAAAATTTCTAAAATACTGTTTTGAGGTTCTGCTGTTCCTAAATATTGAAAAAAAGAAGACAAAATTCGTTATTTTTTAAATTATCAGCCAGTTAAACTTAGTCTTACGAGCCCAGAGAAGCAGTATGTTTTGATTTCAAAGTTAACTGGTTTTCATCTAGAAAAAATAAGTCCGTGAATGTTCTCTGGCAGAACTGAACCAAGACATACTGTGGTTTGAACAGAACTAGAGAGATTTAGAGTTAAGAATATCTACTATTTTGCCTCAGAATAATCTAGCCAATTTACTCTTACACTGAGATTTAAATATCAACTTGTATATTATTTTTCTCAGATTTGTTTCTCATTTTTAGCTACCCGATCCAGAATAAACTCCTCAACTTGTAACTGTAACACAAAACCACAGATATAAGCAGGATTGTCACTGAAGAAAAAGGAAATAATTTTCTCCCCAAATTACAGAGTCTTTAATAATGTTCTCATGGCACAAAATCCATGAGGTGTATATCTGTATCTACCCATGCACATGCATGCCATATCTAAAATAAAGCAAAAAAATGAAAATAAAGGGGGGAAGCCCCCGTGGCTCAGAGGTTTAGTGCCGCCTTTGGCCCAGGGCATGATCCTGGAGACCTGGGATCAAGTCCTGCGTCGGGCTCCCTGCGTGGAGCCTGCTTCTCCCTCTGCCTGTGTCTCTGCCTCTCTCTCTGTATCTCATGAATAAATAAAATCTTTTTAAAAAAATGAAAATAAAGGAATGCACAGTTTGGAGATGTGTATGTGTGTGTGTGTGTGTGTCATTTTTTGACAAGAAATATGTAATGTGAGGCAGTTCTTTGATAAGATGAAAGCAATAAAGAACCTAAGGGGAACAGGGACATGAGGATGCTGTTTCCACTTAGGTAAACCATAGCACTGAATCTAGCTTTTGGACACAAATTATGCCATGACTTAAAAGTTAGTTCATAGCAAATCCCAATTTTCCTCAGTGAACATTCCCACCAATATTGTGTAAGTCAATCTCATGCAGAAAGATACATTATTCAAGTACAATGAAAGACTCATTATGCTATCATAGAGGATATTTTAGAAATACTTATTGGATAAATATACATAACATTTTTTCCTAACATTTTTAAAGAGTTAAAAAACAGATTATGTGTTTGGTTTATTTCTGCACTAATCAATTCAAATATTGGCTCTTAGGAAATACCACCAATCCACAAGTAGTTTTCAAATACGGTTTTACATTAGATGACTTTAGCAACAAGCCACAGTAAATATCATATACAGACACATCTCAATAATGGTAACACTTCTGAACGAGCGAGTATACTTTTTTTCAACCACCAGACATATATGAAACTGAAGCAATGTGTCCCTGACATGATTTGAAGATAGGAAAATGTGGGGAAAGGACTATAAAGGATTCTCTGGGTCTTCCAGAGCCCAAGCTTCAGTTTAAGATGAGAGGCTGGGGCTGAAGAAACAGGCAGGTGTAAGAGTCACAGTCAGGTAGGGAGATGAACAACAGGTCATTGGTTAAAGACTCGTAGACAGGATCTAGGTGTCTGACAGACTAGTAAATCAGTTCAGTACACATGCATCGGGGAAATCTTACGATAAAGATCAAAAACCAGAATGTCTGAAAAAAATGTGGCATGGGCGGACCGGAAATATGTTTGGAACAAGATTAGGCCCTAGGGATCTGGGCCACAAGATCTGGCCACAAGAGGAGAATCACACAACAAAGAGCTCCGGAAACAGAAGATAATGACCAAACAAAATGCAGAAACTCAATACATCCCCCAGCTGCATCAGCCTGTGGAAATTTTAAGTAGTTCCTATAAAACTCAGGATCCAATCCCCATGACCTACTAGCCTGAGGCTTGGGGCAGGAGGATGTGGGGCACCTGGATGAAATAGGAAGTCGGGGAGAGCAAGGAAATTCATGACTACAAAGGTAACATTATGATGTTTTATATCTAAGACAGACACGTAAATATGTATGTATACTTGGTCTATTATCCAATTTGGACATAAAATCTGATCCATAAATACCAAAACTGACTGTTTCCATTTTCATTACTAATGTTCAACAAGATGGAAAATCTACTCTCTCCCTCTCCATGTGCATCACTTTACCTTACAAAGCTCTTCCAAAGTTTTCCCCCTCGACGCATATGCCACATCTATCTCCTTCCCACTGATCAAATCTTCTCTTTTCCCCAATCAACTCTGCTTCACAGGAAATATATTTTTAATGTTTTATTGTTTGCTACTCGAAGTGTCAGATGTTTCTCCTTCATACACATATGGAACCCTTTGATTTAATTTTGGCATATCAATGAAAGACACATGTGCATCTTGGAACAAATGCTAGTCATTAGTATTTGATCCTTTTCCCAACTTCACACTCAGGAAAGGAAACTTGCAACGTTTCTTTCATTCTCAGTCTAATGATATCAGGAATATGAGTTTCTCTAAGGACTTCAAGTTCAATCAGAATCCTGAACCTTTCCCTTGGGAGTGCAACAGAACTAACTAAAGGTTTCTAACAGTGTGTGCTTTTTTTAACAGGTGAAGAGTACTAGCTAGATGGCCAAAGATGATCATGTAATCCCCAACAATAAAATTTTACATTATAAAAAACTCGTTTATTTTCCTATAGTCTAGTTTCATCACAGAAATTTATATGGGAAATTTATCACAGAATTATCTCAACATCAATTCTTTAAATCTTCCTACACTTAAGAGCAGGCACTAAAACATCATTTTTTGATGAGTATTGTACATTTTCAAATTCAGATTGGAAACAACACTCGAATACAGCAGGAAAATAATACAACTGAAAGTTTCTTGTTGTAGGTATTTTCTTTGCAGAAGTTGGCCTGTAAAGGAGCTCAGTTTTTTTCAGAGGGTTGCGGTTGCCAATCAGTAATCAGAAAACAGAAGTAGTGACTCCAATAGAAATACTGGCACAATTATATTAAATGAAGGTGAAGAGTTCAAAATCAGGAATGTATTTTCTTGTTGGTTGTCCCGATTATCTAATTTTAAAACTATGCTCACCATTAAAACCAGTAATGCTGAATTTGGATCAGAATGCCATCTGTAAACCATAAAACATAAATCCTCCACGGGCAAAGAGAATTAACAGAAAAAATAATGCAAAGGATTACTGAGCAAAGAATTGTGATTCTATGGACACTATTCATATTAAAGATTTCAAAACACTGCTGTTGGATGCATATCCATCACTTTCAAACATAAATCCTCAATGGGCAAAGAGAATCAACAGAAAAAATAATGCAAAGGATTGCTAAGCAAAGAATTGTGATTCTATGAACACTGTTCATATTAAAGATTTCAAAACACTGCTGGTTGAATGCATATCCATCACTTTCAAAATATATTAATAGTTTATTATTGTGCCTGCATTTGATATTTCTGTTCTCAATTTAATGGCAAATTGAAATTTTATTGATGGCTGTCATCCCTTGGAACTGAGGGCACATTCTGTGGTCTTCACTATGTCTAGGAATGTGATGACTTATCCTTGCACTTTGTCTCCTTCCATTCACCATTTTTGGAATGGTGAATTCCATTTTTTTGTGGAGCATTTGTGACAACATGGATGAACCTAGAGGACTAAGTAAAATAAGCCAATGATAGAAGGACAAATACTGCATGATTCTACTAATACGAGGTGTCTCAAATAGTCAGACTCACAGAGCAGAGAACAGAATGGCAGTTGCCAAGGACAGGAGAAGAAAATGGGAAATTGTTGCTCAGTGGGTATAAAGCTTCAATTATGCAAAATGAATGAGTTCTAAGAGATCTGCTGTACAACATAGTACCTATAGATAACAATGCAGTACTATGTACTGTAAAATATGTTAAGAGAATAGCTCTCATGGTAAGTGTTCTTATCACACACACACACACACACACACACACACACACACAAAAGGAAAGTTTTAAAGGTGGTGGATATGTTTTGTACCTTGCTTGTAGTGATGGTATCATGGGTATATACATATGTGCAAACTCATCAAAACTTAGACATTAACTAGTACAAATTTTGCATATCAACTATACTTCAATAAAGCTTTAAAAAGAGTTATAGTGGAAAATAGGCAGGATAAGGAGATAGGGAGTTATGGGTGTATGTGGGCTGGAGCTTTCTAGGTAGAGTAGTCAAGGAAAGCATTTCTGATTAGTTGAGATTTAATCAGAGACCTGAAGAAGGAGAGGCAAGCCACACGAAGCACTGGGGAGTATTCCAGGCAAAGGGATCCGTGATTGCAAGGAGCCCACGGTGAGAGAATACCTAATGTGCTAAAACAGCCTGGAGGTCCATGTGGCTGCAGCAGACAGTCTGATAGAAGATAAAACTGGAGATATGCCCAAGCACCAGACCATGTAACACCTGTAGTCCGTGGATCTTGGTTTTTAATCAAAATGTGAGTGGAACCATTAGAGAATTCTGAGTAAGCAAGTAATGAGATCTGAAGCAAGTTTTTAAAGGATCACTGACAGCTTGTCAGAGGCCAGATGAAGGGGGCAAGAGTGGGATGAAAAAGACCAGGAGCCCATTTCTGAGATCTTGAAGAGATGGGATGGGATTTTCTCAAGGTTCACTGGAACTGGTGAGGAGTGGCTGGACTTAGGACAGATCTGCAGTGAATGGGGCCAGCAGGCTTACTGATGGATTGAAAGTGAGGTATGAGAGGAAAAAAGGTGATAAGGATGTCACCGGTTTTGTTAGAGTTTGTTCTGAATGATTGTGTCACCAACTGAGATAATGAACAAAGACGAGAACAGATTTTGTTTGGGAAGACAGGAAAAAAGACACTGGTTCCAAACGTGAGATTTGAGATGCCTGTTAAACATCCAGCGGTGGGCTATTCCGCCTGGAGTCTGGAAGTCGTGAGAGTAGGAAGGTGCTATGATTTTGGTGTTTCTGCTCTTCTACATCAGTGAAGAATGTCAACAATAAGAGACATTGTGATGTTTGAAATAAAAATCCACAAGGCTGTCTCTACAGCATGAACCTCTCTACAAGACTGTGCAGAAGTGATGCCCATGGCATCAGTTCTCTTGGCAGAATGTAAATCATCCAATGCAGGCTAGATCCTTAGACAAGCTCCCAGAGTGGATTAAACTTCCAAGTCAGAGACTCAATTACCTCCTAGTCTGGAGAATTGGCCCTCTACCTAGCCTCTAAATCTCCTGCAGGACAGAACCCAAGCAGAGGGCCCAGAAATGATACTCAGTTTTACCCTGTGGCTGAAGTGACCGCGGCTCAGCACTCCCCACACTTGGGTCTGGTCTTTAGCCCATCTCCGGGACATGCGGCCCCTGTGCTGAAGATGTGCCAGAGGACACCAAGTTTCCAATGTGCTCTGTTCTCTCATATGCTACTTTTCGGCCGAAAACACTCCTTTTCCATTTCCCCACCTGGCTGATTCTAACTCTGGGTGTCACTCCATCACAAAGCCTCCTTGAGCGCAATGGGTTCATTCATCTGCCTCTCACACCAGAGTATGAGTTCTTCAAGGACAATAACTATATCTTTATTTTCTTTAATTCTAGCATCTCGCACATATAGGAGATGAATGTTTGGTGAATGAACAGATGGAGTTACAGCTGCCTTTAAAGCACCCTTAGGTTTTGAATGAATGGATGGAGTCGTGGGTGCCTTTAAATCACCCATAGCGGGAGGCCTGGGTGGCTCAGCAGTTTAGCACCTGCCTTCAGCCCAGGTGTGATCCTGGAGTCCCAGGATCGAGTCCCACATCAGGCTCCTGGCATGGAGCCTGCTTCTCCCTCTGCCTGTGTCTCAGCCTCTCTCTCTCTCTCTCTCTCTCTCTCTCTCTCTCTCCTCCTCTCTCATAAATAAATAAAATATTTTTAAAAATAAAAAAATAAAACACCCATAGGTTTAGGGCAATTGGCTCCCTAACTGGTGCACTGCCCTCTTGGTACACCTAAAGACAATCTACTGAGAGTTCCAGGAGGTACTGAAGCATCTCTTGCAACTTAACCCTCAACAGCAGGGAAATAACCCAATAGTAAATGGCCTCTCTCTGGGACTTAGCACATTTCTCCATATAAAATCCTAATCTAGGGATCCCTGGTTGGCGCAGCGGTTTGGCGCCTGCCTTTGGCCCAGAGCGCGATACTGGAGACCCGGGATCGAATCCCACGTTGGGCTCCAGGTGCATGGAGTCTGCTTCTCCTTCTGCCTGTGTCTCTGCCTCTCTCTCTCTCTCTCTCTCTCTCTGTGTGTGTGTGTGACTATCATAAATAATAAATTAAAAAAAATTAAAATCCTAATCTAAATCTTTAAAAAAAATCAACAAAATTTGGAGGGAAAAAAATGACATTTCTAAAGGACAGGAGCTGCAATGCTATCAGCATAGGTCCTGCTTGGGCTGTCACAGAATTCCGAAGCTTGTTTTCCACCAGTTAAGGCATGAACCAGGTCATTCCAGTATGATTCTTTCACAACAAAATGGAAACATTCACAGCGTTGGAAAACCTAAAGTGTCTATTTTTTAAAAGTGCATCTGCTTTTCCTTCCCCATTACACTCTCAAACCCTTCTATGCTCCAGAAGGATGCAGAAACACTAAATACCTGAAGCTGAATGGAATGCAAGTTCACATTAAGAAGAGTAAATGCTGGGCAAGATTGCAAACACACAGAAATACTAGAGACACAGGCTACTGTGAGTTAGGGGAAACCAAAGAAATACAAAGTCATATCAGAAAGCAAAGAGATGTTGCAGCCAAGTGAACTGAAGACAAAACACAAAGATCAAAGAAAACCTCGCAGTGAAATAAGCAGAAACCATAAGGAGTATTGCCACTCAAGGAACCGTGTGTCAAATGAAAAGAAGTTAACCTAATCTGATACCAAAAGGCAATAAAGATAATTTCAAATAATACTATTCAAGAATCAAAACAAAATTAGATCAAGTTTAAATAAAAGCCTCCTTTATTGAATCAAAGTAACACAGTAGAGATGTAAAATGAAAATCCTTTGGTAACTTAATACCTAGGAAAGTAGACTGAAAAGTAAGAAAGCCCAAAATAATCACATAAGAAAACGAAAATATTCAGCAATCAAAGCAAGATAGGAAAATATCCTGAGAAACACATAACGAAAACAATGATAAAAAAAACTGAAAGGAGAGGGCCTCTATGCTAATGCTCATGAAAACCAAATGTGAATGATGAAAACAGGATACTTTTACCTCAAGGAAACAGCCAATTGTTTAACCCTTTGTCCCAAGAATCAGAATTTCCCCTGACTCATAAGAAGGACTCCAAAATTATGACTCTCCTAACTGTCCAGCCACTTAATTCACAAAGTAGAATGGATCACATTTAGAGTAGAAACAGAGTCTCATACCTGGGGGGGGGGGGGGGGGGTATTTACGTTTATAGCACTTAGTTTAGGAAATGTAAAATATCTTAGAAAGCTTTTTGTTCTAGATCCTTCTTGTTACAGATGAGGACATTTTGCCTAATAATATTAGATGACCTCCAGAGAATGCATACCATGTGAGAGAGAGCTAGGGTGAAGTCCAAAGTCTTGTCCTGTGGCACAACACTGTGTCAACTGCCGTGCAGCTTGGCCACACACACCCCCGAGACAGCAGGGAGATAACCCAATACTAAAGGGTGTCTCTCTGGGACTTGGCACATTTCATCATATAAAATCCTAATCTAGATCTTTAAAAAAAAAATCAACAAAATCTGAAGGAAAAAATGGCATTTTTAAATACTTACATTCTCTTTTTTCTTCATCTTACCACTAACCAGGATTGTTTTAGAATTCTTTTCAATTTCTAGAATGGTATTTAAACTAATACATATGATTTACTAAAGACACTAAAGGTTTTCATCAAATAGTCATCAAGACCATAAAAGTTTCTTCCTTCTATGGAGTCAATCAGCACCACTTACCAGGGCCCAGCATGGTACACATTTCAAAGGGGACCCTAAATTTCAAAGCACTGGGAAGTCATGGATACTACTCCTAACCTTCTCCTTCAGGAAAACAAAACAAAGCATAACACTGGGAATGTTTCCATTTTAGGTCTTTCTTTTTTTTCTTTTTTTTTTCCTTTTTCCCAGCTATGCTTTAATGTCCCTGAAACATATCGAAAGACCATCAAAACAAAAATGGAAGAATTTCCTTGAAAACCTTCCACAACGGACTTTCACTTAAAAAAATAATTATACTATACATTTTTATATATGCAGCTCTAGTTTTTAAGATATTAGTTTGTTGTACATCTGAAACTCATACCATGTTATATGTCAATTATACTTCAATTTTTTAAAAATGAGCAGAAAAAAATATTCATTTGGCCATTTCATGCATTCTCCAAATATTTGCTGGAGCATTTATTCTAAGGGTTGGAGATAGAGTGGTGAATAAAAGAGCCAATATCTCTGCTCTTGTAGGGCTTCTATTCCAGCGAGGCAGCGATAGACGAACAAATAAACAAATAGATGTATAGTATCTCAGGTGATGTCAAGTGCTAATGGAGGAAAAAAAAGGAGGGTAAAGGATCAAACAGTAAAGGAAAGAAAGGGTGCTCCTTTATCTCTGGTCATTCAAGAGGGTCTCTGATAAAATGATACCTGAGCAGAATCATGAAGAAAAGTGGGACTAGGCAAAAGCAAATACAGGGATGAGAAGGAATGTTCTCGGTTGGGAGGCAGTGAAGTACAAAGGCCCAGAGGGGGAGCTTGCTTGGAAGGTCTGAGTAAAGCAGGGAATCTGGACAAAGAATGGGAGGAAATGAGCTTCGGGTAGCAGCCAAGGCCCAGAGCAGTTGAGGGCTTGGTAGGCAATGGTGAGGATTTGGGTTATATTCAGAATAAAATGGTAGCAGAAGAATGCCATGATCCAACTCATGTTTCAGAAAGATCCTTCTGGCTGCCAGGTGAAGAGTAGAGCAGGGCAGAGGGTCGGCGGTGTGGGGTGGCAAGAGCAGAAGCAAGAAACCAGTCCTACTTCTACTGGAGGCTACTGTGATGACCCAGGGCAGAGGGACAACCAAGCGGTCGGATTCTGGATACATTTTTCCTGGTAGAGCTAACAAGATTTGCTAATGGACTAGAGGTGGGTGTGAGTGGAGGACAGGAGCTGAGGATAACCCCACAGAATTGGACCTCACCCCCTGGACAGCTGCAGGTGCCACTTAGCAAACTGGGAACCTGAGAAAGAATGGTTTCTTTTGGAGGGGGGTGCATATATTGTTTTGCACATATTAGGTTTGGTATGTCACTCGTCATCTGAATGCAGACATAAGGTGCCAAATGATAGAATGTACCTTGCTTCCCTTAAAATAAATAGAATTAGGAGCATATTACCATATATTCCAAAATGTTTTCAAATCAATGCAGATATCCTGTGAGTACACCATCTCTTCGATGTACATTATATCACCTACTAACATATCTTTACTTTTGCTTTATATCTATTTTCCAAAATAGGGAATGTCACTAAAAGCAGAGCATCTTGGCCCTATAACAGGGGGCTGAAGATGGCAAGGCATTTTTTTAAAAGATTTTATTTATTTATTTATTTATTTATTTATTTATTTATTTATTTGAGAGGGATGGGGAGAGAAAAAGAGGGCACCAGAGCTAAGGGAGAAAGAAGCAGACTCCCCATCTAGCAGGGAGCCTTACATGGGGCTCCATCCCAGGACGCCAGGATTATGACCTGAGCCAAAGGCAGAAACCGACTGAGCCACTCAGGTGCCCTATGACAAGGCATTTTTAAAGGCATTTTATAAGACATTATTCAAGCTACTGAGACACCCCTTCCTGCCAGAAATCTTCCCACCCCCACCCTGCCACCTTCCATGGAGTCTGAAAAAATGTAATTATTCCTTCCCAACTATGTGTTATCCTTACTCATATTCTGGATTAATGTAAGAATATTTATGCATACCATCTTTCAATGGAGATGTTTTTTCATTCAGTTTGGCATAGCATAGTGTCCTTTTGTTAGAAATAATTAGAAAAATGAAGGAGTGGCTTGGGAAGAGAAGGAAGAAAGAAACTGACACAGTGGGTTTTCTCAGTGCAGTCCTGGCCATGGAGAATGGAGACAGTGGGCAGGTGCAGGGGAACTAGACACATCTGGGGGAGGGGTCTGGATTCTCCTCTTCTATGCAGGTTCATCCCGGACCTCATCAATGCCTCCCACAGCAGTCTCCTGTGTAGCCTTCCCTCTGAACTCAGATTGCCTACTCGACACTGACACACTATCTCACTGCTCTAGAACAGACATATTCTTCTCCCAAAGCCTCATTGGCCTAATTAACATCTTTTAGCATTGGCATTTCAGCTCAAATCTTCCTTCCCTGGAAAGGCTTCTCTGACATCAAGGCCAGATGGAGTTCCTCTGTTATACATATCTTGTAGCCCTCATGCTCTCCCATCATAGCATGTACTCTGTTCTTAATTATATATTAGTTGGGTCAGTATCTGTTTAATGTCAGTGTCCCCCACCAAACTCAGCCCCTTAGAGCAGATGTACATCTCTTTCGCTCACTGCTCTATGCATTGCCAGATCCCGGCTCTTGGCTGGTGTACAAAGAACATTCAATAAACATTTGGTGAGTAAATGAATGAATGCTGTGTTGGGTGTACAGACACAAAGTAGAAGGGTCATTGCTGAAGCAAATCTCTAATGTACACTGCGTCAAATCCAAAATGCTGGACTGAGTAAAGTTGATGAAGATGGACTGAAATGTAGTCTTATATTTGCTTTGGGTTTTATTCATCTCATCAAGCACTGACATTCTTCTGTACCTCCAGGACCACAGAGGACGCTGAAAGGAGAAATCAATAACCCCAAATCCAAAATCAAAAAAATTCAAGACGTCACTGAACCCTTTGTTAGAGAATCAGACACAGGAAGGGGAGATTGTCCATGTCTATCCTGCCTACAAGTGAGCAAAACTCATTGACAAATACTTCATTAGAATCACAGAAAAAGGAGATCTTTAAAAACTTTCTAGTAAGGTGGGATCTTAAAAAGAAAAAAAAAGTAAACTCATAGAAACAATAGAAAAGTGGCTGTCAGGGGCTGTGTGGAGGAGGGTGAGAGGTTAGAAAGCAGTACAAACTGAGCTATAAGATGAATAAGCTCTGGGGCACCTGTGTGGCTCAGTCAGTTAAGTGTCTGCCTTCCGCTCAGGTCATAATCCCCGGGTCCTGGGATGGAGCCCTGCATTGGGCTCCCTGCTCAACACAAAGTCAGCTTCTCCCTCTCCCTCTCCTTTTGCCCCCTACTTGTGCTCGCACGCTCTCTCACGCTCTCTCTCGCGCTCTCTCTCTCTCTCTCTCTCTCTCTCTTTCTCTCATGCTCTATCAAATAAAATCTTTAACAACAAAAAAAAAAAAAGATCAATAAGCTCTGAAGATCTAACGTACAACGTGGTGACAATGGTTGATAGCACTGTATTGCCTAGTTGAAATTTGCTAGTAGAGTAGAACTTTAATGTTCTCTCACATGCAAATAAGATAACCATGTGAGGTGATGGATGTGCTAATTAACTAGATGGGGAGAGTCCCTTCACAACTACCCCTATATCAGATCATCCCTACCCAACACTTCAGATAGCTTACGGTTTTTATATGTCAATTGTACCTCAGTAAAGCTGAAATGTAAAAGAAAAAAAAACAAAAACCTTTCTACGAAGCAAAGGCCAGCCTAAATGTATAATTTAAGATATACAGAATGTAACTGATTTTAACCTGATAAGTGCTTCATTCAAACAAATGAAAAAAACATTCACACAAATGCAAGAGCTTTCATGGTGTCATCTGGTCTTCAGTCACTTTACTTTCTCCCCAGCCACCCCAACCCCACCCCCCTTGTTAGGTTGCTCAACAACAAAATTTCCTGCCTTAGGGATTTATTTCAGCAATATGACCTCTGTAGTTGAAAAGCAAATTCAGGACTCCATCAGTTCTTTGAGCTTCTGGCCCCTCACCCCACTGCCCATGGCACTAAAATGCAGCCGCATCGGTAGTCTTAAAATGTAATAACATCTTTAGCAGTAAGAGTCGTTTAACATCCAAAACAATTTCAACTAGAAGGTCTAGACCTCATCCACCAGCGTAGATGCAGAAACAGAAGAAAGGATGACTACATAAAATATAGGGAAGATTATTAACAAGCAACAGTATTTTCCATATTTTTTAAAGTCTATATTATCAAGTATTACATCCAATGTCTTTTAGGCAAGATCTATCTCTTTCTGCAAAGGTATATCAATATTGAAATGCACACAAATTCAGAGCAACCCCTCTAATCCACTTAAATATAACTCTAAGGTTGGTTTTCCTTAATGGAAATCAGACACAAACTCCACAGAACTCAAATGTCCACACTGGCTGTGTCCATCACAAGCAACTGTGAAACACACTAACATAGCTGAGGTCCCAAGACCCTTTTGTCATTAAAGAGCCACTGGCGGTGAAAACAGTGAAATAAGACAGAAAAAACAAACATGCAGGAATGCAAATTAGTAGTTTAAACGAAAAGAACTCAACTTTCTAAATATAACTTAAAATTTCCAAATACACCCAGGTTATGTGTTTGTGCAAAGGTGAAGAATGTTAGATGCACTTATGACACATTTACAAAAATGAATTATTGTTCTTGGAGACTGGTTAATGTTCACTACCTCCTTCATCCGACGGTCTGGTTACCTCACTGCAGCATGAAAAGCTAGGGTACATCTCAGATATTTCTGATTTGTCATCTCCCAGACCTGTACCAAAAGTACTGCTTGAGTGAGATCGAGAACGGTGTCTCCTATAGTGACTCGCCTTTTCTATATTGGAAGGAAAATATTCAGATTTGTGATTAAGTGACTTGAAGAACAAAAAAAAAAAAAAGACAGAAAGAAAGAAAAATTGCTTAAAAGTTTAACAAGGAAGAAAAACAGTTTCTTACTAAATAAAAACCCCAAAGCTCAACTATTATAAGTTCTAGTCGCCTACCACCAAACTTCAGCATACATTGAATCAACTATATAAATGTTGAACGATCATTTATTCTCATTTCAAGTCTAGATTTTAAAGGAGAAATAGGGGATGGGAAATTGACAAGAACTAAGAAAACACCGGCAAACTAAAATATTTCTATTAAACATAACTTCTGGTTAGACATAATTGTTTTCCAGAATCCCCAAGCATACAGCCATTTGCCGCCTTTTCTTTGTCTTCAGAAAATTTAATGACAACTTGGCTGATTATGTGGATCAAACTGACTACAAAAGTATTACAGTCCCTACTTTGCCTTGGGCTTTCGATTTCATTAACGTCAGTAATTAAATGTAGAGTATAAATCAGGGGCTAGAGTCAGACCCAAAGGATATGATACATCTATTTATATTGTTTAAAATAATTGCATAACCGTCAAAGCTTCAGTTTGTTATACACTATCTGAAAGTCTGAAATGTCAAACCATGCTATCACTGTACCCAAATACTCAAACCATTTGGGTTTTGCTTTTAATTAGAAACATGTGGTCTAAATTAAAAGTCAAATAACCTTGCTCTATACACTATAAATTTTGCATTATACAAACACTCAGAGATAAATTTTAAGGGTGCCTAAAAGTCTATCTTATTTTAATAGGCTCATGATGCTATATAAAAAACCTCCCCACTGTTTTATATATAATTCTTAACTTCTACCTTTAAAATGTTGGAACAGTGTTTTCCATGAAACAAATCTTCTTAATGTCTCAGCATTTTAGTGCAGTCCAAATAACTGCATTTGAAAGCCCAGAAAACCTATAAAGTCACATTTATTAATGCAAAGCAGACATCAGAAAGCTCTGGACACCTTTCTAAGTGAATCTAGAACAAACAAATCTAGGATGTATTAAAAAGCCCTTTTGCAAGGTTTGTTTTCATAAGCGATTAATAGTATTTTAAAGCTATGTTGCTTTAACATAGCCTTTTTTGTTGTTGTTGGGAGTTTTTTTGTTGTTGTTGTTGTTTTCAAATCTTCAACTTCAAAATTTACATTACACACTTGGTACCATGAGCCTCTACCGCTCAGACTAGCTTCACTTTCAGGACAAAACCATGTAAATGAAGAGTAACTCAAAATGAAAGCAGTACCAGAGAGCATATGGAGACTTCTAGACTGAATATTGTCTTCCAGGGGATCAAGGTCGAAGACAGAACCAGGGTCTGTACGCCAAACTTTGAGGTCTTTTACCAAAAGGAAGAAATCAACAAATCAAGAATTAATTTTAAAAAGTCATCATCAAGGTCAAGCGCAAGTCTGGAAAAAGATGCATGTAATAAGCGAACATGTAATAAGTAAACCCATCCCACTGCAGACTTCAGAGGAGAACAGGGGACAGTCACATTCATGAGGATTTGGTAAGAAAACTTTGTGAGCAAACTTAAACTACCTGGTTTATTCTTCATTGACCTTGCATCTAGAGCCTGTGACTCATCACCCAACACACCAGGCAACTCCCTGCATCCCCGAACCCCCAGAACATGTGCTCGCCACAGGCTGAAAGAGGTGACATGTTTGCTTTAAATTCCTGATCAAAGACACGTGAGTAAATCATAGGAAGTGACCTAGAGGGCTTTGCCTGAGGAAACAAAGAACAAAAACTTCTCTCCCCAAAACAAGTGTTTGAAATGTAGATAGGTGGCAAGCCTAACTTTCACTGGGAGCCCATGAGCGCAAGCTAACCTACACAAGACAAGTTTATTGGAAAAGTGCAATAAAGCACGGCACTGAGCAAGAACGGTGAGGAATGGAAAGCCGAGCAAAGAGCAGTTTCCTGCACTCAAAAGGGACCAGAGAGGAGTTCACTAGGATACTTAGCGATCAGACCAAGCAAACGAATTCACATCCCTGCTTTAGTTGGAGGCAAAATCCAAATATGAAAACTTGCAGGTTTACCCGTGTCTCCAGCTAACGGTGTTCAGGTCCTAAAAATGATTGGCATGGTGCTGTATTCACCAGAGGAGAATGAAAAGTCTAGCTATGGACAGAAATGGAGTTTGAGTAAAAACAATGAATTAATGAACTGGAAGTGGAGCTCTGGCACGTCTATAATTAGTAGATTAGTTGTATGCAGAGCTCACCGGGTACCGGGCACTACTGTCCATCACAACATGAACTCACTTGTGCTTTGTGCTACTTTAAGGTAGGTACTGTTACTAGAGAGACCAAGTTAGTCTGGCCAAGGTTACGCAACTAGTAAATAGCATAGCCTTCAGTAAAAATAGAAGCAGCACAGATTGGCCTAGTCTCCATTACTCAAAAAATCTCCAACCCTGCATTTCCCTGCCTGGCTCAGAAGTTTGTTGAATGTACCTCGTTTAAGAAGAGATAAACTGACTTCCAGATTACCCAATAAGGGAATAATTCAGGAACATATATGTTGAGTTTTTTAAAAAAATAATAATTTCTATCCCAAAGGTAATAAGTACTGAATTCTGAGAGCTTCAAAATCCAGCCAATATCCCAGTTTCTGGCAAGAATTTTACCATCATTTCTGGCCCCTGATCTAGGGAGTAGGACCGTGGTGTAAGCTGTGCAGACTGTCAGGATGTCCACCTTTGAGGGATGAATCAGACTGTCTGCACTCACTATCCCTTGTGAGATGTTACTCCAAAGCAGTAAAACTAACTCTGTGTTACTCTCAGTGAAAATATCTCAACCCATCCATCCAACTGAATGTGATCCTTTTACACAATCACCTATGGAAGATGGACAGAGCTATCAATAATGTATAATGTATGTGGAATCCCTCTGTGGCAAAGATTTTCAGATTCACTTAATCATGATTCGAGTAACTTAGAGCCCTGACTTCATTACCGTTGTTTAACATGAAGACCCTGTCAGATACACACTTCCCTCATCCAGCTCACCTCTAAATGGCCTTTCGCTAGTACCCCCCACAAAAAAAAATCAGCTCTTCCCTGTGAAGATGAAGCTAACCTAACACTGAGGTTATCAATGAGTACATGGAATGATTCCCAAAAATATTATTTGGGCTTTAGAATCAGACTAGCTACAAAAATTTAAACAACAGACATTTGGAAGTATGGGTCATTGATATGTATTGAAAAGTCAGTAACTGTCTTTCTAGCCCTGCCATGGACTCTGGGGGGATCAGTGCTATCTCAGCCACCATTCCACGAAAGTTTCCTTCCTTTGCGATGTATGGCACTTATAGACAGCTCCCAATCATCCCCATTCAGAGATAATATTCAAAAAAATATAAGATATTAATATTATGGAATGCCATCAGAATCTCTCTGGCACTTCTATTTGTGGTAAAAGGGCTGAAATGTGATTATTTCTATTATTGTCATCGATGTCTCCAGTATGATGCATTGATCAAATCCATAAGCTACAGGAAAACAACATAATCGTTCAACTTTTGTTATCACTCATGTCTGATATTATGGCTGCTTCTCTGCTTAACAAATAAGAACATTCTCAAGACCAGAAAGTTATTATAGGCAGAGAAGGTCCAATAATAGAAAGGATTTGCAAGTGCCAGGAATCCCATTCAACATGGTGTAAACAGGAGCACTTAGCCTGTGGTTTGTTTTCAGTTGGGCACCACATCAAATAGTTGCAGAGTAGTCCAATGAACAAGGAAGCCAATTCTAAAGTGAGGCCAAGGACAATCTTTTGGACTGTGTGGACCTGCCGAGAAGGACCATCAGCTTACCCACAATGATTCCAGGTCTCCTGTCCATCTCCACGATGTGAGGATGGACACCTTTGTAGGCCGCATCGCTGACTACCTGGGTGTTCTTCCTCACTCGCTCTGTCACAGGGTCATCAACAACAGGAGTAAAGCCCCTTCCCTTTGTCTTTTCAAAATCTTCATGATATTTTACCTGAAAAGAAGAAAAACAACAGTAACTCAAACTGGAATTTCCTGGCTGTTACATAGTTCACAAACTTTTGATATGGCGGCTGTTATAGAATCAATTTCATCTAGATTATTTTCCACGTTTATGTATCTTTTCCAATTACTCCAGAAATAGTGTCTGAAATGTCAGCTTCCTAGATCAGAAACCAAGTGCTGATATTTTCATTGTGTTTTTCATCATTATGGTTATCAGCTCTTTTCCATTATAAATAAACCAGTATATCTGTGAGAAGGTTAGAGAGATGTATTTTTTTCAATCTTGATAATTTCCTAAAATGTACTAACTTAGGTACAAATTAATTTTTTATCTTTGAACCTTTAATAGGTATTAGAATGATATGCTCTTTCCACACAATTATCCAAAAACATACACTTTTTTCATGTTCTGAAATTGGATTTGGGTGATACTCAACTCTATAAATTTTACCGCAAACCACTGAATTGTACACTTTAAATAAGTAAACCTTATGGCATACAAATGATGGCTCGTGAAACTGCTTTAAAAGACATACTTTTTTTTTACATATATTCTCTGCAACATGTAAACACACCAAACTCGGTCTTAAAACTAACTGAAAAGAAGTCCAAGCAAACATTTTTTTGTAAAATGCATTTACAATAGTCATGTTAGAAATAAAAACACACTCAACATATCACTGAGAAAAATTACTTTATTAGACTATGCCCATTACATTTCAGTGTGATTAGAAAGTTCCCCTAAAAGGATGAGTCCATCCACATTTTGCTTTGCATTTATGCTTTGTTAGTCATCTAGGTTAATGGTGAACACGCCATCAGTACACTGGGTGGGTGGATGCCATTCCTTAGTATGTTTTAGTCAGGAGAAGTTGCTGGTTGTGCCCTACCATTGAAATATGATTTTGTGCTTCTTTGACATATCTCAGACCAGGTGTATCTAAAATCAGACTTGGTCTACCTTTCATCTGTTTATGGTCCTGGGTATATTTTACCTGCAAAATGAATAGTAGAACATACTTAACAATAAGACAATGATAAAAAAATTTCGTGTAACTTTTCAAACTTTCCAAATGAGTGAAACATATACAACATATCCAAAATTATTTCCCAGGGAAGTTGTTCAGTGAATTACTTGTCATTCTAGGGGAACAATCTAAAATTTTATTCTTAAAGTTCACTTTAAAAGCTAAAGTGAAAACAACCTAACTCTATCAACCAAGAACAGATGTGTGAATGACCAATATCCACTAACAACATAGTCAGGAAAAATGGTTATCATACTTAACTTAAACAAGAAAAATCCAAACCAAATGAAACTTAAGTGTTTTTTTCCCCATTTTTACCATAACATTGTTGAAGAATGTACACCAAGCCCAAGCATCCCTCTATTTCCTTTTATTTTTCCGCACTGTAGAGGATAAGAAATAAGGAGTATTAAATCTAATTTTCTTCTAAGCAGCCACAGCTTAAAGGTAATTTATGTCAAATACAGTCAGCATCTCTGGACAGAAATGCCACTGGAGAGCTGTACACTCTAAGACCTAAATGCTGATTCCCAGGCACAGAAAAGCTCTTCTTGACAGCTGCCCAGGAGAACACTGCTGTTTGTGAAGCTGGCTATGCATGACATTAGGATAGCAATTATTGAGGACATATGTGCGATTCAGAACTGAAGCCCCGATATTTACTATGAACAATCGTACCATCCAAACAAGACAATGAGGTGCACAAGGGACTTCATTGAGTAACTGAACTCTATATTCAATGCATTGATAGATTTTTTTTTTCCTCTAAGTCCTTACTCTGCAGTAATGAGTCATTTTTTATTTTGTTTTGCTGAGAGCCTTTAGCTATCCACATTCGGTGGAATACATCTGCAAAATGACACTTTGCTTATGCATCAAAGACTTTACCACTTTCAAAGACACTGGCTAAAATAACATGAATCATTGTTTAAATGAGCATGATATAGTTTAAAACTAAGCTTTGAATGTAACCATTGGTCACATCTGGAAATAGCAATGAAGGGTTGCAGGAGAATGTAAAGTTTTGTAATGGCAGCTTTTGGAAGTCATCTGAAATAACACATGCACTTACTGCATGTACCACAAATGTTGCTTGAAAATATATTTTATTCTCACAAGAAAAAAAAAAAAAACAGGACTGCAAGTAAATAATAAAGGACGTATCCTTTGTAACAGACCAAAATGAATAAAACGACTTGCCGAACTAATATTTTCTTGATTCTTCTTCACTCTTTCCATTTCAGGAGTTACACTTAAAGCTGTACCTCTTCCCAGCTGACCTTTATAATAAACCTATTATTTAGGAGAATAAAAAATAAGAGTACTGTGAATCAATTCACCTAAATAAGAGTCTCACAGTAGCTATTTTAAAGAGCTAACCAAGAAAGGAAACTATGAAAAAAGAAAATGCTATCATCAGAGGGCTAGCCATATTTAAAATGCTTGCAACTTAAATCAATCTATTTTCACTCATCCCATAGCCTGAATTGCTGGGAATGAAGTCACTGTGAATGTACTCAAATATACGGGCACACCATCAGTAAAGCTGTCAGGAGCAATGTATCACAAAGGAATATGAGAAGAAACGTCTTCATAAATACTACTTAAAGGTACTCCTACCCATATACTGTTATGGTTTGTCAGTAATTAACTGCAGCAGAACTTTTGAAAAGATGCCTAAAATGGTGACCAATGGTTATCCATAAGCAAATCAGCATGCTTTCCACTATTCCACTCTTCCTTCTCGATAACCACGTTCCTTTCTGAGAGCAATGGAGTTACGTCAACTGTGATTCTAAATATATCAGGAAAAGATGAGCATCTACTTCAAAATACAGTTGGGAGGAAAAGTGCCAAACAATGGCCTGCCTTTGTTTTATAATCTGCTCGGAAGACTTTAAAGGTTGGAAGAATAAAAGATTTCTTTGAACCTAACAGATTTCCAGATTTCCTCTTCCAGAGAAGCCAATCTATATGTTAATGACTTCAGAAAATGATTCTCTGGGAACTAGACCCATGGATTACATAAACAGAAGGAGGGTAAGAACAGGCCAAGAGTTGGGGCCTGAGTAAAAACTGTCAGCCCCTTAATAAGTGCCCCAAAAATGGGCCCATCCCATGTGACCTATTCAGGCATGCACACTTTGCAATTTTCCCCAAGCCATCATTCAAAAACAAAGCAACAGTAGCTGGGAGTGGATAATGGGATTGGACAGGCTAATGAACGAGAACACATGCTAGTAGGAAAGGCAGCAGGAAAGCTTATCTGAAGGGCCAGGATGCTAGAAGCCACCTCTGCATCCCTTTGGGGAATGACTACAAGTATAATAAGCATGCAGACAAGATAAGAGGGACACACAATAATCAATAGACAAAAATGGTACTGGAGGTTACTGGGAACTCTGGAGCACAGAATGCCTGGCTGTACCTACAACACCTAAGACCTTGCAACCTTTCAAGTAGATTGGCAGTCAACTGAGAGCAGAACTGTCAACTCAAGGTTATGAAAATTTTATAAATACAATCCCTTCATTGACACGTTGATAATACATTTGCTATCATAAGAAAAAAAGCTATAAGGTCCCACATTACTGATGTTCTTCTGGTTTTCTTTAGCTCTCTTCAGCTCCGGTGGATCAGAAATTGCAGTTGCCTGTTTAATTTCTCCTTTGTATTTTACCTACAGAGGATAAATGAGAATTTTAATAGATAGCAGAATGGTCTCCCCACACACACTACCGAGGATGAACCTCAAAATTAACCCTATCTTTTCACACATTTTCCCCCATAGGAGATGTGCATCCACCTTTCGGTTCGTATCTACACCTGGATTCCGATTCTTCTGACATGGCAAGCACAAAATGCCAGTTGTGCTTCTTTAAAACAATTTTTCAATATATACTTTGCTGTTCATTGCCAAAGCTAACTGCAAATTCCATGACTAAAAGCAGTGGAAATATAAGGGAGAAACAAGGAAATGAAGGCATTCCAGGACAAGCATTGTGAAGTTGCCCAGCAGCCGAGGGAAGGCCATTTACACCCTCATTCTAACCTGAGGCTTCCGCTGTCAAAAGAAGCTAAATATCCCTTGTGCACCCCAATGTTTATAGCAGCAATGTCCAGAATAGCCAAACTGTGGAAGGAGCCTCGGTGTCCATTGAAAGATGAATGGATAAAGAAGATGTGGTCTATGTATACAATGGAATATTCCTCAGCCATTAGAAACGACAAATACCCACCATTTGCTTCCATGTGGATGGAACTGGAGGGTATTATGCTGAGGGAAATAAGTCAATTGGAGAATATGGTCTCATTCATTTGGGGAATATAAAAAATAGTGAAAGGGAATAAAAGGGAAAGGAGAGAAAATGAGTGGGAAATATCAGAAAAGGAGACAGAACATGAGAGACTCCTAACTCTGGAAAACGAACTCTGGGTGGTGGAAGGGGAGGTGGGCGGGGGGTGGGGGTGACTGGGTGATGGGCACTGAGGGGGACACTTGATGGGATGAGCACTGGGTGTTATTCTATATGTTGGAAAATTGAACACCAATAAAAAATAAATTTATATATATATAAAAAAAAGATCCCTTGTGTCTACCACATTCCAGGGGCACTATAAGAAGAAAGCACTGTTCAGCCAGATTTTCTCCCCCACCTGGAAGAACCCACACTTGAATTTTAAAGTCTTTCAGAATTACCTGTTGGGGAAGAAGACTATGGTTTATTTTGGTACAAGTGCCATAAAAGAGTCAAAAATTTTTTAAAAAGGAGGAAAAATCACTAGTAGGGGGCACCACTGAAAGGGATTTCTGAATTGAGGAAGGCCCAGGTTCTAACCCCAGCTCTGCTCTTCAAACTATGGGTCCCTGGCATGTCCTCTGACCTCCCCAAGACTCAGTTTTCCACACCTACAAATCAGAGAAATAAATTGAGCCAACCTTGTGGGATTCACACACAGCACTTGGCACAGGGACCACATTACAGGTACCTCCTGGTCATTAACGCTTGTTGCTTTATTAGCAATAGATCACCGATGATTGACTAATGTTTTCCATTTTATTTATGGGTTTCCTGCCCTGACATTATATCTTAGAACCCCAATCAAGCCAGGTCCTCTTTGGCTCTATTCTAACAGATAAATTTTCCCCCTCAGACTGACAACAGACCCACTTCTTTCTGCGTCCCTCCCCGAATGTAGAGATTTACCTACTAAACTATGAGATCCTTGAGGATAGGAACAGTCTCTCACCCACCTTTGTGTACCAATATAATGCCTGGTGCATTGCGGTGATTAATGAAGATTTCTTCAATAAACAAATATGGCTAAATTATAGCATGACAGTCCCCAATTTCCTGGATCACATGAGAGAACCAAAACCAAAGTTCATGCCCTTGAGCATGCGACCGTGAAAAGAAGCACGTGGAGGGCTCAAGCTTTTCAGAGAGCTCCGTGAAGAATAAAAACGCGTAACGTTTGACAATACAGGACAACACAGGGCCACTTGCCATACTCAGTTGCTCCTGGTTTCTCCTCACCCTCTCCATCTCTGGCGTGACGCTCACTGGCGTGGCTCTGTGGCACTGCTCCTTGTACTGGAGCTGCGAGACAAGGTACAAGACAGTGTGGAGTTAAGCAAAGGAAACATGCACCCATCCTCTGGAACAGATTAAAAGGAACATCACATGGCTACAGAGCATTCGTTAGTTAAAATTTGCATTAGAGGGCACTTGGGTGGTCAGTGGGATGAGCGTCTGGTCATGATCCCAGGGTCCTGGGATCAGGTCGTGCATCGGGCTCCCTGTTCAGCAAGGAGTCTGTTTCTTCCTCAACCTCTACCTCGCCACCCAGCTCATGCTCACTTGCTCTCTCTCCCAAATACACAAAATCTTTAAAAAAATAAAATACAATCCTCATTAGGATTTCAAAGTGAAACATGTATTGCTAATAGACTTCGCCATCAAAATCATCCCAGACTCCAAGCTCTTTCTTGTGCACGTGTTCTGAATTCCACCTTTGGCGGTGCTTCTTCAAATTGTATTATTCATCCGTGGTCTGAGTTTGGTTGTTATCAGTAAAAATAAATCACCCCTTCTGTGAATTCATTTCTTCCTAGCACTAAAGCAACACTATCAAATTATCACTTTAGATTTAAAAATAAAAATTCTCCCTTCTTCTCGTTAGCAAAGAAGTTTGCACCAACCTCATGCTTGACCTTAGTGACAGACTGGCAGTGCAGACACACCCTCCACCTCCAAGTTTCCTTTCCCTGCAAAGTTCCCACAGGGGAAGGCCTGTGCTCTGACTAGCATTATGGAAATGTGTCTGATCTATTGCCTATGAGGTGCTCTTCCTTAGCTGGCAGGATCAGACCCCAACATTTGTGGTCAGTTTTCCAGCAATTCTCCAACACCCTGGGAAATAAATGAGCATCCAGCACAAAGAAACAGAACAGCATGTCCATCAAATGAATTTCTGACAGGCGAAAGTAAAATGAGAGCTTAAAATCCTATTATAAGGAACTCCACAGGGACAGTCTTAATGATTTTCTGGAGTTTAAATTTAGTGTAAGGGAATTTTTTTTTTGGGGGGGGGGGTGAGACATCACAAGACCTACAGGGCCTGCAGGTAAAATGGGTTTGAGCTGCACACACTCAGCAGCAAATATGACAGAGAAGAGAAGCCTGATCAGCCGGGAAATAAATGACAAAGGGTCAGGTTCCTTCCATGTGACTGCTTTCCTCAGTGGGTGGCTTTCTTTGTGTTGTGATATGTAGTTGAGAATTTAGGCAGATTCTGTGTCTGAGAGAATGGTCTCAGTTAAAGTGAGGAAAGGTCTAGTGTAATCTCTGCCAATGGCAGGATACAAGGGAAGATTACTCTGGGTAGAGCTCAGAGGGGAATAAATCTGCAAAACGGCATGACTGATGTGGAGAATTGTGCAGCCAATTTCCAGGGGATGTAAGTTTGGCAACATAAAGCCGATAATGGCAACTCTTCATGTCTTGTTTTCATCCATTCACAAACACACTAAGGGTTCTCCAGGCAAGATCTCACTTCATACCCCGGTCCCTGTTTCATAGATTAGGAAGTTGAGGCTGGGAGAGGTTGGTGGTTTGTAAAGGCTATACAGCAAAGTAGGGCTGCAACTGGGAACCAGCCAGCCAACCAGGATCTACATTCGTCACACTACTCCAGCACGCGCACACCGCTTGGCATATGGCAGGCCAGCTATTAACTGAGCTGTGATTTAGTCTTTCATTAAATTAACTCACTATTATTTTCAAATAAAGTTATTTTAAGGGAGTGTTACATTTCTCTGACACATTGAAAACTACTAACATTTCTTTTAGAAAAAGGGACACATTAAAACAATTTAATCCCTTAACCAAGGCCAGCTCGTGGGCGGAGCACCTATCACTTACCTATGAACCACACTTCGGGAAACACTGAGACTCCAAACCTACCTCCTCAGGGCCCGAATTAAAAGTTGTCTCTGTACCATCAGGTCCTTGACACCCTTTACCCCACAGACTCACCATACTAAACCTTCCTCTCCTTGACCAGGACTTGGATCATGAGCAGATTCAGTTTGCTCTGCCAAGAAGGTGCTTTCTCATGGATGGATTTCTCAAAACCACCTCAACTTTTTTTTTTTGATTATTTATTTATTTATTTATTTATTTATTTATTTATTTATTTATGAGAGAGAGAGAGAGAGAGAAAGAGAGGTAGAGACACAGGCAGAGGGAGAAGCAAGCTCCATCCCAGGAGCCCGACATGGGACTCTATCCCAGGACTCCAGGATCGCACCCTGGGCCAAAGGCAGGCGCCAAACTGCTGAGCCACCCAGGGATCCCCTCCACTCCAACTTTTATTAATTCTTCAAGATCTAACTCAAATGTCACTCTTCCTCCAAGGGGCTTCCTCTCTCTCTTTCGCTTTCTCTCTCTCTCTCTCAGACATTGTCTTCCTTCTCTGCATTTCCACAGCACTTTGCAAAAGGAATAATTATTTATCATTAAGTGAGACTCTGAATGTAATGTACTCCAAAAGTGTAATGAACAGTCAATATTAATTATTGTGAATGCACTTCATGTATAATGGGTATTTATTCCCATGTCTGTTTCTCCCAGAGACCTTGAGAAATCTCACTCATCTCTGAATTCCCCCCAGAGCAAGAACAGAGCAGGCATTCAGTAACATGTCCTTTGGTCAGTAAATGCACACACAAGGTGTCATGTTAGCCCAACATAAAGATGGGCAAAATCTTATCTCCACTTTTTAGGAACTGGCCCTCCTGCAACAGCGTGTGCAGCCCTGGGATTCACCTATACAAGTGCTGTGCCCTCATTGTCTCCTGCCCCCAATAAAATAGAAAACAGTATGCAAAGAAATATGATCACACATTGCTGATGTTCTTCTGGTTTTCTTTAGCTCTCTTCAGCTCTGGAGAATCGGAAATGGCCGTTGCCTGTTTCATCTCTTCTTTGTATTTTACCTGTGTTATGTATTTAAAAAATAATGTGGTAAAAATAAACAAACAAACAAACAATGTGGTAAATTATTTAAAACAAAACAAAAATGTGGGTTTTGTTCAACACATGGCTTAAAAGATAGGTAAGAATCCTGCTTTTTAAACTCTTACACAGTTGAATTGTTTAAACTTCAACACTAACTTTCCTTCAGTGGGAACACAAACTTGTATTTTATGTGATAGTGTTCTCAGGATTCCTTTAACCCAAAGTGCAAATAAACTCATATCTGTTCACCCAGCCATCACTATAGTAGTTATTTAATTAAAATAAGCAAATGTTGCTTATGAAAATAGATTTTATCATTAGGCAGATACACAACCTTGGAAATTATCGTAATATAATAACTGATAAGTTTCTATACAAAAAGCAGTTTCTACTCATTAGTGTGTGAATTTAAATGTAACATGTATTTAAAGGCAAAAGCTCAACTGGGCTAGCTCCAGAGTCTGGAAGACTGCTTATCTAAGTGGCAGTACATATATCATCCAGAATAAGGAAAAAAATAATGTGGCCACAATAAAAGAAGGCAAAGAGTAACGTGGAGGGAAGTGTACAGAAAGCAGAGGCCATGGCCCCTGATCACTATCAAAGGGCCAATGGCATAAAATCAGGATGTGTCTTCTACCCACATAATCATGTTATACAAAACCAGCCTATATCGTGGCCCCTCACTTTATTCAAAAGCTCTCCCTTCAAATTATTTAGAGGTGGCTCAGTCAGTTAAGTGTCTGCCTTTGGCTCAGGTCATGATCTCGGGGGTCCTAGGATCGAGTCCCACACTAAGCCCTAAATCAGGCTCCCTGCTCAGGGGTTGAGCCTGCTTCTCCCTATCCCTCTGTTCCTCCCTCCTGCTCATGCATGTTCTCTCTCTCTGTCTCTCTGTCTCGCTCTCAAATAAATAAATAACCTTTTAAAATCTATTTAGAGGAAGATCAACCAGACATAAATGATAATGGCAGCACACGGTTATGCATGAGACAAAAAACAGCTCTTTAAACTTATGAAATGGTTACTAATGCCATCATATCAGGTGGTATTTTAATACGTCTAAAATTCACAGAAATTAGATTCAAGAAAAAGGACATACATAAATATTTATATGTAGCAAATGCAGGCGAGACTTAAGAGGCACATGTTGAAATTTAGCAAAGACTTAAATTTATACAAATCCGGTTTTAGAAATCACTTGGTAGTGTTTCAATGATGAAGGCTGAAATCCACACTGATAGTCACCAAGAAATGGTAACCTACGTATATTAGACATTATCTACGTCCTAGTAGCCATAGATTTAATATGAGTAACACCAGTAACACGAGTCCAGATTTGAAACAGTTAAATTGAGAATACACTGAGAAAGACCACCTCTAAATAAGATTCAAAAACAGCTCTTAACAGGGAAAGCTAATAGCTAAAAGGCTTGTACGGTGGAGGTGGAAATGTCGAGATCTTTAAATGTTAGAGAATCATATCTTGGTTTGACAGATCTGGCTAATCTTGAAAGGGCAACTTTCCATTTGAATACTAAGCAGGAGTTTATGGCCCAACCTTAGAAAGATACAAAACGACGCATTTATTGTTTGCTAGAAGAGGCAGTGGAACGCTGGGAAGAGAAATGAAATACCGCACTACTCTGCGTGATTTTCCTCGGGTGAGAAGCTAAACGTGATTAAAGATGAACATTTTTGTTTTTCATACGACTCTAAACTAATCAAAATGGCACAGTCATTTTACTGTAGGCAATAGAACTGCATCCTACAGAACATTTATAACATTGTATTTCAGTACACTGATGGGTACATTTCAAATATTATCATTTGGAAGTGAAAGAAACAAACATTTTCTCCTTCTCTGCCAAACTAACTTCTCTACCAGACCCCAGCACTGCCTGACACAGGCTCTCACCATGGCGAATAAGAACACGTTTGTACACTCTCACCATTAGGTCCTTCTATGCTTTCTGCAGGACATAGCTTCATTCATGTCACAGAAATTTTATTGCACTAGTATACTGCAGATTTTTTGAAGTATGTTCTCCTATAGCATTACCTTGCCTTTCCCACTCTTTATCCACAAAAGCCAGTGCACACTCATATTCTGGAATGCCATGTAACTATCCTGACAAGTAAGTCTAACCAGAGCTGTTCTGCTTGAATTACTTAAAGGCTCTGCCTCCAAGAGTGAAGGTGAGGAAGAAGGTCAAGGAGACGATTTCAGGAAAGAACCTCTGTGACTTCCTCAATAAGAAACTAAATATATGAAATATCCATGGAATAATGCCTATAGGTAAGGACAGCAATTCTCCATAGAAAATGTCAAACGCAGAATGGAAAAGTTTTTACCCCTAACAGTAAGCGCCTCCTCTACCCTTCCTCACTAACCTCAAAGGGAACTGGAGGGTAAGTTATTTTACAAATCATAGTGAAGATGCATGTTTTTGCTTTGCTGGCAGCTGGAAGAAGTAGAAGGCAAATGGGGCCTTTGAAGCCTTCTCTTAAGCCACCAAATAAACATACTAAGGGCCTTTAATCATTCTACAGAGTAAAATTTTTTCCTCCAAGTTGTAGAGAGGTACTGAAATTTATCTTTTCCCTGAAAAATTTAATACAGTTAAAATTCTGTTCAAAAGATGAAATCTAATCCTAGATTTCATTACCGGACTATTAAAGTGATCTATCTCTTGTGTGCTATGATTTATCAAGATGAAACACTGCTTTAGGTTCAAGGGGACAAGGCTACAGTTTTCCTTCTCAAAGTGAGACCTTTGATATTTGATGAAATAAGATTTTAACAAAGTGAAGAATAAAAGAAAAGGCAGCCAGTTTAACAAAGAACTAAAAAACATTTATCTAGCTTGTGTTTGCTTTTGGAAGGATAATTAATGCTATACAGAACTTACTGAACTAATATTCTGCTGATTTTTCTTCACTCGTTCAGTCTCCGGAGTATCTTTTACTGCTGTGCCAGCTCCTACTTCTTTCTTATAAAATACCTTTATTATAAGAGAACGAAAAAATAACCATAAGCTTATTAAAATTCAGGTCCTAGAACAGATTCTCATAAAAGAAAGATAATTTCTCAAATTCTCAAGTAATGTGAATACAGCTTCTATTTATGAGTACCCAAGTTATATCCATCAATCACGTAATCCACTAGGAGAAAAATACCCAATTTAGTTTTCACATTCCATAGCATCCCACACCCCTGATACCTGTTCTAGAGCATGCCTGGCACCAAAGCAGCTGCAGATTATTTGGTCTAAGAATATAAGTTGGCAAACTTGAGTTTCCTTCTTCAATTATAAACACATATCACATGTGTTTGAGAAAAATCAAAGCACGTATTATTAAAACTTATTAAGAGTGCTGTTCAAAAATGCCATGAAATTTTAAGCAAGTGCTGTTCTCCAAACACAAAGATGCCCCCATTCTCTTCAAAGAAAATACTGGCTCTATCGTCAACATCAAAACTTTATCCAGTCTATTTCCTTTCTCTTCTACTCATTTGTTAACCTTCCCATACATCTCTCAACTCCTACTAACAACCCAGCCTTTTCAAAGGCAAAGCAAAACAAAGAAACAAAATGTTCTACAGAAAAATAGGATAATTATAAGAAAGGCATATGAGGACAGAACTATTCCCTCTATTAAGATCTGGTCATTCAGTGGGCCCAAGTAGGGTTTGGGAGAGTGTGGCCTCAGAGATGTTTTCCTCTACACAATAAAAATCTAGAACACCATAAAATCACAGAAGATAAGAGTGGAAACCACTTTTTTCCCTTCCAGCCAGACCTCTTCCATTTCTTAGCACACCTATTTTGAAGGCCCCAGAGGTATCTGTTTAGTTTGCCAATTTATTATAAAGTAGAAAATATTCCAAAAGTCCTGAGACTTAATACAATGAATATTTTGATGAGACATTTACTTAACGACCAAGTGACTAATGAGCTAGTTCTACCTAAAAATATTGGCTGTATGGTCAGTTTTTATGATTTTAGAATTCAAGTTTATAAATACATTAAAAATAGGCCCACCCCTTAATTAATGGTTGCTAATACGATTTCTATTCCTCAAAATGAAATATAAAAATCTAGGAATTGGTTACAAACTAGTATATCCCTAAGTACATTATCACTGCAAATCAGTGTACTTTCTTGGTACACTGAGAATGATCTAGGATTATTCCCATCTCTCACAAAATCTGTGTGGAAGATTAAGATCTCTTTCCTAAGTAAAATTTTAATTTTTAGCTAAAAGAAATCTCTTGCTAGTACCATAGAAGAAAATTTGAATTTGTAATTCCAAAACAATCATGATAAATTACATGTTGTAAGAACATTTGGTACTGTTAAAGAGAAACAACAGGCCCAAAATGGAGTCACTTATGTTAAGCCCCATCAAGACTTAATACCTAACCTAATTGCAGTTTCAGCCTCTCCCAAGAGTGGAATTTTAAACCAATCAGTCTGGAATTTCCTGATCAGCACTAGAGAGGTAATCTGCATGATAGACCCCCACCTTTTTCCCTAAGGGAAGGTGACCTTGTCTGAAGCAATCTTGTCTTTTCTCTCGCTAGTAACTTCCTTGTCCTGCCTCTCTCTGCCTATAAAAGCCTTACGTTTTGTACATCTCTACTGATCATTCTTTATTTGTTGGAGGGGATACTGCCTGACTCATGAATTATTGAATAAAGCCAATTAGATCTTTAAATTGACTTGATAGAATTTGGGTTCTTTAACAGTACTCTTATTGCTTTAAAGAAGTAAAGATAATACATTTGACAGAAAACTCAAACAATGCAACAAACATTCAGACATGAGGAAAAAGGCCCTCCTTACAGAAACAAAATTTCAAGGTGACAACTGAAAAGCTACTCACTGCGCTAATGTTTTGTTGAGTTGTCTTGATTCTCTGAATTTCAGGAGTATCTGCCACAGAACTATAATTAGAAAGCATCTTCTCTGCTTCGTCTTTATACTTTTTCTAAAAATAAAAATAGTTAATAAGAATCTGAAACTGTGAATGTGTGTGTGTGTATATGTATGAGAGATGGAAAATGATGCTTCTTCCAATTCTACTGTTCCACGTGGCTCATATCATCATACACTATATCTTATGATTCAAAGCAGTTGTTGATGTGACAGCAAAAGTAAAGGGAGTAAGCAAACAGTCCAGAGACACAGGCTTGCCCCTTCTGGGGCAAAGGTTCCCCTCCTAGTCCATTCGAAGGCCTCTGGAGGGCTTGGCCTGTGTGCCACTCCTAAACTGAGAAACTTGTGATATTGTGATTTATGATAAGGAATATACATATCCAGTCTTTGTCCCTATTTCTGCCACAGAGCTCCTAAAACCCTCGGATTGTCCTGTGATGAGAGTGATAAAAAATATCTTTTGTTATGTTAATGAAGTGTTTTGGGGGCCACACTTAAGGATGGGACTGGTTGCCAAGGAAACCAAACAAGTGATTAGAGGGTTGGCACTTTCATTCCAAACCCCCAACCTCTGGGGAGGGGAGAGGAGCTGGAGGCTGAATCAATCGCCAGTAGCCAATGAGCTGATCAATCATGCCTATGTAACAAAGCCTCCATAAAAACCCCAAAGGTGAGGGTTCAGAGAACTTCCCAGTTAGTGAACATAGGGAGATTTGGGGGAAAGGGTGGATGCACCTGGGAGGGGTTGGAAGTTCCATGCCCTCCCCTAAGACCTTGCCCTCTGCATTTCTTCCAATTGGCTGTTCCTGAGTTATAGCCTTTGATAATAAACTGCTGATCTAGTAAGTAAAATATTTCTGAGTTCTGTGAGCAACTCCAGCAAATGAATCAGACCAAGGAGGGGATCATAGGAACCTCTGATCTATAGCATGTTAGCCAAAAGCACAGTGACAAACTGAGCTTGCAACTGACATCTTAAGAGGGGAGGGAGATCATCCCATAGAACCAAACCCTTAACCTGTAGCACCTGGTGCCATCTCCCGACAGACAGTGCCAGAATTGACTTGAATTCTGATTCCCTGCTGGTGGCCGAGAATTGCCTGTTGGTGTGGGGAAGCCTCCCCATGCACACGTTAGAACTGTGACCAGAACCCAGAAGAAACCTACTGTCTCATGAGCAGCCCCAGTCCCTAGTCAAAGTAGTCCTACAGCTCCTACAAGTCACCTGGCTCTCTACACCCACAATTGTTAACGCTTCTGGATTTATGCTTTGTTTCCTACTGCAGAGAAAGGTACAGGGGCACCTGGGTAGCTCAGCAGCTGAACATCTGCCTTTGGCTCAGGCCATGACCCTGGGGTCCTGGGATCGAGTCTTGCATCAGGCTCCCATGGGGAGCTGACTTCTCCCCTGCCTATGTGTCTGCCTCTCATGAATAAATAAATAAAGTCTTAAAGAAAAGAAAAAGGTACATTTGTATAATGGAAAGGTACTGAACATTCCTGTAGACTTAAAATCTATTATATCGGAGGGCAAGATGCGGAAGACAGTCCACAAATCGCCTTCCCCACCAAATTACCTAGATAACCTCAAACCATCCAAAATCTACAAAGTTCGAGGCCTGAGATTAAAAAGACCACTGGATTAGCTACAGTGAGAAGAGGCCGCGCTTCTATCCATGTATGGAGACGTGAAAAAGAATAAGAGTACAAAAGCCTCCAAGGGGAGGCCCCGCATGTGCCGGCTGAGGCCGGGCGAGTGTCCCCAGACAGAGAGCCCCGTCCCGAGTACAAGGAGCTGCAACCAACCTTCCCGGCGCGGAAAGGCCGCAAGGAGTTGGAGCAGACCCAGAGGCGGGGATGCCCTCGGGCTCCCGACACTATCAGACACCTGCGCCCCTGGAGAGTGCCCGCTCCCTAATCTGCACGCGCACCGAGGACCGACCGAAGCAGCTCGGACTCGCGGCGGCTCCCGGAGGGCTCGGCGAGCGCAATCCCAGCGCAGCCCCGGAGCGACAGCCCGGACATAGGCCAGCCCAGAGTCCGCCTCCCCCCAGACAGGCAGCCGGAGGGCCCAGACAGCGAGGACCTCCTCCCTAGCTGAGCAGATCACGCCCCCGCTCCGGAGCCTCCACCCTGCACAGAACCGAGACCCCGAGCCCGCGAATTCTCGGGGGCTGAAGCCACTTCCGAGTTCCATAACAACGGCGACTGTTCCTCCTGGCCCCACGGTAAACTACCCCCGGCTGACCCTGCAGCAGGCAGGCAGAGCAGCACACCCCAAGTGCAACACCTGAAAATCAACGCAACAGCCCCCCCCCAAAGACCAGCTGAGACCATGATACTCCCCCTTCCAATACAACTGGTTCGCCACTCTGCACTGAGCAAAATGACTAGAAGGAAAACCTCACTTCAAAAAAATAACAAAACAGCCACTCTCCCACAGAGATACAAAATCTGGATTACAATTCAATGTCCCGAAAGCCGATCATTACATCGTAATTCTATCACGACTGGGGGCTCTAGAAAAAAGCAATAAGGACTCACGAGACCTTCATGACTGCAAATTTATCCAATCGACAAAATTAAAAATCAATTGAATGAATCAATCCAAACTAGAAGTCCAAACACGAGGTTTAACTTGTGAAGAACGAGTGAGTGACTAGAAACAAGTTAATTGCAAAGAGAAACTGAATAAAAATTAAACAATAAAAACCATGAAGACAATTAAGCAATAAATGACACTCTAAGGAAGAAAAACCTACCTTAATTGGTGTTCTCCAGGCGCCGAAAGACAGAGGGCCAGAGATGATGTAGATTTAACAAATCCAAGCTGAAAACTTCCCCATCTGGGAAGTAAACTGCATTCAGATCCAAAATATAGAATCCCCCCGAAAATCAATAAAAACCTCAACACCTCACATCATTGAGAAGCTTCAAATTCCAAAGATAAAGAGAAATCCATAAAGCAGCAAGAGACAAGAAGTCCACTAATTTCATGGGAAGAATATTAGGGTAACAGCACCTCTCCACAAGACACTGGCAGGCCCAGAAAGGCTGGCAGAATAATTCAGTCTAAATGAGGAAAAACATCAACAAGAATACTTTATCAGCAAGCTCTCATTCAAATTGACGGATGGAGATAAGACTACCAAGACACAGAACTGAAGAATATGTGCCTCCAAACCAGACTCTGCAAGAAATTTTAAGGTGACTCTTAAATTGCCCCCTTTAAGGAAAGTTCAGTGGAACAATCCACAAAAACAAGGACTAAATAGATATCTTGATGACACTAAACCCATATCTGCAATAGTAAACTCTGAACGTGAATGCTTAATGACCCCCATAAAAAGGCGCAGTTTCAGACTGATAAAAACAGAACCATCTAATTGCTGTCCTAAAAGTGACTCATTTAGACAGAAACCCTACAACCTGAGAAATAAAGGTTATAACCATTTACCATTCAAATGGTCCTGCAAATAGCAGGACCCATCGTATTTGCTGCTACAAGAGACACATTTAGACAATAGGACACACTACTTCTGAAAATAAAAATTGGATAACCATGTTACCATCATAATGTTCTAACACTAAAAAACGATAGACACTTCGAAAGAATGGAGAAAGAAAACACTAGAAGGAAAAATATTCCTCCTCATATGACAGATAATGTTAAATTTGGCAATTTACCCAGGCAATTGTACACGAATAATGCAGATCCCTAGCAAAAAACCAGGACTTTCTTCAAGACATAGAACAAGTTATTTTAATTTGTGAATCAGAAAAGACCCGAACACCAGGGAATTTTAAAAAAAGAAAACCATATCTGGAATCACAATGCCAATGTCAGTTGTACCTACAAAGCCTGTTTCATCAAGACAGATTGTACGGGCACAAAACCAGACATATAGATCAAATGGAACAGAACAAGAACCCAGAAGTGGACCTGAACGTTATGTCATCTAATATACATAAAGGAGAAAGATATCACTGAAAAAAACATCTCCTTCAATAGAATGGTGTGCTGAAAATGGACATCCACTGCAGAAGAATGAAACGGACACTCTCCTTTGCACATACACAAATATAAACCAAAATAGATGAAAATCTTAATGTAGACAAGAATTCCATCAAAATCCCCAGATAAACTCAGCAACACCCTTTTGAACTTAGGCCACAGTAACCAGAAGACCAAAATAAACATGTAATGTTCTCATTCATTTGGAAAGGAATTGAGGAAGAAAAAGATTGTGGGAAATATCAGAGAGGGAGACAAACATAAAGACTGCTAACTCAGAAATGAACGAGGGTGGAGGGAGGATGGCGGGGTGGGGTGAATGTGACGGGCACTGGAGGGGGACACTTGACGATGACACTGTGTTATTCTTATGTGTAAATTGAACACCAATAAAAATTAATTTAGTATATAAAAAAAAAAATCTATTATAATCTAACTAGGGTACGAACTAGTAGGCTCAGCAGTTGAGTGTCTGCCTTTGGCCCAGGGTGTGATCCTGGTCTCGGGATCAAGTCCCACATCAGGCTCCCTGTGAGGAGCCTGCTTCATCCTCTGCATGTGTCACGGCCTCTCTCTCTCTCTCTCTCTCTCTCTCTCTCTCTCTCTCTCTGTGTCTCTCATGAATAAATAAATAAAATCTTTTAAAAATATATCTATACTAAATGTATTACTAGGAGTTCCAATACAATCTGGGCAATACCTTCTACTAGTACCTCTATTTCCATAGTAGTAGATGATTCGAAATACACGTTAACTCATTGAATCAACCCCCCAAGCAAATAGTGTTACAGTCCGCTCTTACAGATGGGGAAACTGAGACAATAGCTAAGCAGTGTCAGAACTAGAATGTAACTAAGGCACTCTGGGTCCAAAGTCAACGAAGTTAACTATTACGGCATGCTGCTGTTTATAGAGACTCAGCATAGCATCATTATAATCTCATAAGTATCCCATTGTTGCCTAAATAATTAAAATTCCTTGAAGTTAAATGTATCCTTCTGTCACATACACACTAAAAGCAACACTGTTAAGTTAAAGCAGGAATTCCATCAGTTCAGGCACCACTTCCTATGGGAAGCCTTTACCTTGTGGCATATATCATGGCTTATAATATTATATTTGCGTTGTTGTTTATTAGATTAGCTCCCCAAGGGAAGAACCCGTCTAATTTTGCATGTAAATGGGTGCTCAGAAAGTAATTGCTGAATGAATGAATGAGACTGGCATTCTTGAGACAGTAACTTTTCTTCACTGACTCAAAAGGCCATTTGCCTGTTTTATGTATCTATAATTTTAGGCAGCTGAGATAGTTAGAGCCAAATTCTATAAGTTCAGATGCCACTATGAAATACTAAGGATAGTATGTAGTTCAAGATCATCCAAATAGCTGAGTCAATTCCTTTGGCATCTGACTCTGTCATCCAGATACCCCCTTTTGAACCAGTGATCTTTGGACTCTGGCTTATGTTTTAATTGGAATCTTAATAAATTTGGTCAGATTTTGTTGAAAATTATTTTCATCACAAATCCCATTAATCAAATGTAATTCCTTGGTCAGCTTTCTACACCATTTTTTCATTCCGTTTTACTATTTTTACTATTTTTTTTTTCTACTGGGATCCATTCTTTTTCCTCACAAGCTTTATAGCAAAGACAATATCCACCAATGAATTTTTTGCCCAAGTCAGATTTTATCAGTAACTTCTTCCATTAAATATATTCTTTCATGGTCATATTCGTATCCAGCTTTCTAGAGGTTTTTCTAAAAGTCTTTCTAGAGGACATGTGACAGGTACTTTTGGTAAATTAAATTTTACCAAGATGATAGCTCTTCTCTTAATTTTTAGTTAATATTCAATTTCACCTTCCACCTTGTGTAGTTTTATTCACTGTTAGTTGGAGCTGGTTATTTTAAGGATAATATTCATTATGAAATAGTAAAAAGTCAAACTCATTTATAATCTTTTTTCTGTAGTGTGAGCAATAGACTCAAACATGCAATAGAGTAAAAAAAGAAAAAGAAAGAAAGAAAGAAAGAAAGAAAGAAAGAAAGAAAGAAAGAAAAAAAGACCAAGTGTCATTGGACTCAATCAAACTGGGGAGTTCAGACACTCCATAACACCCATTGAATTGAATTTACAGCAACTGTCCCTTTCATTAGTGAGATTAATCAAGTTTGACCAATATCTCCTATAATAGAGGGCACTGATTTTGAATACAATGCCCTCAAAAAAAATTATCAGTCAGAAACACACAAAACACATGGCAATTGGAGATTAGAATACAGTATTCAGCAATGTCCACAATAGCCAAACTATGGAAAGAGCCCAGATGTCCAGCGACAGATGAATGGCTAAAGATATGGTGTATATATACAATGGAATACTACTCAGCCATAAGAAAAAGGAATCTTGCCATTTGTAATGTCGTAGATAGAACTGGAGGGTATTATGCTGAGCGAATTAAGTCAATCAGAAAAAGACAATTATCATATGATCTTACTTATACATGGAATTTAAGAAACAAAACAGAGAAGCATAGGGTAAGAGAGGGAAAAATAAAACAAGGCAAAATCAGAGAGGGAGACAAATCATAAGAGATTCTTAACCACAGTAAACAAACTGAGGGTCGCTGGAAGAGGAGTGGATAACTGGATGATGGGCATTAAGGAGGACACACGATGTAATGAGCACTGGGAATCCTGTAAGCCTGCTGAATCACTGACCCTACCACTGAAACCAATAATACATTACATGTTAATTAATTAAATTTTAATTTTAAAAATACAGTATTCTGAGCATCTTCATTCTCTACCAACCTGGCTATAGATCTCAGATGCCCTCTTGGCTCGAAGAATGTCCGGGATGTCCATGCTCACTTGCATTCCTTTCCCCTTAATTTCATTTTCCAAGTCTTTCTTATATTCTTTCTAAAAGAACAGAAAATAATCTTCAGCGCTTTGCTCAACCTTCCATAGCAATGCAGATATTTATATGTTTAAATCTCAAAGCCACACATGTGAAAATGACATTTATAGTTTTTCTATAGGCAATTCATCGTGTCTATTGTAAACTCTGTATGCCATCCATTTCTCACCTGACTGGCCATTTCCGATGCCTTTTTGGCTCTCTGGATATCAGGAGTGTCTGTGCCCACCTGCATGCCCTTTCCTTTTATTTCAGTCTCCAGATCTCTCTTATACTCTTTCTGGAAAAAATAAAACATGCTATGAGGACTTCACAAGAATCTGAAAAGCCTGTCAAAAACTGTGATGTCATTTTGATGTCAGGATCATGCCTTTGGATTCTTATTTGTTTTATGTATACAAAACTAAGAAGAGTTTTAACTTGTGAGAGGAACATAACTTGGAGTGACTTATTCCCAGGTAATCTGAAGGCTTTTGTCTACTAACCTGAATTAAGAAAGAAAACACAGTTAGCAAAGACAGAAGTTTTTCTATTTCAATACAAGAAAATGGATCAAGGGGATCCCTGGGTGGCTTAGCGGTTTAGTGCCTCCCTTTGGCCCAGGGCGCGATTCTGGAGTCTCCGGATCGAGTCCCACTTAGGGCTCCCGGCATGGAGCCTGCTTCTCCCTCCTCCTGTGTCTCTGCCTCTCTCTCTCTCTCTCTCTCTGTGTGTGCGTCTATCATAAATAAATAAACAAACAAATAAATATATAAATAAATAAATAGAAAAACTTTTAAAAAAAAGAAAATGGATCAATTATTGGTTAAGATATGCCTCATTTGACGAACAGCAGTAAAATGCGATTGCAGAACTGTCACTTTTTGCTCTGTAGTGAATAATTATTGGGGTGCTTCCTTGGAATCCAACCACACTTACACCTACCCACCCTTAGCCCTCTGATTGGCCACGGGGTAACTTGTCGCTCCCCCATGCTAGACCATTAAGCTTGGGTGAGACTGGCCCAAATCTGAGGGTCCTACTGGGCTTGCAGGAATCATTATACCCCATCCCTGGCCCTTCAGGATTGCTCCGGGGATGAGTGGGATTCTTTCCCCACACAAGATATCAAGAAGCTTTCCCTCTCCTTCTAAACAGGAATGGAGAAGCAAAGAACCCCAGGAGCTGCTAAGAGCCTCTTTGCAAATAGGAGAAAGCCTGCCTGAGAATGGAAGATAGAAACTGAAACTTAGGGACACCTGGGTGGTTCAGTGGTTAAGCATCTGCCTTCAGCTCAAGGAGTGATCCTGGAGTCCTGGGATCGAGTTCCACATCAGGGTCCCTGCATGGAGCCTGCTTCTCCCTCTGCCTGTGTCTCAGCCTCTCTCTGTGTCTCTGTGTGTCTTTCATAAATAAATAAATAAAATCTTTAAAAAAAAAAGGGGGGGGGAACTGAAACTCAATCACACTGTCTGAGCCCCAGAGCAAGCCAAACCTAAGGCTTCCTCTATTGTTTGGTTCTAAGAACAATAAACTATCTGCTTGTTTTGAGCAGCTTGAATTGAATTATGTGTTACTTACAAAATAGTCATAATTACCCAGACACATGTCTCAGAGACTCATCACATTTTAAAACAGATTATAAAAGTTGAGCAAATTGTACACTTAAATGGTACTCTTTTTTTGTGTGTGTTATGTATTCTTCAATGAAAAGTTTTATTACAAGAAAAAAAAAACTATTGGCTGTATCTAATTACATTTCTTTTAAAACAGTTATTTCCTATCATGTTGACATACTCTAGATGTGACATAATCTAGATGTGTAGATTCCCCGAAATGAAGTAAATGTTAGCTTGCTTATTTGCAATATCCTAAATTTTAAAAGGTGTAAGCAAAAACCTTAGTATCAGAGAAATACTATTATTTTTTTCAATCTTCTACTCATAACCTTATTTTCACTGACTTAGAGTCTGAGCTTCATTTTTCTGAATACGGTTTAAGTAATAGTATTTAACCTTCAAAATCATACTACTCCATAATTACTATGTCTATAAGAAGCCCCCCATTTTTAGTAAGTGTCTTTAAGGCTCCCAAACAAAGCATTTCATTGAAGGTCAATGTATGTGGAAAATGAGGCATTGATCACAGACAGCCACCAAGGCCCCAGGGGAAAATCATGTCGTTTAATTTTGCAATATGAATGTTCAAATCCAAAAGTATTCTAAAGCACATAAATACACTACATAGCACACTGGTTACATCATTACATACTAATGCATAATAAAACACCCTAAAACTTGGAAGGCTTAGAAACGCATGATGGCACCTCTATTCCAGGAAAGGAAGCCCCAATCAATGCACAGAGGTTCTGAGTCATGTTTGCTAATGTCCTATTGGCTAAGGAAAGTCACATGGTCAATTCAGTCGTTTCTGGAGTGTTTAACTATTGGGAGTCATGCATGTAACATTAATTTCTTTGAAAAGTTAGACCTTGAACTATAGCAAAATCCCATTTGGTTGAAATGGATGTGAGAGCCTATCAATTGGGCAAAATGGCACATGGGTAGGATTACATGCAAATGAGATCTTTGGCTTGCAAAGATAATAGCCTGGCCCTAATCCTGATGTACATGTAGCCACAGGACACCTGACTCACCTAGGCCTTTCTTTCTCCTAACTTCTCAATAACTAGTATACAGTCCGAAGTTACAGAAATTAAAAGCAGCGTATCATGAATAAAACAAATCTATACCATTCTAAGGAAAGACATGATATTCCAACGTTTCATAAAAGGAGCAGGTCTTAGAAGTCTGTTCTTAGGTGAAAGTATGAAATACAAAACTTCTATTCTTTCCAAGAATCTGGTCCAATCTGCAAATTTCCATTCCATTTCCATGTCATTTACATGTAAAGTGTAATAAAAGGTAAATGGTTTCCAATCCACATCCTTGTTATGAAACATTTAATTTTTCTCTAAGAATGAGGTAAAGCTATACAAAGTAACATGGAAAGGTTCCATAATATTAAGTGAGAAAACCAAGCACAGAACAAAATACATGGTATTTAAGGACTTTTTAAGTCTATGTGTGCATAACTGTATGTTTATCTGTCTACACATAAAAATAGATCCAGCAGGATAAATTTGCAACAATGGCTATATTTCAGGAGGAGAATGGAAGGAGGGGTCCAATGCCTATTCAGCATGCATCCCGCCCCCCCAAATCTGCCATTTCTAAGTAAAACCCCTATTGGTCAAGACTCCTATACCATCCCCAGATTCTTGGTCCAAACCAATTATGACCATCCCATTACCCTGACCAGTCCCTAACCTGGGGCTGTAAGCTGATCCCAACACAGCAGTGACTCACTGGGATCACTGGGCAGTTAATCAGCTATCTCGAGCTCTCCAGATTTCCTGGTGGTGGGGGAGTCTATCCTGGGCCAGCTCTTCCTAAATGGAAGGGTCACATTATAGTTCTCAGAGGAATCCCACTAAAACTCCCCGCAGCCAGCCCTGAGGTGAGTGAGCAGTACTCCTTAACCTGCATCCCAACATTCTCTTTTTAAATGTTTCTCAAAAAATCACCTCTTCCCAAATACTCTGTATTCCAATGACATTTCTATAATCTCAGAATTGCTGGAGGAGTTCAAGAGGTATGGAACTGGTTTTGGGGCATTTTCTTCAAAAAATGCACATATGGTCTGACTCCTACAACTTTGTTATCTGCTATCTATCATATCAGAGCATCTAAGCCAAAACTTCTAAATTAATATCCTGTCATTACATGCATTACACAAAGAGGAAAATATTAGATGAACGAACATGGTCATTCAGGATATAGAATACTTCAATCAAAAATGCTAGCCCTATAGGAATTTCAGGCATGGTGATGAGGTCAACGGGGTATTTTGAGAACATGCAACCAAATTATACAGAAATGGTTATCACTGTCATGTCAGAGTCTCAACACAGAATTTTCAAGTTCTGTTCAGAAAATTGGAAACACAAATACACCAAACAGCACATGACCTATCCTTAAAGAAAACATAGTATGAGAACATTTATTATAGTCTAGATGAATGTGAAATTTGTTGTATTTGTTGTATTGTAAAGGGCCTGTGTGTGTGTGTGTTCTAGTAAAATGCTTTCCCCCTCGTTTCTTAGATATTTAAAGAAAATGAGTAAAGCAGAAACCATATATTTTCAGACAAGCATGATGATCTGGAATGGTTTCCATTCCAAACTCTTAAACTATTCATAAAATTCTGGGGAATTCCATGTACTAATCAGGCTGTTAATACAATTTGCAAAGTTCCAAAATAAAGGTTTTAAGGCATCTGCACCATTTACTCTACTAACCTGACTAGCTATCTCTGAAGCTTTTCTGGCATGTTGTATTTCAAGGGTGTTGGTGCCAACCTGCATTCCTTTCCCTTTAATTTTTGACTCCAGGTCTTTCTTGTATTCTTTCTGTAAAAATAAATAAATAAATAAATAAATAAATAAATAAATAAATAAATAAAGCAACATTTTATAATATTTAGACACTCTGCAGACAGACATTCATCTGTAATCAAGGATACCAAAAAATGGCTGCACACATTTAAAAAAAAAAAAAGAAAAAAGAAAACACGTTTTACATTGTACCATGAAATGATCACCTAGAACTAAGTTTCTGAACGGCTTAGAACTGTATCACTATTCTCACTGAAGAAGGGTATATGAAGCTCTGAAGATTTCTTCTATACATGGTGAGGGCGGTGGATTTAAATGAGTTGATGCTGTAGAAAGAATGTGGATTTTGAGGCCAGAGCACTCAAACTGGGAATGCTTAACATCTATGGTTTACTCATCTGCAAAATGGGGGTAATATTTCCTCCATGCAGGAGCCCTCCAAGGATCAATGAGACTGCATATAACATAGTGCCCAGCACATAGTAGGTGTTCAATAACTGAAAACTTCTTTTGGTCTTTTACTCCTCTATTCATGTGCTAAGGCTGATTCACTGCTGTTCCTGCCCTGTCATGCCATTCAACTGTTTCTGGATGGACTCTGCGCTTGAGAGTCTGAAGTGATATTTCCAAGTATTACTGACAAGTGATTACAAGATCCACCTCTTAATGTGAACTGCACATGTCACCATAACAGAAGAATCAGACAGAATTACTAATTTAGGAATATGTGCTGATAATATTAACCAAAGACATGACAGTGGCTTTTAATGCTTTAATAAATTTAAAGAACACAGATACAGCCAAAGATGGCTGTAATTTTTTTAAAAACATATAATAATTTTGAATCCTTCTTTTAAAAAGATGTTTTATTTATTTATTTGAGAGAGATAGCAAGAAAGAGCACAAGTAGGGGGTAGAGGGAAGGAGAAGCAGGGAGACTGAGTCGGGGCTCGAGCACAGGACCCTGAGATCATGACCTGAGCTGAAAGCAAACGCTTAACCAACTGAGCTACCCAGGTGCCCCTTGAATCTTCTGTACTTACAATGCAATTAAACTACCAAAGAAGTTAACTGAACAAATGAATGACCATGAGAACCATACTAGATCATCAGCACATTACACTCCTCTGGACCCAGACACAATGATTAGGGCAGGTATAGATTAGGGCAGGATAGAAGTTGATCCAATGAGATTCATTCCTAGGACCTTAACTGTAACTATAAGAAACAGATGCTCACTTCCCATTGGGATTACTGGCACAGATGAGTTATCCCTCTGTTAGGAGGGGCCATCGCTTAGAGATAGCCTCCCAAGTTTGAAGCAATAGAGAAGATAACAGAACTGAGAGAGGAAGAAAGAGAGACATCATTCAAATTCCAACCTCAAAGAAAATAGACTTTGGACTTTCTCAATTCACAAGCCAAAACATTCCCTCTGTTGCATAACCCAGTGTAAGTTGGGTTCCTATCATTTGCAGCCTGACTAGTAGGGTTACCACCATCACCATTACAACAGTTTATGAGCCTGTGAGGACACAACTTTAAATTTCTCACCTCTCAATTCAGTCAGACTCTCCTCAAAGCTCAGTGCCATTACCTGATTCCAAAATCATGACAGACGCCAAGGATGAAAGAACTAACAGCACTTCAGAGGCATTTCATTCCTTCCCACAAATTCCACATAAAGTGAGCAACGGCCACTTCCATTTCATAAAGAGGTTATGGGGCGGGGGGTCACTGAGCAGCCGAGGAAAGGGCTGGGGGACACTGCTGGGTCGTGAACAGGAGAGCACATGAACCGCACCACAGTTACTGACGGATCATGACAACACGGTTCCCAATTCTCTGCCTTTCACTTCTTTAAAAGATGAAGTTGAGTCTCATACAGTTATTCCACTTTATTTACATACATTTTTCTCTACAAGCAGAGAGTGGTCATTTTTCTCATACCACATGGCAGGGAGATGGTAAACATTTTTTTTTTAATTCATTGACTAGGAAATGACTATTAGGACATAGTTACTTACCACCATCTTGCACATAAAAATTATGGAATGTGTATAGATCTTTGAGAAAGACTGAGAGACAAGGAAATCAGCTAAAGATTCATACATTCTCAGTTGTTAAATAAATATACTCACATCACTAGCCATTTCGGATGCACGTTTTGTTCTTTGAATATCAAGAACATCTGAAGTAAGTTCCATTCCTTTGCCTTTTATTTCATTTTCCAAATCTTTTTTATACTCTTTCTATGAGACAAGAACATTAGAGTTCAAAATACTACCAAAATTGACCTCTTCCTTCTTAGATCCAAGAGACACTCAGATATCACCTTAATTGACCTCTCTTCAGTGTTGATACTGTTAATCGTGTCCTCCTTTTTGAAAAGGGCTTAACACCACCTCTTAACCTTCCTCCTCCTAAATTTCCTGGGACATCCTTGAACTGATACACCATGTCACATGTTTTCTAGAGACTCCAGAAAGGAGAAAATATCTCTAGAGAGGAAGGAGTCAGATTCCTGAGTATTTATGCTCCTAATTTTCTACAGAGATTCTATTTTCTCTTTCAGTCATGTTTAGAGTAGCTTCCAATATTATCAGTATTTTCCCTTTCATCCTATCTTCCAGTATATTTTGATACCATATTGGTGCCATATTTTAAAAAGATGTCTTCCTTTTAAGTGGTGAGGAAGATCTTAGGAATGGATGCTTCTTATTAATTATTTGAAGTATTTCTTTGAAAGCTGTCTATAAAATATGAATCACCAAAAGATCACAGTTGAAAAAGAATTGGAAATTACAAAATCAAAAGGATTAGCATAGCCAAAGTTTAAAAAAAATTCCACTTTATTCAGATTCATAAAACCGAATAATTTCCTACACATTGATAACACATAGTTTGAATGTTATTTATTTTAATATTATATTTTAAGCAGATCCAAATGTCTTTACTAATACTTATATGTAACTTGAGTTTTTTTCCTGCTAGTGAATTTCCCTTTTTTCCTGCTAAACACATTATGAAAACAATGTATTTCTTGATTCAATTCAACTGAGTTGCACTTATGACTAACTTGCCAGATACAAGATGAGGCTTCCTTCCTTTAATAATAAGTCATGTTCCAGTAAATTCTAGGGTTCATTTGATGTTATTTTCTCTTCATCCAGTATAATTAAATTAGCTAGTCCTCTGCTTAACTAATAGCCTACAAGACATTGTAATGAACTGAATGTAATTTTGGAAAGAGTTCTGGAGTCAAATGACCTGGATGAAAGTCAGGGTTCTTTTACTTACTCGATCATATGACCTCAAGTAACCAAGCCTCAATTTCTACACGCACAGGCAAAATGAAAATAAAAATACTTATCCTACCAAGGTCAAAGGGCAATTGGGGGAATCAAATGAAACAAAAGTATAAAACAATACTCTGAACATTCCGAAAGGCAATATAAATGTCAAAACTATAATAAAGTAAAAAATGCAAAGACAACTTAAAGCTAAATGCTTATATTTAGAAAGGGAAGTCATAATTTCATTAAGCCACTGAGAGTTCCTTTTCAAAATCAGACATCTCTATAACTGAATTAAAATATGTTTAATCAGTCTTCTGGGCCTTTTCCTATCCTGATACATTCTGAATCAATACATCTAAAATAAGATTCATTCAAAAAAGAGAAAGAAAAGAGAAAGTCAATGGCAAGTATATTAAAGTCATTTGTGGATCTTAAAATAGGTCTTACGTTGTCACTTATATGTAAATGATAGATTCTCCTTTAAAAGTTTCATATAAACTGCACATACTTTTTAAATGGAAGACAATTAACAGTAGGAAGTTGCCATTTGATTAGCCTTTGACTTCAAAAAATTTGAGAGGAACTAGGAGTGAGAGAAGGTAGGAGAACAGAAGCACACTTCCATAAATTTTATGTCTATTTCAGCCCAGCAGACGTTACAACAGTGAAACACATTAAATTTCTAAAAGCAGTTAAATGGTAAAGGCCAGTTGGCATTCTGTTACTAGGGGAAGTTCATGTACAGAATGATACTCAAATTCATTTCACTGATTTAAGATATTGCTTTCAGGGATAGTTTCTTCAGTTCAAAATTCAGGGTGATGTGGCCTTCTCTAATACTTCTCTTAAATTAAAGAGCATTTATTTAAACAGGGAATTGGAAGACCTCCGAGTTACTTTCTAGCCATTAAAAAAAACAAAAACAAAAAGAAACTTTTAAAGGGATGGATTATGAGCATGATATTTTTAATTGTTAGGTTTGAAGAACTATTAAGTTCTTACCAATGTAATACATAATAATACATATTACCAATGTAATACATTAATTGTGAGTCAAAGTGCACCAAGTTTGGAGTGGGAAGGAGCAGAATCCTGTTGAGAGTAAAATGAAAAATCAACATGAGCTCCTATCTTCTCTCTGCTAAATATTTTTCCCCCTTAGAACACAATCCACTCATAAATAATGTGCCGTTTATCCAAACCTTCACATTTGAGCCTCTCATTTCTGATATCAGATGTCATGAGAATGCTGCTGGGAGCTGCAGAGAAAGCTGGTTCTAACATGCATTTTTAAATAACTAAATTTGAAAAGAATTAAATTTGCCTCACCCATATTCAAAAAAAAAAAAAACTATAAAACTATTTATAGAGCTTCTGAGATACAATCAAACACAAAATCAGAATTATTTTTCAGGTTTTTCCAGGAAATCTAGGTGATTTCTTCCCCCAGCCTTAAAAGGAAATGTCAACACACACTTTCCTGTTTTTAGTGAAAATGGAAAACTCTGTTAATAAAGGTCAGAGTGAGAGAAAGAGGAATGGATTAGCATCTCAACCAGTTAGTAGAGAATTGTTGGGTAAATATCTCCTGGTTTATTTCTTTAGTTTTCTTGCACAATATTTAATAATAAACTGCAAGACCATACCTCTTTCAGAAGGTTGGTGATGTACTTAACATGTAAAAATTCTGGAGTCTTGTCTAAATCCAGTGATGACCTTCCTTTAATCTCCTTCTCAAAATCTTCTCTGTAAACTTTCTGTTAAATAAGACCACATAATTTGAAGTTTAGAAAACACAGGTCACTGTTGGAAAGGTATTAGAACAAGAGTTCCCAGAACAAAACTGAGGATTTCCTTATATAATTCTACTGCCTCAGAGTCCTCATAGCCACAAGAAAATGACTCCAACTTTACCATAAATCTTAGAATCCTATCAAACAAAAGCAGAACCATTAAGTACCAACTGCCTCTGGGAAAGCGCTCAGAGTGAGGCTTCGTAACATCTTACTGGTCTGTCATTGTTTGATGCCAGCCTGATTGAGAGGAAAACCAGTAAAGCTGGATATTTGAGAAGCACCAGAGTGGTTCATTCTAAAGAGAGTGAATCCATCCATTGGAAGAAAATCTGGCTGCATGGAAGGCCATTCAAAGCACAACAGCATTAATGCTGAGGTTCTCATCACCCCTTTCACTGTTTCCCTTTTGTGAATTTGGCAAAGGAGGCTGGAGCACATCTTCCTTTAATGATTTTGGCACTGAGAATATTTCTCTACCATCTATGAATTAAGTTACACTGTGAGGAGTCTTATCTTCAACTCATTAAATTGTTTTCTAGGTAGGAGTTCACAAAACAAGGACTGGAAAAGGGAATACAGACAGTGATTGTAGAGGACAGACATCCACACCCCCACCTCCCCTTTGACATTCTTCTGCCACTCTTTGGCTAAAATTTCCTCAATTTCTGACTGGAACTATGCATTTGAAATCCAGTGGCAACTTGTGCTTTAGGACTATAAAAACAGTCTCTCTAAATAACAAAGATGTCCATCCATGTAAAACATTTACCAAACAAAAGCTCATATTTTACTAGCTAAATATTTTATTCAAATTGCATCACAAAGATGGAAAAACTAACTTCTGTATGAGATTGTTATTAATGGAGAATGAAAGGCCATTTCTAAGTTCATAATATTCCTATTATAAAGATAGGAAATTATATAAAGAAATTCTCCCAAACCATGAGGGAGGATTAGAGAGGCCTGTTGTGGCCTCTCTTACATTTGTGTCACATACAGCTGTTTAACAAATGATCTATGTAGAGAGAGAAAAAAAAAAGCCCTAGTAGATGTCCTGGAAATACTAAAATTCAACAAGGTGATTCAAAATTTGCATTGAGAACATTCTAAGTTAAAGGAACTATAGAAATTCCCAAAGAACAATGAGAAATCACCCTCTTCTTTATATGAAACTAACTGAAAGTATACGGTTATAAGACTGAATCTAGGGCATTTGCAGGACAAAAAAAAAAAAAGTTTCTTTAAAAAAGCAAAAATAAAAATTCGGGTATATTTATTTATTTCAGATAATTCACTTCAAAAAGCCCTTCTTCTATGAAAAACTTATTTTACTGAAATAAGTCACTAAGGAAGGTTGGTTATGACTGGAACTGGCCAATACATGACTGGGCGGGGGGAGAAAAACCAAAAAAAAAAAAAAAAAAAAAAAACCCTTTTGTATGCTTTTTGTGAACAGAAGGCAAAGAACAAAGCCAGATTTAGAGATTTCTTCCAGAAAACACACTAATTAAACCTCTATCTGGCCTTCAAAGAAAAGTGAGAGAAGCATAATTATAGGCTAAACCAGAAACATTAGTGACCAACCCTGAGATCATAAACACTTAGCTTTACCCAGAAGAGGCTCAAGAAGCTCAGCGTCAAACTCGCCTCTTATGAAGAAAAACCATCTCTAAGCCAGATGATTCTCTTTGTGTCTACTTCATTGGACCTATATTTAAAGATATCTTTCACATCAACCTTGGTCTAACTAAGATTTTGAGATTTTTACCTTCCTAGCCTTTAGAGTGTCAATTTGGTCCAAAGACAGTTTCTATTGAAAGATTTCTCTTTCCTCAAGCCCTGCTGAGCAGAAATATAACTGCTGAGCCTAAAAATCTAATAGCCAGTGGCTATAATTAAAAGGAAAACATGTCTCAGCTTCTGCAAAGGATAATTCCCCCCTAGCGAAATACCAGAAATCAGAATAGCAAAAATGGAAAGCCAGTATTAACAGATGCCCACGCAGCCCCTGATGTAAACGAATTCCATAACATGTAATAAATGTATTACTACAGTTAAACCTTAAAGCTGTTTGCACCTGATGTTAAAATGGCCAACTGGAAGGAATTGATTAGTTCATTTGACTGATTTTGGTTTGTTTGGTTTTTTTTTTAAGTCATCAACATTTTCTTTTTCTTTTGTACTACGTAGCCATGGCAATGCTAAAAGCAAAGTGCCAGTTATCAGACTTCCAAGATCTGCACAAGGAAACATGCCTACATAGAAACAGTAGCACTTTTTCAGTACCAAAGGTATCTTTAAAGTCCCTGTCATCTGAATTTGTTATTGGGGAATCTTTCTTTTTTGGAGGTCCAACCTCAACAGAAAAAAACCCAACTGACATTTCATGAAAGAAAAACAATTTGGTCTATATTGTTCATTGAAACTCTGAGAAGTAGATGATCCATATATTTTGGTTTTCTTTTTAATCCATCTGGTTTTTATGACTTTAAGTTAGGGGACTATTTGTATTCTTCCATGAGTTCATGTTTTCCAGGTGTGGATGCTGGACCACTGACATGAGAAGCCTCTAGAATATCGTTAAATATGATGGCCAGGCTCCTCTGAAAGATGCATGAAGGATGTCCTGGGCATGTCCTGGGCAGCAGCTTGAGCATGTGCATTCCCAGCAGGCTTCCCTGAGACTTATCCACGGAGAGTTTGAGAACTACAGCATGGGAAAGAGACGAGGAGGGAAAGTGGGGTCTTCAGAATAGAAGGTACAGAGAGGATCAAAGTCAGGAATACAGGGGAACATTTCCCTCTCCAAGTAAGACAAGGAGATGTAGCACCAACACTTCAGTAATAATACCTGTGGTTGATGGGAAGAACACGGAAAGCCTAGTATGAAGGTGCTAGATTTCTCCTTAAAGAAGGAGTCATGATGAAGAGTGAGAGCTAGAGAGCCAGGGGGACAGCTGGGTGAGAACCACATATACCATGGGCTCTGGAGGCTCCACCCAGAGGTTGCTTTCCAGCTCCCCAGCTGGTAATGGCGCAGCACTTGACAAGACTGGATGTCTGGATCATCCTAAAATTTATATGTGCAAAACCCCCTCAATATGATGGACGCATTTGGAGGTGGGGCTTTTGGAAAGTGATTAGGATGGACAAGACCATGACAGTGGGACCCTCATGATGGGGTTAGCACCCTCATACATGTCACAAGAGAGCTTGCTTCCCCTCTCTGCTCTCTGCCACAGGAGGACACAGCAAGAAGGCAGAAAGCTGTCACCCAGAAGAGGGTCTCACAAGAACCCTGACCTGCTGGCACCCTGATCTCGGACTTCCAGCTTTCAGAACTGTAAGAAATAAATTTCTGCTGTTTGAGCCACCTAGTCTGGGATACTTGGTTAATAGAAGCCCAAACAAACTAACACAAAGATAGTCCAGTAAGAGTTATCCCATTAAATGTGAGTTGTTGTAGGGCTTCTGAACCAAGACCAAGAACTGCCAATTCAGTTAAAACAAACAGCTAAAGAAAATAAATAAATAAAAATAAAACAAACAGCTAATTTACTCAAAGTATTCACCTGACTAGTCTTGATCAAATTCCTCTCTATTGGCTTAAGAAGCTATGAGATTTGAAAAATACAAGTAATGATCTTCTCCTTTCTTGCTTGAAGAAGGAATTAAACAACTTGGACAATTCAACAAGCCATAGTAATGTCTGAGTGCCCTTTCCCTGAGAAGTTGAATTATATAACATAGCAGCACAAACAGCAACAAATAGTATATACATTGTTTTCAAAATTCCTATGAGAATTTTATTGTCCAGAAGTTATCATTTCTCCTTGTTTTGGTGTTGTTATTGGAGAACAGAAAAGATCGTACCCACAGAGGACACCTCAAGTGGACCCCCACTCCACCCCCACCCAGAGCAGTGGGGCTATACTGGGCTGATACTGCTGTCGGCTATTTCTGTCCTTTTGAAGTAGTAACTTGGTGTACCCACAGAATCTGGATGTTGGCTGCAGGGAAAACCTGTGTCTGGTGTCTGGTCCCAAAAAATGTAGGTAAAAAAAAAAAAACAAAAAAAAACAGAAGAAATCTCAGTAGGACAGAGCAAAACCATTTGGGGAATATCTTGATGTGATTCAGTATCATTTTAAGTAGAACACAAAGTGCATATGTACAAAAAATTCTTAACTGCTCTCTTCTCTTGATATTTTAAAACTTCCATGTCACTGTTGGGGTGGGAGCAGATCAACTACATAAGCTAACAGAGAAAAGAGAATCACTCATGACCTGACCGGGTCCTAAAACATTGGCATTTAATGGATATGTAATTTCAGATAAGATAACTAATTTCAGTAGATGACTATCCATCAAGGGACATATCTGCCTAGCATCAGTACCTTGAGGGGATTAAATGATTTGACATATATAAAGCTTTTAGCATAGTGCTTAGCACAGAGTATTTAAGATATTAGTTCTATAATCACTGAAAAATAAAAGGTAAATAAAGCAACCAGCTCTTCATTTTCTTTTCATTTTTTTCCTACTCATCATAGTTACATGGATTCAACCTGAAAGTGTCAACCTTATCATCATGGAATGTGAAAGGGCAGTAACAAGCTCACCTGGCCTGATACTGTATTTGCCAAATGAGAAAAACTAAGAGCCATAGAATCCCAATGACCCAGATAAGATGCCAGATCTAGAATAGGGATTCCCTGGTCTTCTTGAGCAGTGTGCACTCCTCCAGACCCACTCAACGTTCTTTTTTTTTTTTTTTAAGATTTTATTTATTTATTCATGACAGACACAGAGAGAGAGGCAGAGACACAGGCAGAGGGAGAAGCAGGCTCCATGCAGGGAGCCCAATGTGGGGCTGGATCCCGGGTCTCCAGGATCACACCCTGAGGCAAAGGCAGGCGCCAAACCGTTGAGCCACCCAGGGATCCCCCCACACACACACTCAACATTCTAAATTACTTTGCTAGTTCCTTTCAAATGACAAAACATCAAATATGCATTAAATAGTTGATCATGGGCAGGGATACCTGGCTGCCTCAGTTGGGAGAGCATGTGTTTGAGTTTGAGAGCAAGTTCATGAGTTTGAGCCCCATGTTGAGTGCAGAGATTACTTAAAAAATAAACAAACTTGAAAAAAAAATTGATAACAAATCAGAGGGACTCACCTCACTCTGCATCTTCTGAGCCTCCTTGGAAGCTTGATAGGAGGGAGTCTCAACAAATTCAAGCATGGATTTCCCCTTATTTTTCTCATACTCTTCTTTATATTTAACCTTCATTGAAAAAGGGATAAAAAGCATGTAAAGCTCACAAGCCCTTATACATATAGAGCAAAGTAAAATAAGTATGTCCAAAATTAATCCTAGTTTATAAAATCATATTATTCTGGCCATTTGAGTTGGTCACTGGGTTCCCTGTGGTAAATGACATACAAAGAAAGTAGAGAGGTAATATATAAAAATATTTAAGGGATAAAAATAACTTAGAATTACTAAATCATGTAGTTCTAGGACTTGGATGAGGTATTTAAATAGCTGGGATATATAGATATAGCTCATCTATCAGGGTTTAATATGTATATGCTCATAGTATACACATATATACATAGAGACAGAGAAAGAGATCCCTGTGATGGCTTTGAATGTCTTCCAGTAAATCATGAGCAAGGAGGAAAACACAGCTGTGATTCTCTGTCTTTTGGCCAAAGGGAAGACCGTGTTCGCTGGGACTGTTGACCTCTCCCACAGACACTGAGCAGCACACTCACACAGAGCTTTTATGGGATTGCTTTCAGTTTCACCCTGCATTATTCAATAATATCGTATCATGAATCATTTATTTCAATTACAACAAATCTCCATCTTATTTTAGTTTATAAAATGATCGATACTTTCTATCTCCTAATCACAGAAACTAGAATTATATGTAAGCTGTCAGAGCGATTGGCTTTTTCTTAGCAATATACCTTTTTAAATTAAATTCACAGAAAAGTTTGCATCATGACTAATTATGTTCAGAAATGTATTTTCACAAAAATTCTTAGATATAAGTAATTTTTATGACGTTGCTTCTTAAATTATATAATAATAGCAGTTTTAATGATGATTAAATCCCAAAGCAGTTTTTCAATACTTAGAACTTTGTGGTAAACAGGAAATGTAACAGGTTTTTAAACTCCTATTTGTAGGCCTATTTTTATTTCAGAGAAGTATGACAGAGTGATCAATGAAAGTGAAGTGTGGTAACATACTATGCTATGATAAAACTTTGGGGAAAATTATATTTAAAAAAATACAATGAGGAAAAAAAATGTACATTTCCAAACCTTAATGGAGAGCCAATTGGTTTATTTTTAATGAAGGTGGGTATCAAATCATTAAGAAATTTATGTTCCACAGGGTACCCTTCATAGAGTGATGTAAAATTGTATCTTAATAGATGCTGGAATGATATCTTTTCCAATTACTGGAACTCAGAATAAAAAAAAAATTATAGATACCACCTTTAAAGTATGCAGGCAAGATTTTTTTTTAATTTGTTTCAGGGAATATATAAAGTTTAATAGTTGAAAGAAACATTAATGTAAGATAATTTTTAATAACTTTTCTAATTGATCTGAGAAATCTGAATAAACTTTGCACCTGAAAAATTAATTTTGCAGCTCAAGATGACAAATTAGTACACTATAAAAACCGAAATCATCATGAGATTTGCTCATCGTTTAATCAATTGATATATCTTAAGTTTAAAACTGTGTGAAGTAACTTATTTTATGAAATCTTTTACACCAAAACAGGCTTCCAGCTTTCCAACCCCAGTAAAACAGACAGAGTAGTGTTTGAGATTTTCCAAAGCAACATTCACATTCACAGGATGTACATTCTGTTCAGCAGCTGCACTTTTTTGCTGTAGGTGCATGGTAGTGGGTGGTTAAAAGGTCCAGACAGAGGGGGCACAGACCTGACTCTGGAGCCTGGCATTGCCTTTATGGTGCAAATGTTCGGCAGCATCCGCGTCAAAATGATACATTCCTTTGTTTTCCTCAAAAAGCTTTCTATATTCTCGCTAAAATAGAGAACATGAACATAATTCAGAACAAAAGAGATCAATTAGAACAACCAATACTTAGGGATGCAAACTGAAAAATACAAGCCAATGAGAACTGCAAAGCTACCAAGTCCCATGTCAGTGGGCTGCTCTTGTAGGTTTCTGACACTGAGGAAAACCAGCAATGCAAGACAGACAGGCAGCTCTCAATAGTCAACGTGAGACATCCTAGAGAAGCAGGAGACCATCAGCTGTCAACACAGCCTAAAAAGACACTGGGGAGTAGCAACGGAAAAGCCAGTGACAGGGCTCATATGAACAAGCAAGGTGGCAAAAGAAAGGCAATTTGTCCTGCCCTTCTTCTAGAACAGAAATGTTTTGATAGCATCTACAAAAAGAAAAGGAAAGAAGAACAGAGCAAAGGAAAGCTAGAGGCAGGAAGGGAAAGAAGTTGTGCACAAGGAAGACTGGAGGGTCATAAGAAAAATAAGAGAGTGAGAAATAATTCAACTCGTTTTCCTAAAAAGAGAGGGTAGGAGGATCCTGGAAGAGAAACAGAGGAGTCTGGGGATAATCGGTTGAATTTTTAAGGTGAAGAAATTGAATGAAGACTACTATTTAGAGACACAGACAAAAAGGTAGATTTGGAAGAGATGCCAAATCTGGCAACCGTGAGACACCAAATACAACAGGCTGCGATGAACAGAAATTGCTTCATGATTTCTCTCACTGGAGATCAGACACTTATTTATTTCACCCTCTTTGGAAAAGACCTCTAGAGATAAATGTAACTCTCAAAGACTCAAGGCTATAGAGACTTCAGCTAACACTGGTTGCTCGTTCAGCAATGAGGATTTCAGGGAAAATGACAATGTTGTGTAGGATGCAGGGAGAGGTAAGTCACATTTGAAAGGGAGTGGGAAAGAGCTGTCCAGAGGAGAGCCGACATTCAGGTCTCAGCAGATGCTCCAGGGATCTGAGAGTGAACCAAGAAGAGGTACAGAGCCAGGTGTGGGAAGCATGGAAGGATGCACACAAGAACGGTCATTCCATGGGGACACAGTGACAGTCCGCAGAGGCACTCTAGACAATTAGAGCACTAAGATTTGTGTCCCCCAAAACTCTAGCCAGAATAAACTGAGGGAGGGCAGCCCCGATGGATGTCTCAGCGGTTTAGCGCAGGCTTCAGCCCAGGGTGTGATCCTGGAGTCCTGGGATCAAGTCCCACATCGGCCTCCCTTCATAGAGCCTGCTTCTCCCTCTGTCTGTGTCTCTGCCTTTCTCTCTCTCTCTCTCTCTCTCTCTCTCTCTCTCTCTGCATCTCTCATGAATAAATAAATAAAAATCTTTAAAAAAAAAAAAAAAAAGAATAAACTGAGGGAGTAAAAGACCCCAGGAAGCTCATGAAAATGATCCCATAGTACATCTTGACTGAAGAGAACAAGCCCTAAATGTTGGCTCCTCTGCTAATTAAAAAATGATAATAATAATCTCAAAGGATAGTAGTATACTTAGACACTTTACAATTTACTTAAAAGTTTGTATATGATATATAAATAAAATAATGAATTGAATGTAACACTCTAGAATATATTCCAAATCAAGTTAAAATCCAGCAGAGCTTCGGATAGTATTTCTGTAATAATGGATATAGGCTATGGAAAGATCAATAGATACTGTCCCTAATGATCTTTTTGGGGGACAAAGAATTTCAGAAACTTCTATTTAAAAAAAATCTGTTTGAAGAAAGATCTGCAAAAGAATTTTCAAGACCTGCTGTTCCTTATGTAATAGTCTCTGTTGCCTCCTAGTGGGAATAACACAGAGTAACATGCAATACATATTTTTCATTTATGCAAAGTTATAAAAGAAATTGAAAGTTACTAGAGCTCTATTTTCCAGGGGGAAATGGTCTTTCAAAACTTTAATTAGTACAGCTGTTTAAACTCATAAGGACTAATTTTACTCTACATACTATGTGTTAAAGAAAAATGATGATTTATACCAAAGACATTTAAAGGTCTTTAAAAAAAAGAGCCATCTATAACAAACTGACAACTAATTTTGGCAGAATGTCTGTTTGTTAAGCACTTTCTTATTCAATCTTTTGCTAAAATTAAGTTGCCTTTATAAATCAGCAAAATTCCAATTCTCCTCACATTAAAATTTAAAAGAGAGCAATTCTAATGTACAATAAATTTTAGCCAATGTATTATCATACAACTTTAATAAATAGATACCTCAGCGTAACATGCTTGAGTCTTAAACCTTCTCTCTCATGAAGTAATTATTCAGTCACAATTTTTCTATGGAGGAAAAAAAAATCTATAATCTAAGCAAAAGCACTACCTGAACCAAGATTTAAGCTTTAAAAATGGTATATACAATAAACGTTATATATGACTGTGCTGAGTTTCTCTGCTGAAGCAGTGATAGAAACAATTTATATTAAACTATGATTTTTTCACCATTATTATAGAAGAGAGGACAATATTCTTGAAGAGGAATATTGCCTGGAAGTGGCATGTACTCTTCCAGCTAACAAGCTTTCAAATTACCACCATGATATTTTTATTGTCCTATTTGCACACAAATCCTCATGTCCTCAGGAAATTTAACTCAAGTATGGATGGAGAATTGTCAAGGGCAAACGCCACTCAATGATCAAGATGGGGTGGCAAAGAACATGAAGAAAGCAGCAAGCTCTGAGAATAGAAACGTACTGACTTTTAGAAACATCCCTATGAGTCATAGAGCAAAATGTGAATCTGAAAGAGCCACCAAGGAGTGGAGGAATGTGGGCAGAGGTGGAGGGATGAGCACTGAAATGGCAGGAAGGGTGACAAAGTATCCTGGACTAGAGTCTAATTCTGCACCTGATAGTCCTCTATGCTTCTTTGCCTGCCCAACAGACAGGAAGAATGACACGCTGCTTTTCCTCCCACAGCCCAGTGACAAAAGTCAATTAATTTTGAAATCTCTGAGTATGAATTATTTACACCCGTAATCCATTTCAAAAAGGATGACATTGGTGATGCTGGAGAAAGGAAGATTACGAAATAATGAGCAGAAGTTTCAACACATCAAAGCCAAACACAGACATTTTCGAACCTGAATTGAGGCTGTATCTCATTATTCTAAGTAGTTTGGGAACCAGGTCTGGACTACAGATTTTTTTGTTTTTGTAATCCAGGACTGTGAGCGCATCTCCTGAAGACAATTATTTTCACATTCCTTGCCCAACATAATCTTCCATCTGATTTTACCTGGCCCAAAGGAGATACTCAATACATCTGGCTATTTTGAGCGAGGGAGTGAGCATGTGAGTAATTATTAAAATAGGCACAGAAACAACTTGAGGTCAAATTACAGTTCATCGTCACCATGGGCCTCTGAGATGTAGGCAATGAGCCAGGGCCATCAGGTAGGATAACCAGTGAAGTCAGGGTCCACATGCATGAAGTGTCTGAAGCAGCACCTGAGAGGTGAGTTTCACTTGGCAGTGCGCACAAATATTTTCCTCAGGGCACGAAAAAACCACTCTCTCCTCCTAATTGCTTTGAGGAAAACGTGGAGACCTTCACAAGTCTAAAGGTAGAGCGTCAATGTAACGTAGGGTTTCTTTTCAGAGAAAATATAAATGAGACTAAGATGATTTTGTATGCTACTGAGGCCTAATACCAGATACTCTACTCCAGCCTCCATAAAATGAAAGATCCCTGATTTAAGCCTGACTTTTCAGCAACTTCAATCTAATTGGGAAGAAGAAAAGGGAAGAAGCCAGAAAAGCACACTTGCACATGCACCTTGAAACGACAAGCTAGCAAAGAACCCCCTTTGTAAAGCGACAGCTCCGGTGGGATTTCAGCAAGCAGGCCACTACTTTCCAATGAGTTAGTTATTCTGGAGGAGGCGCCCTGGCCCGCCTAAGGAAGCAGGTGTGCTCATGAGCTCCGCAGGCAAATACTGGCTCCGTGGAGACACAGGGCCTCTTTGGTGCCCATCCAACAAACTTACTCCGCTGAGCATTTTGCTGGTTTTCAAAGCATGGTCTAAATACAAGTTGGGGAGATCTGAGACTGGATCGTGCATGTTTTGAATGTCTTTCTTGTACTTCACCTATGAAAATAACATGGAACAAAATACCATCTAGGAGAAGAAAATATTATGCTTTCGCGTTATCGCCTTCATTGTCTCCAACACATCATCAAGTACCATTTAGTGGGAAATTAACAGGTAAATTTTAACAAGTAGCCACTAGATGGTGCTCATTCACTATCGAATGAGTAAAAAAGTTCCTGGAGGACTTGAAAACATTTTGATAATTGTTTTTACTGTTTACATATTTTAAAAGGGTGATGTTCATAGAGTGGAGTAATTTGAATAGACATTCTGTTTTCAAAACAAAAAGAACAGCAACTTTATTCTTTAGAAGTTACTACCGTATTTTAATTATGCTTTGAAGCAATTTCAGAGCTCTTGCTGTTTTTCATCCTATTGCCTTTTTTCTTTTTTTTACCAACTGTTTTGAAAACAGAGTAATATTAGTAATCATAATACTAAAATATTAATCAAAAATATTTGAACATTTAATGTGTGCCAAACACTTCTCTAATTACTTTACACATGATAAGTATTCAATCTCAACAGCCCTAGTGGAAGGTACTTCCAGGAGCTCCATTTTACAGCAGAATAAACCGAGGTACAGGAAGTTAAGGTACAGTATTAAGAGGTAGAACAGGAATCAAATCCAAGCAATCTGATTCTAAACCTTGTGCTTCCAACACTATGCTCTATAGGTTCCTTTAAGTATATTCCAACTCTATTTGCTCTACATTTGTACACGCTTGCAAGATGAAAACAAATAAGGAAACCATTCAGATATTCCCAGTGATCCTAAAAGACCCATTTTAATTGTCGGTAACAAACACAAGTGAGTAAGGAGAACAAATAACAATACCTACTAAACAGTGAAAGTAAGAGATGCAGAGTCCCACAGGAGTTGAAAGGTTTAAGTGATCTAACAAAGCAACAGTCTAGCAATTCTTCCTTCATCTTAATACTTATAAAGGCACTCCACACATGCTTCAACTATAGCAAAGTGGTCCTTTGTTTTCCATGTTTCTGTTTTTACACTAATGCCTAATTCTAATAAAAATTTAAGGCATCTTTTCTTGCAAACCGAAACTTGGTTCTTTGTTAAATCATACCGCGAAACCAAATCTGTGAAGGAGTATTTTACAGCATTTACATAACGGATAGGAAAGAAGCTGTAAGCTGTTACAAATGCAATTTCTGAAAGTCTCTTTGTTATAAACTACCATGTACCAGGTGGTACTTTACAGAAGCTCAATTTCCTGGGCATAATTACATGTGTTAACTATTGTCATAACCACTAATTTAGGATACTACACACTACTTTTTCTGCAAAACTCTGTAATCTATTTCTACTCTTGATCAAGCATAATAGTTTTATTAGCAATACTATTCCTACTTATTAACTAATTAGCAATCAGTAACCATTAACAGTAACTTACAATAACACATTTTTCTCAAAAAGGTTTCAGAAAATATGCTTCGGTGTTTTCAACCAAAATTACTTGGAAACTCCATAATCTTGATTAAGTGTAAGTAATTACAATACACTCAATTCTAAAAAGAAAAGAATCAAAAGATATCTATAATAATTTTCTATGAATCACAAGTCATGAGGCACAAAGTAACTTACATCGCTCACCAGGGCAGTGGCAAGCTGGCTTTGCCTAAAAGAAGCACTTTCAAGAGGATTATAATGATGTTTCTTATCCTTCATTTCATTATCAAATTTTTCTTTGTATTTAATCTGCCATAAAAGAAAGAAACAGGATAAATTAAGTAGGGCATTTATCTTTAAGCTTTCAGAATGGCACATTTGATTTTTAATTAGATCAGATAAAAACTACCTTAAAAACGAATAGTAGTAAAGTTTAAATCCCTGGTATTTTTCCCCTTGTAAAGCTTAATTAGGCATAAACATTTTTTTTTATGAAAAAACAACCTCTACGTGAACATTGATCATAAATGCAATTAGGCATGAACTCAAATCCTATTAACAAGAATTATACACTAAAATCTCAGGATTTTTAAATGTCAGTTTCCATTCCTGCACTCTTGTAATCTATGATCAATTAGAAATTGAGACCACAAGTGAAAGAAATTCTACCGCATTTAAAAAATGGACCCTGAGCCCCAGAATTTGAACATGAATTTTCCTGAGGGAATTATTCCAAATACAGGCCACGGTTTGGACTAGGCTTTTTCTCATCATTTCCCACTTGTTCAAAAATTCATTTTTTAGGGATTACATTTTCTGAAATGTCCTGTGTCTATTTAATGTCAATTTTTATTCCTCTGCTTTAGCTGCACAGTGGTATTCAGCAGCAAACTATCTGTAATATGCATTCTGAATTATTTTTTCTCCTTTTTAAAGTAGTCTTAGGGCAACCCAAGAAAGGATTATATGCTTATCCTACAGAACCATATATTTCTTTATCCGTAGAGAAATATATGTGAATGTGGGTTGTGATAGGTATCGGAAATATAGATAAAAGTTCTTTACCAAAAACAAAAACCAAAAGCCAGTTACTTGAATCTCATACCCCCTTTGATGCCTGTATCCAAGGGGGGATGCACAAATCCCAAAAGCAAAATTGTCTTATTCTCTTATAATATTTTTACAATATTACAATTCTTACAATATTTTGTGTTCTTACAACATTCTTATAAGACACCTTTATTCATACATCTTAAAGACCAGCCTCGAAGTAATTTTTAGTAAGAAGCATTTTGGGAATGGCTCATATTATCTATTTTAATCGAATGTTTATTGGGTGATGTCTTTCCTCAAGGAGACACGGCTGATACCTATGGGAGGGAGACAGCTAGTGCAAATCTTGATGGGAATACATTTGGGAAAGATTCCAACATGGTTTATAGGAAATATTTTCTGCTGTGGCTCTAATTGCTAATCATAGCTTTCTGATACTCCTATTGCCTTACAAATCCAAGCAAAATCTCACTTCTTCTAATTAGTAAGGACACTATAAAACAAGAAAAAATTCTGATTTTTATAAAAACATACTCTATGTCTTGAAATCAGGGACAATATCACCAATGAAATACATTTAGATTTCATTCACTACTTTCCACAGTAGCTGGCTTTCCCTGCCTGGTCCTCCCCTAAATACACAATTCCACTCTCTTTGCACTTTCTACAGCCATCTGCTAGGGCAGTCTTCACCATATTTTAACCTGTGCTTTTGTCTCTCTGGGTTTTTAGTGCCTAAAAGATATTTACTTGACAATGAGAGAAGACTCTCTTAACTGACTTCCACTTGAATGGCACTCCTGACTCTGCTACATTCACTAACACTCTCCACTTACTGAGTAAAACATTCTAACTGATGGCCTGGGTGCCCTGAACATTCTCAGGCTGGTAGCTATTTAACCCATCAACTGATCCAGCCATGCAATCTTGGCTTACATCACGTCCTCCTTCAGCTATTCAAATTCTCCAACCCCAGCCACCATAAGGCTCTTGGTTACGTACTAGCTAAGTGGCAAAAAAAAAATAGGTTATATCCTCTCTGAGAACAGAGAGCCTGTCCTACTGTCCGCACACCACATGGAGGGGTTGAAATGTGGAAACTGACCCAACACATCCTCACCTGCTATGAAACCTGGCATGTGTTCTTCCCAAGGGAAGGTGTATTTCTGAAAAGCAATAATCAATGCACATCGTGATGCATTCCTACCTCATGGTAGGAACTCAACACAGGCTCCATGTATCAATGAGTAGATGAAAAAGGAGTCATCGCAATGTGGATTGATTTTTGCTTTTCAGAAATATACCTTCGCTTGGGGAGAACACATGCCAGGTTTCACAGCAGGTAAGAATGTGTCAGGTTAATTTCTGGGCTTCCTGCCCTCCCCGTGGCCTCTGCCCCTAGCATAACCATGCTGGCGTGCAGAATAGGATGGCTTCTCTATGCTAGGGATGGTATAACCTGTTTTTGTCACTTAGCTAACAGATAATTAGATGTCCATGGTGCCTGAGGTCGGAGAATACAAATAACTGAAGAAAAACGATGCAAGCCAGCATTGCATAGCTGGATTCTGATTAGATTTAAATAGTTCAATACAAGCAGAATCCTGAATTTTTTCAATTGATGTTTTAAGACAAAAATTTATAGTAATACTACACTGTTATTAAAGATGAGTTTTCCTTGGAAATACTATATTAGACTATTTTCTAATTTGGGACATATTTTAGTTATCTGTTATCCTCCCATTAGGCAGTGAGCAAGGAACAGATTTTTACTCACATTTTATCCCTACTGCCTTTTTTATTGGATTTGGCACTTACTATATGTTTATTAAAGAAATGCATAGGGGCAGCTGGGTGGCTCAGTGGTTGAGCATCTGTCTTTGGCTCAGGTCATGATCCCAGAGTCCTGGGATTGAGTCCCTCTGCCTATGTCTCTAGTATGTCTCTCATGAATAAATAAATAAAATCTTTTTTTAAAAAAAGAAATACATAAATTAATGGTGAAAATGATAGGCAAAAACACTCTTTTAGGATTTAAAAAATGTATCAAGCCCTGAGACAGGTATTGGAACTTTAATACTTCTCCGATTCTCCAAGTCCATACACACACACACACACACACACACACACACACCACAGAGTCACTGTTAAATTGATTGGAACAATATCCCATTAGGAAGAAAAATAATGAAAAATAAAATGAAAAATGATAGATTTAAAAATATTATATTGAACCTGTATTGTACTTTACAGTTCCTGCTGGACTTTTATTCATTCATTCATTCACTCAAGAAACTGTCAGTTTCTGGGCTCAAAAGTGCTCTACTGAAGAGACTGAGGAATTAGCTGGTAACTGTGTTCAAATATCTGAAAAAATTTTAAAACGGCATTTGTTCTACTGCAGAAGGGAAAGTTAGTAAAGATGGGCCTAAGTTTCAGTCAACGAGATTTCTGTTGGTTATAATGAAAAGAAGTTACATTTCAGCTAATGCCTGTAGGATATGCAGAAATTATTCCTATTAATATTAGGAACTTTTTTCTGAAAGCCCTCTCTCACTTCCCAAAGTAGAGCATGTACTGCTGATATATCTTTGAGACACCCCACATTTGCCCAGCCACACAGATCATGCCTGGCTTATAATTATCTGCAAAATTGTCTGTGCCATGCGTCTTCCTCCATTAGGCTATAAGCTCACGGAAGACAGGGACGTATCTGTCCTGTTCACCCTTGAAAACCTAACCCCAGACACAGTGTAATATCTGCTTCAGTAACAGTTTCATTTGAACAAACACATGGATGGACAATGAATGTTGAGAAAGGATTCTTTCACTGAAATGCAGGACCAAGTAATTTCCATGGGGTCTTCAGATCTTTCAGATCTTCGTATAGCCTTGTGATTGATTTTGATGAGAACTTTGTATTTTTTTCATTCCTTCAGCATATTTTACTTATAATGATTGTTTTTAAGTTTTCATAACCACCTCAAGATCATTCTAAGATGGGAAAATACCAGTTTTGAAGGATCATCTAAGCACATGACTCTACTTTCAGAAATAATTAGCATTTGATCTATTCAGCTAGTATTTCCTGAGGCATTCTGTGTATTAACTCTCTACTGGGCACTGGTTTTACCTCTTCCTGAGGATAGCAAGCTCACATGTAAGTGATATAATCAGAAATTATCAAGTAGGCATTGCTGAATCCTGGAGATCACAGGATTTATGTTTTGCAGAAGAATAATAAAAACCTCAAATTCACATTCTTTCGAAATATGCGTTGGAATTTGGTCTGCCTCACATGTCACGAGCACTGGTCGCAGTTTAGGTCCTAATGAGGGTGGACTAAGGGCATAAATCACAATTCTGAGGAGTAATTGGGTACGTAAAATGAGCTCCTCAGCACTAAACACCATCCCAATGCAATATTCTTCTGAAAGTATTAAATAGAAGTCTGATATTTTAGAAATATAACAAATGATAATAAAGTACTCTGATGACATTACTAACCAAGCACAGACTAATGCAAATCATCCCCAAATTTGTGATTTTACTTCAGGCAAAATCATGGTTGTGTCTGCAGGGAGGTTTAAAATCCATTCACATCCCTTCCCCCCACACACACACACACACCCTTAATTCATGATTCAAGTATAGAAATGTATTACAAAGTGTCTCAATACCAAATCACCTCCCTCAGACTCCCTCATCTAACCTGCACATGGCTGCTTTCTGGAGAACTTTTATTTTTGAAGATTTCTACCACTAGTAGGCATTGGGCTATACATCCTAAAGCTTGAATTTTTAAATTCTATCTAGTTTTTCTAGTAGTATGAAATTAGTTGTTTAAAATATATCTGTCCCTCCGATCCTTGTAATAAATGTAGTAAGAACCAAAGTATTGTTCAATTTATCTCTCCCTAAGCTTGAGTACTCCTTGTGATCAGATTCAAAGATGCCCAAGGAACAAAAATGCTAGAGTTTCTCTCATTAACTACAAAGTTAAATAACTGCATTACACAAAAAACACACTTAGCAGACACTGACACCCAACTGTTTCTTATCTCTTGATGTAAGGTTTGCACTTAAATGAGACGAGAAAATAGCCAAATAGTTTAAACGGGTCCTTGCTCACCTTCTGACTGGTTCAATCGCTCACTACACATACAAACCCAACATCCTATCCTATTTTCAGCACACACTTCACCTACCTGACTGTCTATCTCTTCACTCACATCTCCAGAGGCAATGCTTTCCCTTGACCAACTGGTTTCTCAAGACCATTTGAGAAAGGGAGAAATAGGTGTTGGGTTGGGCAATTTTGCTATGGTTTTGAGATAAATGTTACCCCTTATACCTAAGTCAATCCCTGCGAAAATAAGTGAAAAGTCACTTATACTCCTGACTGATTTTATTTACATTATAAATATCATCAAATCTAATGGTCCTGATGTTTACCAACTTTTTTTTTAAATAGGAAAGGTATCATACTCCTAAAAGTTTATAAGGAATTTTAACAGATTTAGCAAGACTTTCAGGGGCCCACACTTGGAGGAAATACTGGAACCGTTAAACTGCAATAATATCACTTAAATTCATTCCTCATAACTGAATCTGGAAAAGGCAATGTTTCAATGATCTGAAGTCTGACTTCTAAACCTAGTAGTTCAAAGCTTTGCCACGAGGGGTGCTGGGTTTCACAGAACCATCTATGGCTTGGATTCACAGAGTCAGAAAAAGGCAGAAAAAAAGCAGACCCCAAATGTAAGCTTTCCATCACAACCATAAAAACAACTGTTAGGAAAAAAAAAAAAGGAAAATTCAATAAGCATACCTTATCAGCGAAAATGAAAAGTAAACAACATAATGCTACATACCTATACCTCTAATCTTAAGTGAAATTGAACTAAAAGCTGTCAAGGAAGATAGTATAACCAGATTTCTATGTAGAACTTGTCATAAAATCAACAGTATTCTCAAGTCTGAATTTTACACAAAATCATATCCCTGTCCTTATTTGCATAATAAAATAACATCTTCCTGACTTGGCACCGTGAATGATCTAGAGAAATTTGATTAGTTGGTTGATATGTATTTATTGAAGTCCAGTCTGTGTCATTCTATAATGATGAATTAAACACATCAATCCTGCCTCCATAAAGCCCCTTGTGTGATAATAAAGGAGATATTTAAAACATACATGTATAGGGATCCCTGGGTGGCGCAGCGGTTTGGCGCCTGCCTTTCGCCCAGGGCGCGATCTTGGAGGCCCAGGATCGAATCCCACATCGGGCTCCCGGTGCATGGAGCCTGCTTCTCCCTCTGCCTATGTCTCTGCCTCTCTCTCTCTCTGTGTGTGTGTGTGTGTGTGTGTAACTATCATAAATAAATAAATAAAAATTAAAAAAAAATAAAACATACATGTATAGATAAGGGCACCTGGGTGGCTCAGTCAGTTAAGCATCAGTCTTCAGCTCAGGTCATGATTCCGGGGTCCTGGGATCAAGCCCCGTGTCCAGCTTTCTGCTCAAGAGGGAGTCTGCTTCTTCCTCTTCCTCTGCCCCTCCCCCCGTGGTATACTCCCTCCCTCTCTGCCTCTCTCTCAAATGAATAAATAAAATCTTTAAAAATAACATACATATAAGTATACATATAAGTATACATACATATACATATAAGTATACGCATACATATAAGTATATGACTAATACAAATTGTGTTAAGAACAATAAAAAAAAAAGAACTGAGAATAAAGGAGAGAGAGAAATACAATTTAAATTGGCAACTCAAGGACATGACCTTGAAGCCAATACTTGGGTGTAAAGAGGTTGGTTGGGAGAGTGCTTGCCAGGAAGGGAAATGGGAGATTCTCCAAACCAATTAACATCCCCATTCAATTTGAGAACAATATTTATAATTAAATCTTAACAGCAATCTCAAATGTACTTTTTATGTTTCAAACCCATGCTTATCAATACATCACATGCAATTTTAGAACAAACACTAGTTATTATAAATACAAAAGTTTTCCTTGATGTTATAAAACTAAAAGAATTCCATTCATCACGTTGATAAATTTCCAGTAGTAAATGAAGACAATATATGAACATATTAACAAATTAACTGATCCTAGAAGAATTTTTTAAGATGATGGTTTTTTAACAGTTACTCTGCTGACATTTGAGATACTTGTAAATAAACCAATCTCATGATCTTGGCACAGAAGATTTCTTTCTTTTTCTTTTTTTTTTCTTTTTTTACTAATTTTCTCTTAATTACATAACCGTAATTTTTTGTGCCTTCTAAATTTAAACAAAGAAACTTTACAACTAGGGAGGCAAAGCTATGGTGCAAGTCAGCAGGAAGGGTTTTGTGTTTCCATTACTTTTTCTGGCATTAATCCCACAGAGCAAAATTTACTGGTAAATTGGGAGAAATCTCTCCCTTGCTTTCTCAATCTTCGCTCCTCATCAGGCAGGTCTTAACACTACAAATCTCAAGCACTGGCTTATCTGTGCCTCCTCTCTTACACAGTGCTCCTGGAATGATCTGCCTTCTTCCTGCATTCACCCCACCCAGGGTCCCCTGGTTGTTGCCATTCTTCAGTCACTTCCTTTCTCAATATTTCTTTGTCTTTGAGTGTTCCCCTATTCACAGTCTGTCATTAGGTTAGGAACAAGAGAATATGTATGCGATCTTCAAAGTTGCCAATGAAAATAATAAACCATACTTTTTGCCCTTGTCTCTAGTTCATCCACCTGAAAATACAAATGGAATGCATCAAGTTCATTCCAGAAGCCCTATATATTCATGTGCCCATGTTTCCTTTCTTCTGATGAGTTGACACACTATGAGAGCAGCAAGAATGTCATGGAGAAAATAAAGATGACAGAGTATAACTTGCAAATTACAACCTGCTTAGATATCTGATCCTTCAGTTGCTAAAGGATTCGGATTTTTTTTTTTTTAATCTGCCTAGAAACTGAGGTTGGCTTAAATGGTAGGATTTCTGGTGAATGAATTTGAAATATCAAAATAAAAGCTCAAATCTGAAAATTTTCTGCTAAGAACTCTCAAATAAGATCATGAAGGAATGAATTTCAGACTGGAATCTTGGCGAGTGTGACTAATCCCCCTTCCATTTGTGTGTGAATTCCCATAAAAAGGCAGAGCGAAGCCATTCTGACTATTGGCAGTTAAATCATTCTTGTGAAGTTATATTGTATTTCTTTTTTTTATTTTTTTTAATTTTTATTTATTTATGATAGTCACACAGAGAGAGAGAGAGAGAGGCAGAGACACAGGCAGAGGGAGAAGCAGGCTCCATGCACCGGGAGCCCGACGTGGGATTCGATCCCGGGTCTCCAGGATCGCGCCCGGGGCCAAAGGCAGGTGCCAAACCGCTGCGCCACCCAGGGATCCCATTATATTGTATTTCTATGGGCCAGGCAGCATTTTAACACCAACAACAAGTCTAAAACATAACTATTGTGGTCATTCCCATTTTACAGATGAGGAAAACTGCAGATGGAGACACTGTCCGAAGTCACTCAACCAGCAAGACGCAGAAACAGGAGTTTGGCTCAGGCAGTCCTGCTCCGGAGCCCATTTTCCTAACCTCTCAACCAAACCACACTGCTTTTCTAGAATCTGCGGCTTCTCCTAAACATAAAATCTATGGGAGGTCTCTGTCCCCAGAAAAGGCTAAAGAAGAGTTGCTAAGTGTGTGCTAAGACGCCCTGCCTCTCTACCGAGTGTTATTTGGAATGAGAAGAGCCCCTGGAGCCACCAGCCACCTCCGCCCTTGGAGGAGAACATGTCCCAGGCTCTTAGCGCATCCACAGCTTCCTGAGTCATAAAGTTGTTCGGTAAGTGGAAGTGCCTTAGAAATCATAAAATAATTAATATGACACTAAATAATTAATATGTCAGTGCACTGACATTCGGGCATCTCTCGTTTACCCCACGAGCAGCAAGTTGCCCCAGGTTGTGAGCACCCCATGTGTGGACAAAGATGGTACCATTCTAGCTGGCCTCCAGGACGCCTGGTCTGCACAGCGCTCCTATGCTAACCTTCCTTACATAGCACTTTCTTCACGATGCTTCTCTGCTCCAAATTTTCGGCCACAATTCATTTCCTACCTGAAAGTGAAGGGTACTTGAGAGACGATAGCTAAAATGGTGACAAGTACTGGTGACTCCTCAACAGTACAAGGCTCCCTATTATTGCACTTGAAATCACTTTTTTTCCCTTTTTGCCTTTTATAGAACACATAACTCCTATTCTGCTCCATAAATATGGCCTGTGGTCCAAATGAATACAACACTGACCCATTTACCATCATTACAGCACTGAAACTCCTCCCAAATTTCCATGTGTACTCATGATTCCCCTCTCCTTGCTGGGAGCCTCTGTGTCTGTCAGACCCTTCTTCACTGTCCTGCCTGTCCCCAAACTTTATCTGGGGGTCTTCTCTTGAGCAGACATTTCTCTCTCTCTCTCAGTCCATGTTAGCTCAAACTACCTGTTACACCAAACCCTTTCAACTACACAGTCCGCACTGGTGTCCTTCTCCACACTCACAGGACATGACAGATATAAATGCCTGACTGGCCTTTCTCTTTCTTCTAATAAATTTGAGCATCTTTTAAAATGTTTGTGTTATTACGTTGCTCTTCTATAACTGTTAATTAATCTCCTCTACTTATTTTTCTACAGGGCTGTTAGTCTTTTTCTTTTCACTCTTAAAAAACTTTTGTATATTCTAGATATTAAATTGTTCTGATCATTTGTATTGCAAGTGCTTTTCCAAATATTTGAAGACCACTGCTCTTCTTTCTACATTTAAAAAGCCTTCCTCAGATCCTTCCTTCTCCATAGACAATCCAACTTATTTTATTCAAGTATTTGATTTGATTCAAAAGGTTTAAAAAGTCTGTTTGGATTCTAGCTGGAATTGCATGGAATCTTTTTTTTTAGGAAAAAATTTTAAATTTTATTTATTTTTGTAAGTAAACTCCCACCAACATGGGGCTCAAACTCATGACCTCAAGATCAACAGTTGCATGCTCTACTCACTGAGCCAGCCAGGTGCCTTTTGCATGGAATTTTTAAAATTAATTTTTGTAAGAAATAGCATTTCTATGATATTGAGTATTGAGACTCCTGAGCTAGACCACAGTCTTCTCATTGATTCAGATGTCATTTCATACTCTTCAGTCTGATTTTATAGTTTCCTCATTTATACCACTCCATTTTGAAATGTAATCCAAGAAATTGAGGAATGCGTATTTTCAAAGTCAAAAACACCATAACTGTATAAAAGTTGCTTTTGATACTATTAAGTTGGCAAATATTATTATTTTTCCATTGAAAAAGTTTAATTCTATAGTCAGGTACATCTAACTATCCTTTTATAGCTTCTGAATCTCTGGTCTTTTTAAGACCAACTCTGTCATCCTTATGTGGTATATATACTCTTCTGGGCTTTCTTTTAAGATTTTAAAATTATTTTATTGTTTATATTCACATATCTAATCCATCTGGAATTCATTTTACATATATAGGTTAAGATTCAGGTCCAATTTTATTTTTACTCTGATGGATGGACAGTTATGTCAGCACCATTTATGAACTAATATAACTTTTTTCCCACTGACTTGAACCAACACTTTCATCATATATTAAATTCTTATACATATTGGAATCTATTTCAGGATTCCCTATTCTCTCCTACTGATTATTTTATCTCTTACTGTACTAATCCCATATTGATTTAATTTCAGTGGTTTTATATTATGTTATGGTAACCCATAACTTAAGTTCTCCTTCACTGGTCTTCATTTTCATACTTTTAAAGGCTCTTCTCAGGCATTTCCTTTCTATTCAAACTCTAAGATCATTTATCCATATACTTAAAAAAAATCTATTGGCTTGTAATTGAAATTGCATGACATCTATATATTAATTTGGGGAGACTTGCAATTTTTATCTAGTGAGATTTTCAGCCAAAAACATGACATGTCTTTATACTTTTCAGATCCTGTTTGATGTTCTTCAATAAGATATCAAAGTTTTCTTCATTTGTATCACCTCTTTCTTATCTCGTGATTAAAGCATATGAAAATCGGTATTTTATTACCTAGTTAAAAATTGTGTGTGTTTAAATAGATAGCAACCTAATTATTGATCTAATCTAATCTAAACGATCTCAAGATTATTGAATTCTAGAAATCCTAGAAAATGTGACAATATGCTAATCTCATTGAGAAAAGGTTAGCATTGGAGCCAGGATAAAAGAAAACTTTTGTTTTATACTTAAAATTGAACTTATTTTTATCCCTTACTGAAATTTGTAATTATTGCAATCCTATCTGAAATGGTTTCAGAAACATTATCTTTGCATATTCTTACAGTTAAAGATACTATCTAAAATGAAATATTTTCCTGTGCCACTAGAAACAAAATCTCTGAATAAAATCATTGTGGAATTATCACTAGAGTCTTACTTGACTAGAAAGTTTAGAAGCTTCCACAGCATGTTCAAAATCTGGTCTTCCAATTACAGCAGGCTCTTTGTTCATTACTCCTTGCCCTTTCTTGTATTCTGCCTAAAATGAATAAATAAGAGAATGTTAATATTTCTACTTTCCAATGAAGAATTGCATCAACATTAGCTAAAATAAAATATAATAGACCTCAGTCCACAAAACATTCCTTATCATTCACCAAATACTAAAATGCTGACTGGTAAAGTAGAAATTGAGTAGTATTTAAATAAACTCAACTTTTTTGGTAGTAAAATAATTATTAAATTTGAGTCTATGTATCCTGTCATCATCATTGCATTTATGTAAAACACTGAAAAAAATTAGGAGAAATTTCTGGATAATTGAGACCCTGCTTTCTGCAATCAGATAGCTTGCATGGGCTCTTTAGTCTTAGGAACTGACCTAATCCCATTTGGTTAACATCCCATTAAATTTTGTAAATAGTTATTGATTTTTAAGGTGAGCATAGTCAGTGTTATCCAAATACTTGATTTGTTTTTTAAGTCATTATTTTTAACCAAGGTGCAAGGTATGTTTAAGTAAAATGGTAATAATCAAGAAGGACATCTAGAGAAGGTAAGAAAACAGCCAAAATGTGTAGAAAATGCACAAGGGTAAATGGTGGCAAAAAAAGAATTTGCACAATTAACAGTAACATAATGGGAACAAGGCCAAGTGAAGTTCTTTGGGACAGGGTAAGGTGAGAAATAATATGGAACCAGATGACTGGCAAAGTTAACTTCTAGGCTGAGATATCTAAATGCTACCTAATGCCAACAGAGCACTTACTTCTCTAAGAGGATGTCTGCATTAGCCAGAGTCAAGGCAACTTTGAGCAATCTCTGCATATAGTTGAATAACTTACATTGCCAAATGGATAATTCAGATAAAAAAAACTTGAGATGTTATTGAGATTGATTAATTTCACTAATTAAATTAACCATTTAAAACTACCAAAGCCATGTGTTGTCTCTTGCAAAAATAAGAAATCATTTCTGCTCAAGATAAGAGAGGGAGATTACATTGCTTATGATCTTGGAGATCTGTGTTGCCATCTTGATGTCTGGTCTGTTGAGATCCGCGCTATACATGTGGGTGTCCTGCACATCTTTCCTATAAGAAATCTGATCAAAGAGAGTTGTGATCGAAAGAAAAAGAAAAAATTAGTAATTCTACATAACTACCAGTCTTCATGTACATAACATCATTTATCCTCGCCATAGTCATCTTAGAGAACTCACCGACCATAAATTGTATTTTTACTTTTTTATGCACAACATTTATATAAGATACATTATTTTTTCTACCATACCCAAGTCTCACTAGCTTTATTGCATATGACCTGGATTCATACAACCTAAAAAATGTGAGCCCAAGACTTTGGCACAAAACCAATTTTATGGCATTTTACATATACCACCCTGAAAAGCATATCATCTCATATAAGCGTGTATGTACATATTCACATACAGAATGCCCTGAGCAAGGGCTTTATTTTGCCCATCACACAGTGCCAACTCCCTGTGGATGCCAGCAGGGAGCGTCTGCCTTTGGTTCAGGTCATGATCCCGGGGTCCTGGGATCGAGTCCCACGTAGGGCTCCCTGCAGCGAGCCAGCTTCCCCCTATGTCTCTGACTCTCTCTCTCTGTGTCTCTCATGAATAAATGAATAAAATCTTAAAGAATGCCCATGACCAGCAAGTCTAGTCATGTGTACTGATAATTTTATTACCTTGCAAATATCATCGCAATGACTTGAACCTCAAAAAAATAAAAGCAAAGACACTAAGGAATATTCATTCTCTGAATGCACATGAGATATAATCAAGCTGGAGTGTGGAAAACAGCCATTTAAAGAGAAAAATACATGTAAATTTTACCAAACATACTTTAGACAATGGTGGCTATTTAGATTAACTCGACAATGAGAGGAGAGACCAGATGAGAACTGGTATAATGTCCCACCATCAATACCTCACCAATCTGTCCACTTCTCTGCTTCCTGAGGTCAGTCATGAGCTGAAGGAGTATTATCTATTTTCCAGATATAATTCTATTTGACAATATCATCAGGGACTGGCTGGCTTGTCCATTACATTAGCTCTATTAAAGATCTAATGTAAAGAGTGCAGCTCTGGTCATTTATAAGACCCACCTTCATTTTCTCAATGCATAGAAAGGTAGAACACAGAAACATAAAACTGAACATCTATACAAAATGCACAATTGTTTATATTTGTATGAAACAAATATTTCTTTTTTTTAAAAGATTTTATTTATTTATTTGATAGAGGGAGTGAGTGCACAAGCAAGGGGAGCAGCAGGCAGAGGGAGAGGGAGAATCATACTCCCTGTTGAGCAGGGAGCCCGGTGAGCTCATTTCCAGGACCCTGGGATCATGACCTGAGCCAAAAGCAGACACTTAACTGAGCCACTCAGGGACCCCAAAACACATATTTCTAATGTTGTCTGCAAACATTCTACAGTTGCATCATGTAAGGCACTTATTCAAACACCAGATTCCTCAGGTCCAACCCTAAGTTGGACATTTCCAGAAAATGGGGCTCAAATCTACATTTTAATGAATTTCACCATTGATCAATATGAGTCAGTATTCTAGATACTATCAATGTATCTTGTTATTTTTCCTTTCAATCTTGCAGGGTGAAAAAAAAATTGTACTTTCTTCTTTCAAAAATAATATCAGGTATGAGAAATGAAAATGCTTTAACACTTTGATAGGCTTCTTGTGCATTATATTATTTTATTTCAGTGAAATATTTGTATATATCTTTATTTACTCTTTTAAGGGCTTACATTTGCCTCATCACCAAGACTATCATTTAAACTATGTTTATAATCATAAATCTGTCTAACAAGTGAGCGTGGCTTCAATAGAATTAACATAATTTCAGCAAGAACACCTGTTTTCACGGGCTTTCTCTTAACAAGTAATTCAGGTAGGTTTTGTGCACACAGGTATCAAAAGAAACATGAAAATGGGCTGAAAGCTGAGTTATACTGTTGGGTGAACTTTAAATCTTTAGGGATTTAAAATGAAGCCAGTTTCATTGGCTTCAAATAACACCACCGCTCATGCACCAATGATGGCCAATCGACCTCCGCTTGCACTCAGTTAAACACAAGCTGTGTAAACAAAAACTGACTCTCAGGTGAAAACAAACCAAAATTACTACCCACCTACGAGACTAACTGTTTCTAAGTCACCGCATTCATACGAGAACCACAGGGGGGTAATGTCTTTTTGTTTAGAAAAGAATGAAGACAAAAATGGAAACCCTTACTTTTTGAAAAGAGCTGCAACCTTCCAGAAATCTAAGCTTTGCTTGGGTTATGTAATTATATGCTGCTCAGCCTAATGACTGCGTGAAGAGAGGAGAGAGGCACAAAGGCAGCAGGAGCAGGACTCTGAATAGGGCCCCATCATCCATGTAAATTGCAAATTAGAGGCCGGCATATGTGACTCAAAACAAATATTAAGATTGACAAGAGCTGCAAATTCAAACAAGCGGACACCACAGAGCCACCCAGGAGAACAGCACGGAAGCTCTGTCACTAGTCAGATCTTCCAGAATAGCCCTGCAGAACAGGGCTTTCCGAGGGGAGGCCCAGGGCCCCAGACTCCTGGTCGTGGCTCTCGGCAAGGATACCCAACCTTGGGGACCCTGGGGACAGGGCAACGGGCCGACCCAGTGCTGTGCTCCTCTTCTTCCTCCTGACCCGCTGTGGGGGCTGAGAGACGCTCGCCTGGTTATCTCTCAGGGGCCTGCAGGACATCTCTGCCCTGTTCTGCAGTCTGTCCGCACCCAGGAAGAATAAAAACAGTGCATGGCATAAGAGAGGTTTGGCAGTGGGCGGCCAAAGAATAGATGTGCTTTTTTCTATTTCCAAAATAAATGCAAACCCTACACCTCACTGTATTGGGACAACGGACTGGCCTCCACTCTTCAGGCTGTCTTCTCATGACAAGATGGGGTTCTGTGCAATACTGTTGAGTAAGAAGAGAAAAAGGGACTCCTGAAAATCATTGGCTCAGGATGGGTGCAAGCTCAAGGGTCAATGCTTGACTTTACCTCAAGGATCAATGATTGAGTTTAACTCATTTTATTTCAATGTTTTGTTCCCTCCTGCATCCTCAGAGCATAGAAGGGGAAAGCAGGACTAGAGAGATGGGAAGAGGGAGGACAAGGGGAAGGAAGAAGAGGAGAAAGAGGAAGAGGAGAAATAATAACACCACTCATCAACTCCATTTTCGGCCATTTGTTATGGACCAGGTAGCATATTAAAGACCTAACATTCACTGCCTCACTCACACATTTCTTAAACATATGACTATAGGGATTTACACCTGTTCCACCACACTCTGTCTGCTGTTCTTCTGTTTCAAAATTTTTCTTAATATTAACTATTTATTCTCATTAATGACCATTAGAATAATTCTAGTAAGTTCCACAGAGGAAACAAATGGAACTTTAGTGGCCATTGCACCCAACTATAAAGTGACTTAAGGAAAAATCTCTCAATACTATTTCAGTCTGTTCCTGAGAGAATAAGGTATATTTCCTCATTTCTTTAAATCTTTTATTATACATTTCAATGAAGTTTCATCATTTCCTTCTAGAGGTCCCACATGAGACAACAAAGTAATTATCATATGATGATCATTTCCTTATACATTGATCTTGTATCCAAGACAAGCTGCTGCTTCTTTTTAATAATATATGTCAAGATATAGTCTTCTCTGCAAAGACTGATGGTGGTTTCTTCCTCAAGAACACCTGAAATTACTACCATACATTCTTGATCTCTTCCTCCTTTTTTTCCCCACTAAATATTTCCTTGGACTTTTCCACATATCTGGGTCATTTTCCTAAATTATGCCTCTGTAATGGACAAATGTAATTTTTGTATCTGCCTGGGTTTTTTACTTGGAAACTGCCCCTCCCTCCATCCATGTGATTTGGTGGGGCTGTCCAATGCAGCCTACCTTCATGGTGACTGGAGGGGCCACATGACCAGCAGTCCAATCAGACATCTCATCCCTTTGGAAACCATGCTCAATAAGAGAGCAGACATATACCCCAAGGAGGGCCAGAGTCACTGATGCATCTGAGGCTGGGGGAGAAAGAGCTGCTGTCCTTCTCTCTGGGATCAGCTGCTGTGGGGATGATTGAATTTTGGAAAGACCAGCAGTCATCTTGAGACCACCTAGACAGAGTCTGTCTGAAAGCAAAGCCAAGAGGTGGGTAGAGAGGAAGAGTCCCAAGGACTCTGTGAGCCTCTGGATCCAGTTATACTTGAAGGTCGCTTGAATTTCCAATTATGTAAACCAATAAATTCTCGTGTTTTACTTAGCTAACTTGAGATGGAGTTCTGTTGCTAAATCTGGAAACGCCTGACTAACAGAGTCCCCTTTCACGATTTTCCTGCAGGGTCAAATCTGTTCTTTACTGCCTCCAATGAAGGTATAATTCTATCAAAATTTGTTTCTGAATTTCTTCCTTGTATCACCATGTCCACTTTGTCCTTCAGTTTGTACTTTTATCATTTTATTGTCTTTTAATCTCGGCTTGTTCCTTCTAATCTACATTTTTTTAATTTTTTTTACATTTGTGCAGAGGGTTCAATGTGCCAGGCATCGTTCTGAACACTTTATATGCACGAACACATTAAATCATCATCCCACCCTTGTTATGCTGCATTGTCTGTATCCAACCAGACTTCATTAGCATTCCCTCCCAAGACTGGAATGAGGTATCCAGAATCCCCTTCCTTGTATTGTTCTGAGTTAGGCTTGGCCAATAAGAGATTCAGATTTAGGTACTTGGAGATGCCAAGATAGAGAGGTGAGGGGACAACGAGGATGGCAAACACCTGTCAAGGAGTTAGGGCTGGTGAGCAGACTTAAGGAGATCACACCCAACTGGTCCAGAACCATCATACCCTTTGCTACTCTGATGAAAGTTAACATGATTCCTGGTGAGAAGAGACTAGAAAGGTTATACATCTTAAGTTTGTGGAACAGAAGGGAGTAGTGTGGCCTATATTTAGTTATAATCTTGAAGCACTAGTGCAGTCATTCCCAAGAAATGCTTTTATCATAAACTCTTACATTAGAGAAGCCCCCAGGAATCATCAGGCACATGTCCTGGAAATTCTGTCTTAGGCTGGGCATGCTATACGCAAAAAAAAAAAAAAAAAAAAAAAAAAAAAAAAAAAAAAACTAGCAAAGCATTAAATTGTAAACATTATTTTTATGAGAGAATGTAAACTTTTATATATAAATAAGTGCAGGATCTGATATCCATCAGAAGGCAGAAAAGTTTTCAGTCTCCTAAAAGGTGCAGTAAAACACAGAGCTGTATCTTTCTCATTATTATTATTATTATTGTCATTATTGATTTTTTAAAAAAGCATTTAGAGCTGATAGAAGTTTTACTCTTCTTGAGTTAATTTTACCACCACCACAATCTTATGAAGAAGGCAGAATGGGTATTACCAACTATTCTGTCTTGGAGATGGACAAGCCACTAACATATCTATTTTAATACTAACTCCCAAAGTGCTGTTATCATAAGTCACATCAGAGAACCACAAAGAACCATGACTGCTTTTCCAGTATCGTTTTACTGATTTATCGCTAAACTTTTTCACTTTCCGATGGAAAAGAAATTTCATCTCCTGATAAGTTTTTATTACCATTAAGAAAGTATATATATCATTCTTGAATATTAAGTCTCTTGTTTCCCTTGCTGAATATTTCCTTCTAATACACATTGAATTGATTACCAATATGGTGTTTTGGAAGAGTTTACCACTCCAATTTCATCACAAGTCTATATAGACCACATTACTTACAAAACCCAAGATGGCAGTTCAAAATTTGTTTGACTTCTTTCAGAACTATTGAGTTTCATGTCTCTGATAAGATTGATGAGAACTAATAATGTTACTGGGGTTTTTGTTTGAAGCCCATCTTTAGGGGAAAGTAACGGGATAGATTATCTCCAGTTTCTCTAATTTCATTAGAAGAATTTGGCAGGGGTACATCCCTTAAAATACAAAAGGATTTAGATTGGCTGTTTTTAATCACTTCTTGATTAGAGTATCAGCAAGATAGGTAGTTCTATGGGTTCAGGAACATTTTGAACATGCCCTTCTGACCTAAATACTTCTTAATATAAATTACATATGGAGTTGGCCTTTTTCTAAAGCTAGCTCTGTTAATATTTCAAATTGGCCATGAAATCATCCTAACCTCTCAAATCACCCTTTAAAATTGGAGGAGGACCAAAGAAAACTCATGTTTTATGGAGCTGCTCTTCTACAAAGCCCTTGACATATACCATCTCATTTAATACTCATGAGAGCCCAGTGAGGTAGACATCACTGCTCCACTTTACAGATGGGAACACTGAGATTTAGAGATATTGAGTGACTTGTCCAAGATCATCCAGGGAATATGTAGTCTGACTCCAAATTCCTTTCCTACTATATGCTACAGTGGAGGGTATTCAGATAAATGATTTTCCCCTGTTCCTTGCCCCCTGAATTTGGCACAGGGCATGGGATGGCAGCGACAGAAGAGACTAGTGCCCCTAGAATAGTCTTCCTCTCAAAATCCTCAGTTATGCAGAGGTGAGAATTCCGTTGGCCCACACAGAAGTCCTCTCCAAAGCCTCTTCTGTTTATTCATGCCTCCAAAGACACAGGGAGAGAATGATTCTGACAGAAAAATCCTGCCCTTTGGCCCATTGATAAATGTTCTAATAAAAGTTTGAGCTGAAAGAAGGTAGAAATTAAAAGGTTTAAATTGCATTTGCCCCAGTTCCTTGGTTCTCTCGCAGATATTGGAAAGCCATCGAAAGATGAATGGATAAAGAAGATGTGGTTTATGTATACAATGGAATATTCCTCAGCCATTAGAAACAACAAATACCCACCATTTGTTTCGACGTGGATGGAACTGGAGGGTATTATGCTGAGTGAAGTAAGTCAATCGGAGAAGGACAAACAGTGTATGTTCTCATTCATTTGGGGAATATGAATAATAGTGAAAGGGAATATAAGGGAAGGGAGAGGAAATGTGTGGGAAATATCAGAAAGGGACACAGAACATAAAGACTTCTAACTCTGGGAAATGAACTAGGGGTGGTGGAGGGGGAGGAGGGCGGGGGGTGGGGGTGAATGGGTGACGGGCACTCTGGGGGACACTTGACGGGATGAGCACTGGGTGTTATTCTGTATGTTGGTAAATTGAACACCAATAAAAATTAATTTATTAAAAAAAAAAAAGATATTGGAAAGCCGCTCTTGGTAGAAACATAAAAAGGTAAGCCAAGATGCTGACATGCACTTTTTGGGTAAATCAGATGTACATGTGGCAACATATTTTATTTTCAGTAAAATCAGGTCATTTATAGGCATCACATAGAGGGACACCCCACATTACGAAAGGGTAACTCTACCAGCGGATTCTCTGCAAAGGAGTTGCACTGGACTGAAGTTTTGTGGGAGCCAGAGTTTCATCTTTTGTGGACACGCGCTAGCCTCACCTATGAACCAGGAGAGGTACTTGCCTTTCTGTGGCTTCCAAGACCTGTGTTTAAATTTCATATTGTAGGGACAACAAATGTATTATTCTAAGTGCCGTGACTCTAGGGGAATATCAACTCCTTCGCAGGTAGAATACAAATATCATTCCCACTTTAAATCTGAGTAAATAGTCTTAAACACTTTCTAAATCCTATTATATGGACAAACTTTGCATGTGAAGGCTGAGCCAAGTAGGCAGAGGAGTGTAAGTAAATACATTCTTCTCCCATAAGTACACAGTATTGAATGGAAGAGAAAAGGCCTTTATCCTCTATTCCCTCAATCCCTCAATCAAAGACCTTTTAAAAGAAAAGGCAGAGTTAAAATAATCACCCCAGTTCTATGATAAGGAACTTCCGTATTTGAATTTCATTGAATTATAGAGTTGGAGAGGGCCTCCCGAGGGTCCGTGTAATGCGCTCCCGCCCCTCCCAGACCACCACAGCCGCTTTCTTTCCTGCAATGCCTTGAATCTCTTGATCTAAATTCTGATGATCACCTCTTTTGCCCCACATTTTTAAAATTTCACTTAAGGGACGCCTGGGTGGCTCAGTGTTGAGTATCTGCCTTCGACTCAGGTCATGATCCCTGGGTCCTGGGATCGAGTCCCACATCAGGCTCCCTGTAGGGAGTCTGCTTCTCCCTCCGCCTGTGTCTCTGCCTCCCTCTGTGTGTCTCTCGTGAATAAATAAATAAACAAAAACTTTTTAAAAATTTCATTTAAACTCTTGACCAACAACCAATGACTTTTAAGAGGGAGATAGCAGGGCATAACAGAAAGGAGTTTGACTCTGTCTCCTTTTCTTCATCTACAGGATAGGACTTGGTACAGGGACTTTGTGAGAGTTGGAAATGATCAGAGTCTGGGCACAATTCCTGCTGCGCAGCCCTGCCAGCTAAGTGGTAGTTATTATGATTATGACCGTCATTCTGTAAGCAAACCGTTCCTCCGAAGCATCCCCTTAAAATGGCCTTGCTGTAATTACAGACGTGTAGCTTTCTCATCTCTCATCAAGGTTAAACCATCTTGGGAAATTGTCTTGGTACTGGCATATGTTTACACATTGGAGTTAAAATGTAAAATGTTGTTCCGTTTTTACTTAAGCATCAATCTATTGCAATTTAATATCAGATAACTATCGCCATCCTGGGAAGAGACACTGCAGAGCAGGGGCTCTGGGGACACGGAGTCAGCAAAGCACCATTTGGTGAGAAAACTAAATGGTGGACCAGAGTCCCTGCAAGATGACAAAGGTGTTTCAGGTACCCTCCAAAGAAAGGGAGTTTCTTGGCCCAACAAAGGCATACAGCTTTATCCCAACTGATGGTAGCCCATAAAGAATCTAACCAACAGTTCCCTACATTCCTCCTGGACAGCAAAGGACTCATAATGGGGACACAAATAAGTTCCCACTGAAATTTCAGGAAGAAATTATTCTTCTAGGCCACCAGGATAGTGGTGGTCATTGAGCAAGCACATGAAAGTTTTGATGCACCTGCTAATTTACAGCTTTATAATCTGCTAACTTGTAACTTATAAAAGAATTCATTTTCTATGGGCTTGTTTCCTTTCCCATGGCTTCTGCTGCTAAGCCAGCCTATAGGCATCAACTGCTTTCGTGTTCTCCAGGGGTCTTGAGTTTGTTTGCTCTCCACATGCATTCCAAAAGAGACAGTAGTGGGATACTATTTCACTGGCATTTGTGAGTGACCCTTCCTGGGGCCAGTGATTTCTGGTGCCCTTTCTCCCAGTTCTTCTACAGTTCTAGACTGGAAACTACAGGAGCTTCACAAGTCAAGGGCACTCTAAGAAATGCCAATAACCCAAAAGGTCCAAAACAGAATTTCCAGTATCTGCAGGGATGTGACATTTTAAAGGCATTCTGCAAGGTTTTAGTGACTTTTGATAGAATAATTCAGATGAACTTATGACAATGTTGAAATTTTAAAGTCCTTTTTGAATAGGAGTACTGTAATATTTAAATTTCAACAAGGTATCCATTAGCCCTGATGTGGGTAACTACAATTTCCCAGCATGAGAGATGGCTTCCTTACATTACTCTGGTGTTTATTGACCTCCATGGCATGTTTGATGTCAGGTGGCTCCTTCATATGGGCATAATCTGAGAATCCTTTGGCAGCATCGTGTTTCTGCTTATAGGCAACCTTTAAAAACACAAATCATCGTTAGTTTCTTCAAGGGTATAATAAATTCTTACCTGTTAAATTTCAGTGTTTTGCTAGGAGTCTGTGTATTTGAATCCCACCACTGGTGGTCATAATTGCCTAAGCCTCTACAAGAGAATATACTCTATGCTTTAAGATTAGTGCTTCAGGTTAGACTACTAATTCTGGCTCTTTACCATTTATTTCAAAAGTCCTTGACCATATACACGCTGAAATCCCCACTCCTATTCAACTAGCTTAAATCTCGGCTACAGTTTTAGGAAACCTTCCAAATCTCTAGCTTTTAGGGTCATAAATGTCCAAGGTTTAAATCTCAGGAAAGCAACTGACAAAATGGGGGAAATGACCAGACATTTAAAGGTGAATTTTTCATTTTTTAATTAATCGTTATGACTTTCTGTAGGCACAGCTATAATATAACATAAACCTCATTAAACACCCTAACCTTTGGGAGAAAATAAAACATGCTGGCAGATTTCTGAGATATGTCAAGGCCTGTACTCTGTGAGGGAAATGAGCATTATGCCAATGTCATCCATTGCCACCACTTCAATTTGTTCCCTCCTGGGATGGAAAGAAGGTGCAAGAATAATTACTTCAAAAGTAGAAATAACCAAACTCAATAACGGAGATAGAAAAAAGAAGATCCAGAAGACAGCAAATAAATTATCCCTTTATTCTCAGTCTATTCCATTATCCTATGTATTTCCTTCACAATTTTCAATTACTTTTGTTTTATTTTTGTAGAATTACTTATTTTCTGCCTTTCCTCACTAGAGCATAACTATCTAGCTCAGTGAATGCTCAGAACCCAAAATAGTGCATGGCACAAAGGTAAAGGTCAATAAATATTTGCTCAATGAATGAATGAAAAAAAATTAAACAGGAATGAATAAATAAATAATTTTAAAAGTAATTTTAAACATACAAGTTTTATAATAAAAAGATATTAAACAGAGTTAGAATAATTTGACACAAGCAAATCAAGGTAATTTAAAGAGAAAAATTAGAAGAGTACTCACAAAAACAAAATAAGATCAATTTTTAATGGAAAGGAATAACAGCTCAACTTAAGGAAAAACTTTTTACCAATACTAGCTCTTTGAGAGCTATGCCTATATCTTCTTACACATCTTTTAATATCCTGTGCCTATCATAGTGAATGACAGAGAGTAGAAATGCAATAAATGTTTAGTGAATGAATGAATAAATGAGTTTATTAAATATTCTCATGAACTTAAACCCCTCATGGGCTTTAATAAACAGTATTAACCATTCATTTAACTTAGATAATATACTTGCCTAGAGGATTAAAGGGATATTTACAGAACTAATTTTTAAAAATAAAATAATCAAATCTTACCATAAAGAAAGAAAGGCATCTCTTGCAACTATCAATATTTAAATCCCCTCTCTGGCTCCCCCACCAAGTTCTTCTTGAGAACGTTTACTGAAACTTTGAGGAACTCACATTGGGGGGGCATAGTCTCTAAATTGTGAAAGCTGTGACACAAAGCTCACCCCTTAATGAAGCCCCAGTCTGGCCCGGGTGGCCAGGTAGGAAGAGTCTATCTAGTTCACCAGATGGAAATTCAGATGTGGGAGCACAGCTGTCAATTGACTCCCATTCCTCCAGACAGTAAGGTCCTGAACCCCTATACCCCTAAATGCCCTCCTCTGCACAATTTCCAATTAATCTTCACTCTTTCTTAAGATGTCCAGAATGTTCCAGATATGGTCTGACCTCTCCTAATTAGAACTGTCCAATTTAGTCTGGGTTATGATCTCTCATGTGCTATATGCTATTAGTCATGCATCCACAGATCATAGTGTTTTCCTTTTGATAGCTATGTTGAGATTTCTATCACCTAGTGCCCTTAAGCCTTGTTCAGTTCTGCTCAGCTCTGTTTTCACACCCAATCCTGCATGTCTAGTTGGTTATAAGGACTGACATGCAGCACCCCCACGTTATTCCAGGATCACTTATCTTGTTAGTCTGTCCATTGATTTGTCCATCAGGATATCTAATTCTCATGAACATATCTTTACATTTTCACCAATTAGTTATGTTAAACAGGAAACCCATTAAGGACCTCCATTTAAGTCGGCAAAAATCATTATGTCAGTTCCATTAGATTCTATATTATAATTTTGGGGAAAAGGAGGAGGAGTTTAATGAGTGACTAGGTCTATTAAGCCAAGAAGAGACCTTTATCAGATTTGTTCCTTCTTTTAAATAAAAGGAGATAGCATATACCTAGCTCCTTTTTGCTGGGTGCCTGGGTTCATTTGTATGACTTGTGACTTCATAAACATAACCAATGCAGCTGATCATTTATTGGGTTATCATAGAAATGGTGAGTCATCAAGCACAATTAAAAAAGCACTCTTTCTTTAAAAGGCTATGTAATTTTCTACTTGCAGCATTAAAAGTCATTTCATTTATAGCTGCAACGAAGCACCACTTTAGAATTAAGATTACATCAAATTGGAGGCAGCTGAACTTTATCATATTAATTTTCATCCTTAAAATAGCTAATGGAAAATTGTGTCAAGCTAATAAATTTTCTGATAAATTTGATTTCTTAGGATTTGTCATTATTTTGTAGCATTTTCCTGTATTAACACTGTTTTCTTCATACCTTGAGAATCAAGGTCACTTTGGTACTGGACACCTAACTAGTGATGGACACTTGCAATAGTCCTATATACTTACATATAAATGTGTTTATGAAAGTAATAAATATATTCATCTTGTATATTTGATAGCATAGTATATTTTTATGTCATATATATGCATAAGATCTATATATACATTTCTAACTTCAGGATATTTTATAACTACTGTATAGACACATATATAACCACAGATATTTTATAACTACTATATAAACACATATATATATAACCACAGCATAGACACCTCTGGAGCTCCTGAAGCAGGATCCTGGAGCCACTACGGATAAAAACCTAAGCTGTCAAACATCTCCTGAATTCAGACGCTTAAGTAGCCGGTATTACTTCTGTGATAAGAGATTATTTAGCCTCTGCCTGAAATAGCCCTAGTGAGAAGGATCTCATCATTTCATGGCATGGTCCAACCATTTTCAGAAATTTTCTTTGTGGTCTTTATTTATAAAAATTTTAATGGGGATATCTCACACAATGGCATCCTAAAATCTCCATATCGTTCTCTTTTTTTAAAATGACTTCCCTTCAGTCATTTTCTTCAAGGAGCATTAATCTAGCTCACTTCGCATTATCATTCTAGTTTGGATATAAGCATCTGAGAATGTTTACAAACTGACTTTAACGTAGCATTTTGATCCAATGTCCTCAGTTTAGGAGACTTTTCAGTAGAACCCAGAACACCATGAAATTCCACAATTTGTATACTAGTCTAATTTAGATTACCACAAATCTGATACTATTTGGACAGAGTAAAAGGTTAGTTGTTTAATTTTCTCAGACACTGTCAAATACTTTGACTTTCTTGCTAGTCTTATTACCAGGTAAGCTCTGAGAACTGCAATTTAGCCACAATAAAATTGATTTACACAAACCTCAAGAAATGTTATTACACTGCATTGAAATGTTATTATATTCTATTGAAATAGATACTTTATTCAGGATGCAGGTATTTCCTTACTAACAAGTTCAGTGACTAATTAGGACAGTGGGCAGTGTGGGGAGCACACACCTGTCTTCCCCACAGCGCATAATCTACTGTAGCATAACACATGTTAACAACATAAGTGACAACTTATTCTGGGGGGAAAAAGATAGATTTCACAACATACAGTATGGATTATCTTTCACACTAAGTCCTGCGTTGCAGTACACAGTACAGTCCTGTGTACTACAGTTCTGTTTCTACCATAAAAAGGTAAGAAAACGTGTGCATTTTCACAGCAAAGAGGATGTAGATACCTGACAATGTTACCTTTCCAAGCATAAAAATAAGAAGAGACTATTCTTTCTTGCTTGCACAATTGTTTGTCACATATCAAGTGTTGTGTTGTACATATTTGCTTTATAAAGTAGTCCATATATTATCAGCAAGTGGCTAGGGGACTAGATGTTGGGAGGAAAAAAAAAATAGGTGGGGGGGACATATTAGTCATGGTCAGCCATGCAAAATCCTGATATTATGTATTTTTAGCCTCATGTTGCACAGCTGAGATTAGCTTACTGCCAAATTGAATACACAGCAGACGTTTACATTTGTAATAATAAAGTACTTAAAGATGTTCTGCAAAGGAAAACGACGCTCAGTCTTTTTCAAGAGCACTTTATTTTCAGACAATTTTAAAATTACCTAGGTATCCTCTACTTAAAATTGAGGAGTCTGAAGGAAGAGGTAAACTCGTTTAATAAGAAAAAGAGTGGTGGAAATGGTAAGAAAGAGGTGATACTATGTGTGATCAAGAACCCACACTCTGAAGCCAGACTATATGTGTTCGTGTGGGGGATCTGCCATGTTATCAGCTGTGTGATCCCAGGCAAGTTACTTAACTCCTCTGTGCTTCAGTTTCCACATCTCCAAAATGGGGCTATATCACAGAGTAGTTATGGGGATTAAATGATATAAATGTATATGAAGTGCATAGAATAGCACGTGACACACAGTAAACATTTCTATGTATTCACTATTATTTTTAACCTAAAATGTAGCATGAGGGATACAAACTATGTAAAGGAAACACTTCTTTATAAAGGGAATCAACAAATACAACAAAATCTATTTTACCAGTATTTACCCTGTGTGCTGAGGATTGTACTAAGCTCGGGGGGTGGGGGGTGAGCAAAGAACAAGACATAGGAGGTCCCTGCTCTGAGGGGGGTCAAGTAACAGATTCATAAAGTTAAAAAAAAGCCAGGACGCCTAGGTGGCTCAGCAGTTGAGCGTCTGCCTCCCGCCCAGGGTGTGATCCCAGAGTCCCAGGATGGAGCCCCACCTTGGGATCCCTGAGGGAAGCCTGCTTCTCTCTGTGTGTGTCTCTCATGAATAAATAAATAAAATCTTAAAAAAAAAAAAAAAGAAAAACTGCTATGAAGAAAACAAAACAATGAGAAAGAGGTAAAATAGCCTACTTTGAAATTCTGTTTTAAGAAATCCAAAAATTAAATGTACTAAGTATTTTTCTGCCTAATGTACAAAAGGGGGAAATTACTCTTCTGGATTCAAAATGAGTTTAGAGGATGACACTTCTTAAATTCGCCTGCAACTTGCAATCACTAAAATGGCCACTTCACCTGAGATACTGGAAATGAAAACCATAATCCACAGAAAAAGAAATTCAGGAACCCCTTGCCTCACTAAGAAAGCACAGACCTGCAGGTCCGGAATTTAACTATTAACTCCTTATGGGACTTTGGAGAAGCTACTGGAACATTCACCACTTAGAGATCACATGCTATTTCAGAGACGGGTTTACTATCCTCTGTCAGATTTTAATCTAAGTAAGCTGTCCTAGTAAGATTCAAATTTGTTCTATCAATAGTTGTGAATGGGATTAGGAAAAACAGCATCACGTGACTAGCAAATTTACCTCTCCTTTTCATTTTCTGGGATCCACCAGTGACTATCAAGAGCACATGAATCAGCTGCTTCCAATTTTCATTCAATATGTAATATCCAAGGTAAACAACCTTTTCACTATGTTTAAATATATTTTTATATATTAATATATTTTAAGATGGTAATTATATTAAGTCATATTTATATATATAATTATATAATAATTTAGGAAACCCACACCTCACTCTGAAGCTGCATAACTTCTCTTGCAAAGACACTATCAATTGTAGCTGGCATCTGCTTATAAAGAGAATTGGAGAGGTTCGCCTTAATGGTGCCTTTGTATTTTGCCTAGAGAGGGGGGAAAAAAGGAAAAAAAATTAATAAGCATTACTTTTTTTTTTACTATGAATATTGAAAGAGAATAAAAGAAAACTTTCTTCAGAAATAGAATTAATTTAAAAACCTGAAGACCAAAAAAAAAAAAAAAAACCTGAAGACCATTTTAACCTTAGATACTGGACTGAAGAACATATTCTGAAGAGAGATAAATCCAATTTATTACATAAAAAGCTTTAAATGAGACGCTCAAGAAAATAACTACTACTACTACTCTTCTATAACCTATGCACATTTTTAAAAGAAAATCTGTTTGTATATATTGAGAGTTTTGGCTGTTTGATCAGCAAAGAAAAATCTGAGAAAAACGAGACATTTGAGTTGTTCCAGAAAATACAAGTTGTTAGAATGTACTGCCTAGAACCTGAATGCAAGGACAGCGCTCCTGTATTCAAATCTTTTTAACCTCCTTCTACCACGACTGACTGCAGCGGTTGGGGGGTCGCGCAGGGGGCGAGGGTATCTTTTGCTCTTTCTGTGCCTTCTCACCTCCAATCTGCACTGTCTCGAAGTGATCCCCAAAATTCATTACTAATAAAGAGAAACGCTCTTTCACCATTTCTCTTAGGGATATTAGGTTCAAAGTAACACAATAGATTGTGTTACTTTTTTCTTCCTTTCTTTGCTCTGCAGTTAACTCCTTCAGGAAAAAGAATCAATTAGGAATGAAAAACATCAAAAAAGTCTTTGCACAGGAGCAATAAAAGCTAACACAAACCAACCAAAGTACATTTATCCATACTCTAATATTACTCCCACTCCCAACTAGATTTGAGTGCGGATTTATCGAGCGTAGAACCTGTGTGAACCTTGTGTTCTCACAACTCTTTAGATGTGGGTACTTAGTAAGAGAAAATTTGCCATTTCCCTCGAAATGTTTTCATGTCTGGAAGTAATCCTGAGAATATCATGTTGATCTTTTTCCAACGTAACTTATGCAACACTAGAGGTCAGTCACTTACAATACTGTTTCACTCATCCTTTTTTTTTTTTTTTTCAAATTTATCTTATCTACGTGATCTAGCCACAGACTATAGAAATGCCTCCTCACAGAAAGCGCTGTTAACATGATGCTTTACAATGCAGCATAATCTTCAGTTTCAAATGCTCTCAGATGGAGACTATAAGATTTTTCAGCTAGAAAATGAATGGAGTGCATTTCTCTGTGGTTTCATAAGTGTCTCTGTTGAACTGATCCTACTCAAAAGTAGTTTAAATTGATTTAAAATTACTTACCAAAGATATCACATTTTATAGAATCAGCTCGTAAATTTTACTTATTTTCAAAATGATATTCAACAATTTATGTCTAATATACTTATTAGGAAGTAAAATAATGGAACTTCTAAAACTATTTTTCCAGTACATTCTACTTATCAAATAAAATATATCTTTTCAAGAGTAATCCTATAGAAATATGGAAGACTTGGAGTCAAAATATAGACATATGTAATAAAATATATCAACCATACAGTTGACATTGCGCACATAATTACATAATTGTGTAGATATTACCAATACTCAGTGGCACTCTCAAAAATATTATTCTGTAATTTTAATGCACAGGAAATGAAAATAGGAAATGAAAATGCAAACCATTTGGCATGTTTTGATGCCTTACCTCAGAAATAAAAGCACCAATATGTTTTACATGGTTTAGCATGGGAGTGTCGGTCACAAATGTACACTTGTCCTTAGACTTTTTATACTCTTCTTTATAATGAATCTAAAAGAGAGAATAATTTACATAAGATGAGAAAGAAGAAAAACAATTTTAATGCTCCCTTTTTGAGCAGAAGTGTTACTCAAAGTCTTGTTTTCTGATGTAAATACTCAAGTGAGGTACAATGCTCAGTAGCAGCCAAATTAAATAAATGGATATTTAGCACAAAACCACAAAGGTGATGAGACACACACACACACACACACACACACACAAGACTGTTCTTCAGATAAGAGTCCTGTTATCATCAAGGATCATGTGTGGTGGACGCACATTGACTATAAGTCCTGTCTGCCCAGCTTGCTCAGCGTAATTATTAAACACTTTCATTTCACTTGACAAGTGTCCTAGTGTGTTGTTACTTTCAAGCCACTGACTCAATAGGTAAGCCTACAATCAAACAGAAACATAGCTGCCTACCTCTAGGTTTAAGACAAGTAGTCATCAGGACAGATGTAACCAATTAAGAAGTAGAAGCAGAAATCAAACAGGTAGCGATGACTGTTAGCAACACTACCTATTAATGATGGATTAGAGGAAGGGGCTCAAACTGTACCCACGATGAGCTTCCTTTACTAATTAATTCTGCTCAAGTCAAACTTACCCAATTTATGAGCACCTCCCCCGGGGCCTCCCCATCTGCCTCCCCTCCCCCAACAAGGGCAAACTCTGTCTCAGAAACTTGCCATGTGGTGGAGAAGATCATTCCAGAATGCAATGGGTGGGCAGATGCACAAGAGAAGTCCAGAGAACCCTAGCTGAGCATGTTCATTTCTTCTCTCAAACTCAGGAGTAAAAGGAGTCACTCCTTTCCCCTTGAGGAGAGGCCAGAACTGTTACTCTGGGGGGAGACCCTGCATGAACACATTGAGCTGCAGTCAGGAACCATGGACAAAGCCCTAAAATGTAATCCCACTCTCATGCAATTGCCACCCAATCTGAAAACTGGTGAGGCAAAATTTATGACTAGTTGGGAAGATGAAGGTAATTTGCTAAAAGTTATATGACCCTGTAATAAAGTCATGTTTATGTACCCAACACTGTAAATACTTATGCTGAAAAAAATGTCCCAGTTCAGATGATAAATTACATGGTCTCCCTAATTATAACCTAAAAGTGAAGTTTAGTTGACTATGTACCTGATTCTTAAAGGACACGACTAACATCGATGTTGCATACTAACATTACATAGCGATTTTACTACATGTAAACCTGATTTGAGGGGCATAATTCAACCTGAGGTATAACCAGATATGAACATAACTAAGCAAAGTTACTGCAAAATACTGTATCTCACTGCTGTGACTCTTAGGTATTAGACGCCTACCACATTAAACATTTGCTTTATTCATGAAATCAACATTGGAACATATTTATCTTATCTGAGCACTAAATTACTTTTTTCTCTTCTCGGAGATTAGCCATAATTTTAGGGCTCTGCAAATCACCCTCCTCAGTCACTAGTAATTAAACCGTTAATGGCAGTATGATAAATAGTAGGCTATTTTGATCATAAGGAGAAAAAAAGTATCCCCGTTATATAATTAAGTGTGAGAGAAAATAACCTATCATTAGGCTTAAGTTTGGCTCATTATTTTTATCTTTTGCCACTATCTTCTTCCCCTGGCAGTCACATTCTTGACTGCAGTGGTATGTGCTTGGCCACAGAGCCCCCGATAAGCTCTGACCTGAGCAGAATGTTCAGGACGAGAGCACAGGATAAGGGTGAAGTATTTACTTCCTTCACTGTGCAGGCAAATAGTTCAGTCATAAGTGGCATCTCCAGTCATTTCTTTGGTCTTTATTTAAAAGATACACACACACACACATTATTTGCTTGTTGTCACTCCTATTATATTTCCAATGGATATTACAACATGAGTGACAATAAGCAAATGATCTTAAATTTTTGTATAAAGAATGCCACATCTTGTTAGCCTTCCTATACCAGGATAATAGAAAAGAATAGATGGATAGAAATTACATGGATGAAGGACACAAAATCCTAGGTGAAATAAAATCACTAAATAAACAGCCACTTCCTAACACAGCCATGGTCATATTTCTTGGATAGACTGCCTATGCCATCTGCTTCTTTCCTAAGAACAGAACCTGAATGTTATTTATGAGAGTAGCCAGGCCCCTGCCCCAACCCCAGAGGATGAATTGCTCTAAGTCAGGTATGGTGTTCTCCTTCCCCTTGGCCAACCATTGGCCTCCTCTGGTGCCCAGCTCTGGCCACGGGACATTTGCAGAAGTCTTCCCAGCAGTGTTCCTGGTTTCTGGTATGAAGAGGAGAACCCTGCTGGCAGAGCCTTATATACTTTGCCCTTTCACCTTTTTCTATTCTGCAGTCACAGGGATACAGCTGCAGTGAGGTCATCTCAAGGCTGTAAGTCACCATACTAATGATGACAAAACAGAAGGAAAGGAACCTGACGGAGAACATGCACTGCATCAAAACTGGATCCCTTACCTCCATGTTTCATGATGTGAAAACAAAAAAATCCCACCTATATATTAAGCCTCTATGCTAGGCTTTTCCTGTCACTTGTGGCCATCTGAACTCATTACTGAGATACTATCCATGTCACTTTCTAATTGGAAAAAGGGGGGGGGTAGGCACAGTTGATGATTTAATAATCAGTAAGATATCCCAAATATTTACCTTCTGCTCTGACCACACTTGTTAATCCCAACTATGCCTTAACTACAATTAGAGTCAAATCAGTTCAGAGGTGCTTCCTCTCATAGTCCTCTCTCTTTCATTGATATTAACTAATGGCTGAACTTAGATGACAGATATAGAAATGTCTGAGGATATTTCCTTTTACAGGCACTCTTTATTTTTTGAAATATTTTATTTACTTGAGTGGGGAGGGGCAGAAGGAGAGGAAGAGAGACCAGCAGACTTCCCACTGAGGGGAGTGCCTGACACAGAGCTTGACCCCAGGACACTGAGATCATGACCAGAGCCAAAGTCAGACACTTAACTGAGACTCCCAGGGGCTCCTCCTTTTACAGGCACTCTTAACCAAAAGTATCAAAAGTTTTTTCTCAAATGGAGTCATATTGGCTCAATGCATTGAACCCTGGAAGAAAGAACTGCAGCCCCATCACCATGTGCTAACAGGGCGGGGGGCACTCATAGCCAAGGCTGCTGACCCAGGTTCTCTTAACACAATCAAAGCTCTCTCTGGAGGGATAGCCATGGAATCTAATGCTTTTAGCACCAGAAGGATTTACCCACCACAAACAATGTTCATTTGCCTGAAAAGCGTTCTTCCTGCTGCCATGTGAGTGAACACCCTCAAAAGGTTTGAACTAAAACACCACGTCACAGACCTCATGCAGATGTGGCCAAACTCACTCTGCAGAAACTCTTGATGCCTAATTTACAAGAAACATACAAATATATCCCCCTTAACCTAATACTTTTTATAACCACCTGACAAGAGGCCACTAGATCCATGATACTGATGGCTCGATATAGCTGATGGGTTTGACTTATTCAAGGAATTTATTAGGTAGTTGACCAAGAAGCCAGTGAGAGAGACAGAGAGAGAATATCTGGGGAAATAAAAGGCATTACGTGGTTAGCAGAAAAATAAAAGAGGCGGTCCTAGAGGACCAGGTGTCTTTTAATTTTGGGAAGTGAGTTATGCAGAGGGAAACCCCACAATACAGGCAAGGCCAAGTGAAAGGCAGAAATCAGGTGGAACGAAAAATACCTCGCACTGATTTCCCAAAGTGAAGCCACCTGACCTGAAAAAACATATGGTTTTTTTCTACGGAGAACTCTAAGTCCCTGGACTCATCTCTAGACCATTCCCATGTAAGTTTGTACAGTACAGTCATATACATGGGGTGCCTGGCCACGGCAGGAGAGGAACCACATGATGATGGCCAGGGAGTCAGGCAGACGTTGTTTCAAACCCCATGTGTGTGGCTCACCAGCTGTGTGGTTCAGTGAACAGAACGCGAGGCCGCTTCTCAGGGCTTCGAGGTGCAGACAGGCAAATGATGCACCACATTCACTTGGGGACATGGGCTAAAACACACTGCCACCCAACAGACAGAAAGGCTCAGGTAAACGCACAGATGCTCCTCTGGAATACAAGGGATTGGAAAACAAAACAAACAGACTTGACGGTTTGTCTTTAAGTCTGAGACCAGGGCAAGGGCCCCTGGGCTAAATGAAATGTGGGCACTGACCAAGGGGCACTGTCAGTAGCAGGAGAGGACCTCAACTGGAACTCCCAAACTAACTCTGTGCGACCACTTGTCCATTTTCGTATCTGTTTTAGCTCCGTGATCAATGCAACTCCAATATACATTTTAGACAACCATCTGGCAATGCAGACAACATAACAGCCATGAGAACTTCAACCGTTAAATTCATGGGCTCCATATAAAAAAACTGATGACACTGACAGTGAATAAAGCAGTTAGTACTTAATAAATACCTTCCTTTTCAACCAAACTTCTAAAAACTAAAATTTCCATTTGGTCCACATAAAATCCTTCCAGAAAGTGTGAATTAAAATTTGTTTTTAAAATGACTGTACAAACTCCTCTTTTCAGTTTTGTTTTAGAAACAAAAGAATTACTTGTTCAGCCTCTTCACTGGTAAATATACAAATTTCAAAAATTAAACCAGTATCTTAAAAAGTATGGAATTCTATTTTGAAACAAAATGTGAACATGTACACAGATATAAATCAGGCCACAGTCTGCGATCTAAATATTTAAGTAGTACAGACATTCCATGCAGCAGAAATCTATAAAAAACAGAAATTACTCCCACATATTTGATTTTTCCTACATGGAAGAGAAATAACACGGCTTTGGCTTTTGCAAATGGTAAAGGCCACGCCTCTCACCATGAGGTTGGTTTTACACTCACTGCAAAATGACCTTATCCAAAACAACTCCAACAAAATCATCTACTCACTGAAGTTGCCACTTTGGTTCCAATGGTTTATATAATTTAGCTCATCCACAATTACCCTTTAATAAAAAACATAACAGCACTGGAAGAGGTACTATCTCTGGAGTTATGAAACTTCAGGTTTTAAATGGTAGCATTCCTATTACCAATATTAGTGTAATTGATAATAGTAAGGCTAAGATAAACTTTGCAGGGAAATCTACGATAAGAGCAAACACAGCAGAATGGCTAAGGCTGAGAGAGAGCTTTGTGTTCAATCCTCCCCACTGCTTAACGTGTGACCCAGGCAAGATACTTACCAAACCTTTCAGATACATTACCATTACTTAATGATACTGTAATAGAGGAACCGAGGGCAGTCCTGTTATATAACTTGCCCCAACGTTACTGTTAAATCAACGCAGGTGGGTTGGACTGCAGGGAACATGCCAACACACTATCCCACTTTCCCGTTTGACCTCCTTTGAAAAACAAACATTGGCAAAGTTTTCTGATGCTTTGCTCATTAACTACAACAGAAATGGCCAGTGTTGTGTTCCCTTCTTTCCAGACCCAGGCCTGATTCACTTTTCAGGAGTCATCTCTCCTCTGTACCAGCAATTCTCTCACAATTGTTTTAATGAGGAGTATCTAAAACTTTCTAGAATTCTAGTTTACATATTTACTGGTTTATCAGTACATAATTACTAATATATATATATATATATACACATACATATATATATATAAATACACACACACACATAATTCCACAATTCTAGGATTCCCTGGATATATGATATAAACTGATCCCAGTTAATGAAAAAAATCAGGAGAAAAATGCTCCTTTTTGCTAATAATATCATCATCTAGTTCATACTATGTAGTTCAGTAACTAAAGAATCCAAATTGTCAATACATGTTATGTATGTGTGTGTGTATATATGTATATACATATATATATATATATATATATATATATATATATATACATATTTTTTTTCCTGGTTTCAAAAACTACTGCATTCATCAGAGTCCTCAAAAAAAAAAAAAAAAAAAAAACCCAAAATGTTTTTTTTTAAAAAAACCATTGGTTTAGACAGAGATCCTTCCGTAACAAATTACACCACCAAACAAATTTTAAAAGGCTTTGCAGTTCACACATGGAATGCACTCTGAAATTTCAATGTTTTACGATTTTATGCTAGAGTGAAATTCATAAGGGATAGCACTCTGGATTAAGAATTTGGAGACCTCTTCCTACAGAAATTCTCTGTATTGGTGACCTTGAGGAAATCCACGAAAAGTGTCTGGACTTAGTTCCATGATCTGGAAAATAATTGTGTTTTAACAGATGACTGCAGGGTTTTCTCCCCAACTAGATGATTCTATGACATGATAGTGCCACATACACAGTGCACAAATCAGACAAAAATTACTTAAGCCCACTTACATCACTAATGAGTCTGGTGCATTTTCTGGCCAACTCCATCCTTAGGTCTTCAATAACAGGCTTAAAGAATATCTGTCCAGAAAAGAAAGGAAAGGAAACATTTTTTCCAGTGATCAACTTAGAGGAACAAATACCCTTCTTCAGCTGGCCCATTCCCACTTACCATGTCTTCTTCATCTTCTTCTTCCTCTGTTTTTCCCTCTTCAGTTTCATCTTTTACATCCTCAAACACAGGGACCCTCATTTTTACTCTTTATGGATAGGGTTTTTTTCTTTTTTTCTTTTCTTTTTTTTTTTTTTTTTTAATTTCACGAGTACAGTACCTTTCTCTGTACTATAGCACCCTTGAGATCTTGGAGCCTCTGGTGTTCTGGCAGAAATGACCTTGCCCAGGCCTCGTCTCTATTTAGCTCACACTTCACCCTCTTATCACAACTATGTGTGAGTGGATGGACAGGATTGCAGAGGCTAGCCTCCAAGTGGAAATACCACTCTCACAGGCAAAATTCGATTTTGTGACCTTTTAAAGTCAACATTCTCTAAACTGGGTAAGAAATCCAAAAGAGACCATGTATTTATATTTCACTAATTTAATTCATTCATAACACAGTTTAAAGGAGACTTAAAGATGGTGGGAAAATGACTCCGCTACAACACTCAAGATAGCATAGTCCAAAGCCTGTTATCTCAAAGATTTCTCAACTCCGTCTAAATAAAGTTTGTGCTGGAACATCAGACATATCTCTGATTTTATATAGTGAATCCAGATCATTCAAGCTCATTTCGTTAACCTAAGTTAAATTTTTTATGAGAAAAACACATACTTCTCACATTCTAAAAAGTACTAACTTTAAATTAGCTGATTAAAGGCTAGTAATTTACTATGAAAAGTCCTTTGAACCACTTTAAAGAATCATTCTGAGTTAATTATGACCATTAACCTTATATTGCTATTGTATTATTTTAATTGTAAGTATCATTAAACACAAGAAGTTGAAGTTAACATAGGTTGATATATCATTTAAGAATTCTAGAAACATCATTGTTTCAAAAAATAATAATAATCATGCTCTTCCAGTTCTGCCCATTGTGTCAATTTTTACACAAGTTTGCTGGGTTTTATACTATAAAATATTTACTCTTCATATATTCCTCAATGTGTAACACATGCTTGGAAAAATAAATTATAACAATACTGATAATGTAGTATGTGTCATCAGTTATATAATTAAAAATACATTTCTCAAAAAAATCCTTAATTGTCAATTTAGGCAATAATAAGGCTCTATAAAATTCACAATTTACCAGTTTGGTTACTCCAACCTAGGGTAAATTAATTTTCACAAAATCATAACATCAGTGTGAGACATAAAAAAATACCCTAATGGTAAACAATGAAACTAATTATAAAATACAACTTTATTCCAAATACATTATTCTAAGTAGCCAAGAATAATGCAACTTTCTCTTGATATCATATCTAGTTTTAAATTTTCTTCCTAATTGTTTCAGCCTTGCCTAAACTAAAAATCTGACCAAAAAATATTCTAAACAATCATTATGTATAGATTATTCCTCAAATTGTTTTCCATGAGGCTACAGTTCCACAGAATACTCTAGAGAGGAAAGGGGGTTTCTTAAACAAAATGTATTTGGAAAAGCCTGTATGTTCTTCTCAACTCCTATCACTTAGAGATCCACACCACCTAATGACAAATCAGAAGCTCCAAGAAGACTCACAACCAAGAAAACTATTTAGGTTTTCTTAAGCCAACATTTCTGAAACATGAAATCCTATTCACCTAATCTGATCTAATCTACCTATTTACCTTCCTACCATTTTTTAATGATATCCAATGCTCCAGAAAATTAACATTCTTCTGTGAATTATTACTTAGGGAAACATTATCCTACTCTGAAAAACTGTTGTATTCTAAAACAGTTGTTGGTCTTTTCATGAAATGATTCAGGCTAACTTAATGGCATACCATATTCTGCTTCCTAGCAAAATGCCAAAAAGAAGTCCCCCAAGGCTGCTGAACTTGGAAACCTTTACTTTTAAAATAACAACTATGTTATTTTAAACATAGCTGTGTAGAGAACTCTACAAGGAAATTCTCTGTACGTTATATTTGTTCCATAAAGGAGCAGAATGTGTGAATTCTGTTTCCCTCAACTCTTTTGCCAAAAGACTGTTCTAATATTCTATAGAAGATCTATTATATTATCTTCATTTGGAAAAAGGGAAGAGGAATTTCTATAAGGTTTTCTAGCAAACTTCTAGAAGCGTGGGGAGAAAAATCTCACCAAAGCTACTTAAGATGACTTGTGTCGCTCACGGTGACATCTATTCCCCTGGTGAATTGTCTTCAGTGGACTTCAATGGTCGCTTTTTCTCATTTCCCATTATGCAATAAGTTCTTATTGACTTTCCACTGTGCTGGAAGAAAATAACCTGTTGAGATTATGCACAGAAGTTCTGAAAGCAAAACCAAACACCATATGTAACGTAAACACAAATTTTTCATTTGTGGATGTTACAGTTAGAATTTTAAAGCCAGAGGGAGCCTTAAGAAATCAATCTTACTAAAAGCCCTCTCTTACAGAGGACAAAATTGAAGACAAAATTAAGATGAAGAGAAATTAATTATTTGTCTCATTCCCAGTTACTCAATGGAATACCGAGACCAAAACTTAACCAGAGCTTTATGTTCATTCATTCAAATAAGTGTTGCTCTGTCAGGCACTAAGCTTGGTGCTGGGAGGTAATGGTGAGTAAAGCATACTCTGTGCTAAGACAAGAAATAAATTAAAAAAAAAAAAAACATTCAAGATGTGCTGGATGGACTCGTTAATGGATTGTTTGGCAAACTGCATACATTATATTTCTTTTGATTGAATGTATCTTTTTTTCCTCTCACTTATAAGTATAATATAAAATTCACATAAAGTTTTCTTTAAAACACTTTAAGCCTTGTACATTATCACAGCAAAGCTCTCTTGTCGGTAGCTCCTAAATGCAACTTGGGGAATAGGACAAAAGTTTTTCGTGGATACCTATCATGTTTCAAAATTTCCTACCACCTTCTTTTTCTTCCTTTAAACCTAAGGTTAAATGTTGTATTTTAATATATATTTTCACTTTGGGGCACCCCAATAAGGGTGTATCTTAATAATTGCAGACTCTTTTACTTATTGTGTACCTCACGTATGTTGTCTACCTCATATGTTAGCACTCTACCCATGCCCTCATATGGAATGGGAACAATGTGGGGATCCCATTACTTATGGCAAGACCCTCTACTTCCAGCTACAGCTCTCCCACATCCTCATCCTCTAAGGCAAATTTTAAATCTCTCTCCACCCTAATTCTCCATAGTTAAAGAGAAAAACCAAATTGCCAGAAGTTATTAAAAGCAAAGCATTTAAAAAATAGCAAAGCTTAGAAACACAAGAATTTGGGATCCCTGGGTGGCGCAGCGGTTTAGCGCCTGCCTTTGGCCCAGGGCGCGATCCTGGAGACCCGGGATCGAATCCCACGTCGGGCTCCCGGTGCATGGAGCCTGCTTCTCCCTCTGCCTGTGTCTCTGCCTCTCTCTCTCTCTCTGTGTGTGACTATCATAAAAAAAAAAATTAAAAAAAAAAAAAAGAAACACAAGAATTTGCAACTATCCAACAAAGGTAGACAGTTCCAGGAAAAGCACTTGATATGAAATGGCCTTCTCATTTGAAAGGGTAAGACACTATACCATCAATATGTTTTTAAAGGCCAGAGGGTCTCATACTGCCTAACAGCCTAAAGATAAGGGCTAACTTGCATATTACAATACAGAAGTTTTATTTTCTTAAGATTTTATTTGTTTGAGAGCAAGCGTAGGTGCACCGAGTTGGGGGTAGCAAAGGGAGAGGGAGAAGCAGACTCCCCACTGAGCAGGAAGCCCATTTCGGGGCTCAAACCCCGGGGCTCAAATCATGATTTGAGCCAAAGGCAGACGCTTAACAGGCTAAGCCACCTGCCCTTCTTCCTCTTTTCTTGATAGTGATAGAACATGTGCTTTTTGCCAACATGGAGATGAGAGACTTGCAAATGAAAATCCATAATAATTAAAATAGATGGAGATTCAGTTCTGAGTTGAGGAAAGCTTCCAGAGATAAAGTGAATTTTTCCACTTTAAAAGTTAATTCAACAGTTCTTATTACAAAATATTCCCAGAATGGTTAGGTGAGAGAGGAATTAGTTCATCTGACTTGTTTGCCTGTCTTGGCAGTCTTTCAGTTATATTCGTTTTCAGTTGCCTGGGGTTTTGTGGGGTTTTTTTGGTTTGTTTTTGTTGTTGTTTTATGACTATCTCCCAGAAGGTTCTCGTTTCTCATTTGAACCCCTGGCCATTTTACTTTTGCCTCACATAGTTCCTCATTATTTGGCAACTGTCCAAAAGAGAACTTTACTAGTAGATGAGGGGATGAAATAGTTTCTTCAAACCAGAAATGTAAGCTCTCTTGGGCAATTTGTCTTCTTTATAAAAGACAAGAGCTCTGCTTAATATTAGCCCAATCTATTTTTACAATTTACATTCATTAAGCCCATCTTTTCCTTTTTAATGGCCATTTCATTACTGTTTGTTAATTAGAAATCAAAAGAATACAAAGCAACCTGAATTATTGTCACCATTACTAATTATGCCATTAAAATAAGATTTAAAAGAATGGTTTTTCTGTATTCATATTCCTGTTTTCACAAATAGAGATCCTATTCACAAGTGGGAGCTATATGACTAAACTGGTATTGGAGGAGAGGAACAAGAAACCGCAAATTATTTTTTGGCACAATTTCTGAGTTGGGTGTGGTTGGGATGCCAAAACCAAAAGTACTCTTCCAGATGTACTGACTGGGGCGGGGCGGGGACAGTTCTCATTGAGAATCTACAGTAACATAAGCATCCAGTGAACTGAAGGACCTTGGTTTAATTCACTGCTTACTTGAGACCTCAGTTCAGCAGAACAATGAAGCTAATAGTCACTTCCACAAGCCTTCCCCCAGGGAGAAGCCCAAGGTCTGGCCTTCGTAAGCCTTGTAACCAGAACCAAAGGGCCAGGCACAAACAGCTTAGCTATCCCTAAAAGTATCCCTTTCCTAGAATTTTGTGTGAGATGTCTCAGGAAAAATTGCGAAAGACTTTGAAACTGGAAAAAAAATTACCTCCTGTGTTATCTAGTGTTACCTTCTGGCTAATTTGGCCTTTTGCTGTCTTTGAACTGCTTCACAAGACCATAAAATGCTAAAAACTGATAACAATGCTAATGACGCTTTATCCATACAAATGCAAATTAATTGTGTCCTGGGGAAAAGCAATTGATTACTGTCTTGTCAATAGAGCTTTTTGCCTTTATTTCTAAATTCATTTCAGCAATTTATTACTCATTTCTGCGTGTTCTCCAAATTCACCTTTGAACCAGTCTTAACATCTTACTGGTGCCCTCATTCATTAATGAGTTAAAATCTTTTAAATGTGTTCATTTTCTGTTTTATGAGAATCGTGATCTCACCATTTTTTTTAATATCCCTTAACAGATGCAAATGATTTAATTATCCTCATTGCTTTCCTTCAACATTTGGCAAAAATAGAAAGGGAGAAGGTATCACCGGACAAAGCCCTCGGCTCTCAACTGTGAAATATAACTATAAAAGTTTTTGGTGTAAAAAAAAAAAATTTGGTGTTTATTGAAATTAGCATTTTGTTTTATTTTGTTCTCAGGTCTTATCATGCTTGACTACTGGCAAATGCCACCTGTGTGCTTGTATATATGTACATTCACACACAAACACACACACACACAACATACACATGCACTGGAGCAGAGTTAATTCACCACAGCTGCCAGTTCCCTATTGAAAAGTATACAAGGCCTCAATAAATGCAAAGACTTAATTACTTCTCACATCTGGAAAAACTTGAATATGAGAGTGGATTTATTGAAGAAGCTCTTTGCTTGGCTGTCAACACCATATCAAGAGCCAGAGAGAGTGCAGGCTTGATCACTGTTGGCAATTCTTTAACTCTTCAGAAATAGATGTTCTACCAATTAATTCATAACATGTCCTAAGCACGGACAAGATTTATGAATTTTATGAAAACACAGTGAAGTAAATGATTTCCTAGTCCTGTTTTTGGCATGTTTGGGGGGGGGGAATCATATATTAAAATGTGGAAATGATAAGGAAATCCTTAAATTCTAGGAAAAGAAGGGAAGCCTTTGGGGTTGCAGAGCACATTAAAACAAACAGCCATTAGAACAATAATTTACATAAACACATGCAAAACTAGACAATTTTATCTCCTTTTTGGAGATAGAGTAATAATGTTCCTAAAAGGGAAGTAGGGGAGTTACATGAGCTCATAACAAGAAGATTTAGTGGAAACCAAGGATTGGGCAGATCCCCCCCAGAGAGGATATTTAAGCCAGAATAAGGCAAAGTGATAGAGTTTAGGGAATGCATCCAAAGAGCATTTGCAAAGACCCAGAGACAAGAGTTGGAGGAAGCAAAACTTCAATGTCACTGGAGAATACAATGGAGAGAGAAGAGGGCAGCAGAGCAGCAAGGAGACCAGCAAAGGGGGATCTCAGGGGAGAGGCTGATGAAGTAAATGGATGGAAATCACTTATCCTAACACAAAAAAAGCTTAAACCAGTTTGAACCATGAATCCTTTACAAACGACACAGTTCCTGGTCATTAACTGCGGAAAAGCACCTTTACACCTACCCTATTCCATTCATATACCTTGAATTTAATTTCTATCTCTTTATCTTACCATTAGCCAATTGAAATATGCTGTGTATCTGGAATCTATGAAATTCACAGGGAAGGGACGCCTGGGTGGCTCCACGGTTAAGCGGCTGCCTTTGGCCCAGGGCCTGATCCTGGAGTCCCCAGGATCTAGTCCTGCATGGGCTCCCTGCATGGAGCCTGCTTCTCTGCCTCTCTATCTCTGTGTCTCTCATGAGAAAATAAATAAAATCTTTTAAAAAAAAATTCACAGTGAAGAAATCACTCCCAGATTTATTAATTTAATGAAGAAAAATATTCAAGGAAAATGTCTGTTATACATATACACCCCATGTGTGTTATTTATATATTCTCCCCTCAAATTGGAATGTATGTTAAATGTGTTTATAATGTAAATTTCACACTTTCATATTTCTACAATTACAAGTTTATTATTGGAATGCACCTATTTTTTTTTCTACTCTTTCCTAAATAAGTGATAGCAATGTTTCTACTGAAATCTTAAAGCACTTAAATTACTATACCTATGTTCACTAAGGATTTGTTTTATCCTGAAATCATGATTTCATTATAGTTGTAAGTTAGGGAAAACAACGCAACTGATCCTCACAAGTTCAGAACTTTTGAAGCACTAATTTCTCCATCTTCCTTCAATTGTTTCCATGGAGTTTCTTCATGTATAACTCAAGATATAACATAAAATCAAAATAGGATCATAGTTAAAGTCAACGTATAATTAAAACAGCTATAGAGTAATGTGTTAAAACAATTGGTACCCCTTGAATAGTGAAAACTAGTTGAACATATATTGAGGGTAGTTTCTGAGTACTTGAGTTGAAATGGGAGAGATGGGTAGGGATGTTTTTTCAGTTTTGTTCATTGATTATCTGAGGAAATTAAAATAGTGCCTGGCCCACAGAATGCACACAAAAATATTTGTGCTTGGTGAAATAAATGGAAACAGACACATACACATAGTAAATAATAATAAAGATAATTCACTAGCATATTCAGTGAAAAATATTAATTACCTTAGACTATGATGAAATTTACCGGACTTATAAAACCTACATTTCAAGAAAGTAGCAGTATATTTGAAAAAACTTCTATCAACATTCAAATAGTTTTCTACATAACAATTTTCTATCCTATTTTCTACTCTATATCTATAGATGGTTTTCTCAATCCTCCTTTTTTTTCTCAAATTGTGTGTAGGATATTTTCCTCCATAAACCCAATATGTTTGGCATATTTTTGATTTGCTAATAAAGCGGCATCCCTTAAGCAATGTCCATCTATGTTTTAACTATTTCGGAATTCATTCTCTGGACCAGCTCTGTCTAGTAGAAATATATTGTGACCTACATATGTAATCTTAAATATTTTAGTTTCTACATTAAAAAAAAAGAATGTATTACATTGATTTTAATGACATATTTGATTCAACTTAATGTATCCAAAATATTATCATTTGGACATGTAATCAATATAAAAAGTACTGGGATATTTTACACTTTTTTACACTAGGTCTTCGAAATTCAGTGTATTTTAATCTTACGTTTGCAGTACATCTCAATTCAGATGAGCTCTTATTGGATAGTGGCTATTACTGCACAGTATAGTTGTACATAATAAAACTGTAAATCATTAGCTCTTTTTCATTTTGATTGTATATAAATGTGGAAAGGACACATTTAATATTAAACTTCTTAAGATGAGAATTTCAGAATCCTAATAAGCAAGCAATAAAATTGCAATCTAATTTAGTTTCCAGATCTATTTAAATCAGTTCTTTGTATGGGAATGTATTTTATTAAAGGTTTAAATTGTTCTTATAAATAATGAATTAACTCTTTATATGTTTTAATTAACTTCACCAAAGGTGTATTTTCAAAATGCTATCTTGTTTCATTAATGAGAATGACATATTTAAAGTCCCAATAGTTTCCAGGATAAATATTCATTAATTATCTATCTAATAAATAGATAATTATATGAGTGAATAATAGATATTCTTTATTTCTCCACCCAAATACAAAAAAGTCCAAATAGTGAAATATCCTCCATAGGTCCTCCCTTTTTTTACTCATATAATCCAATTTAAAACACACAAGCAAATGCTTATCAGTTTGGCTACATCAATTCTTTTTAAATCATGTCATAAAGCAAGATTACAGTGATGCTTTACTAAAGAGACTGATGGATCATTTTAAAAAGTGTTTTAACTGAAATGAATTTTTTTCTATTAAAAACTTTAAAATTTCAAATTCTCAACAGAAAAGCCCTTGGGCAGTGAAGGGAAACACAGTATCGCTTATTTCTGTTCTTTTCTCAAGGGAACCAGCAAAAAATGGATATTTTTTCACTACTAGAATTCTTCAATAATATCCAAATGCAATGAAGTGCTTTGAATTAAAAATACCGTTACATAAAGTGATATCCAAGGGTTTAAATTGTATTTGTGCTATCCCTCACCCAAGCTCTGCTGAAAATTCTGGAGAGAGTTAAACTCTATACAAAAATGGAGGGCAATCAAGAACTCTTAGAAACTTCCTGCTTGGTACTAGGAGAGGGCACAAAAGGGTGATCACTGTATGCCAAGCACTCTGACTATGGACTTTATATATAAAAAAATCCCATTTAATCCTCACAACCTCCATTTCACAGATGAGACACTTGGACCAGGAGTGGATAACTTGCTCAAGTTCTCACACTAAGAGATTCCAAACCGAATCTGTACTGCTTCCATCTGTGTAAAAACTATGGAAACATAGAACAACAGAACATTCACTGGCCTTTATTTCTTTCTGGTAGTGATATTATTATTATTTTCTATCATCGTTTTCAATTTCCACCTTCCAAGGAATTGTCATTACTGACAGTGATTTAAAGGAAGAGTGCTTGTGGTATGGGGACAATTGGGTTCCTATGATTGGTAAAAACAAGAATTGCCCAGGAGTCAGAAGCAACAGAAAGCAGGTAATAATGAAAGCATTAGGAGCATCCTGACTTGTCAGAAACTTTTGAGAAGCTTTCCTGATTTTTATTCATCAATGGTACATTTATAAGCAGTAGTAAGCTAAAAGATATTTAACAACCATCTCTCCCAGGGAAAGAAGGAAGAAGGATGGAAGGAAGGAAGGAAGGAAGGAAGGAAGGAAGGAAGGAAGGAAAGAAGGAAGGAAGGAAGAAGGGATGGATGGATGGATGAGCACATTTGGCTCAGAGGAGCTGACGTGAGCCAGCAGCATGAAGCACTATAAGTAACAATAATAAAAGCCTACATCTCATAGTATATGGACCAAAGGCTGCCAGTCAACCTGAGAAACTAACTTTCCAAATTTTAAAATAAGCATTTCAAGGTATGCCCCTAGTGCCATTCTGTTCTGTATCTGTATGTTGATGAAATCATGCTAACGAATAACATTTCAAATTTATTTGAAAACACTTTTTCTCTACTGATCACTATATCCTGAGATCATAAAGTCTGTGTTTGTGATACTCTTATTTAAAGATGATTCAAACACATTAAAGATATTGCACACAAAAATGAAGGAAATGAAATGGAAAATAATTTAAGAGGCGGATTTTATACATTTAAATAGAGCCTATCCTACCCTTTCTACAGAGCTGCCTTGATACCCAAAAAAGATTTGGGAGTTTTCTTTTTTTTTTTTTTTTTTTTGATTTGGGAGTTTTCTTTTAAAATGAGTCAATTAAAAAAAAGAATCAATAAGTAACAGTTTAAACAATACAGAGTTTCCTCAAAAAAATAAAAATAGAAATACCATATGATCCAGCAATTCCATCTCTGAGTATTTATCTAAAAAATATAAGAAACACTAACTCAAAAAGATCTGCACCCCCATGTTCATTATTTACAAAAGTCACGATATGGAAACTACCTAAGTGTCCACTGACAGATGAATGGATAAGGAAAATATGGTGTATGTATACACACACACACACACACACACACAAGAATTTTATTCAGCCATAAAAAAGGAAGGAATTCTTGCCATCTATGACAACATGGATGGATCTTGAGGGTATTATGCTAAATGAAATAAATACTAGAGAAAAAAAATAGCATACTATCTCATTTATATATGGAATCTAAAAAACAAAACAAAACCAAAAAACCACCAAACCAAGCTCCGAGGCACAGAGAACAGATTAATGGCTGTTGCCAGAGGCAGGTGGGGGTGGGGTGGGAGGGTGGGTAGGTGAAATGAGTGAAAGGGATCAAAAAGTATAAATTTCCAGCTATAAAATATATGTCACAGGGATACAATATACACCATGGTGGCTACAGTTAATAATACTGTATTGCACATTTGAAATTTGCTAAGAGAGTAAATCTTAGTTTTCATCACAAGAAAAAAATTTTTTTAAGTATGTATGGTGATGGATGTTAACTAGACTTATTGTGATCATTTCACAGTGTATATACCAATAGTGAATCAGCATGTACTATACCTGAAACTAATATAATGTAATGTCAATCATGCTTCAATAAAAATTTTTAAAGCACTGAAAAATTCAGAATATTTAAGTATTCACTGAAAATAGTGTGATATTAGTGACTTTTAGCGTATACATTCCCTGGTTTACATAAAACCTGTAAAAATAATTTGCCAAAAAACCAATTCTAGATTTATACTAGAATATTAGGAAAAAAATTCATCTCAAAATAAAAGGACAATGATAATTGTAGTAAAGAAATGCTGGCGTTACATGCACGCTGAGATGAAAATTAAAAGTTCGTTTAACAAGATCGTTTATTTTTTAAATGTATGTGTTCTGGCCATTTCTTGTAAATCGAACCCTTTGTAAAGCACAGAATAGCTACTTTCAAGGTTTTCTATGACAACCTGTCCAATAAAAGTGAACTCTTAAAGAGTAATCTCACTATGAGAGTCTCTTTTGTGTCAAAATTTTTACTTTAAAGTTTGCTTTAAAGGAGGTATTTTTGCTGACATACATTAATGAAGTGGCAAAGACATCTTTTTTCAAGATTTTAAGCTCGATACCAGACAACTACTTTAACCCTATGAAGTAATTTTTCTGCAGAAATAGCACATGTGCATCTGATCAAAGCTGTACTTAGTTTCTTATTTTAAGATTTAAAATCACTATACATGTATTTCCTTTGATTATTCTTTATGATGTTTACTTTCTCTTGTATAAATAGTCATGAGTTAGGGAAACCTCAGATTTTAATTTAATCAGAATAAATAGCTAAATTGTATTATCATATATTAAAACATTTGTATATATGGGTTTTTAAAAACTTATTACAATAGATTTAGATTTGCTTATTAACAAACTTAACAAGATTTTTTTTTAAGATGTCATCTGATTGCTGATTAAGTGTGGACAACTCAAAATACAAAAGTTCCTGTAAAGGGGTAAATTATACGATAAAATCTAATCTTCTGGGATACAGTTGCAGAAGACTTTATATAAAGAAAATTACACACAGTTTTATGCTTTAATTAGTGCTTTATTTATCTTTTTATTATACCTTACATTCAGTATTGTACTAATTCTTTTTTTACTCTTCTAAAAACACAGCAGTAGTGAATGTTCTTTTTAAACAAATTTATATTTGTTTAAATATTCAAAAATTTAAAGGCTTATGAAATAAGGACTAACTAATTTGCAAAACCATCAAAAATGTATCTGTATCTTTTACAGTACATTCCAGGTTTTTATGATGTTTCTATTTCAGAGACAGGATCAGGGATTGAATGTGAAGCGATGATTTGACAAAGATGATAACTGACTCATGAGCTATGTTACAATGAGGCTTCTGCTCAAGTTCTTTATATTCTGCTAAAAAAAAGACACATGCCTGAGATTGTGTTCCACACTGAATTGACAACAGCACCTGACACTGTTCTCTCGTCCGACAAAAACACTCTGGCTGACCAGGCAAGAATGACCAAGCACAGAAGAGATTAGGAGCCCACTAGCTCCTCACTGAATGAACCTTAACCACAGAAAAGCATTGGGGGAAAAAAGTGAGGCTGGAAGCCCCACATCCTGTATGTGCAGTGCAAAGAGCAGTGGCCACAGGAGGAGGAGCCCCACCATCTTAGTTTGAAACCCCCTCTGCTATTGACCTGCCCTGTGGTGGCAAGTGTTTCATTTGAAGTCTTTGGTTCTTTTTTTTCCCATCTGTAAAGAATTATATCCGTCTTCTGCAATTGGGTTCTGCAATTGTATGATCGCCAACTTTATCTAATCGCTGTGGTACAAAGAGTTCAAAGATAAAAACACCACCAATCAACAAATTCTTTTATCAAATCACTTTTGCTTTTTGGGGCACCTGGGTGACTCAGTGGTTGAGCATCTGCCTTTGGCTCACGGTATGATCCCGGGGTCCTGGGATCAAGTCCCACATCAGGCTCCCTGCAGGGAGTCTGCTTCTCCCTCTGCCTATGTCTCTGCCTCTCTCTCTCTGTGTCTCTCATGAAAAAATAAATAAATTCTAAAAGAAAAACACCTCACTTTTGCTTTTGGTAGAAGTAGAACTGAAGTGACCTGTATTGAATAGTAGACACTGTGCTAAGTCCCTTACGTATCTTATGTCATGGCATATTCACATAAACTCTCTAGAAAGTAAATACTGCCAGGATCCCTAACTGAAGTTCAAAAATGCTAGAGTAATTTGCTTAAAAGTAACATCAACATGACCGGAACCAAGATTTTCTGTATGTTTATGCATCCCGTCACCACATAAACCCATTGTGAGTATTTGACACTATGATGTCATACAGCTGGAACCTATTTTAAAAATGTCCCTTGCATTTTGACTACAGGTCAGAGACCAACCAGGTATGCCCGAATGGCTAATAAAGCATAGGATATTTATAAAACTTATTCCCACAAAAACATATTGTTTTTAACTGTTACAAAGGCACAGCCTTTAAACAACCACAAGGACATTTTCATAGCCTAGTCTAAAAGCTAGAGTATTAACTCAAGGTATCCATATATATAAAAGTATAAGTGGGTTCCATGTGCACATAAAGTAGGGATGTATTCCCAAGGCATGGGAAATCATCAGTGATATAGCTATGCTGAGGATATTCATGGATATGTGTTCCAAAATCTATATAAACATAATCAGTGGGAAATTAAATTCTGATAGAGCCAAGAGTATGGCTTTGAAAAGCTTTTAAGCATTTATCTCCACAGTGATCTCATGGGGAGTTCAAGCTTGCTTTTCAAGCAATGACACTGTCCAAAGCTCTAAAAAGCAGATATTTATCATACCATTCAATCTGCTGCAAGAGTTTCTTGGCAGTTTGATTCAATATGAGAAAATAAAGTTTTCATGTCATCACGAATGGGGCAAGAAATTGTTATCTTAAGCATTTGTCCCTTTCTTTGTCCCTCAATTTAATTAACATTCTCTCTCAAGGTTATGACACTAAGTTTTATTATTCTGCACCCCAATAATATTTTAGTTCTATAAATATGAATGTGAACATGAAAAAACAAAAATCACTTTTTCAAAATAAACTACATGATCAACGCAATTTTATTTTATAATAGTTCTGTTTAATATTTGCAGTTCTATTACCACCTCCCAAAGGAATACTTGGAGACTGTGGCTTACAAGCAGAGTCGATCAATGACATTGATACATTTGAAATACAAATAAATGTATATTGCCCGTCTATATAGTATTTTCAAATAATTCAGTATTGAAATCAAAATATCCATATTTGAACTACTACGTATAAATGACCATGTTAGGCATTGCAAGAAATAAAACTGAATGAAATCTAGCCTTTCACGGGGATGAGGCAATTAAAGAGTATACTAAAGCCATCAGAGAATTACAGAGAGCTGTGAGGGTTCAGAAGATGGAAGAAATCAGAAATTTCAAGGAGACTCTAATCAAGGAACCCTGCCTTTGATCTTCACGTTATGAAGATGAGTCAATATTTCATAAGTGAGAAAAGGAAGCATGGAGGACAGAGCATAAGCGAAGATAGCAGAAGAGCCATATGATGGTCTCCATGAGAAGTAAGTTCATCGTGCGTAAAGGAGATTTAGGAGGAACGAATACATAAAAGGCAGAGCAGGACTGCTGCAAATGTCAAGCCAACCATTTTATATATAATCCAAACAGAAATGTTGCATCTTAAAGTTTGAAGCAGAGGCATGACATGCAAATCCAATATAGAAAGATTAATCTAGTTGCAACGACAGGAAAAGGGGACAGAATATCAGAAGATTGCTGCAAAAACAACAGCCCCCCCCCAAAAAAAAAACAAAAAAAAAAACAGCCCACACCAAAAATAAAGACCAAGACCGGGGTCATGAAGTTGACAAAGGTAAATATTTGAGAGACACCATAAAGACGTAGGCAGAGCAAAACAAAATGTGAAGAACGAAAGGCCATTCTAAGGTATTTTGAGTTGTTTAAAGAGAAAGGGACGTGGGCTCAGGCATGGCATGTGGAGTGCAAGGTGGAGTTGTTCAGGTGGAGGAAAGCCATCAGTTAGGTGTGTACGGTGGTCAGAGTAGGGCACTGGCTCAACTCAGGGACAGGGGTCCGAGTTCAGGGAGCCACAGGCAAGTAGTGGAGAAAGCAAAGTGGACAAGTTTCAAAGGCATCTCCTAAAGAATGGCAAATTGTCCTCCAAAGACACTGATGATGGTTCACGCTGGACATAAGAAAAAATGATGCTGTACATTCCTAAAACAAGGTCTCCTGTGAGACAAGAAAAAAATTTTCTCTTTTCTGTTTTCTTACCAATTCTCAAAGGCTAGACTACTTTGTTTTAGTGGAATACTTCATTAAAAATATTTATTGAGACACCATTATATGAGGTACGAAGTTAGAATACAAACAAATTTATTATCTTCCCAAAGGTGCTTTTAAAACCATTTACATATTCTTGTCTGGTGATAAAAATGACAGATGTTCACAGTTTATTGGAAATAGCACAAAGCATAAAAACCAAGTGTTTGAAATACTGTATCGGGAATTGTCAAATTTTATCAAATTCTTTTTCAGCATTAGATGTAGCTTTTCTTACTTGACTTTTTGACTAATATCAGCAGCATATTAATGTTATGATACTGATATATTTCCTAATATCTAACCAACCTTGCATTCTTGGGTAAAATATTACTTGCTCTTGTTAGATTATTCTTTAAATGCATATGATTTCAGGAGCCCTGGGTGGCTCAGTCAGTTAAGTGTCTGACTCTTGATTTCAGCTCAGGTCATGATCTCAAGGTTGTGAGATCAAGTCCCACATTGAACCAAGCATGGAGCCTATTTAAGATTCTCTTTCCCTCTTCCTTTGTCCCTCTCCCTGCCCCTCCTTTTAAAAAAAGATGAGTATGATTTCATAGCATTTATATAATAAATATATATATAGTATATAATAATGCACATTTATGTTCATGACTAGAGCCTTTTAGGTTCCTGAACTAGAATTTTCTTTGGAGGCTATTACCTTTTTTGAGTTCTAAGCCAATTTACATACCTTTGGAATTTTATGTAGCTACTTCCCTGAAAATAGGATAGACTCAATGATAAAGCTACATTAGACATGTCAATAAATTTACCTGTGTGAACAATGTTCAGGTTAGTGGCTCTTAAAAGCAGACTGTGAATCACATGACCTGACTATCCAGCCATAGCTCATTAGACCAGGAGCAGACACTGCTCTTGGGGAAAGGAAATGCACTGGCCATCCAGTGACTAATGAGTGTGTTTGTGAGTTTGAACGAGGAGACATTTAGGTATAGACAATCAAATGGTGATGAATACTAGGGCTATCAGGCTAGGCAGGTATAAGGCCAGGCAGACCGGTGGCTGTTTATCAGTGAGATGCTAAGAAGTAGTCTAAGAAACCCTGTATTCAGAAAAAAGCAGAGACAAAGAACTGTACAAAACAAACCCTACAAGAGTTTAACCCTCCTTGTTGGAACTGTTTTCTATATTATCCCATATCCTTCCTATGTATCCTTTTTTCCTTTAGCCATTCCTTGGAATGAAACATCCCTAAGATAATATTAGGGACAGGAGCCTTTTAAAAAGCTAATTATTTCATAATATTTTTCAGTGTTTTCCTTGGTTATTGCTTTGCTCAGCTTTTCTAACTCCTCCAGTGTCTATTTTGGAAGTCTACATATTTCTTTCAAAAGTTCATTTCCTTTTTATTTTCAAGATTTATTAACATAATGTCCTCTTGTGGGTTTTGAATTTAATGATAATCTAATCAGATTCTGAGCTAGAATAGGTAACCTACTCACCCAGAAAGATGTTCAAAACTTGAAAGAAATGTATGAGAGTAAAAATAATAGAAATGGCAATTTTCAAATTATGAAGACAATTTCAATAATAAATTTAATATAAACTGATGATTCTAGCTCTCAAGATTTACTTTTTATAGATTTTTATAATAAAAGTTCTTTATATTACAGAGCAGGGATCTAATAAATGGAAATACATGAACCTATCATTATAATATTTCACAAAAAAATACTTTTAAGACAGTTACATATACAAAGCGCTAAGCTTTGAAAATTTTAAGGTTGATGTTTTAAATCTTATCTGCAAGCTAACAGAACATATTTATATTCAATGAGATGCTAAGAAGTAGTCTAAGAAACCCTGTATAGTAAGTGAACATTCTATTAAAAACATAATAACTAAAACTCATTTCCAAATGTTATTATAACCTTATCACTTAGTTATATAGTATAGTAAGGCATAAAAGACTGTCTTTCTATGATAAATCCTGATTAACTAAGTCATCCCTTATTTTAGAAATAGCTAGCTAGCCTTTAATTTCCTAGGTGAGAAGTGAAACAAAATGAATCATAAGGTGATTAACCAGTCATCTAGTTCGACAAGATGTTTGATGAGAACAGATTACTAAATGTCAGAATTTGAAAATGACAGGCAAGAACTGTTGCTTAAGGGGTTCCCAGCTTCTTAGTCTATACAACTCTGAAACGTAACAATACTGGAACAGCCGCAAAGGAGGAATGGAAATAGAAGGAAAATCAAATTTAAACATAGAAAATTTAAAATGTAGGAATACCTAGAGTCTTATGAAATCTTTCTTAAGCAGCTCTGAAGAAAACAATTTAATTTTCCAAATACTCCCTAAAAGCTTCCTTGTTTAGGGATAAAATGTGTTCCCAACTGAAGCTCCTTAAGACAACAGACTGTTTTTCTTCTCTGCCACTAGACAAAGGAATGATATTTGAAACAGTATATGCATCTCGCACTGAAATGATCTGCAGGAAGAATTATTAGAATGCCAACTATTATTTTTTTAGTCTTAAAATTTAAGAAAGAAAACTTAGTAATTTGTGGATCTACAGAAGCACATGTATGTAATTTATAAATAAATATAAAATATACTGGGGAATGAGTTCAGGCTTTTACTTACTGATAGGAATGGCATGGTGAAAAGGATGAATTACCACCCTGGTTTACCGTAATACTCCAAAGTACACCTTGAACAGAGCATTAACTTTTTACAAAATTAAAAATCAGCTTGTCAATCCAAAGTCTACTATTTGTGGTCTCCCAGCCCACGGACACATGCAAAATTGCACTTCAAATGCTGCCAGCAGAACACTGTCCTCTATAATGGTCACTAATGTAATTTCACACTGGCCCTCATACATTTAATTCATTTCTCTCTTCAAAATGTCCTCTTCGTCATTTGTCCAAGGAAACAAATGTAAAGTGGCAATAAAGTTTTCATCTTTCTTACTGATGTCTATTCATGTCACAACTAAGGTAAACACTGGAATGTATATTGCTCAGCTGGTTTGCAGTATGAGACAGTTCAGGAAATGGCTACTTTTTTACTTCTGATTGCACATCAAGCTCCAAACTATTAACAACTTCAGCCACACATCACTATGTATAGCATATATCATCTCTAACTCAGAATTTGGAACAATCTGGATCCAGCAAAGGCTGGAAAAAAAATCAAGGTAGTTATGCAAATTTTGATATAAACAAACCTGCAGGGAGGATGTTAAGACAACATAGGAAAAGAAACTCCCTCTGGACATCATGTAAAATGCCTGAGCAGCAAACATATCTATAAAATGGATATGTTTTTCTTTCTCACACTGGCCTTCTCCAGAATTTTCCATTTTATTTTTCAAGACCCATATTTGTGTAGATGCATCGATCTTGTGTTTAATATCTGAAGGTAAAAAAACAAGAAAAATATTTTTAACTTCCCTCCTCCTCTTACAGACTGGTATAAACAATTTCATTGTGTTAAAGAAAGGTGATATTATAAACGGAATTTAATATGATCACTGAAACAAAGACAATCATTTCTGCTAATGTATTAATAAAATAATAGAATCCAAAATGATCGACACAGGATAGAATGAAAACAGTGGTTATGATATAGGTACCAGGGTTAAACACCAAGTTAGAATCCAAGCTCTATCATTTACCTGCTCTGCTTTGTGACGTTGGTCAAATTATTTAACTTCTGAGAGCCAAGCATTCCTTATCAGCAATACTAAAATAACAAAGATTGCATCCCTAGTTGGGTTTTGTGACAATTAAAGAAAGTCATGTAGTTAAAGCACTTTGATCAGTGCACTTAAATAAATCCTTAATATTATTTTCATTTTCTTCAAACTGTTTCCATTTAACATGATCATAATAAAGCAAAAGACCATGCATTTAAAAATTGTGGAAATAATTAAATAAAATACACACTTCTGGGGGTCAATATTTGGGTTTTCCAAATGTTCTAAAATGCATATATAATCACTAAAAATAAACTAAATCATGTATTATTTTAAATATTCAAAACTAAGAAAATGTTTTGTGGCAAGAGAAAACATCCAACTTGGACCTAGATCCATGCTAAGAGACTGATCACCCATAAATTCTGAGGAAAATCATATCTTCATGAGAAAATCATGTGCTGGTTGAAAACATGGGTTCCAGTCCCACTGTTGATCCTCTGGTGATGCTGGATGAGTCTGTACAACCTCCGTAAGTCCTGCTTCCCTTCTTTGCAAAATAAAATAATAAATGTAGCCCACGCATGGTTTATCTTTAAAAATGCTTCCATTTCACACTTTGTTTTTATAAACACAGAAATCATGTCACCATGACTTTTGTTTTAAAAAGATTTTTTTAACACTTATTATAAATCCTCTATTATTAGAACTGTGTGCTGGAGCATTCAGACATAGCATGGAATCAATGGTCCAGAGACAGACCCAAGTGCATATAATAAAGGGCATTCCAGTCAGTGGGGAAAAACAGATGCCTTAATAAGCAATGTTAAAACAACTTGGGAAACAAATATCATTAGTTCCACTCCTCAAGCTTCACACCAAGATAAATTCTAAATGAGATCTAAATGTAAAATATGGGGGCACCTGGGTGGCTCAGTGGTTGAGCGTCTGCCTTTGCCTCAGGTCATGATCCCGGGGTCCTGGGATCGAGTCCTGCATCAGGCTCCCTATAGGGAGCCTTCTTCTCCCCTGCCTATATCCCTGCCTCTTTCTGTCTCTCATGAATAAATAAATAAAATATTTTAAAAATAAATAAATGTAAAATATGAAACTGTGTAAGATCACAGGGAGGGATTACTTTATTAACTGGGCCGAGGGAATCATTCCTAACTCAAATCCAGAACCAATGGGGAGGCCAAATAAAAATAAACTTGACCACATAAAAATAAACATAAATAATAATCTAAAATTTGCATATAAAAATAAAACACTATAAGCAAAATAAACATAGTTGGAGGGTAGTAATTGCAACAGATAGTGAAGGAAAAACAGCCCCAATAAAAGGAACTTCTAAAAATTCAGAAGGAAAGATCAACAACTCCATATGGACAAAAGCTGAATGTACAGTTAATGGAAAAAGAAATACAAAGGATCTTCAGCATTAGAAAAGATGCTCAACTTTGCTAATGATAAGAGTAATACAAATTCAAACATGAGGCCCCATTTTTTTACCTTTCAAATTACTAAAAACTCCAAAAGTCTACAAACTGATAGTGAGACTGTGGAGAAATTGGCCCTCTTGTATATTACTGTTGGGAACACAAAATTATTCAACTCTGATGGCAATAAACTTTGCAATATCTACAAAATTACAGATGTCTTTATGTTTTGACCCATCAGTTCCTCTTATAAAAATCAACTCCCAAAAAGTACTGGCAAAAAGTAGGAGATGATATATATATAAGACTATTCATTACAAGACTAATAACAGCAAAATATCCATCAACTAGGGACTGGTTAAATAAACTATAGCATAGCCACAAAAAGGAACTACTAATCCATAAGGCAGATCTCCATACACTTACTGCTCTGGAGTGCTCTCCAGGATAGAAAGGAAAAAAGCACAGTACAGAAAAGTGTATACTGAATTTTAGTTTCCAACTGAATTGGAAAGAGAATATATGCTATATAAATACAGCTGCTTACATATTTTTAAATAAAAGATAAACCAAAACTCATAAAAAGGAGAAAACAGAATAATGTTTATGAAAGAAAAGGACAGAACAAGAAGGAAGAAGTGGAGTTAAAAGTGAGATCTCTTCCAATATATTTCACTTCATATTTTGATTTTGGAAAATCATGTAAACATTTTATATAGTTCATATTTATAAATAACTCAAGACAAAAATAATGCAACCTATAAAATTCAAAATCAAACTGAAATAAATGGACCTAACTATACATTAGTTTAAGTAGCATAACCACACAGAAAAGAATTCTTTTTTGTATTTTGCCATGCTGCATGCACTATATTTGATACCAACAAGGTTGTCATTTTGTAAATGGTATATTTTTGTCTTTCTAAAAAAAAATGTGTTTGACTAGCTCTGTCCACTGAAGATGTCTAGAAGTAATGACAACCCAGTAAAAACTGGTAATCAAAAGATTTTTAAAAAATTATTTTCAGGGCAACCCGGGTGGCTCAGTGGCTTAGTGCCGCCTTCAGCCCAGAGCAGGATCCTGGAGACCCGGGATCCAGTCCCACGTTGGGCTCCCTGCATGGAGCCTACTTCTCCCTCTGCCTATGTCTCTGGCTCACCCTCTCTCTCTCTCTCAGTGTCTCTCATGAATATATAAACAAAATCTTTTAAATATTATTTTCAATCTATCTTCATGAACAATCTGAGGTAATCACTGAGAAAGTGAATTTGTGCCTTATTTTAATTCTGGAAACAAACGTTAAGATTTTATCTAAACTGTTAAGAGAATACATAGTACTGCTAATCCATGGCAAAGTTTTCAGGTCTAAGGTTAAATTAGAAAAATAAACCCGTCTTGAGTATGTGATGCCCGCCACTAAAAGATGCCCCCCGGATTTCAAGCTATATTACAAAGCTGTAGTAATCAAAACAGTATGGTACTGCCACAAAAATAGACACAAAGATCAATGGAACAGAATAGAGAGCCCAGAAATAAATCTGTGCTTCTTCAGTCAATTAATCTATGACAAAGGAGGCAAGAAGATCCAATTGGGAAAACATAGTCTCTTCAACAAACGGTGCTAGGAAAATCAAACAGCTACATGCAAAAGAATGAAACTGGGCCACTTTCTTACATCACACACAAAAATAAACTCAAAGTGAATCAAAGACCTAAATGTGAGGCCTGAAACAATAAGACTCCTTAAAGAAAATAGGCAGGAATCTCTTGGACATTGGCCTTCATGACATTTTCCTAAGATGTCTCCTCAGGCAAAGAAAACAAAAGTAAAAATAAATTATTGGGAATACATCAAAATAAAAAGCTTTTGCACAAGGAAGGAAACCATCAACAAAACAAAAAAAAACAGCTGAGAGAAGATATTTACAAATGATATATCCACTAAGGAGTTAACATCCAAAACTTAGAAAGAACTAATACAACCCAACACTAAAGAAACAAATAATCCAATTAAAAAATGGGCAGAGGACCTGAATAGACATTTTCCAAAGAAATACAGAGGACCATGAGAAGATATTCAACATCACTCATCATCAGGGAAATGCAAATCAAAACTGCAATGAGATATCACCTTATACTTGTCAGAATGGCCAGTATCAAAAACACAAAAAATAACAAATGTTGGCAAGATTGTGGAGAAAAGGGAGCCCATGTGCACTATTGGTAAGGAGTGTAAATTTGTGCAACCACTATGGGAAACAGAATGGAGGTTCTTCAAAAATTTAAAAATACAAATACCATACAAGCCAGTAATTCCACTACTAGGTATTTACCCAAAGAAGATGAAAACACTTATTTGAAGATATATGCACCCCTATGTACATTGCAGCATTACTTATAATAGCCAAGATATGGAAGCAATCTAAGTGCCCACTGACAGATAAATAGAAAAGATGTGGTATGTACGTATATTATATTATTATAATCATATACTTTGCATATAATTTACATATACAATTGTATATGTATTTATATTATATATATATGTAATGGAATATTACTCAGCAATAAAAAGAAAGAGATCTTGCCATTTGCAACAACATGGATGGACCTAGAGGGTATGATGCTCAGTGAAATATGACAGAGAAAGACACATACCATATGGTATCATTTATACAAGGAATCTAATGAACAAAACAAACAGACTATTACATACAGAGAACAAACTATTTGCCAGAGGAGATGGTGGTGGAGGGATGGACAAAATGGTGAAGGGGAGTGGAAGGTATAACCTTCCATTTATGGAATGAATAAGTCCTAAGTCATGGGAATGAAAGGTCCGGTGTAGGGAATATAATCAATGGTATTTTAATACAATGGTCTGGTGACAGATGGTAGCTAGACTTATGGGGAACACAGCCTAACATTTAGGTCATTGAATCACTATGCTGCATATCTGAAATTAATGAAATATTGTGTACCAACCTTGCTTCAATTTTAAGGAAAGAACAAATTCACACACACACACACACACACACACACACACACACACACCTGGTTAGTCTCCATTTGCCTCCGACTCAGCCCCTCCACACTCTGCTGTGTCCCATAAGGAGAGCCCTGAGCACTGCATCTCCATGGCATCCTTGCAGGCACTAGTCTAACCAAGTCTGGCCAGCAGAAAATAGGGACAAGAGATCAGAGGGAAGAGAAGGGAACGGAAGGGGTATTCTTCCCCTCACCCATTCTCCTGGAGTGCCCTCCTCTGGTGGGAGCTTTGTCCTCACAACTACAACACCATTCCAAGTTCTCCATGTGCTTCAGCATGACCCCCTGACTCTCTGGACACCTCACAGTCTTTTGCCTGCCTTTTCCCTTAACCATCCTCAAACCTCAGGAAAGTCTCTTTATTTGCTGTCACATGGGTTGACTTTGTTTTCTGCTGAACTCTGACCAATTCAGGAACAGGCACACTGCTATACTTATACATCCCCGTATATACATACATATCCCTGCCCTCCTATATTTGTACACACACACACAAACTCACACACATATACTTATAAAAATAGAGTAGGCAAAGGTCCTAAATAGGGTCCCCCAATTTTTTAAAAAAATTTTTTGGTTCCCAATCAATTGTCTTTATGTCCAAAAGCAGAGCAAGACTCACAACCCAAAGAAGCACGAGGGTCAAGGGAAAAGAGCGTGATGAACCCTGAAAGCTGACAGTGGGAACAGCCTCCCCACCCTGAGTCTGGGCCAGTTACTGAACATCTGTGTGCCTCGCTGATTCCTCTGTGCCACAGGGACCCAGAGAAGGGCCCCATCTACCTCACAGATTTGTGCGTGAGCTTCCAAATGAGCCAAGTGCTTCCAAAAGATTAAAAGCATGAGAAATATATAATTTATTCTATTTTACCAGAATGCGTACAGTGATGCATCAATAAATTCAGAGAGCGTCTCCTTACATCCCTCCCTCCCCCACTAAAAAGCAAACTTTTCCATTTAAGAGCACTCAAGACTGAAACGAACCTTGACAGGAAAATCTCGCCCTATTCCTTCTAATCAGCAGGACTGCATCAAAACCATTCTGGACAGATGGGTATTTAGTTCTATTTTTAAAGACCTCCAGGGAAGGAGATTCTACAAACTGCCTTGGCAGCTGATGCGCCAATGCATTGGAGGATAACTTATAAATATAAGAACCGTTAAAGAGGGTCTCCAGAATGCAGCCCAGCATGTGTGTGCACTCATGGAGCACTGACACACAGCTAAGAATTATTCTGAGAATTCCAGCCATCTTTGATTGCTGTTCCTCTTGCTTTTAATTATAATTGGTCTTTCCAAAAGGAAGTAAATTAAGTGGAAGGGGAAAAAAGAAGACTTTACTAATAAGGAAGATTCTGAATAATGTCAAATAAAGCGATCATACCAAGAGCTCAGAAATAGAACACTTCATTCAGCAATAAGGCCAGGTGGGGGAGCATTTTCCTCCTGGCACACGATAGATGCTCAATAAACATTTGTTCAGTGAATGATCCTGAGAAGTATCCATTTAATGAGGAAGCATTTTCTTGATATGCTATTTGGAAGTGACGATAGCACAGCTGATTTAACTCAGAAGCCAGCCTCGTCTGTCATACCATCCTATCGTTTGACGCAGGTACTGGCTCCCAGAACCTGTTGTTTCCCAATTCAGGTAGACTTCCAGACTTAGTTCTAGGCCCTAGGAACTCCTCCTATTCAAAAACCCAGCAGGAATGACAGGAGGGGGCAAATGGAGGATGAAATCTGTATACACTTCCTTCCTTGGTCCTTTTCTAATTATGTGCCCCCAGGGATCGGGCACCATTTCTAGTTCTCCACAAAAGCACAATGTAAGCTTTCAGAAAGCCTTGCTTTGGTCCCACCCCTTGGTCTCCAAGATTTGAAGACTTGTCTCTCAATATAGGACTATTCTTGGAGACTGAACAGCAAATCCAAAAATCACCCAGGGCACATGGGTGGCTCAGTGGTTGAGTGTCTGCCTTTGGCTCAGGTCGTGAGCCTGGGGTCCTGGGATCAAGTCCCGCATCAGGCTTCCTGCAGGGAGCCTGCCTCTCCCTCTACCTATGTCTCTGCCTCTGTCTCTGCCTCAGAAATAAATAAATAAATAAAATCTTTTTTAAAAAATCACTCCAAATCAGTGATTGTCAGCTAGGGTGATCTTGCCCCCAAGGGCCATTTGGCAATATCCACAGATGTTTCTGAATGTTCCAACTGGGAGTCCACAGTGATATTTAGTGCGGAGGGGCCAGGGACACTGCTAAACCTCCTACAAGGCACAATACAGTGACCAATAGCAAAGAAGGATCAGGACCAAGATGTCAACAGTACCAACGTTGAGAATCCCGGTCCTACACTAAAATCCTAGCTACAATGTCTCTTAGGCCAAAAAACTTTTATCTATAACAGTTAACAGTGACCAATCCACTTAAACATCTACTCTCACCTTAACTTATGATCCAACAAATAGTTCCTGAATGCCTAGAACTCTCTACTAGGCATGGAAACAAATAAAAGGCACTACCCTTCCTTAGAAAAATTATAACCTAGTTGGAAAAGAAACTGCAAACTGGACTGTATCTTGCTGGAACAAATGAAAACCCAAAAGGTATGTAGACATGTAATGGCATGTAGTGTTTCTATCACTTCTGATGAGATGAGTAGTGGGATGTGGACAGGCACTCTTGGAATAAATCTGAAGTCCTTTTTTTTTTTTTTTTTTTTTTTTACTGGGAAGGTAATAGACATAATAAGAGAGGATAGGTGGAAACAATTTAGTTTAGTATGCTCTCTGGAACACTGTAGAGTTTTCTCCACAGAAAGAGATTATAAATAGTAGTTCAGTTCCAGGTCAGCCCAGAAAAGCTTATTTAACCATAATCCAGCTGAGGTAATAAAACTAGAGGAGTCCTGGCATACAAGAGCCCTGAGCTTTGTGACTCCGAGGAAAGGACAAAGAGAGCATGTGCCTCCTCCCCACTGCTCCCCCGGCCCCCTGCTTCCCCACCGCCCCCTCCTTCCCCATCACACATCAACTTTCCTAAGGGTAAGAATAATCCTAGAAAACTTTCAACTCGTTCTTTTTTAAAACTTGGAAGTACTGTAGGTAAAAAGTCAAACTCTACCCCCCAAATTGCAAACAAAGACCCTACCTCAGACCCAGGTCCCCAGGCTCCTTTCCCAGAGGCAGGTAAGTTACCACTTATTACATTTCGTCCAGGAATACTCTCTGCATATATTCGCATGAACAAACACATGCATATATGCATACTAAGCCTTCAAAATTATATGCAGAAATGGGAGCATTCTGCACAGTCTGTATTGCACTTTCCTTTTAACCATAAATCCACCTTGCTTCTTTAATGGCTTAAGAATATTCCATCTTTGGATCCACCATTTGTATCAATATAGGATGACTCCTAGAAACATTCTGAAAAAAACAAAAGTTTATCTTTCCTCTCTTACAACTCAGTACCCAAGCCCCAAAGGCTTCCTTTTTCCAGGGCAGAGATGCTCCAAACCCTTCACATTCTCCTTTTTGCTGGTTCTGCTCTGGCCCCTTTCCCAAAGTGTCCACTCTCCAAAAGCGTGGGAGTCCTCTTTCCACCAAACAGACTTAGCTTCTCTTCTAGCTTCTCTCCTCTTCTTGACCTCACTGACCTTATTTTGTAAAAAGCAGTCTAGTTCACACATATATGAATTACTGACACATCCTTAGCCTTCACTTTTAGAAAAGGAGATGTTCATTAACTAAGTTGAACCCAATTATTGGAATCCCAGGGATGACAACAAAATTTTAAAAACAAAATCAAAAGCACACCATATGGAATTGGGGGCTACCATATTGACTATTCATGTCAGAGAATCTAGGAGGAGAGAGCTTTCTCTAATTGATGGTACTTTGGGCAGTTTCTACTTTTCATCTAGCTAAAAATCCATTCATTCTTCAAAAGTTCTGAGACTTTTCACAATATTTTTTATACAATAGGAGGGTTGGGAGGTAGCTGTCTGTAGATATGAGTCATTTGTAAATGTGTATTTGTAACATAGGGACCCACCATTCCAAAACTTGTCACTTGAGAATGAGCAGAAAAGAACATTTTAACTAAACTTTCCATTATACCTCTTATGAAACCCTATATGCCATATAAAAATACCAATATCTCTTCATCAGATGCCCCAAAAAATGGCCTGAGTAGCTACTGGTATCTTGTTGCTATGTTGTAGACAGAAATAACTATTCCCTTTTCACCAGGGGCAGAATGGTGGTACACTCAGTTCTGAAATTATACCCTGTTTGGAGTGAGACCCAAAGTAAATGCTGAAGTAATGGTAACACAGAGCTGTAGGCGTGACTTATATTAACGGGATTCTTATGCTATCCTTACAAAACTTGACTAATTTTTCAAAGAAGACTTAAACAAATTTGGGATTTGATTATATGAAATTCTGCTTCTTTTATAGCCCCTTTTTACTTTTTCTTTTCTTTTCTTTTCTTTTTAATTTCCTATTGCAAGCTTTGCCTCATAAACAATGAGCCAAATGCTCTGCCTATACATACACCTATATGGAAATTACCCACAGTTTTTTTTCCCAAGGTTATTGAGTATAAAATATCATATTCTAGGGATTTCCAGCCAATTCTATTCCCCAGGGACATATTACTATATGACTTAGACTCCAAGAAAGAAATCTGTCCCTCATTAACTGGAATGGCCAGGGAGAGATTTCGTTGGATCTGTGTGAGCCAAGCCAGTTCGTGGGTACAGCATACAATCTTGCATTCTGCAGCACTGCTCCTGACCGTACACCCAGCTCAAGAGTCATGCTGGATAAGCTTTGCTAACAGAATTCAGGAATAAGGGAAGATAGATGCGCGTGAAGAGAGAAACACAATCTATGAATATTCCAATCAGTAGCACAAGCTCTCCACTCAGGCGCCAGGACTCAAAGATGAGAGATAAAGGCCTCTCTTCTGAAAGAGATCACAGATGAATTGGAGCAAGAAAAGAAATTAGAGGGGTTGCTGGGTGGCTCAGTTGGTTAAGCATCTGCCTTTGGCTCAGATCATGGTCTCCGGGTCCTGGGATCGAGCTCCTCGTTGGGCTCCCTACCCAGCAGGGAGTCTGCTTCTCCCTTTCCCTCAGCCCACCTCCCCTCCCTGGCTTATGTTCACTCTGTCTCTCTCAAATAAATAAAATCTTAAAAAAAAAAAAAAAGGAGGAGGAGGGAGAGAAAAAGGAGGAGGAGGAGGAGGAGGAGAAGGAGAAGAAGAAGAAGAAGAAGAAGAAGAAGAAGAAGAAGAAGAAGAAGAAGAAGAAGAAGAAAAGTTAGAGATGTTGAAGTTCTAGTCAGGCAGGAGCAATGGGTGGGAAGAAGGTAATGTGAGGCTGGAGGGGGCTTGAATGTAATGGATGCTGCTTGCAGGGGCTGACGAAAGAGCAAAAGTTGGAAATGGTGGAGGTTTCTGACCAGCGACTGGATGTGTGGCAATGATACCAAAATCAGATAAGGAATAAAGAAGAGTAAGAGGAATGGATAATGAGCTCAGTTTGCGACCTACTGACCTTCAGATGCCCACAGAACACTGTGGTAGATCACAAACACTAGTTTAACCATGCAAAATTTATAGTAACTTTAAACTATTCTTTTAAAAAATAAATAAATCTTTTCTTCACAGGGACTCTTAATGAAAGATGAACAGTCGCAAGACAAAAGGAGTGTGTCACCAAATATGGAATAATGGACTAAGTAAGTGCATGCCAGTATTTGGTGATAGGAGATCCAGTGCACAGAGCAAACGGGGGTCATCATTCGTAGTAAATAAGAGTTGATGGTTGGTTTTTGAATTCAAGGACAGAGAGAGGCCTAACTATAAACTGTGTATCCTCCATTAAATCAAAGCAAAGTCAGTAACAGTACATTAAAACCATATCCTGAGAATCATAATTTCAATGGCTTGAGTTAAGAACCAAATTCTGTCCTGTATGTGTCCATGTAAATATCCTTCGCTAGGGTAAACACAGAATAACCCGAGAGCAAGAATGCACAAAATGACTTCCATGTGGCATACGGTCCAGGGCGCAGCCTGTAGGCGCCCAGAGAGCCAGGCTTAAATCCCAGTTTTGCACCAACTCTGAGAGGTCATGTTTCCTAAACAGTCACTGCTCCTCATGGTGAGATACAGTTGACTCCTATGTAGTCAGGACCAAGTGTATACCTAAAATATGAGCTTTTCTTAAAGGCACAACCCATAAAACCAAATAGAAATGTCATGTAAGCTACCTATTAACTTTAATTTTGCTAGCAGTTACTTTTAAAAAAGAAAAATTTTTAAATCAAGTGAAATGAATGATATACGTTAACTCAACATATCCAAATTATTGTCATTTCAACATGCACACAGTCAATATAAAGCTATCCACGAGAGTTTATATATATTTTTAGTTAAGTCTTTGAAATCAGGTACAATTTATACTCACAGTCCAGATGCTAAATTTTATCGAAGATACTAGGCATAGATTCAGGTATCTATACTGTCCCAAGCATAGTAAAAGTTTGCTAATAGCTGAATCAAGTATCAGTTTTAAAGTTAAATTAAATGAAATTAAATGTTCAATTCTTCCATGACATAGCCACATTTCAAGCACTCTGCAGCCACACACGCCCAGGTGGCTACCATCCTGGGAAGCTGGTCCTTCAGGTAAAATAATTACTCGGACTCATGAGCCTGGCCACATCATTACTCCCAAGTGCTCACAGAAGGACTTGGACATATACAGGTGGTGTCTAAGCTGAGGCTGACTCGTGCAGAGCCAGCGCTGGAGCACCGAGAAACAGGAATTCAGAAGAAGGCAGTGGAGTGGCACAGCGAGGAGAGGCCACGGGGTGCAGATCCAGAAAAAGTGGGAGCAACCCAGTGTGACTCCCTCACCCTCCACGACGAACCACAAGCCTGCCTATACCTACACACACCTTCTCACCTTCTGCTTTCCCTCTTGGAACAGTGGAAGAACCATCCCTGGATCCTAGAATTCCCATCCTCCTCCTCTCCCTTTCCCTCCCCCCCCTTCTCTCCTCTCTCTCTCTCTCTCTCTCTCTCTCTATCTCTCTCGCATCACCGGCTCCTCTACTGGATCGATTTCATCGTTAATTCAAACATGCTTTAGTAGCTCTCCTGTGAAAACCAAACAACAGCAAAAAGATAAATATGACCAAAATATCTTGACCATAAATTACCTCCACCTTCAACCCTTTCACAGAAAGACTCATTGAACAGGTTACCGCTATTCACTATTTCCAATTTGTCATCTCCCACTCCACCCTGACCCTCCTCCCCACAATGCCACTGATGCAACTCTTGCCAAGGTCAGCAACTCCCTTGATGGCGCCAGATTTAATGAGCTTCTCAGGGTCCTCCCTTTATCTGACCCCTCAGCAGAATTTGCCAGATGACCACTGTCCTTTTTAAAAATGCTTTCCTCCCTTGGTTTCTGTTTCCTAATTTGCCCTACTTCTCTGTCAGCTCACTAGACCCACCTTGTCTCCTTCTTCCCTTTCTGCCAGACCTCTCAAAGGGGAAGTGTTTAGGGCTTGGTCCTGGCTCCCCTTCTCATCTCCACACTTTCTCTCCAGGGGCCCTCAGCTACTTCCAGGGTTTGAAACACCATCTAGTTGCTGACGACTCACCCCAGTTTATACCTCCTTGCCCCTCTCTCCCAGGAGTTCCATGCTATGGGGAGAAGAGCATACTGGTCACCTCTATTTGGATGTTCAGATCACATCGAGTGGAGTTTCTACATTCCGCTACCTGTTCCTCCCCTGGTCTTCCTCGTCTAAGTGAAATGGCCACAGCATTCACCCATTTGCTGGAACCAAAATTCTAGGAGGCAGCTTTGTTTTCTCTGCTCCCTCATTCTCCATATTTTTCTCTTCAGCATGAAGCTGAAGAAGCTCCATCTCCAAAGTAAACATAAAATTGCCCTTTTTTTCTCCATTTCTACCACTAACGTAGTCCAAACCACCATATCTTACCTTTCCCCCGTAATCATTCCCTGTGTTTATTCTTGGCCCCATGCAATCCATTTTTCCCCCACAAATCAGCCAAGTAATCCTTTTGAAAATGTAAATCCAACTGCGTCACACCCCTACCTGAAAACTTTCAATGGCTTCCACTGAAAGTTATAGTAAAACACCAACTCTTTTATCATGGCCCTGCCTTCTCTGTCCTCTACATCCTATACCACTTTCTCCTTTGATCACTCTAGCCTTACCTCCACACCACAACATATAGAACTCCTTCCTACTGGTAAATTTCTACACTTAAGGTCCTTTCTGCTTTGAGCCTACATGGATGGCTTCTGCTTAGAGGTGGACCAAGTAAATACCAACAAGAAAGACAAAAATCCTTGCAAATGGCTCTGAGCCTCCTCCAAGTCACAGAAACATATGTAATCAAGGCCTAGTCTCTATACCATAGGGCTTGCCTAGAATGATATAACTGGAAGACATCCAAAGCAGGCAACACTCTATGCCCATTAGAGATCAAGAACATTTTAACCAGCCACCTCTGGCACATGGACAATGATAGCTTTGCCCTCCACATGTGACACACAGAAACAAAAACTTGCACCCCCTTCAGTAGATCATGGAAAACAAATACTAATGGGACTTTGAGAAAGGACAGTGTAACTGAGCAAGCAATTCCTTTCAAATTCACACCTAAGCCATTCATATTTTTCTCAACCTTTCATTTCCCATAAGAAAAAGAAAGAAAAAAAACAAAAAAACCTGATCCCCTAACATTTCAGCCTAAAACCAGCTAACCAAAATTTTACTGGGAAGATGTTACTCACACATGACAATTCTCAATCCCTTTCAAACAGCTGGTAGATTGCAAATTCCTCAGCAAAGAAATGCAAAAAGAGAGAGAGAGAGAGAGAGAGAGAGAGAGAGAAAAGGAAGAAAGAAAAAAAAAGAAAGAAAGAAAGAAAGAAAGAAAGAAAGAAAGAAAGAAAGAAGAAAAAGAATAATTTTCAACACATCTTTAAACCGCGAAACTGACTTTCAGAATCAACTCTGTTTTCTTTTGGCCTACCATAAAATGAAAACATAGGGGTCTGGAAATTTACCAACAAATAAGTTTATAAATTAAAAGAAACATTTTGCCAGTTGAACCTAATGAATAAACAAAGCAGAATCGGAAGTATGAAGAGATCAAGGAGCGATTTTCCTCTAGAATAACAAAAATATGGGGTAGAGGTCAGTAGATCACCAAGCAGTGAGGACTGTCAATCCCTAAACTCCAAAGCAGTATCATGGAATGTCCTGGCCTCCTACGGGAGGTTCTTTAGCTTGCCTAAGGAGGCTGGACCCCAGAGACTGAGGTTTCCAGCCTGGGGAAGATGCCAGAACCAGAATCCCCTGATATGTCATGGACAAGCATATCAACAGTGATCCTGAGAACTTGAAATTAGAACTACCTCCCACCCCTTTTTTGTCATCTTTTACATTCTTATACACAACCTAAAATCAGCCAAAAAACTCCTGCACTGATTATGCTGATTATTTCTAGAGGTCAGATTTGAGCTAAAATAAGAAAAGAAAGAAAATATTTCTGATAAAATTTATTTCATTACTAGCAGCATGTTTTTTGTATTGGCAATATATTAGAATAAATGCCCTTTGTAATAACTGCCACATATCCTAAAATACTGTTTTCTACAAATTGCATTGCTGATTAAAGAAGCTTCAATAGACTTGTCATTTGCATCTATTAAATACACTTAAATAAAACTATTTCATTTGTCAATATTAGTGCCAGTGCTATTTTTCTACATGCCTTTTCTAGTCATAGAAATTTTGTCAAAAGGACAAAAGTTGAAAACTGTAACCTCAGCAATCACTAACTTTGGGGACTTATCCCCTGGTACAAATGTTCATGCATATGCATATTTTTATCACATACTCAAACAGATGCCCTTGCATTGATTTGAATACTTGCATAAATATTAATGTGTACAAATGCTTGCATGCAGAAAGCCCATTTATGAAATATCCAATTGCATAAATTAGGAACATTAGATACTAACTGCATTAACACTTCATAAAATACATGCACAAGTTTGCATGACAAAAAAAAAAAAAAAGGCACAATCCATTGGAAGAGGCCAGATTCTCGCAGTGTGTTTGCCATTCTGGAGTCACAAACTGGGAATCTCCACAAACTATTTGAAGCCTTCAGATTATTCAAAATTTTTACATTTTGATGTCTCTCTCCTGAGCTGAAAGGAATTAAATTCTTTTCTAGAATAAATTTATGAATTCTTATATATGACCCCAAAAGGAAATGCCAAATTTTTTAAGTCACTCAATGGCCTCAGAAACTAGCTTTTTCACAAATATGGCTCAAAAGTAATTTTCACAATATAGCACCCTGAAAACTTAACCTGTATACCATTATATTGTATGTTTGATTAATTCACAGTCACGGCAGGTAAATGTAAACTTTTTAAAAATTACAAAAGAAAATACACCGAGAATAGATGGATGGTTACTAGAGGCAGCTGGTAGAACACAAGCCAAATGGGTGAAAAGGGTCAAAAGGTACAAAAAATTCTGTGTCTAAAATAAATAAGTCCTGGGGAAGTAATGTATAGAATAATAGCTACAGTTAACAATACCGCAGAGAAAAAAATAAAAAATAAAAAATAGAATAAAATAAAAAAAAAAAAACAATACCGCAGAGTATATTTCAAAGTTGCTAAGAGAGCAGATCTTAAAAGTTCTTATCACAAGAGGGGCACCTAGGTGGCTCAGTCAGCTGGGCATGTGACTTGATTTCTCTTCAGGTCATGATCTCAGGGTTGTGGGATGGAGCCCCAATTTGGGCTCTGTGCTAGGTGTAGAGTCTGCTTGGATTCCCTCTCTCTCTCCCTGCCCGAGCCCCTTCCCTCTGCTCGTGTGATGTGTGTGTGTGCACACACATGCACACACATGCACTCTCTCTCTCTAAAATATTTTAAAAAGTTCTTGTCACAAGAAAAAAAAATGCAACTGTGTGGTGATGGATGGTAACTAGACCTACTGTGAGGATCATTTCATGATATATACAAATATCAAATCACTATGTTGTACACTTGAAACTAATATGTTACATATCAACTATATCTCAGTTGAAGAAAAAGAAAATACAATAAAGCCCCATAGTTTAGTAAAGTTGGACACAACAGAATTGTCCATTGGCAGTTGGCCCCTGTCCTCCAGCAAGCTCCAATTTTCAAACGGGGACAGGCTTCTTACCTGGGGAAACAGGTACTGAGGAGATAATTTCCTAGAGACTATGTGAGTCTTCTCAGTTCAGTATATGGTCAACTAGGAATGATATGAGTTTCATTTTCTTTACTTTTGTACTTTTTGCAACAGTACAAATTAATTCAAAAATATTTTTTTCATTAACTTTGAAAAAAAAAGTCAAGTTTGAATTTCACACTTGAACTTTTGTCCCTTCTTCATCATATTATTATAATGTCTCACTGCCCACTTTAGATTCGGCACCCAGTGTCACCTGTGACTGAACTGGGCTTGACAGGTCTACAGACCAAAGAAAAAAGAGTTCTCAACTCAAGTATTGCTTCTACTACAGAGAGTGCCTATTTCTCCCTGAGGCTCAAATCCAGCTCTTATAAGAACATGGCGAGCATTTAATTTTTTTTTTTACAGATTTTATTTATTTATTCATGAGACATACAGAGAGAGAGAGGCAGAGACACAGGCAGAAGGAGAAGCAGGCTCCCTGTGGGGAGCCTGATGCAGGACTCGATCGCAGGACCCTGGAATCATGACCTGAGCCAAAGGCAGACACTCAACCACTGAGCCACCCAGGTGCCCCATGGTGAGCATTTTAAAGGCTGAATGGACACACAAGGCATGTGGTACCGTGTAACCTCCTCCCCGCCCCCACCAACTATAAATTCGCTTTGAACAGCGTCAATGGTGTTGGTCACTCACTTCACCTTGTGCAGGCATTTTGTCATTCCACATCACCACAAGAAGAAGGGTGAGCATAGTACAATAGGTATTTTGAGAGAAAGAGAGACCACATTTACTTAACTTTCATTACAGTATATTGTTATAACTGTTCTCTTTTATTATTAGCTGTTATTTTGTTGTTAGTCTCTTACTGTGTCTGCTTTATAAATCAAATTCTATCATGGGTATGTATGCATAGGAAAAAAACATTATATATATATATATATATATATATATATATATATATATATAGTTCAGTACTATCAGTGCTTTTGGGGATCCTTGGGGGTCTTGGAATGTATCCCCTGCAGATAAGGGAGGATTACTCTATCTCTGCCTAATCTACAAGGACAGAGTACCAATAAGAGGTTTGTGACGGGGACCGCTAATGGCCACCAATTCTCACTTTTTTTCTTCCTCCTCGGCCCCCTGTAGCCAAGCAAGTCCACACAATTAAATTCCCTCCTGTGGAATGTGGATGGATGTGGGATATGCAACCTCCAGACCCAGTCCCTGTAGCCTCTCATGACCCACCATGGTTCCTCTCTCTGACTGCATGCTAGATGTAGCTCATCCACTGGAGAATTCTCAGGCCCAGGGGACACGAGAGACCCACATCACTGAATGACTGCAGGAAGCAGGGCCCCTAAACCACCCTGTCTGCTGCCAACCCGCACTGGCTGGGGACATGAGAGAGAAATAAACCCCTGTTGTGCTCAGATCTGAGGACCATTTATGTCAGCAATTAACCTATTCTGACTTATGGACGTCAGAGCATACAACGTACCTCGTATTTCCTTAACAGACTAATCTCTGAGGCATCGCAACGCATCTCTGCTAGGAGGCAAATGGAAGGAGAAGAGAGCGAGGAGTATGGCAAAATAGGTCAGGGCCTCATTAAGAGTTTTGAGTGGAAATGAATCTGGAAATAAACTTACGTGCTGTGCAGCAGTGAGGCAAAATGCCATGCGATTTTATTTATTCATTAAAACATTTATTGGATGCTAATACATGCCAGGCACTATGTCTGGTGCTGAGGTTAAAAATACGACTGGCCACATTCCCTGAGCTCAGGGAACCACAGTCTACCTGGCTGGAGAGAAGGAAAATTAAATCCATCCTTTGCCACAGGGCAGTAAGGGCCATAAAAGTCGCCCTGTGGAAGCATCTACAATCCTCACTCAGATGTGGATTCTGCGTAATACACAACATGGTTATCCGTAACAAAGGTCACCAAAAAACTCATTCCTGAATGAAAAAGAACAGAAATTCTGGATCTGCCAAAACTGTGCTAAACATGACGAATGGCCACCATGAGCACACAAGTAACACAAATATTAACTAACGCTGTAGATGATTATCAGCTTTTCTTTATCAAAGTCACTGAGCATTGCCCAGAAGAACACAGATTACAGGCCTGGGGACGCCCCCAGTGAGCAAGCCCCACTGCAGTGATGATGTGCCTTAAAATATCTATATCGCCTGAAAATTGCCATGGACAACTGACAGATCTCCTCCTTCAGATCAAAAACTGAATCTGGAATCTGTGCCCTTTAATGAAGCAGAAGCAGAATTTAAATGTTAGCTTCTACCCTTTCAAGTTAAAATACAGAATTGCGACAGAAATATAGGTTCTCCTCCATCTTCCATCCGTCTCCTTCATCCTATTTAAAGGCTGACATTTAAATACCTTGATGTTTATCCTAATGCTTGTGAGGAAGCAAGGCATCATTAAGGATTTCTCTGAAAATCACTGGGTACTGAGCCTAAATTGGGAAACAATTCATTTGCGAACTTGTAATAATATGTGTTGTACCAAGCTGCATTAATGAGAATTTTTTTCACTTTGAATACATGAGAATCATTAAGTCGGTATGCTTATTCTCATTAAAAGAATCAACTTCTATGCTTTTTGGTGAAAATCTTATAAAGGATATTAGCTCCCAGGAAAAGTTTGCAACCTGTTTAATGATGACATTTTATACAAAACTGTGACTGGCAGTAATCAAAATAATGTTACTTCAAGGAAGTCCAAATAAAATAAAATATATTGTTATAAATGGCAATCAATTTGAAGGCTGGAAGTACTATTCCTATTTCTCCAAAGACAAAAGGAAGTAACTTCTTAAAACATTTTTGTGCCAAGATCGTGTCTCAATTCCAATTTATTTCATAGCAATAACAAGACTATGAGTTCTTAAGCACCATGCCAAGTGTTTTAACTACAAATAAGAGCGAATATGCAATTCTTATAATAATCCTACAAGGTATGGATTTTTTATTTATTTGCAGATGTGGAAATTTAGATATGGGGAGATGAATGAGGTGCCTATTACTCTGATGCTATTTTTTGAACCTCTAAAATTTTCTATTTTTCTGCCTCTAAAATCAGCTCATAAGGCCCAAAAGTCCGAGGACAGAGAGCAGAGAGCCTAAACAGCAGGTAGGAATGATGAAATTGGCATAAGTGGAATCCAAGCTCAGGTCTACCTGTCACAACGGTCCACGTCTCTGCTGGCCCAAGTCACATCGTTGACCGTGTGTATTCATTCCTTCACCTCACTAGACGGTTAGATCTGGCCTAAGAGCAAGAATTAAGTGAGGGCTTAAATCTGATTGACAGCTTCTCCTCTAGTCTACAAACATTTCAAAGAGCAGAAAGCCAGCTGCCTCTCCCTTGGCAAGTTCCCATTGAATCCAAATAAATAATGCAGTGTTTTCTGTGTTTTAATTTTCTTTAGGATTACTGTTCATTGTGGTTTAATTTCTGCCTGTTCTAATTATTGCACATCCTGTCCTTCAAAATGACCTTGTAATCCAACGTTGTCCAGACTTCGACATCTTCCCACCTTATGAATGAGGTTAGGGTGACTCCTTTTCGGGACCGCAAATATCAGTGCATCTCAAACCATTCTTTTTAAAAGAACAAAACCCTAAGGAAGACAAAAAAACTGGATCTTTCATAAAGCATGGCACATTTTGCCTGGTATTAATTCCCATTTCAAAAGATAACATTTTGGGAGCCTCAGGAGTAATTACCACCACTTGGCTTTCAATGTGTGATCTGGAGGGATTTGGGAGGATCTGCCAAGTACAGAGCAGCCAGTGACAACGCCCGCTCTTCCCTCCCCTACACCAGGGCACACGCAGTTCCCTGACTCTCCCAAGCCAGACTAAACTGCTTTCCCCGTGTTTCTCAATCACATTTTCATAAAATTATAAAAGGCCGAAAAGGAAAGCCAATCACCCTTCTGTGTACCCATCTCGGTGGGGAGAGCTCGATCCCCTATTTTTGCATAATGGTGACTTTCTTCTGCGTCACACAAAGGGCTTTTCCATCAGGCTTTCACTGATCCTCTCAACTTAAAATAAGCATCAAATGTGATCATACCCATTTGAGAAACAGGCGAAAAGAGGCATAATGATTGAGATATAACGCTCTGCTAAAATAGGTCATTTTAAAAGTCGAAAGAGCCTTAAGACTTTCTTATATAATCCATATATTGTAAGAAGTTATTTCTTGTTTCTTACTCACATAGCTTGCTACAATTCAAAATTCATTTCCTTTGCTTTTGACTAGGATCTAGTCCTCAATTCCTTACACACATAAAACTAAGTCATTCAAAACTATTCAACTACTAGGATTTTGTTTCTGTGCATTCTAACGTTAGGACTCAAACGCAGTCAAAGGTGAATGGTCTCAAACAGGCATCCTCATAAACTACCAGAAATATTTCTTCCAGACAGTGTCCTGAGGATAACAGGGAGTCCGGAGGTCACCTCTTCGACCATATGCCTGCCCTATATCGTGATCTGTGCTGATCAATGTCTGTCACCTCTGGCCTGTTCAATGAGAAAAAGGCAGTTACATTTTTGAGTTAAAATTAGCTGCATTCTGGTGTGTCATCTAACTTTTGGAAACGTTGCCAACAAAGCAACAAGGTTTAGGCTTAGCCTTTATTAAAACATAATAATAAGTTTACGAGAACACCCCAACCACAGACATTTTAGTGAACTGAGATTTTTCTCTCCGTATTTGTATGGAACTATTGTAGCATTTGCATGCAATGCTAAAGGCATACATATTTATATGGGTTTACACTCTCAGACCTGCCAACCTGACATTGTGTCTGAGACTAGCCATCCCAGGCTTGTATCACAGTTGGGGCGTGAACACACCACTGCCCTATTTACATACCATACAGACACCTGTGTTCAACGTTTGTCATTCAATTCTAAAGCCATGCAATAAAACTGCTTAAGTTTTTTTTTTTAATTGGCATAGCATAAAAATAGAGATACCAGAACTCATTGTTTTCCTCTTTTATTCTTCAAAAGCAGACCCTGGCAAATGCTAGCGCTATAACCATCCCAGGCCCGACAGCCAGACATAAGATCCCATGGAGACAATTACAGTGAAATCTTACCTAGAGAAGGGCCATGATGACAGCAAGCCTACATACACCACTCCCAACATTTATACAAACAGTGACCCTAAAATCTGGTGTCATTCCCTTACTAAAAACAAACAAACAAACAAAAAAACCTTTCAGGTACTCCTCAGCATCTTCAGGATAAAAACATCACTCAGAGTTCCTAAAACGTATCAAGTACTTTCATTCTCAACTCCTTATCTACAAGTCCCCCATGCCGGATGTTTTTGCCACCCACCATTCACCATCACTTCTTTCTCACTTGCTGCTATCTCTATCCATTCTTAGAAACTCATCTCATGCCACCTTCTTGTGTAGGCCATTTGTGACTACCACCAAACCCCAGCAAGGGTTAGGTGCCTGACTCTGTGCTGCCCAGATCCTGAAACCACACCTCTCTCTTAATACCCTTACAAGAGCTGTGTTAGGTGTTCTGGGCTAAGGAGAGACCTAGGCTTCAATCTTCTATCCTCAGCTCCTGCAAGAGTCCCAAGCACAGAGCAGGCCCCTTCGGACGAAGAAGGGAGGACAAGAAAGGTATATATATCCCAAAGGGGAAGCGCATCAAATCTTAACATCAAGTACCGAAGGAATAACTCCCATGCTCACCCTGCTGGGGGCAACGCAAAGCTTTTCTGGATGCCAACACATAAAGAACATTTGAATGGGAGGTTCTACTCATAAAGTTCTGTATTTGGTATTAAGAAATTTGACACTTCTAAATTTGGTCCTACTATCACTCTGTGACCTTCAAAATGCCATTTAAGGATAAGTCAACTTCTACATTAACAACAACAACGACAATAATAAATCCTATCTTTTGCATTTTCTCTATGGCACAATGGCTCCTGATATCACATATAAGCAATGATCCTAAAATTCTGGTATGGAGGAAGAATCTTGCATTTTGAAATTAGGGGGGAAAAAACCTGCACTCAAATCCCAGCTCTGTTCTTTATTGGCTGTATGTGTTAAGGCAACTTGTCTGTTCTCTCTGAGCTTTGTTTCATCTGTGCCATGAAAGTAGTGACAATTATTTCTAGGGATTGTCCAGAAAAACAAATGAAATAAATGTGAAAGACTGTGCCCAACACAGAGTGGCCTTCCATATGTTTGTTCCCATCCTTGTCCACTATTCAGAGAGTTAGGTGTCATGTGAGCACAGACAGGGGTGCACAGTGACACAGAGATTGCCATGCTCCTACTTGAGCCCTGAGCTGCTAAATGAGCATAAGCCCTTACAAACTGTGTGCTTTAATGGTACAAGAGGCCAATCGGATTTTCTCCAAGATCCATGAATTGCCTCCATGTATGGCAACTAGATTTTCATGCTGTCTTTTCATCATTTCACTATGAAAATCTGTGTTTTCAAGATGCTGTGACTCTTGTGTTGCTGGTAGTTCTCAGGGGAATGAGTTATAAACCTAAGGGAAACACAAGGGCTTTCAGAATCTTCTAAAATTGTCTATTTCTTAAGCTGGGTAGTGGGTAAATGGATGCCCACTTTATCACTATTCTTTAAAGTCTCCATAAGGTTCTCTGTGGACGGTTTTGTATCTGTGATATATTTCACAACTTAAAAGGGGGAATGCAGTCTTAATATTGAAAAATCCCAGGCATGGACATTACCCTGGCATTTACTAAGGATAATACCACTTGAACTGATTAAGTTTTTGAGCCACTGATAATATTTTAGAGGATTTATGGTTTAATACTTAAAAGTTCCTTTTTTTTGATGCACCTTGAAAGCCAAATTCTGAAGGCCTGCAAATTTCACGCCACCATGCCACCAATGTGACTCAAAGAGTCAAGCATCCAAAAGGAAAGGCACCCAGATTACCCAAAAGAAGACCCCTGTTCTAAACCCAATTCTTTACTGACAGTGAAGCTGCAAGCAAACTTCCAAAGTATTCAGAAAGTAAGTTGAGATACTACTTTACTTAACACCCTCATTTTGGATAACTGCAAGTCAGAGGCTATTTTATGAAGACACGCTAAGTGCTGCCAAACTGAGACTGCTTTCTTCTTCTCATGCCTTCTAGCTGTACATTTTTTACCTCCAGTGTTTGGTGCATTTATGCCAAGTTAAAAAATAATTTAATCATTTAACTTTGAGGATATTAATAGTAATAATCAGTAGTAACCCAAGGAGGGATCTACAAAAGTAAATTCAGTGCTGATAAGGTGAACAGTATTACAACTGTGTCATGCTCTGCCATTAACAAATCAGTCACAGACATTTGTACTGAGAAATCACACACACACACACACACACACACACACACGAGGTGTCAGGAGACGAGCGGGTAACTGTGTAGGCAGCAGATGGGAGGACTGCTTCATAAGCACATGAGCACATGCTTCGTACCAAAGCGAGGTAAGGGCCCCTCAAAATACAAGAGAGTTCGGTGAACTTATCCAGAAGCCAACAATCAGAAAATCTAACAACCATCCATTTTCAGGTTAGGTGTGTGTACTATGCTTTAGAGTTTAGCATTATTGGTATTGGTTTTATTTATTTCATTTAAGGGGAAGCCCCATAATCTCTGTGGAAATCAGAAGCCTTCAAAGTTTATAATCTAATCCTAGAAGCATAAACCGTAATGGAATGGAGGATGAAGCAATGTAAATAATTTTGGCCAGGGCACCTGGGTGGCTCTGTTGGTTAAGCATCTGCCTTTGGCTTATGTCATGATCCTCAGGTCCTGGAATGAAGGCCTGCAGTGGACTCCCTGCTCAGCGGGGAGCCTGCTTTTCCCTTTCCCTCTGCTCCTCCCCTCTGCGTATGCTCTTTCATGAATAAACAAAAGCTTTAATAAATACATAATTTTGGCCATTCTGTCCTTCCAGACTTTTGTTAAGTATTCCACAATTTTTCAACCAATAACGTAAAACCTATGATCAAAATGCAATATGCTAATCAGTTTAAATAAGCCAGTGATGAGGTTCATTCAATTATATAAGTAACATTAAATTCATTGTATAATTTCAGAAAAATGGTTTCCCTCCTTAAATAATGATGAACAATACTTAATCATTTTAACATGTCAAATGCCTTATTCTGGCAAAACAAAGATGTGAAATAAAGTTATGGAAATGTTTATGGTATATGCCCAGGAATGGGCTGGAGCAACTTTTGGGGAAAATGAGGGAACTAAGTGGTTAACTGCCAGCACACACACTCATGCTAGAGGACACAAAAAGGTTCACAGCAGTTGTTAAATTCATTTAGGGAAACTCACTTTATTTTTCCAGCAGAGCTCTCACCAGCTAATCTGTATTACAACCTGCAGGAGTCTTAATATTCTCAGCAGGATCAAGATTCAGGCCACACTGATTCAGCTATTTAATCTTGCAAGAGAACAATATTTGGCAGGAAAAGCCCCCACAGCACTGAGGGGACGTCCCAGAGGTTCGCTGTTGGCACCAATTGGGCCAAGAACACCAAAGGTGGAAACCAAACAGAGCAAACCAATGTTTACCACTAGCTTTCAGTAAGTAGCTCTCTGCTCAAATGTGCACGTGCATTCGACATACGTATGCAAAACATACATATCACAGGCATCTATGACTTTCAGATACATGTATATTTTTAATAGACAAAATGTTTTCTCCATATTTTGGATCTAGTCCTGAAAGATTTTAATTGAAAACTATCGCTATAGAGGATGGGAGTATGAAAGAGATGAAGAAAAATGATCAGAGTTTTACTTTGAAAAGTTTTTTTAAATTTTATTTATTAGAGAGAGAGAATGAGAACGAGCAGTGGAGAGGGACAGAGGGAGAAGCAGGCTCCCCGCTGAGCAGGGAGCCTAATGCAGGACTCAATCCCAGGACCAAGGCATCCCAGGATTGGGATCATGACCTGAGCCAGGGACAAATGCTTACCTGACTGAACTACTCAGGCGCCCCTACTTTCAAAACTTTTCAACTTCTTAAGTACTGAAAACCAAAATGCAGGGAACATGTGTCTGAACTTTTAAATGTATGTACATATTTATTGATCTTCTTCACCACCCTGAAATTAATAAGCTGATCGATACTCTTCTATAAATGTGCATTTTTTACATTTTATATGTAATCTGTGGCTTGATTAATTTTGAATGATGGTTTCTGGACACACATACTGACAGGCAAACAGGGAAGAGAGAAAGCAGACAGAGGGAGAGTGGCAAATTTAAAAAGCAAAATTGACAACTATTATACAAACGAACAGCATGAATCACTATTCAAAAAATGACTCAGTAAAATTCTTCAAAAACTATTTGAAAGTAACGTTGGCAAGGTTTCAGTTCCTTTACTTCCCAAAGCTGGCTAGTCAGTTATCCCTCTGATAATAGCACAGTGCTTCCCTCTATCAAGCACTTATCATCCTCTGTGGCAATTATCTGCTTGCCCATTAGAGGGTAAACCCAAGCTCTGTGGGGTCAGGGGTCATATCTATCTACTTTATTTCTCATTATGTCCCCTGATTCCCAGCAAAGTGCCTGGTGTGTGGTAAACACTCAAAACTGTTTGTTAAGTCAGTAATTGTTTTCAAAAGTGGTTTCTTTTAGCGATTTTTTTTTGTTTTATGGATACCAAAATATGCATATTCGAAAATAAGATACCACTCTTTCACCGATCTTGCCTCAATCTACATCATTTCAGTAATGGTGTCCCCCTCAACACTGACAAGTAGATGCGAGGTGCTCTGAACCTTCTCCTATGCCTTCCTTCCTTTGCTCATCTCAACACCATTTCTCCCTCGACCTCACCTAAGACAACCCTGCTCCAGTGAAAACCTTCCCCAGCCACTTCAGGTACCATAGCAAGAGCATAAACACATGCAAAATGTGATTCCTCGTTTTTTCTGCCACCAAGGGGGCCGTATACAATCTTATGTCCACAGTAAATGTCCAAAGAACAAACACATGCCCTTATGTAAGATACTGTGAGGGCCACTTCCACTTCTATCCTATTCACTGTAGTTCAAGCACCATGTTCTGGAAGATTCAAACACGAGCAGGAAATGCTGCTTGCCCTCAATGTTCTCATCATAATTACACAACAAAAATAAATGTTTAAATCACTTGGTTTGGGGGAGGTCAACTCCCACTATCAAAAATAACAAGTGTTAAGAACAGAATGATTTTTAAGGTTTTTCTTCTTTAATTCTTTTTTCCACATCTCTACTTTATTTCCTAGTTTCCTAAACAGACAAACTCTGCCACTTTCATTGTTCTCAGAATGCCATGATACAAAAGCTCAATTCAAACAAATCAAAAGTTGACTCTGTTATAGTTAATACAGCCGCAAGAGGAAAAATTAATCCTAAATATGAGCAAACAAACAAAAAAATGATCATCATTTCTTGTTTCTTGTCCTTAGAACCAAGCCTGGGGGTACTGCATAAAAGCAATAGGCCCCTCAAACAGAAATTTAGACATCCTTTTACAAACAGCATTGCATATGATTCTGTACAGAAGACAAAAACGGCTATAGAGCAGCCCTGACAACAGTGAAAGAAAAGGAAGCTACAGTAGAAAATATGAGCAAAAAATAAAGAAAAGCAATTTTCATGACATAATTCTTCTAGGAAAATGGAATGCAAATTAGAGGACATATCTGCATATGCTTACAAAAAGAAAGGCATTCTTGCTTCTAACTTCCAATGGTGCAATTTTCTTTAATTGTATAAACTTGGCTTAGGCTACCAATGGGTTTTAATTAAATCTCTTTATAATGTCTCCTTTGATTCATGACCTCTTAATAAGTTAAAATGACACGCGACCATTATACTTATTAACTGGAAAAACAACAGGCTTTAAAACCTACCTGCAAAAATCCACTGAAATTATAATGATGTGGCATAATTTTTAATGACAGTTGCATCTGGGGACTCCAGAAATATATATATATAAGATTGCCAATTCTTCTTTACCATTCAGTATATGCTATTGAAGGTATTCCCAAAGAGTATCATAAAATCTGGAAGAAAATTCAGAGACTTTATAAGTTTTTAATTTGTATAATGCACTGGAAGTTTCATCACTGTTTAAAAAGCTAATCTTTATTCGACTTTCCCTGTGGCATAGGAATATTTCTTTTCTGTTGTCACACCTCTGCCCTCCTTTGCCCTCATGTCTGTCCAGGCCAAGCTGCTAGCACAGGACATGTGAAATCTATATTCTGAGCTCCATAATTCTACTGACACCTGGAAAACTTAAAAACATAATTACTACTGTATGCTATCTTTGTTTCTATAAATGACTATGTTCAAAACCACAAATAAAAAGAGGCTCACAAGGGCCAATTAAGGACTGGAAATAGGACCTGGAGGGATTTTTTTTTTTTTTAGTTAAAATTGCTCAATTTGAAAATAGAAAAAATTTAAAAACCAGATGTAGGAGTTTTCCTGGGATGGCAACAGGTGGTATAATCTACCTCCACTAAAGAAACTGACTGAGGGGGGCACCTGAGTGGCTCAGTGGTTGAGTGTCTGCCTTCAGCTTAGGTCATGATCCTGGGGTCTGATCCCAGGGTCCTGGGATCAAGTCCCTCATTAGGTTCCCCACACAGAGCCTGCTTCTCCCTCTGCCTACGTCTCTGCCTCTATGTGTTTCTCATGAATAAATTAAAAAAAAAAAACTGGCTGATGATAGTAGCCTATGATTACAAAATGTTTGTTACTTAATCATCTCCAAACTACCTATGATGTATGCAGACCATTTCTCATTTACACCCTGTTATGGACTGAATAGTGTTCCCCCAAAACTTGTATCATGAAGTCCTAAGCCCTAAGGTGACTGTAGTTGGAGATGGGGCCCATAAGAAGGTAATTAAGGTTAAATGAGCTCAAAGGCTGGAGCTCTGTTTCAATTCAACTGGTGTCCTTACAAGAAGAAGAGACCCCAGAGATCTCTTTCTCTCAGGCACATACATGGAGCAAGGGCCATGTGAGGACATAGCAAGATAGTGCTCTGTAAGCCTAGAAGAGAGATGTCACCAGAAATCAACCCCGTTGGACCTTGATCTTGGACTTTCAGCCTCTGGAACTGTGAGAAAATACATTTCTGTGGTTTAAGCCCCACAGCTCATGGTATTTGGTTATGGCGGCCTGAGCAGACTAATGCAAGTCCTATTTTTTTCAGGTACTTAGACACCAAAAAAATTCTCCAGCTATGACATTTTACAAAGGGGGCAGTCCTTGGATTTCTAGAACAGTGAAATTGTTAGATGTCACATTAGAAAGCAAATATTCCCACTTTGCCAAGAGAACACTGCTATAAACTTTTGATAAAACTATAGAAATCACTGAATGCTTAAGAGGAGAAGAGGCAATACTGTAGTAGACAAGAATTATCTAGAGACATTCCTGCAACCCAAGTAAGAGGCAGGTAGGGCCTACATAAAGGATGTGACAAGAAAGATAAAGTACATAGCACCATGATAGGCATATGTAAAGATGCAAAAAATAAATTGAAAAAGATGTGGATGATCTTCGTCTTCATGAAGCTAGAGCGATAAAATACGTAACAAGTGAAATGCTTATCAAAACCAAACTGTGGATGGTGATGTGTGGTGTGATGAGCAGTACAGCTAATGGTGCCATCGAACAAAGAACTCTCATGGTTCAGAGAGGAGAAAGATCGCTGTGGCTGGGGTCTGAGTGTGAGTTCAGGGTCATTTACAGACACTGTGGAAATTGTTCCAAACAAGAGAGGTGATTCATGCAAAAGCCCAGAATGGAGTAAGCTGTTCAGTCCTAAAAGAAATGGAAGGACAGTGTTGACAGCCAGCCAAAGAAAAGGTGAAAGATAATTTAGAAGCAGATCACAGAGGGTCCTTAGAGCCAGAAGGAAGGAGCTTTGGAGATGAGACTTGGTCTGATGCAGAGTGGAGCTCCAAGGGAAGCTCCTGGTGAATCCTAAGTAGGGTCTTCATGAAAGAAATATTTTAGACAGACTCATCTGGTGACTGTGTTGAAGATACAATGAAAAAGCAGCAGAAGGAGCCTAGAAGGAGAGAAGGCCAATCAGGAACTCTCTGCGGTAACCCAGGCAGGATAAGGGGCTGAACACAGGGGAAGCAAAAAGAAGGAAACATGGGGAAACAGATTTCACAAAAGAAGAATCTTTAGAAATGATGTGCTGGATCCTTAACCTCTGTTTCCAAGAAGAAGAAGAAAAAAGTCATGTGTGTTAATTCTTTTATTATGGTGACCCCTTCCCACCTCCCCTTCAGACAATCCCATTTTACAGCCACAACTCTCGTACTTGCCATGCACAAGTAATTACTGGTCTGGGACGTATTTGTTTCTTTAAGTGACTGTGGCTCAACAACAGAGGATAAAAAGAAGAGATCAACCTTTGAAGTTCTGCCCTAGGTGGAAAAATAAAGCAAAACCAGGTGTCAGGGAAACCACGGATTTGGACACGAGAAAGGACCAAGAGGTGATTTTCCGTACACTGTTCTCATGAAAGTCTAGGTATTCCTTATAGAAATACCTTCCCCGAGGAGAGTTGTCCAGAGGATCTAATTAGGCTGGGTACGTCAAAGTGTTTTGAAACAAATAAAGCATTCATGCATGTGTTCGGTATTACAAGGAAATAACGTGTTGTTGTCCTATCAGTTTCTTTGATGTATTCTATCTTTGCTTTAAAGATAATGTTACTGACCCACTGTTATTTTGGAAAACATGGGAGTCACTAAGGAAAGATAAGTTGGAGATAAGGTACAGACCACCAAAGTGACACATAAGTTCATACTCTGTGAAAATAGCAGCCCTCGAGGGCTGAAATCTAAATCACTGAGCTAGTAACTATCTGTTAGCTCATCTATGTTAATCAATCCAGTTATGAATTATTTTTTAAAAGACTTTATTTATTCATTCATGAGAGACACGGAGAGAGAGGCAGAGACATAGGCAGAGGGAGAAGCAGTCTAGCCTGATGCAAGACTCGATCCCAGGACCCTGAGATCACACCCTGAGCCAAAGGAGATGCTCAACAGCTGAGCCACCCAGGCATCCCAACCAAATTATGAATTATATTAAAAATACTACACTATTCTCCTTTCAAAGTAGACTGGAGTACTCAATATCAGAAGCTTTCATACACACATTTTGCATTGCTCATAAAACAGTTGTGCTTCTTGTGTAAGCAACAAAATTAACAAATATTCTAGGTCAACACTGAATGTCTCTCATATTTACCTTCCTCGCCTTTTAACAAAAACCTTCTTATATTTGCTGAATGGAAGAAGAATGAGAAATCCTTCTGTATCAGTTGTTCGGGCTCATATAAGACCTAATTGCCTCATACACTGTAATTTTGCCACCAGTTTACAATTAGCATGCATTTCTCATGCATGAGTTGACCCAATTACATAACAAATTTTGCCTTTGGGGATTTCTCTTGACTGCTTGTCTTCTGTCCACCATACAACTCAATTTCACACCGTCAGCAGCCTAAACATGGCCCCAGTCAGTCTCTGTCAAAATGATTTATTTAAATTACAAACAGAGACCAGATCCCTAGATAATCATCCCTACCCTCATGCTCACCCTTACACTCAACCTAACTTTGAATCAAATCTTTTAATAGCCCATAGACACTGCTATTCAATTATTAGACCATCTTTACCTTCAATAATCTAATATTTTTGAAGCTAACTCACAAGATTTCAGGGAACTAAATCATCAGTATCCATGTGAGCTTATTAATGGGCACATAATTTATTTTGCATTCTAAGAAGTCAATGAAAAAATATGTAGCTCTATCAAAAAAACTAAAAATAATTACATTTCAATATCAAATTACAGAGAGATTCTTTTCTCTATAATGCTTTTTAAAAAGGCTTCAATCCTAGCTTTTCTTGTGAAGCAAGTGAGCGTTTTATGAATGCTTCTGTTAAATTGAAAATGATAGTAAGAAAGGATATTTGGGAAATAGAAAAGATAACCAAAATTATACATACTGATAGGGTAAGGGAAAGAAACAGAGCAGGTGAAAATACTATTGTGTGTGGGCCAGTGATCTAAGGAAAGGGAGTTCTCAAGATTCCCACTGAAGCCAAAACACACAGGCACATTGCACGCACACGCACACACAAACACACACACAATTATTGCCTCTGTGAGTCAAGGACAGAAACAAATCTTGACAAATTACACAATGGTACACTTAACTGTTTCAGTCGGTCTATAAAATACAGGATTTTGTCATTTGGGGTTTTCCCCCCTTCTCCTTCAATGTATTTCTCCATTACCTAAAATAAATTAGAAAATAAACATCTAGATTTTATCTACAGCACAGAGATTGTAAAAGTCTCTTGGGGTTGGACTTTACCATCTTATTTCACAATTTATCTATAGACTGCCTCGGCTAATTAAAAGTGCAGCTTAAATTAGTGTGTAAACAGGGAGAATGAAACACATCAATAATCTTCTCAAGGTTGGGGACTAAGTCTCTTAGATGCCAGCAATGATTCTGTCCTGCTATCAGGCTGCAGGTACCCTGAAAGCATGCTTATATACTTGAAGGTGGTAACCACCTGAATTAGAAACAGCCTTTACAATTACCCACATGAGCTAGAGCTATGAGGACAACAGGAGAAAGGATTTTCAAAATGTCCAAAGGCACAGTATTCTTCAATACATGTCTGCGTGTTGTCCTTTAAGAACATTTCCCTAAAACATCAATAAGCCAAGAAGATGTGGAGCTTGACTAGGTCATTTCTGACATTTCTGAGTTTCTGCCCTAGAATTTGGCAGAGTGTGGGAATACACAATTAGACATTTTCTAGAATTGTGTGGAGATTTGTCTTGTTTTGTTTTGGAAACCAGTTCTGTTTATTTCCAACCATTCAGTAAATTTTGAAACCCTGACTCTTTTCTTATTCTTTCTGCAGCTATGACCAAGTGAGTAATGTAACAGAAGAATTTTAAATTGCAGCATTTAATAAATCTCCCAGATTCAATATGCTGTCATTACAGACCTCAAAAGAAAGAAGTCAAGGCTAAACCCATGCTCACACCTTTCATTACACACAATTTCAAATTTATGGTTGTGTTCTAATCCCACATCTCAGTAACAGATGCAGGCTGAGTAGGTATTTCCAAATGATTTCAAATCCTGCAAAATGAATATGAGAGTGGCAGAGAACATTTCATAACACTGACACAGACACAAGCAATCAAAAATGCCCATTCATCCACAACACATTACCCAAAACACCTAGGAGGTGTCATTAAATCCACAGTTTTATGTCTTTATGCTTTCTTTAGTCCGAAAGGGATTAAAGTCAGTTTAGAAAGATCCATATGATATTTAAACATAACATAAACAAAACAAGTAAGCAAAAGTTGAAACAAATAAGAAAATGAAGCAACGGAAAAATAAAGATTGCAAAGACCCTTACTTACTTAACCCACCTACATCAACCTGTATTAAGCTTGTCACTCATATGTCATATGCCTTATCATTTTCAGAATGAGCCTGCTCATCCCAGCCCCTTCAAGTGGGAATATTCTGGAAACCAGTCTGAACATTTTTTCACCCCCTTTCCTCTCAAAACAGACACAGTCCAGGTCACTGTCAAAAATATCTGTATGGAATTGGCCCATATGTTTCAGTATTTGGGTTTATCTGAAAGTAATGTGGAAAATTGGACCAAACCAAAGTACCACCTTTCAGATTAATCCAAGTTTCTCATAGAAGAAAAAAAAATCTTTGAGTAATATGGAAAACCCTGTGAGGTCACGGAAAATGTTCATGAAGTTGCAGCCTTATAAATGAATAGCAAATTCACTAGACCTCAGAATATTTAACAGTTTCCTTTCAAGACTAAATCCCTAATGGTAATATTATGAAATCTGTATCCTTTACTGCTATCCAAACATTAATATGCCTCATCTTGGCTAAAAGAACATAGAAGGCTGCTATGGATGCTAACATAAGACAATTCCAACAACAAGAAAAAATTCTTAAAGATGTTATCTAAATTATATGCTTTTAAAAACCTGTGTTGTCTAAATAACAGGCTTAATCCAAATGGCATTTTGTACATACTACTATGTATATGATACATACAGATTTATACGTACCTGTGTTATAAGGGTTTTTTGCATAATTAAGAACGGATCTGCAAACAGCTTCTGGTATTGAATAAAATGTATATTCCTGATAATGATAAAGGTTGGTGAAATGATCAGTTCTTTTCTTATTAAATATGAATATTGACTTAATTTGAATATAAATGAAAGGGCTTACCTTTGAATTGGTTGCAATCCTTAGGTTAGAGGTCCCGTGGATGTCTTAAGCAGAAATGCTTGTTCTTTTTGAAATAAATTTCTGTGATAGTTTACAATTGATGACATAACTTTTTTGTGTGCAGAATTATTTTTGTTTTTTTTTTTAAGTTCTCCAAAAATAATCCAAAGAAAGGAACATTACTCTATGTAACTGTGGTGGAATACATCTCTAACTCACATTTTGAAAAGCAAAAATACTTTTTTTAATTAAAAAAAAAACAATGAATAGGAAAAAAGGTGAGGGGAGTAACGCATGACTGGTGTGTTGTTGGGATGAGGGAGAAAAACGAGGGGACAAAAGACATGAATCCTTAAAATTCAACCTTTTCTCTTCAAAGGGAAAAAAAAAAAGTCCTTACCAAAATAAAACGTCTATTTCAGGAGCAAACAATGAATAAACCTTAAGGACTATGGCAAAATGAAGTGTTTACTCTGCCTCCTCCAACTCCCTAAATAAGTTTTTTAAACATCACATCATTCTGTTTTGGAACTTTTCCCCAGTAAAATTATTTCTCAAATTATATACTACAATTCTATCTCCAAATTGTGATTATATACAATGATGATGGCCCAATATCAGTGAGTTTACATCATCTGCTAATTAAATACTTCCTGGAAATTAAGGCGACATCATTTATAACATCGAGATACACAAAGTTCAGTGACTGTACAAGAGACACACAAGATACACTTCTTATGAAAAATAGCATGAATCTCACATATTTGCACATATTTTTACATCATGGACACAGTTGCTGATTTTCATTCATCTGTCCTCTTGGCTACCTAACACAGAACTGATTTTTTTTCTGAAAAAAAGAATACATTTTGACAAACTTCTGATAAAACTTCAGAAGAAACATTATAAGTGTGAATTCCTAAAACTGAAGACAAGCCATTTATCCACCTCTAAGCAGTACAGAATTAACACTTTTTCAGTCGCTAACAGGCTTTGAACTTCTGCTACTCTCAATTTTCTTTTTCAAGAAAAATATATTACTTAACAAGACGCAGCTTTGAAATCCAAAGCAACTTCACGTGTAAAGGTTTATTTCTGAAATTAGATGTAATGCATCATTTCAACAAATATCTGGTTTAACATATGCAACCTTACATACACATAATTAGCAAATATATGATTTTGCAAAATACTTAGCCTTATGCATATATATTTTGTATGACTACCCCCAGCAAAATAAATAAATTAATTAATAAATAAACAAACAAACAAACAAATAAATAAATAAGACCTGTCGGGTTTTTTGATTTAACTATAAAAGTCCCATTTTGGAAAAATTCAAAAGTTGAAAACCATTAAAAATGGAAATAAGATGCTAAATTGCAACAACTCTTATTAATAGCAATGACTGTATGTCTAAATAGACATTTATCTTATTTAATTAAATTGATTTATTTAGGAGATTTATTTCATCAGTCACTGTAATTAATTAAATTGAATATACATACAGAAATACAGTCATTGCTATTAAAGTGTCAGGCTCCAGGTAACTGTGACGAAATCAAAGAAAAGGAACCTATCAGGTGAACCCGGCATACTTCATGAGCATGCTGAGCACTGCTTGCACACAGTAGCAACAGAACATTCCCAAGTCCCAATCTCATTTTCTCATCCAGACACACAAGTCAGGGCAATCGCATCACTGAACAGTCACCTACGTTACTGATCTGCTCCTGAGTCCTCTTGAGCCTCTGTAGTTCGGGGGTGTCTGTAACGATGCTGAAGCCCCTGCCTTTGCTTTCTTCAAAATCTCTCTTGTACTTGACCTAACGGAAGGGAGGAGAACAAAAGAAAGAAAGAAAAAGAAGTCATCAGAGAAAAAACAAATCCCACTCAAGACAGACCAGGCCCAAGGAAGTGGTTAAAATTGGAAGCAATGCCTCCAGACCCCAACTCCATCAGCAGGTGACAGAAGGAAAGGCCACGGAGCAGAGCCCAACTGCGCGGATTGCATCCCGGCAATGCCACGGACTGTGTGACCTTAGGCAAGTCATTTAACCACTCTGTGCTTCGGTGGTCTCATCTGTCAAACTGGCGATAGCAGCAACAATATTTAAATAATGTTGGGATGCCTGGGTGGCTTAGCGGTTGAGTGCCTGCCTTCAGTTCAGGGCCTGATCCCAGGATCCAGGATTGAGTCCCACATATCAGGCTCCCTGCGTGGAACCTGCTTCTCCCTCTGCCTATGTCTCTGCCTCTCACTCTCTCTGTGTCTCTCATGAATAAACAAATCTTCAAAAAAATTTAAATAATGCTATTTATTAAGCCATGGGGATAGGGTCAAATGTCCTAAGATACATATCTAACCGTGAGCAAGCAAGCAAGTGCTCCATAAGAGTTATTATTACCACCATTAATAGTTGTACCACTGCTCAAGAAAACAGCATGGGAAAAGACAGCCAACACTGCCCCCGTGCCCATCTTGTCAGGAAAAAACATCATTTGAGCCTGCACTGCACTATGGGAGAAGAAGACACACAAAATCATCAACAGCTAGCCCTGTCCTTGCAAAATGTTCGTTCTCTTTCATAAGGCAAAACATATGGATATGATTCTACAATGCTATCTTGCCAAATGTCAAGTATATAAATGCTTATGGAAATATTTATAAAATAAGCCACACCTAGAGATTAAAAGGCTTCTAGCACATGCCCCTGGCACACTGTGTGCTGAGGTACCTAAGATTTTTTTTCTGTATTTAAATACACTTCTTTTCTAATTATAACCCAGTGAAGCTGAATTTTACAGTTTCCTCAAGGGACTAGAATGGCTAATGCTTAATCTTACTAGAGCCCCATCTCCTATTATTAGCATAATGACAACAACTGTCACACCGGTTAAATATTCTGCTTGTTAATGACTGACACGCTACATCACTTTGTTGTTATTTCTTTAAAATCTAAATATTAAGTAATATGGAAATATACTTTTGATCACCCACATAATCCTCATTTTACATTCATAATTATTAGGCTCAAATTAACACTTAATAGTTAACATTTAGAGTGGCTAATAAAAATACGATTCTATAAGCGCAACTTTCTGTATAAATCTGAAAGTTCACTTAGTTGAGTATAGAATGACTGGTTTTGTTGAGTCATGTCTGTGTGTTTAAGCATTCAGTTCTCTCACGTATTATTGTCCTTTGGAGGTTACCAAAAAATTTCCTTTTACCAGAAAAGTTTGAAAGAAAAATAATAACCCTCCCAGATGGCAACAAACAGAAAGGTCTAGATACTCTCTCATCACTTGTACTTAAGAATATCTTACTTTTGCTCCATATTTTCATCTACATTTATAAAAGTACTAAAATCTTTACTCTTTCTATTTCCATAAATAAAAGGTCAAATAACCTGCATAGTTTTTCTTTCACAGAAAATGCTAAATGAGCGTAGCTGTGTAAACCCCAAACCCCCAGCATGAGTGAAGATACACACACACCCGCACAGTCTCAGGGTTTTATGCCTAACTAAGCAGGGAAGCCATTTAGCCTTGCTTGACATAAGCAGAGCACAGAGTCATAAAATAATAAAAGTAGCAAAGACGACAAGGTTATAACAGCGACAGGCATGAAGAAATGCGAAAAATCGCATTTTTCTAGGTTCTAACACTCATAATACCAGTTACAGGGAGGGCACAATCACATATTCTTTTTTGGGATTAATTTAAAGGTCTTTTTTTTTTTTTAAGTGGTAATTCCCAAAACAAGAACTGAAAAGAAAGCCCATCAAGTCCCAGAGCCATAGGTTTGGACATCTAACTTGGGTTTGTCTCATTAAGTGTCTAGTTTTGAAGAGTATACAATCATCTCCGTAAGCAGTCTGCAGAGTTTTAGACACGTAATCCTTTTTTATGGTAGGATCCACAACCAGGCCTCATATACTCTCAGTTTCTGAATCCACCTTTACCGCATACAGGGAGCTTGGAACCATAGTCACCTCCTCTCTTGTCTCCCGCTCACTTACATCCCCTCTAGGTCTAATTTTAAATGTTATATATGATGACTTGCCAGTCATGATTCTGAGAGACAAGTGGATACAAAAAGAGATCAGAGGACAAAGGGAGGAGGACTCAGTCATGTGACATGACCCCATTCTGCCAATGAAAACACTGCACCCTTGAGACAGGAGATTGATCCATACTGGACCCGTAATCCAGCATAATGTCTGTAAGCCCCAGATCTGGCACTTTGGTAGGAACCCTTGAGAAAGGGGTGCCCTTTCTCCAGGTCTGGCTCATTCAGTAAGCTGTGAAACTGAAGCTGCTGATTGCTATCCAGTCACCCTTCAATAATGACGAAGCCATCGCGGTGGCAAGCAAAGCAAGAGATCTAGAGGAAGTCTTGATCAGCCACCAGGTTTATCAGTTAAGTGAGCTAATCTATCTTCTCTTTATAATCAGAAGAATTCTGATTAATACAACCTACTCTTGCCATGCCTAAAATGTTTACACATGTACAAGCTTCCCAGTAAATATTAACATTGAATTTCTCCACTAATTCATCCTATTGTGATACGAAATTTAGTAGTTAACAAAAACAGGGAATTCTATCTTGGAAAAAGCACCACTTTGGTGGACAAGAGCCTAGAATTCTCATCCCATCTCTGTCATTTGCCAGCTACCTCAGCTTCTGTCAGCCAGTTTCCTCCTCTCTAATTAGGGGTTCTAGTAACTTCCTAACTAACAGATCTGTAGAGATTGAATGAGAGGAAACACAGGAAAAAACTTAAGAAAGGGATGCCTGGATGGCTCAGTGGTTGAGCATCTGCCTTTGGCTCAGGGCATGATCCTGGTCTGTGGATCGAGTTCCCTATCAGGCTCCCTGCATGAAACCTGCTTCTCCCTCTGCCTGTGTCTCTGCCTCTCTCTGTGTCTCTCATGAATAAAAAAATAAAATCTGAAGAAAAAAAAAAAAGATCTTACAAAAGAATAAGGTACTGCGCAAATTCCCAGTGTTGCCACCATTATATTGGTTTTGCTTGGTGTGAAAGGATTATCCGTCATGAGATATTAAAGAGAATGATTCTACAATAAGAAAGATCATTGCTACCAAAGCAAAATATATTGAGAATTAGCTATTAGCTTACATTTACAAATTTGACTCAAGCTATTCCAGAACAGAAACTGATTTTTTTTGTTGTTGGATTTATGCCAACAATCAGACCCCCACATAGCACCTCAGATATGTCATCTGGTGATCACACAGGTGGAGATAAATTCTGAACCCCATCTGTGCAGGTGCTGGGTGACAATCTATCTTTGCCAAGAGTCATACCACACGCTGTGCAAATCTGTAAGAACTGGATGAAGAGTATTCTCGTAAGACTACTGGGGGTTCCCTGTCACTGACAAAATGTTCCCTCCTCCTCCCTACTCTGAGCCCATGGGAAGCATAATCCATTTATTCATCAAAGCTCAGTGCCAGTGATGCTCCTCTGTGAGCTGGACCGGCCTCCTCCCGGTCTGGGGGCTCCATAGCTTTACACCTGCCTATTAGAGCAGTTATCACTCTGAACTGCGTTTGCAATGAGGTCACAGCCCCGGGCTCTAGAACACATGGAACTCAGGAACAAGGGCAAGGTTTCTCTATCTTTCCAATCCCAGGACGTAGCATTTCCAATCCCTCCTCCCTACCCTGGCCCATGGGAGGTGATGAACAAATGATTAAGAAAAAGATGGGAAGGAAAAGAGGAAGAGAAAGAGAAAGAAGAGGGTGAAAGCAGAGGGGCCAATTCCAGAGGTAAGAGAGGAACCACATATTCTGAGACTGGAACATGGCAGCTCCATTTGGCAGGAGCATCTGGTGGGGGAGGGGTGGGCAGGCAGGAGAAGACCAGGATATTAAGCTACGAAACAAATCTAGATCAGCTTTGGAAAGAAATTGCTAGCCATAGTGCTTGTCCATTTGGGCTTTTATGACAAAAGTGCCATAGACTGGGTGGCTTATAAACCATAGGATATTTCTCATGGTTCTGGAGGCAGGGAAGTTCAAGATGAAGGCCCAGGCAGAGTCAGAGTCAGTAGCTGGTAAAAGCCTGCGTCCTGGTTCACAGATGGCCATCTTCTCACTATGTCCTCAATGGAGGCAGAGTTGGCAAGCTCTCTGGGTCTCTTCTACAAGAGACCCCATGATCTAATTGTCTCCCAAAGGCCTCACCTCCAAATGCCTTCACATTAGGGATTAGGTTTCAGTATGTGGATTTGGGGCAACACAAACATGCAGTGCTCTCCTATATTAACTTTCTCAACATTAGCTCCAGTATTCATTGAACCTTATATAAGCTGCCCTTCAAAATTCCAGGTCATTCCCCAGTAAAAATGCCTTTCTTCCCTTATACTTCAACACTGGATATAAAATTATCATCTCTGGTCTCTTGCCTACTCTCTTATTAAAACGTATTTCATGATAATTTCATGAATAACAATGGCAGTATATCTTAGGAATGTCATTCTTTGGAATTCCCTCAAATGTTCACCCATTCAATCCTTTGTTCATTCAACAGATATTTATTGAGCACCTACTATGTTCCCGATGTGGGAACAATGCAGAAAGACAGCAGTCATGATCTCTGCCCTCTTAGAGCTTACATTTCGATGGGAGAGACAGAAAAGACACAAGACCTATGGAAGCTGAACAAATGGTACGTTAGTGGTAGTGCTAAGATAAAAACAAAGCAAAAAGATGAGACGAGAAGGGTCAGGAAATCTGCCCTTTTAGCTAGCGTGGTCAGAGAAGGCCCCAGCGAGAAGGTGGCATCTCAACAGGACCTGAAGGGGGTAAGGGCTGTAAGCAGAGCAGGAACACGCTGGACTTCTAGTTTGACAGGCACTCACTGACCATTGCACTAACCCACCAGAGGGGGGCAGGAGGAAAGCAGACCAGGTAGAGAGCAGACAATTTGGCTCCTCCTCCCCCAGCTGTCTACTATTAGAGAGCCATCCCAGGACCCAGAAGACAGAGAGAATTCCTGGGCCCAGCCTCAGACCCAGGCCTTCCCAGCAGACCCATCTGGGGAGCTGTGTGTTCCTGTCAGCACAGCGCAGGAAAGACACAAGAAGAGGGAGGACAGAATTATGATGCACCATGAGTTTTGAAAAAGAATGGGCCACAGCTGACAAGTAATGCAGTCTTGGTTTCCTCTTGGCTTATCTCTCCAAGACTGAACAAAGGCACTTTGCAAATGCATTCTTAAAGGCAAAGGTAAGAAACACACACACAATAGGTATTTGATTTGACACATTTTTCTTCTGAAGGAACTTAAAAATATATTTCAAATGCTGAATGCTACATAATACTGACATGTCATATGTACATGTTTGTACACGTGTCCACACACTAACACATATCCAACTACCTATACTACAGATGAGAACCCGATATTAAGAATCAAAAGACCTGGATTTAAACCTTAATTCTCGGGATGCCTGGGTGGCTCAGCAGTTGAGCGTCGGTCTTCAGCTCAGGGCGTGAGTCCGGTCCTGAGATCAAATCCCATATCGGGCTTCCTGCATGGAGCCTGCTTCTCCCTCTGTCTACATCTCTGCCTCTCTCTGTGTGTCTCTCATGAATAAATAAGTAAAATCTTAAAAAAAAAAACTTAATTCTGTCCTGTGATCTTTATTTGTTCAATTTCTCTAACACTCCTGATCCTCGGCTATAAAACGGAAAAAGAAAAGAAAAAAAGAGCAATATGCTACAGAATGTTTGGGAGGTTAAAGTTAACATTATGAAAGCATCAAGCAAGGCCATGCCTTCAGTAGGGCACTAGTAAATATTAGCTTTGTCCTTCGCACTAAATTTCAAAAATGACCTTTGTTGCTTAATACGATCATTTCTGCCAATCTGCATGTATGTGCTCAGTGATATTTTGTTTGGATTCATCAGCTAGTAGCACTCACAAGTTCACACAGCCTGGAAACCAAGGTAGTTCTGGCCTAGCTTAAGAAAAAGGCTCCAGATGATTGAAAAGGAAGACTTTTCAAAAGCAAAATGATAAACAGAGCTGTAAATCGAATTATTTGCTAATTCTGAGATATAAATTTTCTTCCCCAAATGCTCTAAGGACCATAATTACTAATATAATAGTGTAAATAAATTTTTAAAAATGAAAATCACAAAACAGTAAAGTCAGAGAGCCACGCTGGATGAAGAAGCAACATGCATGGGACACCAGGGTGGCTCAGCAGTTGAACGTCTGGCTTCGGCTCATGTTGTCATCCTGGGGTCCAGGGATCAAGTCCCACATCAGGCTCCCCAAAGGGAGCCTGCTTCTCCCTCTGCCTATGTCTCTGCCTCTCTCTGTATCTCTCATGAAAAAATAAATAAGATCTTATTTTAAAAAAAGAAACCAAGTACAACAAGAGACTGATAAATTGCCGGACAAGGAGCTAAAAGGAGAGTAAGTCAGAAGCAGAAGCAAAGTGCTATAGCCCAGCAGCTCCATACTCAGATATTCTCATCTCCATAGAAACCCTTGCCCATGAGCATCCAGGGACATAGATCAGCATGTTCAAAATAACAATGTATTATCAAGACAACTGTGGGACTCCTGGGTGGCTCAGCAGTTGAGTGTCTGCCTTTGGCTCAGCGTGTGATCCCGGGGTCCTGGGATTGAGCCCCACATTGGGCTCCCTGCATGGAGCCTCCTTTTCCCTCTGCGTATGTCTCTGCCTCTCTCTGTGTGTCTCTCATGAATGAATAAACAAACAAATAAATAAATAAGAAAATTGGGGGCACCTAGGTGCTGCTATCTGCAGCCTTGATTTCAGCTCAGGTCATAATCTCAGGGTTGTGAGATTGAACCCCATGTCCCACTCCATGCTGGGCATGGAGCCTGCTTAAGACTCTCTCTCTCCTACTGCCCACCCCTCCCACCTCCACAGCTCACACACACAGTCTCTTAAAAAAAAAAAGAAAAGAAAGAAAATTAGAAACAACCCAAGTATCCATCTACAGAAGAATGAATGAATTATATTATATTCATATAACATAATATTATCCAGGAGTAAAAATAAATGAACTACAGCTACATGGAATCATACATACAAATCTCAGGAGTATTTTATTGAAGGAGAAAGAAGCAAAGAATACCCACATAAGTGGTAAATAAAGGGGGAAAAGAAACTTGATAAAGGCAACATCCAGGGTTGCTGTGAGATCTGCTTATGGAAGGATGTGAGGGGAGCTTCACTGGTCCTGATGTCCACGTGCTGAAGCTGGAAGGTAGATTCACATACGATCCTCTGGTTATCATGCTGCAAAACTTACATGGTTATTCCCCATGTGCTTTTATATGGATCCAATATTTTACAATAAACCATTTTCAAAGAAAGCAGAAACAGAGTTTGAAAACTCCAAATGGGGGGGGGGGGCAGTCCGGGTGGCTCAGGGGTTTAGTGCCGCCTTCAGCCCGGGGCGTGATCCTGGAGACCCGGGATCGAGTCCCACGTTGGGATCCCTGCGTGGAGCCTGCTCCTCCCTCTGCCTGTGTCTCTGCCCCCCCCCTCTGTCTCTCAAAAATAAATAAAATCTTATTTAAAAAAAAAACTCCAAAAGGGAAAGCTGATGTACCCAGACTTGGGTTTTCCATAAATGGCTAGTGACCTGGCCAGTGGGCATCCATATGCAGAAAGTTAAGTTAGCCATTCATTTCCTCATCTTAATGAGGCTGTTTCACTCAAGTGGCAAACAGAGAGTTGATGCAAAAAGATAGGAAAAATAGAAATCGAGAGAGGGAGAAAGGGTGTTGCAGAATGGATTGCAAACATGGATTAACAAGGAACACTAGCAGAACAAGGGGGTCCTGGGACTATCACAATAGACCAGATGGCTGAGAATCCAGGGGCGGAAGGGTAAGCAAAAGGAGAACATTATTTAGCCTTAAAGCAGCTTACCTTGTCAGAATATGTTTAACGGAAGCCTAAAATCTACAGGCATGTTTATTACTGATTCATGTTATCCTGCTCTTTATTTCACACATTTAAAAGTGTCCATCTGATACAATGAAATCAATGGCCAATTTTATTATCTTTTATGACATGATGGATACTTTACATTTCTTCAAGGAGGGGGGGATTGTGAGGGTGGCATCATTTTTAAACTACATGCAAAATTCCTAGTGTGATCCACAAAATTTAGCAATTATGTACCATTGCGTATAATTCTGTAGATTTTAAAGTACTAGAGAATGTGGACCATATGCTCTTTCTATCTCATCGCATTTGGCTTGGTGTTAAGCATATATTAAGAACTTAATAACTATTTCATGATTGATTACTATCTGGTTTTGTATTTTACCATCTAAAATGCAGAAAATTGGCTAATCTCACAATGCTAGATGGGAATTAAACAACTACAAAGGAAAATCTGATTAAGGGCTTTCTTTAAGATGAAGTTAATTTTACCAAATGTTAAGTCAAATGAGCTCAAAAGAGAATTTGTTTTTTTAAATTAATCTCATAATTTGTAAATTTATGGTTAATTAAATAAAATTAAATTTTTAATTACCTTTTAAAACATGATTAAAAAGCATTAAAATAATTTTCATAGATTTCTAGGCTCCAAATTAGCCTTCCACTGCATTCACGGGCTTACTTATTGATATTTACAGATTTGTTAGTATTTTATGTATATTCACAATCCATCTTCAATGTATTTAGAGTTCCTTCATTTAAAAAAACTTCGAAATCTAGATTTTATTCTAAACAAATACTCTAAATACATAAAGCAAATCTTTTTTTTTTTTTTTAAGATTTATTTATTTACTCATGAGAGACACACAGAGAGAGGCAGAGACACAGGCAGAGGGAGAGGCAGGCTCCCTGCAAGAAGCCCAATGTGGGACTCGACGCCAGGACCCTGGGATCATGGCCTGAGCCAAATGCAGATGCTCAACCACTGAGCCACCCAGGTGCCCCCATAAAGCACATCTTAACTGATTTCTCAATAAAACGAAGATCACTAAAAATCACCCCTAAAACCTTAACAGCTCAGACTCAGGATTTTGACAAACTTGTCTTGAGTCCTGACCCCAGCTCTTAATAGTCATGTAACCTTAGGCTACTTACTCAATCTCTCTGAGCCTCAGTTTCCTAGTGTACAAAATAAGCACAATGGTAATACAATACCGATAGCACCTTTGTGAGAATCAATGAGATGATAGTGATAACACTTGACCTCTTTGAGCTCTCAGTGTTTCAGGCCCTGTGCTGAGAGTTTTCTGTATCATGTAAGCAGAGCCAGGATGGGAAGGCCGGCCGCAATGTGGAAGGAGTGCTCAGCACTCGACTCCCACAGACCTGTGTTGACTTAGTAACAGTAGCCACATAGCTAGAGAACCCATCTCAGCACAGAGGCCAGGCACTGTGCCACCTGCTGTGGGGGGCTCCTTCAGTCTTTTGAGGATCAAAATAGAATATAAATTAATTAATTTTAAAAAAAATTATTAAAAAGTGCTTTCCCTGTATCATTTTCAGATAAATCCAAGCAGGTACACATTTAAATGCCCATTTTCATTGATGAAGCAAGGGAGTATGAGGCAGTGACGCCTTCCCAGACATTATCCTTCAATTCCTCTGACAATGAAAAACCACCAAATGAAAACCATCAAACTGAACACATGCAAGATATAGAAAATGTCCTGTAAATAAGCAGAGAGGAAAGTGTAATGAACTGAATATTTTAGTAGAGGATACCAGATGATTGGCTAATACCAAGATTGCTAAAATCATCTGGCTAATACCAATTCACCATCCACAGTGGAACTCAGTGCCATTAAAGGGACAAAAATTATCACACTTTTCATTCAAAATGTGTTTGGGGATATTTCTTTTGATAGAAACAATTGTTTACACCTTCTACTAGTAAGGATCAGGCCAGGGGGAGAGAATGCCATTGCCCACTCTGGTATTGATAGAAATATTGGTTGAAACCAGAAAATCATATCTGCAATTTTGATGAAGAAAATGGGAGCCCAGGGGCTCAGTGGTTGAGCATCTGCCTTTGGCTCAGGTAGTGATCCTGGGGTCCTGGGATCGAGTCCTACACATAAGGCTCCTGTGAGGAGCCTGCTTCTCCCTCTGCCTATGTCTCTGCCTCTCTCTCTGTCTCTCATGAATAAACAAAATCTTTTTTAAAAAAAAAGAAAAAGAAAAGAAAATGAGAGTCTAAATTACATACACATAACACATATTTTCACCAGGAATTATACAGGAGGAAAAAATAACGAATCCACCAAATTCTGCCTATGAGTTATAAATTACTCAGAGGACTAAACGAAGTATTTGGTGATGATTAACTTTCTCAGGAAACTAAAGTATCATCCAATTAACTATTCAGAGCAAAAAGCAATTAATATTCTAATACCTAATGTCTTACTGAAGAGTAATTGACTAGCAGAGCCTGACCACTGCTGTTTCATGTTGCCGTGTTACTTTTTAAATAATATTTAATAATTCAGACCATTCATGAATTTTTATTTCTGGACACGTGTTCTCTTAACTCTTAATCCTTTAGAAAGAGCCAGTCTCACCCTATTATATGATTATGATTTTTAAATATAAACATCCTAATTAACACATAGATTAGAATACTATTGAAATTATTTTGAACCAGAAAGTATCATGCAAGGTTAAATTAAGGAAAGAATAGTAAGTTAAAAGAAGGAACATTCCTACATGCATGTTTTGAATTATAAAGTATCAGGAAATGGGTAATTTCCTGATAGTCAAAAAAAAAACTAATTAGGAAATTGATAATTCAGAAAAGCAAACTATATCTAAACTACAGAGAAGAAAAGAAATAAGGATAAAAATCAAGAATCAAGCAAATGTAAACAGCTGAACAAACAGAACAGTCATGAAAGTGAAAATAACCTGTCCTTAATCTCAAAGAGTCACAGCTGATGAAAGTGACAGATGATTCTTCCCTTTTCTTACATATGCCTACTCCTTAACAGATTGATAATGTCATTAAAATTGGTCCAAACAACCCTCCTACACCTGCAATGGCATTATCCTTCGGGCAACACCGACTGCTTTACTGTAAGAAAACATGCTTTTTCCACTTCTTCAAAACTGAAAAACAGGAAAATAAAAACTGTAACACAGCAAAAACAAACAAACAAAAAAGAAGGCAGAGGAAGAATAAATCTAAATGTGTTATATTTAATATGCACACAAATGATTCTGAGAATAGCTTCCATGACAGATAGCTTTTACCAGCCAGAAAACCCCACGGAGCTCAGCAAGGTATTTTAATCAAAAAATTTAGGATACTAAATTTGTTTTTAAAGACTTATTTATTTTAGAGAGAAAGAGTGCAGGGGGAGGGGCAAAGGGAGAGGGAAAGAGAATCCTCAAGCAGACTCCCAGCTGAGTGCAGGTCCCCACGTGGGGCTTGATCCCAGGCCCTGAGCCCTGAGATCAGGACTGGAGCAGAGACCAAGAGTCAGATGCTTAACCGACTGAGCCACCTAGGCACCCCTGAGATTAAATTCTTAATATAGCATTTTATTTAAAACATAAATCGCCTAGAAATTTTTGTAGGTTATTAACATATCTATGTTACAGAAAGTCAGTAGTAACTCAGGTCTTCCACAGGGGAAACATGATTAGACATAAATACATAAGCAGTGTTGAAGAATGAAGTGAAAAATTATGGTTTCTTAGGCTTCTTAGTTAAGGGTAAGAGTTTCACATTGGTTACAGGTGTCGGTGTTAAGAATGCTGGTTTGTTGCCCCCCTGCTCTGTAATAGCAGTTATGATTTATTAAAGAGCTATAAGGTACCAGACTAACATTACATGAGGCATTTGACAGACTTTCTTGCTTAATCTTCAAAATTACACCACAAAAGAGATATCTATTTTGCCATTTTTCACATGTGAGAAATGTAGTGGAAACCCACTGTGTGGTCTACCCAAAACCTCCTTCCTTCAAGCAATGGTCTCATGTCTCCTTCCAGCCATTTACATTTTCTCAAGAGGGTGCCATATGACCCACTTCCTCAACCACCATGAGTGGGCCCAAACGTAATCACTCATCTGGCCTAAGCTAATCCAAGTCAGCACATTTGGGGGAATTGGGAATTGGGACCCAAATTGTACAAAGAGCCTCAGCCTCTGGCAACTAAAACTCTAAGATAAAAAACTTTGGAACTGTCTACAGCCATGTTTGCCACCACCAGAATCCAGAGCGACAGATGCAGCTCACCTGCCAGAAAGAGACCCTGACCTGGTGGTATTTGATTTCCGACTCCTACTGTTCCTGAGGCCTAAATGGGCACATTCCTTCCCTTAAGTTTTAGGGCTCTAATATTCTCAAAAGAAATTATCATTTTGTTCAATGAAGGTTGGGTTCCCTATCCCTTGTAGCCAAGAATCCTAACCAATACAGGAAACTGTAGTTTAGTGATTAAGACACAACCTAACACCAGCATCTGGTGAGCAGGAGAATCAGGATTCAAACCCAGATCTGCCCCAAAGCTTTGTTCCTTCTAGATGGTAATTCAAATATTTTGTAGACTTCAATCTTTCACTTATACTGAAATGCAACTTTAATGAAAATATGCCATTATTTCTTTTAAAAGACCAGATTTTAAACAATAGTATAAACAAGATCTTAAATTACAGATTGTCTTACACGTTACATACATTAGTCAGTATTGGATCTTTAATGGTTGTAGACTCAAACAACTAAATGGTTGGTAGGTGTTCATCAAATCAGTAGTAAATAAGATAACTCTAGTACTTCAAAACAAATGCTGCTGGGGTGCCTAGTAGCATAGTCAGTTAAGCATCCAACTCTTGGTTTCAGCTCAGGTCATAATCTCAGGCGGTGATCTCAAGGTCGTGAGATCAAGCCCTGCATCAGCTCTTTGCTCAGTGCAGAGTTCATTTAAATTTCTCTCCCTCCACCCTGCTCACTGTCTGTCTCTCTCACGCAAGTAATTTTTTTTTAAATGACTACTGTCTTTTTTTTTTCTTTTAGAGAGAGGAGAGTGAGCACAGGGTTGGGGGGTGGCTTGCAGAGGGAAAGGGAGAGACAATCTTAGGCAGACTCCACACCCAGTGCAGAGCCCCAGGCAGGGCCCAATCTTACCACCCTGAGTTCATGACCTGAGCAGAAATCAAGAGTCAGACACTTAACCAGCTGAACCACCAGGTGCTCCTAAAGTGATTGCTTGCTGTCTTACAGCCCCAACTTAGAAAATTTTATAGATTATTCAATACTTTTACTTTCAAATTAACTCTGATTTCCAACATGAAAAATCAGACGCTGAAGTATTTTAAGAAATTTCCAAAATTTAACATTATATGTAGAAAAACTACCGTACAAGTCTGCACACTGATTAATATCTTATCTTGGTTGTATTTTTGTGAAGTTTCAAGTTTCACGTTTCAATGTAGTATCGTGGTGTTACAGGTGCAATTTTATTGTTCCCTTGTTGACCTAAGAGAGTCACCCCCTCCGTTGGGTCTGAAACACTAACAGGATCTGGGTGAGCCTGTTTCCCAAAAGGACAAAAAGTCTTTCTTTTCCCTCCAGAATAAACATCTCAAAAAGCAATATTATTTTTTTCTTTTGCCATGTGGAAATAAATACCTGGGTTTTATAGTTACAAAGAGTAAGAAAGCAAAAATGGGGCTCTAAAAGTAGTGGAAGTGGAAGAAAGGAGCCAGTTTCAGTTGATATGGATAAGTGTTTTAATACCTCTTAATAATTCGGATTCTGGAATGTCTTTCTGCCTGAGCCCATGAATGTCTCACTTATACATTTCACAGTCCGTGAGAGTATAGCTATTTGAAAACAGGGATAAGCTGGCATTGCCAAAGAGCCAGGTGGTTCCACTGTTTGGAAACCATCTGGTCTGAGTTTTCTCTTTGTCAGTGCCATCAATACTCCAGTAGCAACAGCTATTATAGTGATTGTGTGTGTTTCATTTCTTTAAATAAACTCAAACAAAACCATCCCGAATATAAATTCATTATTTCTTTGAATTGTGCTTGTAGAGTATAATGAAATCCTTGCTAAGATGAGTTACACTGAATACCTACATTCATTCCACAACTTCAGAAAAACCAAGTGGCAAAATAGTATGCCCACAACTCCAGCAGAACCTCTTGGTCATGTTAAGCTTTAGTGAGGTATCTGCTGCCCAAACTCCCACTATCAAAATGGAAAATGTTCTGCTGAGGCAGATGTCACAGCAAAGCTATAAATACGTGTGTGTGTGTGTGTGTGTGTGTGTGTGTGTGTGTGTGTATTCAATGTAAGCTGAAAAGAGATGTAGATATCGTGAAAGCTCAGAGGTACCTGTGAAAAAAAAACTGAAGGGGTCTAAGAAACTTAAACCAAACTTAACTTAAACTTAAATTCATTGTCTCAACTGCTTCCTCATTCAACAGTCAAAATGACAAGCCAATGAGCAATTCTCATGGAATCACTGTCTGGACTGCAGAACACAGGGCAACAACATGTGCTGCAAAGCACTGGGCCTTTATACCACCTAAAAGGAAGGTGCCTAAAGCTTACTAAAAATTCTAGGCTCCCTCAAAAATAAATTATTATTTATTAATAAATTAATAAACTATGTCTAAATAAAAAGTTTTTGCACAATGTAAGAAACCATCAACAAAATGAAAAGGCAACCTACTGAACAGGAGAAGATATCTGCAAACAAAATATTCAACAAGGGGTTAATACCCAAAATATATAAAGAACTCATACAACTTAGCACCAAAAAAAGAAAAACCTGATTAAAAAATGGGCAGAAGACCTGAATAGATATTTTTCTAAAGAAAACATTCAGATCGCCAACAGACACATGAAAAGATGTTCAACATCACTCCTCATCAAGGAAATGCAAATCAAAATTCCCATGAGACAGCACCTGGGTGGCTCAATCAGTGAAGTGCCTGACACTCGATCTCAATTCAGGTCTTGATATCAGGATCATGAGTTCAAACTCTATGCTGAGCTCCATGCTGGATGTGGAGCCTGCTTAAAAAAAATTGAAAAACAGAAATACCGTATGATCTGATATTTCTACTACTGAGCATTTACCCAAAGAAAACAAAAATACTGATTAAAAAAGATATGTGCCCCCTATGTTCACTGCAGCATAATTTCCAATAACCAAAATATAGAAGCAATCTGAGTGACCATCAATACATGAATGGATAAAGAAGTGTTATATAATATAGGTAGTGGAATATTACATAGCCATAACAATGGATGAGATCTTGCCACATTTGACAACTTGGATGGACCTATAGGGTATGATGCTAAGTGGAATAAGATGAGTATAAGTACCAATGATCTCACTCATGATTACCATGAATGAAATACCATGATTTCCCTCATATGTGGAATCTAAAAGACAAAACAAATTAATAAACAAACAAACAAAAAGCAGAATCAGGTCTGTAAATATAGAGAACACACTGATGATTGCTAGAGGGAAGGAGGTGGGGGATGGCCAAGCTGGGCGAAGGAGAGTGGGAGGCTCAGGCTTCCAGACTAGGGAATATAGTCAAGGATATTACACCAGCATCGTATGGTGACAGATGGTAGGTAATGCTCACCATAAGCGCAGCTACGATAGAGAGAAGCTGAATCACTATTTTGTACACTTGAAACTAATGTAACATTGTGTGTCAACTATACTCACATAAGAAATTTTTTTTAAATACTAGGCTTTCTATGATGCACAAATATGATGGACATTGGCATTAATAAATGTTGTCTTCTAAGACCTTAATCTCAGCTTCAGTCAAAGATAAAAGTTCCCAGACCCAGACGTTTTTATCAGAACATCCGAAGCCAAAGCTCCCTAAATGCCAGCATCTACCTTCCAAAGGCAGGCCTCTGTTTGCCTGCCCTTTAGAGAGAGGCCGGAAGTCACCATGTCACATTCACTTCAGAAGGGACAAATTAAAGAGGTTCAAGTAAAGTTAAAAGGGAAAGAAAGTGTGGCTGTAAGAGATTCTCCTTTCTTCTGTTGGCAGGTCATCCATGTCCCTCCTCTTTGCACCAATGTTTGACTTGTCAAAATTGCTTTGCTGCATCTACACTTGACATCTAAATCATTTGACAGGCACATAACCTTATCAAATTTCTAGTTAGAGTACAAATAGAAGTAACAAACCATAGCAGCTGAAATTGATAACAGCTCACACAAAGAGCCAGCAGGCTGATGGCAGGAGAGGAGAGAGCCAGGGCCGGCACCGGGCCCCCTGCTGGGAGAGGACGAGGAAGAAGGAGAAAGAGGGGGCTGAGCCAGGTAAAGCCTTATTCCACCAAACCCCACTGATGTGCAATTCCTCTGCCTGGAACTGAAACAACCAAAAGGCCCCTCACCGGAGCTGGGTAACTTGTGGTATCACTGGTGTTTGCCTCCTCCAACCAGCATTCATGCTTAAGAGGCAAATGGAACAAAGAATCCGAATGCTACCCTTGAAAGTGTCCTGCCAACTGCCATTTGCTGTAATACATTGTCTATGAACCTCGTACGGGTTATGAAGGACCATTTCTTTTTTTTTTTTAAGATTTTATTTATTTATTCATGAGAGACACAGAGAGAGAGAGAGGCAGAGACAGACAGAGGGAAAAGCAGGCTCCCTAAGGGGAGCCCGATGCGGGACTCGATCCCAAGACCCAGGATCACGGCCTGAGCCGAAGGCAGACGCTCAATCGCTGAGCCACCCAGTGCCCCTGAAGGACCATTTCTTAATTTGGCAACGCGATGGAAGGAATAATCATTACATGTCTAATTTTATCTGGACCTCAAGCCAAATTTCCCTGCTTATCCCTCATATTTATTCAAGAATAACAGGGAAAATCGTATTTCCCCCCACATAATAAAATAATTCAGTATATTCATTATATTTAAACGTCACATTTAAATCACCATATGAAACATAAAACCTTCTAAAAATATATTTTCTAAACTTAAATAATCCAGGCCCCCAACACTTCTGGAAACACTACAAAAAAAAGAAATTAAGCTACTAAATATGAAAAATATATCAATCAGTTAGGCAATCCCCCACCTAAAGGACAGACTCAAAATTAGATATCATTTCATCCAACCATAAATTCCCCAGCTTCCCAAATGCTCCCCTTTGAAAGGTTTGAGACCTTTCAATCCCAGTCCCAGCCACTACCATGTTCCAGCCCCTGCCATCACTCACTCGGACCACTGCAATACCTTCCCACTAACCCCCCTGCCCTGCCTCTGTAACATGCATCCAAAGGGAGCTCTTGAAACTTCAAAGCTGGGGTCTGCATTCCTTAGTTTAAAACTCATCAATGTGGGGGCTCCTGGGTGACTCAGTGGTTGAGCATCTGCCTTTAGCTCAGGTGGGGATCCCGGGGTCCTGGGATTGAGTCTTGCAGCAGGCTCCCTACAGGGAGCCTGCTCCTCCCTCTGTTCATGTCTCTGCCTCTGTGTGTGTGTGTCTCTCATGAATAAATAAATAAAATATTTAAAATAAAAAAAAATTCATCAATGTGTCCACACTGTCCTCGGGTAAAGTCCAGACACCGCAGCTTTGATAAAGGGTCCCTGGTGTTCCTCTCTGGACACATCTCTCCCTGGTCTCCATCCTATAGTCATGCTCCCCAGAGCCTTGCCTTCCCTCAACCCAAGAACACTCAGCAGAGTGGAGATGACCATCATTAAGTAGTTGTCCTTACAGGTAAATTGGCAAACCGTCATCAGGGGTCACTGAAACAGAGAGACACTCTCATAGTATGACAGCACTAGACCACCACCCTGAGCTCTAGAAAAGGCGCTGGTTAGAAGCTTAGCAGAGTGATCTCTGATCCAGCACCTGCACCTTCTTGATGCTTTTGTTAGCAATAGTTCGAGTTATTTTCTACATAAGTATCGATAGTTTTTAAAACCATCTTAGAAACCGAGCATATGGGTAGCCTGGGTGGCTCAGCAGTTTAGCATCTGCCTTTGGCCCAGGTCATGATCCTGGAGACCCGGGATCGAGTCCCATGTCGGGCTCCCTGCATGGAGCCGGCTTCTCCCTCTGCCTGTGTCTCTGCCTCTCTCTCTCTCAATCTCTCTCTCTCTCTGTGTCTCTCATGAATAAATAAATAAAATCTTAAAAAAAAAGAAATGAAGCATATCTTAAATTTCATATTTCTCCCTTCTAACAGGAAAGAATTTAATGTTTTCCGAAGTCTGATCAGAACTGTGCTCAAAACATTCCACTGAAGCCTCAGAGTCATCATATACTCATTCACAGCTCCCTCATTAAAATCCTGATGGTCTCCCCAACTTGGACACAGAAGTGATTTCATTCACTGCCTTACACATGGGCACAAGCTCAAACCCCGGGCCAGAGTAACACAGGCCAGATCGAGAACACATAAAGTTCAAATATAGACACGGGTTCCAGGATAAGCCCTGCCGGAGGCACCGTCCACCCCAAGCGCTTTAAACACTAACACAGGCCAAAAAAAAAAAAAAAAGTCATTTTAATGTTGGATTCACAAACACAGGAAAATAGTCCTGCTCCTTCCCATTATTACGAAATAAAGGATTCTATCGCATTTCACAATAAATGCAGAATTACGAAATGATTATTTTCAAAAGGTGGAAAATATAAAATATGATCCATACTGTGGTCTGCATTTGTTATTCTTTGACCACCCACCATCCATCGCTCCTCCTTTTGGTACAAAGCACCCTTGCATTCTTTTGAAAACTCGGCTCTCTCCGAAGGTGGCTAATATGACAGGGAATTGGCAGGACTCCTGCATTCCTGTATCTCAGTGATTCGTTCAGTCGCGGACACACATTCAGTTGGGGCCAGAGGGAGATGGTGACCTCACCGGTCGGGGAGCCTCTCTTCTCCTGGACTGGCATCCTTAAGGATGTAGGCTGATGGTGTGGCAGGTCATCGTGCAGCCAGGTGAGGTAAGCCAGCCCGAAAATGGAATTGTCACAGGAGCCACAGAATTGGTGGATGGAGAGAAAGCAGGTCCCAGACAATGTCCTCTGAGCACCCACAGGCAGCCCTACCCTACAGCCACTTTCTCCCTTGGATTCCCCGGCACCCAAGCCAACAATTCTAATCCCTGATAGGGTTGAGTTTTCTGGCACTTGCAACAAAAGGTCCCAACTGAAACACTCACATATATTTTGTTAGCATAGAAAATACCAAAATGGGTTTTAGAGCCTTCCAGATTACTTTCCTGTCTGTATCATACTTTTCATCTGTCAGGCTAGGCCTTAACACAGCTGTTTGGGATCAAAGCTCAATTACACACACTAACAGAGAAGCAGTTCAGATCACTCTAAACAGTGGACACTTGAAAATCATTTGCATATGGTTTGGGAATCTGTCATGAACTTATTAAAGAAACAAAACATAATCGCAAAACATCATCTAAATATTTTTTAACAGCTGTTCAGAAGGGAGTCCCTTTCCCCAAATCACTGTGGATATGTATAGAACAGCTAACACTTGAGCAAGAATTCTGTTTTCCAGAATTTTCTGGGATGTCATGATTTGAGTTGGTGACAGCCACACCTGATTGAGCAAAATACGCAACAATTAAATGAAAATGTCATTTAAAACAATTCTCAGAAAAGGGGAAAATTCCAGAAAATGATTGAAAACAAGGTAACTGTGACTTATATACCCACTGTTTCTGTTAAAAGGTGTTTTCTACGTTACACAAAATTCCTAAAAACCTAAGAACAGGAACTGGCAACCATCCCATTTGTACCCTTTTGAATACTTTCTCATCACTTAGCTCATAACATGTACTCAAAAGTTCTTACTATCCCCTCCCCCCACAAATCTTTCCTATCTTTTGGTTTTTTTTCTAGTCATTCTGATATTTTATTTTTCAAACACAGTTATGTTTAGAAATTAGAAATGGCTGAATAAAGAAATAAGAAGTAAATTCTCATATCCAGAAAATCATGTCTTCAGTAAGATGGATTTAGGGATATATACCCTAAATTTAAAATGTACTGCAGTAATACCTCAGAAAGTTTCACAAGAATGTTTTACTTGTAAGCTAATTTCAATAAAGAATAAAGAAAGTGCTAAGGCTGGAAGCTGATATGCTGTGTGGCTAGAGGCCCCACTCTCTGGGAACAGGATTGAGAGGAGTAGGTCAGGCCGGTAAAGGAATCTGGATTCTAAACTTGGAGGTGAGGGGAATCCCTGGGTGGCTCAGCGGTTTGGCGCCTGTCTTCGGCCCAGGGTGTGATCCTGGAGACCCAGGATAGAGTCCCACGTCGGGCTCCCTGAATGGGGCCTGCTTCTCCCTCTGCCTGTGTCTCTGCTTCCCTCTCTTTCTGTTTCTCATGAATAAATAAATAAAATATTTAAAAAAATAAATAAACTTGGAGCTGAATCTAACACACTGTGTGACCTTCCGAGGCTCCCTGAGAATCATATTTCTTTATGTGTAAGGTGAGAAAATTAAACTAGATGATCTTCACAGGTCTCCTAGAATGCTAAACATTCATGACTCAGTCTGGGAGATCATCTAGAGAATTAACCATAAAAGATGGCGAGAACAATCATCATGAGACCACTTACAATAAGCACCGAATGAAAACAAAATGAGTATCCTTCTATTCCAGTGCCAAGGTGTGCACTAAACTTCAACCATGGCTTAGTTTCAAGGTGTTCTGAAATGATTTCCTAAAACCATCAGGGAAGTTAAGGCAGTTTTCTGGTTAACCTTTGGCTAACTGTAACACTGAGCTTAGGGGAAACCTCTCTTCATAATCATTCCCATTCTCTATAGCAATAAACATACCAGTTGTTCTCAAATTGCAGAGTTGTGCCCAAAATATCTGTTCCTACATGTCCACAGGAATTCAGTGATAACTGGTCCAGCCTAACACATAGGAGGCAGAGAGAAATTAGTAATTGGCTTGTCCAGGGACAGAACCCAAACTTTGGCATCATTAATAAATTATCTGCGCCAACTGGGCAGCCCAGCCCCAAACCAATGAGACATATGCCGTGAGAGGTTCCAGAAAAATGCTATAAATGATACACACAGAAAGGGAAAACGCCTAAACATATCAGATACTAAGAAATACTGGTTTCTTATGGTTGACTGTAAGTTACACTTTAGTTAATCAAGTCCTATTTTAAATGCCTTAGGGAGCTGGTATTAAAGTCCTTTTTATAGTAATTACTTTCTTAAAGAGAAAGTAATTTACCCTAATTTATCTATTTTGTAAATCCATGTCGTTTATCAAAAGGTAAAAATATTAAACAGCTTACCCAATAATTAATCTTTAGTTGAAATCTATAAAGAGGGGGGAAATAAAAAAATAAAGAGGGGGAAATACTTTCTAATATTGAAGGATTCCAGGCAAACATTCAAAAATCCAATGAAAAGTTTAGTTTATAATCCCACAACCTTAAAAAGTGAAAATTATATTAAAAGCAGGCACATTAAGAACATATAGTAAAAATCCAATATCACACTCATGTAAGCTACATTGCTTTCCACCACCATTTTAAATCAAGCCATCATGATGTTATCATGATGTTATTTCAACTTAATAACAAAATTATTTGTTTTGAAGTTATCTGAACAATGTAGTTGTCAGTTTATTTGACAAGGTCCAAGGGACAAAATGAATAATCTAGTGAATAGAAAGTTATTTATATTTCTCATATAAAACAAAATATTGAACTAAAACTATTACTTCTAGAGAGAAAGAGCTAAAAAAAATTTTTAGCCTGACACAATAACATCTTCATCCATCAGGTTTTGACAATGAACAATTTTTACCCTACAGAACTTTAATTCAACTTTGTTTTAACCTAGAAGAAAAGAGAATTGGCATTGTATAAATCAGGGTCATTCCTTTCCTTCTTTCTTTTTTTTAAGATTTTATTTATTTGTGAGAGACACAGAGAGAGAACCAGAGACATAGGCAGAGAGAGAAGCAGGCTCCCCACAGGGAGCCCGATGTGGGATTCCATCCCAGGATCCCAGGATCACACCCTGAGCTGAAAGCAGACACTCAATCACTGAGCCACCCAGGTTTCCCAAAGTCACTTCTTTCGTTCTAGGGTTTACAAGGGTCCTGGAAAATCTCCTCCCGTGCATTCCTGAGCACCTGTCCATTGCACTACCTCCTTACCCATATACAAGTTAGTTTTATGCTCTAAAGAAAATGGACCACATTTCTCTAACACCTAAACTCCATCCTCCTGGGCAAAGTACCAAGGAAAAAGGATGCCTTCACCCACAGAAAACTGTGTTCAAAAAATATTTTTTTTTAACCACGCTCTGTGACATTCTAACAAGATTATCCTCGCCTAAATACCAGAACGTGGATCAACTTTATTACCATGAAATCTCAATCTAAACTGCTAATTAAGTATTAGGCTAACTTCAGCAAAATTTATCCTTGAATCCTGCTACTCACTTCAGTTAGGCAAAAATGTAAACAAAACTCTTTTATTTCACACACACACACACACAAAATCTCCCAAATACATTCTACAATTACAAACACTCATGTATGCTGTACATATAATATTCAGGTAGGGGAACGATGCTGAATAAAAAAAAATATATGTTAGCTATGACCAAAAATATTGTTTTAAAAAAGCATGCACCTATATATAAAAGGACTGAAAAACATAAATAAAATGGTTGATCTACTAGATTCTTAGAAAATGGGCCTCTGGGTGATTTTAGATTTTTTTTTCCATTATCACTATTACAAAAGTATTTGTGCAGTAAGTAAAAAGTGTAAATACACAGCCCTTCAGGTTAAGGGTATTGGCATATTCTGGACCAAGTGGCATAACAAGCGTGGAGAATAGATGCTGCTCTATAAGGACAAATGGAGTAAGCAAAGTGGTAGATGGAGGATACCCATCAGAGGCAATCACGCATAGTTCACTGCCCTCCTGCCAAGTTCTAATATATGTGCAGCTGTGTATATGTGCTTTTCCCAAATAAATAAAATATAATCACACAATATATACCATATATAATTCATGCAAAGCAATCCAAATATATAATTATGAGTCACATATAATTCAATAATATATGTACAATATAATATATACTAATCCATATATAATATATACAATAATGCAACACAATAAAATCATTCAAAAGTTTGGTACAGCTGTTGTAATAACCAGATTAGGCTACAAAAAAAACAAATGCAAACTCTTAAATAGGGCTAATAGTAATGGAAAGGTCACATATATCATTGACCTAAGCAAAATAATTAGCTGAGAGTAATTCAATATCTATTCTCTTCCTTTCAAAATTTCCCAAGTACATTCAGGTTAGAACCTAACAGAGGCAATTCGACATTAGTATTATCATCAGCCCAGTCAGTCATCGTTCAAAAGTGTGCTGGATTTCAATGGTTTTAATTAGCCTAAATGACAGCTTAAGGAAGATTAAACTAAATGATATCTAAAATCTTCAAAAATAAACTCTGTGGTTCTCTAGCTATCTTAATATATGAACACACAGATATAGATGCACAGGATTTAAAAGTTCTTGAAACAAATTGACATCAAATCATAACAAACAAGTCCGTTTCACAATCTCATTTCCTATGTTTAGATAAATGACCTAGAACCTTTTTATTGTAAATACTATTTTTCTATAATATCTCTTAGCCATAAATAAATGAAAATTTTAAAATTAAACAAATGAGATTGAACAAGTGGAAAAACTACTTTTTCCAAACACCAAAATGAAGAAGCAAGATAATAAATCCTTTTTTTAAATTTTAATTCCAGTACAATTAATGTACAGTGTTATATTAGCTTCAGGTATACAATATAATGATTCAGCAATTCTATACATTACTCAGTGCTCATCACAACAAATGCACTCCTAATCTCCATCACCTATTTCACCCCTCCTCCTCCATCTTGTAACCATCCATTTGTTCTCTATGCTTACGAGCTGTTTTGTTTCTTAAATTCTATATATGAGTGAAATCTTATTGTATTTGTCTTTCTCTGATTGACTTATTTCATTCAGCATTATATTCTCTAGATGCATCCATGTTGTTGCAAATGGCAAGATTTCATTCTTTTTTATGGCTAATATTCTACTCTGTGTGTGTGTGTATCTAAATATATACCTCATCTCCTTTATCCATCTGTTGAAGGATATTTGGGCTACTTCCATAATTTGGCTATTGTAGTTAATGCTGCTATAAACATAGGAGTGCATATATCCTTTCAAATTAATGTTTTCCTATTCTTTGGATAAATACCCAGTAGTGGAATTACCGGATCATAGGGTAATTCTATTTTTAATTTTTTGAGGAACTTCCACAATGGCTGCAGCAGTTTACATTCTCACCCACAGTGCAAAAGGGTTACTTTTTCCCAATCCTCATCAACACTTGTTGTTTCCTGTGTTTTTTATTCTAGCCATTCCAACAGGTGTGAGGTGATATCTCACTGTGGTTTTGATTTGCATTTCCCTGATCATAAGCAATGTTGAGCATATTTTCATTGACCATCTGGATGTCTGCTTTGGAGAAATTTCTATTCTCACCTTCCACCCTTTGTTAATTGGATTAATTCAGTTTTTGGTGTTCAGTTATAGAAGTTCTTTATATATATTTTGTATACTAACCCTTTATCAGATATCACATTTGTGAACATCTTCTCTCAGTGGGCTTTTTGTTCTGTTGTTTCCTTTGCTGTGCAGAAGCTTTTTATTTTGATGTAGTCCCAATAGTTTATTTTTACTTTTGTTTCCCTTCCCTCAGAAGACGTCTGGAAAAACACTGCCATGGCCAGAAGAGAGCTTGTGCTCTCTTCTAGGATTTTTATGGTTTCAGGTCTCACATTAAGGTCCTTAATCCATTTTAAGTTTCTTTCTGTGTTTGGTCTAAGAAAGTCATCCAGTTTCATTCTTTGTATGTAGATGGTTCAGCTTTCCCAACACCATTTGTTTCAAGTTTCTTTTTAAAGATTTTATTTATCTATTCATAAGAATCACAGAGACAGAGGCAGAGACATAAGCAGAGGGAGAAGCAGGCTCCCTGTGGGGAATCTGATGCAGGACTCAATCCCAGGACCCCAGGATCACACCTTGAGCCAAAGGCAGACACTCAACCACTGAGCCACCAGGCATCCTGTCAACACTATTTATTAAAGAAACTTTTGCCCGTTGCATAATCTCACCTCCTTAGACAAAGATTAACTATATGTTTGTGAGTTTGTTTCTGAGCTTTCTATTCTGTTTTATTGATCTATATGTCTACTTTTGTGCCAGTACCATACTGTTTTGATTATTATAGCTTTTTACTATGTCTTGAAATCTGAGATTGTGGTATCTCATTTTGTTCTTTTTTAAAAAAAAAATTATTTATTTGAGTGGGTGGGTGGGTGGAGAGGGGCAGCAGGAGAAGGAGAGAGAGTCCTAAGTGGACTCTGAGCTGACCATGGAGCCCAAGGTGGGGCTCAATCTCACAACCCTGAGATCACAACCTAAGCTGAAACCAAGAGTCAGATGCTTAACTGACTGTGCCACCCAGGCACCCCTTGTTCTTCTTTTTCAAGATTGCTTTGGCTATTCAGGGTTTTTTGTGGTTCCATACACATTTTAGGATTATTGTTCTAATTCTGTGAAAAACGCTGTTGGTATTTTGATACAGATTATACTGAATCTATAGACTGCTTTGAGTAGTATGGACATTTTAAGAAAATTGTTCCTCCAATCCATGAGCATGGAAAATCTTTCCATTTGCATTATTTTCAATTTCTTTCATCAATGTTTTATAGTTTTCAGAATACAAGTCTTTCACCTCCTGAGTTAAATTTATTCCTAAGTATTTTATTATTTTTGGTGCAATTTTACATGGTATTTTTTTCTTACTTTCTCTTTCAGCTGCTTCATTATTACTGAATAGAAGTGTCACAGATTTCTATATATTGATTTTGCATCCTGGGATCTTACTGAATTCATTCATCAGTTCTAGTAGTTTTTTAGTGGAATCTTAAGGATTTTCATAGTATCATGTCATCTGCAAATAGTTAAAATTTTACTTCTTTATTATCAATTTAGATGCCTTTTATTTCTTTTTCTTGTCTGATTGCTGTGGCTACAACTTCCAGGAACCATGTTGAATAAAATTGGTGGGAGTGGTCTTCTTCCTGACCTTAGGGTAAAAGCTCTCAGTTTTTCACCACTGAATATGGTGTTAGCTGTGGGTATTTCATATATGGTGGGATTTCATAAATGGCCTATATTATGTTGAGGTATTTTCCTTCTACAGCTACTTTGTGGAGGGCTTTTTCTCATGAATGGATGTACTTTGTCAAATGTTTTGATGATCATATTTTTTTTATCTTTTCTATTGTTGATACAATCTATCACAGATTGATCTGTGAATATTGAACCCTTGCATCCCACTTGATTGTGGTGAATGATTTTTCAAATTTTCTGTTGGATTCAGTTTTCTAGTGTTTTGTTGAGGATTTTTGCACCAAAAAGATTAGCCTATAGCTCTCTTTGTAGTGTCTTTATCTGGTTTTGATATCATGGTAATGCTGGCCTCATGGAATAAATCTGAAAGCTTTCCTTCCTCTTCTATATATTGGAACAGTTTGAAAAGAATAGATCTTAACTCTTCTTTAAATGTTGGGTAGAATTCACCAGTGAAGCCATCTGGCCCTGGACTTTCACTTGTCAGGAGTTTTTTTATTACTGATTCAATGTCATTTCTGATAATTAATCTGTTCAAATTTTCTATTTCTTTCTGTTTCAGTTTTGAAAGATTATATGTTTCGAGAAATTTATCCATTTCTTTCAGGTTGTCCAATTTGTTGGCATATAATTTTTCATAATATTCTCTTATAATCCTTTGTACTTCTGTGTTATTGGTTGCTATTTCTCCTCTTTCATTTATGATTTTATTTGAATCTCTCTCTTTCTCTCTCTCTCTCTCTCTCTGTCTCCCTCCTCTCCCTCTCCCTCTCTCTCTCTCTTTCTTTTCTTTTTTTTTTCTTAGGAGTCTGTCTAAATATTTATCAATTTTGTTGATCTTTTCAAAGAACCAGCTCCTGGTTTCATTGATCTGTTCTATTGTGTTTTTAGTTTCTATTTGATTTATTTTTGCTCTAATCTTTATTATTTCCTTCCCTCTACTGGTTTGGGGTTTGGGTTGTTCTTTTTCTAATTCCTTTATACATAAACTAGGTTGTTTACTGGAGGTTTTTCTTGCTTCTTGAGGTAGGCCTCTAAAGCTACAAACTTCCCTCTTAGAACAGTTTTTGCTCCCAAGGATCTTGGCCCACTGTGCTTTCATTTTCATTTTTCTCCATGTTTTTTTAATCTCCTGTTTGATATTTTGGTTGACTCATTCATTGTTTAGTAGCATGTTATTTACCCTCCATGCATTTGTGCTCTTTCCAGATTTTTTTCTTATGGTTGATTTCTAGTTTCATTGATCTATTCTGAGGAACATCCCATGTGCACTTGAAAAACAGTGTCTTCTGCTGTTTTAGGATGGAATGTTCTGACTATATCTGTTAGATCCATCTGGTCCAATGTGTCATTCAAAGCCACAATTTCTTTATTGATTTTCTGTTTGGATGATCTATCCATTGATGTAATTGGGCTATTAAAGTCCCCTACTATTATTGTATTACTATCAATTATTCTTTATGCTTGTTATTAGCTGCTTTATGTATTTGGGTATTCCCATGTTGGGTGCATAAATATTTATAATTGTTATAGCTTCTTGTTGGATTGTCCTCTTTATGATTATATAGTGTCCTTCTTTGTCTCCTGTTACAGTCTGTTTTAAAGTCTATTTTGTGAGATATAAGTATTACTAGCCTGGCTTTCTTTTCACTCCCATTTGCATGATAAATGCTTTTCCATCCCTTCACTTTCAGTCTGCTTGTCTGCATGTCTTTTGTAGGCAGCATATAAATGGAACTTGCTTTTTTATCCATTCCGTCACCCTATGTCTTTTGATTGGTGCATTTAGTCCATTTACATTCAAAGTAATTATTGATAGCTATGTACTTATTGCCATTTTGTTACTTGTTTCATGGTTGTTTTTGTAGTTCTTCTCTATTCCTTTCTTCTCTTGCTCTCTTCTCTCATAGTTTTCTTTAGTGATCTACTTAGATGCCTTTCTCCTACTTTTTGCACATCTATTACTGTTTTTTGATTTGCAGTTACCATTAGGCTTGTATAAAACGTCTTCTGCATATAGCAGTCTATATTAAGTTGATGGTCACTTAAGTTTGAGCCCATTCTTTACTCCTCTGGCCCCCCCTCCTACGTTTTAGGTATACTGTGTCATACTTTATCTCCTTTTATTTTGTGAATCCCTTGACTGATTCTTATTAGACATATTCATTTTTTATGTAGCCTCTTCTCTACATTCAGCTGTGGAGAATTTGTTCTGCCAGTTTTTTGGTCACTTTCTGGGTTATTTACACTGATGTGGGTGTTCTCTAGTTGTACCCATGGGACAAGGTGAGCTTAGGGTCCTCCTACTCTGCCATCATCCCCAGAAGTCCCCAGGCAATGACTTTATATTTACAAGAACCTCTATTTATCTCATCCTACTAGGGGGAATTTTTAGTCCCCCAACCCTAAACTATTTTTGGAGTCCCCCATCAGCCTTATCTACTGTTTCTTCTGTGTCACTGTCCATAACTTCATTCCCTCCATGTGGAACTTAGACTCTACATCCATCATTATGATCACTTCCCAGCAACCGCCTTCAAATACCATTCCCCTCTTTCACTCTCTTGGATTCGCTAGCAAAACCAAGCCCTGGTAAAAACCCAACACTCTGCTACTCTGTGTTGTATCCAAAAGGTGTAATTTGGTAGAAAAAAACACAGCTATACTATCTGAGCTCAGTTAAGCTTATGATTATTGCAACCATGCCTTCAGCTCTGGCTAGCAACCTCATGACCCCATCACTTTCTTCCCAGTCAGGAAAGCTATTTCCATACTCTTCTGTCTCCCCAGTATTCTACACCCACTCCTCAACTGGGAATCTTCTGTGTCATTCCATTGATTAATGTATCTGCCATTAATCAACTGTGCCAGTTATTTTCCGTTGATAACTTTAAAGTTTATTTCCCTATAGAAACAGAACTATTCAGAAGAATCTCCACTATTTACCTACCAAAAAATTTACGAAACTTTCCATATCTGTACCCACGTGACCCTGCCTTTTCTCTGATTCAGCCGGACTAACTGTGCTGCTCCAAGACAGGCTAGCCCCTCACTTGTGCACTAGGTCCTATCACCTCTTGCTCAGTCAAGGACTTTGCTCCAAAAATTAGCCCTTCTCCTCTCCATTATCAAATTTCCTCTCTGGTGGACCACTGCCATTAGCATATAACCATACTATATCAGATAGAATTCTATTTCTCTGTTCTTTTTTATAGCAGCAACTCCTCAAATAGTGGTATAAACTCACAGCTCATATTTCTCTTCTCTTACTCAGTCATGATTACATTCCAAGCAGACTTTTGTCCCACCAAAACTACTCTTGACAAAGCCACCTATAAATTCCATATTGCTACAATCTAGTGGACAATTCTCAGTCATTAATTTTTTGGACATATTTTGACAGAGATGACCCAACTCAATCACCTCCGTCACTTGCTATATCTCCAGCACCTACAGAAGCTTCTGGCATACATTAGGTAATTAATACGAGATATATGAAGGAAGGAATTCATCCACTCAAATGTGGATTGCTCAGCTGTTTCAAGCTAAATATTCCCTGTACAAGATTACAAGTAAATTCAAGGACATGATTGTTTTAAGAATTTCAGCTGTCAGAATTATTTTATCACATATTTAAATATATGGTCAATTTTCTAAAGTGGCATCCTTAATACAAATAAACAGAAGACTTATGACAGGCATGCACATAAAAAGTACAGTATTTGTCTCCTGAGACAACCAAAATCTTCTAAAAACAACTATTTTCCCAAGTTACCTAGTTTAAAATCACCTTTACCTCCTTCTTTTTTGTAGGAAATAATTTAAAAAGTTGACTATTCAAAACATGTCTTAGGGTTAATTAACAGTATGTGAAAATCCAAATAGATGAGATGTACCCTTCTTATGGCCTGGGAAACTCAATAAATCTGTCAATTCTTCTTCAGATTGATACATGGATTCAATGTAATTCCAATCAAAATCCCAACAGATTACTGTTTAGATTTTGACCATTATATGGAAGAACAAAGAACCAAAAGAAGCCACACACTCCTAAAATATGAGAAGATGGGGAGAAAGGGATTGCTTGCCTTCCCAGATAGCAGGAATAACATGAAGCCATAATGCAATACTAGCACAGGGACACATACGTTGATCAATAGAACAAAACAGAAGGCCGAGCAATAGAACACACCTATACAGACACTTGATTTGTGACCATTATATGTGACGGATTCCCCTTCTATGAAGGGACACCAGCTCAATGAACATTCAATCAATCCTGTGAGCATGGAATCTCTACTCTGAGATCTGCAAAGTGTGTGTGATAGGCTGTAGATAAATTTCAGGGAGTCTGTAAACTTAGATGAGAGGGAAGGCCATCTTTATTTTTATTCACTTCGAACTGAAATTTAACATTCACACAAATGATCAATGAAGTATTAGCAGAACCTGTGTCTCTAACATTAATAAAAATCAAAAGATATTTTCATGTCACACTGGAGTTGCTACAGATATCCAGAAGTGTTATTTATACTCATTACTATGCTATTAGTACCTTGATAAAAGAACTCATGTATTATTCTACTATAAATTCATTTTTTCTGTACTTCAATAACTATTTGCATTTAATTTATTTCTTTTTAATCCACTACTTTTTATGCAATTAAAAAATATTTTCTGAAAAGGAACCAATAAGCTTCACCAAACTGCTAAAAGGGGTCCATGGATGGCACACAAAAAGTTAAAAACTGCTATGGACTAAATGTTTGTGTCTCTCCCAATTAAAATTCATATTTTGAAGCTTAATTCCCAACATGACAGTATTCAGAGGTAGGCCGTTTTGGGAAGACACAGGGGTAGAACCCTCATGAATGGGATTAGTGTTCTCTCCAGAGGAGCCTAGAATGCTAGTTCTCCTTCCACCATGTGAGGACCCATCAAAAAATAGCCCTCTGTAAATCAGGAATCAGGCACTCACCAGACACCGGATCTGCACTGATGGTGGACTTTCCAGCCTCCAGAATTGCGAGAAATAAATTTTGTTGTTTAAGCCACCCAGTCTGTGGTGTCATTACAGCAGCCCAAACTGACTAAGATATTGATCTTTGGGCTAAATAAGTCTTACAGTACTGGCATGATGTAGATAGAGAATTTATGCGAGTTAAAATTCTTCACCAAATCCAGCTTAGCCAGCCTCGCAAAATAATAGTTTTCTTTCTGTCTCACCCCTAATGTAACTTGCTTACTAATCTCTGGCCAGAGACACTACTTGCCACTTTTTCACTACATCAGTCCATAATCCCTCTGTTGCAGGTTGCTCAGCTCCTCTCTGGTTTTCTGATTACAAATCCAACTGCTCCATCTTCTCCAGATTCTGCTGGACCTAGCAGCTCTCTCTTCTGCTCCCTGACACATGTCTGGGCATTCCAGTAGGCACATCCCAAACACGCTGCTCACCAGCTATGCTCTGCACAATACAACAAATTAGCATCCCTGACACAAACTCTTCCATTTGACAGCTTTTCTCTACAGGGACACAGGGGCTGTAATTTAACATCCGAGACATATAGAGGGGTGTGGGATATTTCCTCACAGGCTCATTTAACAATTTTCTCTGCAGCAAATGAAATGTTCTAGATGCTATTCCTTTTACTAAATGGGGAATTGAGTCTCTGACTTAATAAAGAGTTTATACAGAAGGTTTTTAAAGGTGGATTTATGACTGCCAAACCCTAAAGGAAATTGAATCATGCTACCAGCTTGATGAAAAAGAAGAAATGTTGAATTAAAGTAGAATTGTATATAAATAGATGGTTCTAAAGTTCGAGAGTTTTTTTTTAACTTAGTGCTAAACGCTACCTTATGCTGAAACTGATAAATCACTTTAATCAAATTTATTAACATAAATTTTGAGAAAATGAAATCTAAATCAATGAGATCTTGATGTAAAAGAAACATTTTCACTGATATTTGTCTTCTTGGGTATTGCAAGGAAAGTACACATTTGAAAATATTGTCTATAAGGTCAGAGGTTCTGTTGGATTTTTTATTTGTTTTACACTAATGTTCATTTTTTTTTAAAAGAAGCAATTGGGTAAATCTCCTTAATTTTCACTTTTTAAAAATTACTATAGTAATTAATAGTAATTAAAGGCTGGTTTTGAAATAGATATTATGGATTTATATGGACATTTTTCATGTTTTATTAATACTGAGAATCTTTTAAACAACCTTTCTAAATTTTAGTGACTTTTCACATTTTAAGTCTTGCTTACCCAGGGATGGAGATGTAAATTCACTTTCTCACCTTGTTCACAGCTGTAAGACAGGCATGTGACCTCAGCCCTACCAATTAGATAAGAGCCTTTAATTCAGACAGAAACATGAGGGAGTAGAATCTTCTCTTTGCTTAGGGTGATGACAAAGGTTCCTGCACTTGGGGTGGCAGGGACACTAGTGGCAGACGGCCAGGGTCCACTAGCCCATTAGGGCAGCAAGAGCCATGAACTCCTACTAGCAGATTTAAGAGGATCCTTACTGGCACATAGTACAGTCTGAGAGCACTGTCCTTGGCAGCACAGCTCTAGCCCTATCTCTCCTGTTCTCACTCTGAAGTGACTTTCCTGAGCTGCTTAATATCCTCTACTAAACTTATTTTCTCCCTAAACTGCAATGAAATTAACTATAAACTCTTTTACATGATTTTTCAAAGTTATTTAAATGTCACTTAAATTATCTTTATGAAACCATCAAAAAAGCCTACATAAAGTTTCAAAATATGTAAAATTCCCCAAATAAGTGATTAGGTAGGGGTGTCTAATTATATTAATATTTAAAAGGATATATTCATGTAACTTCTGGTCATGAAATCTTGCCAGCAAAAGACATCACTGCGTTGCAGCTAAATACCACTAAGTTATGAGCGATATAACACTGATTTCTTGATAGGGTAAAAACAAGGATCTGAATGTAAAAGGAGCCTTTTCACTGAAATAAAATCCTTACAAAAGCAAGGATTTTTTTTTTTTTTACTATACACATCTATTGGCTAGTTCCACAATTATGCTGCATAGCAAAACCCAAAAGTCAGTGACTTACAATTATAAGCATTTATTTTTCTTGTTCACAGGTCTGCAAGTCAGTTGTCACAGTCTGCTTGGCTTTCAGAAAGTCCAGCTTTCAAGTTGGGCTCACTTCTGCTCCCCATGTCTCTATATTCTCCTTAGACCGGTAACTACCCAGAATATGTTCTTCGTATAGTGGATGGCAGGAGCACCAGAGGCCAAGCCAAAGCACAGAAGCACACCTAAGATTTCTAGGGCATTATGTTTGCTAAAAGTCCATTGACAGGCATGAATCACACGGCCACACCCAACATCAACTGGGCATTAGTACCTCCTCTAATGGAAGGTCCTACAAAATCACAAGGCAAAGGCATAGGCATACATTTCTAAAAGGAAGAGGTGAAGAATGGAGAGGAAACACTACAATTAACCATAGAAGGTGCCCACTTCCTACTCTAGGGCACTGCCACCCGAATTAACTCTCTAAAGAGCAAAATGCATTGGCTTATCATGGTTTAACAGGTTTCAGCCACATATCACCCTCCCTCACCTTAGCCAATGCCACTGTATATTATGCATAAAGACTGGACCTTCACATTGTCGTATTAAAGAATACCCACATAAACAACCACAACCATCTCACACACAATCATTTCACGGCAAACACAATAAATATTACATATCTTCAATTACCAAACCTCAGAATGGAAAGTGATTCTCTCCATCCAGTAATTTCAACTGTCTTTCAGTCCAGCCAGCTAAATCACATTTTCTCACATTTTGAATTGCGCTGACCTAAAATAGAATATACCTTGCCACTGAGTCATTTATTTGATGTCATACATAATTGCTCTCTTTAGTTCCTCCATGTGTAGTCAATTTATCAGACAAAACGTATTTGAACTTGACTCCCCAGAAGAGAAGCTACAGGCAAAGTACAGCTAATGCATCTTTAGAGGGATCTTTCAATGAATTTAATCTATGGGATCCAAAAAGAGTAATTGTATCTACAGTATACATTACTCCAAGCTCCCCCCCCCCCAGTAATTGACAGATACAAAGATGATTCAAATGTAATTAATTCCAGGTCTTTTTGCCTTCCCCATTCAGACTGAAAGATAAAAAAAGTCTCACTGGCCACAATCAAGACGCCAACAGTTACACTGTTATACCAAGTCACCTCATAAAGGTAATTAGCAGGTGGCACTGCACTTACAAACACCTCCCCTGGTAGCCAACCACTGATGCCCATCTTGGGCTGGAGAAAACGTTGAGGGCACCGGGAAACCCCCACTTTTGAAGCAAAGGGAAATGCAAAAGGAAAGCATTCTTGGAAAAGAAATAGTTATCCCCCTCTGAAAAAAATGCACACACACAGCACACACACACACACACACACACACACACACACACCGCCCCAGGAGCTCAGAGCTAACAGAGCCTGCAGCTCAGACATCAGAAGAAATGATGTTTCTAGTCCCCGGGGGTGGGGACAGCAAGCACTGCCTTCTTGGGAAGGAAGCAGGCTAGCAATTCCATCAGATGTGAAGGTGGCCGCTTGCCCAGCCCGCCGGTGAGACAAAAGGAGCGGGACAGTGGCTGTCGTTTTTGTGCCACACAAAAGAAAAAAGGGGGCCCTGGGCTTGAGCGAGGCCGAAAAAGTAGAAATTCTCTAGTTCAGTGCAATTATGAAGGGATTCACAGCAACGCCGCGTGCCGAGGAATACCAATGAGCAGCGCTATGGTAACCGAGGAGACAAATATATCAGGAAGACAAGTAGGAAGACACCGCGGGAACGAAATGAACTCCCAACTTGACTGCTCTGTATTTTTGTAAACTGTTGCTAATAACCCCTGCGCATCAAAATATCCTTGAATTTTTTATGTTTTAAATTTCCAAACCCTACTTTACGGTTTATTCTCGAGCAGTTTTCACACGTGCTAAAGCTGACACAGCTGTTTGGGAGCTATCTCTGCGAGAGCTGCTCAGTTTGAAAATAATTCTTTCTGAGTGGCTAAGGCTGGCTACGAGCGAGATGCTGTGAGCAGCAATTCTCAGCGCCGTCTCAACCCACGCACTCTTTGGGGTATGAATCCTTTCTTCTTCACTGTGGATCCAAAAAAAGAATAGAAAAAAATCAGCACCTTCATTTTTAAAAAGGAAGCGTGTCCCCTTCCACAGACACCTTCCTTGACCCCACTGATCTCTGCCTACAGGTCTGCAGAACAGCTCGCAGGGGCTCCTAACTCCGCCAGTACTTGGCCATCACGCTCATCATGAGCCTTGAGAGGGCTGATGCTTTTAGATGCCTTTCATGCAGAGCCACGCAGAAGCAGTTGACATCCCATGGCCACGTGCCACGTCATCATGGCCTAGAGTTTTAGGAATACGAGGAAATGTCCAAGCTTTTTGAGGTATTTCCTTACCGGTGTGATCTGTTTTACATAAAATATACTAAAACTGCTGTTATCTCACAAAACTGAGATCTGCCATCTAGAATGCCTTTTAGCATGAATATCCTTTTTGGCTTGTTTTGTTCATCAAAATAGCATGATTTTAAAACTTTGCTCTTGGCTTAAGCCATTGAATACACAGGACAAGCTCGCGTATCTCAACCAACCTCATAAAGCCTTCTGAGTTGTTAAGGGTTCCTACAGACTTAAAAAATAGCTTTGTCTTTACTTTATTTCTCTTACTGCCTCCTTAAAATTCTACTGATTCAACAACTAACCAAAAAGTAGGCAGACAGCGCTTCACTGGAAGGGACCACGCAGGTCATGAGAAGTAACTGATTGGTTTGCCTTTACTCTGTTAATGTTTCCCAAGACTCCATTATGAGTGTCTAAACTCTCAAATTATCACTGTGCCTTGGGTATTTCCCCTAACAAGTTAATAGGTTATTTAAACAAGCATGATATGTTATTTAATAAGTAATTTCACTATTTTTATAACTCGAAATTTCATTACACCTTAAAAAGATCAACCAGTAAGATCTTTTTTACCCAAATTATTTTCCCTTTGAACTTTGGAAGTAACAGGCCCAGGAACATCTGAATATGCCCTGTGAGGTCCCCATAATCTAGCTCTTACCTCCCATTTTCCATTCAAGCCTCTCCCCGGGCTCCATTGTGTGTCTTCAGACACACATCATCCATGTGATCCTCGCAACATCTGTGTTTGTTGGCATCGCAATCACATTTTGCAGAAATGGGCTCAAAAGTCAAGTTACTTCCCAAAGCCACGTAACCAGCAAGAGACAGCAGTGGGTATTTCCACATGCTCTTTTACTGGATCTTAGAAATTCTGCCTACCAAGTCCCAGGACTGTGCTTTTCCCTAGCAGGTAAGGCCAGCTAGCAAAGATCAGGGATATCATTCCCCAAATGCTTTCTTGGTCACAATCCCCAAACCACTTCCAAAGATAAGAACAACAGCCATCACTCTAAGGACAGTGAGGTGAAAACATGGGATCCTGGGGAAAAGTGAGTGCGTTACCATCTGCCGGGTGCCTGCCTGGGGTAAAATGTATGTGGGCCCTGCTAGCTCAATACATTATCACTGACCTCCATAACCATGGAAGAGGGAGCACAGCCCGGGTGGCTCAGCGGTTTAGTGCCTGCCTTTGGCCCAGGGCCTGATCTTGGGAACCTGGGATCGAGTCCCATGTCGGGCTTCCTGCATGGAGCCTCCTTCGCCCTTTGCCTGTGTCTCTGCTTCTCTCTCTCTCTCTCTCTCTCTCTCTCCCATGAATAAATAAATATAATTTTTAAAAAATCCATGGAAGAGGGAGAGAAAAATCACCATCTTAAAATGAAGAATATGAGAGTTTACAAAACTTGTCCAAGAACATATAGTGTTAGTCTGTAGAGACAAATTGAAACCCACATTTACCCTCCCCCTCCTCCTCACTCCACTGGCTCTCAGGGGGGGTGGATTACATGAAGGCCAGTTTCACCAGCCAAGCTGTTAAACTGTAGAAGGTACCTTCTTAAAGTGTCATACTAAAACCAAAAGTTTTACAGGGGTATTTTTGATATCCCTCTACGCTGAGGTGAATAGAAAAGCTAAACAAATTTAAAGAACAGCCCAACCCCTAATACTACTTTTGTGCTAAGACTTTGCTCTACTCCCTCTCTTTCTCTATGAACCCCAGATCAAATTTTGAAATGTGTATACAATCAATCCCTGCCTCAGCTACTTTGAAAAACAAATGTTCAAACAGGACAACAATTGAGTATGTATAATCTATAACATTTGTGTAAGTTAACCACACACCGTAAATGTTTTACTTTCAGAACTCAATCTTTCTATTGCAATCGAACATGGTTTTAGAAAGCTTTAGTTGCTAATAAGTGGCTTTCTCCCCTGACTGTCACTGTCTATCCATAGGTAGGTTATCTCCCCTTAAATAATCACCAGATTCTTCAAATCAATGTTAATCCTGAACTCACTCCCTTACTCTCAATCCTTGATTCATTCAAGCATTTGAGTGATGGGATGAAGAGACACTAGGCTCCTGATCAATCTATCTCTGACCACACACATGACAACAGAGCCAGCTTCTCAGGCCTACACTCTAATGGCCTTGGCCACCCTGGACTTCATCTTGCCCAGGAGCATTGCCAAAGGGGTCTGAGGTGGGGAGAGAAGTGGCCACAGTTTTCATTAGGCAATAGTGGAGCTTCACCACCATAAACCACACCAAATCAACACACAATCTCAGTAAAAACAGTCAGTTTATGAGCATCAAAACACACTGCCTATGGGCCCCTCTCTTTTTCCAGTTGGTTTGCCAATTAGAAGCTCCTTCAACAGAAATTCTAGATCACTCACCACCTTTTCCCCTCACATACATTCATTCTTCATAAAGTGCCTCCTTCATAGTTCTCTATCCCTTTCCATTCCCTGAATTATCTACTTAATTATCATGCACTTTCATTACAGCAAACATTTCCTAACTTGACTCTCTACTTCATATTTCTCCCCATCCAATCCATTTTGCTGCCTGATTAATCGTGCTGTAACAAACATCATTTTCAGCAAATCACCCTCCTGCCCAAGTACATATAGATCCCCATGCCTAGCGAGAAAGCCCAGCCTCCTTAGCATGCCATTCAGGTCTTCTACAACCAGTCTTATCTCTTCTGGGATTTCTATGGGGTCACTGGACCACTGATGGTCAATCAATACATCCACCACATTTCAAGCACCACCCACAAATATCCTGGGCGCTGCAATCTCTTCTCCAACCTGTCAAAGCCCTGGCTCTTCCATTACAGCAGGACAGTGAAAGGCTTTGCTTTCTTTCTCATTATACTCATAAATATCCCCTAAGTGTTTTCCATTGAGAGTGCTCTTAAATCCTCTTTGGTACCAGCAGAGCCCGGGAGAAAGATCACATAATCGTGCAGGCATGCACACTTATGGAAACCCCTGGCGAGCCCTGCTGAATCCATGACAAGTGAGCTTGCCCTTCCTTCTCAGAACACAGCTACTGCTCCCTTCAGGCACCAGCTGGGTTCACTGCTCTCCTACAAAACTCTGCTGAGCAAAGTCAGAAACCACAACAGGCACTGCTTTGATGCTTCAGAGCACCCAGAAGGAGCACTGTGGCAGTCCTGGAGTAAATGAGTGCTCTGGCTACTGAGTTGTCTCACAAGAGAAAGACAAAATATGTGATGAGATGGAAACATCTCTGGTAATAAAAGTTAGTGCCCAAAGAATTTATGATTAGCAACCAGTTCTCCAACACCTATGGATTAAAGTGTTTAACCTAACCATTCTCTTGACAAATAAAATATAGCTCCACTAAAAACCAAATTTCTAATATAACAGTGTTTTCTATGATCAGACCTTTAGAAACGTTTTTAAAATGTGAATAATTTATCCCTCTCTCACTAGTTTTATAGTAAGTTAAATGGCAATACTCTGGTTGGTGGTAGTTGTATAGAAATAAGAAGTTTTAAAATTAGATGTATAAGATATAAGCCTATATGGAATTAGAATCAAAAAATCAGTAAGTTCAGAAATCATGAGGACACTTATTTCAATACAAATTTAAATGGATAGAGTAAACAAAATAATAGAGCTATTAAAATAATAGCTGAATTGACTAAAATAATTGATACGCAAACAAAAAGTTGCTGTGCAAACAAAAGTATTAGAAACCTTAGAATAATAAAAATCTAAGCCGAGGGCCAAAATAACTCCAAGAGAATAAATAAAATAAAATAATAGGACATTTCCCAGAAATTACAATTTTTTAAAATGCAAATACAAAAATTTTACCTCCTGAAGAGAACTTGGAGAATTTTATTTTTTTAAAGACTTTATTTATTCAAGAGAGAGGCAGAGACACAGGCAGAGGGAGAAGCAGGCTCCTTGCAGGGAGCCTGATGCAGGACTTGATCTTGGGACCCCAGGATCACGCCCTGAGTCAAAGGCAGATGCTCAACCACTAAGCCACCCAGCCACCCTGAGCTAGGAGAATTTTAAACCTGAAATGTCATGACACTGCTAAGACATGGTATTGAAATCACAAAAATATCATTGGTAGCAATGGTTATACTGAGATAGGCCTGCTAAGGAAAATCTCAGGCTTTAGAGTCAGAAAGATGTGAGGCCAAATACTAGGAAGGGTCCTGACTAGCTGTGTGACCCTCAAGTAGTTTACACAACTTCTCTGAGCTGCAGCTTCTCCATCTACAAAATGAGATCATACTTATCTAAGAAAGTTATTGTGAGGATTTAATGAGATACTATACCAAAAGCCATCAGCACAATGACTGGCTTGTGGTAAACCTGCCCTAAACAAGGTCCATTGTAGATAACGATCATTAACTTCTCCGCTCATCTAGAATCCATGGACAGAGCAGACCTATGGGGAAAAGTCTCCAACCTTGCTGGAGCTCTCCCAACACAGGCATTCAGAAACCATGGGGCCTGACCGCTAAGAGAACTTGTAGATGAAAGAGGGCAGTAGAAATGATAGAACAACAAAAATGTTCTATCTAGGTCTCATACTTGACATCCACATAAACAATTATATAACCTAGCAGATGGCTGGGAGGAAAAACAAAAGTATAATAAAGCACACGGCAATCATCCTGTCCTCTGCATATTCAAGTGCTTAGGGGCACACTCAAAGCTGTAGGCTCTGATACCCTATAAAAGCCACAGTTGAAGTTCACAGCGAGTCCCAACGATGTCACGGAATTCTAACACTTTGCTTCCCACTGAGTGACTTCTATCTGTCCAGTATACAGGTGAGAAGGACAGTGGCAAGGGTGAGGCTTGCAGGATGGCCAGCACGGGCCCAGCAGCAGGTTACACTCACAACGGGGTCTGGAACCAGCCAACATGCTGCATATCCCGGTCCGGCAATGCCTAGGTCAGAGCCACATCAGTAGGCCCAAGCGAGCAGTCATTCCCTTGCCCAGGCTTATGTTTTCCTCATTTATTGCCAACAACAATGCCAAAACTTTCCCAATCCTGAGACTGGCTTTTCCCCTGTGGGAACTACAGAGAAACCCAAGTATGCAGGCAAGATAAAAGGGGGCTGAAGGTCCCCCTGAGTAAAGACTTTTCTAGTTTATTTCAGCAACCATTTATTGATTGCCTAATATGTGTCAGGGCCTGGAGATGAAAACAAGAATTCTCAGGGATGATGTATTTTCCTAACCCCACACGAAGTATGCACCAAACTGACATATACCAGGACTGGAAAAATCAGAGTGTTGCTGCTCCGCTCATCCTGAGACACAAGCAACAAGGGGCGACGGTTCCATGTTCCCTCACAGGCTCTCCTTTAACTGCCTCTGAGGCCGTTAAGCTTTTCACATTTATTCAAACATAAACATGAGCATTTCCCCTTTAATGTCTTTTTCTCCCATAATAATCTGTACTCTAATTCAAAGAAATGCAATTTCATCGTTGGTTCACCAGGCTGATGTTTGAGAAAAGACCATGTGATGCAAACCATAATGACTAAGGAATATAATGAAGACTACACGGCAGATGATTTCAGGCAAGGCAGTCATTTACTCTAAAGAGCTTCCTCCTCTGATGAAAGGGTCTTAAAAATTAAGCTCTAACTGCAGCCGTGAACCTTTACGTGTCGGATACGCGCCTGGGGCGGTGTCACCATCCTCATCATCAGTGAATCTGTGGCTCAGAAAGGACTTTGGCCACTCGGCAGAGGGGAAGGGAAAGGTCAGGCTGAAGGAGCCGAAGGGCACTGTAGCCACCACGACACATTTATTATCTTTGCCGTGAAGTGTTGGTCTCGCCTTAACATGACCCACATGAACGGCCACACAGGAGGCCCTAAGCTACAGCTGAAACGGGTGGTTTAGCTCAGCGCCCAATGCCACACTACAGGACGATTCTGGTTTCACTCATGTTCTCAGTCAAAAGAGACTTTCCCAGGCAACCTGGGTGGCTCAGCGGTTTAGTGCCTGCCTTTGGCCCAGGGCATGAATCTGGAGACCCGGGATCGAGTCCCGCATCAGACTCCCTGCATGAAGCCTGCCTGTGTCTCTGCCTCTCTCTCTATCTCTCTGTCTCTCATGAATGAATAAATAAAACATTTAAAAAGAGAGAGAGAGATTTTCCTGGTCTCAACAAAGCCTGTCACCTTCCACATCTACAGAGGGTCGCAGGATGCTGGACCTCCCACAAACAACAGAAGTTTCTGCAGGAAGAGAAGCCATTCCTATATAGAGGAATAAAAGGAAACCAGCACTTGCAAAGCAGAGAGTGAAATATCTGTATAAGAAAAAAAAATCAAGTAGGCTTCGAATCTGTTTCAATCTATACTCTGAGGGCACCTGGGTGGCTCAGTCAATTAAGCATCCAACTCTTGGTTTTGGCTCAGGTCATGATCTCAGGGTCGTGAGGTGGAGCCCTGCACTCAGCTCTGCACTCAGCAGGGAGTCGGCTGGAAGATTCTCTCTCCCCCTCTGGCCTCTCCCTCCATTCCTGCTTGCCCGCTCTCTTTCTCTCTCTCTCTCTCTCTCGATCTCTGTCTCTCTGTCTCTCTGTCTCTCTAATAAATAAATCTATCTTTTTTTTTTTACTCTAAACACATTTGGAGATGGAAAGGTTAAATATATATTGCAAACAGGAAGAAAACCTGTGAAACAAGAAAGTCATAACCCGAAATGGATGTAAGTCAGCAAAAGCTCTGCACGGAGCAGAGGACACCAGATAACACACCTCTAGTCTTTCTGGGTGCTGTACCATTTGGGAGACTAACAAAGATCTGGGATAAAGCTGATGTGCTAAAAGTACAATGAAAGCAGAGAAGGAAGGCAGGGGTCAGATGGTCATGACTGTCCATGTTGGGAACCAAGGGTAGAGGATGAGGACAGGAAGTACAGCGGAAACATGGGAGCCAACAAAGGATCCCCTGATTAGTTTCTCTAGAGCCCATGTTTCTCTCCAGAAAGAAGCAGGCAAGATGTCAGAGAGATGAAGGTTGCCAGGAAAAAGTCCGTCTACTCTCAGACTTGGACATGGGGTCCTTGCCCTCCCAGGCCGGTCAGCTGGCCTTGCCTGGCTGCCTCATTCCACAGGGAGCAAGGGGACTTGGTATGAGAGGTAGCCTGGCACAGAAGAAGTAGAGTGGGGCCCATGTCACACAGACATGGAACTTACTGGGTTTTCGTAAAATGTAAGGTGGACATAATTTCATGGTCTACCAAAATAAATACATGACATTATCACAGGTACTCTAGGGAAATAAAAACCCAGAAAAATAATAGGACTTCTGGTAAAGCCCCGGCATCAGTAGTTAGGAGGTGACTTCGCACTCCACGTGTGAGCAGACAGTAGAAGCTTTATGTTCTTTGGCAAGTCAACACTTCTCTTCAAAACGAAGTCTTTTTGTTTCTTTTTAAGAGTCATATGTTTTGTTTCCCAAGAGAAAATACAGACTGTCTCCCTTGCTCTGTTAGATAGCAATTTAATGTACCCATTTTCTACACCCACTACACCAACTATCCAAACGGGTTCTCTATTTTTCTAATATAACTATTTCTCGTACAAGGATTGATCTAAAAAAACATACACAAGAAAAAATAAAGCCAGTGTTTTTTCTCTGTAGGTGGTAATCAGGTGATTTGTTTGGTTAGTGGGTTTTTCTGTGTTTCTTTTTTTCCTTTCCAAAGGAAAAAAAAATTAAAAACTGGCTCAGTGTAAATGCCAAAACCTAAAAAGAAATAGGTACTTTTTAGACAAGAGGAAAATATCTCTGATGTGGGAAAGAGGGAGGTTTTTTTTAATGTGGATGAAACATTGTTCTTTTAAATGTTAATTAACAAGAGTCTCACTAATATGAGTCATAAAAAATTACTCACAAATTATTGTAGCAGAGTTTTGTGCCCCATGCAGGGGGGAAAAAATGTCTTCTAGGATTGCAGATAAACACCAGAAGTTAGTCATCTAGCACTTAAGTTCCCACCTACTGTGTGAAAGCCTAAACTGTAGAACATTTACCTTGTCAAAGATCTATTCAACTATCTTTGCATTTTATGATACAAATGAATTTCTAAGATCCTAAATCCACAGAAAATTAAAGATTTAAAAATTCAATTTATCAGGTTTGTTTCTCACCTGACTCTCCTGACTGATCCCCCACATGGTCCTGCTGGCACTTTTTGGATGGAAGCAGCTCTGGATTGTGCTCACGCCTGCCTCATGTCTTGCTCCAATGCAATTGCCTCTCTGCCAACTCCAGTCTCTGCCGTTCAGCACCTCCCCTACCCCCATGATCATTCCTTTCGTGTTGGTTTCCCTAGTATTTTTTGAAAGGGGCTTTTGTTACAGTACCTTGTCATAACATGCACATTTGAACTATTTTCTGAACTAGATTGTTCTTCAAAGACAGAAATTATGACTCTTCCTTCTGTGTCCCTCGTGGTGTCTAATATACAGCTCTGAGACCGACTCTACTCAATCGATGATTATTGATTGAGGGATGATGTCATGGGTTCCCTGCATTGACTTTGGGTGTATATATCCTGCTGTGGAGATAAAAGGTTCTCAGGGCCTTTCTAATCCGAATAGTACTACAGTTGTTGTCTACACAGGTACAATCACATGAGCAATGTAGAAAAACGGTCCGTTAGTTCTTATCACATGAACTAACCTTTCCTTCAAATATTTTGACATTTCAGATAAAAGGGTCGGGGAAGAAATGTGGAAAAGGGGATAAATCTTAGACATCTTTAAAAACATTTTCAGGTTTCATCTCTATTAGGAAAGTTTATAAATAAACCAAAAATTGCCCGAAGAATCAAGAATTCCCAAAGAACTTTGCATCATCTGTGCATTCTGATTTTACTTCTGTAGTTACAAACAACAAAATATGTAGTAATCTGAAATTTTCTCTTATGTGTATGTATAGACTCACTTTGTTACATTAAAAACACTTGAATTTGACTATAAGATTGTTGATTCTTCAAATCATTTTAGTCCCTTTCAGACCTACACTGATTTCCTTACAATCCGAATGAAACTGTGTTTGGTAGTATCAAGTTTTCTCTCAATAAAAATCTCTTCTAAATAAAATGGGTGGCTCAGTGGTTGAGCGCCTGCCTTTGGCCCAGGGCGTGATCTTGGAGACCCAGGATCAAGTCCCATGTCGGGCTCCCTGCATGGAGCCTGCTTCTCCCTCTGACTGTGTCTCTGCCTCTCTCTGTGTGTGTGTGTCTCTCATGAATAAATAAAAGCTTTAAAAAAGAAAAAAAGAATGACATGGGGCACTTTAGGAACAGTGCAGATTTCTGGACTCCCTCTAGGTGGATGTGGGGCCAGGCCACATATGAGCATCTTCAACATGCTCACCAGGTATCTGTGACACAAGAAACCACAATTTTGAGAAATACTGATACACAAGAAGCACCTCACACACATCTTTCTCCTCCTACATCTTCTCAGTACTGTCCTCTCTCGAGGTCTTTGGGCATTTCTGAAGAAAAGATGGACAATTAGACAATAAGATATTCAATCAAGCAAAAGCAAGAAAATCAAGATCTTACTCCAAATTCTTAGGTTCTTATCAACATAAGAGCAACACCTATGCTCTCCATTTACACACCCACAACCAAATGAACAGAAACATAACAGACAAAAGGAAGCTCAAATGCAGCTGCAAACAGTTCCCAATTTGTACACACGCATACACACATACACACATGAATATGCACACACATACATAAACATATACACAGCTACTCATACACACACATACCTACACACACCTACAGACTTACAAATATGTATATGCACATACACATATATACACACATATATACACATACTCACATGTACACACACTCACACACATAACACCTGCACATACATAGCTACACACCTACAGACAAGCACATGCACAGTTACTCACACCAAAACACATGCACACGCACATACATATACACACCTACACATACCCCTTACAATATACACACCTAAACACATGCACATACACACATGCACATATGTGCACACAAACATGCATACACATACACACACGTGTACACACACACAAATGGTTTAGTTCTCTGAGTACTTCCCAGCACAAAACCTAGTACACACATAAAATAGACATCCAACAAGCATTTGTTAAAAAGACCAACTAATTTTAGAACAGTAAGTCATAGGAAATTCATCCAATAGCTCAGCAGGAAGATCCCAGGCTGGCCAAATAAGCCAGCTAAGTCCCACCAAACTGAACTGAAAAGCTCCAGTGGCACTGATTGTGAAAGAAGTAAAAGATGGGACACCTGGGTGGCTCAGCGGTTGAGCATCTGCCTTTAGCTCAGGTTGTGATCCTGGGGGTCCTGGGATCAGGTCCCACATCAGGCTTCCTGCGAGGAGTCTGCTTCTCCCTCTGCCTATGTCTCTGCCTCTCTCTGTGTCTCTCATGAATAAATAAATAAAATCTTTAAAAAAAGAGAGAGAGAAGTAAAAGAAAGCAATGTCAAATGCCTATCAGCAAATATGCCTCTAAATCATTGTTGTATTTCTTTTTACTTCTACCCACATGTGTGTGTATATATATATATATGTATAAAATGTATGCGTATATACAGATATATACAATCTATCTGTAGATTATATATATAGATTATAAATTTGTATAATCTATTATTGTACAGTATATTGCATATAGGTTATACAGGTATATACCTTTTTTCCTCTTTGTGGCTTACCATAGATAAGTCCCAGGAACCAGTGTTAACAGCTAGTATAAATTAGTCCATATTTTTCTCCCCGAACATATCATCTCAATCAGACATATGCAAATACAGACACAGATATGCATACACATGCACACAGGGAAAGTTTTAGAATTTATATCATTTTCTCTATCTGTATTTCTTATTGAACAATACCACATGGACATCCCTACAAGGCATCTGGTATGCCTTCATTTCACTCTTTCTAATGGCTGCATGATATTCTAGGATATGGATTATCATAATTTATTCTATTACCTTGTTGATGGGCTTTCACTATGCTTCCTGGTTTTTGCTACTACCAACAATGCTGTCCTAGAGATCCTTATACATATGCCTTATATGCTGATGATTTTGTTCATACAGCAGAGATTTTCAAGAGTAGAACTACTGGGTTAAAGAGTATACGTATTTTTAAGTTTTAACAGTTATTCTAGATAGCTTTTTTTTTTTTTTAAGGCAGTAACATTTCACATTTCCCAAACAGCTACCATTTTAATCAAGATAAAATAACATGCTTAGTAGGCAGGGAATCCATAATCTTTCTGGGGCAATCCTCTAGTCTCTGCTGAATCTCTAAACTCAGCCAGTCCTCTTCTTCCCACTGGCCAATCTGGCCACTCCCCCTACAGCTTGGGACTCCAATGGCCTTCACTCTCCCATGAACTCCCTGTAATTATATTCTAAAATTGGCATATTTTTGCCTTTGTACCTTTTTCAAAGGAGAAGTTCAATGGCTCATTAAATTTCCAAAGGGGTCTCCGACCCAAAAAGGGTTAGGTGCCACTCCTCTGGTGTCTGAAGGATAACAAGAGGGTTGGATATGGCTGATGACATGATTTAATTCTCTTGATGACAACTGGAAAAAAAGTGGATTTTTTTTAAAGACTTTATTTATTCATGAGAGATATATATTTAGAGAGAGAGGCAGAGACACAGGCAGAGGGAGAAACAGGCTCCATGCAGGGAACCTGACGTGTGACTCGATCCTGGGTCTCCAGGATCAGGCCCCGGGCTAAAGGTGGCACTAAACCGCTGAGCCACCCAGGCTGCCCAAAAGTGGATTTTATTAGAGAACGTTTCCAGTGTCCATGAGGCAATCAAAAAAATTTTTCATCCACATCATTTTAAGAAGAAGCAAGCTTTACAAAAAGTTTAAGAAACAGTATGGGTGTTTTTTAGAAGGAGGTGGGAGGTATATGGGTGCTAGGAAACAGAAAACAGAGACAACTATTTCCAAAACCAGATAAAAGGTCCATTTCTTCTCCAATATATTGTTTCTCAGACCAGGTGGTATTTGATCCATGTAAGGGACAATCATTCTGGGCTTTCATTCAAAAAAGGAGTAAGCATTTCCATACAGTGAGAAGAGAAAGCTAAATGCTGCCCAGAAAAAAAATAAGAATTGACAGAAATTGGGAGAAGATCTTTTGAGGAGACCCAATAAACCCCCTAGGCCAAGAGTTGTGTCTTTTCCTATGTTACTTCTCTTCCCACACTGAGGCTGCTTCTCTCTGCACATCCTCACCTTGAGGGCATGGTATTCCATAAGCAGAGATTCAACCAGTAAGTAACTGAAGCAGTTTCGTATGAAATTAAATTACGGGAAATATGGGTAAGTCCTTCAATGACATTTTTTTGCTAATAAAGTTTTGAAATCAAGAATATCATGATTTTTCTTACTTTGTGGTTAATGGCAAGAAAGAATTAGAAAGGCATCTGTCTACCTCTCAAGGAAGTGTCTAATTCTTCACTCTTTTTTTTTTAAAGATTTATTTACTTTAGAGAAAGGGGGAAGGGGGAGCAGAGGGAGAGGAAGAATCTTAAGCAGACTCCGCACTGAATGAGGAACCCAATTTGGTGCTCAATCTCATGACCCAGAGATCATGATCTGAGTGGAAACCAAGAGTCAGACACTGAACTGACAGGGCCACCTAGGCACCCCTAATTCTTCATTCTTATCAACTCCTAATTTTCATGAAATGACTTTGCATTGTTCCTACTTCATTTCATGCATTATCACTCTTATCAAATGGTATAATATAATCCTGACAATTGCTTAGCACAGTTATTAGATAATCACCACTAAATTAATAAATCTCTGGCTTCTAGTTTAAAATCTAAAACAAGTAACAAAGATGAAACAGGCATTAAAGGGCTGCACAGGTGACTCAGCGGTTTAGTGCCACCTTCATCCCGGGGCCTGATCCTAGAGACCTGGGATCAAGTCCCACGTCAGGCTCCCTACATGGAGCCTGCTTCTTCCTCTGCCTGTGTCTCTGCTTCTCTCTGTGTCTCTCATGAATAAATAAATTTTAAAAATCTTAAAAAAAAAAAACAGGCATTGAAAAAAACATTAATAAACTACTGATCAAAAAGGGTAAAGCTCTGTGTTCCTGCTTGTTACACTGCAGGATGAGTGGTCTGTTCTCTGGAATAGGCCATATTTTGAAAAAGATCTCATTACCTCACTTTCAGAAATAATACTATCTCTGTTAGACTTTTTCATTTTTGCTCTTTCTGAAAACATATGGAATTACGAAAAGACACAAGAACCACAAAGCTAATTTACATGATGGGAACTCAGATTGTGATGGTGTGGCTCTTTCAGTGCCCGACAGTGAATTAAATCAGACTTAGCCATTGATAACAAAGAAAAAACACTTCATGATTTCTCAGCCTTTCAGAATTTCAAAGAGGCTATTTTCTGAACATTGTCTTTCCAAGTTAGCTTTATTATATATGTGTGTGTGTATATATATATATGTATATATGTATATATGCATATTATATACATACATATATAAATTAAATAAATACATGCATAATGTATATGCATGCGTACACAAACATAGATGCAATATACATTTTATATGTATTATATATAGTAATGTATATAGTATATACACAAATCCAAGACTTTGAGGAGTATCCCTATAGAGAGTAAAATATTCTCGAATAAAAGTTTCAGAGCCTAGGCAATTATCTAATCCCAAGGAAATCTTGTTAAGTAAGTATATGTGCAATAGCAGAAAATAGTTAAGATTTATTTTAGTTTTAATTTTAATGATTTAGAAGCATTATAGCTATTCCAAAGATAAAGAAAAAAGACTATAATGGCTCTAAGACTGGTTGTTTAAAAATAGGTTAGGATCCTTGGCTTCACTATCCTCCACTTCTTCAGTTTAAGTAAGAATGTGAAATTTGGTATATTTAGTTGTTTGGTGTCTAAAACTACTGTGTGCCTGGGAAGCTAAATCTGTAGCTGGAGATGCTTGTTAGATTTCCCTTAGTAGATATTTGCAGATTATAGATTCCCTTGAAGTAAAAACAATTCCACATAAATGGAAACTCAGTGTGTCTGTCAAAAAGAAGCCAGAACTTCCCTTCCAGTCAGGATCAAATTTGTGTTAACTTAATTTCTGACTTACCATCATCTTGATCCTTGACTTCAGCAAAAATCAAGAGAAGGCAGGGAGGGGTGAAGGAACAGAGGAAATTCTAATTGCTCTCTTCAGACATTTTGAGATGAGAAACACTCCATTAAAAGAGTACAATCAATATTCTTGGAAGCCCAAGTAGAGTTTTCATTTGAGAATACAACACAGTGATTATTCCAAATAGCAGCTTTTTAAAAGAATGAAGCCAACAGAGCCATCCTTCTGCACAGCATTTCCTAGGCCAGTTTCCATCTTTATTATCCCAGTGGGCAGTCCCTCTGAAGTCAGTGGAAGCTATAAGCAAAGTTCTGAGACAAAGCGGAATGATGATTAAGCCAAATAATTTTTGCTAAAAGAAAATACAAGTACTTTATGAGAGTCAAAACATTAGTTGCGCTAATAAAGTCTACTGTGTGGCTGCTGGCTGCCGTCAAGGTGTTTTCTGAATACAATATTGCACAACTGATTTGGTTCTGTTGTCTGATTCCTTGATGAAGCAGTGATTTCAGAGACGCGTCCTTAATTCAAAAATACATTATTAGGGAAGAGAAACAGTATGAATCAATTAAGAGTACTGAGAAATATTCAATTGCATGAAGTTACTAATTGAATAAAATGGGACTGCTTTAGATGAGCTTCTCTGTACTGAGCAGCACCATCTTTTACCCTGGAAGCCACTGCTTGAACCAACTCAAGGTTGTATGCCTCAGCAGAACAAACTGCTTCAAGAAAGGACAAGGGGAGGTAAAAAAAAAACACTGTAGTGAGAAAACACTAACTTTTAAAGTCCAAAAGCTATCACATAATCAAAGGCATTCAAGAAAACAATTTAAAACAAGAAAGTGTAAAGGAAGTCAGCTAAAATAATTAAAACACTTCTAGAAGTATACTAATATGTACAGTTATTCTAGTTGCTTCTACACAGGAAATTTGAGACGTAGAACCAAAGATGAGAGTAGCTGCTATCAATGGATGGATATTATGACTGTGGCTATTTTTGTTCTCTGCTATTTTTGAACATGTTTAGTGCAAAAGTAGGCATATCTTCCGATGTGAAGCTGATTTGCCCATCAACTTCCTCAGACCTGCAGCCAATATCTGAGGTTAGTCTGAAGAATAGGCTTTTAAAGGAATAGTTCAAATGAAAGGAAAGGTCTGACAATTATTATTTTGGCAGACAAAAAAAAAGAATAGCAATTCCTTTTCTTTAAAGTTCTTTTAATCTTTGCTAACCTGAGATGTTACCGCAAAACATTTTCGTACTACAGTGAGGAACATTATACCTGGAGGGAAATTCTCAAAATCACCTGGTACAACCCATTATTTTGTGTTCTAAAAAGATCAAAGGCCAATGGCACCCAAAGCCACAGAGGCAGGACTTGAACCCCAATCTCTCAAAGGGCAGCAACTTAAATGTCCATTTCCTGCAGCTGTTCTGCTATTCCTCACAAGTCCCCATCACACCTAAGTGAAAGGAACTAACTTTAGTCTCAGCCGTTAAAGCAAATCCATTCAATGATTTAAACAAGTTGGGGATGGGACACCCAGGTGGCTCAGCAGTTTAGCGCCATCTTCAGCCCAGGGCGCGATCCTGGAGTCCCGGGATCGAGTCCCACATCGGGCTTCCTGCATGGAGCCTGCTTCTCCCTCTGCCTGTGTCTCTGCCTCTCTCTCTGTCTCTGTCTCTCATGAATAAATAAATAGAATCTTTAAAAATAAATAAGTAAATGAACAGTTAGGTGTATTCAGATCTCCTCGTGCTTCCTGTCTCGGCTCCAATATGGCACCTAGTGTGTGTGAGCCGGGAGGGCTTCAGTGACTTCTGGATGAAGCAAGAGGGAAGTCTTGAATTCACGTTCACATTCACTCATTCTTTCCTCTAATCTGGCGTCAGTGGCATCTCCTTGTCTTGCTGATGACGAGCGTCTGCTGCCAGAGGCTGTGGCTGGTGGCCTCATGGTGTACTCTCCCCTTGGCTCAGAAAAAGCCTGCCAGTATCACCTGCCAAATCTCTCCTTCCTCGTGAGGTCTTATGACAACTCCCCACCTACAGAAGCCACCCCTGGCGACAGGGACGCATTGTTCCCCAGCAAGAACCCCAGCAAGGACCGTTGGCATTCCTCTGCAAGGCGCGCTGGGACTTCCATCACCTTCCACACCACATGAGAGACTGAGACACTAGGAAACAAAATTCAGCTTCTCTCCATGTCCACTACGTTGTGGAGACCCCCTGTCCTGGTGGGAAGAAGTCAGAAGTGTGTCTTGTGGGGTGGACCCCTCTGCTTCTTCCTCTCCTCCACCTCCCCATCTTCCCTCTCAGAGACTTCAGTCAGAAGAGAAAGGGAGGTCATGTTTCAGACTGATTTTTCTGCCTTCTTCCTACAATATCCACCATGGCCAAAAGAGAATAGACAGGCTCTACATGGGACCATAGTTTACCCTTCTCAAAGTGAGGTTTACACTTCGTCTTTCTCTAGAGCCATAAATGTGAGGTGGTATTGGCAGAACAGAATTTATAGAAGAGAAAGATGAAAAGCACATTTACTGAATGGTGTAAAAATATTCTGTTCATCATAGCTGTTATAGTCATGATCCCAGAGCCACAAAATTGATAGGCAACATACTCAAATGCCTAATTAAAGGACCAGTAATCTGATTCCGGCCCACAGAATAAGAACAAATAACTTGTAGGCTGGCCACCCAAAGTACAGCACTCCCATCCTCCCCCGTGAGCTGTGGGAGTGCTGGAAAGCGAGATGAGATGAGCCAGGAAGGCACCAAATAACCAGTATGCTGGGACTCCAAGACCAGATGGAAAGAATATGGGTCACTTCCGGAGACTGAGGAGTAGGAGGCCAGGCCCCCATGATGAAAAGCTCTAAAACCCCATCATGACACAGCAAATCAAAACATCTTGGTTATTTCGCTGTCACAACTGACGTTTTTGTCCCTTACATCATTTTATCCAGAAGCAAAATAGAAAAACAATCTGACTTATGGGGAATCGTGAGGGTTAGAGTTGACATCTGCACAGCATGCTATGTTCCCTGGAAGAAATGTGCCATATCAAGTGAATTAATATTTCTTCTTTGAAGTTCTTACTCACATTCATCCCTTCTTATATGTGGAACATAATCTCTCATCATTTTCACTGCCTCAAAACCCTGCTAAGAAACATGCCGAAGCTTCTCTCTATGAACTTTTACCTTCACATGCACGAGAAAGTGCTTATTGCGGAAAGCAAAAAGCATCGCCATAAGATCAGAATGATGCAAAATCAGAAGATGGGAACTATATATAAAGCTGCCAAAATTGGGTTCAAAGAAAAGAGAAAATAATAAGGCACGTATGGAAGGCTTCTCACCCAAGATCAGCAGAATATGAGAATTACCAACAAAAACTATCTGGAGATAGTTTTAGAAGGCTGAGGTTGTTGGATCAGATAAGGAAGAGGACCCAGGGAAGAGCAAAGGAGAGTCAGCCAAGTTCAGGAAGTGGAAACCAAAAAATTGATAGGCATTTAGAAATGGGACACACAGCCAGGCTGGAAGCAGCAGGCCCGACCGAGATCTCATTATGTATTTGTCTGCAGAAAAGTACTCAAGCTCCCTGAAACTCCCTGAAAAGGTTTTAAGACATAATTAAAATATACACAAGCCATCCCCACAGATCTTATCGCTGTTGCAATTTTACCTACTTTTATTAATTTTTTATTACCATCCTCTCCCCAACTAAACCACAAATCCCCAGAGAGTGGACTTACCTGGGGTTGTCTCACTACACTGTCCCCAATGTGGCCTGAGATTGGCGCCCTGTGGCAAATGACATTTAGGTCAGATTTAGGGCTGGGTGGGGGCCCTCAGGATGGGATCTGAAGCACACAGAGGATGCTATCCAAGTATCTCCCCATCTGTCAACAATTCCCCAGTTGGACTTTCTTTGCTTTGAAGGAAGTCAGTCTTCAATGACCTGCTGTTAAAATGCAACTACCACCTGAGAGGGCTCTGCTTTAGGTAGGTAGTTAACACCTCACGGGATGGTTAGATGGCAGACAATGAGAGAAAACCCCTCGGGAAAAGCAACCATAGAATGAGGAGGTACAGAAAAGTGCCAGGGGCAAACGGAGAAAGAGAAAACATGCCACAGCACGACTTCCTTGAGCTTCCAGAGGCTTATATTAAACACGTGTCTTCATTTCCCCCACAAAGCCATCTAACTATTATGTTTCCTATTAAAAAAAACACGTTCCCTTCTCACCCTTCCTGCTATCATATATTGTATTCCCTCTGAGCCATGTGTTTTATGCTTCCACTGAGACACGGAAGATTAAAAAAGAATTGGCGCAGATTATGAAACGAAGACTCAAAGGTTGCAGGATGATTTGTATTCTCTCCATAATCATTTTCAATCTTTCATCTTATCAGCACTCATAAATTACACACACTCCATTTAAGAACACAGTGAGCCCCAAATCTCTATTATTTTCAGCATGATTGCAAACAGCTAAGCCAATCACATAAACAACTAAGTGGGGATGTAGTGCCTCGCAGGACTCTGCCCTCCAGAGGGCCAGGGTTTCCTAAGACACCCGCCCCCGGCCCGGGGAGCAGGGAGGCGAGAAGCAGGCGGGCAAGGTGACAACAGGGGTCTGGCTGGCCCTTAGTTCTCTTTCTACAGGGTCTTCCCCTCATGGTGCTATGCAGAACCTTTTCTAACAGCTTTAAGAAGTCTGCTTCTGGATAAAATAATGTAAGGGACAAAAACATCAAAACATCTGCCCCTTTCCTTCCAGAGAGAGTATGCTACACAGCCTGAAATAGGAAATGTTTGCTATGACATATTAAAGTAATACACAGAGAACATTTTTCTCCTAAGGGGCTTCTCATATCGCCCAAGTGTTTCAACTTTAGTGACTCCCAGGCTTACAAAGTGTTCACATTCCTGTTTAGTTTATAAAGCAGGGATTTGGAACTCCGGGCTCACTTTCCTACAGAAAGAGGATATTATGCCAGCCCCAAATTTGCAGCAGTGACAGCCTGATGCCCCACAGGTGAAGTCTAATGTTACTAAGACCACTAGGAGTAGAGTTTTACTTTTGCTCCTTGTAGAGTGGGCTACTCTGGGCCAGTGGGGGCACCAAACCATTTACACCATTTCTATGAAGCAGTCACTCTTGTGATATGGGATGAAAGGAGAGTGACAACAGCAGTGCTTCTCCTTCTCACTCTCCCACTCCAGCTCAACTGTCCACTGCCAGGACAGTCCCTGTCCTCCACAGTCGGTGGCTGGCCAAGCGGGCATGCACCTGCTGTCTGCAAGCAGGAGAATGCCTGGGAACCACTGCCTACCACCAGCTCTAAAAAACTAACTCATGGTTTGCTTGTTTATTCTCCAATATTTCTCACCATTTTATTATGACAATCTGGCACCTAATACAAATCCCAAAAAAGCTTGAGAGGCTTTAACACTTAGGGGGAAAAAATGCTGGCAGTGTTTACAACCCTCTCAAAAAGACGGGAAAAAAGATAAAGGAAGAAAAAGGAGAACATTACAGTGCGTATTTATAAATAACTTTTTAGGTTGAACCAAATTTTAGTTTTTGTCTTTCCCTCATTTTGGCTCATGTGATAAGCTAATGAACTGAAAGAAAGGAACTAGTTTTAACCAAACTGCTAAAAGAGGATTTCAGAATCTCCAAATGTATGAGCAGATTTGACTCATTTAGTATGGCAATTCATTACAAACAACTAATTAAAATGTTAATAGTCAATTTTCCACCAAAACTTTTGGGCTGTTCAGATTTCTTGATGTCAAAACTCTAAGTTACTGCTCTGCCACAGAACCAAGTCCTTAATAGGTTAAAATTAAATCAATTGCCATGAATGAATATTACCATTTGGGTAGATACCTTTCTATGCCTTTGCAAAAACAGAAATGCTCTTATAGAAGTGTTTTCATCTGTCACCCAGAAAAATACTACTGCTAATAATGAGGAGGAGGAGGAGGAGGTAGAAGAGGACTTTTTCCTATGAATGACTTTTGTACTTTATGCAAAATTCTACCTTTGCATACGCTGCACTCCCCTCCTGTACTACAACTATTTGCTTATGGATCTCCCTTTCCAGGTGCCTTCTGAGTGAAGGGACCAGAGCACAGGTTAAGAGTGTGGGTAATGGGGGTTGGCAGACATCACCATGGACTGGGCTCTATTCCAAGCCCAACTCCTTACTAAGTTTGCAAGGACAAGTAATCTAAAGTCCCTAAAGGTTGAGTGCTTCGTTTAAATAGGGATAATGGCGCCTGGGTGACTCAGTCGGTTAAGCATCTACCTTCAGCTCAGGTAGCGATTACAGGGTCCTGGGATCGAGCCCCGCATCAGGCTTCCTGCCCAGTGGGGAATCTGCTCCTCCCTCTCCCCCCAACTTGTGTTCACTCCCTCTCCACCGCCAATAAATAAATAAAATCTTTAAAAAATAAAGAGGAAAAATAATCATAAATATGTGTCTCACAGGGCTGTTTGAGATTAAAAGAAACAATGCATGTAAAATCCTATGCCCAGAATATAGCAAAATGGATGATGATGACACCTTCATACCCCCAATGCTCTGCACAATTCATTGCAATAGTACATAGTCAATACATGTTTCTCAAATTGAGTTGAATTTCTCCATACTATTTATCTGAAGAAGTCCTACATTTCTTTCTAGAGATGACATTAGACCAAAATCTGAAGAAGCATCTACTGCCTTGACCTGACCACTGCTTGGAGACCCCAGAGCACTTTGTGTGGTCCTCCATCAGCTCTGACCCACCAGCCTATCTGAAGCTTACAGGTTGCCCCATGACAGAGAATAAAATCAGCCTTTTGTGAAACAGTGAGTTCCTTCTCTTTGCATTTCCAGAGTCAGGCATGTGGTAGGAAAACAGTAAATGCTTGTTCCTGGGCCCAGCTCAAGGCACCTGTCACCACTAATTTGAACCCAAAGGGAGCAATGTGCCTTCCAAGGAAGGAGACAAGTGTTTAAATCCAATCTTATCTCAACTTTCAACCTTCAAGGCTCCACTCAAATCCACCTCTAGCAGGTACCACTGACCAGTCCAACCTACATTCATCCCTCCCCTTGGGAATCCTTATCATAAATTAAAGATAGCCATCAGGAAGCAGGGTGGGGGAGGTAAGATTATGTTAGTCCTGTTTCCTCACACATCCTGTGAGCTCTTTGAAGGGAAAATTAACTAATTATGAATTCTTTTGCACAGAACAAGGACATGTCATAGGCAGGAAACAAATATTTGATTGCTTGATTTAGTTCTGTTTTCCAATGTGCTCGAAGTACTTCTCCAGAATTATCTAATTAATCCTAACTTGATGAGAAGAAAGGCATATTGGATCTGCACAGACTGGAGCCAAGTCCTGGCACCCTCCACAGTGTGAATGAGCAGGGGTGTCTTGCCGGCTCTGCAACACTGCCTCTCTTTGGCCAGCACTCAATTTTTTGAACTAATGGCTTAGCACACAAGAATTAGCATTTTACAAAACCAAAAACTAACTGCCAACCAAGTCTTCGTGGTGTTGTTAACCGGCAGCAACCTCTATTTTGAGTTCTACTTGCTCCAACTAAATGGATTGAGAAGTGGCCCCGAGACCCCGAGAAAGGGTGGCAGGAACCACAACATCCCCTGTGAACACATAACCTTGCAGAGACGTCATTAGATCCGCTACAGCTGACAGCTAACGGCCCTCATTTAGAATAGCCACAACTGGCATTTTCACAGCGTATTAGCCAGGTTCCTCTTTGCTTTGCAAATTCTGCAATTCTCCTTTTCTCGTATCAAGGATTCTCAGGGGCCATACTAAAAATAAGAAGCCTTCACAGCCATATATCTGTTAACTTTCAAAATGCTTTCACAACTCACCACCTCTTTGATACCTGCCACCACCCAGGACAGGTAGACAAGACAGACGGTCTCACTTGATGTAAGCACAGAGAACCAGAGTGGCTGGCCCCAGGTGCCAGCCAATGAGCAGCAGAAGAAGGACCACGACTCAGCCTACCCTCCCTGCTCCTTGATGTTGTTTTACTGCAAGGTTGACCAACAGGCTGCTATGTTGTTCACCATCTTCCCACAGTGGGGCAGGCAAGATAATGTCTCTGAAACCGAGTGCCCTGTGTTTCTTCAGAGATGGGGTGTCCCTGCAGAAAATACTGCCACTTGAATCCCTCGTCTTAACCAGTGTGTTTCACCATATTGAAGGCAGGTTTGCATCCAAAATGGTTGAGTGGGAGCCAATTGTGGTGTTCTAATCTTTGTTCATGCTGTCAGTGTGACATATGAAAGAAATATGAATAAAGTGACAGGATGAAAACAAAGCTAGTGGCTGGTGTGAGATACACAGACAGGGTGTTAGCCCCACACGCACTGCAACTGGGTCAAGTTAACACCTCTTCTTTCCCCTACATATGCGGTGTGGAAAAGCTATTTATAAAATGTTTTTAAATATTTAGGACCAAATAAATCAATATTGTTGGGAAACACTTACTCTGACCAGAACTCATTTAGTTGCCCTAGTCCCGTGTGAATAACAGAACCGGAAATATCAGGATGATCCAAAACCAGGAATTAAACAGATGTTCAGTGCTTTCACCGGGATGCTCTTCCGGGCCAGCCTTTCGTCCCCAAACCAGCCAGTGACCGGGCGTAAACAGAACAATGATGAAATCTCAGAAGAGTGGCCTTGTGACTACTAGTTAGTACCGATATAATAAAGATAGGCTTTTGCAAAGTTACCTGACTCTGCAATTCACTTTGCTGTTTCAGGCGAAGATTTTCAGGTGTGTCTGCCACCGTCGTGAAGGACTGCTTTGGGTAGTGTCTGTGGAGAAATTTTTTAAAAGAGCATAATTAAAACATCATGTTGCAAAGCAATGCTTTAATACCAATTGCTTTATCCTTTCCTCCCATCACAGTGCAGAGAGGTGTCTCTCCCCGTGGCTAAGGCCATCTCTGGATCATTATTCTGGGTCCCCTCTCCTCCTCCATTCTCATGACCCTCTACCACCAGTAACCCCACTCCCTCCCAAAATTTCAACCCTGTCTTCTCTATTCACTGCTTCCCATAAGCATCCAAGTATGCTCAAGACTCTCCTGACTTTTCCCACCTCTCCCTCCAACCACACACTACTCTAGCCTGTGCAGCGAGACTCTCTTCTCTCCTTCAACAAGGCCTAAACTTATTGTCCCTGCCCATCTCCTCTCCCACTATCTCCTCAACACCATGCTTTCTGGATTCTAACTCCTGCTTCCAGATGTTTCTCTGGTCAAAGTTGTAATAACTTCCTCTGGATACATGCAATAGCCATCTTTTTGTCTTCCTCTTGCCTGACTGCTGCTCCATGTGGGAATGTCCTCTCTCTTGGATTCTATGTCACCACACACTCCCAGCCTAGCTTCTCCCTCTGTGACTGTCCCTTCTCTATCTCTTGGGTTCCTCTCTGCCCATCCCCTTTGGGGTTCTAACACGGGCTTCTTCTCAGTCTATGTAGGGGTGATCACGGGGGTGAATTCAATGATTCTCAGAGCTGTGGGTGATCTCTGCATATGTGCTGATTATCCCCAGATCTAGCCCAGCATGCTCTCCTGTATCTCAGGGCCACTGGCATTTCCACTTGGGTATGGTCCACACCCACCATAAACTCAACCAGTGTGAAATGGAACTGTCCAATATCCTACCCCATCCCCAAGACAAGTTCCTCCCTTTTACTTACTCTTTCATTTATTAGTGCCCAATTGCCCCAGCCAGAAACCAAGGGATAATCTGGCCTCCTCACACATTCAGTCAATCAATCACCAAGTCTATTGATTCTGTCTCCTAAATGTGCCTCGGATATATTTACATTTCCATCTCCACTGCATTTTCATGATAGGCCACATTTTCCTTTTAGGTAACTATAACACTTTCCAGTCTTGTCCTTCCAATTCAAACTGCCAAACAAATACTTGAAAATGTCAATCTGATTACATTACTCCTCTGAGTACAACTGTTCAACGTCTTCCCATGATTTGAGAATAAAGTACAGTCTCCTATCTTCCAAGGCCCCACAATCACCCTCTACAGTCTTTCTGCTCACCCCCAGGCTCCATCCAGGGAGCTCACCTTTCCCGTTCCGACCTCTTCCCCCACACGCCACTCTCCCAGCCCAGAACACTCACACCCCGCTTCTCTGACTGACTCCCCTTCACCACCTAGGTCTTGCCTTAGATGTCACTTTCTCCAGGAAGCACTCCTGGCCTTCCCAATGTGCCCTGGAATGTACTTTCCTTCCTGTTGTAATCCTTATACTCATCTACATGCTCCTATTGACACATCTCTGTCTCACAGTACAAGGAATGTTCTGTGTCAGCGAAAACAGGCGGTCTTGTCTCTCGTCAGAACACACTCAGCACCTGCCAGTGTGTGGCTCACAATATGACTTCAACAATATGTGCAAATATTTATGTAAAGAAGAAAAGAAGGAAGAAAGGTAGGAGAGAGAGGGAGATAACCATGAGCCATGTGTCCACAGCACACGGTCAAGTCACAGTAAAGCTTCACCACGTTAAGTAATAGATGGTCACACACATGCAAACACACAGGCCCTCCCAGTGGTGAAGTGAGGCCATCTGCTCCCTGTGTGAGGAAGGCTACAAACACTGATTCATGGCTGCCTCCTCCCTATGCTCAGCTGGCATGGAAGGTGTATCACTAGCTGCTTTGACTCTATCACCACAAACGCTGTGGCACTCAAGAGCTGTTCCTCAAAAAAAAAAAAAAAAAAAAGAGCTGCCCCTCAAAGAGCCCCCTCCCTGGCCCCTCTCATTGGTGATGTCCACCTTGTGGTCTCTTGCTGTGGTTTCTCAAAAGTTCCCTCTGCCTCGCTCTCCTTGTAGAGGCTTCTTCGCAGCATCCTGTCCCTGGCTTCCCATGAGAAGGCTGATGGAGTCATCCCTTGTCAGTGCAAATAAGCTCTGTACATCCTACCAACAGTACAATAGCACTTCTGAAATCAGGATTAAAAATATTTTGTAGCCCTGTGGAATCATGGTAGGAACTGTCCATCATTGCCTCATTTTCCCAGCATTCTTCAGCAATTAAATGTCCTATATAAGGAAAGATTCCATTGAACTGAAGTGAAAACCCCACAACTACTGGTTGCATTTGAAATATTTTAATTAACATCCTTCAAAAACCTTTAGATAATTTTCCTGCCTTCCAAGAGCACATACAAATCTAATGTAAATTTTGTCAGAATAACTTAAGGTCAGCTTCATAGATATTAACATATCACAATGTAAAGCAGTAGTGCTTTCAAAGTCTACCAAGGTTGGGATGACCTAGATCATAGGATATCATGGTGTGTGCACAACTTAGGGAATGTAAGAGATCACTTCTCCCACAGCACTCAGCCTGGCACATTCTTCTTCCCTTCTTGTTTCCACCTTCTAATTCAAACTCAGAAACTAGACAGTGAACTTTACTTAAAATGTTGTTCAAAACTAGAGTATTGATTCAAGGGAGGAGGCCACAGCCCACAAGGTTTCTCCCTCTCTGCATCCTGGAGTCACAGCCTCTGTAGTAGGCATATCCTTTGGGTGCTACCTCTGAACCGTGCTCCACACAAGGAAGCTGGACAGACAACTTCTCTGTGTTCTGGAATGTTTGCACGTCAGTATTGGACAGCTGAATTTCATTGGACTTCCAAATGTGGCAACTCTGCACTGCTATACCTTAAAGCTAAAATAACAGCATAGCATATGGGGTTTTTCTGAAATATATTCTGTGGAATAAAGTTTCACAGAGATTTTTTTCAGGGGTTCCATAATGTTTAATTCAAAAATGCTACATTTCTATTTTAACTTTGAAAACTGTAATTGAAATCTGCTCTCAAATGTGTTACAGGAAGTTTAGCCCATTGAGACTCTGTTGAACACCCAGTTAACTTTGTTTGGGGACAGACTTTGGGGGATAACCTGTTCCTGCCTATTTATGTTTAACTAAAAATTAAACAGAATTTTTTAAGTAAACATGATTTTAAAACTGAGGAGAATTTTAGATTGAGCAGGATCTTGAGGTGGAAAAGTGAACTTTGCTGAGGCAGGTGCAATTTGGAACTACTTCTCTATGGGTATGTGAATTTCCTCCACACAAGGCAAAAATCATTGCTATTTGGATACTAACAAAATTTCACCTGCCACCTATACCTCTCGTTCTGAAGTATCACTTCCTGGAAGTAACCTATTCTCACCATCTGACTCAACAACGAGAGGAGATGACAGATCTGAACTCAGAAAGTACATGCATGTAAATAAAACACCACTTTTATAAATCTGATTCTGGCATGCCATACGGAGTTCCATTTGGCCAACGGGCACACTGGAAAACAAACAAACAAATTGAAAAACTTCTGCTGTTTTGGTTTTTTTAGAAGACGTACTCTACTGACCGGGTGGCCAAAGCAGCAAACCTAACACGCCATGCAATTACACTGAGGACTATAAACAGATGGCAATACTTTGTATTTTTTTTTTTTTACAATCCTAAAATGTGATGATTCTGTAATGGTGGGTTCATCTGTATATCCAGTGACTTTATCTAAAGATGCATAACAAGGGGTGTCTGCATGGCTCCATTGGTTAAGCATCCGACTCTTGATTTCAGCTCAGGTTATGATCTCAGGGTTGTGAGATGGAGCTCAAGATTCTCTCTCCCTTCAAACCATAAGAGGGTCTTTACCATAGGAAGCAAATTGAAGGTTGCTGGAGGGGAACGAAGTAGAGGCATGGGACAACTGGGTGATGGGCATTAAGGAGGGCACATGATGAAATGAGCACTGGGTATTATATAAGACTGAGTCACTGACCTCTACCTCTGAAACCAATAATACATTATATATTAATTAATTGAATTTAAATTTTAAAAAATGATACTCTCCCTTTACCCCCCTGCCACTCCCTCTCTAAAATAAATAAGTAAATATAATTTTTTTAAAAAAAAGCAAAGATGCATAACAGGAAGAAATTATCTAAAATTTTGACCTAGGAGAAGTTCAATTTAGTATTAATAACCAAGATAATAAATGCTGGGAGAAAGAAGAAATTTATATCTGAAACTACAAGGGATCATGACTAATATAATGGATGTTTCAACACTGTGTCTATACAGTGACATCCGTCTACACTAATCCAACAATATTCTGCTCTGAAGTCATAGTTTCAACTCTTCCCCACCCATCACCACACCTACAAAAAAAAAAAAAAAAAAAAGGAAACCAGATGCAGAGATAAACTGAGGGCCTAGTGGTCCCACATGGGATCACTAGAACAGATAAGCAAATTAACTGCAAGTTAACTGATGTCCTATACAGTTCATTCTAGCTCTTTCCCAATACCGTATTTAAATGGTGGTAGAAAGTCTTCAGAAAATAAATGTTTTGAACAGAAATCATAATGAAAGTAGATATCTTTACCAGGCCTACAGAAGGTGTATTTCCTCCTTGTCCATATTAGGGGTCAGAATGTAAGACAGAAAGCAAGAAGGCATGAGAAATGATGTTCAAAGAGAACCAGAAAAAAAAATACAAAAGAAGATGTGGATGAATTGGTACATTAATAAATTTACTGGAAAATAAATGTAATTGTGGAATTATGGCATATCATACATTAGGAGCTGCTGGAAAGATCTAAAGAATACCGTGGAATGTTTAAGCATCATAAATAGAAGTCTCTTCGCTGAAGCACACAAGAATTAGATGAAGTGTATGTATCAAACTAGGCTGCCAGCTGCAACAAACCCAGATTTCCATGAAATGCTATAATCAAAATAAAAAGAGAAAGAATCAAGATAATAACAGAAGACAACATCTGAAACAGCAAAGTTACAGAAAGAAGATTTCCAATTTTTTCTCTCTGTGAGATTTAGCTGATTTGAATAGAGGAAAAGTTATATGCAAACCACTGAGCTGGTCAGAGTGAGAAAAGCAGTGTAAGCAAACTGCAAGCTCCATGGACACAGTTATAAGAAAGAATACTCTGGAGAATGTGAGCATCCAGGACCTCACTTTTTATCCAGAACCCAGTGGCCATGAGAGCACTGAAGCCAAATTTCCCAGGTTTGAACCTGGATCTTCTACCTACTAGCTGTATGTCTTTGGGTAGGTTTCTTAACCTCTCTGGCCTCAATTTCCTCATCTGCAAAATCAGCATAAGGGTAGCATCTCTCAAGCTTATTCCAAAATTACCACCTGTAAAGCATTTCAAACAATGTTTGGCTCATAGTGAGCACTTAATAAAGTATCTATTACTAATGACAGTAATGTTATTATTGCTATTACTACTAGTAGTAGTACTTTCTGTTTGCTCTGCACTGCAAACTGACATAACCTCAGTGCCTCCTTACTGTCATCTATATAATGAGGATAAAAGACTCCTGGTTCTCTCATGAGGTTGTTGCTAGAACCACACAAAAGATCTTGATAAATGGAAAAATACTGTAAATGTGAGATATTAAGTAAGCCATTAGACATATGAAGTTAAGGTCTTTATGAATTTATTTACTGTAAATCATGTGTTAACATAGTGGTTCTAGCAGAGGACATTTGGTAATAGGCAAAGTCTGGAGACATTTTGGATTATCTGTGATTTAGGGCAGGTGGTGGGGTGGTGGGTACTCTTGGCAGCTAGTGGGTAGGGGCGAGGGATGCTGCTAAACATCCTCCAATGCAGAGAATAGCCTCCCCCACCCCAATTATCCTGTCCAAAATTGCCAACACTGCTAAGGTTAAGAAACCCCAAATAATAGACATAAATCTCTAATGTTATAGGAGTCCACTAATATTAAAACCGCCAGCTCTTTCTAACCAATCTCTAATCTTTATTTTCATTCTTGGCAAAGTCAAACAACCCCCCCACTTCCCCCAAATCCTTTGCCACACTGCAGTCAATTACTCCGGCTCGGCTCAGCCTTCTCCCTGGGGAGCACTTAATTCTTCCCTCTGTAGCTTTTTGTTTACTTGACCATGTTAAAGTTTCACTCAAACTAGAAAATGTGAGAGCAGAACCCCGATGTCAGAAGAATTTGTTATTATATCATCATTTCCTTACAAGCCCTGTGCAAAAGAAAGTTACTGTAGCAGGCCTGAGTGCTCTATTTGAAAGACCAGCTTACGAGGTTGGCCTTTGGCGAGTCTCTAAGAACTTGGATTTGGGGAGGGTTCCCACCACCATTAACCAGTAAGACTGTGCCCAAACTGTTTGTACAAACAATAGGTTTATGCTGGACACTAGCTTTCTTTCTGGGAATCTGGAATTTGGGTAACTGCCAGGCAAGAGGTGCCTCTGTGAATAGCCCCCAGTGAAAACACTAGGACTGGAATCTCTTACACATTTTGTTGGTTGGCAACACTTGACACATGTTGTCACAACTCATTGCTGGGGTAATTAAGTGTGTGTGTCTCTTGTGGTAGAGGACCCTGAAAGCTTGTGCCTGGTGTCCTCTGGACCCGGCACTATGCACCTTTTCCTTTTGCTGATTTTGCTTTGTATATTTTTGCTGTAATAAATCATAGCCATGAATATAACTCCCCTGCTGAGTCCTAAGAGACCTTCTAGAGAATCATCAAACCTGGGAGTGTTCTTGGGGATTCCTAACATAGGAATGTTTGTTTGTGTTTGTTCCTAACAACACATCATTCACAAAAGAAAAAGTGTATCAGCATTTTTAATATATTATCTACTTTTTAAAAAAAGCAATTTCAACTCTTAAGAACATTTAAAAGGAAAAGGTTCTGAACTCACAATATTAATCTGGCTTTTCAGCCCTGATTTTCTGAATTAGGTCAGGGTTCAATGACTTTGCTTTGGACCATCTTTTCATGCTCTGATCTTAACCAAAGAAGTAATCTTATCTAAGGGCCAGGATCATAACTGTATTGGATGGTGGGGAATAGAAAGTTTAAACATAATTTTGAGTATTTCTCCCAGATCTGAACAACTCCATTGTTTCAGATCATTCAAAATTATCTTTAAGAATGAAAAAAAAAAAAACATTTTAAAATAAATCTATGATTACCACCAGAAGATCCTCTGTGAATTTACTTATAAATACACACTTCAGCAAGAGAGAAAATAACTCCAAAAGAACAAGCTAAAATGCAAAAAGCAATGGTAAGCAAATAAAATGGTTAGTGTGCTTGCATGCACACACATGCACAAACATTGTGTGGAATAATAACAATATTATCTGAAGGGTTTTTTAAAAGGAAAGCTAACATACTGGATAAGCAAATTGAGAAGGTAGTATGAAAATTATTCTAAGGTCTTCCTATTCTTCAAGAGAAAAGTTAGGCTCTAACTGAAATTTAGACTACTTAAGCAAATGTGGTAATATTTTAAGGGTAATCAGAAAGAATGGAAAATAGTACATGAAGTCAAGGCCTATCAAAGGGGAAAATCAAATTTTTAAAAATATCAAAATGCTAACTCAATCAAATAAAAAAAAGGGACAGAAAGAAAAAAGAAACATAGCATAAACAAGACAAACAGAAATTTAACCATTGGGAGAAACAGTTCAATAATCACAAAAATATAAATGGGTTAAAACTGTCAGCTAAAAGACCAATAGAGTCATATTTTTTTAACTCGAATATAAAATAGCAATATTTGTGTCAGACAAATACACTTTAAAAAAAAAAAGGCATTGGGGAACCTGGGTGGCTCAGTCAACTGGGCTTCTGGGTCTTGATTTCAGCTCAGGTCATGATCTCAGGGTTGTCCCACACAGGGCTCTGCCCTCAACACAGAGTCTGCTTGGTATCCTCTCCCTCTCCCTCTGCCTCTCCCACCTGCAAACTCTCTCTCTCTCTCTCTATCTCTATCTCTCTATCTCTATCTCAAGTAAGTATATAAATAAATATTTTTTAAATAAAGGCATTAAGAATAGAAACACTACACAGTGATAAAGTTTCAATAAACAACAAAAAAAGTATCATCCTCAATATACATGTACCTGACATTAGTCTCAACCAATTGTTTAAAATATGTGTATGCATACATATATTTAGAGAGATATACATGCATACAAAATCAAAGGGGAAAAATTGGCATACCCACCAACATGGTGAGAGATTTCAAACCCCCTCTCTCACTTATTTCCAGGTCATGCAAGGCAACATAAAATCAGTAAATATACCAAGTATGTGGACTATGGAATTCATTACAATAATATTGGTAATTTCTCAGGCACCTGGATGGCTCAGTCAATTAAGCCTCTAACTCTTGATTTTGGCTCAGGTCAGGATCTCATGGTTGTGGGATCAAGCTCCGTGTCAAGCTCCATGCTAACAGGGAGTCTGCTGGACAGTCTGTCTCTTCTCCTTCCCCCTCTGGTTCTCCCCCTCTGCCACCCTCCACCCCCATCCCCACTCACACACAAGTGCACTCTCGCTCTCTCTCTGTCTCTAAAATAAATAAATCAATCTTGATATATATATGTAATGTCTCCACATAGGGGTGGTATTCAACCCACTTAACAACCAGAACATCCTAGACACTCATCAGTCCAAAAGGTCTCAGAGCATGCTCAACCATGAGTTACTGGGAGGACTCACTGGTGTCCACTGATGACTGCCAGCCTGCCTCCAAGCACTCCCACATGCAGGAAAAGCAGGATGCCAACATGTGCTATATGGAATGAAAATGATAAGAGGAACGGAAAACTCTCCCTGTTGGGATATCAACTCTTTAGACACGGACTCCTCCTCCCTCTGATAGAGCTTCCCTGAGGATGCTTGCATTTGAGCCAAGATGTAGTGAGACAAGGTAACAGTGTGAAACTGGGAGCAGAGAGACAAAATGAAGAGGGAGAGAGGGAGAGAGAAAGACTGTAACCCCAACTAGGATCAACCGTCACAGGCTAAACAAGAGAAACAACCGCTAAGGAAGAAAAAGTATTGGGCACGAGATGCCCAAAGAGCCTCGTGTTCTACTCAGAGAGATATCTAATGGCACAGCATCAACAGGAAGAAACTCATGAGGACACACAAGCCAGGCCCGGCTCTGAAGACTGAACCAAACCCCCTGACTCTTGAAGGAAGTGGGGACCCCAGGAATGGATGAGATGGAGCAGCTTCAGGCTGAAATATGAACTGGTGCATTTACATCTAAGTTGCTCTGTGTTCTCCCAAAAACTCAAATGTTAACAGATTTGTTTAAGGAAGACCTCCTCCAGTGCCTAGAAAATCGGAACTGAAGCCAGCACCAGGCTGCCACAGCAAGAGTGGGAAACAACAGCGTACTTTCCTTTGTAAATGCTTTTGCAGCCTCAGCACACTTCGCCAGACACATCAGAGAGTCCCCCTAGTGCCATTTCCTTTCCCACTTGGAGCCCAAATCTCAGAAGGCCTGAACAGCCAAAGGCCAAGAGCTGGCCCTCCTCACTCTGTCCTCCAAGGCAAACGATGTGCACGCTCACGTTCCTAGTCTTTGGTTAGATCTCATTCCCCAAGAGAATATCTTAACACTCACAATCATTGGGTTAGAAAGATTTTGTGAGTTGGTTTAAGAGCCAACCTGGAAGTTTTTCCCTTGGATAAAAGTTCCTAGGAAATTTCACAACTATTAATAACACTCAAAAATAATCCTCCTTGGGTTTATACTTACAGGTGTGTGAAACTGTATAAATACAAAAATTCTCAGGGCGTCTGGGTGTCTCAGTCGATTAAGCGTCCAGCAATTAAGCGTCTAGCTCTTGATTTCGGCTCAGGTCCTGATCTAGGCGTTCATGAGAGGGGGCCCCACATGAGGTTCTGTGCTCAGTCGGAGTCTGCTTGGATATTCTCTCCCTCTGCTCCTTCCTCCACACATGCTCTCTCTTTCTCAAATAAATAAATAAATCTTAAAAAATATTCTCACATTACATGGTTTAAGACTCAGATAACAACATGAGTAAATGAACAATTCTCCATTACCCCTACTGATATTTCAGATTGAGTACTGTCAGGGGAATCACCAGTTAACGGGTAGAGGCATTTTAAGGTATCTTTTTACGTGTTGGGGTCCATTTGGACATTTTCTATCTACTAGAAGCCCTTAAGTAAAAATTTGCTAGTTTACCATTAGCACTATTCAACATCAGCCAAGACATGTTATATATATAATTCTATTCCTGACATTTTTCAGGATCTTTGGGTTTAAATGCATCTTTCACTATCTTGCTGTGTCATTGATGTGATGTCTATTCATGAATTTCCTTCCACTGCCATCATCTCGTTCTTAATTCCACCACTAATCTTCTTCCCTGTAGCACCTCCATAAACAACTCGCACATAATGCCGCTGGTTGCAAAACATCAATTTTATGATAAAAAAAAAAAAAGACAGTGAATTAGAGCAAGTAAATGGGGAATGCTCTTCAGAAAGAAGGCTTATGAGCGCTGCTGGTAGATCACATAAAAGCGAAAAATGGATTATGATAATGCAGGCCTCTCACACATGAAATACAAGCCCCAGCTGAAAAGAGGTACAGAATACAAACCCCTGGCTCTCCAAAGGGCAGTCGATAACCTGTCTAACAATTTACCAAATTCTCTTTCTGGCTGGAAGGGTCAAAGAACTTGCCACCTTTTGATTTACTTCCCCACCAGGACTCCATTGTAACTTCTACTGCGTGTTTACAAAAGAAGGCATTATCAAAGGGATTACACAGGAAACCTGACCTACCACACTATGAAATGCTTATCAGCTATTGGAACATGTCACCTAGATTTTGAAGAAGAGTACAAAAGGTGAGAAATTAATACACGCAGGCACACTCATGCACGCACGCACACACACGCACGCACACACGCTGAGATGTTGTTTAAGAAAAATATGAGCTGTCGGAGGACAGTCTATTCCCTAGGCTGTTGCTGGTACTGACCACGGTAACGTCCCAACACGGAAGTACGTCTGTATGGCTGAGCAGCTCGTGATTTGTGCCCAGGAACCCAAACGCCACAGGTGATTATGGCCAAGAGGAACACATGCCGATTTGGGACTCAACTATCTAAGACAGTCTGACAGTCTGAAAAAATATTAAAAATAGAGTTTATACAAAAACAACATTAGAAATACAAAAAAGATCATATTAAATTCTTTTGCCAAAAATAATAAATACAGCACCTATTTAAGTGCTCACTATCAGGCTACATATTTTCTATAAAAATGGTATAGACTCCAGATAAATGTATGGCCCAAAAGTCAAATAAATTATGGGAAACTAATAATGAATAATTATTATAAGAAGAAGAACCACCAGCATTTGGCATAATGGTCAATACCTAGCCCACGTGCTATCTCCCATACTCAAGACTGACATGACTAATCATACCACCGTGTCTAAGCAATCCAGAAAAGACCCAACTTCCTTCTCTACACAGCACTCCAAGCAACACTGCCAAACATCTTGGACCTCAGGCTAAGTATCCTTGCCACCAGTGGACTGTACTTCTTTGACAATTGGCAGATCAGTTGTTTCCTAATTTTTCAGGCTACAAAAGTATTATCAAAAAACTAAAATCTATTGAACCATCAGTCTCCACTATGCAATGAGAAAAATATTCTCATAGAGCAGGGGAACTCTTCAACACACTTTCATTTGTTCAGTTCCAAACTCTGTACACTAAATTCATTTAATATGGTTTCAGAATGGGCAGACTGAGAAGAACAAATGAAATCGTACCAAAATTGGCATCTTTTACACCAGTACGTGTTAAAGAAAATGAACTCAATGTCAGATAAAACATTGACAACTACTGTATTACTGCCTGTCCCCTCTGCCTCTACCAAATCACTCCCTGAGCAAGTCACATTCATTTCCTGGGTACCTCAAGGCACAACCTAACCACAAAATAGATCAACTCTTACTTTAAGCGTACTTCTTTCTGAAAAATTAATTAATTAAAAATAAATGTACTTTTTCTGGCTATTTGATTATATAATTGAACTAACACCAAACAGGTCATTGTACTTCTACTGTATTCAATGCCAAGGATGAAGAGAAAGATCCTCCTTTTGACTCTGATGTAATGTTTTCATTACAGCTAAATGGCATGGGAAGAAAAGGAGGACTTTGTGAAAGGTCTGAAGTACGTTTGACATTTTAAAGGAAACATAATCATTACCCTCAAAATTGTACATATTAGCTTCCAAATGTTTGGCTTATATAACTCTTATATAACTTCAATAGTGCTGGCAGAAATGGCAAACCAAGCACCTCCCAGCCTATTGGGAGTATTTTATACACACACACACACACACACACACACACACACACACACGCAGACGTACAGAGAGAAAGAATGTAAGTTTTGAAAAGAATAACAGTATTGACAAAGGGAAGATTAAAGACACCTTAGTTGTTAGTTCACAGACAGGGTCAGATTGATAGGAAAAGAGAGCTCTGGAAATGTCCCCAGGGTCACCAAGTGGTTGAGAACTACATTCAGACCAGCTTCTTAGCCCCTTCTCTTCTCCATTTACTCCCTGTACAGAGCATATTCCACTGGCTTCTCTAGAGAGGTATTTACCCCATGGAGACACCTAGACCTGTCTGTGAAGAAAGTAAGAGATCAGCATCTGGACAAATCCTGTCTTAGGGTCTGTGATGAGAAGGACAAGCCATTGGGTGACCTGTGGACATCTACATCAGACATGGGGTAGAGGGAGGAGGGATATTCTAAAGCACCCAACCCACAGAGTACAGCCCTCTTTACTCATGTTTTTGTTCTGTTTGTTCCAGGACCTTGAGTCTCCACCTTAGCTGGCCCCATCTGTGTACCTGAGAAGGTGTAGTGATAGCCCTGGCCACTCACAGCACTGCAGAAGGCCATGGTCAGCATTCTCACTCCAGGGTAAGCCCTGCTGGGGACTCAGAACCTCCCAACTGCAATGGAGACCCCTTCTACCTTCCCATAGTCCTCAGCCTCCTCTTCACTCATTAAAATGGACAGATAGCCAAAGACTCCCAATTGTGTAAGAAAACCCAAAAGCAAAAAAGAAATGGACTAAAATGAACCCCAAAAAAACAGCAAGAAAGAAAATGCACACAAGAAAAAAAATAGCTAACCCTGGAAGAAACATAATTCATACATAAGAACTTGGAAAATCATTCAAGAGGATATTACTTCAATTACATAGAATAATACAACATAATCAGGTTATATCAACATCGACATCAACTTGCTACTGAAAAAAATGCAAACCAAAAGCACCCAACGAGTTACCAGAAGATTCAGAAGTAAAAATATACTTGAAATGAATGGCTCACATGGACTGGGGAAGTGGTGGGGTGGACAGGGGAGCTGACTATCAAGGAACAACAGGAAAGAATTCTCTGGAATGTGGAAGTGTTCTGTATTTTGATCACTAGTTAGGCATCTGACTCTTGACTTCAGCTCAAGTCATGATCTCAGGAACGTGAGATCAAGCCCCCACATCATGCTCCATGCTCAGCCCAGAGTCTGCTTGGGAATCTCTCTCTCTCCCTGTCTCCCTCTGCACCTCCTCCAGCCTGTGCACTCTCTCTCTCACTGTCTCTCAAAATAAATTAAATCTAAAAAAAAAGAAAAGAAAAGAAAGAGGTTCTCATACCCATTACTGCATCTCTCCATTGGCTATTTTATATCAATACCCATGTATTATTAAACTCACTCTTAAAAGTTTTGATAGAATACAGTTTATTCTTTTTGGAGTATGGTTCTATGACATATGGTTCTATGTTCATATGCTCTGACATATGCATGTAGTTGACTGACCACCACCATGATCAAAATACATACAATTCTCCAGGGAAGACTATTTCCATAATCTATACTTTCGATGCCACTTTTCTAAGATTTAATTTTGTAGGATCAATCTATAAACAAAGCACAGACAACTTAACCATAATTACTGCATAAATGTAAATATTATAAATATAAACCTTTTAATTTGCTTCAAAGGTAAACATCGATAGATAAAAACAAAGCTTTTCCTCAATAATTTTTAAGAGTCTAAAGGACTCCTGGAACCAAAAAATTGAGAACCACTGGTCCAAACCACTGTAACGTTTTCTTTTACTTTAAATCATAAACATTCTTAATCAACAGAATTGTGTACTAGACTGAAATCAAAGTACACATTAAAAAATACTGATTTTAGACTAGATATTTGCTTATTTGTGAGATCCAGAAAATTGACAAGGAAAATGACTTGAATGTTTTGCTAAATTAAAGAAAAATACTTTAATGAATAAACAAATAAATAAGATAAAACTTTAGTGACTTTTTTTTTTTAGATTTTATTTATTTATTCATAGACAGAGAGAGAGGCAGAGACACAGGGAGAGGGAGAAGCAGGCTCCATGCAGGGAGCCCGACATGGGACTTGATCCCGGGTCCCCAGGATCACACCCCAGGCTGCAGGCGGTGCCAAACCGCCGTGCCACCAGGGCTGCCCTAGTGACTTTTTGTCTGAATCTTCAAATTCTAAATTGGTGAGATTTAATTTAATGAGGTGGTATTTATTAATTATTTGAAAAGATTGTAATGGTTAATATTAAATAACTTAGATTTTAATCACCTTACTGATAATTTAATTTTCAAGTAACTGATTTTCCCTCTTATCCCAAACCCCAAAATAGCTATTGCAGCTTTCATATTCAGATGTGTTTTCTGGAATCTGAATAACCTGCCAGCTTCGTTCTAGAGCTACAGATGCTCCTTGCATTAAAGCTTACAAAGATTCAATACTATAATAGCACTGTGAAGACTGAATAAAGATGATGCCATCCTTGCCAATAAAACTGAGGGAAGATTCAAACTACAAGGAGGAAGCCATGGAGAACAAAAGGAGAGTTTTTTATTTAAAAGACAAATTGCAAAAAAAGAAAAAAAGAAATAAAAGAAAAAATGCTTTTACTAAAAAATAATGAAATGTAAAAGGGCATGCTAATTTAGTTTATGGTTCCTTATTGCCAACCTTCAGCCCATTCTTAAGTCCATTTAATTTAAAATAACTGGAAGGATACTTATAGAGGGAGGCATACTGCATTCCCTCTACTATGAAAGATCCAACACTAATAATAACTTACATCTAGTGAGAGCTTTCACCATGATGTGAGGCCCTACTCCAAGGACTTGTATTCAATATCTCAATTAATTCTCCCAAAGACCTTATGAGGTAGGTACTCTTATCACACAGCTAGTAAGTGTTGAATCCATGAAGTAACACAAGTCTGCCCTATCAGGGCTATGTGTGCTGGAGCCAGTTCAGGCTGGCTTATGAGAGCAGATTGTTAAACTCTGGGGAATTGTGAGGGCAAATTGCTAAATATGGCATTTTAAAAACCTAAAGGATGTAAACTTAAAAGATTACAATTACAATACATGCAAAGTTAAATACTCCAATCTCATCACTTCCTAATTACTTGACTATATCTTTTATTTCTGTGCTTGTTGCTACTTACGCCTACTTGCATCAATAAAGGAACACTATATATTGTATGCCATTGTGTATCTCTTCCCAACCCTATGTTCTGTAATGTCAGGGGGCTGCCTTTAAAAAAACCTTGGTGGTTGTATTTTCACCTCAAAAAAATGGCAGACGTTACCAATCAGACCTTCTGCTCTCCCCCAGAGCCGGGTGTTAAACATTTACCAGCACACCCCTGGATTCCTCCTGCAGCCCACAAGCTCTTAAGGCAACAGTGTTCTCTGTCATCTGATAAACATTATACATTAATTTTGATTAACAAAAACAAATGGCTTTCACAGGGAGACTTTGCTCCCACTCAGAAAATTAAACCACATCAAAAGTAAAACTAGTTCACTCCATTGAACCATTTAATTAAGTTCTCATTGGAAGACTTTGCTTTCTGGTTCAAAAATAACATTTCGCAAGAAATAAAGGAGAGGTGGGAAAAATCTGCTCTGTAAACAAACAAAATGAGTATGTTTCCACCAGTATCATCCTGTAACCTACTTAACCACATCTTCTAGGGAAGGCTTACATCTGACAGAAGTAGTTCTCTTTCCCAAATATAGTAGATTTTGGAAAAAGGGTCTGAGATTATAGCTCAGCAATACTCTTTCCTCAGTACATACTATCCCCTTTTCGTCCGATGCTTCACATCCAACAGATGGTAGAGCCATTTTTGATGCTTTTCTTCTTTCAATAAAATGGAGCAACACCAACCAGTTGTCAATCTACAAAAAGACAGCACTCGACATTGACTAATTTAGAAGCAGCCTTGTCAGAATTTTGAAAGCCTGCAATCATAAAAATCCAAGATCTTCAAGTGTGCTTTCTATGCACAATGAGAGAGATAATTAGCTCCTTTCCTTGAATACTTAACTTTCCCATATAAGAGAGACAGCTGCTAGATATCATTCTTCAAAATTTAATTTTCTCTAACAAAATAACATGCATGTGACTCATATCTGTGCGTACAGACACACATATATGATTAAGAGAATTATCTTATTAATTTATTTATAAACTAGATTTTCTTTTTACTCAAAAAAAAATGTAGATGGGTATATCATAAGCAGAAATATTTTACTATCAGCACCTTTCCTACGGAAAGGGTTGCAAATGTTGTAACTGTCACTCTTCAAGTAAAATATCTGGGAAGTCAGAACACTGAGGTCTCTCAAACCTTCATTCTTTCAACAAGTAATTATTAGGTATCTAATAACAATATTGTTGTATTTATTCAACACAGATGTATCAGACTACGTAATCATACATACAGTATTATATCTTTGTTTTCTATCTCCACCAATCAAATATCATAAATAAAAATAGCTGCCCAAGTTCAGATTCAGAGGAGAGAGTTGTCAAGGGACAATTCTAACCTACCAGCCTGTATCACCAAGTGCATATCACCATCTGAAGCTGCCCTCTTCAGAACGGTTTTGAAACAAGGTAGGATATTTCTTTATATTTTTTAAAGGCTTTATTTATTTATTCATGAGAGACACAGAGAGAGAGGCAGAGACATAGACAGAGGGAGAAGCAGGCTCCCTGCGGGGAGCCCGATGCAAGACTCGATCCCAGGACCCTGAGATTATGCCCTGAGCCAAAGGCAGATGCTCAACTACTGAGCCATCCAGGTGCCCCAGGATATTTCTTGAAACAGAAAGCTGACGTTGGATAATATGATTACAGGCCTATGTTTCCCTAAACAATGCTCCATGAAACATAAATTCCATGGAATGTTAAAAAAAAATGTTTAAAAAAAAGCAGGGATGGGGGGAGTAGTGCTCTGTCATCGAATGTATTTGCACAATAGTGGATGAACAAATGTAAACAGGGTCTTTACTACAGGACTCCTCAGATTTGGCCCTCTCCTGCTAGGAATGTCTGACACAATTGCTGTTCCTCGGAACACATCCTGAAAAATGCTCATCTATCATCACATAGCCTGAGTATGTAGATTGGAAAGGAATGTGTAGATGAATGGAAAATAAGTTCACGCGACTGCCCGCAGATGCTCTCCTCTGCACGGAGACTCCCAGCACGATGCAACTGCCCTTGCTTCCCCCCCACTCTGCCCTGATCGCTGAATAGCCACCACCTGTCTGCCCTTCTGGGTCCCGCTCAAATGCCCACACTCCCAAACTCTTCTCTGCTCCTCCAGCCACAACCTCAAAGCAGCACTTGTGGGACTCACAAAAGACAACCCACTGTTATCAGCACTTGTGTCTCTAACTGCCCATATGCCCTGGCGGGAGGAGGGGAACTTGCAAAAACTACTGAATGAAGAGATGAGTGAAGAGCCCACTGGAAATTAGTGAAAATTAAAAAGTGTAACAGGCTCAAAATACAGACATTCTCAGAAGTTCATATTTTCATATAAAAATAAAGCTTTTCTGGGGCACCTGGGTGACTTAGTGGTTGAGCATCTGCCTTTGGCTCAGGGCGTGATCCCAGGTCCTGGGATCGAGTCCTGCATCGGGCTCCCCACAGGGAGCCTACTTCTCCCTCTGCTTATGTCTCTGCCTCTCTCTCTCTCTCTGTCTCTCATGAATAAATAAATAAAATCTTTTAAAAAATAAAAAAGTTTTTCTCTACCAGTACATCCAGATTATCACAGCCTTCCATCAATTGTTAAAATTAAAACTGTATCTTTAAAATTCCTTAAAATCATTCCTTTGACTCTGAACCACTTGTTTAAAAGTCAGGAACCTTTTTATAGTTTCTAAATTGTAGGCAATAAGAGATTAAGAGAATTGAGATTAAGTAAATTAAGAATATATACCCAGAGATTAAATCTGACCACTCAAGTATGAAAAAATCATGTCACTGAAAATTTTAATTTAAACGATGAAAGATACATATTTCTTTTCTTGTAAGTGTCACAATCCCAGTCCTGCAGCACCCATTGCTGAAAAACTGAAAACTCACCAAAAAATGCTACTGACCACAGTACTCACAAACTCAGAAGACACCAAAAAAACACTGTGAATGTCCGACTTCTTAAAAAACAAATCCTCCTTGGCCAAGAAATAAAGACAGACAGGTGACTTGTCATTTGCTTCCTATTTTTAAAAAATTTGATTCTGCAGTGCCACGTTATAAATCTAATTTTAATATTTTTATTATTCGCTGCTTCTTCTTAATAATTATAAGGGGAAATGTCCATTTTAGATGGAGAAAAAAGAAAAAGCATATGTACAATCTCTTATACTTTTATATTTTCCAGGAAGCATGATTTACAGCATAAAAATTTATGAATGTGCCTGCCAACCAGCCTTTTCAGATATACCAGCAGTTGGCTGCTAATGATGTTCCAATAATAAAGCCACAGATTTAAGCCATGGAAAAAAGCAAATCATATATTGAGTCACTTTTACTCAATACTTTTGGAGTTTGTTTTTGGTTTGTTTTTTTTTTAATGTCTTGCTGATTTACTCAGAAACAAATACAAGATTGTTGCAAGTTATATACATTGATTATGGTCATGAACCAAGTGATGATTGAGACGCCCCTTGTCAAAAATGTCAGTCAATATTTGAACGAATCACCTCCTCTCTGGGAGACCTATTCCAAAGGACCATATCCAGGCAGGCACTTGACAAGGGGAATGGGACAGAATAAAAATATTTTATATGACTTTGCAATGCTTTAGTTATTTCAAAAAAAGAATCTGTCAATAATGCAACGCACATTTCTACTAAGCACATTCATAACAGATCTCTCTGTACTTAATGCCTTCCCACATGAAGCCACAAACAGAACTTATTTTTTAATATCTTCTACTTTGTCCCATAAACAAATTAAAGTAGAGATGAAGTAAGAATTGTCTAAGTTCATAGTAGGTACCAAATACTGTGCTGGAGTTTTATGGAAATCTAGGACCAAAGTAGCCTAAACAACTATTGTGTGAGGCAGAAGAGATGATTCTCTGTGACCCTGACGAAGTCACTTCATCTCAAGAGGCTCCCTTTCCTCATATTGTAAAGAGAGCATGTGATACCTTTCCCACATGCTTGAGCGATATTGTGAAACACCATCATCCACTGAGGTAAATCATGAAAGGGTATATAAATTTCAAGTATTACTCACTTTGCCAAGAGGGCCACTTCTATCCCACAGTGACATTGCCATATAGCTTTTAAGTTTCCCTCCTTTATGGGGTGCACAAGTACCACAGAATATTTATCCAACTGAAAAATCCAGAATCTACTCAGCAAAGGACTTCTGTGTGTCACAGGATCAACATATCTCAATGCAAAACAAGCACCTTTCCAAGACAAAAATTTCCACTGTGGCAGCTTTACCAAGAGGAACATCTTGCCCTGAATTCCTACAGGATCCATTGTCATTTGCCTGGACACTTTTAATGTTGTTCTTTTTCCCCACACACGGGGCTGAAAGAGCGGGTATACCAGCAGTCACTGTGTCAGCCCCACGTTACAGATCAATGTAATTTGTTTATTGACTTCTGAATACCAAATTCCTCCAAGAAGAGTCACAGATGCACAACATGCTGGGGAAATATGGCTGGAAAACATGTAAATACAGACTCCCCCAGATATCTCTTGATGGCTGCCACTCAGAAAATTTCCCAGAGTGCACTTCTTCCTTCAAGGGACTTCCTATTCTTAAACATGATAAATTTCTTTAAAAAAAAAAAAAAAAAAAAAAAAAACCCACAACTAGGTAACAGAAGGCCAACAATAGATTTAGTGTCACGTGAGTTTTAAAAGCACAAAAGGGGTACAGATATAAATCAGCCAGGGTCCTCCAGATAAATAAAACCAATAAAAGACTGGTTATATACAAGAGATTGATAGAGACAGAGAGAAATATTTATTTTAAGGAATTGGCCAAGTCTGAAATCTGAAGACCAGCCCAGCAGGCTAGAGACCAGGGAAGAGTTAAATATTGCATCTGAAGTCGGAAGGCACAATTTCTCCTTCTCTGGGAGACATTGGTCTTTCTTTTAAGGTCTTCACCTGATTGGATAAGGCCCACCCACATTACGGAGGGTAATGTGCTTTACTCAAACTCTGGCTGAGCAAATGCTAATCTCACCTTAAAAATACCTTCAAAGTAACATCTAGACTGCTGTCTGACCAAAAACTGGGTGACTCACAAAATCAAGCATCATGGTTGTTTTCATATTGGGGGTGGTTTTTCAATATAGCAGTAGCTACTATCTGGCAGGCTCACACCACACAGGGTCTGAGATCCCCTACTTTGTATTTTCAGAGAAGATATTTTACCAATTTATTAAGTATTTGAGTGAGAATCTGACAAATTTCCTCATTCTAACCAAGCTCCTAAGAAGATTGATTACAAATCAGAAACAAATCTAATGATGTAGTATGAGATACCACACTCCTCCAGTGCCTGGGATGATGTCATCTGTGCAAAATTCATTGCTGTATTTAGACTTTCCCTTTCCCTTCCATTTACCTTTTGAATTATTTTTACTCAAGTGTCGAATCAAATACCACAATCTCCAAAAGCCCTTCCCAGTCCACACAACCAAATGAGGCCACCTGTCCACTCTGTCTTGTTACTCCCACACTTCCTTCTGCTCTGCTGCTTGATGGCCATTCTCATGCTCTCCCCACACCCTTCCCTACTGCAGTGACATCATCTAGTTCTTTACTGGTCAAGGCTACATCTCTAGCCTCTAAAGTGGATGATGAAGAAGGAGACCACTTCAAGGCAAAGTGAATTATGTATTACAGAAATCTCTGTATTTTTTTCCATTCTTAAGCATTAGTTCTTACTGGTGTAAAACTTCAACTGGCTAGAAAATATTGCCTCTCCAAAATGTCTCATCTCTGGAGAGTGAGTGGAGAGTGAGTGTGTCAGATCCCTAAGAACCAAAGCAAAAATCAAAGGTTATTGATAAAAAAAAAGCACAGGAATTAGATGACCCTGGGTGGTCAAATAATGGGGGAGGAGGGCTAATTAATATCTAGGGTCTTCGGCTCTAAGCTCTAGGTAATTCAACCTGATACACTTCTCCTATCTTCACATTATTCTTTCTCATTAATATTTGGGTTTTTCAGGGGTACCTGGGTGGCTCAGTTAGTTGCGAGTCTGCCTTAGGCTCAGGTCATGATCCCAGGGTTCTGGGATCGAGCCCCACATCAGGCTTCCTGCTCAATGGACAGTCTGTTTCTGCTTCTCTCTCTCTCTCTCTGCCCCTCTCTCACCACTTGTGCTCTTTCTCTCTCTCAAATAAATAAATAAAATCTTTAAAAAAAAAATTTGGGTTTAGCAGATAGCTTCTCTTTTCACTGGACATGACTTGATAAATAATGATAAATTTTCACTCTTCAATTTTACTTTTTCTGCATTTCCACAGGGACTTTTACCTTTTTTTAATCTTTTTTTTACCTTTTACAGCATCATCATAACAAACACATTATATATATATTAACATCAATCTTCACAACCAATATGCAAGAGGTCTGTATCATTTCCCTCCTTTTACAGATGAGAAAATTCACAGACATGAAATATTCTGCTCAAAGTCATAGACCAAAACAAAACAAACAAAAAAATCCATAAGGCCATCTGGCTTCAGGGCCTGTGCTTTCTCCAGGACATAACACTACTTCTCAAGTTAACACTTTTAGAATTCCCAAGTCGATGCCCAGCTTTCACTGACTTCATCTGAGGTTGGCTGCTTCCTGATGACATAGGAAAGCATCCTAATTCTCTCACCTTTTTCTTACCTCAGATCATGTGAGGAAACTGATTACTCAGGACAGTTTTGCTTCTAGGGTGACCAACCATCCTAGTTTGCCAGGTTTCCTAATAAGCAAGACTTTCAATATTAAAATTCAATAGTCCCAGGTAAACCATGATGGTTGGTCACCCATTTCCTGCAGATGTCCAAGTCCAGCCACCACGTGGATTCCTATCAGCTATGGTCACATGGTATTTCAGGTCCCTAGCACTGATGACTTGTTCCTTTGCCTACTGACTCTGCTCCTGGATTTGGCTTCCTTCTACTGCGGAGACTCCAACCAACGGTGAATGAAATACAATGAGCATCCTTCTTTAAGAGAAATTATAAACCCCTAAAGCTGAGCCAGTTAAAAGAAAAAGAAAGGATAAAACATTAGCCTTGGTGTGATAGGAAAATACCTCAACCTCAACCTCAACGTGACTGCAATCCCTTCACTCTCCTCACATATCCAAGCCCTTCAAAGCAAGGCATGAGCTAGATTTGTGAAATTAGTCGCATGAGGGGAAATGAAGCACCCAAAAGAACTCAACTGACCGTTGGTGTGCAAAAATCACACTTAGGTGACCTAAAAAGTAATTCTAAACAGCTAGAATAAATAAGATAGGAAAACCTAAAGTACTAAACACTGTATATAATAACTAAAGGCAGAGATATTAAGAAGCTATGGCAATGAAGTAGGGTTTTAATCTTTTTTTTTATGATAATCACAGAGAGAGAGAGAGAGAGAGAGAGAGAGAGAGAGAGGCAAAGACACAGGCAGAGGGAGAAGCAGGCTCCATGCACCGGGAGCCCGACGTGGGATTCGATCCTGGGTCTCCAGGATCACGCCCTGGGCAAAAGGCAGGCGCCAAACCGCTGCGCCACCCAGGGATCCCTGAAGTAGGGTTTTTTAAAAGTTTAAAAGACACTATAGAAATGCTGTAATCATTTACAGGAGAAGAGGGGGAGGAGGAGGAAGAGAGGAAAACCTCATTTAAAGTTATTTAAAGAATGACTCTACAACCTTTAGGGTTTTGTATACAGAGATAACATTCTTTTTTAAATACTTAATTCAACTGAAAACTTCACATACCAGGTAAAGCCAAAAATGAGGCCACCAATGCAATCAGAAAGTGGTGTTTGTTTTCTTGAAAAGGAAATATCAAGCTGCAGTGATCTGTCACTATCTGTAAGCAGTGGTTCTGAAGGCGTGAGGCTGGGTGCTGCATGGTGTCATTCCATGAGCCAACACTAACAAGAAAGAGCACATGAATATAAAAGGCTCACAGAAAATGATGAGAGGTCAAGTCTGCACTTCACTGAGAGATAAGCTTCCCACCTCATTTCAACTACTTCCCAACCTGTCCATAGTAAGAATAATGGTGGTTAAAAATAAAGTAAGACCCAAGAAAATCTGACAACAAAAATATACCCAGAGACCAATCCAGTTTTGCAAAATCCACAAAGTAAGAGAAGAAGAGAACTCACCTTCCTTCCCTACATGGAGAAACTGAGTCACCAACTGACTGTCAACTGGTCATGTGCATAGAAGTTCTTCATACACAAGATAAAGTTGATGGAGATGCTAGAACCAAGATTAAATGGCATTTTCTTGAAAGCATATGGATAATCCAGGGACATCACCAGCCATCAGGAATAGAATTTTCTGGCCAGGCCTCAGTTTGGGATTTTACAACATGGGTCCTCTCAGCCCACTGTTGTGGAAATGCCACCTCCTCAAGTTCTGTGAGAGCAGGAGCCATTGCAAATATGGCAGTACCAGCATTAAATGCTGACAGGAATTGCTCAGAATGGGTCTTTCCTGGCCTAGCTTTCCCAATGACCCCACTAAAAATCTGGGGTTCAACTGAGAATTCACAATGTTCTTCAACCCCAGCCATCTTGACCATATACAATACAAGATTTGTAATCTGGAGAATGCTGAGGTAAAAAGAAGACAATGGGGTGTTAACCTGACTTCATGGTTATAATCTCATTTCCCACTTTTTTTTTTTAATCATGGCTGCCCCTCCAGGTATTTTCTGTGTGTCCAGGAATACTCATACATATTCCTTTATACTGTTTAAAACATTTGTAATTAGCATTAATACAAGGAAGACAGTAGAGCTGTTTTCATTTTTCAAATGTAAAAATAATCTGTTGGATTCTTTATAAACCTCATCCAATGGCCCCTCATTATAATAATTCCCAAGGAGGTATGCAAATGAATGTTTGGCATTTTTATTTTAAAGATTTTTAATTATTTATTCATGAGAGACACAGAGAGAGAGAGGCAGAGACACAGGCAGAAGGACAGCAGGCTCCCTGCGGGGAGGCCCAATGTGGGACTCCATCCTGGGTCTCCAGGATCAGGCCCTAGGCTGAAGGCGGATGCTCACCCACTGAGCCACGCAGGGGTCCTGGAATTTTATTTTTAAGGTTGTCCCCTACACCTGGACTGAACCAGTATGAAGTGTTGCGTGTGCGCATGACAAAGTGGGACTTAGCAAAGATGCCTAAACCCTCAGGAGGTCAGGGAAACACAGGGGGGAAAAAATGGAAAGTTTTGTGAAAATTACTTTTCCAAAAGAGCTTCTGGCCAACTTGTGCTAATACAGTGCTGTGACTAATTAGCTGGAAGTGGTATCAAGGTGGCTTCAGATCCACTGACATTCTCTTTTTCTATTGCTGTTTGTTTTCTGTCTTTATCGTTGTTACTGTGAGTAAGAAAAAAAAAAAAAAAAGGCTGGTTAGGCAAGCCAGGTCAGATACCCCAACGACTATTTTTCCAGGCTGGCTTCATAACGTGTGGGCGACTCGCTGGCATTGTCCTGGATACTCCAAGTCAACCATTTGCCTGGAGCGACGGCGTGTCACACCCCAGGCCCTGTGATGCAGTCAGCCAGCTGCGCTCCTTCTTTGACAGCGCTCGCTGGCCAGGGCATTGTCTCTTCCCTGGCTCAAGAACAAGCTGCTTCTGTTTTCTTTGAAATGTGAGAGATTCAAAGAATCTCTGTTATCTTCTTTTTTTGCAAGTCCTTTTCGATTCACATTTTACATTTAAATTCTCTTGGACGTTCATGAAGGGAAGGACCATGGCACAAATGTATTTTTCCAAAATGTTCTTAAGAATTTTGAAAAAAATATGAAAATGCCAGGCTCTGACTGAGATCCCTATTGATTTCATTAAGATTGTATTTTATTGAAACTCAAGATTGGGGAAAAAAAAAAAAGTATGACTTGGCATTTACTCCAAGGCATATAGTACAATTATAGTACCCCAAAAATGCCCAAATATTTCAATGTCGTGACACCTGGGAATTAATTTCCCAGGCACTGCAAGATAAGTGCTATATAAACATGAAGACAGATTTAGATGCCTTGATGTTAACCTCACAAAATAGAGTTGCTTTTAAAGAGTCCTTACTTCTGGCTGAAAATAGAAACTAATGAAGTTACATTTCTTTTGAGAATGACATGAATTTCTACACTGAAAGCAGAAAATGTATCCGGTTAATTTCAAAATCAACACATTTCATTCTATCTGGAGGAGTCATTGATACTGAGAGTATTTTTTAAGTTTCTGCTATTGAAAAGCTTTACAACCATACGTTTTCTTAATTCTACCAGAAGCACCATAATGAGTTACAATTTTTTTTTAAGTTTTAATTATTTATTCATGAGAAACACAGAGAGAGAGGCAGAGACACACAGGCAGAGGGAGAAGCAGGCTCTCTGCAGGGAGCCCGATGGGGAACTCGATCCCAGGACCCCAAGATCACGACCTGAGCTAAAGGCAGACACTCAACCACTGAGCCACCCAGGTGCCCCCACGAGTTACCATACTGAGCTAAGACTAAGAGATTGGAATAAAGCCCAAGCAAATCTTTTTAAATCCATAATTTTAGGAAAATTATTTACAACTCTGAGTATTAGTTTCTCTTAGACCTCAAGAGACATTATAAAGAGGGTGATATTCAGCTATCAATAATTTTTTAAACCTGTTCAATGGTGCACCTATAAGAAGCAGGACTAGGGTAAGGACCTTCTGGTGTCAAAACCATAGCTCTTTTAGCTTTGGTATCGATATTATATTGACACACAAAGGTTAGGGCATGAAAGGACCACAGGATATACACAGACATCCACTCACCTGCTTCACTAGCTTAAGGTAACTGTTAGACATGTAACTGCATCCTGGCTCCACCAGCCACCAGCCCTGTCACTTGGGCATGTTACTGAACCCATGTGTCTCAGTTTCCTGGTCTCTGAAGTGGCAATAATAGCAATATGTTATTGTGTTGAGGATGTTGGTATGAGGATGCTAGGAATTAACATCTGTGAAGTGCTCTGAACAGGTCTGGCACACAGTGAGTGGTAGGTATTAAATAAACTCCAATTTACACAACTTCTCCTGCTACTCAACTCTGTGACAAGTCTGTAGTCCAGATGATCTAACTAAATTAGCCTCAGAAGTCACCACAATTCCTATGAGAGTTCACGAAGCCCCAGTGCAAGAATGAAAAGAAACTGTCCAAGAAGATTCGAAGGAGATGCACTATGGGGACACGCATGTTAAAATCAGCCAGAGTAGCTTGGCTATGGGCTGCCCTGCGGCTACACAGACAAATGCTTTGTTTGTCCTGAGGCTTTAGTTGTCTCTGGGTTATTCATCACAATGCAGACCAATGAACCATGTTCAAAACATGGTCCTGCATTAACACTGGAGCTGAGTTAGATGGGAAATACAGAGCAACTAGTATTAACTGAACTCTGACATGGGCTGGCTGCCATCTAAGATGTCTCCAAATCATGGCGTAGAGAGAAGATTATCTGTCCTGCACAGTAGAGAACATTTTGCCATTACGACACTATATACTTAGATTCTTGATTCCAGTTTGGACTTTCTCCTACACAGTTCTCCCTTCTGTTTATAAAAATGAATACAGAATATTTCAGAGAGGAAGAAGAAATTGACTCAACTCTTGAATCCATTATTTCTCAAATTTGCGCAAAGTTTGAGGCTAAAAACTAGAAATGCAAGATCTTTGGTCCTCCGAGCACTTTAAAAGCACTAGGGAAAGGTTTTGGAGCAACTAGAAAAAGCATATGCTTCTGGTGATAGAGCAAATCAGCACAACCACTTTGGAAAACAAACGGCATCACACCCAGAAACGTTAAAAATGCACATAGACCTGGTCATTTCACTCCAAGGTACTTTTAGACTTGGAACTCTTGCACATTTACACTCATATTGTCATATCAAAAAAAAAAAAAACTGGATATATTCCACACTGGAATACTACACCACAGTGAAAATCACAGCAGTGATATAGAGCAACCTACCACAGTATGGATAAACTCCAAAAGTATAATGTTGAGTAAAGCAAGTCACAAGAGAATACACACAATTTTATTCCACTAATACCAAGTTCAAGAAGATACAAAGTTAAGAAACATATTGTTTTTGGAATCGCCTACATGCAGATTAACTACAAAAGGAAATCATGAATAAAAAACTCAAGATGGCAGTTACTCCAGGAGGGAGAGGATGTGGTCAGGGAGGATGTTATGTTCTGAATGTTCTAATCCTCCCAAAATTCCCATGTTGAAATGCTACCCATCAAGGCGATGGCATTACAAGGCAGGGCCTCTGGGAGGTAATTAGGTCATGAGGGTAGAGTCCTCAGGAAGGAGATTAGTGCCCTTACAAATGAGACCCCAGAGAGCTCCCTCACCCCTTCTACCAAGTGAGGACACAGGAAGAGGATGACTATCTATGAACCTGGAAACGGCCCCCACAAGACACTGAATCTGCCAGCATCTTGATCTTAGGCTTTCAAACCTCCAGAACTCTGAGAAAGAAATGTCTGCTGTTGAAGCCACTCAAGCCAAATATGAAATTTTTGTGATAGCAGCCCCAGTGCACTAAGACGACTCAATGGAGTATTGACTATCTATCTCCCTTAAGCTTGGTGGCAGGTATGTGGGTGTTGATTTTCTGGTTCTTTAAACTATGTGTTTCATTTAAAGTCGTTTACATATATAAAATATTTTATTAAATAAAGTATTTTATTTTTAAGATTTTATTTATTTGAAAAAGAGAGAGAGCGAGCATGAGTGGGGGGAGGGGCAGAGGAAGAGGGAGAAGCAGGCTCCCCACTGAGCAGGGAGCCCAACACAGAGATCGTGACCTGAGCCAAAGGCAGACACTTAACTGACTGAACTATCAGGCACCCTTTAAATAAATTATTTTAAAACAAGTAAAAACAGAGTAGCTCAGCGGTTTAGCACTGCCTTCAGTCCAGGGCGTGATCCTGGAGACCCGGAATCGAGTCCCATGTCGGGCTCCCTGCATGGAGCCTGCTTCTCCCTCTGCCTGTGTCTCTGCCTCTCTCTGTGTCTCTCATGAATAAATAAATAAAATCTTTAAAAAAATAATAAATAAATAAAACAAGTAAAAACAGTTAAACTGACTCTATTGCTAAAAGTAAAAAAAGACATATACACAAATAAGCCACAGAATAAAAAGAAAGATGGAAGCTGACATTCCCTGAGAGTCTATGTGCCAGGTCAACACTGGGGACTTTCACATAAGTAATTTCATAGAAAGAAGTACAAAGGCTATATGGGGTTTCCAGAGGAAAGAGAGATGATGCCTGGTTGGGAGCAGGATTTCCTAGAAAGGGCTGCTGTTTGATTCCTGCCATAAGATTGGGTCATACGTGTGAGCAGGTCATGGTGAGACCAGGCATTCGGCCAAGAAAGCAACATTTCAAAAGAGGGCGGCAGAGGGACCCTGGACAAGACCAAGAAACGTCCAACAGTCCAGTTTGTTGCCTTGTGTTAATTCTACATGGCCAGGAATAAAAGCTACTGTGAACCAGTTCCCTATATGAGTTTTGTTAAGAGTCTGGGTGACCTTTAATGGCCTACGAAATCCCCAGGACTCTCTTAGAAATGCCTTTATTGTTAATTTATTCATGACCCAATATGACATAAAAAGGAATATTTAAAACGAGACTTATTTTGCTTCCCCAAATTTCTTCAGTCAGACAGTCTTGATCATCAGCTTACTCCACCATGGAGGAGAAAGCTCCCACTTGAAATCTATTTTTACTGGAAGATGCATCAATTAACTGAAAAACAGGCAAACTTGAAGTCATTTTTACAGTCAATTGCAATCAGTTTTGTGCGTTTCACAGAAATATTACTAAGAACAGCTACTATCAGGATGCCTGGGTGACTCAGCGGTTTGGCGCCTGCCTTTGGCCCAAGGCATGATACTGGAGACCCGAGATTGAGTCCCACATCAGGCTCCCTGCAGGGAGACTGCTTCTCCCTCTGCCTGTATCTCTGCCTCTCTCTGTGTGTCTCTCATGAATAAATAAATAACATCTTTAAAAAAAAAAAAAAAGAACAGCTAGTGTCAAAATAAATAGCGTTCATTCTGGAGGTTATGGGACCTGGCTACCAGTGACACAGCCCATTAGCCCTTCCCATTCTGGTCAAGAGCCAAGCTTAGTTCAAATCTGTTAGACATGTCTCCTTTCGTCCTGCCCATGATCTTGATAGCAGCACATTCTCTCTGTCCCAGCAGAAGACACATAGCATCCATTCTTGCTCTTCTAGACTTTTGGAAGGTGCTTTAACCTAACTGGGCACTAAATTGTTCTGCTAGATAAGGTTTCACAGCAGGTTTAAAGCAATCAAACAGAAATAATTTCAAAACCATAAAAAACAGCTTCAATTGCTTATAAAGATAATGCTTTAAAATATGGGGAAAGAGAGAAAGAGGGAAAAAAACCTACCTGCTGTCTGTCATAAATTTTCATATTTGAAAATTACAAACCAAGAACTCCTTTGGAAACAATGACAGTATGCATGAAGTTTTATAATGCATTTTTTAAATAACTCCTAAAAGAACCAACATTATTTCATGGCATGCTTATCAAACTCAACGGTTAAACATGAAGTCATCTCAGTCATCCACCTCAAGCTAAACTTTCTTAAAACTTTGCAAAGCTATTATTATTTGAGAGCGGTGTCTAAAGATTTATAATTTCAAGGAAACTTAAAGACAGCTCAAACATCCTTTAAATGCGTGTCAAACTATCAGTTGTTCTAGAACATGAGTTGGTTCATTTCAGGACTAAAGATTTTCCTAAATATGGGTGTAAAACACTTGAACTATGTTCAACAGACTCATACCCTGGGTTTTAGGCTTGGCTCCTACACTTACCAACTGTGTGAAACTGGACAGGTCAAACGTTCTAAGCCTTAATTTTCTCTTCTGGTCTTGCCTATATGTAGGGTGTTCGTGAGGATAAAATAGATGGATATGAGAGTAATTAAACACAAAATGTGAAATATCACAGTATAAGTTACTATAAAGTATTTAAAGATCATATATTGGAAAAGCTTCACTATCACTTCCCTTCAGTGACCATGCTGAGCACTGACCACCACGCCAGCCAGTCAGGTAAGCCCTCTCACCTGGGCACCCAGAGCGCCAGAGCCTGCGTCTTTCATTGGTCTTATCACACTGGACATGTTGCAAATGCTATTTGCTAGACTGTCAGCCCCATGAGACCCTGTGCCCCGCATGTTCTATGTCACCTGTGCTGGGCACTGAGACACCCATCTGTGGGATGTCGAATGAGTAAATGCATGCTTCAGGATAAAAAATGTTGATATTCGACCAGCACAAACAGAATTAGCAAAATCTCAGAATACTAAAGGCAAGGCTTGTTGTAAATTTCCTTAAACACAATCAGAGAAGGGACGGCTGGGTGGCTCATGGTTCAGCATCTCCTTTGGCTCAGGGTGTGGTCCCAGGGCCCCAGGATCAAGTGTGGCCTCAGGCTCTGCTTCTCCCTCTGCCTGTGTCTCTACCTCTCTCTGTGTGTGTCTCTCATGAATAAATAGATAAAATCTTTAAAAAACACACACAGAATCAGAAAAATTTGGGAAATAATTTTCTAGGACCAAAAGGTGATTCAAATCCTTTCTGACTACTTTAAAGGAGGGAGGAGGAAAAGCCCTCTTGAGAAATGTAAACCTTAGAGAGTGGGGGAGATAGAGCCTCAATAATCAGATGTTCTACCAAATAACATATAGTAATATTCTCAAAGTAATTTCAACAACTAGTAAAGCATAATTCTCTGTACTAGCCAGACATCTGTTCATGGCAAGTTATTTTACGAAAACTGAAGTCAACTGCTACTTTGATTAAAACTCTTTCCATTGTCTCAACTTTTTTCAGTATTCTAACATTAGAAGAATTAAAGCCAACCTTAACCAACTCCGGATAGGAAATATGGAAACCGTATACTTCTTATTGGAAACCATCTTCGAATAAGAGGGACTCCAAGGAGCCATCACATTTGGTGGCCACACTAACCCACAGCTACAATTTATAATGAACAAAATAAAATCATACAATCATCAGATAGATCATCAAAGCTGGAGACTTTTCTTTGGAAGGGTTTTCATGAAAACAGTAGGTCATATTTTAAGTAAACTCCATACACGAAAATTTGATATAATAGCATTTGGGAATCAGGACGTTAATTTGTTATACAGAGTTTCAGTCCTGCCAAATACAAATATTTCAAGTCCCCACGACACTCTTCACTCTGCTGGGGTCTGCTGCAGGGTCATCTAAAAATAGCGACTGGAGAAGCAGCCAGATCTCCCAGGCAATGCTGAAGAGGCGCCTCTGAATGGCAGGAGGTACATTTTAAAGAGACAGAACAGCTTTTAAAGCCCTCTGGGTAAAGCACAGAAGGAGCGCTGCCACTCCCTGTGGCACCAATCCCTGTATAACGCGGTGGTCAAATTCATCTTAACTCATTCTCTGTGCAACGTAGGCAATAATCATCCTTCTAAACAAACAAAGGATTTCAGATTTGGTGTGGGGTAATATCCATCACAAGACACAGAATTTCCGAGGGTTCTAGAGAGCATCTGGAGCAGGGATTCTCAATCTTGGGCATGTACCAGAATTGGCTGAAGGCTTGTGGAGAGCTTCGCCATAGCCATCAGATTCCACTGCCTACCCAAAGACATGACTCTGGAAATTGTCACCTGTTCCCTGTCACATTTCCCCCTCTAGTGGTTCACTCACATTGGTATATATAGACATGCTGCTATTTTTCCCACTGTGTTTTAAAAAAAAATTCTTTGAATTCTGGTTTCTCCATGGCCACCATCTTATTTTTCCCTTCCCCTATATGAAAAACTCCTCAAAAAACTGTCTATACTTCCTTTCTCTAACTCCTTTGTTTTCCGTCCTTTCTTGAACTTCAACCCAATCCACATCACTGAACCACTAAACTGAAATCACTCATCACTAGAACACCAGTGAGCCCCTACATGGCTCGATCCTGTGGTCAGTCCGTACTGGCCATCTTGTTTGCTCTGTCAGCAGCCTCTGACTCAGTTCATCCATCCTTGCTGCCTAAAACATATTCTTCACTTAGCTTCCAGAACACCAGGCTGTCTTGCTTCTCACTGGCTCTTATGGGTTGAATTGTGTCCTTCATAAAAGACATGTTGAATCCTAATTCCCAGTGCCTAAGAATGTGACCTTATTTGGAAATAAGGTCTTTACAGATTTAACCCAGTTAAGATGAGGTCATTAGGGTGGATCTTAATCCAAAATGACTAGTGTCCTTATGAAAGGGAAAATCTGGACACAGACGTGCACAGAGTGAAGAACACAAGGAAGAAGGCTACATGACCAGACTAGAATACCTACAGGAATGCCAAGGCTGCAGGAAAAACACCAGAAACTAGAGGAAGCAGGAAGAACTGTCCCCAAGAGCCATCTTGGCCCTGTAGCATGGCCCTGCTGACACCTTGATTTCAGACCTCTAGCTTCCAGAACTATGAGACAGTGAATTTCTGTTGTTTCAAACCACCCAATTTTCGTCCAGCAGCTGTAGGAAACTAATACACTGGCTCATCCTTCTTAGCATACATGGATAGTTTCCCGTCACCCTGGCCCTGGGAGATGGCTCAGGCCTTAGGCACTGCACCTCTATATTTCCTGTATATACCCACACCTGATTGATCTCAACCAGTCTCATGGCTTTAAACACCTACTCTACGTTCAAAAAGCATGTGGTACCAAGCACTTGTATTTGTTTCTTTTGTTTCGCGAGAAGGAAGCCAAACACAGAGGAAGGCTCTGTGCACATCCCTGACGTCTCCCACCCAAACCTGAAGCCAGGGAGAAGGCTAACGGGGTTTACCTAGACTCCATAAATTTCCACTATGACTTAAATATTATCTCTCCAGAGCCATATTCTTTCATTCTCAAAATTCCCTCTTTTCCTAGGTGCCTCTAGGCTTCAGTGCTTCTTCCTCCTTGTTTTTTTAAATAAACTTTTGCTTTTGGTAATGAGAGGGAAGAGAGTGAGGAAACAGTTTGAATTACCCTGTTCTTACACTTAACTACTTCCATAGGGTGCTAAAGTTGAACACATTTCTCCTTTTTGAGTAAAATAAGCCATATATAATGGTGCAGCATACCGCCCAACATCAACAAGGTACATTTAGGAGAGAAACATCTGAAAGACAGTGAAGTAGTATGGGTTTTTTTTTATTCTTGATTGAAATAAAAAAAAAAAGTCTACGTTCGTGACTCCGGCCCATAATCATCCCCCATCTCCGGATCACACTGTATTCTTGCCTTCTTGACACCTCATTCTCCATGCCTTATAGACATCTCAACCCTAACAGGTCCTGCACCAAACTCCTGACTCTCCTCAGACAACCTGTGCCTCCTCCAGTTCTTCCCATTTCAGTAAATTGCTGCTCACTGACCTAATATTCAGACAAAAAAAAAAAAAAAGAAAGAAAGAAAGAAAGAAAGAAAGAAAGAAAGAAAGGTGATATCTGACTCCTTGCATTCTTTATGCCCTACATCCCAAGGTAAATCCCAATGGCTCCACCTCCAAAATATATTTAGAACATGACCTCTTCCTATTTCTTCCATTATTACCAGCATGATGTGAACCCCATAGTTTCTCACCTGGATACTGTGATAGACTCCCTGCGCTCACCCTAGAGCTTACTCCCAACATAGAAACCAGGCATAATTTCTAAAACATACACCAGATAGCATCACTCAGAGTGCAAGCCAAGATTCTTAAAAGCCCTTAAGAGGCCCTAGATGATTCCTGCTTTAATCCAGCCCTGTCTCTGGTTTCATTTCCCCACCCCTTTGCCCTGTACACTCTCCATTCATTGCCCCTCTGACTTTGTGTCCAACACATCAACGTGCTTCTACCTCCCCCCTTTATACTTGCTTTTCCCCCAAACATCTTCACAGCTCATGCCCTCACTTCCATCAGGTCTCAGCTCAAATGTCACCTCATTAGACACCATCCCTGACATCCTGCATAAAATAGTAACACTGCCCTCAACCCAGCATTCTCTTTCCCTGCCTCACTGTTTCCATAGCATCCACCACCAGGTGACAGATGGGCTATTTACCTTCCTGTTTTAATCTGTCTCCCTTCACTAGAATGAAGTTCCGTGAGAGCAAAGAAACTGCTATATCCTCAGCCCCTAAACTGGGCCTTGTACTTTGTAGGCATTTGATACTCATTTTTTTGAGTGAATGAATGAATGAACAGGTAGGAATTCCTAACTTGAAGTGAAATTTGCTTTCTTATATAGAAAGAGTGTTTTCAGGTTTGTCTACCTAAACTTCTCCAAAGTTAGAGCAAGTACAGCCTTATGTCAGCATTGCAAACACTGTGGCCATAAGAGAAAATTCAGAGATTCTGGAAGGAGGTAAGACTCTTCAGATTAAATAAAGAAAAGCAAAAAGGAGGAAAAAATTATGCCAATATCATTCTTTGTTTAAACTGTTTTTGGCCCCTAGAGATGGCAGGGTCTTTCTCAACCTCACAGTCACCAGGGACTAAGCCACCTAAATACAGTGACCCTTTGGTGTCAGTTTCTCCCCTGCAGGGGCTATGCACCTCCAGCTTCCAAGACTGCTCTAGAGGCAAAAGTCTGCAAATTGCCTCACTTCATGCTAACGTAAGCTACGGATGCAATCACATGGCCTGCAAGTCAAGCGCGTGCTTCTGCAAGATAAAACGACCATCATGAAATGTCTTTTCCCACTTCCTGACATGCAAAAGGCAAGCCCGATGAAAAAAGTAAAGATATAAAACAAGAATATCTAAGCAGGCAGGGAGTGATTCTGGAAGTGCTCTATATGTGCATATGTGCACAGCAGCTGCATGGTTTATGAGGTTTAATTTAATCAGACTGATTTCTACTTCTTGGGCCAAGTTTTTTGGTGAGGATTTCAGCAGGTACAATGTGACAAATCAATACAGCTAAATTCTTAGCTAAGAAAACATCACAACATATCAGGGTGAGAAACAGCAGACGTTGTGGGAGAGGAAACAAGGAAAAGGAAATAAAGAGAAGAAGAGATTTTTCACAGGAATCTGTTGTGTACACTTAGGTGTGCTGTTGGGAATTTTGTTGCTCTGTTTCAATAGCTAAAGAATTTAGATATATGTCTTCTCTGGCCCACACTTAAGTCCCCAGCAGCCTATTACTACAACACAGTAAAATCCAGACTTGAAATGAGGTCTTTAGAAGGTAAGAGTGCACATCCATAAAGGCAAGAGAAACAAAAGCAAAAATGAATTATTGGGACTTCATCAAGATAAGAAGCTTTTGCACAGCAAAGGATACCGTCAACAAAACTGAAAGACAACCTACAGAATGGGAGAAGATATTTGCAAATAACATATCAGATAAAGGGCTAGTTTCCAAGATCTATAAAGAACTTCTTAAACTCAACACCAAAGAAACAAACAATCCAATCATGAAATGGGCAAAAGACATGAACAGAAATCTCACAGAGGAAGACATAGACGTGGCCAACAAGCACATGAGAAAATGCTCTGCATCACTTGCCATCAGGGAAATACAAATCAAAACCACAATGAGATACCACCTCACACCAGTGAGAATGGGGAAAATTAACAAGGCAGGAAACCACAAATGTTGGAGAGGATGCAGAGAAAAGGGAACCCTCTTACTCTGTGGGTGGGAATGTGAACTGGTGCAGCCACTCTGGAAAACTGTGTGGAGATTCCTCAAAGAGTTCAAAATAAACCTGCCCTATGACCCAGCAATTGCACTGCTGGGGATTTACCCCAAAGATACAGATGCAGTGAAATTCCGGGTCACCTGCACCCTGATGTTTCTAGCAGCAATGTCCACAATAGCCAAACTGTGGAAGGAGCCTCGGTGTCCTTCAACAGATGAATGGATAAAGAAGATGTGGTCTATGTATACAATGGAATATTACTCAGCCATTAGAAATGACAAATACCCACCATTTGCTTTGACATGGAGGGACCTGGAGGGTATTGTGCTGAGTGAAATGTCAATCAGAAAAGGGCGAACATTATATGGTCTCATTCATTTGGAGAATATAAAAATTAGTGAAAGGGAATAAAGGGAAAGGAGAGAAAATGAGTGAAAATATCAGTGAGGGTGACAAAACATGAGAGACACCTAACTCTGGGAAATGAACAAGGGGTAGTGGAAGGGGAGGTGGGCGGGGGGTTGGGATGACTGGGTGATGGGCACTGAGGGGGGCACTTGGCAGGATGAGCACTAGGAGTTATGCTATATGTTGGCAAATTGAACTCCAATTAAGAAATTTTTTTAAATGAAAGAAAAAAAAGAAGGTAAGAGTGCTGTGATGTCAATTCATATGCATGTTCTGAGCATTTGAGAAGAGTGTGCACATTAAGGAAACAGAGAAGGAAAGGGATGATCAAGCTGTGCTAAGGGATATGAATCTAGAACAGTGATTTTTGCTGCAGAAGAGAAATGAAGCTGGAAGCTGAATATGCAAATGATCAAGCAATAGAAATAAAGGTGGCCCCAGAGGCCCCAGGTACAGGAGGGCCAGCGTGATGTTAGCCGGGGGACACCTGGGACATTGTGATCTATGCCCAGCTGTTCCGAGGACTGAAAGAGCACAGCAAAACCCCTGGCACTTACACAAGATGTTCACCCACACACACACAGTCACACTCTAGCACCATCAGACCTCTTAGCCCTTATTTCTGACCTCAGACGCCCGCCCACGTGCATGTCGCATACATGGCGGTGCTCATACATCATTCTACAAGGGCCATCGAGGACTTAGGCTGTGCCTTCTGGTCTTTATGGTACTTAATGCTCTAAATTTGCAATTAATATTAAATCACTAACAGTCATTAGATACTTAATATTTTAGACTGGCATTAGAATATTATATTTAATCAAATTTAATAAGTAAGAAGTAATGAGTAACATGGAGCTGAAATGCCTCTTTAATGAAATCCATGGAAACATGACTGAGATCATCACAGTTTTCTATTCAAACCTAGAAAATCAATGTTAGTTATATTTTCCCTCTGATTCTCACTGCCAAACAGAATTGCTTTTAAATATTTCTAAGTTAAACGTTTGTTGTTGTTTTTTTTTAACTTGGGGTTTTTTTAATGTGTTTTTGCTTTGTTGTTTAAAAACCATACTGATGATCAAGGCTTAAAATAGAAAACTAGCACATAATTAAATATATAGTAGAGGTCAAAAAACAATTTGAATTCAAATGAATTTTCTAAATATATACATATTTCCTTTCTGATTTCTCTGGATTTGTTCACTCCTTGAAAACTTGTATGCTATTTTGGGATTTCACTGCAAAGCAAAGATAAGCCCTGATTTTTATCTGGTAAGGGTGTTTCCTTCTCAGAAGAACAATCCAGGCCAACCACCACAATAGTAGTAAACACAATAGCCAAGGCCATAGAAAAGAAAAATTCAAGATTTCACATTAAGTGTGTAGGGCTCTAACCCAATCTTAAGAAGAAATTAACAATACACACAGTTCTCTTCAGAAGTCTAGTTTTGTTAACCATTTAAAGCAATGAAAGTTTTGATTCGCTTTTCCTAATTAAATGTGTTCTGCTTCTTTATTAAGTGTTACTGGTATTTTAGAACTGATAATTTTAGGAGATGGCATTTGTAATTCCTGTTTCTAAAAATATTGCAAACCATGTTTCTACCATACCAAAATAAAGAATTACCTAAAAATGTCCATAACTGGAAATGCAACATAAATTCTGTTTTAAGAGGGACACCTGGGTGGCTCAGTGGTCTTGAGTGTCTGCCTTTGATTCAGGTCATGATCCCGGGGTTTTGGGATCGAGTCCCACATCGGGCTCCCTGCATGGAGCCTGCTTCTCCCTCTGCCTGTGTCTCTGCCTCTGTGTGTGTGTGTGTGTGTGTGTGTTTCATGAATAAATAAATAAAATCTTCTAAAAAAATAAATAAATAAAAAGAGGGAAAAAGTACGAGGGGCAAAAAATTAGGTACACAGCCTCAACTCTATGAAAAACAAGTATTCCATGATTGTTTTCCACACACAGTGCCTAAAATAAATTGAGTGCTTAGCAGGATCTCAAAAAAATACTTGGTTACGAAAAAGAATGACAATAAGGGAGGAAATTGTTTACTTCTGAACCGTAGGTAGAAACTGTTCTAAAACATGGTAATGTCTTAACCCACGTTTCTTGCTGCAAAAGCTGCCCCATCCACCACTAGTGTCTTCACTCAAGCCCAGTGGCATTTATTGAGCACCTACTATGGCTGAGGATTGCCCATTTGGCGTCTGTCACTCAGTATTAGTCTTTAATCTGCAGCTGGAAAACCCCAGGGGCAGCGAGCAGATGGGACTAGTAATAGCATATCACCCGACCCAGGAACGCTTGCACTCCATCTGGCACATTATTCCTGGAACAGTCACTGGAAAAGAAATTGCACCGGGTACAAACATTAACAAAGGCAGGGTGATGGGTTTCAGTAGGAATTGCATGTGACAAGTAGTTCTTCGGGTCTCACGGTCGGCAGCTGCACACTTCTATTACACGCGGCTACGTGCGTGCTCTCCTCTCCATCCTTCCACACCTTCACCCTCAATTCGTCCTCCTATTAGACTAATACTCCTGCCAACTCAGGGCCCGTCAATCTTTGCACATCAGCATTAAGCTCTGTATAAAAGGGGAGAGAGAATGCATGCAGTCTTCCTAGGACGTGGGTGACTCCCTTCCATCCCCACGGGCTTGGGCAACTCGGTTAAAGTCCACTTGGTCTTGTCTTCCCATCTCGTAAGTGTCTTGACGATGCCAAATTTCCTCTTTCACATACTTTTACAGACCAGACATATTATACGTGAACTAGTTATTAGTGAACTTTCCATGAAACCAGTAAAAATCACCTAAATAAATGAAGACATTTGTGATTTCCTATAAAGATGACAGAAATTCATTGTTGATAAATTGTATTCATGCTAGTGCCTGTACACAAAAAGAAAAGGATTACAACAAAATGTAGTGATTAAAGAGATCTGATTTAAAATAGAAAAATCACAGGACACCTGGATGGCTCAGTGGTTGAGCATCTGCCTTGGGTTCAGGGCATGATCCTGTGGTCCAGGACAGAGTCCCACATCAGGCTCCTTGTGGGGAGCCTGCTTCTCCCTCTGCCTGTATCTCTCTCTCTCTCTCTCTCTCTCTCTCTCTCTCTCTCTGTCTCTCATGAATAAATAAATAAAATCTTTAAAAGAAAAATAGGAAATGGAATGATCTACACCTTCTCTAGCAAATAATGTCTAAGGTATTTAGCTAAAGGAAAATGACACAGATCCAGAAACGTAAATGGTTAATTCAAGATTACTAATAAAGATGTGAAATCTAAGCCTCTGAATTTCCTTCCAAAGGCCAAGATTTTAATATTCTCTTTGGACTCACCGTGCTAAAAACATAGCAACACAGAAAGAACAATGCAACATCCTTTCTTAGGAGTTCATTTACTAGGTCAAGTGTGCATTAGAATCTAAATTCTGATCTACAGAATCATTGTTCTCTTAGTTTAGCTGAATATTTCTATTCATGGGTTACTTAAGGACACCCCCAGAATTATCTTCCTCATATCCCATTTGTTCCATCTTATAGAATACTTAGAACACACACACACACAAAAAAAAAATCGAACAGCCTGTTTCTGAAATTATCTGATGTTACTTTGAAAATTGGGTAGGGGTGCCTGGGTGGCTCAGTCGGTTAAGCATCTGCCTGCAGCCCAGGTCATGATCCACAGTCCTGGGAACGAGCCCTGAGTCAGGCTCCCTGCTCCACAGAGTCTGCTTCTCCCTCTGCCTCTGCTGCTCCCTCTGCTTGTGCTCTCTCTCTTGCTCTCTCTCTCTCTCTGTCAAATAAATAGTCTTTAAAAAGAAAGAAAGAAAACTGGGTACATAAATGTTTTGAGAGTGCTATTTTTAAATTTTATTTTCATGATAAACTCTTTACATTGAGCCCCAAATTATAATTATATAAAAGAACTTGAGAAACTTCTAAAAATGAATAACATGAACAACTCTCATGAAATTGAAGAGACAGACGTCCCTCCGATGATAAGCACCTATAAGCTTTCTTTATATTGTGAAAACTAAAGGGGAGGAGATGGAAACAAAGAAGAGAAATAGGTATGTACACTAAGAGACAAAATTAAATTTGAAAGAGCTGAGAACTATGGCTTGGAAAGATTAAATTTACTCCATGTAAAAAAAAATAAATAAATAAAAATAAATTTACTCCATGTAACTCCAAAGCACAGAAAAGGGACCATCAGCACACAGTTGAGGGGAACCATTAGCACAAAAACCATTAACAACCATTAGCATCAATTCATATAATGAAATACACTGCCTTACGGAGTAATACACACAAAATATCCTTAGAGGAATTCATGTAGAAGCTGAAAGACTACTTGGCTTGGACACCAAAATTGTGAACTTCTCTCTCTACTCAGTGGGAAATGGAACTGGGAAGCCAGCTCCATGTTTCTACATGAAAACCAGTGTAGGTCAGCACTGCCCAGTAAGCGCACCGTAATTTGCAAGCCTGAGACAGACATTTGCACTTCGGTGTTGAGCATCCAACTCCTCCTCCTGGTAGCATCAGCTTGCTCTCTCCTTTTGGAATGCACCCAGTCCCTCTGGCCTGCGTGTGGCTCATATCACCCCTGCCCCTTCCATGTGGCCTGGCCACAGAGATGGGCACGTGACTGAAATTGGACCCAGCCAAATAATCTTGGAGCTTCCATTCAAACTGCTGGGGAAGGAAAGTTCTTTCTGCTGAGCTGGCTAGGATGCAAGCCTGGAGCTGAAAAGAAGCCATCTTGCCAGCACAAAGGAAAGAGGTTACCTGGAAAAGAGTTGAGGGACGGTGAAAGGCTGACCCGTGATAACCCTGGGACCATCAGCCCAGCAAGCCAGTAGGTCCTCTACAGCAATATGAGTTTGTGTTGAGTTGCTGTATTAGCAACCAAAAAGTCTTGACTAATGTCAAAGAAGGACATCATGAGAAAGGGGCCTGCAGGTCTAGATACCAGTTAATGATCTAATTCACTGGAAGTTCCAACCTTTAAAGCTTGACATATTTAGGTTATCCCCTGGTAGCCTCTGAACTCTCTCATCTTTTTTTTTGTCATGACTATTTTCCAGTTTGTATCAAACACATTTTTATACCAGCCTTGGTTTCCCACAGTCCCTCAAGAAGTTCTCTCTGGGTTTACCCCGATCCTCCGAGAGGGAGGTGACATGGAACCACCTGCAAGTGCCATGAGCAGTCCTGTTCACAAAAAGCAACCAAGTCCTCCCTGTTTCATTGCATTCCTGCACATCAGCTGGAAATCACCCCTCCCTCTAAGGGAACAGAGACGGTTTCGAAAAAACAGGATTCCAGAAATAGCTTAACAAGCTGTCCAGCTTTACTATTATGAAACCACTGGCCAGACCAAAGGAATAAATCTCTCTGCTCCCCAAATCAGGATTTTCTCAGTGAACCTAGGCCTATTAACCTGCACATCCCGAATCTCATCATTCCACACTTAAATCTTCTGAATTTTGGAGCACTTTTAAGTCTTTAAAAGTAAGTTTTCTTAACAAACTAAGAAATGCTTCGTGTTACAGATTTTAATACGACCTGGCATGGGCCAGTGCAAGCAGAGAAATCTCACTAGTCATCGTAATCGTATCTAACCTACAGAATGAAAGGAGATACAGACATATGTACACACTGGTGTTCATAGCTGATGGTTATCTAATTTTATCTAATTGTATTAATCACAACATCATTTTTTACAAAAGATGAAAACACGTTCTCCAAAAGAATAAATCTTCTGCAATTTCCCCCTTATAATAGAAGTCATGTAAATATCCCCTACCACGTACTTATGGCAGCTTAGCCGAAATGCAGGCACTCGGAATAGAAATGAAGCATCGGATTTGCTGCTCACAGTGCCACCTCCACACAAAGCCTCACACTTTGGGACAGGAAGGGAAGAATAATACTGTAGCCACTGGTAGCTGCAGGGGGACTTTCGGGACGCAAAATGGCATTACTTGAGTTGGAATTTGGCCAGGACACTGGGGCTAAATACCCGGACTCTTATGAAAAGTACCCTGGGATTGTTAATGCCCTCGAGTCGTCAGGACCTCAGTTTTGTGTCTTCTATGAAAAGAAAAGCTGATTAGATCATTTAAGTAAATCTCTCGGTGGGCTTCTTTAGCTTCTGATTATCTAGATATGCTTTAATCACCGTCAGATTGCCCCGGTTAAAATTAATGACAGATTAATGGGAGACACTCCACGATATCAAAGCACCAAAATATATACCTCCATAATATATCACATATATATTTTTCATTTATTCCCCAGGGGATTAATTTAGAGCCCCAGCAATTCCTACTTGGGACTAAATCATGCTGTTTTAAAGAGTACATAATATCCCAATTATCCTGTTGCCCTTATCTTTATGAGTCTCCAAAGGAGGGATAACCTAAGTGGGGTGATTAGATTTAATACCACATCCCTGAAACCCAGGTCCTGTTTCAACAGACACTCTTATTTTTTTTAAACAATTACTCTGAACATTAAATCTTCTGTGTTATTTACTAAAACACTTAGCATAATAAGACTTCAAACACAATTATTCACCTCCTTTGCCATACAGAATTGTAGACTCTATTCAGATTTCTTAAGGGAACAAAAATACCGAGAATCTTCACTTGTGGAGATAATAAAATTCATACATATTTTTAAATTGGCAGACATGCCCAGGAAGGAAATTATTTGTATTATGTGAACAAATGCTCTTTAAAAACAGGGTTGGGAGAGGTGACCAAAAAAGATTAGCAGACAAGTTCTTCCTAGGATCTACAAAACCCCAAAATAAAATAAATTCATTTATTTCTTTCCCCTACTTCCCTTTTTGTCTTACAAACACCCTCCTCTGCCCTTCTGCACCAAGTGGTTTTTCTCCTTCCCATGCTTCACAGAAGGATTTTTAAAGCTTTCTCTTGGCCAACAAGGCAGATCTGCTGAGTCTTGGTTCCCTCATCTGAAGTGGGGCAGCTGGATCTGAACCCAGGCTGTGCATTAATATCAGCTAGGATGCTTCAGCCCTTAACCTTGCCACCCCACCAGAGACCCTCCCTAAAAAGCATCCTACTCTTTCTAAAAGTTCTCCAGATGATTCCAATATGTAACCAGGGCTGAAAATGCCTGAACTAGGTGTCTCCAGGATTCTTCCCGTCTTAGAGCTCTGCATGTCCTTGGATTCACTGAATAACCATTTAGCTAACGTGTCTGGCAAACTGGATCAACTGGTTTCCTACAGGGGTCATAACGAATCACCACAAACCTCATGGCTTAAGACAACAGAAATTGATTCTCTCATGGTTCTGGAGGCCCAAAGTTTGAAATCAAGATTCCAGCAGAACCGGTTCTTTCAGGAGGTTCTGAGGGAGGATTGGTTCCATGGGCCTCCTCCCAGAATCTTAGTCTCCAGATGTCCATCTCTTTTTCTGTCTCTCATAAGGACACTTATCATTGGATTTAGACCCTACTCAATCTAGGATGCTCTCATCCAGAGAACTGTACTTTCATTGTATCTGCCATCACCATTATTACAAAGAGGGTCACACTCTGAGGTTCTAGGTAGATACATTGTTTGGGCGTTACTATTCTACACTCTATGCTAGAGGTGCCACTTTTATGAGAAGCCAATGACAAGTGAAAGGCATGTCACACAGAGGCCATGCAGGTCATGGGGCTTTGGCTTCCCAGAACAGGGAAGACAAGGGACAGAACGGCATGCCCAGGTGGCTCCAGCCAGCTCCCACAGACAGTTCAGCATCCAGCTGTCATGCCAACTCTACTCTAGTTACAACCAAAATGAGTCAAGAAAGAAGAGACTACTGCTCCACGAGTAGCAGTGGAGTAGTGGCCCACGAGCCTGGGCAGGTTCCACCAGGGCCGACTCTGTGCTGGGACAGAGGCTGGAATGAAGAGGCCCATGCTGTGTGACCTCCACAAAGAGGGGCCAGAATTTGGAAGGACCCACCATGACTTCTAGAAGTTATGTGTTTCCTAGCCCTGGACAAAGGTCTTTGTTCATTGTATTCAATAATTTTACTACTTTCTTTCCACTATTATCCCCACCCAAAGTCAAAAAAATTCTCATACCTAATGGATTTTCGTGGATCTTTGTCTACATGAGATGAGAATGCTATTAAAGGCCCACTACAACTACAATTTTGTTTTTATGCCAATCCACCTTGTGCTCCTTTCAAAACTATGCTCAAAATCCTTGCTTTTTCATGGTTTCTCCCCACACCTAGGCCTAAGGACCACACAATTCACATTCTTTAGCATAAACATTTACAATTTTAACCATTCTTATAGATATGTACTTATAAAAATGTCTGCTCCATGCATCCCTAAAAAAAATCCCTCTTTTTAGATTTAGGCCCAACGAGGCTGACAGCTCATTGCAGGCAAAAACCCTGCCATTGGTTTCTATGAGATTCCTTCTAAAAACTGATATGATCCTCTGCACAGAGAATGTTGTTAACTGACTATTTTATTAGTGCCTCTCTAGTAAAATGTTGCTTCTCATTTACTCTTTTAATTTTTTTTACAAATATAGCCCCCAAGGAAGAAGGAAATAGGATGAAAGAAATGTGCTTCTACTCTGAAATAAGAGTGGCATACCCACTGCCCACTGTCAAAATACAGTGATGACATTTTGAATGACAAATTCATGAAAGGACCTGGCAACAAATAGTCACATAAATGCCAAGAAGAAAAACACCCACCAGCTTCCTCATCTTTTCAAAGTGGTTGGAGACTGATGGGGCTGTGTCACCAGCCAATAACAGGAGAGCTGTAATGGGGAGCTTGTTTTTCTTCTTCGGTCCCATGACGTAAAAAGACCTAAGCACAGCTCCACCATTACTTGGTTACCCAGGTCTCACACAGCTACATCTGCAATCTGTGATGTTACACGCGATGGCAATGACGTCACATAACCAACCTGTCATGCTCAGAAAAGGTGGTAGAAGTTGTTTCACCGTGGCAAACCCAATCCTACTAGAAACACAACATTGTTGCCCAAAAGCGAAAGCTTCTATCCCTGCTCTACAGCACAGACTGCCTGTCCATATGGTGCCCTTCGTTTTCATCCAACCTTAGCTTCAGTGGCCCTTAAGTCACATTGCAGGATGGTGGATCCTCCCAGCCTAGAGCATCATCCATTCAAATCATCAATTCCCTTAAATATAACTACCCTCAGAAAATAATTTGTAAATCATTTATCTGATAAGGGATTAATATCCAGAATATACAAAGAACTCCTACGACTCTACAACAAAATAACAAACAACCCAATTTAAAAATAAGCAAAGGATTTGAACAGACGTGCCTCCAAAGACATTACAAATGGGCAAAAGGCACATGAAAGAAGACTCAGCATCACCAATCATTAGAAAAATGCAAACCAAAACCATGACGAGATAACTTCACCCATATTAGGGTAGCTATTATAAGAAATAATAATAAGTGTTGGTAAGGATAAGGAGAAACTGGAACCCTTGTGCACTGTTGGTGGGAATGCAAAGTGAGGCAGCCACTATGCAAAACAGTATGACAGCTTCTTAAAAAAGGAAACGTAGAATTGCCATATGATCTAGCATTTCCACTTCTGGGTAGCTAAAACTACTGAAAGCAGGGACTCCAACAGATACTTGTACAACCATCTCACAGCAGCATTATTCACAATAGCCCAAAAGGTGGGAGCAACCCAAGTGTCTATCGACGGATGAATGCACAAACATAATGTGGTGTCCACATACAATGGCATATTACTTAGCCTTAAAAAGGAAGGAAATTCTGACACATGCTACAACATAGATGAATCTTGATGGCACCATGGGAAATGAATTAAGCCAGTCAGATAAGGACAAATTTTGTATGATCCCAGAATATGAGGTACCTAATGTGGTCAAATTCATCGAAACAGACAGCAGAATGGTGGTTGCCAGTGGCTAGGAAGAAGGGAGAATGGGGAGTTAGTATTTAATAGGAAGAAAGAGTTTCACTTTAGAAAATGAGAAAGTTCTAGAGATGGATGGTGGTGATGTTTGCATAACAATGGGAGTTTAATGCCACAGAACTACACTTTTAAAAATGGTCAAAACGGTAACTTTTACATTGCATACATTTTACCAAAAAATGACATATTAAAACAATAGCCACCCCAGTTCAAAAATAATCTTCATTACAAAGCTAATTTTATAATTAAGTTTTAAATCTATCTTGTTTCTTGTTCTGAAGAGTACTAAGAAAGCATGCATCTACCTTTCTTTCTTTTTTTTTTTTTTTTTTTTTTGCATCTACCTTTCTTTTAAAAAGTAGGAGATGGAGAAATAAAAGCTTTTCCCTTCACTCGTCCTCCTCATGTTTGCTGCCGAGTAAGTTAAGCCTTAAATTGCTTTTGACGGTAAAAATAAAACCACTGTCATTTTCATGGTTAGAATTCAGCTGATGGGGATCCCTGGGTGGTGCAGTGGTTTGGCGCCTGCCTTTGGCCCAGGGCGCGATTCCGGAGACCCCGGATCGAATCCCACGTCAGGCTCCCGGTGCATGGAGCCTACTTCTCCCTCTGCCTATGTCTCTGCCTCTCTCTCTCTCTCTCTCTCTGTGTGTGTGTGTGTGTGACTATCATAAAATAAATAAAAATTAAAAAAAAAAAGAATTCAGCTGATGATCTATTGGTTCCCTTTCACCTTTGTACCCCTTCTTCTTTTCTGTGCCTCACTTCCATCTCATTCATAAGTCTCCTAGCACTGGTCCCTCCCACCCACAAATCCTGAAAGGAGGAGGAACTCTCTCTCCTCTGGGCTTAATGTCTCTTAGTACAAACTGACTGATGGACCTCTTCGCAGCCCAAGCTATGGGCTTCCCAACATCATTAATGACCATAAGAAAGCGTGTTAGCTCTTAGAAAAGCAATATTACAAATAGCCAAAATAACAAGTAAAACGAACACTGCAGAGTTAGTTTTCTTAAAAAGACACTGAGGTACTAGCTCTAGAAGGCTGGCTCTCAACACTGGTACTATTCTGAGAACCAGGTTTTATAGGGAGTGGAGGGGAAGGTGGTTGTAGGGAATGCATTCTATGGGAAAGAAAAAAGAAAAGTTTTAAGGGGGAAAGCAATCAATCAAAACTAGAAGCTTATCTCACATTTCAGATCTAAAATTAGATGTAAAAATGAACACCTCAGCATGCAGAGAAATATACTCCTGTCTCACTGAGAGAAGAATGGTCAAGAATAAAGTAGGTTTCTGTGTATCTTTAGAATCTTAACATTTTGTGTTACTTAGAAAGCATTTAATAGAGTAAAATGTATTGTTTTTAAAAACATCTCCTTAGTATCACAATTTCACAATAAGAAAAACCAATTCTCTAAATAAAAAATGAAAAGATCACAGGCTGTAATAAGTATTCTCCTTTCCTAAAGATAGACATTTGTATTATCTGTAGTATTTCAAATTACCTATATCATCCCAGACCTTCATTCTTGGTCAGTGCACCTTAAGATATTTCTCAAATCCCAACACACACAGCCCCATACTTCTGTTTTTATAAATGGCCCGTACACACATTATGCAGAGGTATCGCTTCCATGACATGCTCAGTTGGGCAAAGCCTTCAGTGGTTTTGATGGCTTAATAAAGAAGAATCATCTGTCCAAACTTTGAAACATGCCAGATAAAGGTTCATTTCCCAGAACATTCTCACTATATCCATCAAAGGAAAATATACTTGATCATATTTTTAGAGAGAGGAAAAGACCCAGACACTTTGGGCAAAGCCCTGAAGAAGTGGCTTGTCAGTGTTTCCACATGCTGATTTGCCTGTTGCCACTTGGTGGCACTGTTGATTCCAGTTTGCTCCCTGATACCAGGGTGGGTCTATCAATTGATCCAACCATCAGAAGCACGTGTGGCTCTCACTCCAAGAGGAACTTCATTAAGCCCTGACAGCCTTAACAGAAACATCAGAATGTCTATATCCCTATCACCCCCAAATCTAAATGGTAAATTCATAGTAAATGCCCTCCACTTAGAACCTTCCCTTGGTTTTTCTCCAAATACAGAAATCCAACCTCTCCTTCAGGATGCCTATCTCAGCCTGCCTCTGTGAAGCCTTCCCTCTTAACTCCAGCCAGCCTCCCATTGGGCGTGGCAACCCTGGAAAGTCTCCTGTGTGCCACCCCAGGCCAAATGGGAAAGAAAATGAACTGGTGAATTGGAAGGAATGCCACTATCTTGAGATTTTTAAAAACACAATATAAAATGCTGGGTAGACAACACCTTGATAGACGTTCATTTACATCATTTATTTGGTGAGTGCTTTAGTTTAAACTGAACTTTCGACGCATCTGTGTGAGCATCCTTAAGAAATCTGCATCAGGACAGCCACACAGAATTTGTGGGTGGAGGACTGGAACCTCGTGCTCTTCTCCAAGCTCCAACACCACACTGCCTTGACCTGTCAGGGCCTGTCAGACAGCTCCCAATATAAGTACATACAGAGGCCCAACAAGCTCTGATACAAATCTAAGGGCCAAAGTGGGGCAGCCTACCTCTCCAAGCCTATGACTCTTGTCCTTACTCACCCGCTCCCCATCCACTGCACAAACACATAAACACACATATTGGGCTGCACATTCCTTCCTTTGTTCAATTTTATTTTCTTTCCTTAAGATTTCCAAGGTTGTTAATTTTTAAAAGATTTCAGTTATACAAACATTTTAAGGAAGCAATATACACTGACATACACGATCATTGTTCTGTTCTATATACCCCTCAGGGTAGCTCTGCTTCTGTTCTCCGTTGATCTTTCTCATTCTGTATAATGAAGGACATGGCAAAAGCTCTGAACAATGACAATATAGAATCCTCGGTGGGGGGGTGGGGGGAGCAGAATATGAACATTTTATATCAATAATTGTTATGCTATTGCTTTGAACAACATGTATTATATTCTTTAGTAGTGAGAATAGCACTCTATGATGTCTCAGCTAGCTCTGATCATAAATCATCATCAGTGAAGTATAAAACACAGGGAGATATTTCTGGTGGCTGTGATCTTATTATCAGCATTTAGTTTATGATGCATATAAAATATAACTGACTATAAAGTAATGATGTGGATCTTTTAACAAACACCACAACTCATCTATACAATAAAAGAATGTCACCACCTTCTAAATAGACACTTTGGAATACTAGATATGTATTCTTGAGACTGCATAAAACTCTGTGAAAATTCCTCTTTTGATACTGCATCCAATGCCTGAGACATATACTTTTGATTTTTTTCAATTGTGGTAAATATTCATCCTTTGAGGGTGGTTTTCATTTTGGGAAACAGCTGAGTCATTTGGAACTAAATCCGGCATATAAGCTGGAGAAAATGGTTTGAATCAAAAATAAGATTCATTCATTGAATTATGCAACAGATATGGCATTGGACACTATACAATATGGCATTAGCCTCAGCTCTTAAGAGGCTCACAGTCTAGAAGGGAAGAAAAGCATGTAAGCAACTAATTGTAACAAAAACAATAAAATTTTCCCAGATATTTAAGCAGCTCTCATTGCTTTTATGCAGGACTATGACTGGGGAGTAACAAAGCTGCGTTTCTGGATCATCTCATAAGGCAGTTATAAAAGCAGTTCTAGAAGGACGTATTCCAAACCTACGTGAACAACAGCAACTCCAGTGGAATAAATGTGCAACCTCCCAACAATGCTACTCCAAAAAAGGATGCTTGTCCAGATAGTTCCATCCTGATATGTGTTAGTTTTACAATTTGATCTAGGTATTGCTTTATAGTTCCATCTACCAATCCCAACACAACTGCAGTCATGGGTTATGATACCAAATGAGAAGAAATCTTTCCATTATGTTTCCTAAGCTGGCCTAAAATCAGTGTAGCCACCATTAAAGGGGGGTGAAAAACTATTGTGGTTTGGCATATAAAAGCCTTCTATGGAAGGCAGAGGAAGGTGGCAGCCAGCAGCAGTGGCAGGGGGTGGTTGTAGGTTAGATAAATAAATGCATTGAAGATGACAGGAACCTGGTTTCTCACTGTCAGAGAAGGGAGTTACAAGTATGGAGAAGGAAAAAAAGGAACTGAAGGTGTGAACTCATAAATATAGAAATGAATGATACTTAACACACATATAAACATATATTTCCTAGCTCTGACAACGGAGAGGTACCTAGAAGCACCAACACCCCAACTGCAATAAGCATATCTGATGCCCTAATGCTTCCCTTCCAACTACCATTCTTCACTAAAAGAACCAGGAACCCTTGGAGAAAAGGTTGATCCCAGGAATGGACAGGGAAAGTATCAGATGAGCCTAGAACATTTAACATGCGTGAAAGTAAGGAGATGCCCAAAGAATGACAGAATCATGTCAGAAGGTCACAGAAACTTGTTTATAAGAGTTCACACTAGCCAGGTGAGGGACAATTGAAGGATCAAAATAAATAATGAAAAAACAAAACAAAATAAATCATGATAGTGATGGATTATAACCCATGGAATGAAATAAATCATGAGTCCATACTGATAAAAATAAATTAATTAAAAAATTAACAGTTTGATGAGGACAAAAATACAGATCTAGTCTCAAAGGACTAAATCTGTGTTAATTACAAAGAGAAACAAAGTGATTTTATAATGGAGATGCCTGACAGATACAATCTTAATCAAGTGATCAGGGTGAACAACATCAGTAATGGGACAAAATATGTGTCACCTGCTAGGGTGCAATGAAAAGAATATAGAACCGTGTCCATGAAATCCCTAACCTGAATATACTCATGAAGGAACATCAGCCAAACTCAAATGGAGGAACATTAGCTGACTATCAAAATGTCATGAAAGACCAAGGTACTAAGGACTTCTTCCCAAAGGAAGTAAGCTGAAGAAACATGACAAGTAATGCAACATGGGTTAGCCTGGATGCTTCTGCTATAGAGGATGTTATTGGGACAACTGGCAAAACTTGAATGGGGTCTGGGGATTAGATGACAGTGACAAATCAATATTAATCTCCATATCCCAATGGTTGTCCTGTGACTATGGGAGAATGCCCTTGTTTGTAAGAAATCCACATTAAAATATTTGGTGGTGATGAGGCATCATGCTGGCAACTGACTCTGAAAAGAAATGTTCCTTATATTGTACCTTAAAATTTTGTAAGTTTGACATTCCCCCTGCCAAATATATATATGGCATATATATATTTGGCATATATATATATATATATATATATATATATATATATATATAGAGAGAGAGAGAGAGAGAGAGAGAGAGAAAATTGTGTTTAAAAGTAGAATAAATGGGATCCCTGGGTGGCGCAGCGGTTTGGCGCCTGCCTTTGGCCCAGGGCACGATCCTGGAGACCTGGGATCGAATCCCACATCGGGCTCCTGGTGCATGGAGCCTGCTTCTCCCTCCGCCTGTGTCTCTGCCTCTCTCTCTCTCTCTCTCTCTCTCTCTCTCTCTGTGACTATCATAAGTAAATAAAAATTAAAAAAAAAAGAATTTAAAAAAAAAAGTAGAATAAATGGCTTAAGTCTGCAATAGGCCATTCTCTCACCCTACCCCAACCTGATCCTATACTGGTGAACTTGCACAAGAGGGAAAAATTACTGCACCAATCACTAGGACTTGAAAAAATATTTATCTTAAAAGGGAAAATTATGGGAAATGCAAAAGGGATGTTTTCTTGTTGACTGCTTCATAGAACATGGGCCACAGTGATGAGAAGAAACATTTACTTACCAGAGGCCATCAAGCCCCTTCAAGTATAAAAGCTTTAAAGATTCTTTAGGGTATAAGAATACAAAGTAAGGGGCACCTGGGTGGCTCAGTGGTTAAGCATCTGCCTTTGGCTCAGGTTGTGATCCCCGAGTCTTAGGATCGAGTCTTGCATCGGGCTCCCTACAGGGAGCCTGCTTTTCCCTCTGCCTATGTCCCTGGCTCTATCTGTCTCTTATGAATAAACAAATAAAATCTTTAAAAAAAAAAAAGTACAAAGTGAGGAGGGCCTATCAGGCCTATAGCATGACCTCAGGATAAGCAATAATCTATTTAATTTGGGTTCACCGATGAGTCACCAAAAGGAACTGTGTGTTTACCCTGGAAGTTCCCCTGCCCCTTCTCTGGGAATGATTCCTGCCCCTCCCCACCAATACAGCACCTCACTCCTCACCCCATGGTAGTTCTAGGGGGTAGCTGAGACCCAAAAGAGCCAATCTGAATTCTTCCTGAAATATGCATGCAATGCTAGAAAAAAAAATGGTCTCTCTTTCTTTGCACTGTTGTCACTTAGCTCTTCCCATCACTCCAACAAATTTGGTTCCCTTCCAGAGTCAGCATTCTCTTTCTTACTTTCGATGGAGTTTCTCTCACTTGGTCCCAAAGAGTGATGGCTAATACAACTACCATCTTATAAAAAGATAGTCTCAGGTGTAAATTAGTAACCTAAATTTCTGGCACCAAGTCCCTCATGTTTGGGTACCAAGTAGTGGTTTCCAGGCCCTCGCCAAGTGCTACATGGGTAAACCAGCCACTAAGGCCACAGATTGGTGAAGCTAGGAAATGAAATCCTGAAATCCAGAGACGCGGCTTCCTTAAATATTCTCTGCCCCTTTAATTTAACCACAAATGGCCAATTCTGTACAGTGCATGCATTTATGGTCTGAGTGCTGAATGTAGCTGTATACATCACTGCCTTATGTTTATACTGCTCATCTCCTCGATTACACTTTAAGATACACTGCTTTATGGACAAGACCTAGACTTCCTTTCTCTCCCACTGCAAACTGCTGGGTAGACACTCCATAAATATGACGGCATGCTTATAACAAGTATAAAAAGATCACATTATAACTCATGGCTCTACGTGAAAAATGAGACTAAACAGAACAGAAGAGTCTCACTACAAAGTCACAGCGCCTCATTCAGGATAGACATCCAAGAAATATTGAATGAATGAATGAATGAATGAATGAATGAATGAATGAAGTAAGCTTGCCTTGCCCTCCTGTGACATCGCTAGCAACATAGGAGCCAAAGCACAGGGGTCACACACACCAGCACAGAGCAGCCCTGCTTGCTGCCAAGCCTTGACGAGACTTTACCACCTGGTCTGGTCATGGTTCTTGGTCAACTCATTAGGAAGCCTGGTGGGGAGTTTATGCATGGCTAGCCCTGTCGCACATGAATGCTTTTTAGAAAAGAGACTGGTGGATTAGTGCAGAAAAATGTGAAAGGGTTATGCCGATCTGATCTCCCCTATCCTAAGGCGGTGTCACTGCTTATCACATTCGCTGTGCCTAAACAGCTTCTTTCCAGCCATGAACCAATACCATGAACTCTTAGAAGACACATGACCACGGACTGGAAAGAACTACCCTCTAAAAGTGCTTGGTTTTCATGGTAGGGCCCATTTTATGTTTTATGCTACATTGCAGGCTATTCTCGAAACCTTTTATTTCTTCCAAAGGTAGAATGTACTTCAAAGATATTATTAAGTCACATCGGCTTTCTTCTCATTGCTTTAGAAATGTCGAATTTGCACAATAGTGGATTTTCAGTTACTACATTTTAAATCAACAAACGTGTAAATGATTGTTTCTTTAATACATTAAAATGGCTTTCCTCCATAAACTAAAGACATTAAATAGTTTACATTTATTAAAGTAAGATTTTATTCTAATATGAATATATATATATTTCATCCTGGTGCCCTGAAGTTCATTTACATATATATTTATATGTATTTATAATATATATATTTATATGATATATAAATATAAGTTTATATAAATATATTACATATATATATAAATGAACCTCAGGGCAACTGGATGAAAGGAGGCAAAAACATTCTTCCTCATTGGCATGTTACTCTGTGGGGTAAAGTCACTCAGATATTCATGAATAAAAATAAACACACTTTTGCTATACTGGGGGATTTTTAAAAGGAAATCTGCACTTTTTCATTTAGGATCTTCTAAAATGGGCTACATCTTTACTTTGCCTTACCCTCACAATATTTCTTCAATAGATTGTATCTTCAAAAAATGTTTACACCCAGAATTTAGTATTCTGTTGGTGTACTGATACAGAAAGCAAACAAAAGAAACCTGACATTACTATTGGTTGTGCTCCATCATAATTTCCACAGGAATGTAAAGGTTCAACTCTGTGCTGTTTATCATTCAGGCCAATACAAAATAGAGCTCTTTTGTATTTGTCTTTAGAAATACTGCACAGTAAATGTTAGTTTATGCAAAACTGCACAATTTGTGCAAGGAGAAATCAATGATGTAATAGATTTCTAATTTTCTATTGATTGCATTAAGACTCCCTTAACTAAAACAGGATGATGCTCTTTCCATTATCAATGTTCCTCATCTGTTTCCTCTCAAACATGAAGAAGTTATTCTTTAAGACTCTTGAGGCCAAAGAATGACCTAGAGAATTTTGTCTCTGAAGGTGTGAATTAGCAATCAGACTTCTGGTGAAACTAAAAACCAAGAATAGATACCAGTTTGCTAGAGTTCAGTCACACCTTGTATATCTGCCACCGCTAGGGACTATGGCAAGCCCCGCTTCACCAGCCAATCTCATCTCCCTCTAGAACCACATGTCCTTCCCTCACCACAAACATATCACATGCTTTCATGTCTTGGTACTTTTCCTTGCTGTTTGTTCTCTGCTTGGAATGTCCTCTCTGCCCCATCCGCAGTATTGATCCCAGCCAACTGGTTGATCTGCTAAACTACCCACTGCAGACCCAGCAGAACCATTACTTCTCCAAGGGATCTTTCTTAAGGCACCACCCATTCTCCCTCAGCAAAATTTTGCCTGCCTCTTTCTTCCAGGCTTCCATCACACCTTGTATACACCGCCAGTAAAACATGACACGGTGCTGCATATGTTTATTTTTCTATAAATGTGAACCCCTAGAGGACAGAGACAGTGAACATCTCTTTGTGTCCCCCAAGGACGAGCAATTTCTACTGTAATGAACAACAGTCAAACGTTTGTTGACTGACAGAATGAATTAGTTTTTTGAAAACTAGAGCTGACTATGTTTTATCTCATCTTGTCCTTTCCATGGTTAACTTTGTAAGAGGACCCTGCCTTGTTAGGGTGTAACACATAGTTAAACTTTTTTCCTGATGACGGAGTTCATTCTCGTTTTATAAAATATCCTCGCAGCCCTCCGGTTACTGATAGGTACAGAACTGCCTGCTACTATCCCAAAAGCTTCCCCATGGCAGGGACTTAGGAATTCTTAAACTACTTCTTAAGTTTCTCTGTTTCTCCTCTTTTTTTTTTTTTTTTCAGACTTCCTCTTCCCCCAGTTTTTAGTATAACTGTTTCAAATAGTGCTCACAATCCACCTCTCTTAATTGGTAGTCTTTAATCTGCTATGGGCAGAGGAATTTGAGAACTAAGCTTGTTAATCCTGTGCAACTAAAACTAAATAATCTTTGAATTGGTGCCTATAAAGTCATAATGTCTTGGGGCTCTGGCATTTGGGATGTGTGACAACTACATACTTGAGTTGTTTGAGGTCTTAGAAATTTCCTCCTGGGTTCTCTGCCCTAGTTTGCAGTCCTGACCTCTACATAAGTGAGATTTTATAATAATTAAGCATCTTAGATATGATTTGCCCTAATCCCTCTTTGGAAGAAAAAGACTCACATGGAAATTTTACTCAGAAACTGGAAGCTTACAATGAATTAAATGGCCCTTGGTACATTTTGAAATAGGCTAATGAATTTCTGGACTGAGTCTGAGTCTGACCATTTGCAAAATAGGAAACATCATTAAACTAGTCACTGTACATAGATGTTGCATATCAATCAGGATAGGCTTAATGATGCTGTGGGAACAAACAACTCAAAACTATCAATGTCTTCCACTGACAGTGTTGGTTTTTTTCCTCACTCATGCTATGTGTCCATCGTGAGTCACATTCTACAGTCTCACCCTGGAAACAAACTTTCAATCTCAATGTCGTCAGCCTCCTGGCAGAAGGAAAGAGATGTAGAGCACCATATACGGGCTCATAAAATTTCTGCCCAGAGGGGACACACACATCACATCTTCCCTTGTTTTATTGGTTGAGGCAAGTCACATGGCCACTCGTGAGTCCAGCCAGGTAGGAAGGAATTTCTGTCCAGAGAACAATATGGTACTGAAGTTGTTTAAGAGCCACTGTCTCCACAGTGAATTGCTTCCCAAGCAGTATTACCCCCAGATTCTCTGCCTGGTAAAAGTGCAAACACAGGTTCTAGCTATAAACAAAGGTCTATCTTCTAAATCACAAGTACATATGCATTCCAACCTTTGCTTTTTCCCCTTAGTTACAAGCATATATTTTTATAATGAACAAATTAGTCACACTTATTATTTTTATTTTAGTCCTTAACCAACTCACTGATCTGTGTTACACCAGGTCAACTGTGGCTAAATGCCAGCTTCTAGGAATTAGAAAGTTGAGCAGCCTCCCTGTCTCCACTCAAATTTGTCATTAGCCATTTCTTACCCGGCTCAGAATTAATACATAGCTCATGGCTTCTGGTCCCTACTGTTCGCCTCCTCTTATTCACTCTAAATACATTTCCTTCCTAAACTTCAGATACACGTATCCACTGGCTAGTAAAGAGATCCACTTAGATGTCCTGCAGACACCTCAAACTCAACATAACCAAAACCAATTTTGTCACCTACTCCCACCCAAGAGAAACTATTTCCTTCCAGTGCCCCATCTCCACCCAACCAGTCATCCCAACTAGAACCTGGGCTTGAACCTCCCTCTCCTCCATACCCAAGATTACCTCCACTTCCTGAGTCTCTCTCAGATTTGTCCATTGATTTTCTTTCCTACCACTACTGCCTTGGTCTCAGGCTCCATTCTCTCCAGGCTTAGTAAAACAGCTCCTGACCGGAAGCAAGAAAGTAAGATAGTACTTGACGATGACTGTCTCAGTTATAACATTTCCTGCTGGAACATTTGAATTTAGATCCTTATTTTCCTCAAAAAAATACTGACTGTTTAATGCAGCTATGATATTTCAATAAATGAAAGAAAGAATAAAGGATTAAGGATCCTAGCTAGATTGTACATTCCTTCTATGACAAAGAAATAGAGTATGGGGGGCATCTGTGTGGTTCAGTGGTTGAGCGTCTGTCTGCCTTTGGCTCAGGTTATGATCCCAGTGTCCTGGGTTCAAGTCCCACATCGGGCTCCCTGTAAGCCCGGGCTGCTTCTCCCTCTGCCTATGTCTCTGTTCTCTCTCTCTCTCTGTATCTCTCATGAATAAACAAATAAAATCTTTTTTAAAAAATAGAATATGGGGGGGCAGCCCCAGTGGCCCAGCGGTTTAGTGCCACCTTCAGCCTGGGGTGTGATCCTGGAGACCCAAGATCAAGTCCCGCGTCAGGCTTCCTGCATGGAGTCTGCTTCTCCCTCTGCCTGTGTTTCTGCCTCTCTCTCTCTCTCTCTCTCTCTCTCTCTCTCTCTCTCTCTCTCCATCTGTCACGAATAAATAAATAAATTTTTAAAAAATAGAATATAGGGCAGCCCCGATGGCCCAGGGGTTTGGCGCTGTCTTCAGCCCAGGGTATGATCCTGGAGACCTGGGATCAAGTCCCACGTCAAGCTCCCGCATGGAGCCTGCTTCTTCCTCTGCCTGTGTCTCTGCCTCTCTCACTCTCTCTCATGAATAAATAAATAAAATCTTTTTTAAAAAATAGAATATGAGAGTAATGGGCAGCCTACAAAATACAGTGTCAGGACAAAACATAAACACTTCACATCCTTATCCAATTAGCTATCAGGTGTCTTCAAGTTCTCCTCTAAAATTTTTTCCAAATTCAATCATGTTCTCCATCTCTCCAAGTGAGATTCTTGGTATATCATGCTTAGCCTGCTACTATAGGGTAGTTTTTCTTCAACTTCATATGCCATTACTATAGTCAAGAGAAAGTACCAGCTTATTACAGTTAAGATGAACACAGTTATTATTCTTCCATTATTTACCTGTCCTTTCCTTCTTTATATATGTAGAAGACAGATACACTTAATGCCATTTAGTTTATGCAAAACTCAGTTGGTTACTAGATTCATCTAAAAATAACAATAAATTATTTGATGATTTTTTTTCTGGTATTTCTTCATGTAGTTGATATTAGTCTGACTTGTCTATAATTTCCATGGTCAATCTGTTTTGGCTGTTTATTTTTAAGCTGATCACAATACTTAACATATTTTAATTCTTAGAGACTCTTCTTTATCTCCATAATTAAAAAATAATAGCAATAATGACTCACCACCATAGTGGCACCTGCTAGTTCTTTCAATACCCAGCATGCCTGACTAATACAAATAGTTCCAGTTCTTCAAAGCACTTTTTAACTCTTTTTCTATTTTGACTCTCTTTACTTTCATCAAAACTGGGAACTGTTCCAGGCTCCTTCACATCTGATACCTCTTATGAAGAGTGAATTGAATAAGACATTAAAAGCCTCTGCCTTTTCACCAGCTTCTGTTACCGGTTTTCCTGGCCTGTCTATCAGGGACCCACGCCAAGCAACTGGTGAAATTATATTACAACAAAGTCTTTCTGAAACTTGCAGTAACTAGCCCATATGGACAGGATCCAAAGTGGACTAACACTGTATTCTCTCTGATGTGGAAAAAGTTTATGAGAGTAGAATGAGAGAATATAGATTGCCCTTTTTCAATGTATTATATTTTTTTCTCTCAGCTTCTTGTGTACCTTCCAAGAGGAAGGAAAAACAGGGAACAATTTTTTAAGAGCATTTCTCTTTCTTTAAAATCAGGTCAGCCCATTTTTTCATTTTAACACAAGCAAATGAAGATTCTTCAAGATTTGATCTCTGTTCACCTGGCTGCATCTACCTAGATGAGATTTGGCAAAAGAGAAAGAAAACAAAGAAAAGAAAAAGAGAGAGAGAGAATGAAAGTAAAGGAAAGAAAAAAATTTGCATGCTGGTACCAGAGTCTACTGGCCTGGTGTCCAAGGCATTTTATAAGAAGACCATGAGTTGGGCATGATTTTATAGATGAGAAAGAAAGAAATTAGCAGGAAAAGGTGGTTTCCATCACTCTGTTTGCTTCAGTGTCCTCCTCCTGTCAAATAGTGCTTCCAAAGAACCAAGTATCCAGAGCCAAGCTCATCAGCCCCTCTACCAGTAGTAGGAAAACCCCATCAGTGTTTAGCCAGTTCACTAAACCCATGAAAACTGAACAACATTTCCAAATTGCCACTCTTGCCCACAATCTGAAACAAGAGAAGAATGTACATCTATATGTGGTTAAAATGTTTTAAATGCTTCCTTCATGATTAAAGACAGTTGGTGGAATCAAGAATATGAAAAAACCCCACAAATCTCATATCCACAAATTTCTATCTTCATCAAATATATCTAAGTGCACATACTAAAAAAGGAGAAAAGTATTTTTTCCCGAAAAGCCTACTGCTTCATACACACAAATCACTACACTACTTGTAAAAATAAATATATTTTTAATGTTCTAGACTGGTTTCCTAAGCCTCTATTTCAATGTGTTATTCATATTCCATGAATCACACCAGAGTTCTCACTGACCTTCTTTTGCAGAGATAATTATTTTTTTCCTCAGAACCAGGAAACATTTGTAGCATTTTTGTGAGAGACTATTTTCCATTCCAAGCTTTCCACAGAAAATTCTATGTACTGGTGGTTTGATACTCTAAGTATTATTACTCAACTTAATTTGCTCTTATGAGTTCTTAAGAGTCCAAAGAAGGCCTACAGTCAGCTACTGTTTAAAAATCTGTTCCTTCTCAAATGTTACTCTTTGGTGGCATGTGTTTTATCTCAAATCTCATGTCTTTGAAAGTGGATTTCCCTGAACCAGATTCACCAACTAGAAGATGATAGTACTGTATGGGAAACCAGAATTCTTCCCTGTTAACTATTCCTAAGGGTAGGTGAATAAAAAACTAGGGCCCACAGACAGAGCCAGTGGCTAGAATAGCGCAGAAAAAAAAAAAAACCTCTTTATAATTAGGTAAAGGGATCCAAAGTGTTCCTGTGATTTATATTAGTGCACTCAAAATCAGACACCATTAAGCACTAGGATTCATGGACCACCTACATCAAAGTCAATGGGAGTGTTTAAAAATGAAGATTCCAAGGCCTCATCTTTGACCAACTATATTGGAATCTAAGAAGCGGGGTCCAAGAATCAGCTCCTGGGACTATTCTAAAAGCGCACTGAAGTTTCAGAATCTCTGCCCTGAAAGATGAGTAGAGAGCTATCCAGTGACCAAGGTATGGATTGGATTTGGCCAAGGTAAGGACTGGGCTGGGGGAGACATGAATTGAGTTGGGGAAAATCTAGCCTAAGGAAAGATCAAGGCAGAAGGAACAATACAGAAACCACAGTCAGAATAAAAGGTAAATTGATGAGAAGAGATAACCAAAACTACCTACAAATTCCCCTAGATCTAGAATTTCTTTTTAATTCTACATCAAAAAAACTTCTGGAAAACATTGAATTAAGGGTGTTAAACCATGATAAGTCTACCTTTAGTTGTTTTATTTAATTTTTTTTAATTTATTCATGAGAGACACAGAGAGAGGGGCAGAGACATAGGCAGAGGAAGAGACAGGCTCCCCGCAGGGAGCCCACTCTGGGACTCAATTCCAGGACCCCAGGATCACGCCCTGAGCCAAAGGCAGACGCTCAACCACTGAGCCACCGAGGTGCCCCATAATTCTACCTTTAAAATCAAAGCACTAAACTGCTATTCAAATTGTTGAGTTTAAGGATTCTGAAGCAAACCAGATTATGTAGAGCATATGAAACATATAAACAGCAAAGTATGATGAAGTATGGGAAGTATAGTTCAAACCAGAATGGTGACTTTGCTCTTAAATCTCAAATATTTTCTATATTAATTTGCCTTGAGTTGAATTTAGAGCATTCTGTGCTCAAGGACTAAAGGGTACCCCAGTGGTGTTTGTCTCCTGGCCACTGGTTGGCTTCCTTCTCTCTCAGTCAGAAGTAGTCTATCAATGTTACCTTTCTGAGAAAGTGAGAGGGAAGAGGTTGATTTGGTTTTCTCCTGCCCCTTCCTCCACCAATCTTCGTGAGACTGACTATGTAAGAGTCCAGAGCTGGAATATAAGAAAATCTGGGTTCTGGTCTCTACTAGTCCATTAATAGACTAAATAAGTCATCTAACCTTGTAGGTTGCAGCTTCCTCACCTATACAATGATGGGTTAGACCAGATTATCTCTGGCTCCAAAACTCTATATGTCACATTACACATACCTGTGATGCTGTGCTTTCTGCTTTAAAGACTAAAGAACCAGGGTGCCTGGGTGGCTCAGTCGGTTAAGCACCTGATTTTGGCTCAGGTCATGACCCCAGGGACCTGGGACTGTGCCCTGCATTGGGCTCCCCCACTCAGCAAGAAGTTTACTTGTTCCTCTCCCTCTTCCCCTCGACCCCTGACCCTGCTTATATTCTCTCTCTCAAATAAATAAATAAAAACTCGAAAGAAAGAAAGAAAGAAAGAAAGAAAGAAAGAAAGAAAGAAGAAGAAGAAAGAAAGAAAGAAAGAAAGAAAGAAAGAAAGAAAGAAAGAAAGAAAGAAAGAAAGGTAGATAGGTACAGAACCACAGGCGTCTCAATTTATTTTCTCTCCAAAGAGAAATATGTCAAAATGATCCTGTTGAAAATACTGTAACTTTGGGAAAACAGAAGATTCTGACTAAAAGAAAAATGAGATCGAGTTTGGGCTTCAGATACCAGTGAAATTCTAAGGCCCTCTTCCTTACCTTCCCTCTACCCACCTTCCTTCAGGCTCTCTCTCCTCCCTGATCTCTCCCTCTACCAGCTAATTCCTGTTGGGCATAACCTGATTTGCACATAAAACTGACTCCTCAAAAAAATTTAGCTGAAGGTAGTATCTTAGATTAGCCCAAAGAAGTCACTGAAACATCCTTAAAGGGTCTGTAAAGAACGTAATAAATATCACACATTTTTGGAGCTATTAGGTTTTGAGTGTATATTTTTAACAGAACGTAGCCTGGTTTCACCACATCTGTCTATCCTTCTTCAACTTGTCCTACTTCTCACCTACCACAGGCCCCTATATTTTATCCTACCTCCCCCACCTTCTACCTACCTCCTCTACCCTTTTTGTCACAGCATCAATAACCTATGAGCTGTCCTTAAAACCAAAAAAGTAATTATCTCTCAGCTTATATTTCATTTAAATACACTTGTAGGAGTTTTGACTTCTCAGATACCACTACTTGGGAAGCTTTTGCCCACACGCTGCCAATTCTTTACTGTTTCCAAACAAAACTTACAACGACTGTTGCCTCTTAGCAAAAAAAGAAGAAGAAGAAGAAGAAGAAGAAGAAGAAGAAGAAGAAGAAGAAGAAGAGCACAATAATAGAGTGCATCTCTTCTGTTCCCTATAGCAATAGGCTTGTCTCTATTTCAGCATTGCTTAAACTAGTCACTTCATGCAGTGTCAGGCTTTGGGACCTCTGTACTATTCTGGTTACATCATCACCAACAAAAGATTTACAAACAGGTTTCCATGGCAAGCAACAAGAACAAATGAAAAAGTCCAAGAGGACTGTAAACAGAAAAGATAAGGCTGAGTCTGTCTCTGATGAAACTGAAATGCAGCCCATCGGAAAGCAACTGCTCTAATTGCAACAATTGAAATTATCGGCATTTCCCTGAAACATGACAAGAACCACACAATAAATGAAGACACTGGACTTTTTATGGCTGTAATAGTCACACACAGCTCGATGCAAAAGACTATAATGACACAAGGGCAGTCACCTTCTGCATACAGAGTCTATTCCTTGTTTAATGGACTAGACAAGTGTTGCCATTTTAATTCATGGCCCTACATAAAATGAACATTATAATAATCTCCTTTTGAATCTTTATGTTTCCTGTAACCCTGGTAGCTAAGTGCTGATACCAACAATTATCTCACCGTTAACAGTTGTTGGAAAGCGCAGAAATCTGTAATAAAGGGTCAGCTGAAAAAAGTCAAGAGTGAGGTGTGGGTGTGGATTTATGGCAGTGACAAAACTCAAGCCGTAGGCACCTCTCAGGTAATAACAGAGCAGTACACACAGAGCCCGGATGTGAAAGGAGACATTTTCACTTGTTTATGCAGAAGACAAAGGCAGAACTATCACTTGTTCCTCTTTGTAGCCCTGGAACTCTTTCCTGGCACACAGGAGGCAGTCAATAAATGCTCACCAAATGAAAACATAACACCAAATTCAGAGTCAGGACCCCCACTGATGTTAATTGATTATTATGCAAATAAGATGGCATCCTTTCACACAGAGGTAATGTGGAGGGATTTTTTGCTCTCTCTTAGTAATGAGAAGCCACTCTGGATATCTTAATGTTAGATGTGGAATAATTTCTTGTTTCTCAATTTCCTCTCTCTCTCTCAATAATCCCTCCTCTTCCAATCAATCCATGAAGACGAATTCAGGTCGTCTGGGGCTCTAGGAATGGCCATAATTTGAGAAAAAACAAATTTTGATAGAGTCCCCCTCTGGCCCATTTCCTCCATGGCCTTGCCTAGGATGGTCTGAATCGTTGTTTGGTCTGCGGGCCGCACAGTCTTTGCAAAGAAGTCAAAGTGAAACAAGTTGGGCCTTCTTTCGTAAACATACCATTTAAAAAGACCTATGACAAGACAGAAACGTACTGAGGAAATTCTTAAAGTACAGGTAAAGGGTATGGATTCAATAACACTAATTTCTTTCTGTAACCTCAGTCTTCACCGCCCGCCCGCCCGCCCCCCTGCACGGCGGCCCCCCTCAGCCTCCTGCTCCCTTCTCCCCTCGCCTCCTCCCTGAGCCTGCTGCCTGCGCTCTGTCCCTTCACACCAGCCTGCCACTGCTATTCCCGCCATCTGGAGTCGGTTTTCAGTATCTCTTCTCATCAACTCTCCATCTATTTTAAAATATCATCTGAAAACATATGTTTCCCCCACACACACCCCTTTCAATTTCCTCTCTGCTTTTATTTATTTCATCCTCTGACTTCCTTCAGCTCTGAAAAACCCATCTGATTCACTTCAGAAAAGCACTCTACAAAGGGCCGTAACTGCATGTGATATGAAAAGATTGTAATCTCTCAGGTTTGAAATACCTCCTAGGAGTGGTCAGCACATGCTCCTCCATTTTATCTTTGGTAGCTGATGGAAAGGGCGAGAAGGAACATGAGCCAGGCAATGGGGGCCTTTCTAACATTAAAGTTGCCTCCAATGCTGTGGATCACTTCCAAGTGTCCGGGGCTGCTCTGCCCTGTTGCCCAGGACCACAAATAAGCCAACCCAAGGTCATCACCCAAAGTCACCGGCCTGAACATCTTTCTAAACACTCAGGACTCAGTAAGAAGCTGCCTAACCCATTTTTAAGATTGCCAATAGAAGAGTTGGGGGGACAAAAATAAAAAAGCCTCCCTCCATCCTTTCTATTTCCCTTCAAAGACTTGCCCAACAATCTGGAGCCCCCCCCCCCAAAAAAAGGGAAGAAACTAAAACCCCAAAACAGAGAGAGGATAAACTTGCTCTACTTTTGGTCAGAAACTTCCATTTTCAGACTGCCCAGCCACCTGGTCCTCTTGCCTCTTCACCTTCTCTAATTGACCTCTGCTGCTGTGCTGACTCCCTCCTAATTCTCCGGCCAGCATTTACTAATCGCTGGTGAGATGCGTGGCGCTCCCCCCTTCCGAGCACTGGCCCGTGCTTTTCTGCACTGTGCCGTTGATTGAGATTCTTTCATCCTGTTTGCCTTTTCTTTCTTTATTCCCCTTACCACAGTGAAGAAGCTGAAAAATGAGGATCTCACTCTCCAACTCTGCTCTATTGTCAGTTCTGCGGGCGCCGCAGTTGTGAGGGCTAAAGAATCGCTGTTGCTAAGCAACACTTAGCACCCCGTGTAAAAGATAAAGAGCACCATGCACGGCTCTGAGGACCAGGCAGTCCAGCTCCCCGTGAACTCTGGGGGGCCGACCTCAGGACAATCAACAGAGAAATGTCTATTCTATTAATATGGGCCTGGGCGGGGAGGGGGGGGGGAAGTTCTTAATTTTTCTTTCTTTTTCTTTAGATCATTCCTCATTTTCTCCAAAAGGAGTATGACCTAATGGGCAGGGCAGTGGATGGCAAGTCCATAATTTGGGTTTCCAGGATTGATCGGTGCCACGAATTTCCTCGTTGAACAGAGACAAGACATTACGTACCCTTCCGTGATTCAGTTTCTTCTGCTTAAAAAAGTGAAAATTAAAATCAACTGCTTCACGAAACTGCAAGAAATGAATTTTTTAAGCAGTATCATAACATCCTCAGGAATGACCAAAGCCACTGTCTAAGTTATTAAATGATGATAACACATTTCCTGCCAGTCTTCCTCAGGTGTCCCTTGCAGTGGTCCTTCTCATGGGAAGGTCCCATTCTTTCACACACACCTTCCACGGAAACATTTTGTGATTACTTTGGAGGAAATATTAATCACAAGGAAGTAACTCTAGAGGAAAGAGGGTCATCTCCTTCATTCACAGCCTGAAATAACTCTAGAGGAAAGAGGGTCATCTTCATTCATTCAGCAGTGGGGGGGCCGGTGATAGGGTGGAAGACTGAGCCTGCCCGGCTCCAGCCACATCCCTCAGGCTTTCCACTCTGGGTCACTTCCTGGACTGATGCAAGAAGTGAAGTTCTGGGTGACATTACAAAACCATGACCCTCCTGAACTCTAGTCATCTGTAAGGCTACAACTCCTGTGATGCTCAGATCCTTCCCTGTGTCTACACCCGCTTGTCACACCCACGATATCTATTCTCTGCTCCTTCAAGATATGCCTTCATGCCCAGCTCACTGGCAGCTGGATATGGCCAAGTAGCAGCTCTGGCCCAAACAATCTGCACAGAAGTGATGGGCGAAACATTTACATTTCTCCTTCACCCACTCCTTCTTCTTGGAGGGAAAGTGAACATGGTAGGAGGTACCACGAAACATCAAGACAAAGACAAGTCTGAGGGATGATGGAAAAACAAGAATCAGCCGAGTCTCCGATGGCTTCACAGAGCAGAGCCACTATATCAGCTCAGACTTAGGTAGTGGAGAAAGACACTCCTATCTCGGTTAAGTTGCTATTATTTGGCTTCTCTGTCACTTGCATAACTTAAATAATATGTACGCCAGTAATTTATGTTCTGCCTCTGAGGCTGTTCCAGACCTAAGAAGTGTCAAGCCTGCCTGTAAAACAACTCTATACCCAAATGAAACTCCAAAAAGTTTTATAAATGGAAACTGTAATAAGATCTACCATTTACCTAGTGCATCTTTCCACTAAACCAAGAATGTGAAGCAGTTCTCATCTATAATTCAGCTTAGGAAACATCATGCTTTCAACTAACCAGCATATGTTTACTAAGCACTACTGTGTACAAAGCATTGTCTGAGACAGAGTAGAAGCCAAAAGATCGACAAAACATGCCCATCTTACTGGAACTAATGTTCTCATGGGAGAGTCATGAGATGTAACATTTTGATTAGGCTTAATTGAAGAATGTGTGATGATGAAGAGCATCTCTAAGGTCTCATCTGTTCTAAATATCTAAGCTTCTACCACAACTGTTAATATGCTACTTGAGCATCCCACCAGTGGCAGAAGTTAGGATTCTTTTTAGAGCTTTAATGAAGCATAATTGGCACACAATAGAAGACACATTTTAAGTGCAATTAGTGGGTTTTGACCTACATATACCCATGAAACTATGACCACAATCAAGATAATGAAGATTTCCATCATCAATGGTTTCCTCATCTCTTTGTATTCCATCCCCACTCCTTCCGCACTAACCCAAACCCAGGGAACCACCAACATGCATTCTGTTGCTTTTGACCAGTTTGCATCTTCTAGAATTGTACTGAAATGGAATTACACAGAGTGTCCATGTTACTGTTTCATCTCACTTAGTATAATTATTTTGAGATTCATCCATGTTGTTGAGTGTATTAATATTTTGTTACTTTTCATTGTTGAGTAGTATTACATCATATGGGTATACCAAAATTTATCCATCATAGGTAAATTCACATCTATCCATTCACACTGGTAGACATTTGCGTAGTTTCCAGTTTGGGGTTATCAGAAATAAATCCACAGGGCTATGAATATTCATGTATAAGTCTTTATACACACATGTTGAACACATATGTTTTATTTCTCTTGGATAAGAATAGAATCTTTAGAGAATATGGCATCCAGTGTTTTAGGGTACATTTATAAAAATTTGTACCATTTCATATACCCACCAGCAGCTTTGAGAGTACCTGTTTCTCCATATCTTTTTCAACTCTTGATATGGTCAGTCTTTTTTGGCATGCATCATAACAGGAATGCAGTGGTATATCCGTGGTTTTATTTTACATCTACTTAATGACTAATCTTATGAAAAAAGATGCTTCTCCAACTTTTCTGCCTATTTGTAATGGTTTAATGAGGTTTTTGTCTTTCTTAATGTTGAGTCTTAAGAGTTCTTATAATGTCAACCATACATCAATAATAATGATAATAAACTAGAAAAAAGACTCTTCTGTATATTCTGGATACAAGTCCTTTGTGTGATACATATTTTGTAATATTTTCTTCCCGGTTTTAGCTTCCTATTTCACTTTCCTATTATACCTTCTGAGGGGGAAAAAAGGTTTAAATTTCCATGAAATACAATTTATCCATTTCTTCTTTTATTGTTTCTGCTTTTTGTATCATTTTTTAAAAGATTTGTATTTATTTATTCATGAGAGACATACAGAGAGAGGCAGAGACATAGGCAGAGGGAGAGACAGGCTCCCTATGGGGAGCCTATGTGGGACTTGATCCTGGGACCCCACGATCACAACCTGAGCCAAAGGCAGATGTTCAATCACTGAGCCACCCAGGTGCCCCTGTATCATATTTTTTAAATATATGCCTAACTCATGATCACTAACTTTCTTCCAGAAATTTAATTGTCTTACATTTATGTCTATGGTCCACTTTAGGTTAATATTTGTGTATGGTTTGATGTTAGAGTTGAAACCTTTTTCTCATGCATAGTGCTATACAATTGTTCCAGTACCATTTGTTGAAGGAATTTTCCTTGCCAAATTGAGTTAACTTGGCATCTTTATGGAAAATCACTATGTTCCATATCTCTTACCACCATACAGTCTTGATTACTGTAACTTTATAAGTCTTGAAATCAGGCAATATACATGTTCCAATTTTCTACTTCTTTTTTTCAAGATTACATTTTTAAATCAGCAGTCAAATTCTGCACAAACACAAAGGCTACTGGGATTTCAATTGGGATAATAATGAATATATAGATCAACTTGGGAAGAAGTGACATAATAATATCGAGTCTCCCAGTCCATAAGCATGGTATATCTATGCATTCATTTAGACCTTAATTAATTTTTCTCAGCAAAAATATATAGTTTTCAATGTAGAGGTCTCACACAATTTTTGTCAAATTTATCTCAAAGCATTTCATAATTTTGATGTCATTATAAATGGTACTGCTTTTCAATTTCTAGTTATAATTGCTCATTGCTCTTAGATAGAAATATAATCAATAAGTATTTTGATCTTATATCCTGCAATCCTGTAACACTCACTTACCAGTTCTAGTAGCTGTTTTTTAGATTCTTTAAGATTATCTATATAGACAATCATATTGTCTGTAAATAAAGACAACTTATCCTTCTTTTCCAATCTATGTGCTTCTTATTTCTTTTTCTTGTCTTACTGCATTGACAAGAACCTCCAATATTATGTTGAATAAGAGAAGTGAAAGCAGATACCCTTGACTTGTTCCTCATCTTAGGAAAAAGTTTTCAATCTTTTGCTATTAAGATATTAGCTTTATGTTTGTCAAAGATGCCCTGAATCAAGATGAAGAAGCTCCCTTCTATTCCTAGTTCACTGAGTTTTCATCAGTAAGGGATGTGAGACATTATCAAATACTTTTTCTACGTCTAACTAATATACACATATACTTTTTTTTTTTTTTGTCTACTGATACAACTAACATTGATATTTAAATTTTAAACTGAACCTGTATTCCTGGGATTAAACTCTTACTTGGCCATGATGTATTATCCTTCCTATATATCATAGGATTTGATAGGCTAAAAGTTGGTTAAGAAGTTTTATGTCTGTGTTTATAAAGGATATTGGTCTGTAATTTTCTTTCCTTATAATTTTATAGTCTAGTTTCAGAATTGGGATACTACTGGCCTCATAATCTCTACCACTTTCTGAAAGAGTTTGTGTAGAATTAATATTTCTCCTTTAAATACTCTGTAGAATTCACCAGTAAAAGCAACTAGTCTGGAGTTATCTTTGTAGGAATGCCTATAAATACAAATTTAAGATTTTTTAATGAAAATATGATCGCTCAATTCACCTGTTTCTTTTTAAGTGGGGGATAGGACATTTGTGTCATTTCTGGGTCTTTTCCTGTAGATTGTTTTTCTCCTCATTCTGGGTCATATTTTCCTGCATCTTTGAATGCCTAGTAATTTCTGATTGGATGCCAGACAATGTGAATTTTACTTTGTTTGGGCAAGAAGTTTTCTACTTCCTTTAAATATTTTTGGGCTTTGTGTTGAATTCAATAAAGTTACTTGGAAACAACTTGATCCTTTCATGGCTTGCCTTTAAGCTTTGTTAAGCAAGACCAGAACAGTCTTTAGTCTAAGGACTAATTTTGCCACACAACTGAGGCAATGGTCTTCTGAGAACTCTAACTGATACCCTAGATGTCAGGAGGTCTTTTCACTCTGGGTGGTGGATTCCACCTGATTATTTTCCATGTTTTTTCCTGGCTTCAGGCAGTCTTCTCACATGCATTCACTGAAAACTATGCAGATCTCTGGAGCTGTCTCTCTGTGTTATTCTCTCCTATCCAGGACCTTGTCACTCTGTGAATTTTAGTGGCAGTTGCCTCTTCAAACTGTCTCCTCACATGAGAGTGACAGCTAGGATCTGTTACGTGTCTGAAAATATAATATATATACTCCAGGCAGTAGACTGGAGTAATCACATTTGTTTCCCCTTCTCTGAAAGATTACTGTTTTGTGCTACTTGTCTAATGTATGAAAACTGTTGTTTCATATAGTTTCCCTGGTTATTTTTAGTTTTGCATGTTGAGAAAGTAATTCTAGAACTTTTTCTCTATCATCCCCAAAAACATGTCTTACCTCTAAAAAATCTCCACATCTTAATCTGTTCTCTCCAATATCACCTTTAGAGAGTCAGCTGAGTGGTTAAATGGGCCCTGGAGTCAGACAACATGGGTTCAAGTAGCAACTTTGCCACTACTCTCTGCGTGACCTGACACAAGTTATTCAACCTCAGTCCATCTTGCTTATTTGAAAAAATAAGAATGGGGGGCACATGTGTGGCTCAGTGGTTGAGCATCTGCCCTTGGCTCAGGTCATGATTCCAGGCTCATGGGATCGAGCCTTGCATCAGGCTCACCATGGGGAGCCTGCTTCTCCTTCTGCCTATGTCTCTACCTCTCTCTGGGTCTTTCATGAATAAATAAATAAAATCTTCTTTTAAAAAAGAAGAGAAAATAAAATGTAAGAATGCAATATACATATATATATACATACCTCACTCATAGGGATGTTGTGAGTTTAACCGAAAATACATAAAGCATCTAATATCTCTCCTAGTACATAGTAATTACTCAATGATGTTGTCTAAAATATTTATCAGATGATGAAGATCACAACCTTGCATCACTCTGGCTAATCTGGCAACCTCACAGCTATTACCAATGACAGCTGTGCCCTCCATGGCTACACTGAACTATCTACGTTAGCTGAAGAATCCAGTTAAGTTGAAGAACTGCCAGGAATGTCTCTTCTAGCTAAAGGGTTAATTTGTTGCTCCCAATTCTTTCCTTGTCATCACTCTTTCTACACAGTTAGCTTGCAGGAAGGGTCAAAACATCACCATCTAATAGCTATTCTGGCCTACCTCCCTCTGAAGGAGCAAAATGTTCATTTTCCATATTCATTCCAAGTCTTCTATATGCCTTGACTCAATTTTATATTTAGTATAACAATAAAATTCTAAAAGCATACTTAAAAACCTAAATTGAAATTATCACAAGATAACAACACAGCAAGCAACTCTTAGCTTTTCTCTACTTAATGTTCTATTGACTTATGTTAAATCTCTTGTTTGCTCTTTTTCCATCCCCTGGGGAAAGATTTTTTCATAAGTGCAACTGGTTAAATGAGCATAAAGAGTAAGTGAAGTTTGTTTCATTACTGAAAAAGCTAATATTTGTTATATGTATTTAGACACTGTTCTAGATATGCCAAAAGGCAGAACAGTGTTAATCTCCTCTAAACAGAGGCAGCTTTAGTTTTCTAAATTACATATGTTATACAATGAGTCTTAATAAAGCCACTGATTCAGTTTGTCCTCCTATGAATGCATATTCGTACACTGATAAAATACAACACTGGGTGTTATAATTCAGTACAAGTTACACCCTAAACATAAAGGAACTTGGAAACTTTATTTTTCACAGTTTACAAAGCATTTCACATACATTATCTCATTAATTCTTATAACAATCCTGTGAGCTAAGGATTCACAACAAGAGAAAGTCAATATTGTGGAAACAAAAGAGAAACATTAAGATGTCCAACAGTAATCATATAGAGCAGTAATCATGCTCTAAAAATTCTGAATTCAAGATTATCTAAATCAAGCCCACTTAACAGTATGTGCTTGTGAATTTTTTTTTTTTTTTAAGATTTCATTGAGAGAGAAAGAGAGAGAGACCATATCCGTGCAAACAAGGGAAGGGGCAGAAAAAGAGAGAGAGAGAGAGAGAGAGAATCTCAAACAGACTCCATGCTGAGCATGGAGCCTGACAAGAGGCTTGATCCCATGACCCTGAAATCATGACCTGAGCCAAAATCAACAGTCAGACGCTTAACTGACTTAGCCACCCAGGTGCCCCTGAACACTTATTTTCATTGGGCTATATCATTGAACTCTGCTTTATTCATCAGTAATAAAATGTTATTTTCTCATAAATGTGAGTTTAACAACTCAACATTTTTCTCCACTACCTCATCCTTAAAACAAAAGTTCTTTTCTTCCCGATGCTTTATGCTGAGCATTTCAAACCTCAGAAAGGTTTCAAAAACAGTGCAATGAATATGCATGCCTTCCACCTAGATACCAATTTTTAACATTTTGCCATATTTGCTCTATACGTGACACAAATGTATGTATGTATGTATAAGGCAAATATGCATAATAAATGTATGTGTGTATAGGCAAACCATAAATGGTATCACACATAATATTTTTATATGACTCAATGAAAGTTAGTAGCAAGCATCATGACACTTAACTCCTAAGTACTTCAATATGAATTTCATAAGAACAAAGACATCCTTTACATATGCAAAATTATTTCACTCGGAAACAACATTTATAAATGTTACTACTTAATATATAGTCCATTTCAAATGTCTCCTGCAACCCGACATCACATACTGCATTTAGATGTCCCGTCTCTTTGGTCTCTAACCAAAAAAACAGCTCCCCCAGCTCTTGATCTACAATGACTGGCATTTCTTAAGAAAACAAGCCCTCATTTTTTTATTTGTCTGTTTCTTTCCTCATGATTAGATTTGGGTGAAACATTTGGGGCAGGAATACTGCTTAAATGAAAGGCAGGGATCAATCAATAGCACATGATGTCAATCTGTTCTCCTTTTGGTGATGTTAAATTGCTTATATTCAATCGCATGTTTGCAGTATTCTCCACTGTAAAGGTTCCTGTTTTCCTTTGTAATTAAGTAGCCCAAAGTGTGGCACTTTGAGAATATTCTGTTCCAAACAATCTTTCACTGACTGATTTTAGCATCTACAGATCATTCTTGCCTTAATCAACTAATTACTATTAATTACTATGGTTTCCTCTTCCATCATTCTTCCTATACTGATTAATTAGCACTCTTCAAAGGTATTTCATGATAGCAGAAAACACCCAGGACCACCTAGCAGACAAAGTTAGTACAAGAATGACAATGCTCACTAGAGAGAGCTAATTTTCCAGAAGAAGCACACATCAGAGTGAAGTCTGGAGCAAGTGCTAGATACATACAAGTTTTGCATTTGCTGCTGTGACGATTTCTCTCTACAGTCGATCTGGTTCAAAGGAATTCTTCCATTGAGTAAGCTGTGGATGTTTACCAGGTTCTTTGTTTTAAGATGATGATAGAATACTGGCAAAGGATCTAAAGGAAACACACTTTTTAAGCTTCATAGAATAACCTCAAGCTTCCTCTCTGAAGTAAAGGGAGAACCTCTTAAAGTATCAGACCGAGAAAATTAGACATGGCTGAAAAACCCAGGAGGTCATTTCTAAAGTATGCTTGACTCCAAAACCTTTTTTTACAGCGTAGATCAAGCACCCTTTTATCCCTTGTCTTGCATGGCTTCAGTTCAAAGAAGGAAAGGGTATTTCTATCCCTTTCTACCTCTCCTGCAGAGATACCCTGAGCCTTCATAACAATGCAACTTTATAAACTTGGTCAGGCTAATTGTCTACGGACCACCTTAATGCCATGATAATGCTACACCCAGTGCTTCCAAGATGCAGCCCCTACCACTGAACTCCACATGGACAAAATCAAAAGAATATTTTAATTTATTTCAACAATCACAGTGTAATACACGAACACTGCCAATGTACCACCCTTGGGTGTCATTTGTGTTTAACCTTATGCCTTCCAAAGTGTCACAGAGAACACCAAAATCAATGCATGCCTTTTGCCAGCATATTACATAATAGTAGAAATAAATGACTAAATAATCCTCTTATAAATCACTATAAAATAATAAAATCTTAATCTTAAAAGGAGTTATAGAGAGATAGTCCAATCTCCTACCCAATGCCAGACTCACGTCTTCAGTAGCAGAAATACTAGTGCCATCTCTGCTCAAATACTGCCAGGGAGAGATAGCCCACTGCACCTGCACCTGACAGCTCGTTACACTAATCGAGAGCCACACACAAGACAACCTGGTGATCATGGAGCTGAGAATCAATGTATATCATGTGACAGCCTATCAGTATACTAGAAAATACAGTAATAGAAAAAGGCATACTTAATAATAGGCTTCCTTTCAATACTAAGACTTTCCAGAACATTTAAGGCAAAATTCTATTTATCAAAATTTGATATACCAAGGTTAAGCAAGTTAACAGGTAATATACGTTCCGAGTCAAGGAATGTAGGTGTTTCTCTTGCCCTGAAACAGATCCTTCTCTGTACTATTAAGTCAAAACCCTACTACCTATATCTTTCATCAGAGTCTCAAGAACATCACTTTCTTCCCTCCTATCCACTGGCTCTGCATATTTGGGCTCACTTGAATAAAAAATATCTTCCTTCTATTCTCTTGATCTACTCACAATTCAGAATAGAGTGGCCATTGCAACTGATAAACACAGAAATATGGATATACAGAAACAGTCAATGATTTTCAGCTTAAGTGGTTAAAACAAGTGCTATGACAGAGAGGAAGGAAAAGGGACAACTTGATGGGGTTTAGTGATATGAAGTTTGAGGTAATGGGAAAATCCAGAACAGTTATCAACATGTACCATCAGTAGAGACAGCAGTTGAAAATATGACACAGACCAATTTACTAAGGAAAAGACAAATTAAGAAGACAGCAGTAGGGAAGACATCCACTAACAGCCTTGTATATTGCCTTTTTTGAGATTCTGATTTTTCCCCAATGAATACTCTTATCTTCCCAATGTAACATAAGTTCTATAATATCTTCATATATCTATATCTATAATATCAAAAATCCAGTATCACATACCTTGTATGTTACTATTGTCATAGAAGATATTTCAATCAAATAATTTTGGCTGGTTCTGCTAAAAACCCAAAAAGATTCATGAAAAACCTAGCAGTGGGACTTTACCAGTGCATAACAAGTTCCCTGGACAATGAAGCCCACTTCTAATGGATACTCTAGAGTGTCATTTACAATGCCTCTTTGAGGTCAAAACCACAGGATGTATTTATATTAAATTCATGTGTTTATTCAGTGAAAACTATAAAAATCCACCATGTGCAAGGTACTGCACTAAGACACAGCTTTTGGGAAACACAAAGCTAAATAAGACCTTTGTCTTATTTAGCTTTAAAAAAAGCTAAAAAGCTAAAAAGATCAAAGCTACAAAGCTAAAAAGATCTTGTAGATCTTACAATATTATACTCCTCTTCTGCAAAGTCAAAGACAAATTTGTGCCTTGAATCATTTTAGAGTACTCCATTGTATTCACTAATACAAGTGCTTATGATTTTATAGTTTTCTTTGACTTGGCAAACAGTCTAAACTACTGAAATTAACAAGAATATGGTTTGAGTATAATTGCTACTTCATATCTGTAGATAAAACTTCACATTCTTATGCTTCCCTATCCTCAGCTTCATTCATACACTGAAACTATCAGTAAAAAACTCACTAAATCTCTTGTGTACCTAAGCCCTCAGTTCAAATCGTCATGGCCTTCCCAGTGGCCCATCAGTCCTCACCACTTGGTCTTTCTCTCTCATCTTACCAGTCCCCAAAGCTCTACTCCTGCCCACTTCACCACCCCCTACCCAAATCATCCAAATTATTCTTCCTTTTCATGTGGTATCTCCAATTCATCTACCCTATAGTCTCCCCTCTCTGAATTCACATGATATATATAGCTAGCCAGCCTTAACTCATTTAACAGTTAGGTTCAAGTTTCCTTATGTTATTCAATAAACATTTTATAAAGTTTCTTTTTTTTTTCTCTTTCTCTTTACTAGAATATAACAATAAACTCTTTGAGGGAAATCCCAGTGTGTGTGTGTGTGTGTGTGTGTGTGTGTGTACATGCACATGTTCCTTAGCACCATTTTATGCAATTTTGTGCATACAGAAGATGGAAAATACATGCAAATGACTGAAATACTTCTTGGTATTTATAGAATTCCATTTAATAGCTTATACACTTGACCCTTTGATAACTGCTTTTAGATCATAAAATTGCTCACTAGGCCAACATAAATTCATCCTACTCATAAGCCAAATCTTTAGAAAAGGTTCTATTTTGATGAAGGATGAAAAGGGATGGGATGGGGGTAAATCTTGTAGCATACTGACATAACTATTATCATTACTGTCCTTTATAACTTAAGGCAACATCACCTACAAGGAAAAAGACCAACTAATTACAAGTTATCAATATAGGGATAAAAACAATTATACTACCAAAAGTACTGAAGTTCATAATATCTTGTTCTTAATTTGGTGACCTGTAATCATCAGACCAGGATCCTTTTTTCCTAGTAGTGGTGTTGAGTTCCCACAGAGTGGAAGGTTCTTCTTGCAAAGTCACAAGTCCCTTTTGCAATAAAACAACCACTTTGGGCTCATCAGGATCTCTCTTTGAGTTAAGCAGAACCACCATCAACCTATATATATCAGGATTCAAAGTATCAAACAGGATAGGGAATACAGAGTTTGGAAAAGAGTAACAAAAATAATCAGAAATAAATAGGCCAAAAGAAATAAAAACAGCATTACCTGAATCAGTCTACACTGATGTCCAAGTGTAGCAGAGAAGCCAGGGAAAGACAGAGCAAAGAAGCCACAAGGAAAACTTGCCCCAGAAACAAGCCAGTAGGCTGGCAGCCATTGTGGAAAACAGGCTGGAGGTTCCTTAAAAAGTTAAAAATAGAACTACCCTATGATCCAGTAATTCCACTACAGGGTATTTACCAAAAACTACCTCTATGTTTACTACAACATTATTTACAATAGCCAAATGGTGGAAGCAGCCCAAGCGTCCAATAGGTAATGGGATAAAGAAGATGTGGTATAGATACAAAGGAATATCATTCAGCCATTAAAAAAATGAAATCTCACCCTTTGCAATGACATGGACAGAGCTAGAGTATAAGTCAGTCAGAGAAAGACAAATGCCATGTAATTTCATTCATATGTGGAATTCAAATAACAAAACAAATAAGCAATGGAAGAGAAAGACAGACAAACCAAGAAACAGACTCTTCACTATAGAGAACGAACTGGGTCACCAGAGGAGAGGTGGGCAGGAATTGGGGTGAAATAGGCGATGGAGATTAGGAGGACACTTGTCTTGAGCACTGGGTGTTGAATGGAACTGCTGAATCACTATAATGTACACCTGAAACTAATACAACACTGTATGCTAACTATACTGGAACTAAAATACTTTTTTAATGCCAGAAGGAACCGTCTTGTGTTAGTAAGATAGAGACAGAGTCACTGCAAATAACCTTGAGGTCCCTAATTTCTATAATTAATGAAATCTTGAGGTCTGTAGAAGCTTCCACACACACAGCCACTGTGCACATGCATCAGGTTGAAGCTGTATCCGCTCATCACCAAAGGGTCCCATCAGATTAAAATGAAACCAGGAGTTTCCTTTTAACATCCAACTCCTACTAACGGGGTGTTTCGTGGTTTTAAACTCTTGCAAACAACTTTTAAATTCAGAAGGCACTTAGGGCAGGAAGCAAGGAGCAGCAGGAAAGGGAGACGATCAATGAATGGGGCTGTTTGAGGCTTCACTTGAAATGATCTCCTATCACCCTTGCCTTTTTCCTGAAAGATAATGCCCAAAGTAGGACGAACATACAGGCTAAAGAAGTAGAAACTGTCAGGGTAGAAAAACAGAGGTGGATCTGCTAAATGCAAATGAATTTAGAGGGAATGTACATTTTTTTGTTCCTGGCCATCAAAAATAGTTTGGAGGATCTGTGCCAAAGTTAGAAATAAAAGCATGCGCTTTTCTCCCTGCACCCTACAGAGTCGCCTTTGAAGTCACATGTGCTCTACAGGGCACAGACAGAAACAAAACTCAGGCCCTTCTTCAATTTTATTATATACCGTTCAATATAAGACAGTGTCCTTCAAGTACTTACAAAAAGTCATTCTCCACTCCTTCTTCTTAGATATGATAAGCTTTTGTCGTATGCCCTGGAATTTAAATCCATGCTTCCCTCTGGTTATACCTTCTGGTCCCAGGGACAGCCTCGGGGACTTGGCCCAGTTGCCTGGATCTGGTTCAGGTGCTGCCTGGATGGATGAGCTCCAACTCCTGGCTTGTAGGGACTGGGGCTGACTCTCTGCAGCCACCTGGCAAGCCTTGGCCAGCTTTGCAGCCTTCTGGACTTCCCTGCACAGCTCACTGGGGGGCCTCAGCCCTCCTTTTCCAGGGCTAAGGGATGAACAGCAGCTCTCCATTCTTCCTGCCTGATGCCCCAAAGAGAAGGTAAGAAAAAATACCATATTTGGAGTAATAATAGCTAAACGCTGGTAATGTTTCAAAACCAATCTATCTTCAAAATCATGGCCTTCCTTGGGACACCTCATTATAGCCTTAAGTATAGAAATGTTGATATCATTTGTTTGTTTTGTTGTCTAGCTAGAAAGTGAGCTTAGAGTCTGGAAGTGTCCTGAGCCAGTGTCACATAAATGGGAGCTAAAAGATCAAAGGGAGAGAAACAAAAACGTTTCATATTTTCCAAGGCATTAATCCACCCACTGTGTGCACTCTAAAGAGAAAAAAAATGAAAACTGTATTTTCAGCATAAGAGATTTTAACAAGAAAATTACAATACCGCCTCTTTTCTCTGGAAAGTAAGCTAGAACTAAAAGGAATCTTAAAGACCAACTAATCCAATTACTTAGAGAGGTAGAAACTCCTGCCCAGAAGTTAATGGCTCAGACTAATAGGGTAGGTGTCAAGAAGACATACAAGCCAATTAGAGGGAACCTCCACTGGCCAAAGATGGGACAATATGAGCAACAAAAGGAATGACAGCAACTGCTTCAAATACATCAAAACTACAAAGTTCATGGGTTGATAAACAGTTGATGAGATGTCTTCCACCACCACCACCCCAAAATAGTAGAGAACAGTTTACTGGTGACCACCAGGAGAAGCTGCTAAAGTCTCAATTCATTATTCCAACAGTTGCTAAGCAAAAAGCAAAGATGAAGAATGTACCCTGCTTTTTCTGGTCAAACTACATTTCAGGGTAACCAAATAATTGATGATGGAAAATCATCCGTATTAAAGAATTCTGAAAAAAAATTAAAAAAAAAAAAGAATCCTGACTAATAGTACAGAAATAAGACAGAATTAGGAAATCTTCATTTTGCAACTCCTAGGTAAGTAAATTTTTGATTGGTCTGGCACACAGATAAATCTTCTGATCAATCTTAACAGGACTAAAACTGGGTTGGTGAAACATATGTCCCTCCTAATGTGATGCAATAGGAAATACAAAGCACCACTTCCAAGATATCCTTAACAGAAAATAATAATAATAAACTAGAACTTAATTAGACTCTTTGATCTATGAGTTTACAAGAAATATGGGGATACAGGCACAAGTTAAATGATGCTACATGACAGTAATTAATCAAATCAAAATTGTGGGATGTTCTCTAGGGCAAAGGATCTGGTTTGTCCAGTATATAAAGGGAATAAAAAAGAGGTGAGAGGTGGAAGGGGACAATTGTAAATGTAAAGAATAGTTACTAGAAAAAACAGCCAAGACAGTGAATGAAATGTGTTTGATTCCTACTTTGACCAACTGTTTAAAAAAAAAACAACCTTGCTAAAGAGTGAAATGTTAGTATGGATTATATGTTAGAGGATATAAAGGAATTATAAATTTGGGGCAATATTTATGTTGTAGCTATACATAAAGTAAGGGTACTTGTTAATTAGAGATGCACACTGAAATATTTTGGGATGAAATTTTTTTCTAAAAAAGGAAGTTAATGACTCAGAAATGGAACCTACTCTTACGATGCCCAGCACATGCTGGCTGCATTATAACGAATTTCAGAGGGTATACAAATAGTAAACTTTGTTTTAAGTTCCTGAAACAAAAACAGTGTTAACCATTCATTTGTGTCCTCTCTTCCCTTGGTTAATAAGAAACAATGTATGTTTGAACACCACAGATAAGCCACATTTTCTCCATCTGGAAACAAACAAACAAAAAAAAAAAACATGTAAACAAGATTACTCAATAATCTCATAGATTTCCGCAGTTACTGTAGGGTTTCGTGCATTAAATTAGCTCACCTTTTGGGTGTGAAATGAGGGGGGAGAAGCTCCCTACACCAAAGATCCCATGAGATCCCAAGAGACGCTGACAGTGCTTCAAATCCTAAGCACATTTGCCATTTGGAAGAAATAATACACTGAGTCACATATACCTAGGGTGCTTTATCAGATAACATTTAATCTTGAAGCCAGGTCCTAAGAGATGGAACATGGGACAGTTAAGAATCAATGAAACTGAAGGGGAATAAAATAAGGGTAATTAATTACTAGAAACATAAAAGGAATGAGTATCTGCAAAAGAAAGTTCAGAATGGAAATAGGGCAGCAAAAAAGTGCGGAGGAGACAAAAGAACACCATCAACACCTTTTCCAAGTCTCAATTTAGCCCAGGATTGTTCAAAAAAAATTTTTTAAGTGTGACAAAAGTGAGAATGTACGAGAAAAGTATGGAAGCATAACAGGGCAGAAAAAAAGAAGAGATGGTCCTCTTCGTTGCAGTATTATTTACAAAAGCCAAGATGTAGAAATAACCTAATCGTCCATCAATGGATGAATGGATAAAGAAAATGTGAATATATACACACACATACAATGGAATATTTCAGACATTTAAAAAAGATCCTTCCATTTGCAATGGCATGGATGGACCTTGGGGGCATAACATCAAGTGAAATAAATCAGAGAGAGAGAGGCTTACTTTCAGGTGGAATTTGAAAAACCTGGACTCACAGATACAGAGTACAGACTGGTGGTTGCTGAAGATGGGGCTGGGGAGTGGTCAAAATAGGTAAAGGAGGTCAAAAGGTACAAACTTCCAGTCATAAGACAGATAAGTTCTGGGGATGTCACATACAGCATGTAATATACATCAAATATACTGTATCATATATTTGAAAGTTACTGATAGTAAATTTTCAAAGTTCTCATCACAAGAAAAAAAGGTGAAAGTGTGTGTGATGATGGAAGTAAGTTTACTGAGGTGATCATTTTTTGCAATATATACAGATAGGCAATCGTTATGTCATACATCTGAAGCTTAACCAATGTCATAGGTTAACTATATCTCACTTAAAAGAAGAAGGAGCTGGTCCTCAAAGTCCCACTTGACCTCCCACCATTAATGAACAGCACGAAAGAAGGACATTCTGGGATTGAGGAATATGGTAACCAAGAGCCCACCATCAGATGAGCCTCAAGTATATTAACTAGAAACCATGACAGTGTATAATCTCCAGTCAGGTTTCGGTAGGCTGTACTTTCCCACTATGAGGATTCTCTATGTCAAAATAAATACATAAGCAGAAGTAACAAAACTAAACAACAACAACAAAAACACACAGCCAGAAAAAAGCACGGCCCAACACAAAATTAATAAAGGCAGTGTGGAAAGAGTCAACATTGTGAAACGTTGTTTTGTAATACATTTGGAACTTCTGGAGTGTTCCACAGGTCATGACGTGGAACACTGACCTCCAGATTGAAAGAGAAGTGCCATCTTTTTTTTCTTCCCCCTGAACGAGTCATTTCTTCCAACTGCTAAATTTGAGAGAGGGGGTGAGGAGGAGAAAAAGAGGGGGGAGAAGGAGGCTCATTTGGCAAGGATCTAGATCCCAGTTTCTCCTACCTCCAGTCCTCAAAATGAAGTTGGTAACATTTCCTGCCTTTTTTGCATTTTTTGAATGGTCAGTAGTAACTTTATTTCTTGCTTTTCCAGAAGAGCAAGTACAGCTTTCTTTTTCTTTTGTATGTTTTTTAATTTTTTTTAAGATTTTATTTATTTATTCATAGAGATGCAGAGAGAGAGAGAGAGAGAGAGAGGCAGAGACACAGGCAGAGGGAGAAGCAGGCTCCATGCAGGGAGCCTGCCGTGGGACTCGATCCCGGGAATCCAGGATCATGCCCTGGGCTGCAGGCGGCGCTAAACCACTGCGCCACCGGGGCTGCCCGGTATTTTTTTTTAGTATGTATCTTTGTTTATATATTGACATAATTCTGATACCATAAAATTTGTCTTTTTATTTATTTTTTTTAATTTGTCTTTTTAATAAAAAGTATCCAAGCCAGTGCTTTTTAGTACATTTAGGTTTGTAAGACCATCATCAGTCTATAATTCCAGAATATCTTCATCACCCCAAATAGAAATTCTGTAGCCATGAGCACTCACTCTCCATTCTGCCCTTCCCCCCACCCCATTCCCCACCCATAGAGCCTATGGTAAATACTAATCCGTCTTTATGGATTTGCCTGTCCTGGAGATTTCGTATAAATGGAATCACACAGTGTATCACCTTTGGTGTCTGGTTTCTTTCATTTAGCATAATGTTTTCAAGGTTCATCACTGTCACATTATGTATCAGTACTTCCTTTTTCAGGTTGAATAATGTTCCATTGTATGGGCATACCACATTTTGCTCATTCATCAGTTGATGGACATTTCCACTTTTTAATGGGTTCCCTCTTTTTGACAGATTCCTTTTTTTTTTTTTTTTTTTTTTTTTTTTTTTGATGCACTGCTTCCGCTTTTGGGCTACTGTGAATAATGCTGCTATGGACATTCATGTACAATTTTTTGTGTCGACACAGGTTTTTAATTCTCTTGGATATATACCACCCAGAGAATTGTTAGATCATACAATAACTCTATTTTAAGTTTTTGAGGAACTGCTAGACTGTTTTCCAAAGCAGCTGCACCATTTTACACTACACTACAATGTATGAGGGTTCTAATTTCTCTACATCCTCACCAACACTTGTGATTGTCCATCTTTTTGGCTATGTATATTCCTGTGAGTGTGCAGTGGTATCTCGTTGTCACTTCAATTTGTATTTCCTTAAAGATGAAGCCTCTTTTATATATCAGCTTTGGAGAAATGTCTGCTCAATCTTTTCATTTTTAATTGGGTTATCTTTTAATTATTGAATTGAAACTGTTCTTTATATACTCTGGATATGTGTTTTTTTTTTTCAGATATATGATTTACAAATATTTTCTCACATCCTGAGAATTTTTTCATTTTCTTGAGAATGTCCCTTAAAGTACGAATTTTTATGAAATCCAATTTTTGCAGTATTGTTGTTGCTTATGCTTTTAGAGACACAGATCAAGCTACCACCTAATCCAAGGTCACAAAGATTCGTGCCTGTTTTCTTCTAACATTCATATAAATTTAGCTCTTATATTTAAGTCTGATCTGTTTCGAGTTAATATCTTTATATGAGATGAGGCAGGAGTCCTTCATTCTTTCAGCAGCATTATATCTGTGACACTTCCAGTCTGCTTGAAAGGCTATAGCCTTCACATCACATCATTATCCCAGGACAAGTCACAGCTCCAAAGGAAGAGAAGCAGCTCCTGTTTTTAACAAAATGAAAGTTCTGGGCAGGCAAAACACAAGCCAGTGGTGAACAGCACAAATTCTGAAGCCAGATTCTCCCATGATACTACTACTCACAAACTGTGAACTTTGAGTCAAAGTATTCTCTTCTCTGTACTCAGATCCTCCTCATCTTACAATGAGGACAGGAAAAAATAGAGCATGTTCAGAGTTGTAAGAATTATGACTTAATACAGGCAAAATACTCAGAATAGTGTGCACAGCCCATTGTGAGTGTCAACACATGTAGCTGTTATTATCAGTAAAGATCCAATTATATTAATCGTAGGGCCACAGTTTCTAAAGAAATTTAGGTCTCAAGACAAGAGCAGAGTGGAGCTTGGATGGGTGTGGGGCTTCCATGACAAAATCCCTGATTCTCCAGGTGGTGTCTTTGAACCTCAGAGCCTCCAGCTAATGTTGATGGTCACCTTTGCCCTGTGTACAGTTTTTGTTTTCCAAAGATTTGCAAGTTTACCTAAAACAAATTCAAAACAGGCACCAAATTTTCCATACCTGCCCCCCTCAAAAAAAAAAAAAAAAAAGCTGAATTTACTGAAGTAATGCTCTACTCTGTTAGAATCAAAGCTACTTTTTAAGGGCAAAGTACTCTTTCCCCTTAGTGTTTTTGTTTCCAGGTCATTTTAGCAACAATATTAAAATACATTGTCACTCAGGCACCTGGGTAGCTCAGTGGTTTAGCGTCTGCCTTTGGTTCAGGTTGTGATCCCAGGGTCCTGGGATTGAGTCCCACATCAGGCTCCCTCTGGGAAGCCTGCTTCTCCCTCTGCCTATGTCTCTGCCTCTCTCTGTGTGTTTCTCATGAATAAATAAATAAAATAAAAATAAAGTTTTTAAAATTAAAAAAAAAAGAAATACATTGTAACTTTAGAGTCAGAAGGCAGGGTTAATTCCCTCAATCTCAATTCTTTCAGGAATTTCCTCCACATCTCAGAAATAATAAGAGACACCAATCAATCCATGTAAACCCATGTCATAAACAACTGTAAGTATCTCTTCTAAGGGCTGTCTTTTTTCACCATCAATCCCTAATTATCCAGGTTTGGACAAGTTTCCATCCTAGGGTGATTCCCCGTCTAAGTCAAAGGCTTCTGGAATATTTTCTTTCCTCCCTTCTCCACTAGCCCATCAATTAGTGTGTGTTTAGCAATTGAAAATTACTTTTAATATTCATATTGCAAAATATAATTAAATAGGAAACCTTCTGGGATAAAATTATGTCCTGGGTGATTGCTGAGTTCTGACACTGTTATAACGAACAATCGGGATGTGTTCATCCAGGAGAACATTGTTCCCTCATCATCTGTAAGACATGCTACTCTGATTCTACACTGTCACTTTGGCTTAAAACAGTTTTAAGAATTCCTTTCACTAAGGGGTTCCTGGGTAGCTCAGGCAGTTGAGCATCTGTCTTCAGCTCAGGTCATGATCTTGGGGTCCTGGGTTTGAGCCCCGCATTGGGACAGGGAGCAGGGAGCCTGCTTCTCCCTCTCCCTCTGCCTGCCAACCCCCTGCTTGTGTTCACGCTTGCTTTCTCCCTCCTTTTCTCTGTCAAATAAATAAATAAAATCTTAAAAAAAAAAATCCTTTAACTCTGTTTGTCACCTATGTACACACACTTCAATATTTTATACCTTTTTTAAAAACCAAAAATGGGATCCATCAGCTTGCGCATTAACTCAGTCTACCCTCGAAGGAGGGCAACCCTTGTGCAGGTTCCAGTGCTCTCATTCATTTCCTCTATGGACACCCCTTGTGAGTCATTTGAGTTCAAACTGAGCTGTGTCTGTAGGCCTCATTTCATCCCAGATCCCAAGCTGAGAGCAAAGCAGCCTGAGCTCCACCCTCAGGACATTCCTTACTCAAGAAAACACACCTCCCTCATCCAAACTGAATTCAGAGGAGAACCACTGGGTGAGGTGAGGCCACAGGGCCTCTGCCAACAGGACAGCCCATCCTCCCCCACCTCCTGAAACCCTTTTCTCTGATATTTTCCCATCCTCCCAAAGGGTGGTTTTAAGATCTAAACTTTTCCAGTCACAGTAAACCCACACCCTAGTTACAGCCTCCGTGGAGGAGAGAGAAGGGAAAAAAAAAAAGGACTCTGGCAATGATCCTTTGCATAACAATATTTGACAAAATAATGCATTGAGAAGTTAATTCTCAGGTCAGGTGAGGCTACCTGCATTCAGCCTCCTACAGCTATAAGAAATGAGCCTGAAAAAACAAGGAAACTATACCACAAGGGGCTTCTCCACTAAGGAAAAGGAACAATTCTGACATACAGATCATACCTGTTGGGCTATTCACCTGGCCTGAGACACTGTGGCACAACTCTTCTGCATGCAAAGCAGAATTACTGACGGGCGTACACAATGAGGGTTGCTGTGCAAGTAGGGGTAGCCAAACACCCCTGTTTGCCTGGGATGGTCCTGGTTTCAGAACTGACAGTCCTGTGTCCTCAGTGGGCCACCCTATCACCATCAGCTCTCAGCAGCTGGCCTGTTCTTCTTTCCAAACATATTTAGCTTCTTACTTGTAAAACTGGAGATAATTATAAGACTTATTCTAGAAGGTTGTTAGAATTCAACGAAACAATTTTCTCAAAGTGTCTGGCATCTAGTACTTAACAAATAATTATTATTCACGCTATAAGAGCAGGTAGATAGTAAATATTCATCCAAACAACTTTGTTGTTTTCAACTACACAAAACTATCCTTGTGTGCTTCGTCTTCATGTTTAATTATTCATATAGGCTTGGTGTTCATTTACAACTCTAAAAAACTAGGGAAAAAACTAGTACAGTTTACCAAATGATCCTGTTCAGTGTCTAAATGCACCATGACTATTGCTAATTTCCTCCTGGCTTTTCAGCCCTAAAATCCATTCAACATCATGGTCCCAGAGGCTACTGCCTCATTGGCCACTTCCTAGAGGTGGAACCACCTAAGCAAAAGCACAACTGAGTATGTGGAGAGGAGCTGAGCATGGTGGGAATGATACAATGGGTACTGGGATTTCTAATGGTCAGTGGTCACCTCCTCTTTGCCAGGCCCCCTTCCTACAGGGTAATCATGACAATACCATAAAGGCAAGGTTGGAAGGAGCATCAAACTGGCTTCTTCAAACAGTAGAAGCTGAGACAGTCTTGCATCACTGGGACAACTGACGGCACTGTCCCAACTCACACTAAACTCCTATAATATGTATCTGTTTTCTGCTTAGAATTTCCAAAGACCAAGAAGAGAAGGACATATCCATGAAATGACCCTCGAAGGTAGAGTGAATTGATGGCCTTTGGGCTCCTAACAAGCTAAACATGTGGTGGCCCCCAAGGTAAAATTGAAGGGCTCCTCGAGGAGACAAAGAGAAGAAATCTTTAAAGTAAATGGGCCATCAACTATGCTTCTACCATGATTACAAGGTTTACCAAAACAAACAGTGAATATAAACAATGCATAGATTATAGAAAAATCAAAAGAGGGCTCAGGGTTCAACAGAATGTCAGAGGAGGAGATGAGGCAGACGAGAGGCAACAGGTGATGACAAAAACACAAGGATGACAAGTTAGAGAATCAGAAAAGGTAATAATAGGAGAGAATATTTCCCAAGAAAACAGTAACTACAATTACCCCGAACACTGTAAGTAAGCAAAATGAAATTAAATTACCAAAAATAAACAGCACATCATAATAAATAGTAGCCACTATCTATGACTTTATGATATTTTTTTTAAGATTTTATTTATTTATTCATGAGAGACAGGCAGAGACATACGCGGAGGGAGAAGCAGACTCCACACAGGGAGCCCGATGTAGGACTTGATCCCAGGACTCCAGGATCACGCCGGGGGCCGAAGGCAGCGCTAAACCGCTGAGCCACCCGGGCTGCCCTATGATATTCTTATACAGGATTTATTCCTACTTGAGTCTATATATTCGACTGTGATTAAACCTTTAAGTCTGTTCAAAAGCAATCCAAGCACAAAATTCAAAGGAGAATACACTTTTGTCATCTCTAGTTACAATACATACACAAAGCTCTCAGATCTTAAGAGCAGTGGCTTGCATAGGAATTCTCATCATCAAGTTACATAGCATTAGTGGAACTCTTTCTGGGAATCTAAGCCAAGCTCTCAAGGCTATAATTCAAAGTAACATGGAGAAATTAGAGAAAGACATTTTCATTAACGTAAAGCTTTAGACTTGTGGCCAAAGATTTGAATAGAAATGCAAAATACAATCAGATGGAATCAAATGACTATTTAATGTTGCCAAGAGCTAAAGAAATACACAATGTAATCAAGCAGTGGAGGAAATAGTTGCAACGTGGATGAGGATGCAGACGTATGTCTACCTAAATCACAGGAAAGAAGGACATAAGGATACCAACCCAGGAGATCAAGGTTGAAATCCATCACATCTGAAGGGTGTGGACTGCTCTCTGTTGTCATAGCAACTATAAAGGGCTTAGACTCCTGTTGTCATAGTGATTAGAAAATGGACTTACTGGCAGCTCAAAAAGAACCTGGACATATGCCTTTGTACCCCAAATCTCTGCCAGATAAACAACTGTAGGGTGGCCTGGTCACCTCAACAGTTAGCATGGCAACCTCAACCTACTTCATACTTCTTTTTCCCACAGTGAGCATGTGTCTTGATAAGATTTGGAATAAAATATACAGATGCTAAAGTTAATGAAAGCCAAAGTATTAACAGTCTTGTGTTAAGTACAGAATAATCTTTGTACATTAGGTATTAAACTGAATGGAATGCTTAAGAATCTGACATCTTTGAGAATGTGCCAGATTGTAATTGATTTTAGACTTGTCATTGACTAAAAGGTGAAAATACGGGTGCTTTCAAATGATATTAGAATGTTAAGGAGAATGAGAAATTCTCTGTATTTAGAAGTTTAACTTTAAAATTTATAAGAATCATTTAAGTAGTAAAGGTATTTTTTGCTAAGAACTTTAGATTTGTGTTAGTAGGCATCTGAAGTGATTAAAAAGAAGATCAGATATATTAATTCACGAATGCAAATTTAAATGTTGAAGGAGGACCATGTAACTGTGATGGAATATGAAATTCATCTATAAATTTTTATACCAAGGGGTTAAAAAAAAGACATTTGATTAAATTATGAACAGGTTTTACAAATTCTTGGAGTTTTCTAAGATCACATAAATAGCAGCTTTCTTACTCAGTGAAAAAGATACTTTGAATCTGATATTTTATTTACACATGTAGGGTTGTTACATTAACCAGAAAAATAGTGGAAAACCCCTGAGAAAAGACACTAAAGTTGGTGTCACCTGAGGAAGCCTATTTGGTTTGCTTTTTATTTTGGTGCATTTTATTGCTGTGAGTGGGGGCATAACTTCACAATTTGTGCTGAAATAATAGCCACATGTAGCCACACTTTTTCTTTTTTCATAGTCTTACCAAATGAAACCAACAGACTGTTTCAAGCATTTAGCTCCCCCACACCTAAATGTGTATGACAATTATCTCACCTGTACCCAGATTAGCTTTTACCTTACTTTAAATATTCTAATTATCTTTACCTATTTTTTTAGTCAATTGTAAGTGGGTTTTAGATATTTCCTGATTGTAAACATGTCGATGACGTATCTCTGTTCATTATTCATTTGTGACAAAACACTCTTTTTTAATAGTGTACAAAAGATAATAAAGCAAGCTAGGTCTTTCAGGTTTGAAAGGCAACTTTTGAATACCATTACCACTAACCAATCTGTAAGAAAAATTTTTTTTCTATTTTATTTGTGTATATTAAACTTCCTTTTCATTACAATAAATAAATAAATAAATGTTGAAGGAAATGTGAGTCACTCATAAACTAGATGAATTAATGGGAAGTTAGGCCATCCAACTTGAATTTATGTGCCATTATTTAAAGCAAACATCCAAAACCTGTTGGTCTTTATTTTATATATGACTTATGAGATTCATGTATAAATATAGAGAGGGAGAATAACAAGTATTTTAAGTAAAATAAAAGCATAAAATAAAAACAAGTCTGTTTTTTTTTACTTTGGTAAATGAATATTAATTAAAATGAATATTAATTAAATTAAAATTAATTAAAGTAATGTTAATATTCATTTAAAACTAATGTTAATTTTGGTTCTGCCAAAAATGCATAAATGAATCTAATTAAGAGGCGATACGAAATGTAAAAAAGGGGCATTACTACAAAAAAAAGAAAGAAGAAAAGTGCTCAAAAATGTCACTTCCCTCCCCCTTCAAAGAAAGGGTGGGGGGAGAAGTAGTATTCCAAATTAAAGAAGACCAAAGGGCCCCGACAATTCAATAAAGTGCATTATCTGGGATTTTCTTTCACTAAAGATGACATTATTGTTTAAGCTGGGAAAATTGGAATCAGGTCTGCAGATTAGATAATACTATGGTATTAATGTTAACTTCCCAATTTTGAAAATGGGATGGTATTTACGTAAGAGAATTCCTTTGTTTTTAGGAAACACACAGTTAAGTATTTAGATACAAAGAGACATTGTATCTACACTTATCTCAGGGGCTCAGGGAGAAAAGAAAAAGAAAGAGATGAAACAAATGTATTAAAATGTCATTTGGAGAATCCTGGTGAAATATATACAGGATTTCTTTGCAAGACTCTTGCAACTATGCTATGCGTCCAGTATCATGTCAAAACGAAAGTTCAAGAAAACTAATAATAAAGGAACAGTTCAAAAAAATGCCACCTTCGAACATCAGAAATCACCCACTGACATAGAAGCACAAAAAGATAATTAAAAGCAGGAAAAATAAATCTGAGAGCAGAGGAAGACTGAGTAAAATGCACCAGGGGAAAACTTTAGGAAAAGTCTGAAAATTAGAGAAAAGATGACTTAAAGGATATCAAGCTTTCCTCTAACCTTGAACCCAAAGTCAGTTATATCCCTTCAGATGACGGCTCTGACACCAAGAACGTGCAATACCCACTGCAAATGCCTGCCCCCAAGATCTTACCAAGCAAAGGAGCTAACACTGGGGATCATTACTCCCCACCCCCTTCAGCATAGCCCATCCTCTGGAAAAGCTCTCTCTTGATTTAAAACCAAATACTTCTAGGTAGAAGGCAGTTCCCACCCCTGGTATCCACATCTCAACCTCAGCCAGGACCGGACTAAGGAGTTGTGAATCACTCTTTGTAACAGCACAAAAGATCTTATTCAGTAGAGAAACTTGTAGGAATAGCAATTCTCTTAGCTTTCTCCTTGGTAATATAATCCATCATTCCTGAGCACTCCCTATGGGTGGTGTTCCCAATAAACAGATTCTTGACTTCAAATGTGCCCGGCCCAGTCCTGGGACCATAACCAGACAGACCAACCAAAATACAGCTTCACCCTGGGTTGCACCAGCCCCATGGGTTAGCATGACCTGAGCCACCCTTTGTTCTGTAACCCTGCAGACTTCTGCTGGCCTTGCTCTGAGGGCACTCTGCATGACGACAGACTGCCTGACCTCTCACTCCAGGCAATCTACCTGGGTGTAACACAGCACTCACTACAGAAGAAGAGAAAACAGGAACCAACAGCAGCCTGTGAAACAGACATTTTCCAACAGGATCAGTTATCAAAAATCAAAATTGAACATGCAAGGAAGTCGTGGTATTCCCTTCTCTAAATTCTTGGAAGTCACGGGAGAATTTTTTTACTCTGAATACTTCAAATATCCTCAAATCTGAAATCAGGAGACACACTATATAACCTTGAAGTTGTTATACATCTGTGAACGCGAGACTGAGGATGTGTGTGTATTTGTGTGTGTGTTTGTGTGTGTGTTTGTGTGTGTGTGTGTGTGTGACTGAAGCATAGAAATATAAAACAGTTACCATAACCTTCCGTTAATTCAGTAAGTGTTGGCTAAGCACATGTTATATGCATGATGGAAGCTGAGAAAGGCGGGGCTCTCAAAAACATGCAGATGTGTTAAGATTCAACTATGAAAAGTGCTTTCTTAAAAACGTAGGACAACAATTTGATGAGATAAATACAATCAGCCTCATTTTCTAGGTAATAAATCTGGGGTGGGGGGGGAAACTAGGCAAATCTCAGAAAGATGTTAAATGATGCCACCAGAAGTCCTAATAAAATAGGAAAGTTCTCAATGAATGCCATCCTTAATCCGGAAGATCAGGTAATCATTTTTTTTAAGATTTATTTATTTTTATTTGAGAGAGAGATAGAAAGAGCATGAGTGAGGGGTGAGGCAAGAAGAGAAGAGAGAGAAAAATCTCAAGCCGACTACTGCTCAGTGCAGAGCCAATGAGGCACTTGATCCCAGGACCTGAGATCATGACCTGAGCCGAAACCAAGAGTCAAGCACTTAGCCAACTGAGCCACCCAGGCGCCCTGAGTAATCTTTTAATCAAACCACCACATTTCCCAAAATCTTGGCTTCCCTACCTCTTTGAGATGTGAATTAAACCAGATGGCCCCTAAAGCTGCTTCCAGCCTTGAAAAAAAAAAATCTAGAATTTCCATCCTAAGATTTAGCCCTATTGAACATACATAACAAGCCACATCAGGATAAGAAGGAAAACAAAGCCTAAAACAGGGCCATTTCAGAAAAACTTTATATCATAGTTTACTCTTTTACACAGAAAAAGGCAATGGTAATTATTCAATCAGAAAAAAGTTACGATTATTCAAATGAGGTACTGTAGACAACTCAAAAAGAAGAGAATCTTTGTGTTGTTTCTCTTGTGATTATTAAGAACAGAAACATTCTCGGGGCACCTGAGAGGTGCTTCTCCCTCTGCCTGTATCTCTGCCTCTCTCTGTGTGTCTCATGAATAAATAAATAAATAAAATCTTGAAAAAAAAAAAAAAGAAAAGTAACATTCTCTGGTCTTCACAGTACAGAGGCAGCTGAAGCACTTGTGGCCTCACAGGGAGGGCAGACAGCACCCTGCAGAGGCTGTCCCTCTCTCCAGCACTGCTTTGCCTTTGGACCCACTCCCTAAGGAAGAGCCAGGATCACCAGCCCTGAATCCTTCAGTTACCTTCCCTTTCTCCCAGGATTAGGTAGCTCCTGCAGGTTGGGCTGAAAGAGGCACAGGTATTTAGAGAAGCTTGCATTCCGTACTGTCTCCCTTCTGTAACCCAATGCCCTCTCCCTCTCTTGCTGCTTCCAGCCATCCAACTGCCCCACTGAGATAACCCACCCTCCTTGGTCTGCTGAGCCTCCCAAATAACCCTTCGTGTTCAAATAAAATCAGACTGGACTAGGAGAAGCCTGGTTTCTAATCAAGTCCCAATGTTAACTGACCGAGTGACGGGTAACTAGTGATTTAACTTCATAGGTCTCTTACCTTCTCCATAATATACATAGTACTTAGCTTTGCACTTTTCATCTCAATGGAAAATTAAGTAAAGTCAAATAGTTTTAAGTGTATAAAACACCCTTTCAAATTACTGAGAAAAAGACGTATCTCCCAGTAGATAAAGAAGTAGCTAAAAAGTCTCATCACAGAAGAAACAAAAATGGCCAACAAAGATGAAAAGATGCTCCTTAATAAATCAAGGAACTGAAAATAACACAATCATTAGATATTATTTTTCAACCAACATATTGGTAAAATTTAAAAGACTGTATTAGCAAGGGTATGGGAGGATAGGTGTTCTGGATATTCCAGGTGGGAAGGTTGTCATTGCCTTTTGGAGAGAATTTGGTAGTATCCAACAAAATATTAAGTATGCCTACTTTTGATCTGGCAAGATCTCTTACGATACCCTCCTAGAGGAATATTCTCACATATGCCAAAAATATATGTACAAAGATGTTCAGTGCAACACTGTTCACTTAATTGGAAGATGGTTAAATAAATTGTGAAACATCTAAACTATGGAATATCAGACATTTAAAAGAATTAAGCTGATCTATTCATTTCTTCTGACATGGAATATATTGTGAAACTAGGACAGTGCCTGGTACATAGGAGTCACTTGGTAAATATTTGTTGAGTAAATGAATATATACACACATTTTCTAGCACTTTCCCTGTCTCATCTAATTCTTATGGCAACCCTACCACATAGGCCAAGCAGATATTACTGTACCCCGTATAAGGATGAGGAAACTAAAGTTCAAGGTGGTTATGACTTACCCAAGTTCATAAACCTAAGATATTATTGGTCAGTGCTCTTTGTTGGCTGACATTCATTCTGCTTGCAGTGAGGACGACCTGCAAGCAAACCCCACAGGGCAGCACCGAGTTTGTAGGCAGCTGGAGGGTCACTCAGCAATTGCTAGTTGACTGGGACAGACTGATTCTTCTTTTACCACAAAGCCTTCCATTAGGTGAGGCTTGGCTCTCTGGACCTCTACTGGGACCCATTGGGCATCCAACAACAGGTCTAAAAAGAGGTCATTCAACAACAGGTCGTCATGGAAACCCTACCCTCCTCCCCTCACCCCTGGAACAGAATGGAGCGGGAAGGGAAAGAGGAACATTTGTGAAGTGCCTGCAATGAGCCAGCACGATGAATAGGGAAAAATTCATCTGAGCCTTCCTTTACAAATCACCAAGAGAAAAAGACACTGTGCGCTGTTAAACAAAGTGCAGAACATGCCTGCATTGCTGCTTAATCTAGGTCAGTCATAGCTGCAGAGGCAGCTGAGCTCACGTGGGGCTCACTGTGGTCATCGCTCCTTACCAGCGCACAGGTCATCCAGCCCCTGGAGGGTAACCATGCGGCCGCCGCGGAGCCACCACCGTGCAGGAGCCCTGCCTCCAACAGGCATCACCTGTTCACATCAGGAATGCGCATGTCAGAATGTCAGACACATGAGAAAAAATTACTAACTGATTTGTAAAACACAAACTCTCTGTCCCAGATAAGCTAGAGGACAGCCAACACATTTCAGAAATGTCAGGCACGGTGCTCTCGCTAAAATAGTCTTCTTTCACTTTTATTCACCCTACGCTCGCCTTATCAGAAAATGCTGAAAATGGGGCTGTATTTGGGCAGAGTTACCTTGGAACTTTCATCTTAATTACAGACACTCTTAGTAACTGTTGCTTAGTAACAAACACATTTGAAACAGACTTGTTGACTTATTATGAGAAACTCTGAAAAGACCTTAGTGTGATGAAAAAACAGCAATGGCCTGGGAAAGTAAAAAAAAAACTCTTTAACTGAGAAAGTGCTAGCAAACTTAAGGTATTCCCTGCTTCCAAAGATGCTACTGAATGTCTGAGGTAGTTTCATCATATTTTCTTTCACGATATTATATATATTTATATATTACATTACATTTCACAATACTAAATCACCAATCTATTATTTTCAGACCCACGTGAGGTGCAGCTGATTACCAAAGCTCTGTGAGACAGGCCTTGGACTTCTAGTCAAAGCAGGATCCCACACAGGACAGCAATGGCTGTGCATTTCCACAGGTCTGAAATATCCTCCATGGCATAGTTTTGAGACTGCTTCTATTCAAGATTTCAGGAGGCGTCTAAGGCTTCTGGTGAGTTTTCAAGTCAGAAGGAAAAAGCAAGGGACGTTTTCCCTCAATCTTTCCAAGAATATTTCTTTAGCACCTGTTAATAAAATCTGTGATAAAAGTGGAAATGGAAACACATTTTAGCACTATGTTCTACACACATCTTCCCCAAAGCAAACCCGAACCTCTCCTCATTGAGCACTCTCCTCACTGAGCGAATGCGTCCTCTGCCACCTGGCGAGACCTCGCCATCGGCTGGCCACTTCTATCTCAGAGGCTGCGCGTGCTCTCGGGGTCTTAGAGGATGGGACCCTCACTGGCACATTCAGCCCATACCCTTGCATCCTTCTGGCATCTTCCTCTGCCTCGGCTTCTGCCCCAGTGTCTTATCTATTTCAAAAAACCTCTCAGAAAAGGAATCTCCACTCACTGGTGTGCCTTTCTCACTTCCTGCTCGGTCCTCAACCCACAGCAATCAGACCTGACCTCATGATCTCCTTTTCTAGTCGCCATTTCTGTTGCTTCTAGAAAGACATTGATGATGAGCCATTTAATTTTCAGAAATCTATTTTTCTGACACGCGTTTGTCTCTGTATTTGCAAAGATGCTCCAGACCGTTAACTATTGGTCCTACTACCACACTTCTCCCAGGGCCCCACCTCATTTAGCTCTAGGGTAGACTACAACATTAGCCTCAGAACCTATGAGTCTCATGATCTACTTGAAGACTTCCCACACTGCCAAAATTTTCTTCCTATGCACTTCCTAATATGACAATCTCTCACCTCTGCTCGAAAACCTTCCCGGCACTCCATTGCCCTCTGGCAGCCTTCCTTCCTGGTTCTTCCTACTGTATAAGTCCCTGCCATAACCCATCTGCCTGAGAAGTCTTTCTAATTTGCCACCACACAAGCTTCAAAAGTCTACTTCACTCACTTACAATGCCGGCCCCCAAGGCATTTGAACTCGAGGCGGTAGGCCTAAATCTCTGTACCAGCCTTCCTGTAGCCACCCAAACTCAACTCCTATATGGGCTGCTTCACTGAGTAAATACTTAACTGTGTGTAAGGCAGTGGATGTAGGCAGAGATGACACCATAGTAACAAAATATAATGAAACTTTCCCTTATCTCATAGAGTTCATAAAATAAGGAACTATTCTAATAAATATACAGTTAGGGCTAAGAACTAATAAGGCTTATAAGATTTTACAGTAGGAAGAACCAGCCAAGTCAGGAAAGGCATCCGTGTTGAGAGCTGAGGGCTACGTGAGGAAAAGTCACTGAGGAGGCAAAGTTTCATGGTGGGAGGTAGGGGCCAGGAAGATGTTACTCCAGGAAGAGGAATGACATGTTCAAAGATCCTGTTCCTTCTCAAATTCTTACCTCAGCATGCTCACCATTAGGAAGCCTCCCTACTAGGTTATGTTTTCTTTTGCAGCCTGTCATTATTGGCTTCTAAACTAAACAAAGACTCCCATTACAAAATCAGAGCAATCACTGTTTTTGAAAGACTGAGGCTGTAATGAAAAAAAAGAAAGAAGGAAGGAAGGAAGGAAGGAAGGAAGGAAGGAAGGAAGGAAGGAAGGAAGAAAGAAAGAAAGAAAGAAAGAAAGAAAGAAAGAAAGAAAGAAAGAAAAAACAAGCACCAGAGCTTAGGTTTTAAAACATATATTTACAAAGATATTTTTCTATATTTCCACACCCTCATTTATTTGCCACTTGTACCTTTTTTAAACTAAGGATTTATATCGGGGTATTGGAAGCATTCACTTCTCATCAACTTTGTGACAAATTCCACTCAGAACAGCTGCTGCCATAAAATTTAATTTGCCACTTCCCCCAAAAAGTCACTTCGATGTAAAATATCTTTGCCTTCCTGCTAATATTTCACAACTAATTAAAACTGAAGGGACGGGCTGAGTCCCCCCAGGCTGGCTCCATCCTGCAGTTACAAGATGTGGGGGAAAAAAGATACCCAAGTCATGAGCGCTGGAGAACATTCAACATGTCTCCAAACATTTGTACTGCCAAGAAGCAAAACTAGCAAGGATGTTTGGCAAACACAAAAGTGAGATGTGAAAACTTCCTAACAATTATCTGTGTAAATCGATTTCCTTATTCCGAAAGTTCAAAAGACAGAGCTGTTATCTCCTCTCAACTCACCTTTGTAGTAGCCACTATTGGTACACCTGTGCAAAAATCACTACCAAAGCCAAAAGACTGGCAAACTACCCTATGGCACGTATTATTAGCCCACAAAATGAAAACTTTCTTCACATGTTTTCCTAGGTGCCTTGATTGTACAAGAAAATTAATGGGAAGTGGAACCAGGCCAACCTCTCACTGCAGAACAAGGTTCTGTTGTCAAAACTCATTCACGCCGGGTTGGTGCTCTGGGCTCAGGAGAGGTGACGGGAATGTTTCTTCAGCCAAGCCAAGGAAAATTAATGACCACCCCTCAGAAATATACGGTCTGTTAGGGCAATGCCCTCAGCCCCGATCATCACGGAGGGGCGGGGAGGGGCAGATGGGATCAGAGGGCATGAGGAAGAATGGGGTCGTCTGTTGGCAAATCCACAGGACTCAGTCATTCTATAGGATTTTTCCCAAGTTCCCTCTAAAGCCATCTAGGTGCAAATGACATCCAGGAAATAAAACCACACGCACCACGTGTCCACCCTGCTTAAGTCAAAAGTGGTACATAGTCCCTGAGGGTGGCGCAATGACCCTGCACCGCCTGCAGACCCTCGTGTCCTAGCAACACCTGGGGGATGAACCTCCATCAAGGACTGGGCCCCCCCCCAATAACTCGGGCTCAAATCTTATGATAAAATATACTCTTGTTTTACACTAAAGATGATATCAGTACACCCTCCATATGACTGTCCCTTTGGCACACATGCACACGTGCGCACACACACACAAAGCCTTTTTTTGGCCTACTAGTAGGTACATTATTTTCACAGCAGCCAGAGTGATCCTGTTAAAAAACCAAAGTCACCCATCATGTCAGTTCTGTGCTCAACACTCGCCCCCTCCCGGTGGCACCCGCTCACTCACAGCTACCCCAACTCCACAGTCCCTGTAATGGTTTACAATTGTGGTCCTTCGGGGCCACCCCCATCTCCACTCCCCGCTCCTCTCCACTCCCCTGCCCCCCACTAGCTGGCTGCCTCTAGCTCCTCCACCCTCTTTTCCACCCACACTCCCCAAGGCTCCCTGACTGGCCTCCTCTCCTTCACCAAGTTCTCTCCGTCCTTCCTATTGCCTTGGTCTGGGGCTCCACAGACCTCCTCCCTTGCCCTCACCTCCCCCAGGTTTTGTTCAAATGTAAGAACTCCATTTCTCTGACCAGCTTACTCTAAGTTTCAGGCCACCAGCTAACCCCTGCCGGACCCTATCCCTTCCTTGCTTGATTTTTCTCTATAGTATTTATCACTTTCTAATTATATTCCTTATGGTTTTGTTGTGTATATTGTCTGCCTCTTCCCTCTAAAATGAAAACCCCATAAGGGCAGGGATTTTCATCTGCTTTGCTCATGCTGTATTCCCAAATACTTAGGACAGTGTCCAGTCATAGTAGATGTTCAATCAAAATTAATGAATGAATGAATTCCACCACCCAATGAATAAATGAGGAAGGGACTGAAATTCTATCATTCAAGGAATGGGACAGGGCACCTGAGGGGCTCGGTGGTTGAGCATCTGCCTTTGGCTCAGGGCATGATTCCAGGATCCTGGGATCAAGTCCCACATCAGGTTCCCCACAGGGAGCCTGCTTCTCCTTCTGCCTCTGTCTCTGCCTCTCATGAATAAATAAATAAAAAGAAGAAGAAGGAATGGGATAGTACAGGTGAGCTCTACTGGGTTTGACAGGAAAGCAGGCAGAGTCAAGCCCCATTTCACTTCCACTCCACTCAGCTTCCAAGGAGCCTGCGATTGCAAAATAGTGAAATCCAGGATAGACCTTCTTTCATGTTCTGCATCTGGCCACATCCTTGTTCCCAATGCCAAGCCTCTAGTTATAAACTAAGCTTCTGGTTATGACTGCAATGTAATATTTAAAATCCACTAATCCCATGAACTCCTTCGGCACCCAAAGAGCACTGACCTACCTCCATTCCCACAATGGCCACACAGTGCCCCCGGGCCACACCTCACAACACAGGCTAGGCAGAGGGATCCATTTTCAACAAACATCCAACAATAATCCAGAACCGAAAAAGCCAAAAAAGAAAAAGAAAAGTATATCATTCCATCCAAACACTTAACTAGCCCAGCCAAGTGTAGGTCAGGTACCATGCTGGGTTCCAAGCACAAACTCTGCTCTAAACTCAAGAACCTCAGAACAGCAATTTAACTTCCTGTTTGGAGAAAATATCGATGCATCAAGTTCTAGTCCAGCATGCCAGTGACCACAAATCTTTTCCTATGTATTTGGCTAAAGTAAAAACATGACTTTGGGTGGGGGAGGGACTCATCTATCCATCTCCTTGTTTGTAGCAATATGAATAGTAGAATAACCCAGCGGAAAAGCAACACCACCCTATGTACTTAGAACCAACTAAGACTATGTCTTAGTCTCCTTGGTTTCAATCTCTCTTTCCAGCCTTTGTGGATTTTCTCTGGCCTCAAATCCCAGATCTCCAGGCTGCTAGTCCCAAATTATTCACCCCACACCATGCATCTTCTGCCTTATAAATGTGCAGTCACAGTGGGTCAGGTACCGATATGCACTATCTCCTGCGAACCTTTCAACAACTCCGGGGGGAGGTGTTATTACCATCCCCATTTTACCGATTAGGAAACGAAGGTTGGAGACATGAAGTGACTCTCCAATTGGAGTCCAGGGCACAAATTGAAATGTCTGACTTCAAAGCTTGGGCTCTTAATGACGACACCATACAGCGAGGTTACAGAGGCTAGTGTATTACCAATTAACTTCTTAAGTATATACAGAAATATAATGTAAGTCTTTACAGCGTAAAAGTAAGATGCAGAGCTGCATTTATATCTCTTAAATGATGCATCATGTAATAAGGTCACATAAAATGGAAGCAGAATAGGAAATTCATAATGAGCATACACCTGAATATGTTTTTCAGAAATGTTTCACCTTCTTCAGAGTTTTTGAGAGATGTTTACTAAACATTGACTTAATGATGAAGAGAACAATCCCCCAGTTCAGAAGGCCTTATGTTATTAATACCACACAGAAAATAAATATTCTTTAAAGCAAGCACTAGAGTAAAATTTAGAGAGTGAGCCCTAATGTAAATGAGCCATAACACTAAATTTTCCTCTCTGTCTTCTGCACTCATGGGCTTGCACAGCACCTGTGTGTTTAGAAACTCATAATATAAAAGAATACGAAAGAAAAAGCACAACTCACGTTACTCAAAATGTTAAAGAAGAAGAATGTTATGTTCATTTTCCTCAACATCATAAAACATCTTCACAGCTAAGAGTCTCTACTATGTTCACCATGAGGAATTTTGAAAATGCATTCCAATTTGACAAATATACACAAGAACTTCTGAAATCTTGAGGACTGTGCCTGTAAAAATTTAACTGTTCGGCTTTAAAATTCACACCCGCAAGGCAGATAATCCCTGCACTGCTCAGGCTCAAACAATGGCTACATTTGGAAGGTAAACCAGAACAGCACTGCCCAGTTCTGGAGAGAAGAAAACGGACTAAGCACACCTTGGTAAGGTACCCCTGGGGGTCTTTCCTGCTCCCCCATCTAGAGGACTGTGCCTTGCGCTTTATAAACACTCATTTTCTCCTTTCTTCTCACACTGAATGTCTCTGCAGAGATTAAGCCCCACTGCATGATGCAGACAGAGGTGGAGTGAGCCCAGCCACCAGCCTTTGCTGTCTCCCAAAAGTCAGATAAGTAATTGCGCTATAGTTTCAGGCAGAAATCCCAGAAATCCTATTTGAGAACAAAGATTTTTAGAAAAATTTAAAATGTCCATCACACCACAAGGCTGAATTTCTAGCTACTTCAGTGGTAAAAACAGAAAAGACCAGTAGATACTAGAGGGAAAATAAGATCCAGGGTCATTCATTTATTTGGGGGGAAGGGCAAGAGGGAGGTTAAAATAGTGTAAGTGGGGAGAAGTAGTTTTGTCCTTTTTTTCTTAAGGTCCAAAGAGATTCCCATCTGGCATCCTATCGATAGTGTTATAAGCACCGTGCCAAAAAGCAGTTATGTATGAGTGGACAAAGAGTTATCAAAAAATTAATTCAAGATGGAAACATCAATAGTACTTGGAGACATTCAAAGTTAAGCTCTGATTATGAGGAAGACAGAGGAGGCATGTGTTTGGGATTTGTTTTCAAAGTCGGGGGTGGGGCAGGAGTGCAAGGGTGGAGGAGAAACACTATTTTTCAAAGTATGCATGAACTCAATTGGTGGGTAAGATTTCTATCTGGTATTAAAGTTCACCTGAGAGAATAGCCTAACCAGAGAGTGTATACACTGAAAACAAACCAGGACCAACATGAGCCTTATCACAGTATCCACCTGCGCAGTGAGTGTGTACCATTCCTTGAGGCAGCCCAACACTTCCATATAAATGCCAATGCTGCAAAAGTTAAGTCTACTCAACTAATTCTTGAGACACAGATAAAATTCTCCCTTACTTTATAAAATAATAAAAGAAAGGAAAGCCATCTAAGTAAGTTTCACGATAAAATTAATAATTAAATTCTGAAATTGAAATATAAATCCTAAATCATGGAACTATTGCGATTATAAATCTCCATACCAGAATCTTTCAACTGTACTAGAGCCTAGGTCACAGTCATGAGATTTTTTTTTTCCCTTTCTTTAAAATAAAGTGAGAGGAACTGTGTCATTTTCTACGAAGTTTGAAGCCATATTTCTTCTGGCGTTTTCCATTTGAAAATGAAATTCATTTCCCTATAAATATTTTAATGCCATTCTCCTATGAGCAGGAATAATCCATCAGAGAACAATTCTATAATTGTTTCCAAAGCTCACGATGCATATAATGTCACAAAGTAAAGGTCCTGGTTGGGAGAACAGATTATTATTAAACCTTGAAAATAATAGTGAGGTCTTGAGAACATACTCATCAAATGAAGAAACAGACTCACGTAATTCAAATGCAGATTAAACGAAATGCCTGCAGGGGAGGGGGAAAGAGAACACACTCGCTATAAATTTCATTTATGAAAATTAACTGCATTGAGTGCCCTTCAAAGTTCACAATGTCTGTATCTCCCTTCTTCTATACCTTTGGAAAAATAAGGCTAATTTTGCTTTGCTTGACTTTTGTTAGCAAATCTGTTATGGGTTGGTTAACTGTGCCCCTCTTTCCCAACCCCCCCCCCCAAAAAAAAAGGATATGGTGAAGGCCTAACCACTAGGACCTCAGAATGTGGCCATATGTGGAGGCAGAATCAGGTTAAAATGAGGTCATGAGGGTGGGCTCTCATCCAATATGACTTCTGTCCTTATAAAAAGGGGAAGTCTGGACACACAGAGGGAAAATGATGTGAGAAGACACAGGAAGAAAGTAACCGCCTAGAAGCAAGAAGAGAGGCCTGAAACAGATCCATCCTCACAGCCCCCAGAAGAAACCAATCCGCAGACACCTTAATTTCAGACTTCTAGTCCCCAGAACTGTGAGAAGATCCATTTCTTTCTGTTAGGTAAGCCACCCAGTTTGTGGTCCTCTGCACAGCAGGCCTGGCAAACTAGTACAGAAGCTATGAGGACGTTTTATTTTGATCCTCACAAACCATCTCTGTACTTACCCATAGGAAAATTTTGCCAGGAACTAATGTCAAATTTATTAGGCTGTAATTTCTACAATCTGTCCCTTCTTCCACTTTCTAAAACTTGGGATATTTTCCCATCTCCAAAATGCCCAGTGCTCTCTTTTGCAGATAAGTTCTCAAAGAGAATGGGCAATAATGAATATAACAAATGCTCAAACACAGTATCAATCCTGAGTCAGTGAGCTACATGGATTATCTCATTTATCCTTAGAGTCGCCAGAAGAGGCAATATGTACTACTGCTCTCATCAACAGAGCACAGCCTCCTCCTTTTGCAGATGAAATAATAGACACATAATTATCAGTTTACAGACAAGGGAACCGAGGCACAGTGAAGTGAAGTAACTAAACCCCTTAGCCCCCCCAACCCCCATCCCACCACCACATCCTCTCTGTGGTTCAGGGCCATGGCTCCCAGGCTTCAGTTCCAGGGTGTCCTCAGGTCCCTGAGGTGTCATTAATCTGGATCTAGAAATTCAAACATTTTTTAGTTTCACGTTGAAAGGCTTGGTGTCTTCTTACTATTGGTTCTCCTAAGATTTAAATTCTTTTTGATATTTGCAAATCCTGTCTAGGTTTTTTTTTTTTTTTTAACTCAAGAGAGACACGGAAAAAGAGGCAGAAACATAGGCAGAGAGAGAAGCAGGCTCCCCATGGAGAGCCTCATGTGAGACTCAATCCCAGGACCCCAGGATCACAACCTGAACCAAAGGCAGATGCTCAACCACTGAGCCACCCACGCATCCCAAACCTTTTGTAGTTTTAAATAGCTTCTTCTCAGTTGAAAGGATGAAAGCTAACTAGTAGCCGAATAACTGTACTTCCTTCTTTGTCATCTCTTATTATCACTCCATCTTTCCCAAGCCATGGTTCACCTTTTCTCTTGGAATATAAATGTGTTTATAACTTGTCTTTAGAGTGTTTTACAAGCCTTTGCACACATTACCCGTTAGCTTTAAAAAAAAAAAAATGTATTTCTCTATTTGAGAGAGAGAGAGTACAAAAAGGAGGGGCAGGAGAGAGGGAGAGAGAGAATCTTTTTTTTTCTTTTTTTAAAGATTTTATTTATTTATTTATTCATGAGAGTGACAGAGAGAGAGAGAGAAGCAGAGACACAGACAGAGGAGAAGCAGGCTCCATCCAGGGAGCCTGATGTGGGACTCGATCCCGGGACTCTAGGATCACACCCTAGGCCGAAGGCAGGCGCCAAACCGCTGAGCCACCCAGGGATCCCTGAGAGAGAGAATCTTAAGCAGGCTCCATGCTCAGCAAGGAGCCCAATATAGGGCTCGATCTCACAACCCTGAGATCACAACCTGAGCAGAAACCAAGAGTCAGACACTTGACTGTGTGTGCCAGCCAGGTACTCCAGCCATTAGCTTTCTCAATCCCATTCTTATTTTTCATGCATTCTGGAACGCTCAGTTTTTCATCTTTTAAAAGACATGTAAAAAAAAAATTAAAAATAAAAAAAATAAAAGACATGTAGTACTAATCAAAGATCAGAAAGCCCCCAGGAGATGCCCTACATGGTTTTTTCTTTTTTTTTTAATATTTTACTTATTTATTCATGAGAGAGAGAGAGAGAGGCAGAGACACAGGCAGAGAGAGAAGCAAGTTATATGCAGGGAGCCCAATGTGGGACTCGATCCGGAGTCTTCAGGATCAGGCCCTGGGCTGAAGGTGGCGCTAAACCACTGAGCCACCCAGGGATCCCCCCCCCACCCCCAGCCCCGACATGGCTTTTTTGGTTTGGGGTTTGGTTTTTGTTTTAAGAGGCATTCCCCTTTCCTCATTCACGGAAATAACACATTTTCAATCAGAACTTTATTTTTCAAAGTCTTCTGCCACCTTTCTTTTTATTCCTTCTTTCCTTTCCCCAGTAAATCACATAAAGGCCAGCTGCAAGCCAAGGATCCTTGTGGTCACCGGGTATACTGGCTCCTGCCTCACAGAGTTTCTCAGCCCCTCTTGCTTCGCACACAGTGGGTCACCAAGTTTTCCTAAAGTTGGCCGGGTGGAGTGACAAACACTCCTCCTTTCACTCCAAGGCAACAGAGACCACTTGTTCCCAAGTCCTCACAACTGCTGCATCACCAACCAGTCCTTCCTTATTTTCCACATGAAGTCCAAAGCAGCTTGAAAACAGTGAAATTGTAAACAAAACCAAAGCAAAAAAAAAAAAAAAAAAATCAACTGATACTCTCTTTTCAACTTTCAGCAGCTGTCTCATTAAAGCCTCCCTTCCCCGCTGCATCTTGCCTCTGTGCCAAAGTGTAAACACGTTGAGAAATCTTTGGTTGTATCCTCCCATCTGCCCGCAGAGGTGCCACTTCCACTTCTCCTTCATTTCATCTCAGCCCCCATGTTCTCCATCATTTTTCCACCTTCAAGGTTATTTCTTTCTATACATGGATCCACCTATTTGACATGTTTCTTTTTTAGCACAGCAAGCCTCCCCACTGCCAGAATTTCATTATCAGCCTCTCCCCCACGCACACTGCTGACATTGCTGGATCTCACGAACCTCCCTTAGCGTCTCTGCTTTGGCACAGACAGGTGAGGTCATCGGTGCTCCCCTGTCGGTCCCTTCTGAAGAAGACTTGATCCTTCCCCCATTCGGATACTTCTTTTATGTTACTGCCTGTTTTCTCCTGCTAGGGAATTAATTTTTAAATCCTGAGTAGCGATCTCTCTCCTCACCCACCACTGAAGGATGCCTGTTAGGAGTCAAATGAAGGACTGCTCCCATTCAGAATAAATGTGCTTTTAAAGCCAATCCACGCATGTTTATTCAGTGTCTGTTATACACTCATCACTGTATAAAGAAAAAACAATATGCTTTTCTTTCAACATCTGTCAAGCTGCCATTATAGAGGACACTTCCTGGGCAACAGCCCCCATGTACAAATTACAAGTGCTTGCACTGACCACTCACCCCTCAGGTACATATGACACAAGGGATGCACAAATAAACCAGCTTCCTGACTCCTGGCCAATTAAACCTGGCATTACATAACTGCCATTTAAAAAAAAAAAAAAAACCACAGAGGCAAGCCCTCTAAACAAGATTTTCTTTCTTTAGCAGCCTCTAAGGAAGAACAGTTCTAATACGGTGTTTCTATTCCTGACAGGAATAACCCTTAATTATTATGTGCCTTAAGCATCTAGAAATTTTTAAATAGAATTTCACTTAATGTTAGGAAAATCAGACAACTACGTCAGTGGCAACAGAAAAGATTTTAAACGGAGAGAGAAAGAGAGAGCTGGCATGGGGGAGAGAACGGGGGAAGCAACAGAGATCTTGATGAGTTGCTCTTGAAGTTCTGGAAATCTGGGAGAAAAGACAGAGCACTGGAGCAAGTCACCAAAGAAAATTAAATTCTTCCAAAAGAGAATAGAAAGACTTGTTGCTGAGCGGGAATTAATCTATTAATCCCCGATTACATTTCATTTCAGTAAATAAATAAGTCATACTTCTTTCCAGAGGGGAAAAAAAAAAGATGGAAATGCAAATATATGCACATGGTCTGATGTCTGAACACAGCGTTCACTTCTGAGACCTTGAAAAACAGAGTTGTCACAAAGTGATTTTTACAAAGTTCCTCTGTAGACATTACTCCCATCATCCTTTGTTCAGCAGCATGTCAGTGGCCAATAATCCAGCAATCAATGTCGCTATTTCACCTAAACTCTCTAGTGGTAGCTGCTGTTCATGTATATTATGGGTCCAAGCATGGCCAGCTCCAGCTGGGATCACCACAGGGATCCTCTTGGAAAGAAGTCCACCTCCTCTTGTGCAGTCAGCTCTGCCAGCTAGGGGTGCCTGCAGGTGAGCCGTACTGCTCAGACAGCCGGCGGGGCTCACCGCATTCCCAGCAGAGCTAGCTGGGCAATGTGCTCTATGGAAGGCAACTTACTGAGCACACAGTAGGTGCTCGAGTATACCAAGGCAATCAGGACCATTCCTGCTCTCAAAAATGTAATCTGCTGTTGGAAAGACTTGCTTATTGATGAAAAGCAAATCTAGAGAGCTGTAAATCCTCCCACCTACCTCCTGCATGCAGTCAGCAAATGGTGTGCAAATCTTACCCAACTTCTATCCACTGACTAAATAGATACGGTGGGTTTTAGATCATCATTCTTGCCATAGTGGGACAGGAAGGTTCATGATGTGAAAGAGCAATACTGTGTCAACAGTTCAACCAGCCTATCTGAAAAGGACATGGAGGAGCACACCTGTTGTATAATAAAGAATTTGACCAGCATTTGGTCAAATGTCCCACTTCCTGGGACATACTTTAAATAGTTGGAATTTCCCAAGTTGGTGGAAATATCTTTGTTATTCACTAGGCCCTTGATCCATACATGCATTATACTAACAAGATGACTGGCCACTCCAAAAATCATGTGATTAGAGGGTTGGGGCTTTCAGTCAGGCAGTATCAGTGGACCTCCTCCAGGAAGGGGAGGAGGATTAGAGATTGAATAATCATCCTGGCCAATAAGTAAGTCATCAGGTCTGTGTAATGAAATGTCAATAAAAACTCTGGACGCCAAAGCTTGGTGGGGATTCTTAGCTGGTGAACACATCAACGCGCCCACAGGGAGACACATCCTGACTCCACAGGGCAAGGGCAAGAGAACTCCATGTCCAGGACCCTCTCTCACTTCACCCTATTATGTGTATGCTCATTTGGCTGGCCCAGGTTTGTATCCTTTAGGATAAAACAATCATCTTAAGTATAGCACTTTTCTGAGCTCTTTGAGTCATTCTAGCTAATTCGCTAATTGCGGGAACTCCCCAAATTTGTAGCCAGTTGGTCAGAAGCGTGGGTAGCCTTGGGACTCCTGAACTTGCAGCTGGCATCTCTCTTGTTGAAGACCGCACCCTGAACTTGTGGAGCTGACACTAATTCCGGGTGGTTTGTGTCAGAGTTGCACTGCATCATTGCAACACCCATTCTCAATTCCTTAAACAGAGGCCAGAAATAATACCTTGAAGAAGTCAAGCTCTTGCAGCTGACCTGGCCTCCCCAACTCCCACACCACCTCCACCCCAGGCTGTGAACTTCTATGGTCCACTCTCAGCTGGAAACTGCCTCCAACGGGTAGACAAATACAGCCACAGTACAAGGTAGGTCTTCTGATAAGTGATATAACTGAGAGTCCAGTGATTGAGTGAGAGATTCAGGATGGCTTCACAAGGGCTGTCACAGCTGTGTACCTTAAAGATGAAAGTAACTTTAAAAGAGGGGAGGACAGGAAGGCATAAAAACAGCAAGGCATAAAGGGTCAAATCATGTGTCGAGTTTCATAACAATGGAAACTGTACCTTTTATTAACTCCTTGCTGTGTGCCTGAAACTGTGCTAAACTTATTATTTGGATACTCCAAAGAATCCTTCATCCTAGTCTATTATTATACCCATTTTACAGATGAGGACACTGAGACTTAGCTGAAGAAACTGGATGAAGGCACCAGGCAAGCAGCCCAGTGTGACCAGAGAGGAGGAGGGGAGACAGGGGTGAGCCGAGGAAGGTAGATGATGAAGAACCCCTAGGTATCTCTGTCAGAAACCCAATCTTTTTTTTCCTGTGGGCAATGGGGAACCATCAGAGGTGTTAGTACAAGGGAGTAATGTCACCAGAGCCAGCCATGATTTCAAGAGGTAAGTATGATGGCAGGAAAAGCCTTCAAAAAGAGAAAGACTGGAACAGGGAGACCAGGTAGGGGACACTGATCAGATCAATGGCCAAGTATGGTAAGAGAGCCTGGGCAGGGGCAAGGACTGAGGGAATGAATACAGGGCCAGGATGAGGGCGAGAGAGGGGTGGAGGACAACAGAGATGCTTAAGGCTCCGGCACATGTATGGTGGGAAGAGTAGCCAGGAGAGGATAATACAGACATCCAAACATAACATCAAAAACACATCTGTTCATCCAATGTGTCTTTCCACACTGACATGTGCGCTTACTACATTGGTCTTAATGCTCCTGCACGTTGCCTGAGTCGGTGGAGGTCACGTTCTTGATCAATTAATGGATAATGAAGTCACATTTAAAGACCAAATTCAATGCTGGTGGGCATCTGTCTAAGTCCACACCCCAAGCCTCTGGCCCTCAGCTGAGCACAGCTATCCCATATCCCCACGCTCTCTGTGGCTGACCTGCTCCTGTCTTTGATGGATAATGAGCATCAGGGGATCTAATCAAGGATTTTTGTCGAAATGGCTTCTTAGACTGCTGAGCTGAAGCACAAGTATAGCAGACCACCAGTCTGCCTATCGATCTGACGCTATTCAAAAATACACACGTCGAACTAGTTTTCTTCTAGCTCCTCCTAGGATTCAATGGGAATGAGTCAACAGAGTGTGAAAAAATAAACAAAAGTTGAACACAAAGCAACTCCCTCAAAGACGTGGCAAAGAAAAATGCACAGATGACTACAGATAAAATTAATAATATGTTTCCAGTACTGGAACAATCCTCGCTGTTCAAACCCGGGCCTTCTCACAAGTTCCTGTTTTCTGGTTCTGTCCATGCCCCATACCTCGGTTCGACAAGAAAGGCTGCACAATGTTTTATTCACTAGCAGAACTTCAGAATCAGTAATAATGCTTTTACTAAGCCTGTGAAATGTTCTGGGTACTCCGCTCATAAATATTACTCTAGACCCCACTTCTCACACTGCTACAAGCCTAGGGCTTTTAGTAACACTGAGTATAGAACAGAAACAGAAAGGAAAAGAAATTCAACTTTCTGTTCCTCTAAAGGAGGAGTTTGGAGGGGCCTCAGGCTCTGGAGAAGGAGGGTGTCCTGTGGGGGGATGTCTGCTTCTCCCTCACTCCTGACATCCCCAGGAACCACTCTTCCTTTGTAAAGCACTCCTCTGAAAACGTTTAAAGAAGACATACCAAAATGCACCTTTCCACAGGCCCCTGACACATAATCAATATCCCCTTAAGCGCACACATCTATATCTTGCATTAACCTTGCATTTCACCGTGATTTAGGAGATATTTGCTGTGCTTCATCTCCAGATCTTTTCTCATCTGGCATCATTCCATAATAAATACATCATCATAAAGAGACTACACACTGAAGGCGCCTTTCACAAACACTTTTTTTTTTTTTAAGATTTATTTATATCAGAGAGAGAGTAGGGTGGGGAGGGGCAGAGGGAGAGGGAGAGAGAATCTTAAGCAGACAGTCCCAAGGAGCCCAACCTGGGGCTCAACCTCACAACCCTGAGATCACAACCTGAGGAGAAACCAAAAGGTTGGACGCTTAACTGACTAAGCCACCCAGGAACCCCTTTCTTAAACATTTTTAAATGTAACAGATGCGTAAATACAGTCTTCTACAATGATTTCAAAAGATAATAAAATTCATGAGATACCATCAATGGTTCAATAAGGCAACTGAGAAGCTAATCACTTTGTATATACACTGGAATCTTTTTGTTTGGTTCAAATAAAATGTCTCCACTCATCACTTTCAATCGTCCAATTTTAACAAAAATGCAAACAACAACAACAACCCTATCATCCTCCCACGTCAGGTGTGTATCAAGGAGCAAGAAGTTGAATTTTTTTCTATATAGTATGTAACTAAAAAGTCAGGTAAGGCATATTATAATTGATGCTACCTAGAACTCCTGCAAACCACAATATCCTTCCATAGAAATTGTTACTTTTAACAATGTGACACTTCCCCCTCTCCTTAAGGGGGAAATATGAGACCATTTTCAATTTATAATTAAGGGAAGGGACTCCACTTGCATACCTAATAGGTGTCATTTGATGTGCTAAGACTTACAAATTATTCCCCCCCCCATTTAATTTCTATAGAGCTCCTATTAGGTAGAAATTATTATCTTATTTCCCAGATGATAATTAAACCCAGAAGAAAATAAATGAACATCAATAAGGAATCTTTTAGGGGCACCTTGGTGGCTCAGTGGGTTAAGCGTCTGCCTTTGGCTCAGGTCATGATCCCTGGGTCGGGGATGGAGTCCCCCATCCACTGGGCTCCTTGCTCAGCAGGGAGCCTGCTTCTCCCTCTCCCTCTGCCTGCTGCACCCTCTGCCTGTGTTCTCCCTGTGTCAAATAAATAAATAAAATCTTAAAAAAAAAATAAAGAATCTTTTAGAACAATACCAAGTTTTGAAACTGAGCCTGTAAGCAGTGAAGGGAAATCCTACCATGCTCATTATGGCTTGGCAATGGCGAGCCTCGGCGGGGAGACTTCAGCCCTTGGTACTCAGACTCTGTGAAACCTGACCACCACACCACCATTCGGGTTCCTCAGAGCCTACTCCCAAGCCAGCTTCTCACATTGCCCCCCTCTGCCTGCCTGCTCAAGAGAAAGTAGGCTGGGCTGCAGCCCTCTCTAGGGAGGCAGGCAGGACTACACCGAGGCAGCATGACCTTCACACTCACTGATGCAGCTAATCTTTATTGAGTGCAAAGTGCCAGGCTCTGGGGATGCAGAGGGAGCAAGACAGATGCCCTCAGAGTCACCCCAAGCTAGAAGAGGGTACAGACAGATAAGCCCACAGTTCCTTCATGGGATGGTGATGGTGGCTCTGATGGCCGAGCTGATTCCTGATAGCGATGAGGTATGGGAGAGGGTGTGGTTGGCCCCCAGAATGGGAAAGCCATGGCTATCTGAATTCATGAACTCTGTGCACACAGGGTAGTCCTCATCGGCAACTTTCAGTGCTCTCCGATGTGCGGGGCGGGGGGGGGGGGGCATTAAGAATATGGAACTAAACTAGTATTTTTCAAATTTTTTTGACCACCACTTCCAGGAAAAATATTTGTTTATGTCATGATCCAATACACTCTGTACACACACAACTGGGAAAAAAATGTTTACCAAAACAATACATATTTCCCTAGTCAGATGCACTCTGATATGCTTGACCTCTCTCTCTCTCTCTCTCTCTCTCTCTCTCTCTCTCTCTCTGAATATAACTCTCTAATGGGTAGCAATCTGCAGTGTGAAAAACATTGGTATAAACCTTGTAATAGGCACAACTATTATGTCTTTTATATACTTCCTCTTCTCCCTCTACCCTCTTTTTCCTCCTCATTTCTCAAAAAAAGTAAGGGTGGGGGGCACCTGGGTGGCTCAGTCCATTGAGCATCTGCCTTTGGCTCAGATCATGATCTCAGAGTCCTGAGATCAAGCCCCACATTAGGCTTCCTGCTCAGCAGGGAGTCTGCTTTTTCGTCTGCCTCTGCCACTCATGCTCTCTCTCAAATAAATAAAAATAATTTTTTTTTAAAAAAGTACCACTGAGGAAATAAAAACTACTGTTTACTGCAGGTCTGCTACAGGCCAGAAACTGCTGGAACCTTGCCGTGCATGGTCTCCTTAGTCCCACACAGCCCTGTAAGGGTAAGCATCGCCATTCCCATTTCACAGATGAAGACACTGAAGCTAAGAGATCAAGGCACTTGCTCAGCAGAAGATGATGGAGCCGGGATTCAAATCCAGTTCTGTCTTGCTTCAAAGATCCAATTACACCAGAGCGCCTTTCATGAAAAGTTCTTAATTAAAGCTAACTTAATAGCAAGAATTTCATAAGTCCCCTTGAGACAACTCAAGCCCTTGGAGGGTCATAGAACCGAGTTTGAGAGGTCCAAACGGAGATAAGGGAAATACATGGTGGAAAAACTCTCAGGTTTAAAGTCAATCTCCTTCCGTGTCCTCAGAGCACCCCTTCGCAAAAGGCATTAGCCAGGACTGACCAGAAGAGAAATGGTAAGTGAGAGCTAGTGGCGCACTGGCCTAGATAATCACCCTCAAGACAGGCGGGCTGAGTGGCACCGGCCCTTCTGGGTGGCTCATAATGAGCAGCATCTAGCTCAGCATCTCCCCGGCTATAGATAGTCAATAAGTATTCACAAGACGAACGCTAACACAGGCAGAGCGAAAGTAAACACGGCGCACAGCTCCTACTGTTTTATTTTTAACATCGCCCAAAATCGTGTTAAGTGAAACTATTTGCTGAGAGGGAATCTTATTTGGAAAGATAGTTAAACATATTGAGCACAGATATTTGTGTTCTTTCAGCCCCATATTTAAAGATACATTTGACACAGACACAAGGTATATCAAATGTGGGCAGACGGGACAAATTCTCAGCCCCCAAGAGATTTCTACACAAGTGATGACTTGGGGGAAATTATTGCCAAGGTCCTGCTTAAAACTACTGCATCTGGGTATCCCTGGGTGGCTCAGCGGTTTAGCGCCGCCTTCAGCCCAGGGCGTGATCCTGGAGTTCCGAGATCGAGTCCCACAGCGGGCTCCCTGCATGGAGCCTGCTTCTCCCTCTGCCTGTGTCTCTGCCTCACTCCCTCTCTGTGTGTCTCTCATGAATAAATAAAGAAAATCTTCAAAAAAAAAAAACAAAACTACTGCATCATTAACTGGGCCCTCCCCGATCTAAAAATAACTAGGCCTTTGGTGCCAGTACATTAACTGGCCAGTCATTGACATTGCTATTTCTAAGCTATAATATACCTCAGAAAATATGAAGAAATGACATGTTCTTTACAAACACATAATAAATGCAATTTTGACTTTCACGCATGATAAGTTAAATAATTTATTTGTCAAATGGCCTTGGGGTTTATATTCTTTGGGTGGCTTGTTGGGTAGTTTAACTTGGCATATAAATTCACATACAAATACGAGGTATGTTTGTTGTCTAATCATCTAGTGTTATTTTCTCAACATCTCTTAGCAAAAAAAAAAAAAAATATTGCCTAGTCCCCTTTTCTTTGCAAGTTCTATGATGAAAAAAATCCTGAATGTGCTAAGAAATCCACGGCCTGCTTATGAAACATAAAGGCTATGAAAACATGGCATGTATTCAAGTAGGCTGGTTTGTTTTTAAATATTTTAACAGTGTGCACTATCACATTAGGAGCTAAATGTGTGTTATGCCCATGTTACATCTAGTGTGTAATACACTTTGATCATTCTATCAAAAGATCAAAATTTAAATATTATGCAAATTATATTTTATACGTGTTCTCCTTTGCATGAAATCAAACAGAAAACTTGTTTCTTCTCTAAACACATGAGAATATAAACAAGCAACATATTTAAAGTGAAGAAAATACTCACTACTTCATTCCATTAAAAAAAATGCCCCCAGGTATCAATTAAAATAAAAAGCTTTTATGTTTTCTTAAAATAAACTTAAACGCCTGTTTATCCTTTCAAATTTTTAAACATATTCCTAATATTTATTTTAAAGGTTCTTGTTAATTATGTTTTTTTCATAAGAAATGCTATGTAATTCCTCTTCATGGAAACTCTGACAAATTATGTAAATCAACAGAAATGAAATTAAATATTGAATAACTCCAATAATCCAAAAAAAGGTGTTTTCACAACAACTAAATGTAAAGCATGAACCTTAACTGGATCCTGGGTTCAAAAGGAAAAAGCAGGGATCCCTGGGTGGCGCAGCGGTTTGGTGCCTGCCTTTGACCCAGGGGGCGATCGATCCTGGACACCCGGGATCGAATCCCATGTCGGGCTCCCGGTGCATGGAGCCTGCTTCTCCCTCTGCCTATGTCTCTGCCTCTCTCTCTCTCTCTCTCTCTCTCTCTGTGTGTGTGTGACTATCATAAATAAATTTTAAAAATTAAAAAAAAAGAAAGAAAAAAGCAGCTATAAAAGACATTCTTAGGACAATGGGGGAAATGTGAAAATAGACAGGATTTTCAATATTTTGAAATTTTGGTTAATCTTTCCTACGCGTGACAATGGGTTTATGACTCTTTAAGAAAATATCCTTATTCTTAGTACAAGGATGATGCGCTTGTTTTCAGGGATGAAATATCCACATATGAAACTAACTTGATGCATGAAACTGACAAATGGTCTGACAATAATAAATATATTTGTGTATTAGAACTAAGTAGAAATATGAAGCCAATGTGGCAAAATGTTAGTAACAGTGGGATTTCCGTGGAAGATATACAGAGGTCAATTGTATCATTCTTTCAACCACTTTGTGTATATGAAAATTTTCACAATATCAAGTTGCAAGGGGGAAGAATAGTTACTTTCATCTAAACTGTGGACATACACGGACTCCTGAGCCAAACTGGGTACAGATAAAATATTGTTCTACATGGACACAGAACGTTTCATTTTCGCCTAACAGTATGCTTCAGAGAATCAATTTTCCACCATTGACCCAGAGAAATTATGGCAACCCTTCTGGCCAAGACCACAGGGAGCAACTGAAAGACACACACCACCTGGATTAGAGCGGAGGCTTCAGAATCCCCAGAGGGTAATCCATGCTGCCCAGCAAGTTTACATGGCAACCTGTGCCCTTGGAAAAATAAGGGTTGAGAATAGAGGCCTTCCAGCCTGGAACCTTCACAGCAGACAGAACCTGCAACTTTGCCAGGCTCTGTTTCTGGAGACAGCATATCAAGCTGTGACATGAACTTAAAGCTAAATTAAACAAATTGACACCATCAATTCGAAGCATTCACCCACTAAAGCTAGATTTCTGTCTTTTCCCGGTTGCTCTGCTCAATAAAGTGAACCACCAGGTTTCATACGAAGCAAGAAATCTGAGAGGGTGTCCCCAAAATTCCCCTTAAACCTAATATCAAAGTACTTGAATTCTGCAAGAAAGTTTAGAGAGAAAATCTGTTAAGCATTTGATTGAGACATACCCAAAGTATTTAAAATAAGACTCGGGCCTATGAAATAACACAGCAGGATGTTTCCCATCTACAATTAGAGGCTTTTAGTTTTGGGGTCCAAACTCAACAGTTCTGGGCACTAGTTCACTCTTAAGTCAGGGTGCAAGCCAGCCAGCCATGACTTGCTGAAAAATCTGATATTCTTTTTTAATTGGGCTGAACTGAAACAGTAAGCACTGAATTTTCAAGTGGCCCCAACCAACCGAACACTCTCTCCTTCGGTTGTACCTCTTTTTCTCTGTCCTTTTATTCTTGCCATTTCTTTTCACCCTAATTCAATTATTTTTCCTATCTATATATGTATACATGTGCATGTATGTGTGTATATAAACACGTACATATAATTAGATATCTATATGTATCATGTCATATTAAACCTAACTGTTCTCTCCTCAATTTCTTTCTCTCCTATCTTTCCTCTTCTCCTCCCGATTCATTCCTCCAGGCCTACAAGGGCCACCCAAAGGCATTATTACCACCAGGTTAAACTCCAAGAGGAGAATCTTGATGTGGCCCATAAAGCCTGATCGAATCAGACTACGGGCTGGAGTAGTTATGGGAAAATGGTTCGCTTTCCTTTAAATTAAAGAGCAATTATCTCGTTTACGGGTTGTAGGAGACTTTTTCCCATCTAGGTACTGCTGACTGCCTTTGATGGCTAGCCAGTCTCTCATGACACAGAAGCAGGAGACCATGACACTGAAATCTCATTTTTGCTTCATGTTATACTGATAAAAGGCACGGTATAGGAGGGTTGAAAAACACTGATGAGTTCAGGCCATATCTAAGAACTTCACTTATCCAAGAAAGTCTTGAATTCCGTTCAGTGCCCCATTTGCTGATTTCTTGCAAAGTTCCTAGTCTATCTATAAGCACTAAGCTAGAACCAACAGATATACAAAGAGATTTAAAAAAAAAAAAAAAGTTCTTCACCAGAGAGGTATGAGCACACCACTTTTGTTTGCCAAAAATTTACTATCTATGAAAACACAGTCCCATGAGTGAAGTGTCAGTTAACCACAGGCCCTCCATCTCCAGAAGACCTGAACAAACCCACTTCAAAAACTCTAGAGAGGATGAGTCTCTGGCAATATTCCAGCCAAGAGGCTAGGGATCCCCTGCCACCTCCATGACCAATAGGCCTGGCCCCCAAAGGGGAACCAGTAGAAGGTGGTTCAACAGTCAGGGCCAAGAGCACGTAGCTGAAAACACTCTGGGGTGGAAGGATGCTCAAGAAGTGGAGAGGCACACGCCCCAGGGCAGCAAGGTAGAGATTTGGAGCCAATGTTTACCCATCTCCAGATTCCAGGAATGATCTGAGCCCCTTCCTGAGTCTGTAAAGATTAAACAAGTCAGTATGCATAAAGTGCTTACTTAGAACAGGGCCTGGCACATGGTAAGCACCGTATAAACGCTAGCTAATTGCTAGTAGTATAGTCTAAAAGCACGCCTACAGAAAAGCCTGCCAAAAAAAGGTTACCTTCTTTAATCCCCACCAACAGACCTACTACTAACCAGCCAGAAATACCTATCTCTCAAGCCTTCAGTTTCCCGTGAAAGCTCTACGATCTCTGGAGTGGTCTCGGCTAAGATTAAGCGAGACTCCTTTCCCTAGCAACTAGGTTCAGATATAAAATCGCAATATGGCAACATCATATGATTAAAATGGAAAGCTGACATGTACTTCAGAGCCCACACTTTCTCAGTGTGTAGTTCTGCAGCTTCTAACAAATGTTCCCAGCTCCGCAACACTGTGAACGTCAAAAAACGAACCCGGGCGAAGACATCCACAAATTACCCTACACGTTGAGAAAGACGTAAATGCGATGACCCTTCAACAAAGTACGTGGCCCCAGAGTCTGTGGCATAAACAAGTCATTGGCCACGGCCACACCTGCACGACACCGTGAGTCAGTTCTTCAGAACAGGCAGATCCACTCACTTTCATGTTCTGCTGTGAAGCCACACCTGGCATTCTGTGTTGACAATACTTACGCATTACAATAGGGCTTCTTTTCATAGCCTTTGTAGTTGTTCATGTTGAGAGCCATCTTACAGACCTCACAATGGAAACATCCTTTATGCCAATACTGAAAAAGAAAATAATAAATATTTAAAAGTCTAGTACAATGCCAGTGCTTTCCAGGGTGGGTACAGAAAGGAGTTTATTTTTGGTGCACCGCGCTCACCACCCTTATTTGAGAAACACTGCAACGCAATGATTGTAGGTAACAGTGGATGTGTTTGCCCACTTTCCCTTGAGTAAATAAGGCAGGCAGCTATTAAAATTGAGTCTTAAATGAATCCCCTCCACCAGAACAGACTCAGACGGAAGAGCTGCACGGCTCTATCCCTTCCGCACTTCTGGGAGCGGCTAGAAGGGAATCCTGAACTGGCTGATGGAGAAATGGAAGCTGCGTCGTGGCTTCACAAGGAAGGCGAATGCAGGGCAAAGTGCCTACACTCGGTGTCTGTCGCATCTCAGTAGACACGCGGCCACCGAAGTCGGGCGACCCGACGGCGCAGGACGAGGGGGCCCCGTACGCAGCCTCGGCCCGCACCCTCCGTCCCGGTCCAGCTCCTGCTAAACCGTGGGAAAGGAGGGCTCAGCCCGGGACGAGCGGCGCGACGCCGGGTGCTCTCCCGAGGCATCTATCACCACGCGCGGGCTCCGGGGGCCGCCCGGCTGGTTCCGGGGGTCGCCCTCCCGGGAGGGTGCAGGCCGTCCGCGCCGGGGGAGGGCCGGGAGCAGGGCTGCGGGGGCCCGGCCTACAGCGCTTGCTCTGGAATTCCCCAGCCGGGTGAGCCCCGTGGATCCCGCCGGCCGCGCGCAGCCAGCTCCCGGGCGGGATTATTCTTAGCACTGCCGCAGCGGCCGCCCCGCGGCGTATTAACTATTATTTGCCGCCCCACCTCGCCGCCGGGGGGGGGGGCGCTGGGGCGCGGGGGGAACGGGTGCGTCCGGCCGGGGCGCCTCGGACCCGGGGCCGCGCTCCGCAGCAGCTCCGCCGAGGCCGCCGCCCGCAGCCCGCAGCCCGCAGCCCGACCAAACCCCGCGGCGCCCGCCGTCAGCCCCGCCCGCCGAGCTGCTGTCCCGGTCCCCCCGTGTGCCCCCCACCGCGTGCCCCCCCCCGCGTGCCCCCCGCGTGCCCCGACCCGCTCCTCTCCTCGCGTCCCAGATGCCGAAAGTTGCCGGAGCAGGTGCAGCGCGGCGCCCGCAGGGTCGGGGCTGGCCCGGCGCCCCCCGCTCACCTTATCCAGGCAGTTGACTTTCTCGGTGGGATACACGACTTTCCCGCAGCGGGCGCACTGGGGGTTCATCGTCGCGGTTCCCAGGGGCGGCGGCTGTGCGGCGGCGGCTGGGGGCTCCGAGGAGCCGCTGTGACATCCCCCGGCGAGCCCCGCGGCGCCTCTGGGCGGGCGGCAGGGTGCGCGCGGCCGGGCGCCGGGGCCGGGAGTGGGCGCCGGACCCCAGCGAGCCGGGCGCGGAGGGCGGCGGGGGGCGGCGGCGGGGGGCGGGGGGCGGGGGGCGGCGGGGGCCTGGCGCCGGCGGGGGGGCGGCCGCGCTCGCGGGCCCCGGCTCGGCTCCGGCTCCGGCTCCGGCTCCGGCTCCGGCTCGGGCTCCGCGCCGCTCGCTCTGCGTCGCTCGCGCCCCAGGTACCGGTGACTCACAGGCACTGGCTCCCGCCCCTCGCGCCCGCTCGCTCCCCCGCCTCGCCGCCGCCGCCGCCGCCGCCGCCGCCGCCGCGCAGGCCAAACCCACCGGCGCGCCCGGACCCAAGTGGCAGGGGACGAGCACGACGGGCACCGGGCGGGGGGAGGCGGGGGCGACCCGGCGAGCGACGCAGACCGCCGCGGGCTGCAGCCGGGAGGCCTGGGAGCCGGCCTGGGAGCCGGCCTGGGAGCCGGCCTGCGCGGCAGCCGCAGCCGGGGGCGGCCGGGTGGGCGGCGGGGGGCGGCCGGGCCCGCGTGCTCCCCGCCCTGCCCCGCCGCGCCCCGCCGCGCCCCGCCGCGCCCCGCCGCGCCCCGCGGGCAGCCCGCACCCCCGCCGCGCGCAGGGCCGCCGCCCGGGCCGAGCCTGTCCCGGCCGCGCGCGGCCACGCGCCGGGGCCCGGGAGCCGCGACCCCCGGAGGGACCCGGGGGCTCAGGTCCCCGCGACGCCACGCGCTGAGTCGCGCCGCCGGCGGGGGCGACCTCGGGGGACAGCGGGCCCCGCGCGGCCGCCTGAGGTCAGACCCTACTGTCTCCCGGGCTCCCGGCCCCTGCACTTTTTCCATCTGCTCTTGGGGAACGGGTGCTCGTTTTAGGGCCTGTCAAGCCTTTCTGGTCTGGGTTAACGAACGATCATCATCCATATTACTGTGTGTGTACACTGTATATTTTTACAATCAAACACCACCGAATCTACGGAAAGTCCTTCACTTGCATGAAGGGAGGCAATGACAAACTCGTGGTCCTAACCAGCAGGTGCAGAAAAATCAAGCTCAAGGTTGAGGGTAGGATGAAACCGAACGGAGCAGGGATCAGGTTTGAGGTCTAATAAGATCTCCGGTTACTGGGCTCGCTTTATAAAAGGTAGCAAACCGGGGCTACACCGTCTGAGGTCATAGCCCAAGCCTGCCATTTACTAGTCCTGTGACTTTGGGCCAGTACTTAGCATCTCTACGCCTCAGTTTTCTAATCTACAAAATGGGGATAACTTGGCGCTACAGAAACAGCGCCTACCCTCCTGTGAGCATTAAATGAGTCAGCAGTTCTGAAGTGCTTCAATCTGCCTGCCCCTTGGTAAACACTACAGAAGTGTCAACTAGGATTATCATAGGTTGAGTATGACAAATAAGCAAACACATTCTCTCGCTAGCACACAGATTAAGACCCAGTAATGCCACATAGCAGCTACTGTGACAAATATTTCTGTCGTTTTTTTTAAAGTCATAACCGTAGCTGTGCATGAAAAAAGAGAACTATTGATTTCTGAGCCTCTTCGGCGGTCTGCGCTGATGAAATCTCATTTGTAATGATGCTGTGCTGTTTGACTTTTCAAGAGATAATTTCTTAAAAGAGATTCACCAATGCAAGAGTCTTTGAACTACCCATTGCCCTGCTCACAAATCCCCCTCAAAGGCAAATAAAACAGTAATTTGCTGTCAGAGAGGATAAGTTGTCATTTTAAAACACCTCAGAGCTTATTCGAGATGCCTGAGACCATGGATGAGCCTGGAGGATTTTATGCTAAGTGAAATAAGCCAGACAGAGAAAAGTTAAACACTGCATGGTATCACTTATATGTGGAATGAATGAATGAAGACAAACTCGTAAAAAAAAAAAAAGTGGTTGCCAGGGGCTGGGCATTGGGGGGGGGTAGGCAATAGGGAGAGGTGGATAAAAGAATACAAACTTTGAGCTATAAGATGATTACGCTCTGAAGATCTAACATAACATGATGACTACAGTTGACAACACCATATTCTATAAATAAAATTTGCTAAGAGAGTAGAACTTAACTGTTCTTTTTATTTTTTAAAAGATTTTATTTAGTTTTTCATGAGAGACACACAGAGAGAGGCAGAGACACAGGCACAGGGAGAAGAAGGTAGGCTCCATGCAAGGAGTCCAATGTGGGACTCCAACCCAGGACTCCAGGATCATGCCCTGAGCCAAAGGTAGAGGCTCAACCACTGAACCACCCAGGTGCCCCTAAAAGAAGCTCCTGAATCAAAATTGAAGGGTCAATGGGACAGGTATTGGAGGGAAGGCTGTTATTTCTTATCAAACACAAGGTAAATATGAGAGATGACATATGTGTTAACTTAGTAGGGGGAAAACCTTTCACAGGTATATGTATATCAAATCATTACACTGTACACTTTAAATATCTTACAATTTTATTTGTCCATGATATGTCAGAAAAGCTGAGGGGAGAAGAAAGGACTATAGGTGGGATCCCTGGGTGGCTCAGCGGTTTAGCACCTGCCTTTAGCCCAGGGCATGATCCTGGAGTCCTGGGATCAAGTTTTCTGCATGGACCCTGCTTCTCTCTCTGCCTGTGTCTCTGCCTCTCTCTCTCTCTTTTTTTTTTTTAATTTTTATTTATTTATGATAGTCACATAGAATGAGAGAGAGAGAGGCAGAGACACAGGCAGAGAGAGAAGCAGGCTCCATGCACCGGGAGCCGACATGGGATTCGATCCCGGGTCTCCAGGATCGCACCCTGGGCCAAAGACAGGCGTCAAACCACTGCGCCACCCAGGGATCCCTGCCTCTCTCTCTCTCTCTCTCTCTCTCTCTCTCTCTCTGTCTCTCATGAATAAATAAATAAAATCTTAAAAAAGACCATAGGATATTTATTCTTTAAAAGAAAGAAAGAAAGAAAATAAATGCCCAAGAAAGGTATATAGATCATCTGAAAAGCATAAATTTTTTAGCATCTAGATTTTCATGACTATAAATCATAGAAATAAAATGTAAATAATCTGTATTTATATAAAATGTATATTTATTAAAAAATTAAAACCTTATTCTCTTTTTTAAATGGTATGCAAAAAATTCTGAGGAAGATTGATGGTAATCATGACATTTATAGCTGATTTATCAGCTCTTTTAACTATAAATTATTTAATTTCTTAGCCAACCAGCACCTATCACAATGTCTGACACATAGTAGGTACTAATTAAACGTTTGTTGAAAGCACGAATAAAACAAATAAGTATATTAAAATTGGAATTAACTATGACGTTCTATTCTCTCAAAAGTAAACAATGAATGCTTAGAGTTGTATTTTCCTCTCACATCTGTTTCTCTTACTATTTTCATTTTCTGCATTAAGCCAGCTTCTAAGTTTCCCAGTGTCATTTTACTGATGTAAGAAGAATTTTAATACCATCTGTCTTAAAAGGACTTCTTTATTTCAAAATTCAAAGTACTATAAACAAGAAAATTGGCAGAAACCTGTCATCTGGCCCAGCCTTCCTCCTTCCAGCAGATGAATGATTTAATTATCCACTAGGGAGACCTTTTACCCCTTTCATGTCTTTTTCACTTGACTGGTCAAGAAATCGTTCCTTATGGTAACTATACCCCAATATCTCTACTTTAATTAAATCCTTTTCTGCTGGCTTGGACATTCACAGATGTAAAGAATGACTGACCATCATGACCCTCATGAAAACACTGATACTTATAAAATTAAATTTTTTCTTTAGCTAAAATTCCCAAATCTATTTCCTTTTACCTGTGGGGCCTATGGATATAGAGCCGATTGAAGACCATACAACTGCCTTTGCTATTTAAATTAAATAAATTTAACTTCAAATAAAAGCTTTAACTAGCAGTTAATATTACAAAAAGCCAAAGGGCAGGCTTTGACAAGCATTACCTCGGGCACAGATGTGATAGATTGTATTAGTGGTTCACAACTTTTTGTCCCCTTGCATCCTGGAAATGTTTCCTGTAGGCATAGGGTATTTCTCCGCTGCAGTGACTCTGGACTTGACCATGTGACTTCTGTTAGCCAATGGAGCAGAAGCCTTAAGGTACCTGCATCGTTTACCTCTGTTCTCCCCATTCTTGTGCTCCGGTGCCCCACCCTGAGAAGAGCATATCTTAAGGAGTGGCTGCTTCATTGACTTCATCCAAGAATGAAAAGATCTGTCTAGCTAGTAGAGCCCAACAGAGTTCTGGAAGCCCAGCCATGGCCAGCAGAGTCACAGCCAGCCCACAGCCCTCCCATCATGGAAGCAAAAATTAACTGCTGAGCCATTGAAATTTTGAGGATTGACTGTTACTGCGGCAAAAGCTGACTAATACACCAATGATGAGAATTGAAGAGAAACACTTTCTACTTGGCCAACAACAAGGAATTAATGGGTTTACATACAAGATTCAGTATGTGTTTTGCTTTATTTTGTTTTGTCCACTTTCCTAAAAGGCATGCGGTTAAAAGTGTAGTGGCCAATACAGCATAGCTCTTATTATTAATTATTTAACCATTCCTTCTCTCATTATTCAAAGCTTTATTATGTGCCTTCAACCTGTCAGGCTTTATGTAAAATTGCATACCTTTTTGCCAGTTGGATCAAATTCATCATGGAAGCAAGTTTTCCCAGCCAACAACTTTGACAAATAAAACTAAAGAAACAGAATAAATTTGGGCTTCATTTGATTAGCTGTGCATGAGCCTTAGCCTAATGAAACATTTCTCAAAAGATCTTACACACTTTAGAGAAATTATCTCATTTACCATTATAGTATTCCTACAAGTCAATGAGAAATATAAAATAAAAAACGTTGAGGGAAATTTGAGATTCAGAAGCTGTTATGGAAACAATTCCTTTCATTCATCCATTCCATATACGATTATTGGTAGGCAGGTATTAGACACAAAGGGGATGCAGTGGGGAATAGGGTATAATCTCTACCTATAGCAAAATCTAGTAGGACAGATAAGCAAGCAATGAATTACAATGTGATAAATGCTCTAAAATAAAGCTCTGCCCCAGACATCGTGGAAGAACAGAAGAGGAACTTCTAGTACGGCTAGGAAGTCAGGAAATGCTACTAGAGGAAGTGGTCACTATACTTTCTACAAGGACTAGGAACTAGCTGGCACCCCTCTTCCAAGAATACAAGGCCCCCCATGGGGGGATTTAGGGTGATTGCCCATTTTTCTCCTATTTTAGAGGTTATTCTGCTCTTACACACATGCTGAAAGTATATTTACGTCACTTCAATGCCCATTCCCAACATAGCACAATAACGAACTTCAAATAATAATGAAACTTTTCTTCCTAGATGACCTATCTTATTAAACAAGCCCCACATAACCCCCAATTTACCAAAAGTGTTTGTAGACATATCAACTCCTAACTGTAAGTTTGACCCAACACCTCAAGGACTTGCAAAGAGGAGAAGAAAGTCACCTTGTTTTGGTCTTCATGAGACTGGGTACCCTAGGGCAATGGGCAAGACAGACCCCTGTGGTGGGCAAAACGTGGCCCTCCAAGAAATCCTCCTGCTCATACCCAGAACCTATGAACACATCACCTTACATGGCAAAAGGGGACTTTGCAGATGTGATTAAGTTAAGGATCTTGATATAGAGATTATCCCAGATTATCCCAGTGAGCCAATGTAATCACAAAGGTCCTTCATAAAAGGGAGGCAGGAGGGGCCAGATAGAGAGATTTGAAGACACTACCCTGCCAGCCCAGACAATGACAGAAGGGGCCACAAAGCGAAGAATGTAGGCAGTCTCTAGAAGCTGGAAAACCAGGGAAACAAATTCTCTTCTAGAACTTCCAGAGGGAACACAGTCTCCTGCCAATATCTTGATTTTAGAACTTTTGACCTGCAGAACTGTAAGATAATAACTTGCTATTGTTAAAAACACAACAGTAAGTTTGTGTTGTTACAACTGCAATAGGAAACTAATACACCATCTGTGTGTGTATTCTGTTTTGTCTTTGGACCTCAGTGAGTTCCAAGACTTCTAAAAGAAGCATTGTAAATTAAGATGGCCATGATTCTTCATCATCATCTCTAAGGAAGAGACCCCAGAGCAAAGGGCTTAAAAGTGCAACATGCCTTCAGTTTCTCTCCTAATAAAAGGACTTATTTTACCTGCAGTCTTTAGGTAATTGCCTCACTTCTCCACTTAATTTTTTGTATGTCCATGCAAATATTATAGGCAGTTCACAGAGTCATCATATTTCTCTCCAAATCCTCCTGAATCTTCCTCTCTTCCTCTATAGAACTACTTGATGAGTAATATCCTCATCTCTGCAGCCAGAACCCTAGAAATCAACCCAAACTCCTTCCTCTCTTCCTAACCAACCCTGTCCAGTTACCCAATCCCATTGATTTTATCTCCAAAAGAAATTATGAACTTGTCTCTATACCCACTGCCACTGCCTTAGCTTAACAATTTACCATGTCCTCCTTGGATTGTTCTGTGACAACCCTCTAAGAAGTCTTATGAGCAGACAAGGAAGGACTTCATGTAAGACATAAAGGAGGAAGGACTTCACTCTCCCAGACAGGACTTGAAGACGTCATAGATAGGAAATCATCAGATCCCACACTACATTCTTTTACAAAGAAAAATTAATTCATATAAAACACGGAACACAATGTCTGGCATCTAGTAAAAACTTAGGAAAATATTTGCTTAATCATTGAGCAACTAGAAAAATGAGTAAATAAGATTGACCTCATTGCTGTATTTTAATACAAATCAGATAGGAGGTGACAAATATGTGATAGTTATTATTACCCTTTCATGTGTTTCAAGACTGCTTTCTGAATGAATCATCTGCCAAACTTGATAAATATCAAGCTATAAAAATAAAACCTGCATTATATAAAATTCACAAAATACCAAAAAAAAAAAAAAATACTTTGGGGCATAGATGGTGAGCCGAGGTGGAAGCAGGCTGTGGTAGCAAGGACAACAGACAGAAATCTTTTTTAAAAAGATACTTTGCTTAAAATAGTCACATGGAAAAAACAAAGTTATACTTTATTAAAATTATAATTTGCTTTTAATAACCTGCTATGAACTGAATCATGTAACTCCAAAATTCATATGTTGAAGCCCTAACCACCAAAGTGAGGGTTTTTGGAGATGGGCATTTGGAGGATAATTAGGTTTGGGTGAGGTTGTGAGGTTTGGATCAGTGCCCCTTATTAGAAGAGACATCAGAGAGCTTGTGTTGATTCATAACCCTGGGAGTTTCCAGGATCTCCTGAGTGGCTCTGTGGGTTAAGTGTCCAACTCTGGATATTAATTAGCTCAGGTCATGATCTCAGGGTCCTGGGGTTGAGCCCCATGTCAGGCACCACACTCAGCAGAGAGTCTGCTTGAGAATTCTCTCTCTCCCTCTCCCATTGCCACTACCCCGCTCGCTTGCTTTCTCACTCTCACTCTCTTTCTCTCTCAAAATAAATAAATACATTTTTAAAAAATAATAACACAACCTCGGGAGTTTTCAGGGTGAAGTTTGAAACTGGCCTTCCTATGTGGAAGGTAAAGAGAGATCAAAGAAAAAGCCAGACCATTCCAGACTGTCAGTGGCAGTTTTATTAAGGGAATTTACATATGAGGTTGATCTTGGGCAGCTACAAGGTGAGTAGATCTTCACACCCTCCTGCTAGAATGTTAAGAGTTTACAAAGAGGCCTCAGTGGGGGTCAGCCATGGATACAGTCCAGAATGACACATCACTCTCTCAAAGCTACATCCTTCTGGCGGCTCCTAGTATAAGAAAGGTGTGGGAAATATGCTTACAAAGAACAGGGGAGGGCCGAAGAAGCCTGCTATTGCCCTGGTCTAGCTCATGGGTCAATAGGCGGTCATGTCCTCTCAATGACCTCCTAACTACTTGCTCTCTTCATCTCTCCCTCCCCTTTCTCTCTCTCTCTCTTTCTCCCTCTCTTCCCTTACCCATATGTGAGCACACAGCGAGACGGCAGCCATCAGCAAGCCAAGAGGACAATCTTCACCAGAACTCAACCATACTGGCACTCTGAGGTCAGACTCTCAGCCTCTAGAACCATGAGAAATAAATTTATATAGTTTAACTCACCCAGTCCATGGTATGCTGGTGATAGCAGCCCAAGCTAACTAATATAACCACCTCAACATGGCTTACAGCCAATGAGAACAAGACCAAGAAAAATGTACTTCTTGCCCAATGACAATAGTAATAGAAATAAAGACACATGTTTTTGTTCCTTGTAGTAAGTTCTTATGCTTTTTACACCAAAGCTCTGACTCATTCATTAGCATTAATTCTGAACTCCAAAGAAAGTAGATTTCTCACCTGCTTTGCAAGAATTGCAATTATATACAGTGATCATCTTCTTCTTAATATACACAAAAGCAAATAAAAATTTAATCATTTTAAAAAGTAATATTAAATTATATGGCTTAAGAGTAGTCAAAAAAGGGTTGTTTCAGGTATGGAAAAAGAACTAGGAGGGACGCCTGGGTGGCTCAGTGGTTGAGCATCTGCCATCGGCCCAGGGCATGATCTCGGGATCCGGGATGAAATCCCACATCGGATTCCCTGCATGGAGCCTGCTTCTCCATCTGCTTGTGTCTCTGCCTCTTTCTCTCTCTGTGTCTCTCATGAATAAATAAATAAAATCTTTTAAAAAGAAAAAGAACTAGGGTTAGATTTTTTTTGGTTCTTTTTTTAAATTTTTTTATATAAATTTATTTTTTATTGGTGTTCAATTTGCCAACATATAGAATAACACCCAGTGTTCATCCCATCAAGTGTCCCCCTCGGTGCCCGTCACCCAGTCACCCCCACCCCCCGCCCACCTCCCCTTCCACCCCCCCTAGTTCGTTTCCCAGAGTTACAAGTCTTCCATGTTCTGTCTCCCTTTCTGATATTTCCCACTCATTTTTTCTCCTTTCCCCTTTATTCCCTTTCACTATTTTTTATATTCCCCAAATGAATGAGACCATATAATGTTTGTCCTTCTCCGATTGACTTATTTCCCTCAGTATAATACCCTCCAGTTCCATCCACGTCGAAGCAAATGGTGGATATTTGTCGTTTCTAATGGCTGAGTAATATTCCATTGTATACATAGACCACATCTTTATTCATTCATCTTTCAATGGACACCGAGGCTCCTTCCAGAGTTTGGCTATTGTGGACATTGCTGCTATAAACATCAGGGTGCAGGTGTCCCAGCGTTTCATTGCATCTGTATCTTTGGGGTAAATCCCCAACAGTGCAATTGCTGGGTCATAGGGCAGGTCTATTTTGAACTCTTTGAGGAACCTCCACACAGTTTTCCAGAGTGGCTGCACCAGTTCACATTCCCACCAACAGTGCAGGAGGGTTCCCCTTTCTCCGCATCCTCTCCAACATTTGTGGTTTCCTGCCTTGTTAATTTTCCCCATTCTCACTGGTGTGAGGTGGTATCTCATTGTGGTTTTGATTTGTATTTCCCTGATGGCAAGTGATGCAGAGCATTTTCTCATGTGCTTGTTGGCCATGTCTATGTCTTCCTCTGTGAGATTTCTGTTCATGTCTTTTGCCCATTTCATGATTGGATCATTTGTTTCTTTGCTGTTGAGTTTAATAAGTTCCTTATAGATTTTGTATACTACCCCTTTATCTGATACGTCATTTACAAATATCTTCTAGGGTTAGATTGTTGATAAAAATTCTGTGTATAGGGGCAGCCCGGGTGGCTCAGCGGTTTAGCGCCACCTTCAGCCCAGGGCATGATCCTGGAGACCTGGGATTGAGGCCCACGTCAGGCTCCCTGCATGGAGCCTGCTTCTCCCTCTGCCTGTGTCTCTGCCTCTCTCTCTCTGTGTGTCTCTCATGAATGAATAATAAAATCTTTAAAAAATAATAATAAAATAAAATAAAATTCTGCGTATAATTCTGTAAAATTCCCACCTAACAGAAAGGTGAGAGATGGAAGTGCTATAAGACACCTGAAAATCAAAAGTATTTTAGGGGGAAAAAGACATTAACTCTAAACTTATCCAAAATGAAGGTATTGTTTCCTTTAGACCCTAGTTACAAGAAACAGAAAGTCATTTCATTCATTTAGTGAAAACAAACAGAGTAATGTTTCCTTTATACAGAAACTCAGGAAAAATCGAAAAACCAGCTTCAAAAAAAAAAAAAAGAATCTTAGTGAAGCCACAAGAAAAAAAATTACATTTTTTTAAAGATTTTATTTATTTAGTTGTGAGAGACACAGAGAGAGGCAGAGACATAGGCAGAGGGAGAAGCAGGCTTCTTGTGGGGAGCCTGACGTGAGACTGTATCCCAGGACCCTGAGATCACGACCTGAGCCAAAGGTGGATGCTCAACCACTGAGCTACCCAGGTGCCCCAAAAATCAGTTCTATAGTAGAATCAACTTAAGAAACTTTAGTGACCTGTTGCTATGGTCTGAATATTTATGTCTCCTCCCAAATTCTTTTATGGAATCTACAGCCCCAAGGTGATGGCATTAGAAGGTGAGGCCTTTGGGAGATGACTGGGCAATGAGGGTGGAGCCTTCACCAATGGGATTAGTGCCCTTGTAAGAAAGACCTCAGAGAGCTTCCCTGTGCCAGTCACCACCTAAAGACACAGCAAGAAGATGCCATCTATGAGCTGGAAAGAGGGCCTTCACTAGACACTGAATCTACCAGTGCTTCCTTTTTAGACTGCCATCCTCCAGGATTGGAAGAAATAAATTTCTGTTGTTCATATGCTCTCTGATCTACCTGTCTCTGGTATTTCTTTCAGAGCAGCCTGAGTGCATGGACACCTGTGATGAGGGTAATTCAGCTGATCCTCACACATCTGCTTCTCTGTGTCACCACTTGCTTATTCTCACCCCCTCTGTCTATCTTCCATGCTCTTCCATAGATAGATTTCCCTATTCACAGATCCTGCTTACTTGTCATTTCTTCCTTATAAATTTGGCTGGGCAAGACCACACATGGCCCCAAGTACTTCTTTTAGCACCTTTCATCTTCATCTCCCATTAATAACAGTCTCATTCTTTTTCCCTATTTCCAGGTCAGAAAAACATGCCACTCAGCCCAGCTCATCTTTTCACATCTCTGGGTCATTGGTATACTTCTTCACTGTCCTGCCATCAGGTCTATCTAAGCAGCTCTGGAAGAAGTAGGGAGGGGACATAAAGGAACAGGGACCCACTTTCCCACAGAGACTATGGCCAGCCAGGCGTCTGATGGCCTGACCCATCAAGAATATTAAGGGAAGTCCAAAAACAAAAATGAGGGAAGGGCTAGGCTCACTTTTTTTTTTTTAAGATTTATTTATTTGAGAGAGAGAGGAAGCATTCCAGGCAATCAGGAGGAGGGGTAGAGGGAGAGAATCTTAAGCAGACTTCCCACTGACCCTCGAGTCCAGTGCAGGCTTAGATCTCCTGACTCTGAGATCATGACTCCCAGCCAAAATCAAGAGTTGGAGGCTCAACCAACTGTGCCACCCAAGCATCCTTGGGTCACTTTTTAAATCCAATTATCATTACAGACCAAAATCTGACCACAGATAAGAGGGAGCTGTGGGAGTTTTTTTTTTTCTCTTTTATTTTTTTTTTTTTTATTTACTTATGATAGTCACAGAGAGAGAGAGAGAGAGGCAGAGACACAGGCAGAGGGAGAAGCAGGCTCCATGCACCGGGAGCCCAACGTGGGACTCGATCCCGGGTCTCCAGGATCACGCCCTGGGCCGAAGGCAGGCGCCAAACCGCTGCGCCACCCAGGGATCCCTTTTTTCTCTTTTAAAGTAAACTTAAATTAAAGCAGAAATGTACATATATTCTTGTCTTTAAGATATGCTATTCCTATTTCTAAGAAGCAAAGTGAGTAAGAATGAGGATGTCACAGTGGCCTCAAAGATAGCTCTGAGCTCTTAGCAATTGGAAAACAGTACATTCCAAGCAACTATGAAAAGGTCTGGATATGTGCTAACAGAAATTTAGTGAGAGTCAGAAGCATGAACACGTGTATAATTTCACATTTTCTAGTATTTACATTTTTTTATTTTTTAAAGACTTTATAATTTATTCATGAGAGACACAGAGAGGGAGAGAGAGGCACAGGCAGAGGGAGAAGCAGGCTCCTCACAGGGAGACCGATGTGGGACTTGATCCCAGGACTCCAGGATCATACCCTGGGCAGAAGGCAGGCTCTAAACCGATGAGCCACTAAGGCATCCCTAGTAGCTACATTTCAAAAAATAAGAGAGGAAGAAGTGGAAGATATTGAATGATAAATTTTACTTAACCTACTTATCCAAAATATTATGGTATTATTATAATTATACATATATAATTATATTTGTAATACAATTATGCATATTTATAACTGGATATTAAAATTAATATAATTGTTAAATTATATAAAATCAATATTAAAATTGTAAATATGTATAATGATAATTATGATATTTTGGATGAATGCGATACATAATATTGTGATAATAAATATCATATTTATAATGTTATTATTATACTATTATCCTAAACTGCCGATCCACTCATCTCCAGTCAGATCAGCATGTGGGCGGCCTGGAAAAGGCAGTGAGGCAGGTGCAGATGAATGAGTCACCACAGAGGAAGGTGAGAAGAGGACAGAAGATGCGGAAGGATGAATAAAGTGCAGAAGAAAAGGAGTGAAAGGAGAGCGATGGAAGAGGCGAGGATAGCAACCACAGGGCAAGAGGGAATTTGACCAGCAACAGATAGGGCCCTGCTGTGGGGCGGGTGGGGGAGGGGGGCGGGCAGGTGTAGGAATCTCTGAACTTGTGCCCTAGGGAATCTAGCCCAGAACAAGAGCCAAGGACCCAGGAACCCCAGGTCAAAGTCAGCCAGGCCAACAAATCCAGTTCATAAAAATCAAGAGCTTAGGAAAACCAAGAGAGCATCATCAAGGACAAACAGCATTTGCAGAGTTGACAAAGTAGAATATGTTTTGCTTTATATCCACAAATTAATACAATTGCTTCATCTAGTTGGGCTCCTGATAATGAGCTCCATGGGAGGGCCTCATTTAAGGCGAAAATTGCTGGACAGGTTTTGCATGAGTGAATAAGACAAAGCCCACCCTCATGAAAACTGAGCCGGTCGTTCAAGTGACCAACAGTTCTGTTTTGTTTTTTCATTTTTCCTTGGCTATAGTTATCATTTCTTAGTGGGGCATGGGTCCAAGCTCATCAGAAGATGTTTCTCTGTTTTATTTTGTTTTCTTAAGATTTTTTTGTATATTTTTTTATTGGAGTTCTATTTGCCAACATATAGTATAACACCCAGTGCTCATCCCATCAAATGCCCCCCTCAGTGCCTGTATTTATTTATTCTTGAGAGACAGAGAGAGAGGCCGAGACCCAGGCACAGGGAGAAGAAGGCTCCTCACAGGGAGCCCAGGATCACGACCTGAATCAAATGCAGAAGCTTAACCACTGAACTACACTGGTGCCCCTATTTCCCTGTTTCAAATGCTGCCACAAAGAAGGTCTTGGGGCAAAACGGCCTCAGAGGCAACCCAGGTTAATGCACTGGCTCTGGGCTCCCCCAGGGGCTGACATCTCCTGAGAGACCAAGAAGGTGTTTTCCCTTCATTTACAATGACTCATCAGACAAGGAAGTGTGGCGACTGCTCTTCACCATTTTCCAAACACACATGGTACAAATTGTGCCGAATAGCAGTAGGTACCAGAGCAAGTAAGTGTTCTTCGGCATGAGTAATATAAATTAAATGAAATGAATGGAACCGACCACATGGAGATGGCTGCAGAAAAGAGGCTTCATTATGTAAAAGAGAAACCCCAGCCCCTGGTGCTGCTACAGCAACCTCATCCAATAAAAATACATATTAAAACTCAAATAAAATGAAACAGAGATGTAATGTTATAACCGAATACCTCTTAAAAATTAAAGTGAAAGGTAAAACATAATGTTAAAGAGCATTTAATGACATGAAAAGATGTTTCCGATGTTTTGCTAAGGGAAAAAAAGCAGGTTATAAAAACAAGTGTTCGCTATGATCTCATTTTTGTTAATTTTATGTAAGTAAATGTGCACAGAAAATGTTGGGCTGGTCTACACTAACATGTCAACAGAGGTGGGATTCCAGGGGGTTTGTATTTTCTTTTCTATCCATCTTTTCCAAAATTTCCACAATAAACATCATTTTAACAAGAAAACTCTCCTGTAATGCATAAGGGTGCTCTGTTTTTGAGGTGGCCGCCAATACTCTCCCCACCTCACCTTGTCTACCGACCCCCACCCCACCTGCCTCAGCCACAGCCATTAAAAGTGGCAGCTCGACTTGTCACCCACATCGTCTCTCATTCGCTCCATGAGAGAATGGGGTGGATCCAAGAGGAAGTAATGACCAGTTTGCAGGACCGATTTCAGGGTGTGGTTTTTTTGTTTTGCTTCCTTCACATTTTAAAGAATGTGCCTGGTAACACCCCACAGCCCTGTTCCCACTGCTGACAAGAGCCGGAGGGCGAGGAGAGGCCCCTTCACAGACTGCTGAGACCTGCTGGGAGGCAACAGTGTGGTGTCCCCACCTCCAGCCTGCCACCTCTGCCCCCATCTCCTGGGACTCTCCTTGGTCTGGAATGAAGGAGGGTGGGGTTCCTCAAAGCTCCCCACCCTGCTCAGCACAGAGAACGCCTCCCTCTCTTCCTGCTCCCTTTCCCTCTGGCCCTCCACCACATATGTGGCCTTCGTAAAATTCCAGTTGTCTATGCAATCAATTCTGCTATCTGGAAAATTCTCATGTCTGACCTTTGTAGACCTTCCATTTTGTCTTTCTTTTACTTTTCAACATTTCAGCTGAAAATGGAAAATTCAATTAGATTCCTGCCACCGCTTGAATTCTTAGTGAGGCTCACTAAAAACATCAGAGATTTGGTCTCCATAGGCTTTCATTTCTGATAAGAGGACTCTTGTTCACTCCCATTTGCATCACTTGGACTTCCCATCATTTAAGAAAAAGCAAAGCAAAATTGACTTAGCGCACATAAGTGGCTCAGTGCCTTTGGCTCAGGTGGTGATCCCGGGGTCCTGGGATTGAGTCCTGCATTGGGCTCCCCACAGGGAGCCTGCATCTCCCTTTGCCTATGATTCTGCCTCTCTCTGTATCTCGTGAATAAATAAATAAAATCTTAAAAAAAAAAAAAAAGCAAAGCAAAATTGTGACAAACTATAAAGCTTCAGGTACAATTAAGGCACACTTTGAAAACTTAAGAATGCATCTATGCGTAGAAAGATGGTACAGATATATTGACTATATAAACATGTAAGAGCAGATAAAATACAACATGCATGATGATCCCCTTTAAAAAAAATCATGGTATATCTACATATTCTCAAAAGTCTGAAAAGATGTTTGTCAAGGTGTTGACAATGGTTTTTGCTGAATGGTAGGATTTTTTTTCTTTCCCACGTCTCTCTCACACACACACACACTCATCCTTGATGTATTTTCTAATTCCTCTATATGTACATATTGTGTAGTATTTTTATTTAATAAAATAAACACAGTCCAGATTATCTCAGCACATCAGCTATGCTATACCTAGCACATAGTAAGTACTTAATAAATATTTTAATAAACATTTAGTAAATAAAAGAAACACCTAATTCTGTTGGAAAATAATAGTAGACTGCATTTATTGAGAGCTTACTACATACCAGATGCTGTACTTAAAGTTTTATATATACATATATACCGTATTATATTATTACTGTATTATATATACTGTATTATATATATGGTATATAATATACCATATTATCTCATTTAAACCCCACAACAATATATTTTTTTAAGATTTTATTTATTTATTCATGAGAGACACAGAAAGAGAGGCAGAGACACAGACAGAGGGAAAGGCAAGCTCCATGCAGGGAGCCAGATGTGGGACTCCATCCCACGTCTCCAGGATCACGCCCTGAGCTAAAGGCAGATGCTCAATTGCAGAGCCACCCAGGCGTCCCAAACCCACAACAATATTATTAGATTTGTACTATTATTCAACCCTTTTAAAAAGATGATTGAGACATAGAGCTGGTTTTTTTGTTTGTTTGCTTTTTTTTTTTTTTTAAGATCATATGTATTTATTTGGGATCCCTGGGTCGCTCAGCCGTTTAGCACCTGCCTTTGGCCCAGAGCGTGATCCTGGAGTCCTGGGATTGAGTCCTACATTGGGCTCCCTGCATGGAGCCTGCTTCTCCCTCTGCCTGTGTCTCTGCCTCTCTGTCTCTCTGTATCTCTCATGAATAAATAAATAAAATCCTTTAAAAAAAAAAAAGATTGTATGTATTTATTTAAGAGAGAATGCACAAGTAGTGGGGAGGAGCAGAGGGAAAGAGAGAAGTAGATTCCCTGCTGAGCAGGGAGCCCAATGTGGGGCTTGATCCCAGGACCCCAAGATCATGACCTGAGCTGAAGGAGGATGCTTAATGGACTGAGCCACCCAGGCTCCCCAAGACAGAATTTAAAAGAGGGCAGCCCCGGTGGCCCAGCGGTTTAGCGCCACCTGCAGCCCAGAACGTGATCCTGGAGGTCTGGGATCGAGTCCCACCGCGTTGGGCTCCCTGCATGGAGCCTGCTTCTCCCTCTGCCTGTGTCTCTGCCTCTCTCTCTCTCTCTCTCTCTCTCTCTCTCTCTATCTCTCATGAGTAAATAAAATAAAAATCTAAAAAAAAAAAAAAAAAAAAAGCAAGTTCCAGAACACATGTCAATCTGATTGTAGTAACCCTTACTCTTCATTGTCCCACTAGGGAATGGTTTTGATTATAAAATCAAGTAAGATTTTTGATATAGTTAGATTAATACCTAACATATTTGTAATTGTTTTCTATTCATTGTCTTTGTTTTCAGTTCCTTTTTTTCTTTTTCTTTTTCTTTTTTTTTTTTCTTTAAGTAGGCTCCACACTTAGTGTGTGGCTCAAACTCACAACCCTAAGATCAAGACCTGAGATCAAGAGTCAGATACTCCATCGACTGAGCCACCCAGGCTCCCCATCTTTTTTTTCTCCCACTCTTTTCTGCCTTCTCTTTTGAGCATTTTATAGGACTCCATTTTTTTCTCTTCTCTTAGCATATCAGTTACACTTCTTTTTCTGTTTTTAGCAATTGCCTTAGAGTTTAAAACATGTATTTACAACTAATCCAAGCCCTCTTTTAAATAATATTATAACACGTCACACAATGCAAACAACTTAGAGTATTTCAGTTTGTCTCTCCTGTCACTGCTATCATTCATTTTATTTATCTGTAAGCAATACTCACTGAATACATTGTTGCTATTATTTTTTTTGAACCAACTGTTTTCTGTTTAGATCGATTCAGAATAAGAAAAATAAATATTTTTACCTTCATTTTCCTTCTCTAACTCTTTTTATATAGATCTGAGTTTCTGACACATATCATTTTCCATCTCTGTAAAAAAGTTTTTTAAGATTTATTTATTTATTTATTCATTTATGATAGACAGACAGAGAGAGAGAGAGAGAGGCAGAGACACAAGCAGAAGGAGAAGCAGGGCCCATGCTGGGAGCCCGACACGGGACTCGATCCTGGGACTCCAGGATTGCGCCCTGGGCCAAAGGCAGTCCCCAAACCACCAAGCCACCCAGGGATCCCCTTCTCTGAAAAAAAAATTTTTTTTAAATAATTCTTGTAAGGCAAGTCCCCAGGCAACAATTCCCTCCATTTCTGGTTGTCTGAGAAAGTTTTGATTTCTCCATTTTTGAAGGATAATTTCACTGGATACAGAATTCTAGGTTGGTGATATTTTTTCTTTCAACTGTTTAAATATTTCACTCCACTCTCTTCTTTTGTGCAAGGTTTCTGAAGAGAAGTCCAATTCAATTCTTTTCTTTGCTCCTCTGTAAGGGGTTTCTTTTCTCTTGTTTCTTTCAGGATTTCTCATTGGGGAACCTGGGTGGTTCAGTCAGTGAAGCATCTGCCTTCAGGCCAGGTCATGATCCCAGGATCTTGGGACCAAGCCCTGAGTCAGGCTCTCTGCTCAACAGGGAATCTGTTTCTCTCTCTCCCTCTGCTGCTCCCCCTGCTTGTGCTCTCTCTGTCAAATAAATAAATAAAATCTAAAAAAAAAAGATTTATCTTTATCTTTGATATTCCGCAGTTTGAATAGGATATATCTAGGTTTATATATGGTTTGTGTGTGTGTGTGTGTGTGTGTGCGTATTTTATGAGCTCCTGGATTGGTGGTTTTATGAGTTTGGTGTTTTATGATTTTGGTATTTTATGAGCTCTCCGGATCTGTGGTTTGGTGTCTGGAATTAGTTTGCAGAAATTCTCAGTATTGGGTCAAATATTGATTCTGTTTCTTTCTTCTTCTCCAACTGGTATTCCCATTAAACATATGTTACACCTTTTGTAGTTGTCCCATACTTCTTAGATGCTTTATCTTTTTCATTCTTTTTTTTTCTCTTTGAATTTAGTTTTAGAAGATTCTATTGACATTTCTTCAAGCTCATTGACTCTTTTGTTAACCATGTCCAGTCTCTTGACCAGCCCATCAAAGACATTCTTCATTTCTGTTACAGTGGTTTTTGGTTTTAGCATTTCCTTTTGATTCAATCTTAGAATCATTTACTTACATTACCTATTTGTTCTTGTGTGTCTTCTACTTTCTCCATTAAAGCCTTAGCATATTTAGAAGGGTTTTTCTAAAGTGTCTAATTTTTCATTCTTCTCCTCTGCTCAGAGCTGTTGCCCTGACACAGCTCTCACCTATGGCTGATGCAAAATCACAACTGAATCAAGCCATATCCCCTACTAAAGTATAAACTCTTTGACCGATGGGATAGTATGGATAATTCGTCTTGCTAGTCCAGCACAAAGGTTGGCCCATTATAGGCACCCAATACTTGATTATCAATTGACTGAAAGGACAACAAAAGATCCTGGATCTGATATCCTCTCTGACTAATTAGTAAGAATTTGGAAGGCAGGATCATCCAAAGCTAATTTGAAATCCAGATGATCCATTTGTTGATTATTGGAAGTGGGTTATATAATGTAACTAATTTCTTTTTTTTTTTGTAACTAATTTCTAAATGCAATTTGGGTGTCATAAATACTTAAAAGATCATTAAGAACAGAATATTTAAGGGTCAAAACTGTTACTGATATTGAAGTACATTCATAGAACATAAAATAACTACTATGATGCTTATAGAATAAAAAATAAAATGCTAATGTAATCAGCAAGTAAGTAAAGCTGGGTAATAGAGGTGTCCTTTCTATTAACCAGCTATATTTTAGTGTTGAAGGGAAGTGATGATACATGAATGCTTCTAAATTACCTCAGAATTCAACTTTCTCCTCTCTCTGAGGACTAAGAATAGGTACATTTTCAGAAAAGATTTGAGAAAAAAAAAAAGATTTGAGCACTGCTCACTGATCATTTTTTTCATTTGTAATTATTTCCTCCTTTATAGTTGATGACAACTTTAAGAATTTTCTATTGCTGGAGAAAACCTTAAAGCTACTTAAAATAGAGAGTTGAAGGGGCACGTGCGTGGCTCAGTTGGGTAAGTGTTGGACTCTTAGTTTCTGCTCAGGTCATGATCTTGGGTAGAGTGACAGGCCTCATGTGGGCTCTACGCTCAGCACAGAGTCTGATTCAGATTCTCTCTCCCTGTCCCTCCCACTTACTCTTTCTCTCAAATAAATAAAAATTGTTTTAAAAAGAATAGAGAGATGAAACTTTAAGATTTTTATTTATTTATTTGAAGAGAGAAAGAGAGAGCACAAGCAGGAGGAGGGGCAGAGGGAGAAAGAACAAGAAACTCAAGCAGACTCCACACTGAGTGTGGAATCTAAGGCAGGGCTTGATCCCAGGACACTGAGATCATGATCTGAGCCAAAATCAAGAGCTGGTCACTTAACCAAGTAAGCCACCCAGGCACCACTACAGAGATGCAGTTCTTTTTTTTTTTTTTTAATTTTTATTTATTTATGATAGTCACAGAGAGAGAGAGAGAGAGGCACAGACATAGGCAGAGGGAGAAGCAGGCTCCATGCACCAGGAGCGCGACGTGGGATTCGATCCGGGGTCTCCAGGATCGCGCCCTGGGCCAAAGGGAGGCGCCAAACCTCTGCGCCACCCAGGGATCCCCAGAGATGCAGTTCTAAAGATATTCAGTGTTTAGTTCAATGCATCCATAAGGGTTCTTACTCAGCTTGCCAATTTCCTACAGCCCCACCCCAACCTCAGCATTCATTCCTAAATCTGGTCTAACATCAGCTAACACATCTCAGATGCCAGGCACTTCACATATGTGGGCTAATGGACTCCTCACAGGAACACTAGTTATATTGTGATTAAATGCATTTCATTGATGAGAAAAATGAGGCATGTAGACAGTAAGTAACTTGTGTAAGAACTTGGACTTCAACCGGGCCACCTGACTTCGGAGTTTTACCCACTGTTCAATATTGGAAAGAGCTGAAACTTCTGTATTGCAACTGGATACTAGGTTAGGAAGTCAGACCCCACACTGTCCCCAACAATGGAAGCTCTTATTGTGGACTGTCCTGTTCTATTGCCAGGACAACACCTGAGCTTTTTGATCAGAACTTTTGTTGTTGTAATTTTGCATATGTCAGGGAGGCCTGTTTGATGAGAAAAGTATGAACCCAGCATCTGCTACTGGCTTCTGGAATCCCATTATGTAATCATTTGGCCATATGCCCAAAGCCTTTGACAATAGGTACATTTTAAAAATATTATTATTTTTAGCTGAAGGCATTCTATACAGTGAGTCATTCTTATCAAAAAACAAATCCCATCAACTTCAAGATCATTTTCTCAGCCCCTCCCTTCATAGGACTGACATGCTTTCCCACAAAACATTTGATGATAGAAAGCTTCTCCAACTGGTAAAACTGGAAATTGCACAGGAGGCCTTAAAAGGAACGCAGTAAAAGGTCTGTACAGCCAAGTCTTTAGAATTTCTCTTTTACAGGTTTCACAGGAGCATTCTGTGTCAGAAGCCTATTGATTACTCTTCTCACAGGGGTCTCCAGGATTTTTTCTTTTCCTTTTTTTTTTTTTTTTTTTTTTTTGGATTTTTTCTTTAATGACTTATGCAGTAGAGGGTGTCTTGTGAGTGACTCATCATTTCTGTGTTCTTAACAAAACTACATCTGAATAGGCTGAATAGGTGGATTCTTCTATGCAAAGAAGTTTCTAGGCACTTCGATGAGTCCTCCGTTCAGTAAATGTGTATTTTTTTAAACACCAGTCATAGTGATAAGCACAGGAATAAAAAGTTATGGGACAAAATTCCTGACCTCCAGGTGCTCACAGTCTAAAAACAATAAAAGATACAATGTACAAACATCTTCAATCCCAATGGCATGCCATTAGAGCCCCCTAGAGGCACACCTTACTCCAGCGGTGGAAGATGGCCAAGACTGACTCAGAGCTGAGCGATTCAAGGACAAGAAGTTTGCTAGGCAGTCAAGAGGGGATGGGGTGTTCCAGACAGAGGGAAGAAGAACATGTCCAAATGCACTGAGGAGGTGCCCATGATCTCAAGTGGTGGCGAGCCAGTCACCAAGACAGGAGTAGAAGGGTGAACTAGGAAAGAGGAACCAGGCCCGAAATATGACAGATATAATAGGTCAGCACCTGGAGACTTGGAACCTGCAGAAGCCTAGGAATTCAAGGAAGTCCAAGACCTGAACAAATGCAGCCAGTGGCCAGAAGTGGACAGAAAGCTGACTGTTGATGACTGCAAAGAATTCAGAGAGCCAGTGCCAAAAACCTGAGATGGTGAACAGACCAGCAAGGGTGTGTCCAGGGTGCATGGGGCAAGCTTCAGTACCCATCCCCACCATAAGCCCCCTGTGCACCCCCTATCCCCCAACATAAAATCCAAGTTTGAAGAAGGGATGAGATCGCTGTGCAAATCCTGTTCTAAACCAAGTCCACAGAACAACTTTTTCCAACTAGATTGCTTTCCAAAGCCCTTCTCTGTAGAAATTCTAGAGCAACCCTTGAGAACCAGAATGACAAAAGGAGAAGAGATGTGGATTCCATGACCTAAGTCTGGGTAATAGTTGATAATAATTATAGCTAATGTTGATCAAAGGCTTCTTCAAGCACAATATTATACATTCCCCCAGCATTATGCTCTTAAATCTCTATACGATTCTGTAAGGAACTCCGCATGGGCTGGCACTTACACTGTAGCACTGTTTATTTGTTGTCCTAGAGATTTCTTTAGTACGAAAATTAACTGCTGCTAAAATTTAGCAGCTTCTAGCATGCATGTTACTTGTAAATGTTACAGATTCAAAGATAAAATGATATGCTATTCTATTTCTCCCCATTGAAGACTGTAGCTTCTCAAGATGAAAATATATGTTTAAATATTTAAATTATTCAAAGTTACATGAAATACTATCCAAGCCAGCAACCTATTTTTAGAGAAAATAAGTTATTGAAGCAAGTTAGCATTGATACCAAAAGCAGGACGTGTCACTATTTTACAACAAATTATCAAATCACACAAATTTCAATTTTCTAATTACCGATTTGCAAGTGATTATGAATTTTTATTATTTTGTAAGCAATCATTTAACTCGTGTAACTTTACAAAACTAATTTTGCAATCACTGTTCTTGTTAGAGAAATAAAGTATACTAACTAAAATGTTGCTTACTTAAGGGAAGGGCGCCTTTTTCCAAGTCTCATAGAGCTGTTCTATGAGCTAACAGCCCTGGGAAAGGAGTCAAGAATGGGGAAGAAAGGAAGTGCCGCGCCCGTCTTTTGAGGCCACAGCAAGTCCATCCAGAGGTCTACCCCGGCACGATTCAGTTATATGAGCCAATAAATTCCTTTTTTGCACCAATTACTTCGGTTTGAGTTTTCAGTCATTGGCTACCAAAGGAATCGTAACTGTTACAGGGCGTCATGCTCAGATCTGCAAGATTCGCTTGAAGAAAATCAGGTAGAAAGCTAATGACGCAGTCCAAGAAAAAGAATGGGGTGGCTCTGGCTAAGGCACACGGTGGGGATGGGCTCCACAAGTGGTCTCCAGCCACATGGATAGTGGGACTAGCGGAGCATAGGGAAGGAAGGAAAGGGAGTCATCTAAACTGGCTGGCATTTCCAAGCGCCGTGTAGAAAATCACAAATTACTAACTGATAAAATTAGAAATCTCCAACATCTGGCTCACTCTCTGATCTCCTATCTGGACTATTGTCAGATCACTCCAGCCACCCTGGAGTGTGAGGCACATACAGCCATCTTCGTAAAAGGAAGATCTTCAAATTTTGGGAAGAGACATCACTCAGCAAGATTAAACCACAAGGAAGAAAAGCAGACGATAACAAATGAGCAAGTACACCTGGCTTGACTTGAGTGACAGCCATAAAATTAACTCTACTTAAGGGGTTTTCTAAAAACATAAATCTCCAAGTTGTCAGGGTGCTACTGGGCATAAAAATCACAACATATCCAAATATACAATATAGTCTAGTAATTAAGTCAGCTGTCACCAGAAAGGACTTTTATTCCCTCTGATTACATTCCCTCTGTGAACCTGCCAGGCCACCTCATACATGAGACAGGTGCTTTCAGTAACTAGCTAAACACTGCATGTCAGCCATTTAATTGCAGAACTGTAGTTCAAGAGTTGAAAAACAAATTCATCTTCGCTGTTTTTATATCATGTAACATACCTCCCTCCCACACCCCTAGAGTTTGCAATATACATGTTATTAGTCTATTAGCTCTAAGTAAATCAACATTACCAAAATATGCTATAATCAAATGGAAAATATTGGTGGTGTATGGTATCAGTTATAACGATTCTGCAAAAACCTTTTTTAAATTGATTTCCTAAGGGCAGTACCCATACACAGCCAAAATTAAAGCCATCAGGTGAAGTTCTACCTACATAAAACCCTGCAAAGAGCTTTTTGATTGTTTCCTTGGCTTTAGCACTATTAATGCTGGCGATAGCTCTTTATTTTTGGATCTCTCTACTCCACTGGCTTCAAGGACACCGCTTGGCTTCTCTCCTGTACCAGGCCTCTTTTTAACAACTGATTTGAGAACGATTTTTTTTCCTACACCACTCACTGGTGTCACTTTGACCCAGTCCCACAATTGAGCATTCTGTGAGTAACATTATTGAGCGTAAAAAACTCCAGATCTTGTTCTAAATTTTTTCCTTATAGTCCTATCTTTTCTTTAAACGTGAGCTTTGCCGCTAAGGAAATGCACAGCAGCATTTTCCATGAAGTGCAATTTGCTAGGATGTTATTTCATTTTCTCACATTGCTAGTTAGCAGTTAGGATGGATCTCATACTTACAAACTAAAAGCATGACAAGGATACATTGGCATAGATTCCTCTAAAAATAATGACATATTTAATTTTGATCTTCAACTTGCGAAAAATGGTTATTTCTCTTCTGGTGAATTTTATCAAATGGTTTCCTACAGCCATGGCTCCCAGCCCTGGCTTTGCATCAGAATCCCTGTGAGGTTGTTTAAACATACAGATGCCCAAGGCCCTGGTGCCAGAAATTCTGAATCCGCAGCTAGCATTTGTATATTTAAAAGCTCCACAGGTAATTTTGATGGGCAGCCAGCATTGAGAACTGCTGTTCTACAATATGCCTAAAAGCTTTTCTTCTGAGAGAATGGGGGTATAAAGATGAATTTAATTCCTAAGTTTTGAAAGCAGCCATTCAATATTGACCCACGTTTTTATGTATCGACTCCAATGGAGAATGAGCAAGGTAAGAGAGAACAAGGAATAATAACCTTGTTCCACCGTAGAGTGTGACATCTGGCTGAGACACTCTTCACCAGCCTCCTCTGTGTTGCACAGCTGTCTACTGCCTGGATGTCCCCAAGTCCTTCAGCTTGCTGGGATCCCCTCATTTTCTGAGCTCTTGATAAAACTAACTTAGATCTCATTCTTTAACAGGGGGAAAGTCCAGAGACCTCTCTCCTATCTTTGGGATTGATTTGGAGGCGAAGTGAAGTGAGAGAAACTTGCATTTCCCCCAGGCTCCTGGGTCCCTAAATCCATTCAGGCTGCTACAACAAAAATACCAGAGATTGAGTGCGATAAACAACAAACGTTTATATCTCCTAGTTCTAGAGGTTGGGAAGTCCAAGATCAAGGCACACGCAGATTCTGTGTCTGGGGAGAGCCCACTTGCGGTTTCATGGACCTTTCACCGTGTTCTTACTTGCTGGAGGGGTAAGGGAGTCCTCTGGGGTCTCTTTTACAAGGACACTGACCCCATTCATGAGGGCTCCACCCTCATGACCCAATCACTTTCAAAAGGCCCACCTCCAAATACCACCACACTGGGGGAGCAGGCCTCAAGAAATGAATTTGGGAGGTGAACACACTCAGTCCACTGCAGTCTTCAAGTTCTTACTTCCTCTGAATTCCCTTCCCTGCTCTCCCAGTCTTGCCTCTGTTCCTGCGGCCCCTTCCTGTGCCACCCCACCCACCAAATGCACTGATGACCCCCGCCCTCCCTACAGGACCAACATCACTAAGGGGCTGGTAGCGAATGCAGAGTGCAGGTTTAGAGCGACAGAGGTGAGTTATACAGAGCAGAGCTCAGCTACAAGTTCCAGTTTGAAGACCAGGAATCTGTTCTAAAGTCTCCTGGCCATTCGAACTCCAGAATGCCCTCTGCATTCCTCTGTGTAGAGCCCTGCCCACTGGCAGGCGGCTCCCCAGGCCTCCCATCCACTCCACTCCAGCTGCCAGCCCCCGCGCTACTACTTGCTCTGTGCAGAGCAGTTGAGCTCTCCCTCCGTCCCCACATCATCCAGAGCCTGCTGCATGACCGACCCTCCCCTGTTGTTCCCCACAAATCCATCCAGCTATTTGGTCATCCAGACCAACCATTCTCTTTCAGACACTTTACTGCTCTCTGTTGAATGTTTTCTGCCCATTAAACTTGTCCCCAAGCACCTAACAGAGATCAGCCTGAATTAATAATTAAAATTTTAAAAACCTGTAAGCTTCTTTGAACTCTTGAAAGGTTTTATAAATACTAAGAAGTCCTTCCACAGATCCTTTGAAAACTCCCAACGTCCTTACTAATTAGAATCTTGCATTAGAATCTTCGATTCTCTCCCACCACCATGGTGCGTTGGGTACATTTTTTAACAACTGCGTGGGTGGGGGTCGGAGGAAGGCTGACTTTGTAGCTTTCTGGGGTATCAAAACCCCTGCCAAGGCGGATTTCAAGCTACAACAGGGTGCTGCTGAGCAGGCCGGTGGGAAGGGACCACACAGGGAGCTCTCAGAAGAGTGGCTCTGGGGCACCCCTGGGGCGAGCCCACAGGTCAGAGCTGTTAATGCAGGTGAACAGAGGCCACTGGAAGTGGCCGCAACATTCCCACTGCTGCCCAGCCCCGGTTCTGCATCCCTCACTGCTCTACAGGTGCTTCTTCCACGTGGGTTCCCCAGGCACCTCCCTGCTCAGACTCAGGGTCTCAGATCTGATTCCCAGGAAACGGACCGAAAACAACCGGCTATATTTATTGACAAGATGAGTCAAAATTGATTGTGTGAAAGCATGAGTTCATAACGGCCATGACTCCAGAGATACCTGGAGGACAGGATTCAAAATAGTTAATGCCTGGAAGGGTGCAGGCATCTGGGGATCAGAACACAGAGGCCGTGTGTGGTCAGCCAGCACACCCAGACCAACGTAGGCAGGCTGACTGTCATCTGGATTTCAGTGACTGAGCTCATGGTCATGAAGATGGTATCAAAGGCAGGGAGGACACTGGCAGCTGGCCAGTTCTCTCCTGCAGAATTTTGTTTGCCATACCAAGGGGACGTATGCTAAGAGTGGTCACCAAGACACAGTGGCTATTACTTCAACTATCTGCCCAATCACAATAAAAGAATACAGCTCTGCTTCTTCTCAAAAAGGGTCCTGCTCTCCTAACTGTGTTGAGCTCTGTCTCCAAAAAAAGAAAAGAACATTGTTTTTTGGGTGCCTGTGTAGCTCAGTGGTTGCGCATCTGCCTTCCACTCAGGTCGTGATCCCGGGGTCCTGGGATTGAGTCCTGCATCGGGGTCCCCGCAGGGAGTTTACTTCTCTCTCTCTCTCTCTCTCTCTCTCTGTGTGTGTGTGTCTCTTGTGAATAAATAAATAAAATCGTAAAAAAAAAAAAAAAAGAAAGAAAGAAAGAAAGAAAGAAGAAGAAGTTGTTTTCTGACATGGTGACCAGATGAAGAGTGTCATCTTTATACTTTTAGAGGCTGAATTCTAAAGATCTCATCTGAAGACAGTCTCCCCTGGGTGCATCACACTCCGGGGCACCTGGTTGGCTCCATCGTTGGAACATGCAACTGTAGATCTCAGGGTTGTGAGTCTGAGCCCCACGTTAAGTATAAAGATTACTTTAAAAAAGAATTTACCGTGCAGTGTAACCAGCACATTTATCCTCAAGGATAGGAAGACCCAGGTTTTGTGGCTCCTGAAATGAATACAATTTTAGAGCACTTCTTCAAGAAAAAAAAGAGTACAAAATCCTAAATACTCAGGTAGATGTGAGCATATTTTCACTCAGTAAAGAAAAATTACAACATTACACATTTCAGAAGGTGACAAATGCCACAAACAGCATAAAATCTAGAAACTGTAATCGTAACCTTATTCGTTAACTGTCCACCATGCCTCTCTAAGGCTTTTTCCCCACAATTTTTTTTTGGTTGCATCTTCTTGGACAGCATCGATTTTGTCATATTTCCCCAGAGATGATACCAAGAGAATTTAGTCTTTCCTCTAAGGATCACAATGTGTGTTTCATTATCGATAGTTCAGAAGAGTTTCTTTCAACTTCATAAATTATTAGTGGAAACATCATGTAAATTTCTAGGACTGCTGTCAAACTTGAGAGAATGAACTCCATCAGATTTTTTTTTCACGTAGATTTGAAAGAATACAGAGTTAGCTTGTGGCTTCATGTGCCAAACTTCTTCCTCTGTCTCATCGGTCCAGTACCCTGCACTGTCCTTCAATTTTCTGTCATGATTCTTCTACATCTATCCCTGCATCTTATTTTATGACACCATGTAATCAATGCTGTTGGCAGTAAAAGAAGGTCTGGAAAGGTCACAAAGACCTGCCCCTTGCACCTCACGAAGTCACTTTGGTGGTTTTGGTGGGGTTTTTTTCCTTATTGTGAGGATGAAATGTGAATAGCACTTTATAAATGGCAACTAATTTTAGTGCTTACAAAAGTATCATACAAATGTAAGCGGTTTTTTTTTAATGTAAGCGATTTTTATCATGATTGTTATTTTGAGTTTTTTTTTTTTAAGGTTAAAAGGATACCCTGAGAATTTCTGTTGCATTGTCTGTGATGTCTTCTCAACTCAACCGCATTCAAGAAAAACCCACCTCAAGGCAATTGGCATAAGCTTGTAGAGAATAGAATTGATTCACCTGTATTAAAATAGTGAAAATGTTTTCTTTAATATGTAATGGTATTGTTGGCAAATGTACACCTAGGGCAATTTTTCCAGCTTCTGGAGAATTTCTGTTCACGCCACAGGAAACTCCCTACAGAAGAGGAATGACATATTTGAGTTAGTAGGTTTGGCAATGCACTTACTGGAAGCATATTTGCATATTCACTTTAAAAATTAGCAGGATGAGATTGGAAATAAAGTCCCTGTACTCTTGGTGTATCGTGAATCAATTCATTGCTGTAGGTACTTTTAAAACTCTGCATTGATTAATATCCTGCTTGTTCTCTTGCAGCAAGGATTCTCGACAAGGAAGAAAGACGGCCCCGTGCTGTTCCCTTGCTGCCAATAAATCATCTGTCTCTCTCAAGACATTCTCTGTGCAGTCACCAACCAGGCCCAGATGGCCAAATGCTCCTACATCAGAACTTCAAAAATCCTGAGCTATTTTCCCTAGAGGATCCACAATCATCTCTATAAGTTAGTGTAAAAAGAACTGAGAAATTGCTTTCCTAAAAAACTTCTCCAACTTGTGGCTGAAACCCCACGGGTGTTTATCTGGGGAGAAAAATTTCTCACTTCATTTCTCTTTTAGCTATGAGTGGCCAGTAGATAATTTTCTATTTTTGTGGAACTACAGCAAATGCCTTATTACTGCCTTTGTAATTGAAAGAGAAGAGTGGGGCTAAATGATACGGAGGCATAAAAGGAGAAAAATCTCAGGATTTTCTTTGCTAACAATGGCTTTTACACAGGTCTGGATACAACCTGTTCCCATAATGGGAAAATAGAGTAACCCAGCAAAAATACACAGATGGCCCCTCCTAAAGGACATTTACTATTCTTTTTGACTGCAGGTGTTTGGACCTCCACCCTGAGTTTGGAGGCCTGAAACTGCACTGACTGTGTCAGATCCCCGCTTTTCCTGGCTCCCCTGCAGCCAGTGTGCTAGCAGGTAACCCAGAGCCTCTCACAGAGGCTGAGCTAGAACACAAGAAGCAGCAACGGTGCAGCATGCTCCTTCTCCAGTTTCAGGGGCATTGTTTCAAGAACACATCCTTTGGCCCAAACTGTCAAGTTGGATGCCCCCCAGAAGCAGACCCTGAGATAAGGATTTGAAGACAAGTAGTTTATGTGGGCCGTGATCTCAGGAAGCACTGGTCAGGAATTGGGGAAGACAAGAAACCATGCAGGTGCCTCAGTGAACAGGGTAACCCCTGTGAGCCCAAGAGGTTCAGTCTGACTGGGGACCTCCAGGAGATGACACAGAGCAAGTTCCAGTCTTATCCCTACTGAGAGGTGAGAAGTCTGGAGTATTTATCCTGTCTACAGGCCGACTGTGTCCCCCACAAAATTCAAATGTTAAAAGCCCTAACCCCCAGGATGGCTCTATTTGGAGTAACAAGGTGATTAAAGTTCCAGGTCAAAAGAGTGAGGCCCTTATTCTTTGGGATTCGTGTCTTTTTGTTTTGTTTTTTAAAGATTTTATTTATTTATTCATGAGAGATACACAGAGAGAGAGAAGCAGAGAAGCAGGCTCCATGCAGGGAACCTGACCTGGGACTCGATCCCGGGACCCCAGGATTACACCCTGGGCTGAAGGCAGGCGCTAAAACATTGAGCCACTCAGGGATCCCCGGATTCGTGTCTTTGTAAGAAGAAACACCAGAGAGCCCCCCCCGCCCCCTCTCTTTCCACGCACACTCAGAGGAATGGCCATGTGAGCACAGCAGAAAGGTAGCGGTTTCAAGCCAAGAAGATAGCTCTCACCAGGAATCGAATCAGATTGACCCTTGATCTTGACCCCCTTAGCTCCCAAAACTGTGAGGGAATCATTTCTGTTAAGCCACCCACTATACGGTACTCCGTTGCGACAGTCCACACAGACTAGCACATCCTTCTATTCTCATTTGTCCTGAGCTCATTCATGCTTTGCAATATCCAGCCCGCCCCACATGGGGAGGGCAGAGCATTGCCAGGTGCAGCCCGAGGTGGATGCCAAAGGGCTAGGGCTAGGTGGATGCTGGTAGCTAGGACTACCAGCAAAGTCTGCTGCAGTACAGCCATGAAACTATGGCATTTCGTATTTTATGAAGACCAGCTCTGCTTCATCCTTTCTGTCACTTATTCATGCGGCTTAGCCTCGCACCAGGGTCACACCAGCCTTGCATCTTGCCTTCCAAGGATTTGTTGAGCTACCTTCTCATCAATTACTTTTCTGCTTAAATCAATCTGTTCTGGGGGTGCCAGGGTGATTCAGTGGCTGAGTGTCTGCCTTTGGCTCAGATTGTGCTCCCCGTGTCCCGGGATTACATCAGACCCCACACACAGAGCCTGCTTTTCCCTCTGCCTATGTCTCTGCCTCTCTCTGTGTGTCTCTCATGAATAAATAAATAAAAATCTTTTTAAAAAATCAGTCTCTTCTCTTTCTGTAGCTTGCAACTAAGAATACTCACCATATACTCCAAGTTAAACCTAGACATAAAAACAAGAATTTATCATTGTCATCTGCATCTTACTATCCAAAGTTACAAAAGTAAAATGAACTCATGACTGAAATAAGGCAAATTACTAAATAACCCTGAAGGGATACTTCCTGCAAGATATGAGTACAATATCTACCCTAAGTATGTATCAAAAGCTTTAACATTTTGTTTCTATGTGGTCCAGAAGTTCTATTTCTAGAACTTCCTATTGTCCAAAGGAAATAATTGGACCAGAGCACAAAGATGAATACACAATAATATTTTTTTCAAGGCCCTATATCTAAAAGCAAAAAGTTGAGGGGAGGGGCAAGATGGCGGAAGAGCAGGGTCCCCAAATCACCTGTCCCCACCAAATTACCTAGATAACCTTCAAACCATCCTGAAAATTTACGAATTCGGCCTGAGATGTAAAGAGAGACCAGCTGGAACGCTACAGTGAGAGGAGTTCGCGCTTCTATCAAGGTAGGAAGACGGGGAAAGAGAAATAAAGGAACAAAAGGCCTCCGAGGGGGAGGGGCCCCGCGAGGAGCCGGGCTGAGGCCGGGGCGAGTGTCCCCAGGACAGGAGAGCCCCGTCCCGGAGGAGCAGGAGCTGCACCAACCTTCCCGGGCGGGCGGAAAGGGGCTCGCAGGGAGTTGGAGCAGGACCCAGGAGGGCGGGGATGCCCTCGGGCTCCCTGGGACACTAACAGACACCTGCGAGCGCAGGAGAGTGCGCCGAGCTCCCTAAGGGCTGCAGCGAGCACGGCGGGGCCGGAGCAGCTCGGAGGGGCTCGGGCGGCGGCTCCAGGGAGGGGGCTGCGGGGCGGGAGCGCGAATCCAACAGCGCAGGCCCCGGAGCACAGGGCGCCGGGACACAGCCCAGGATCCGGCCTCCCCCGGGACAGGCAGAGGCCGGGAGGGCCCAGGACAGCGAGGACGCTCCTGCCCCGAGCTGAGCAGATCAGCGGCCCCGCCCCGGAGCCTCCAGGCCCTGCGGACGGAGAGCCGAGAGCCCCGAGCCCCGTAGTTCCTGCGGAGGCTGAATCCAGGCTTCCAGAGTTGCCATAGCAACTGCGACTGTTCCTCCTGGGGCCCCACCGGGTAAACAACCCCCGCTGAGCCCTGCAGCAGGCAGGGGCAGAGCAGCTCCCCCAAGTGCTAACACCTGAAAATCAGCACAGCAGGCCCCTCCCCCAGAAGACCAGCTGGACGGACCAGTGATACTCCCCCGTGTTCCAATACAACTTGTTTCTGGCCACTCTGCACTGAGCAAAATGACTAGAAGGAAAACCTCACTTCAAAAGAAAGAATCAGAAACAGCCCTCTCTCCCACAGAGCTACAAAATCTGGATTACACTTCAATGTCAGAAAGCCAATTCAGAAGCACTATTCTACAGCTACTGGTGGCTCTAGAAAAAAGCATTAAGGCCTCACGAGACTTCATGACTGCAGAATTTAGATCCAATCAGGCAGAAATTAAAAATCAATTGAATGAGATGCAATCCAAACTAGAAGTCCTAACGACGAGGGTTAACGAGGTGGAAGAACGAGTGAGTGACATAGAAGACAAGTTGATGGCAAAGAGGGAAACTGAGGAAAAAAGAGATAAACAATTAAAGAACCATGAAGACAGATTAAGGCAAATAAATGACACTCTAAGGAAGAAAAACCTACGTTTAATTGGGGTTCCCGAGGGCGCCGAAAGGGACAGAGGGCCAGAATATGTATTTGAACAAATCCTAGCTGAAAACTTTCCCAATCTGGGAAGGGAAACAGGCATTCAGATCCAGGAAATAGAGAGATCCCCCCCTAAAATCAATAAAAACCGTTCAACACCTCGACATCTAATAGTGAAGCTTGCAAATTCCAAAGATAAAGAGAAGATCCTTAAAGCAGCAAGAGACAAGAAGTCCCTGACTTTCATGGGGAGGAATATTAGGGTAACAGCAGACCTCTCCACAGAGACCTGGCAGGCCAGAAAGGGCTGGCAGGATATATTCAGGGTCCTAAATGAGAAGAACATGCAACCAAGAATACTTTATCCAGCAAGGCTCTCATTCAAAATGGAAGGAGAGATAAAGAGCTTCCAAGACAGGCAGGAACTGAAAGAATATGTGACCTCCAAACCAGCTCTGCAAGAAATTTTAAGGGGGACTCTTAAAACTCCCCTTTAAGAAGAAGTTCAAGTAACTCTGAATGTGAATGGGCTTAATGACCCCATCAAAAGGCGCAGAGTTTCAGGCTGGATAAAAAAACAGGACCCATCTATTTGCTGTCTACAAGAGACTCATTTTAGACAGAAGGACACCTACAACCTGAAAATAAAAGGTTGGAGAACCATTTACCATTCAAATGGTTCTCAAAATATACCCTAAAAACTACAGAACACTTCTGAAAGAAATTGAGGAAGACACAAAGAGATGGAAAAATATTCCTTGCTCATGGATTGGCAGAATTAATATTGTGAAAATGTCAATGTTACCCAGGGCAATTTACACGTATAATGCAATCCCTATCAAAATACCATGGACTTTCTTCAGAGACTTAGAACAAATTATTTTAAGATTTGTGTGGAATCAGAAAAGACCCCAAACAGCCAGGGGAATTTTAAAAAAAGAAAACCATATCTGGGGGCATCACAATGCCAGATTTCAGGTTGTACTACAAAGCTGTGTTCATCAAGACAGTGTGGTACTGGCACAAAAACAGACATATAGATCAATGGAACAGAACAGAGAACCCAGAAGTGGACCCTGAACTTTATGCTCAACTAATATACGATAAAGGAGGAAAGACGATCCACTAGAAGAAAGACAGTCTCTTCAATAAATGGTGCCGGGAAAATTGGACATCCACATGCAGAAGAATGAAACTGGACCACTCTCTTGCACCATACACAAAGATAAACTCAAAATAGATGAAAGATCTAAATGTGAGACAAGATTCCATCAAAATCCCAGAGAAGAACTCAGGCAACACCCTTTTTAACTTGGCCACAGTAACCGGAGAAGGACAAACAGTGTATGTTCTCATTCATTTGGGGAATATGAATAATAGCGAAAGGGAATATAAGGGAAGGGAGAAGAAATGTGTGAGAAATATCAGAAAGGGAGACAAAACATAAAGACTTCTAACTCTGGGAAATGAACTAGGGGTGGTGGAGGGGGAGGAGGGCGGGGGGTGGGGGTGAGTGGGTGACGGGCACTGAGGGGTACACTTGACGGGATGAGCACTGGGTGTTATTCTGTATGTTGGTAAATTGAACACCAATAAAAATTAATTTATAAAAAAAAAAATAAAAGCAAAAAGTTAGAAACAAATCAAATATCAAAATTAAGGGAATATTAAATTATACCTGTAGTAGGATAGTTTATAGCTATTGAGAGTGATTGCTGAAGTGTGTTATTGTCTTTTTTTTTTTAGATTTCATTTATTTATTCATGAGAGACACAGAGAGGCAGAGACGCAGGCAGAGGGAGAAGCAGGCTTCCTTGCAGGACTCGATCTCAGGACCCTGGGATCACGACCTGAGCAGAAGGCGGAAGTTCAACCACTGAGTCACCCAGATGCCCGTAAAGTGTGTTTTTTAATATGAAAAAACATTCAAGATGTATGTTAAAAAAAAAAAAAGTCAGAAACCCAGTGAGATAATATACAAATCTTGGAGAAAGTTCTGAAAGGATATATACCTAATATAATAATCAAAATTATATTTGGCTCTTAGAACAAAGATAATGTTTGTTTTCACCTTATATTTAGATATATTTATGACTGTCCAATAATGAGAATTACTGAATTTTTTTAAAGATTTTATTTATTCATGAGAGACGCAGAGAGAGAGAGGCAGAGACCCAGGCAGAGGGAGAAGCAGGCTCCCTGCAGGGAGCCCGATGTGGGACTTGATTCCGGATCCCAGGATCACGCCCTGGGACAAAGGCAGATGCTCAACCACTGAGCCACCCAGGCATCCCACTTACTGAAATTTTATATAATGACAACACCTGCTCTGCCTAACTCATCGGGATAATATAGTGCAGGAAAGTATGATTGTCCCTAAAAATTTCATAAACATGCAGTTAAGGAAAGCTTCCACAGGAGATGTATGAGAATCTTCAAGACAATTTAACATCTAAGTTAACAATGCATCACTAGGGCTGCTATGATTAATATCAGCAGGCACAAAAATAATGCTAAGATTATGCACAATTAGCCATCAACTGTGAATCAATATGGGAATTCATTCAGTACTAAAAGTACAAACCGAAGATTGTCTTCAGCATCAGCTGCAACAAGATGTCCTGGAATAAAACCAATTACAAGAGATCAAAAAGTCCCGGCCAATAAAACAGGCATTGGATTATATAAAAATATTAATAAAGCAGGGGATATTACTGATATTATAATTGCTCTTAGCAGGAACACTTTCCAAACCAAAGGAGATAGAATTAAACAAGTAACTCTGGCAGAAGAATTAAAGCAATGTGTAAATCGAACACCACTAAATTAAATTCTGTTGTCCTGGCAACTCTAATGCTTTGATAAATAAGTTATTCGACATCTTCCAGAACTTGGAATTTATCATGTGCGTGAAAATTCAAAAACCGTTCCTTCTATGTACTTGTCCTATGGCCAAAAGATTTATATCTAAAAAAATTAGTTGTCACCATATATTAAGCCCCCAAGGCCTAAGATGAAACCAACCAGGTAAGCTACAAATCCCTTCCCCCTGTTCCTTACCCTCTTCCACCATCCTCTCGGAACCCGGACTTGGCTTGGGTGTGGCCTCCTCACACACACAGCCTGCATGGCGAGTCACCTCCAGATCCACTTTCCTCCCTTCTCCATCCTGCTTTCTCCTGGGAGCTGGACTTGTATGGACCACATCATGGGCCCTCGTGACCTTTGGCTTCCAGTTGGGTTTGGTCAATGAGGAGCCCTGCAGGAGATCAGAAAGCAGGAAAATAAGACCAGGGTGACTGTTCCCTCTGGCTCTACCATGCAGGCTGGCTGCTTCCTTGAGCCGAAAGTCATGAGTCTGGACGAGCAGCCTGCTCCCCACTAGCTATCTGTATCTCTGGCACATCTGTCCTGAGGTTCTGGCAACCAGTCGCCAACCCGCCCTTCCGGCCTACGGGTGCTAAGGTGCTGCCATTCCTAGCTATAGGGTACTGCACTCCTTTTGTGAGTTCTCTACACCCCTCCATCTTTGTAAATAGGCATTTTATTAAACTCTTCCTCAGGGCAGCCCGGGTGGCTCAGTGGTTTAGTGCCGCCTTCAGCTCAGGGTGTGATCTTGGAGACCTGGGATCGAGTCCCATGTCAGACTCCCTGCATTGAGCCTGCTTCTCCCTCTGCCTCTCTCTCCCATTCTGTGTGTGTGTGTGTGTGTATGTGTGTGTCATGAATAAATAAATAAAATTTTAAAAAATAAATAAATAAACTCTTCCTCAAATCGCTCTGTTTCCTGCTAGAACCCTGACTGACTGTGGGCCCCAGGGAAAGGCTGACCCCAGGCCCAGCTCCAGGATGGCCATGATTTGTTTAAGCCAATAGGAACATTCCATTGCACTGATTAAGGGATGGGCAGATGTGTGATCCAATGAAAGTGAATCTCAGATTCGTGCCTGGAATTCTAGGCCTGAAGCAGTCTCTCTTATGCCAGGTGTCGTTGACATAGCTGACCCCAAAGAACTCAATGTCACAGGAGCTTAACCCAAGAACGTTGATTTCTTGTTCACGTTACAATACGATGACAGAGTCAGCATGAGTCATCACAGGGCAGGCAGCTTTCATCCAGTGTCTCCGCTCTTCCCTCGGGCTCCTTGTTCCTGCTGCAGACATGGGACTGGTAGGAGCATGAGTCAGGCCTGGAAGTTTGGTACAGGACCTCCACTCACTTTCCATTCGCCAGAACTCAGTCATACAGCCAGCCTCACCTAACTGCAGGGGGCTGGGAAGTGTAGTCCAGCTGTGTAACAAGGAAGAAAACAAAGTAGCTTGATAAACCACTAGCCAGCCTCTCCCTCACTCTTCCTCAAGGGGTAGCTTGTGTCAAGGCAATTAGGATTGCGTTTGGCAGCACGCAGCCAAAACTGAAATATAGTGACTGAACCAAGGCTTCATTTGTTTTTATATAATAAAGAATCTGGGGGTAGGCAACTCAGAGATGCTCAAGGAACCAGGCTTCTCCCCCTCATTTCTCTGCGATCCTTATAGGGGATAGTCTCTCGCTAAAAACAGTTCTGAATATTCTGTTCAAAGTCCAGGCAGGGTGAAGCAGGGAGGGCAGAGTGCAAAGGACCAAAAGATCGTGTCTGGTAAGTTTGGCCCCATTTTAAACGGTTTTTCCGGAAGCTCCATCTAGCAGACTGTCTCTTTCATGGTCACGCCACCTCCAGGGAAGGCTAAGGTACGGTTGCCAGATAAAATACAGGACGTTCGGTTAACCTTGAATTTCAGATAAACAAATAAATTTTGTGTAAGTATGTATGTCCCATGCTGAGCATCCTGTTTTTTGTTTTGTTTTTACTGTATCTGGAAAGTCTAACCTGGGATATGGGTTTTGGGGGTTTGGTTTTTTGTTTTTGTTTTTGTTTTTTTAAATAACCACACTGCCTCTCTTAAAGACTGCGGAGGTTTGGGTGGTAAGTAAAAACAAAAAAATGGACGTTGGGTACGATCCAACACTTGCCAGTAGCACAGAAGTGGAGGTCAGTTGGGTGCGGCTTTCAAGAATGTTTTATCTTGCTCCTGATACAAGAGAACAGACCTGACTTTTTTCTAAATGGTAGACGTGAGTCTTACAGGCCCAGCAGCAGAAAGATAGAAAGAACATGGGTCCAGAGGGGTTGCTGCACTGATGTGCCAACCTGATGGGCTGTGTGAACCCACACATCTTATGACATGCAACAAACTGCCATCTCTGCAAGCCATATCTGTTGCTATGTAGCTCATTCTTTGTTTCTTCCTTTCTCTCTCTCTCTCTTCCTGCCCCATATTCTTCCTCCCCCCATTTTTCTTTCCTTTTTTTTTCAATGGAACAGATGCCCAAATCGTACATCTCTCCTTGCTCCCTGTGATTAATAGATGTGCAGCCAGGAGCACTGCTGTACCTCTTTGGTGGGATGAGGGAAGCAGCCCAAGAATTAAATCAAGACCCAAATGAGGATACAGCCGGTGGAGTTTCCCCAAATGAAACAGCCCCACCAGGCTAAGTGACCCTAGAGCCCACTATTCCTCTAGTTACATGAGCCAATAAATGTCCTTCTTGTTTAAGATCATTTGAGTTGGGCTCAAGGTTTTCCTTGTAGGGAAAACATCTTAACCAATAAAACCAGATTCTTCAGCACAGTACATATACTTCTAATGGATTTGACAACAGTTCTCATTATACCAAGACACAAAAATAAAATTAACATTAGGGGATAACAACATGGCAGGCATTTTTATGTAGGAATAGGTACATTTTTATAAACAAAAGTTCAAAGTGAAAATTGTACAATTAAATATCTTTGTCAAGCATGTTTTTTCCCTATTACTCTAGGTGTTTTGTAAGACCTGTAAATAGATTAAAATTGGGGGCATTAATTATTCCCACTGGTTCTGTAGTTCATGCACTGAAGTGCGGCATTTTTAAGTTTCAATAATTGGACTCCAGAGACTTACGGAGACGAAGAGCATACGTTAAGATGTCATATTCTATTCTCAACATGTGACCGTCATTATCTTCCAACTCAATAATACTTCTAAATGTACAAGGTATGTGTGAGCCAGTGTAAGTCTTTAAAATCCTGGAGTTTGACATTTATAGCTATCCCAACCAGCAGGAGTTCATTTTAGCTGGGTTGCACTTATTGTTTCAAGCGTGCCCTCTAGGTTCTTTGGGAACACTGTAAAATGTTGTGGCAAAAAAGAAAAAAAAAAAAAAACAATCCATACCCTCAGTCAGATTCTCTGTGACATGAGCTGTGTGCCATAGAAGAAGAAGGAATAAAGGCCACAAGGGCGAATGAGTGATAGACTGTCTCAAGTCCATGACTGAACAAAGCGATTTGATCGTCCTTATCAATGCCATGTAAGGAGGGAAAGCCCTTGAGTCATAAAACCAGTCATAATAGTTACTTTATTGACTTGAACCAGTCTGACCTGAACCAGCCCCTTCAAAAGTCTTGCTCCGCCCATAAGGAAAGCAAACTAGCTGTGATCTCCACACACACAGGGATGCCAAACTCGGTTACGGCAACTTCAGAAACCTGAGTCCTTTCGTTCAAGCAAAATTTTGTGGAATCCAATGTTAGCTGTGTCAGCTAAGTTGGCCATTACCGACTCTTTTTGCTAGAGAAGGATCCTCAAACGAAGAGTTGTTCTGCTGATGGAAACTGACCTGTAGCTGTGGCTTCTTCATTCATTTCCCAGGGGTAGTTGGGGAAATGCCAAATTTCTCACTGATGGCTCAGGTCAGAAACCTTTCAGAAATGACCTGCCGAGCTACCATCAAGTGCAGTTGCTTTTATGTAAGATTAGCCATGCTAGTAAATATGTGTAGAGTTAAAAATCACACAATTCTCTTTCCCTGCCCCATATATTATGTATTATATGTATATTATGACGCATTATACATATAATACAATGATCTATATATAGTACATACACAGTGTTATCTCTGCACATCTGGAAGATAACACTGTATATGTACTATATATACTATCATATATATTACACATATAAGATAATAGAGAGAGAATACAACATATATTATTTATTATATATTATTTATGATATGCATATGTAACCACTTACAGCTTTACATATATCCATAGAACAAAAAAATTTTTTTAACGTTTTTATTTATTTATTTATGAGAGACACAGAGAGAGGCAGAGACACAGGCAGGGGGAGAAGTAGGCTCCCTAGTAGGCACATCAATCCCACGACCCCAGGATCACACCCTGAGCCAAAGGCTCAACCACACTGAGCCACCCAGGCGTCCCTAGAACAAAATTTTTTCTAACCTTTAAAAAAAATCATTGACAATTAAATTGCAGAATGAGTATTTCCCAATTAAACAACGGTTGCCCCAACTTTCCTTGCAAAGATTTCCCACTGCCAGCCTGCTCGTGGGCTGCCAGCACTAGAGAGCATGCTACCCAACCTCAGAGCCATCAGAGGAAGGAATTAAAGGCAGACAATGACTGCAAAGGACAGAAGGATTAAACCATCCTCATCATTTCTCAAAAATTTGCGAAAACTTCCCACTTTCTACTTCCATTCCTTTGGCCTCATTAAGGAGGCTTTGGTAAAAGGGGTAGGACCACGTGGCTCCTGGGCTTTGCTTTGCTTTGCTGGTCGGGTGATCTAGGGACATGCTCAGACTTCCACCTCGCTGTCTGCCCCCTAAGCCAGATGGTTTGGCAAGTGCTTCCCGATGGCCCCGTGGCTACTTACCATCCACTGGCTTCTCATGTTTCTATCCTAGTTTTACTCTTGAAATGGTTGCCGTTTGTCATCATACCGAATAGCTGGCTTGACTACATTTCTCACTCTTTTAGCTGCTGTGTCAATACTTCAAAACATTCAGTCAGTTAACTCAATTCAGTCAAAAATTGTCACAATGTTTAGCATTGTGTTGACACAGCCCATGGCATTGGAGGAAAGACAGCTCATTAAGTTCTTAGTGATTCTTTATGGAGCAGAGTTACACACTGTCACAGGGCTACAAATGTAACCGGACCACCGGGACAAAAGGAAGAAAATGAATTTCTAGTGGAGTGCCAACCGCACGCCAGGCACTCTGTGACAATTTAGCCATGTTAGCCCATTTAATCGCAAAATAATCCAAGCCCCCCTTGCTGACCATCACCTGGAGTTGGATCGACAATGCTGGTTTAAAAACAAAGCAAATGAACAAACAAGCAAACAGTCTCTTACATACAGAGAACAAATTGGTGGCTGCCAGAGGGGAGGTGGGCGGGGGGGATGGGTAAAACAGGTGAAGCGGATTCAGAGGTACAAATTTCCAGTTATAAAATAAATAAATCTCAGAGACGAAAAGTACAGCGTCACCAGTAATATGGTTACAGCGTTGTATGGTGACAGATGGCCACCACAGCAACCGTCACGAGCACCGAGAACTGTAAAATCACTATGTTGGACACCTGAAACTAACCTGACATTGTGTTGGCAGGTATATTCCAACAGTAAATAAATAACTAAGAAAGAAAATGATAGTTTATTATGCAGCTCCTATTTACACACTAATGCTCAGAGAATGCAGGAAAAGATCGGCTTCGCAGTCAAGTTCCACGTAACGGCTTAACTGCCTTTAGCTTGTAGGTGTATTTGGTTTTGTTGCACACTGATGTGGCTCCTTCCAGAGAGCCAGGAACCTAGTGCCCAGGCCCAGGCTCAATACATCAGGCACCCAGAGAGAAGGGGCCTTGGAGGGGCTTAGACACAGATGGAGAAGTGGGGCTGGCTGAGGGAAGGCAGTGGGGAGGGGACGATGGGGGGACTGGGGAGGCCTTGTGCTCCAACCTAAAGAACTTCATCTGTGCCCTACATATTGGAAACAACTCTGTCTGAATGCCTACTGTGCGCCCTTCCGGGGCTGCCCTGGGGACTTTAAGGAAACCAGTGGAGACACTAACAAGTAGCCAGGAAGTGTTAATGAGCCATTTAGCCGGGGCTCTAAGGACCTTGCAATGAGAATGTCCTGAGGCACGAAGCAAGGGCAGAAGAAGGCCTGGGGCAGCCTGAGCAGCAGAGAGTAAATAAAGAAAACCCTAGAAACAGTTCCATGGCAGCTATTAACTGTAATATGAATTCAGCTCAGATTCTACATAGATTATTCCATTTTTACTCTAAATAATTTGGTCTATAGAAGAACTACAAGGGCACCTAGGTGGTTCAGTGGGTTAAGCATCAGGTCATGATCTTGGCGTCCTGGGATCGAGTCTCACATCAGGCTCCCTGCTCAGTGGGGAGTCTGCTTCTCCCTCTGCCCCTCACTACCACTCGTGCTCTCTCTCTCTCTCTCTCTCTTATTTTCTTTTTCTTTCTCTCTCAAATAAATAAATAAATAAAATCTTAAAATAATAATAACTACTGAAATTTCTATACGTTTTATACCTGCCTGACACTTCCATTCTGTGCCCAAAGGAAGTGCAAGCCCGGGCTGGCACCAGCCTGGCACATCATCATCATTGGTGAAGTAAAGGCAGACTGTGTCCTTTTGGCCACCAAGCCACCTCTCGTGGACTTTCATAAAAATATCAACACTGGGAGGGAATATATTTTCCCCACAATTATAAAGCTCAGCAGTTCCGTGTCTTGAATGACAATACCATAGGCAGGTAATTAGATGCTAATTTCTGCATCCATGTTCTTCAGTTCTCAACAATTAATTGGTAATTTGCCCATGGACTTCCCCTTCACATACATCTCACATTCACACACGAAAGGAGAAGTCAAAGGAAAGTGCTTCCCATTTTATGTGTTCTCAAATTAAAAATCTGCTTCTTGCACACAGTTTTAAAAGGTATGACATAAGGCCTTCTTTGAAGTTCCCAGAGAGTTCTTAGGACACTAGTAAGCCTTTATGCATTTATTTTTAGGAAATGAGAAAGGCAAAGAAAATGAGCTCCGCAGTAAAATCACATACACACATGTGGGTGGTGTGGTGGAAGGGGTCTTCACATGCTTCTTTTTCCTATTGCTAACACATTCTATTTACAGAAAGATCAAAAAGTATATACATAAAAAAGGGAAAAAATGATATTGACTTCTAATGTGATCTCTCAGAATTAACCACTGCTGATATTTTTAGGTTTGACCTTTAGCACTAAATTCTTTGAAGAGAACATCCCGTGTTGAAAGAAGAAAGAGAAGAAGAAAGAAAGAAAGAAAGAAAGAAAGAAAGAAAGAAAGAAAGAAAGGAAAGAAAGAAAGAGAGAGAAGAAAGAGAAAGAAAGAAAGAAAGAAAGAAAGAAAGAAAGAAAGAAAGAAAGAAAGAAAGAAGAAAGAAAGAAAGAAAGAAAGAGAAAGAAAGAAGAAAGAAAGAAAGAAAGAAAGAAAGAAAGAAGAAAGAAAGAAAGAAAGAAAGAAAGAAAGAAAGAAAGAAAAGAAGAGAAAATAACAGAGGGGGGCGGAGAAAGGGATGAACCTGAAGGAATAACCCACTAGCCCCTGGCCATTCCATCTGGTCAGATCTAGTTCCCTCACCCAGCCGTGAGTGGCAGTGAGGTTGGTCCCCACCCCCACCCCCAAACTCCTGGGTCACTTCACCACATCCTATCCTGATACCTCCAAGCCCAGGAAGAGACACCTGCCACTTGGCCAAACTCCTAATCGCCATAACTTGACGATGAGACCTAACTAAATACTTACAGTGAAGTTTCAGTTTTTCTGTTCCTACCTCACATAAAATTTGGTTAGATCTGCACAGATTAAGAATGTATACAGGGGATTCCCAGGTAGCTCAGCAGTTTAGCACATGCCTTCGGCCCAGGCCGTGGTCCTGGAGTCCTGGGATCGAGTCCCACATCGGGCTCCCTGCATGGAGCCTGCTTCTCCCTCTGCCTGTGTCTCTGCCTCTCTCTCTGGGTCTCTCATGAATAAATAAATAAAATCTTAAATAAATAAATAAATAAATAAATAAATAAATAAATAAATAAATATTGACCAGTACCACAAATGTCACAAAATCCAGGACAATGAAATAATCTGTTTATGAACAGGCTAATCTTTCACCATAATATTTTTCACAGATGAGCTGCAGGCTCTACTTCTCCTCCACTCGTACCTCCCTGAAATGCCAGCACCATAGGACCGACTCCTCTCACAGCCCAGTCTCTGGCCCTTCACCTTCATCTCACAATTCCAGACAAGCCCCCACAGTGGGCAGGAGGGTATTCCTGAAACCCATTCCCACACTGGACAGCCAGTGACAGCATGTCTATAGAGTGACCCTGAACCACATGACTAGGTCTCGCTAAACCCTGCTAAATGGATCCCCCACCTCAACTTCCATGAGCCAGATCCCAGAAATGGCTGTGGCCACTCCAACCTGAGGCGAAGTATGACAAGACATCAGCAGGGAAAGACACAACCGTCTTAACCACCTGCATCTGGAACATCTTTCTCTTGCTAGTTATACTAAAACGACTGCCATAGGAACACAGTGCCCCCAGGAAGCAGTCGTGCACGTGGGGTCCTGATTAAGCCTCACTAGCTTCCCAGTTAATCCACTTCCGGCTCCATGGTGTACTCACAGTTGAGGAGTACTTTGTATGGCACCCAAAGAGGCTGGCATTCCACTCCCCCACCCCCCAAAAAGCTCAAAACCAGTGAGGGGACGGTCACCAAATTAGATGAAATACGAAATTTACTTGAGAAGTCCTGGAATGAAGTTCTAGAAAGTTCTCCGAAATTGAGAGGTGACTGGACAGCCACCTCTAGAGAGAGAAAACAAACCAAACCTGAGCCCCAGGGGAAAGTCACACGGGACAACCTCCAAATTAGAGGCATAGATTTGCCAAGGAGCTGTTCCTCACAAGTAACTCTGTGTGGTGTGCTCTGGTGTGAGTAGAGGCTGTCTACTTATTGAAGGGGGGCGAGCAGCCCTCCCAGATATTGCCAGGGGGGCAGCAAGTTCTGAGTGCCAACTGCCTTCCATTAACCTGAAACCCTGAAGCTTAATAGAATCCTGCTATTGGAAAAATGCAGGTTCAGAGCATCACACAAGGGAGGATTCGAATCCAGGCCCTGCTCGTTTCTGGCTGTATGACCCCAAATTAGGTACTTGGCTGCTCAGAACCCCAGTTCTCACTGGTAAAATGAGCTTAATAACAGCTACCCTATGGGATTGAGGAGGGTTCATGATATTTGTGACAATTCTGCCACAAATGAGATTTTCAGCAAATAGTAGCCACCTGGGTGGCTCAGTCAGGTATGCATCTGCCTTTGGCTCAGGTTCTGATCTTGGGGTCCTGGGATTGAGCCCCAAGGCGGGCTCCCTGCTCAGCAGGGACGGGGACTGCTTCTCTCTCTCTCCTCTCTTTCTCTTCTCTCTCTCTCTCTCTCTCAAATCTCTTTTTCTCTCTCTCCCAAATAAATAAATAAAATCTCTAAAAAGGAGGGGGGTCACCTGGGTGGCTCAGTGGTTGAGCATCTGCCTTTGGCCCACGGCATGATTCCCAGGGTCCTGGGATCGAGTCCTGCATCGGGCATCCCTCAGGGAACCTGCTTCTCCCTCTGCCTATGTCTCTGCCTCTCTCTGTGTGTCCCTCATAACTTAATAAAATCTTTTTTTTAAGATTTCATTTATTTATTCATGATAGACATAGAGAGAGAGAGAGGCAGAGACAGACAGAGGGAAAAGCAGGCTCCATGCCGGGAGCCCGACACAGGATTTGATCCTGAGACTCCAGGACCACACCCTGGGCCAAAGGCAGGCGCTAAACCGCTGAGCCACCCAGGGATCCCCAAATTAATAAAATCTTAAAAAAAGAAAGAAAATAGAAATTAAAATCCCAACTGAAAATTGGGAGGTTAAAAAGTGATAATTTGCATCAGTATTTGGTTTGTTAAAAAAAGAAAACTTTCTATGGATGGACAACGTGGGTGTGTCTCTGGTGGGGGCAGGAATGCAGAGGAGAAAGTATTGATTACAAGTAATAAATAAAATTTATATTTTTTAAAACTTAGGACTGTATAAATTACAAAGTTTGTTGGGACGGATATAAAAACTGGAACTTCGGCTACTAAAATGTGTTTGTTAGGAGTTAAAAACTAGCAGGATCCAGGCGCATTCAAGTATGTAAACTTATCTGTACTCCTAGATTTTGATCATTCCGTCTTTGTCTCTAATAGCCTCATTTTGGCATTTAAAAACAATAACTGCTATAAATGAGCTCCCCTGTCGTCCTGAGAACCAAGACCCTCGCAGCCACAGCCTGCCAGCTCCGCTCTGGAACTTACCAGGGCTTTCTTCCCAAGCCCATCCTAGCTTGCAGGGACAGCAGATGTGTGCTTTCTCTTTACTTTTTAAACAAAATTTCGGCAAGTTTTATCAGAGAATTGACTGTTTACATTTCAAAATACCATCAATTTCCCGGACTCTGTCCTCTCTTGCTGATCTTTGTACTGTCTGCCCACCTTGGTGTGTAAAGTCTGACCTTGGAACTCCCAGGGGCAGCTGACAGGTCGCTGGTGCAGACGAACCCCTGGGGAAGGAGGTGCTGCCCAGAGGCCCCCCAGGGAACCAGGGAGCCGGCCTGGGGTGCCCTGAGCTCTGCCCTGCTCACCCCTACAGGTTTTACACCAGTATCTTTTTTTTCTTTTCTTTCCTTTCCTTTCCTTTTCTTTCCTTTTCTTTCTTTTCTTTCCTTTTTTTTTTCTTTAAGACCAGTATCTTATTTTCAAGTTTACATTTTCAAGTTGAGGAATATCCGACACTGAGAGGGGCTTTTGCAAAGTTTAACGATTCAGTTTAAGTGTCACTTTCACTGTTTTGAAATCTTAGAGAATAATTCATCCTCACTGCAGATTTTGCTTCATTTTGTTTGCTTTATTTTGACTCTTCAAGTCTCATCTTCTCCTATGAAAACTATGGGTTAATTGCTGCCATTGGTTGATAAAACTTTTAAAAAATATATTTTTTGCCACTACTATTGCTGCGAAAGCTAAAGTTTCTAACCCAGCCAAATCTCTATTTTCTTAAAATATGCATTCCTCCCCCCTCCCCAAAGTATTACGAATCTCACAGATAAGATTTCACCCAATTAAGCTCATAATAAAAAAAAATTAAGCTCATAATACTTTTCCCTATAAGACAGGTGAAACCTCAAATCCCTAAGGGTTCTTTGCTGTTCTCTGGGTGTGTAGGTTTAAGTGTAACTTTTTTTTCTAATTGGAGGTGTTCTAATCTGTGAACTTAAAAACCTACTTATAGGACGGTTTCTTCATCCCAGTGTATCCTTCCTCTCCTAGAGACATTTGCAGGACCTCCCCCCTACCTCCAGTCACCAAATTCCTTATTTCAGGCCATTGTCTGTCTATTGAAAGAACTCTGGGCTTCCCCGGGTGGCTCAGTGGTTTAGCAGCCCAGGGCATGATCCTGGGGTCCCAGGATCAAGTCCCACATCAGGCTCCCCGCATGGAGCCTGCTTCTCCCTCTACCTGTGTCTCTGCCTCTCTCTCTCTCTCTCTCTCTCTCTGTGTGTCTTTCATGAATAAATAAAATCTTAAAAAAAAAAACCCAAAAAACAAAAAACTCCCAAACTTTCAGGAGTTTAGCATTAGATCATTGCTTACTTATATATTATCCCCTTAAAAAAAAAAGCCATATGGCATATTTCAAATCTGGAGGTGATGAACAGGGCCCCTGGGTGGCCCAGTTGCTTATTCACCTGCCTTCAGCTCAGGTCACGATCCCAGGATCGAGTCCCACATCCGGCTCCTGCTCAGCAGGGAATCTGCTTCTCCCTCTCCCTCTGCACCTCCCCCTGCTTGTGCTGTGTGTGTGTGTGTGTGTGTGTGTGTGTGTGTCAAATAAACGAATAAAATCTTACAAATAAATAAATAAAGGCTATGAACATTAATTTTGTATGAAATGTTGATTCTCCTCATAATTATGGGAGTGGTCCCCAGACCTAAGGAAACCTTTCTCTTGAAGGTGTTTGGCTTTCCACCCTCTCTGGCTATAAACCATCTACCCCAGGTCAGAGAAAAGCTGTAAGATCTTCCAAAGTACATTTTATTTTGTCGAGAAACATTGCACGGTACTCAAGTATCACTAAGGTCATTCGGAAGCACTGGCTTTGGCAGGACACCTTGAGAGACAGCATGATAAAAACTCACACGATCTTGGGATAGGCACTGATTTTTAAAGTAGACATATATATTTTCTAAAAGTGGTTCTAGAATGTTCAGATTTTGAGAACAGGAGTTAGGAAAGCAGAGAATGATAGCACTCTTATCTTAAAAGAGTCTTCTGTTTTACTCTGCATACTTGAATTTAGAACTAATAATCCAGGGGCGCTTGGGTGGCTCAGTCAATTGAATGTCTGCCTTTGGCTCAGGTCATGATCTTGGGGTCCCTGGATGGACCTCCCTTCTCAGCAGGGAGTCAGCTTCTCCCCCTGCTCCTCACTCTGCTCATGCTCTCTCTCTCTCTCTCTCTCTCATTCTTTCTCTTTCTCTTTCAAATAAATAAATAAAAACTTAAAAAAAACCTAATAATCCAAAGTTTTAAATGAATGTTCCTTTGAGTTGAAGAAAGACAATCGGACACCATCCTGCTGATTCTTGCACGTACCTTCCACGTGGGTTCCTCTCTACAGACAGATATAGAGCTGGTACAGTTTTTAAAATTAGAGTTGAATGAGGGGATCCCTGGGTGGCTCAGCGGTATAGCGCCTGCCTTTGGCCCAGAGCACGATCCTGGAGTCCCGGGATCGAGTCCCACATCAGGCTCCCTGAAAGGAGCCCGCTTGTGTCTCTGCCTCTCTCTCTCTCTTTCTCTCTCTCTCTCTCTCTCTCTCTCTCTCTCTCTCTATCATGAATGAATAAATAAAATCTTTAAAAAAAACAAAATAAAATAAATTAGAGTTGAAGGAAAAGGAAAATGATTTTTAAAAACCACTTCTAGGGATCCCTGGGTGGCGCAGCGGTTTGGCGCCTGCCTTTGGCCCAGGGCGCGATCCTGGTGCATGGAGCCTGCTTCTCCCTCTGCCTGTGTCTCTGCCTCTCTCTCTTTCTCTCTCTGTGACTATCATAAATAAATAAAAATTAAAAAAAAAACACTTCTAAATGATCAATGAAAAACAAAATAAGTTTTAAAAATTAAATATGGTCATCACACATTTAACCTGAATCTTATCCTATTTTCCATAAATATAATTTCTGAAACATAATCATCCTAGATATTTTTATATTCAAGATACATAGTAGGGGCACCTAAGTGGCTCAGTGGTTGAGTATATGCCCTTGGCTCAGGTCGTGATCCCGGGGTTCTGGGATCAAGTCCCGCATCGGGCTCCCTGCAGGGAGCCTGCTTCTCCCTCTGCCTGTGTCTCTGCCTCTCTCTCTTGTCTCTCATTAATAAATAAAAAAAAGATACATAGTAATTTCACATGAAACTTTTCCTCTAGCCTCAGGCTGTGATTGGCTTGGCTCTTGGAATATTTCTAGCTGTCTGGACTTCCCACAGCCCTTGTGTCTGGTGGGACCCACTAGCTGGTAATGGCCCATGGAAGTGAAGTGTGAGACCGTCTAGAGCTCTCTTTTCCCTCTGTCACAGGCTGCTTCCCAGAGTGGAGAAAGAGACAGCATGAAGCAGAGCCCCCCGCCAATGCAGGGAGACAAGCTAAGCCCCACTTCAATTCAAGCAGAAAAAAACTGTTATTGCCTTTCTTTCTAAGATTTGGGACTGCTTGTTACCACAGTACAGTCTAATCTATCCTGACTTAGACTGTACCATATAATAAAGTTTTATCAATTCAGAATAATGTAAAATAATAAGAATAATAATAAACCAAAATGAGTTAGTTCTTTCTCCGAATTACAGAACTTCTAAGAAAAAGATACTACTTTTGACAACTGTCTGTTGTGGAGTTAAATACACTTGATTTCACTATTTGGTAGAACTCTTTCGGCTCTCATAATGCCACTGAAGAGTAAGTGGTATTACCTTACATAGTTTTATTCCCAGTTGTTTCATTCCTATTCTTTGTCCCTCAGATAAGTGGGAGGGGATCTCTCCAAATGGATAAGGTATAGACAGGAGCAGATGGACCTGGCTTTCAGGCACACCTCTGTAACACACCAGCTGGTAACCTTAAGCATGTCAGGTACCTTCATGTGTAAGATGGGGATAACACAAGCCAGCACAGAGCCCAGTGGGTGGTAAACCTAACCGGTTCATGGTGAACCTCGTATGGTAGCCTGACATTATCAGAAATTGTTCAGAGCAGGAACCTTCCCCTTCTCATCGAACCCACTTTACACAGCACAGTGTTCTGTCCAGGATGGCTTCTCTGCAAATGCAGTTGGCAGACAATGTTTTTCAAAATGAATCAACTCTTCTTTCTCCAGTTCATGGCTCATCAGCTAATTCCATCTCTTGGGTTAGAGATCCCTGCTGTGGCATTTTTCGATGCAAACATTCAATTTCATTTTTAAATTGGAATTTTGATAGCCCATAAAAATAATTCAGATATACCTATGAGAGTCTCACCCTAGTTTTCCCCACAGGAGGCAGTGTGAGGACATATAAAGAACACAGGTTTGGGAATGAGTCCGGCCACTCCCAAACCTGCTCTGCCTTTTACTGTGACCTATGGCAAGTACAAAATTCTCTAATTCTCGATCTCCTTATCTCAACAAGGAGTAATAATACCCATCCTAGAACACAGTCATAAAGATGAACTGAGCATTCATATTAAAGCATACTACCAGGGATACAGTAACTGCTCGCTTAAAAAAAAAAAGAAAAGAAAGAAAAGAAAAGAAAAATATTGGTTGCTTTCCATGATGTGCTTCTGAGTTTTTGACGTGGTTTATTAAAACTTAAATTATGGTGAAGAGAGTGATGATTTCAAGGCTGAATGTGTCAGTGATCTCACTTTCTTAGATCCCCTTCTATTCCCTTTTGTACTGAGAGAAGCCACTTCAACTCCCATTAGAATTTTAAATTTGGGATCCCTGGGTGGCGCAGCGGTTTGGCGCCTGCCTTTGGCCCAGGGCGCGATCCTGGAGACCCGGGATCGAATCCCACATCGGGCTCCTGGTGCATGGAGCCTGCTTCTCCCTCTGCCTGTGTCTCTGCCTCTCTCTCTCTCTCTCTCCCTCTCTCTCTGTGACTATCATAAATAAAAAAAAAAAGAATTTTAAATTTAAGATTGTCTGCAAACTGGAAACCAACAGTCGCTAGTGTTAAGAAACTAAGGCAACCTCCGTGCAAGCTGATTTCTTCTTAATCATGCAAACTGAAAGTATTAAAATTCGGCTTTATTTTATCTCTTCTGTCCAAATGAAGGAGGATCCATTGAACAAAAGGAAATCATCTGATCCACAATAACACATTGCTAAAGGTATAAAGACACAGGTGCATTTATTCGTTCACTCGTTTTTTAGCTCTGCAGCTGCCACATCTTGGTGGATGGCAGTGATGAGCAAGAAAGACATAAGAGCTGCCTTCATAGAACTCACATTCTAGTGGAGAAGACCGGCATAGATATGAATAATAAAATATGTTACTTATTATAGAAGCATTTGCTGTAAAGTACAATAAAAGAGGATAAGAGGGGAGATGGGTGGGAGGATGTGGGAAACAGGCGATGAGGTTAAGGAGCACACTTGTCACAATGAGCACTGGGTGATGTATGAAATTGTTGAATCGCTATATTGTAGATCTGAAACTAATATAAGACTATATGTTATGCTAACTGGAATTTAAAAATAAAAATAACAATAAAAGAGGTTAAGGAGATAGTGTGTGTGGTTGGAGTAGCAATGTTAGAGTCAGGACAGAATGTAGGCGCAGTGAGTTCCATGATGCAAAGGAGCAAGCTAGTGAGGGTCTGGAGAAAGCTTTCTCTGAAGAGAGAGTAAAAGCCTTGAGGCAAAATGAATTTGCCAAGTTCAAGGAATGGAAAGCCAGACAGTGTGACCAGCAAGAGCAGACAAGAAGAATGGTAGGAAATGTGGTTCAGAGAGCAAAGTAGCAACCACACCATGTGGGTCCCTAACCTGCACTATCACACTTGGATTTGACGTTGTGTTCTAGGAAGTCTTTAAAGGGTTCTGATTGATCAGGAGGTTGATTGGATCCTGACTCACAGTTTTAAACAATCACTAAAGTCTCTATACAAAGGGGAGATGACTACAGCTCAGATGGAATGATGGAGTAGAGGAAGGGAAAAGTGGCCACATTTGGGGTTTATTTTGACAACAGAGCCAACAGTACTCACTGAACAATAGAAATGGGATATGAAGAAGAACAAAAATGAAGAGCATCTAGAGCTCAGGCCTGAGCAACTTTGTGAACTCGGGTGCCATTTGCTGAGAAAGATAAAACCAGGGGACCAGCAGGTTTAGGTGAGAAAGTCAATAATTCTATCTTATGCAAATTAAGTTTGAGATGCTTATTCATCATCCAAAAGATGTTGAGCAGGCAGTGGGATATTTAAATCTGGATTTCAAGGAAGGAGTCTGGATTGGAGAAAAATTTGAGATTCACCAGAATTTAGGAGTCGCTCCAGCACTGAGTCTAAAAAAGTCCTTCCAGAGAGAAAGTGTAGACCAAGACAAGAGGGGTCTGAGGAGTAAGGATCAACCATAAGAAGAGGAAGAGCTATTAAGGACAAATGGGCCCCTTGGTGTAGTAGGAGGGACCCCAGAAAGCACAGGGTCTCTGGAGCCTCCCTCCTCCCCCAGAAAAAAAAGTGCTTGAAGACTTTGGTGTGCCAAGGAGAGCAGAAAATCTGGTACAGAAACTGAAATTTGATATGAGATAAAAGCGGGGTTGATGTCCTGTAGAGGAGCTAAAAGAATATGCAAGAAGTGGTTTCCCTAATGGGAAATCTAAGCTTGGCAGCCAGGAACGTGGGAACATTGTGGGGGCTGGGGATGATGGACAATTTAAAAGCGGTGGCTTCGGGGAGCTGGTAACGATTCAGAGCTCCCAGACTTGGAAGAAACAAGCAAAGTGCAGACTTGAAAAGTCACCTACTTCCAGCAACTCCACTTCTTGGTATATATCCAGAAGAACTGAAAGCAAAGTCTCAAAAAAATATTTGTGTACCCATGTTCATAGCAGCATTATCCACAGTAGCTAAAAGAAGGACGCCACCCAAGCTTTGATGGTTGAATGGATAGACAAACTGTGGCACATACATACAATGGGATAATGCCCAGCCTTAAAAAGGGAGGACATTCTAGCACATGCTACGACATGGATGAAAATTAAGGACATTATGCTAAGTGTGATGAGCCAGTCCCAAAAAGACCAATACATATTGCATGATTCTAGTCATTGTAGTCAAATTCAGAGACAGAAAGGACAATGATGGGTACCAGGGTCCAGCGGAGGGGATGTGGGGAGTTAATGTTTATTTATTTTGGGGGAGGGGGGAGTTAATATTTAAAAGACACAGAGTTGCAGTTTTACAAGATGAAAGAGTTCTAGAGTCACATGGTTGTACAGTAGTATGACATGTACTTAATGCCACTGAACTGTACACTGCAAAACGGTCAAGAGGGTAAATGTTCATTTTGCCACAATTTTAAAAACACGGAAGAAAGTAGTGTCGCCTACTCATCTATCTCCTAGATACTATACTACTATTATGGATGTCACCATTGGAGTAAACTGGATGAAAGCAAGCAAAACTCCATATACGATATTTGCAACCTCATTTGAATCTATAATTATTTCAAAATTTAAAAAGTCACCTACTAAGGATGTCAATAGACACTCTTCCACCCAGATATCTCTGTGGCCCAGCTCACAGGAACCGCCCCTCTGAACTGCTGGGCTTCAGTGCTCTTTCCAGCAAGGAGAGTACCATTTCTTTCTATCATTCGTGCATGTCTCAACTTGCTCCAAACTCCTGACACACTGCTCAGAATTTTAAGACCTTTGACCTTTACTGCTTTTAATTGAAGAAGGACCCTTCCATCCTAACATCCATCCAGCATAAGCATATATTTGCAAAGAAGCTAAACAATTGGGAAAATATTCATTTTAGAGTTGGAAATACAAGGGAAGATCTAGTGATGAGGGTGAATGGATTTGACTTTCCAATGCCACAGTGGTTCGGATTCAGAGAAATCGAGCCATTCTCATTAATGGGGTTCAGGACACACTATTCCAATATATGGCACCCTAGTATATTGAATATTTTAAACTAAAGGAATGTGAGAAATGGCAGATGCAGGAAGAACTCTCTGCCCTGAAGGGGGTCCTAAGACCCTCACAGAAGGTGTCCTCCCTCTGCCAGAGGAAGGGAGCATCTTATCTCCAACATGGAGGGATGCCCACAATAATCAGAACATATAGGCCTTGCTAAGTTTCTCCAGTTTACGACACTTAGCTCTTCTCTGTCCTATCATGTTTTTCCACAACTTTCTACTCTTCATCAAACCTAGGATGAAAACACACAGGCTTAACTGTTCTTTGGGCCTTCATTTCCTTACAAAGGCTCCCATGTCGCATAAAAGTTACATTAAGGGGATTTATATGCTTTTCTCTTGCTCATCTTTTATTAGAGAGACCCAGCTGAGCATCTAGAAGGGGAGAAGGAAAAAGATCCCCCCCATGCAATGAAGTATTGACACGCTCCTAAGCGACTTCTCTGTCCTCCAGCCCACCTCCTTCTCCAGCTCCAACACGACCTTAGTGAACATGGAGCACAAGTCTACCTGGCTTCCTTAAGGGAGACCAAATAGCTTTCATGGCTCCAGAGAAGACAGCTGCCTCCACGGGAGCCTCAGTGATCTGTCATTCACAATATCCTCCCTCAGTTTCAGAACACTTGAAAGCCATTGATTTGTCTGAAGGGAAGTGACATGGAGCAGCTGGCTTCCTCCGGAACAGGCCAAAACAGGCTGAGCCATGAGATAGAACCTGCACCCGAGGCCTCCCGATTAGAGAGAAAGGAGTGGGCCAACCGAGATCAAAGAAAGGCCAGGGAGAGGTCACAAAAATACATCCAGAGGTCAGAAGAACCGGAAGCACGCATGTTCTTAGAACTCAACAATTGTTCTCCAAAAGGTGAATGTGATGTAGCAGAAGCAATTCCAGGCAAGAGAGGAACCAGCATCTATGAACTGAGAGCAACGAATAAAAACATTTTGGGTCAATGAAGTTCTTATGGACTGCTCACTGTTAAAAAAAATATTTACCTTGTTCTCACCTATAATTAGGGATCAAGGCTGTGTCAAGGCAGAAAAAAGTGTTTTACTACATCATGTATTGATTTATGACATACCCATCTCATCTGAGATGTGGAAATCATTTATGCTTCTTGAAATATAGGTCATCAGTCAAATCTCCCAGAACATATTACAAAATGGAAAAGAAATGACTTGTTTTTTTAATGATATATTGCCCAGGCTTGTAGCCCCCTGTGGTAGAGAAGGGTTCAAGGCCACCGGCTTTGACATTCATAGTCCCCCACGGTTTTTATTTATATGAGAAAATAGAAGTTGTTCCTCTCTGAATCGATTTTCTCTCCACCTGTACAAGATTAGCATTCAGTAATTCTTTCTACAGGTGTTTTGTATCAAATTAATTCACAGTCTCAGTCACCAGAGGGGAAGTTAACATGCTTTGCACTTTGGGGCAATGGCTGGAAATATAACCAAAAAAAGACTACGCCACATGTTTAAAGACTGAATTTTACAGTATTGTTGCTTCCTGGTGTTCTGTTGTTCTGGTGCTGTGAGTTCCCTACTTTCATTGAAAAAATTAAAAATTAAAAAAAAATCTCTGATGTCGACTCCCCCATGGCCTATCAAATTAAATAAACCTTAAATCTGATCTATTTGGGGCCACAAAATGAACCCAAAACTCTCTCTGGTCTCATAAGCACCGCACCTTCTATGACACCCCACTAACAACGAAAACAATAGCTAACATTTTTAAAGCACTTACTATAAAGTTGGAAGAGCTCCAAGAGTTCACACATTTTAAGTCATTTAATCGCCTCAACTATCCCAATGAGATACCACTGTTATCCCTCCCTTTATAGAGGACTGACGCCCAGGGTGGTTAATGACTTGCTCAAGGTCACACAGTAGAAGGTAGGGAGCCAGGCATTTACACCCAGGCAGTCTGGGAGCCTCCTAGCCCAAGAGCCTAAACACGCCACCGTTTATATCTTTGAACTCCCCCCTTCTGTGGGTCCTTCTTTACTTGGCTTTTTGAATGCCCTCCTCAGAAAGACACCATTCTAGAAATTCTGTCAAAGCCTGTTTCAAATACCACATCTTCCATGAAGGCTTCTTGGCTACTCACATCCAGTTAATGTCTCATCTACCTTGGAGCTCATGCAGCCTTTTCTTCATACCTTCCTATCTCCCTGATGACCCTAATTATATCCCACCTTGATTCATGGTTGTGTTTTTTGTCTTAGGCCGTCCAGTCATCCGTAAACGGTGAGCATAGAGACTAAGGCATCTTCAGCCCCGTGTCCCAGGCAGGAGCCAGCAGAGTTCCTGAGCGCTGGGGGCTCTGGATAAACATGTTCACTTGATGAACATTCTTCTTTGTTTCGACCTGAATTTTCCCAAGATGCAACACAAAACCAGAGTCTCAACTTTCACGTGGCCTGGCCTTGCATTATGTCAACATCAACAGCAGTTGGGAAAAAGCCATATACGTATTCCCACATTTTTTTTTCTAAAGTCCTCTCAGGGCAGAGGGCAAGTGTACAGATTGGCATTTGCCACGTAGCCCAGGCAAACGTCTTAAATAGTCGTGTTCTTTCCCTAAGAGCTTAAAGACATAGTCCAGCTTTGCCACCTCGTGAAAGTGACGATGGAGTGTTTTCTCTCAATACAGGCTCAACCAGAGAAGGTTGGAAGGCAGAGAAGATGAGGAGAAGCCGGGCCTGTGGCTACCCAATCCACAGAGAGCTGTCTCACTCAGTGGCAGGTGGCTGATTAGCTAGCATGTGAGGTGTCTCGTTTGGTTTGGCGGGTTCAAGTTACCAAGAAAAAGGAGGCTCTGGTTACCTTGACAACACAGGAAACCCAGGGCTACACGTTTGACTCTAAATTCCTTTTCAAAGCCCTCATAGATTTAGTGCCATTTTAGCAGAACTACAGGCCTGAGTCTCTTGTTTCTGTGATATATTAAAACTACACCAGAAATGGTCTTTCAGGTAAATATATCTTTTGTTTCATGGGTAAAGTTACACAGTTTTAATAATTCTGATACACCAAACCACCTTTCCTGAGTTGCCTGGGTTGGTCACCGCTAGTGCCCACAATTCCTGAATAATAGTCCCTATTTTGTTCCAGTTTGCCCTGGTGAGACGGCAGGGAGCAATTTACTTTCTTTTTTTTTTAAAAAAAACAAGCACATTACAATTAGCTTTGGCCTAATGTTCAGATGCGGAATATCTTATTTTTCGTAAGAAATAAAAATTCCCCGAGATAGCCAATGGAAGACATCAAATTATTTCCTCAGGGATCTGGTTAGTTGTTGTACATACCAAGGGAAACAGAACCCCTGAACCCCATCACCCCCATGCCGGCAGCCCCAGTCCAAACACCTCCCATGTCTGCCCCAGTCCTTTCTAGCCCTTTACAGGTCTTTGAGGGGGACTTATTTGCAAGAGCTCCAAACCTAGAATCTCTGGAGTGCCACTCCCCTAAAAACCCAAAGGGGGTGATGGGTTCACTCTTTGCAAACCCGGCCCTCCACCCCCAACTGCCAGAACCACTCTCCCATGACCTCCTAGAGGAACAGTGATCTTGGCCAGCCTAGTCAAAACTCAGGACAGACTTTCTCAGTTAGAAAATGGTGTAAGTGATAATTAATACCTGTGTTCCTGTTGGTACCATGAAATATGAGCTAAATAGAATTTTATAGACTGGCCTAACCACCCATCCATGCCTGATAGTCTTTCTATTAGAAATACTTCTTTTTTTTTCACTCTTTTTTTTTAATTCATTCAGAGAGAGAGGCAAAGACAAAGGCAGAGGGAGAAGCAGGCTCCATGCAAGGAGCCCGACGTGGGACTCGATCTCGGGTCTCCAGGATCACACCCCAGGCTGCAGGCAGCGCTAAACCGCTGTGCCACTGGGGCTGCCCCAGAAATATTTCTTAATGCAGGGCACTTGGGTGGCTCAGTGGTTGAGCATCTGCCTTTGGCTCAGGTCATGACTCCAGGGTCCTGGGATCAAGTCCTGCATCAGGCTCCCTTTAGGGAGCCTACTTCTCCCTCTGCCTATGTCTCTGCCTCTCTCGTGTCTGTCATGAATAAGTAAATTAAAAATCGTTTAAAAGGAAAAGAGAAGAAATATTTCTAAATTCAAGTCAGCTAAGCCACAAATTCTTGAAACCAAATATTAAGTTGGGTTCTGTTCATAGCATTCTGTTGGGTTCATGTTCATAGTCTTTCAAGAGATTTTTATGCGTTGGATATCCCTTTATTAGTTTAGAATGATATACATACTCATTGCATATAAATTTAGCCTGATAAATATTAATCACTTGTTTTGCTAAAAAAAAGAAAGTCATTATGTTTAATATATTAGATATAAAAGTAATATTTAACATCTTTATGAGTCATTATTGGACTTTTGGTGTATTTTTAGAATTTATAACCAATGGAGTTACAAGCTCAGAATTTAAAATACCATCTCTTAGTTTTGGCTAGTTTATGATTAGTAAGAGAAATCTAAAAGTTAGAAGGAAATATATATAAGTTATATTTCCTGGTCTTAGTGTTTTCTATGATGCCCCCGCCCCCCACCAAAATAAAACGGGAGGGCACTCATTTTTTCAGAAACTGAACAGGGCAAGTAAAACAGTATCAGAACATCTCCCAAACTGTCTAAAACTTTTGGCATGTAGAACATTTTCTATTGGGCCCCATTTTCTGGGTTTTCACTCTCATATTTTCTGCTTCTTCTGTTGCTTTATTTTTATCAACTGCACAGATTTGTGAAAAGAGGATTTCTTCCCAGTTTGAAACATGTTTCTCTACCCTTTCACGTGTTTATTCCCGGGCATACGTTCAAGCTTATGTCCCAGTTTTATGTTAGTATCTCTCAAACATGGAATGAGCTCCTCCTTCATGGAGTCAAAAGCCAGAAAACCCTGATGCCAGCAAAAAAGGAAGCACAAGAGGCCCAACTGGACTGAGCTGGGCCACGAAGCCACCATCAGCTCCCAAGCTGGGTTCCAGCGGCACGACTGAGATTGCTGTGCTTCCTGTGGCATCTGGAAACATCTCTCCTACATCAAGCACCGTGAATGATGGATGTTTTGCAAAGCAGTCAACATAGCACTAACACGATCCTGCCTGACACTTCTGCCTTTGTGCTAGAAAAATGTTCTTAGTGTATACTTTCTCCCAAATGTTCTGTGGTTGATGCTTAATCGTCATGGTCATAAGAAGTCATTTGCTAGAGGCTGGAAAGAAAGCAGGGTATGTGGGATTTCTCTCTGCATCTGGAGAGCAAGACCCTGGGTGAGGAGATTCCTGTGCCTATGGGAAAATCAGGCCACAGGGGCATTTGAGTCCAATATGGCCAGTGAAGTGGTGAAAACTCTAGCCAGCATTAAAGAATTCAGAGAGACTAGTCCTCTGTGAAAATCAGACCAGGACCTGGATCTCACATCTGGTCAGTACATCTTGATTCTTGAGCTGACCCATATTTCATTTAAGAAATACTCTGTTGTCCGGGTGGAGGGGGCGGGGGTCTACAACCTCCCTGGGGAAATAGAGACAAGGAGGCATTTTACTAATAATGATTCTATAGGTAGTTTGTATTTACAAAGTATTTAGAACATTTCAACAAATCAAATGGCTAAAAGAATCGACTGTTGTCTTTCAAGCCAGGACTGAAGAAAGAGTTAGTTTGTCCATATAGCTCCATCCAAGGGAATTGTAAACCAAGTCACAGACAAGTGACATATATCATGTTAATAAGGCCTAACAGGAGGAAGAACAGGAAGGAAAAAGCAACAGTGGGGGCACCTGGGTGACTCAGTGGTTGAGCGTCTGCCTTTGGCTCAGGTCGTTAACCCCGGGGTCCTGGGATCAAGTCCCACATTGGGCTCCCCAATCAAGTCCCAGAAGCAAGAGCCTACTTCTCCCTCCACCTGTGTCTCTGACTCTCTGTCTCTCATGAATAAATAAATAAAATCTTACAAAAAAAAAAGCAACAGTGAACTCTGAGTATATCGCTGCTTTGAGAAATCCAACAGGATCCTTTCTGTGGCAGAGTCTAAGGTTTACACGACAGCATTTCCAATCATCTGAGGCTCTCGGAATCCTTTGACCACTGCTTTCTTGTCCACGCACACCTGAAGGAATGAATGATCCAGGGACCTAATACGAAGACTGATTGCCACCCTTAGTGAGCCTCCAGTTAGAATCAGTTACAGTAACTAATAGTGGGGATTAAAGTCACTGTAGACATCCATTCAACATGTCCAGACCTATAACAAAAAAGAAATAACCAGTCTGTCAACCAGCAGGGTCAAGCATAACCTAGCCTCTTTGTAGACAGACTCTCTTGGGAGATTTATCATTACATTAACTTCATGACTAACAACAGATATGGGATCTTTACAACATGCCAGGAACCATGCCAAGCACTTTACATGCATTATGTCCTTAAATATTCGCAGCCATTGTATGAGGTAGGGGACACCGCTCTAGTGTCATGCCATAGAACATGTTCCAATGGCAACCTGGGCTCCTTTCTCCATCTTGTTCCCCATCTAGCAGCAATGAGCACTATTTTAGCAGCAATGAGCACTATTTTAGCAGCAACAAACATTATTCTATGCTTACCCCCCACTTAGCGGAAAGGTGATACAGCAGAAATGTGAAAGAAAAAGTTTATTCTCAGTTTCCAAGTATACTTTTGGAACTCAAAGAAACTAATTGGAGGGAAAAGCTGTATTTCTTTTTTTGACCTGAAAGAATTGCAACAAAAATCAGTAATCCTCTGTGCACTCCTTCTCACTCTTCCCTAGCCTAAATCGTGAGTCACCACTTGCAACTCCTTAAGCTTATTCTTACGTTTGTTTTCTTATGATCAAACTATGTGTTTATACTGCTATATAATAATGACTTCTCACTAGTCGGTACTTTCCTATTGACTTCCTGTTATGGTAGATGAACAAGTAGCTCTCCACGCCACCACCTCCACTTTCCCAACCCCCAACCTCCCAGAATAATTATAGGTTTTAGTTAAATCAGCATATCTTTATTGATACTCTTTTGGTTTTAGGAATACTGTTTCACAGCATGGCCAAGTAGTGTACTATGATTAAATTTCCTTTCTCAAATAATTATTAGTCTTTATTAACTAAAAGTATGAGCTTCTTTTTGATCTAGTAGAATGCAGTCTCAAGAGAGCAATAAAAAAAAAAAGTTATTTTTGGTGGGCCTGAGTCTGTGGTCTGAAACAGTATATTCCCTCTCCCTATTTCAGAGATTTAAACAAAAATTGAGGCTTAGGGAAAATACTTTGCCTACATTCACACAGCTGTTCAGCAGTAGATCTAGGATTAAAATTTAAGACTGCTGCCTTTAGGGCCTATCTTCTTAAACACTGTTTTTCCATGGAGATAATGCCAACATCCAAGTTACAATTTTCTAAGAGGCCAATTTTGTCGGGAGAAACCGGATACCTCTAACCTAGGCATTGTCACACATCAATATGCATTAAGAATCACCTGGAGATCTTGCTAAACCTTCCCTGGGCCCTACACCCAAATGAGCCAATCTAGCAGATTGGGATGAGGCCAGAGAATTTGCATTTCCTATCAGCTCACAGGTTAGGTGACACTGAAGCGGTTCTTTGAGAACCGCTTGCCTAATCAAACAGGAAGCCTTAGGAACTCCTAAGGAGGGTCAGGACCATGCCCACCCCGATGGCAGAAGAGCCCGGGCCACGTTGCTCTGCCCCACCTCTGACCGTGCACCTTTCTCCGCAGGCCCTGACTCAGCCACGCAGTCACTCTGAAAGGAGGAAGAAGTGTTTTCTCCATCCTGTTCAGAGTTTAGTTTTTGCTTGAGAAGAGATTCCGAGGATCAGAAAAACCTGTTACCCAAAACTGAACAGCTCCATGAATACTCCAAAAAAGACTACAATTTTCCCCAGAAAAAACTCTCGGTATAAACCACGTGTTGCTCAATAAGCCTCCAGAAGTCAGAAGATATCAAACAAAGGACCTGGTCTCTGGCTGGTGACCCTAAATTTACAACCAGCCATTTATAGCCACTGTTTATGATCAAAGCCCTCAGTTTACAAGGAGCAGATGAGATAAGAGAGGTGCCTGAGTTTCACCCTAGTGGTGAAAGGAGGCACCTCACCCGACCTCATCCAAGAAGGAAATCCTCTCTGATGAGAAAAAAGCCAGCATTAATAAAGGTCTGCATCCTGAAAGAAATCATTTGCGAAGAAAGAGATCATACCAACCCCAAGAAAGAAAAAAGCTTAAGCACAAGTGGACGCAGCTTATCTTGGCCCATGTTTCTGAGAAATATCTGAGAATTTAGCAATTTAGACAAGATACATGCTGAACTATGGTATGTTTTATTCTATTCTGAACATGCTACTGGATAGTTAATATAAGGTTAATGGTATTTATCAAATTAACTATTGACCACAAGCAGTCTGTCCTTGTAAGGAAGTAGTGGTTGATTCTTATATTTTCTCATGTCTAACGAATCCTGAAATAAACTCTAAGCTGAGGATCAGTCCTCTCATAACAGAGTCATTTTACCAGAAAAAGAGAACCAACTTTCCAAGTGACAAAGAAAAAAAATTTTTTTTAAGTAATTCAGGGTTTGAACCCACGATCCTGAGATTAAGACCTGAGCCGAGATCAAGAGTCAGATGCCTAACCGACCAAGCCTCTAGACACCCCAAAACAGTTATTTCTGAAATTGATAGTATATAGTTTGTGCCCGCTACAAAATCATGGTTGGTATGTCATCACATGCAAGACAATTTTTTTAAAAAGGCAACAATATGTGGCGATATTAATCATGGCTCAGTCCATTAAGCATCTGCCTCTTGATTTTGGCTCAGATCATGATCTCAGGGTTGTGAGATCAAGCCACATGGCTCTGCACTGGGCATGGACCTGCTTAAGATTCTCTCTGCCCCTCTGCCCACCATCCCCACTCGTGTTCTCTCTCTCTCCCTTTCTCAAAAAAAAGTCTATTCAAGTCCTTGTCTCATTTTGAGTTGGATTCGTTTGTTGTTGTTGAGTCAGGAGCTCTTTATATATTCTGGATATTAATATCCTGTCAGATATGTGACTTGCAAACATTTTCTCCCATTCCATGCATTAACTTTTTCCTCTGTTGATAGTGTCCTTTGCTGTACAAAAGCTTTTAATTTTGATGAAGTCCATTTGCCTGTTCTTTTGTTGTCAAGTGCTTTTGCTGTCACATCAAAAAAATTGTCAAATATAGTATCATGAAGCTTTTGCCCTATGTTTTCTTCTAAAAGTTTCATAGTTTTAGATCTTACATTTAGATCTTTGATTTTTTTCTTTTCTTTTCTTTTTTTTATTTTTTGTCTCTGATCTATTTTGAGGCACTTTTTGTGTATGGTATAAGTAAGGGAAATATCTCACCTAAACATTCTGTTTAATTTTTATGTCGTATATTCATATAGTACCACACTCAAAATAATTATTAAAATATTAAATTTATATTTGAAAGCATTTATAATCTTTCCTAAGTTTATCTAAAACTTTGTATCTTAACATACTTCTCACAAACTATCTCATTGTGGAATTATTTGCAAAATAGTTCTTACCCAAAGGTACCTCCATATATTCCTCTAGGCTCTGTCCAATAGAATCTTCTGTGATGATGGAAATTTCTCTGCACAGTTTAAAACAGTAACCACTAGCCACATGCAGCCACTGAGTCTTCAAAATATGATTAGTGTAACAGAGGAATTTTTATTTCTGATTAATGTTAAGTAATTCAAATTCAAATTTAAGTAAAGGTGTGTAGCTAGTGGCTACCATATGGGACAATGCAATGCCTAGATTCTCAAAGTATTTATTCCCAGAGAGGACACCTGAGTGGCTCAGTGGTTGAGTGTCTGCCTTTGCTTCAGGTCATGATCCCCAGGGTCCTGGGATGGAGTCCTGCACTGGGCTCCCAGTGGGGAGCCTGCTTTTCTCTCTATGTCTCTGCCTCTCTGTGTGTGTCTCTCATGAATAAATACATAAAATCTTTTTTTTTTAAGTTTGTTCACAGAGAGTCACATACTCTAAAGGTATTATTCTCACTTTTCACACAAAACCTTCAGAACTTCAAATTGATATTATACCCTTAGTTTAAAATAAGCTATATTAAGGGTAGATATAAGAAATGTCACGAGAAAAATGTCCTTGAATTTCCTGTAGCATTCCGATTTAAAAAAATCATATTTCATGATAGTCTGTTCCCTCTGTAAATGCCCTTTATGACAGAGCCCTCTCAGATCTGGTATTTTGAAAATATTTTTTTAATCTTGTGGCATTATGGTATGCTTCCTTGTACCAAATAATAAGGTCCTGTAATCTTTCATCTTTCCTTTCTTTTCTTGGTTGCCAAGAAACTCAGAGCTAAGAAGCAGTACTTTCTGATGAATTGTAATTGTTCCTCTTAAACCTAGTTTTCTCATATAATCATTTTCTTCCCTTCCTTCCCCATTCTGTGCTCCCACAAACTGCACTATTTTCGCTTGTGATCGTCTACCTTGATTGCAATGATTTTGTAGGCTGTGTCTTTTATTTCCTTTTGGAGCAGTGGCTGGCTAGATATAGTGACATGGCAATTTTAACCTCAACACTACTCAGATACAAAGAGCAGGACACCTGGGTGGCTCAGTGGTTGAGCTCTGCCCTTGGCTCAGGTCGTGATCCTGGGGTCCAGGACTGCATGGTTCTCCCTGCAGAAAGCCTGCTTCTCCCTCTGCCTATGTCTCTGCCTCTCTCTCTGCGTCTCTTATGAATAAATAAATAAAATCTAAAAGAAAAAGAGAAAAGAAAACATAACTTGTTTTCCATAACCATGTAACCTTCCTCACGAGCCCCCATCCCTTTGGATAGCGGCCAGGGTTGGGGAAGGCGTTTAAACTTGCCAATTCATGGCATCTCAGCCTCATCAGGTGAAAATAGTCCCTTTCAGTGCACCTGGATGGCTCAGCCGGTGAAGCATCTGCCTTCCACTCAGGTCATGATCCCAGGGTCATGGGATAGAGCCCCATGTGGGGCTCCTGCTCAGCAGGGAGCCTGCTTCTCCCTCTCCCTCTGCCTGCCGCTCCCCCTGTTTGTACTCTCTCTCATTCTGTCAAATAAATAAATAAAATCTTGAAAGAAAGAAAGAAAGAAAGAAGAAAGAAAGAAAGAAAGAAAGAAAGAAAGAAAGAAAGAAAGAAAGAAAGAAAGAAAGAAGAAAGAAAGACCCTTTTAGTTAGGTCAATCTCTATTGGGTGAATGTTCAGTGTTATATTCTTCCTCTGCCTCTGTAGTAGGTTGAATCATATCCCCCCAAAATTCATGTTCACTTCAAACCTGTGAACATAATCTTATTTATTCTTCTTTTCCAAGAGACCAATAAATGGGGAATCAGGTGTAAGAAGTTGCCTCAGCTTCCAGCATCCCCCTCTCCCCAACTAGAACTAGCCCCGTCCCAGGATGCTGGCCCAAGGAGGGAAGTCAGGATTCAAGTGCCTGGTGCTGGCTTCCTCTACCTCTGCCTCTTCATTCCACATCTTCAGCACTGAAGGCACCAGCTTCTCCTATTTCCCACATGTGTCACAGCCTTGGCTTATAGAAAAGCCTAACGTTCAAGTCTCCCAGCGTTTGATGCATTAAAAGGAGCTTAAGAAACTCAGAAAACACTTCCTCTATTTCAAAGTCTGGGTTGCTATCATCTTGCTGCAGACTGAAATACCCTATGCTGGATATCAAACACTTTGCATCGATTTGTCCTTTCTTTTTGCATATCTGTGTAATAATCTTAATCCTCCCCAAGGCAAGTAAATGCCCCCCAAAGAATAAGTGGAAATTCACACAAGCACTAAAGCAGACAAGAAAGGCCAAAATATGTTGGAAGATGATCGGATAGATAGATACATTAGATAGATGATGATGGATGATGATGATAGATGATAGATAGATAGATATAGATAGATAGATAGATAGATAGATAGATGATAGATAGATAGATAGATATTTTACATTAACCTCCTTACAGGGAGATATAAACTCCACTTCTTAATTTTAGGTGAATTGTTTTTGGATCTTGTAATTCTTGTTGAGAGTTTTGAGGGAACTGAATTACCCAGGAGTGTCCATGGATACTACACTTAAAGAACGTACAACCTCATTAGGAAGAAAAGACAGGACTGTACAGAACAGCAAGAGAGCCACACAAGTAGCATGCCCTGCCTAGCAAAGCAGGGCAGAAGCTGGACTGCTGGCTGTGGAGTTTCCAGAATCAGGGAGGGCATGAGTCTCAAACAGAGGCAGCTTCAGATCAGAGAGGCAGAGTAGAAGGGAGGGAGATAATCTGGGCACGACTGCCCAAATTTTTTCAAGTCACAGCACACACAGAAAGAAATATTGGCTTGGCATGCAGGGATAAACGAGAAGAGATTGAAGTAGGGTAGCATTTATATAATACTTAGTGGGGAAATATTATTACTTTTTTTAAGATTTTATTTATTTATTCATGACAGACAGAGAGACAGACAGAGGGAGAAGCAGGCTACCCATGAGAAGCCTGATGTTGAACTTGATCCCAGGACCCCGGATCATGACCTGAGCCAAAGGCAGATGCTCAGCTGCTGAGGCGCTGAAGCGTCCCCAAGATTATTACTTTTTAACCTGATATAATTATAATAAGAAAAATATCCAATAATTAGGGAATATATTAAATATGAATTTCCCTGAATTCCAAATAAATATTTTTGAGGTTTTTAAATGAAAGCTTGAGCTTACTTGCAAGAATATAATTTGTTTATGCCAAGTTATGCCAACGATGGCCAAAATGCCAACTTTTTGAGGATGAGGTCTTCAAATTCTTAAGTCATCCTCAGTGAGGAACATTGCACAAATATGGGAGAGAACTTAAAAGTTATTTTTACAACTATTAAAATTATACAACAGTTGAAATTATACTTAAAGACTATTAGTGATTTATTTTCTTCATTGAGAAGTGCAATGTTTAAATGTATTATGATAAGATAGGTAGATTTTTAAATCAATCAGAACTTTTTCTAGAACTTCAGAGTAATAGTGGCATTCTTCATTAGCAGCATGTACATGGGTTGTTAAGGCAATTAACTGGCAGCTAGCTCAGACACACTATAAAGACCTACCAGCCACAGATGGACAGAAGTATCTGAACTATGTGAGGAGGAAGATTTAGGACCACCCCTGGAGCTGCACCCACTAGGAGCCTCTGTACTCCCCACAGCATACCCCTTGACTGCCCACCCCTTGGGCCTGTATCTTACTTCCTGGGCACCTGGACAGAGCAAAGCCAGTTGTCCACCAGAGGCAGGGTCCCACTCTATGGCTGGCTGCTGAAGCTGGAACCCTGACGGAGGAGTACCTCATCAGCCACACAGAGTGCTGTGATAGATCTTCGGAAAGCTGATGTCACTGGAGCCCTCTGCCTGGGGCCCATAAGACAGTTGTCAGAATTTGGTACCATGGCACCCTCTGAGGTGTGGCATCCCCACACAAATCAACCTGAGTCTTAAGGGGACTCGCCCAGGAGCTGCAGTGAGACTGAAAGAGAAGTAGCTCAGAGACACTTACTTATAACCCATGAGACACACATATGGGGACTAGAGGAAGAACATCGCATCCTCCAAAGGCCAGATAGGAAAATCAGCTGAGTATATGTGTTAGGGATGGAAAAAGGGCCAGTGGAGCTGGGTACAGGAATCAAGTTGAGAGTAAAAAGCAATAAAAGTAGACCTGTTAAGACAGCCAGAATGAAGTGATGGAAGCTGAGGAGCTGGCATGGGATCTCATGCTAAAGACCCACTAAAAGTTATTTAGCAAAGTGTAAACTGTGCTGTTCAGTGCAGTAGCCACTAACCATCTGCAACTATTCAAATTTACATTTAAATTCATTAGTCACATTTCAAGTGTTCAAAGAGCCAACATGTGGCTAGTGCCTACTGTATTGGACAGTGTTCAATTGGATAAGTAATAATAGGCAAGTTCCATGGGGCAGCGCTGCATCAAAACCATTCCTTCTTAACTACTATTTACTGAGTTTTTAGCTTCAGGGAGTAATCCAATAACGGCAAGTGATTCGCCTCCTGCCTTCCGAGACAAATTTTGAAGATAAATTCATTAGTAAAATATATTTTAATTGCCCTTCCAAGCCATAGTCCACGGGGTAACTCATACGGGCCCCTGAGAGCTCTTCGATTTCCAGTGATTTTGCAAGCCAGTTGCTAAACACAACCATTACTAAAAATTAAATTATATGAATTTACAGTTAAATAAATTACATTGAAACCAAAGGCAACAAATACTTAACCTTATTACCTCCTAGCTATATTTCTGCACTTTCTTATTGTCTATGCCATTGGGGTTACTTCTGTCTATTGTACCTATAAGAAAGAATACAATATATACTGGTGTGTGACACCGCATCTTTTCCTAACTCACCTCAACAGCTCAGTTTCGGCCATGATGGGGATACTGACATTACAGAAATTGACAACCACTAAAAACAAGCTTTTTTTCCCCAGAGTTGCCAATTGCTAAACATTTATCAGCATACCCCTACTGCTTTCTCACAATGCATTATTCATCAAGCATTTTATATTAAAAGTATATAATTTGGTTCCTGGAATAAAAACCACCAAGCAAAAAATAAAGTATCATTTTGGCTACAGTCCACCATCCAGTATAAACTTTAATCTACTATACGCCACTGAGGGTCAAACATACCTAGATAAATATCCTCACTCTTACCAGACTGAGTGTCTCCGGTAAACTCAGCAAACTTTCTGGTTGTGTGTTCTCAGTAAGTCTGGTGAATTTAGCCTTTCTGAGCTGAGCCGAGGCCTCCCTGGCAACATGGAATAATAATAAGAGGCTCACGGAGTTCTTTTGAGAGTATATGAGAAAATGTATGTAAAGTGCCTGGTACACAATAGCTGGTAAGCACTGGTCTTCTCCATTGCTGTAGGGTTTGAAAAATACTAATGAAGTATAAGTCATGGTCTGTTTCCACAAGAGGTAACAATTTGGGTGAAATAAAAAAGGAAATTGGGGCACCTGGTTGGCTCAGTCAGTTAATACTCAGTTTCAGCTCAGGTCACGATCTCAGGGTCACGAGATCAGGCTTTGCACTCAGCACAGCGTCTGCTTGGGACTCTCTCCCTCTCCCTCTGCTCCTCCCCGCTCTGCATGCTCTCTCCCTTTCTCTCTCTCTTTTAAATAAATAAATTTTTTTATTTTTATTTTTATTTTAAAGCTTTTTTTTATTATTTATTTATGATAGTCACAGTGAGAGAGAGAGAGAGAGGCAGAGACACAGGCAGAGGGAGAAGCAGGCTCCATGCACCGGGAGCCCGACGTGGGATTCGATCCCGGGTCTCCAGGATCGCGCCCTGGGCCAAAGGCAGGCGCCAAACCGCTGCGCCACCCAGGGATCCCATAAATAAATAAATTTTTTTAAAAAGGGAAAATACATATGTGTGTACATATTAATATATATATATATATTCCTTTTTATTGCCAAATAATATTTCATTGTCTGGATAGACCACCGTTATGCATTCATCAGCTAATGGCCATTTGGGTGGTTTCGCTTTTTGGCTAATAAAAAGCATCTGTTGTTATCTGACTTTTTGAACACAGCTGCCCTAGTGGGCATGAAGTGACACCTCTCTGTGGTTTTCACTTGGCCCCTCAGAGTTTAATTCCCCAAGGATTTTGGGGATCAAAAGCACAGTGATCCCGGTGTGCTCCAGAGGCGGGATGTTGTGGGCTTGGGTGCTTCACATAGAACTTGCCTCTCAGGCTGAGGCTGAAGTGAGAGGGGCCAAGGGGTATAGCAAGACATAGTACTTTGATGCATCAAGGAAGTTCAGGCAAGAAAGGGATCATCCTGGACTGGGAAGGCTCATGAGGGGAGCTGAGTCTGATCAGGGTCTTGCAAGATTGTGGAATTTGGATAGAGAAAGGAAGACATTCAATACAGAGAAAGAGTGTGGTCAAAGGCTGCAGAGTGGGCATGAGCATGGCAAAGGATAGTGAGCAGCAGAGCCAGCCTTGTCAGAGGGAGAGGCAGGAGACAGAGCTGGGTAGAGAGGGGCCAGGAGCCAAGCTGCCTTCATGACAGGCCAACTGTAACAGGGAGACCAAAAGTTACCCCATGTATGCCAGGAAACACTTTGACAGTGCCAGCCTCACAGTCCAACCTCTCTCTGCCCGGTTTTAGGGTCTCTTAAACCCCATCCCCTTCTAGACTTTTCTGACCCAAAACCTCAGAAACTGGAAAGCACACTGCTGCTTCACCAGCATCCAACCCTGTCCCATGCTTCCCTCTTGCTTACATACCCAGATTTACCCTAAAGGGAAGTCCCATCTTCCCGGTGGCAAAGCCCTGTGTTTGGGATGGGACTGATAGCATTCCACCCCCCTTGCCACAGTGACGGCTGCAGGGATGGGTCATAATCTAGGCTTTGACCAATCAGCCCTGGCATCTCCATGGCCAGGCTGATTGCAAGTGGACACCAGGGGCCGCGGGGTGACCTAGGGCGGACTCGCTCTCTCTAAACACAGATGAGTGAGCACATTGCCCTGAAGGCAGTTAGCCACCACCTCGCAACCAGGACAGAAGCCAGCCTTGGGGTAAATCTGATACCAGTGGAGGCAAAGCAGGAAGAGAGAAAGAAACCCCGTCCCTGGTGATAGCATTGAGCCACTGGATCCAACCAGCCCAGCCCTGCCTTACATCTGGGCTTTCTTATTAGGTAAATCAATGTTTCCTTATTGCTTGAACCAATTTGAATTGGGCTGTGCTAAAAAAGAAGGATTCCTTCATGATCCGAGTCCCAGGAAGCCCTAAAACTAAACAATCCATCTGAGAATCCAGTCCAGACTTCTGCAGTCTCTGGCTCTTTGAGGACAACCCCAGATCAGAGTGGGTCATCCAACCCAATCTGCTTAAGAGCCACTTTCCCAAAGGCCCTGAAGATTCTGGAGAGAGCCCAGGGCCTAGCGTGTGCCAAACCTGCCGGCAGGGCCTGCTGGCTCCAGACACAGTCTGATGGGCTTCTTTATTCTATCTTTACGTGTTCCATTTTCTTATTTGCAATTAGAAACATTGCCTTTTAATTTAGATAATTTCCCTCTCTTTCTTTTGCCGGCCTTTAGAATATATCTGTACACTGCTTTATAAACTGCTCTTGATTTTTGTATTCATGTGTCCAAGTATTTGGTATGTTTGCAGCCAAGAAGCCTTAGGCTCTGGATCATTATGTCCCTCAGTTTTTCCTTTTCAAGTACTCAGTTAAAACCCATGATGAAAGCAGACAGGCAGGGCTGTCAGGCATTCTTCCGAAGGTCCAGCCCATTCCCTTCTGCTCCCCAGTCCGCCTGCACTTGTACCTAGTGGCTCTGCAAGTGGAGAGAGTGTTGCCCTTCTGCGTGTCCTTATAGCAGTTCCGGCCACACACAAAACAGCAAATCGTTGGAATCAGAGAATTTTCCCGCAGAGATTTTTCTGAAAGCTCAACAGCAGCCACCAATAAAATCTTGCAGAACAACTTGCAAAATGCAGGGAGAGACAAGCCATCCGGGTCCTTAAAAATTCCACAAGGGGTGCAGAAGTCACTGCTGGAGACTGAGCACCGCGGGCCCCTTCAAGTCACTGTAGGAAGGGATGGTTGGCGGTGATGAGCCCTTTGATCCGCGGACCCCTTTAGCAGCTTGCTTTCCTCCGCTGTTGTACTTGTGGCCATGGGCGTTCCTGTGAATCACCAATACCTTGTGCAGGTCTTGGCTCACGCCCGCCCGTTCGCCTAAACGCACCCCGGGACTGGCGATGACAGGACACAGGGCGCGGCGGGCGTCCCCCGGGCTGCAGGCTGCGGGCTCGCGGCGGATGGAGGGTCGCGGAGGACGCTCCACGAGGAGCCCAGGAGCATCTGGCCTCCAGCCTCCCGCAGTGGCCGCGGGGCCGTTTGCTCCCCCACGCCCGCACCTCTAGCACACCGACGCCGGGGTGTCAGCCCAGCACGCGCCCGCGTGCAAAGCAGGGAAGGCCCACGTGAGCGGGGGAGGCCGCGCCCCCAGCCTGTTGCCATGGCTGCTCCGCTCCGGGCCGAGACGCGCGCCCGGCAACGCACCGCACGCTGCTTCAGCCCCAAACAGCGCCGGGGATAATGAGCCGAGGCCCGAGGATTCTGAAAGCCAAAAGGCCCTCTCTTTTGTGAGGCTGCCCCCAGCCGAAGGCAGACAAAAAAGGCAAGGATGAAATAAAACAGACTTTGTCTTATTAACCTGGCACACACGCCTGGTGATCGTGGCTTAGCTGGCAAATTGCAAGGACCTCGATGGGAGATTCAAGACGCAACAAGTGGCCGTCGCTATGGAAACGGCTCAAATGAACCCCAAGAATGAAGGACCTCGGCCCTGGGGTGGAAGGGGGGGGATGTCGGAAGAGGATGGATGTTGCCCGGAATCGGCCCGTCATGTAAAGCTGAGCTGGGACGGAGGTTAAAGGGACTGAGCAAGTGCCTTTTGCGTCCTGGAGTCAAGGCAGGAAGCTTGCCCCCGGGTCGCGGGATTTAGAAATAGCGGTTCTCTCTCCTCCTCCTCCTCCTCCTCCTCCTCCTCCTCCTCCTCCTCCTCCTCCTCCTCCTCCTCTCTCCCTCCCCCCTGGGCTGGCGGACCCAGGCTGCGTGACTCTCGGGGGCTCCTGGCCTGTGCCCACGGGGCCTCTGAAGACCCTGATCCTTGCAAGGCCCTCGGCGCCAGGGCTGGAAAGCCGGGGGGGGGGGCCGCGGGGGGGCCACGGGGGAAGCAAAATTCATCTGGGATAGGAAACCAAACGCAGGCTTTAACCGATGCGAAGCTGTGGGCAGTTAAGTATAGGGCTGGATGTTCTTTCTCTCAGGAAATGATCAGACTCAAGGTCACTTATTTTTTTAAAGAATTTCCCCAGAAATGCCCCATTTGTGAGCTAAGGCCAGGCCTGTGTCTGAGCCGGGGGCGGGGGGCTGAGGGCTGGACTTAATGACATCTGTCCTTCCTTCCAGCCTGTGATTCTGTGATAATTGCTGGCAAGTGTAGTGATTTCCAGTACACCATGATTACAAGACACTCTTTAAATGCACAGCGTAGACATTCTAAATAGCACGTTGGGAGACAATTACCCAGACAGAAGATTACACAAATGCACTAACATGGGAGTGGGGTCCCCTTCCAGTGTCAGGGGCAAGAGAGGCCATCTGAAAACAGTTCCCACACTCCCTTGGTGGGGGGCGAGGGTTTAAGGAGGCACAAATGTGTTCTGTGCTTTGGGTCTTTTGTGGATGCCCAAATTTCCTCTATCATTTGATGCTCTTATAATAAAAATAAAGCAAGAGTCATAAGCAACAACAATCGAACAGGTACTATGCTCTAGGCATTATTCTAATTACTTTTACCTATATCGGCCCATTTACTTCTCCTACTCACTGCTTGAGGTATTCCTATTTTCCAGAGAACCCCAGTTGAAGAAACTGTCCCCAGTCTTACACTAAGAAGCTTATACTCTGGGGGTGCCTGGGGGGCTCAGTCAGTTAAGCATCTGCCTTCGGCTCAGATCATGATCTCAGGATCCTGGGATTGAGTCCCACATCGGGCTCCCTGCCCAGCACAGAGCCTGCTTCTCCCTCTCCCTCTGCCTGATGCTCCACCTGCTTATCCTCCCTCTCTGTCAAATAAATAAAATATTTTAAAAATATATTTATTTTTTTAATAAATTTATTTTTTATTGGTGTTCAACTTGCCAATGTACAGAATAACACCCAGTGCTCATCCTGTCAAGTGTCCACCTCAGTGCCCGCCACCCAGTCACCCCCAACCCCCGCCCTCCTCCCCTTCCACCACCCCTAGTTCATTTCCCAGAGTTCAGAGTCTTCCATGTTCTGTCTCTCTTTCTGATATTTCCCACTTATTTTTTCTCCTTTCCCCTTTATTCCCTTTCACTACTTTTTATATTCCCCAAATGAATGAGACCATATAATGTTTTAAAAAAAGAAGCTTACACTCTGCTTGGGGTTTGAGGTGCATCCCCTTTACCCAGGCCTTAGCTGAGGTGACCCCATAGGGACACAGCCTGGGAGCAGAGGGGATGGGGATAGAAAAGCATAGGTTGTACACCAGGGTCATCTCTCCTGGGCCCCCAGAATAGAGTGTGGGACAGGAATGCGCCCTTCTCAGGACCTTTCAGGCAGCATGTGGCTACCATGTGAGGAACTGGATCTCAGTCCCAGGAGTGACCTGGGCCCCTGCACCCTGACAGGAGCAGAGGGCTGACGTGAGCGAGCTGACCCCCTTCTGCAGGCAACTCTCTTTCCAGTCCACTCAAGGCCTTAGCCAGCTGAGTTCTCCAGAGACTTGAGGTATCCAAACTGTGCTCTCTGATGCAACCCCCTTTCTCAAACAGTCCTAGACCTCTAGGGAAAGCACTTAGGTTCGCATCTCCCAAACTCAACCAAAGAGAATATCCTGAGCTTGGTTTTCAACCTTTGGAGTTTGAGGTACCTTCAAACACCCAAGAGTGAGCATCTGGGCCTTGGCTAGAGCCCCCCGAGAGAGGAATGTGCATGAGTCCTCTGCACATGGAGACGCAGCAGCTCTAGGCCGGATGCCAGCCCCTACGGGGAGAAAAAAATCAGAAACAGAATGCTGTGGTCAGTTGCCACCCTGTCCCACACCACATCCAGTCACTGACCTGCTCTGTTCAGGATCGCTGGACCTGGGTCCTTAGCTTTACTGTCACATCTCTTTATCTCCATTCACAGTCACCTGAAGAAGGGGGGTCTCCCGCAGGTCTAAGACTTTCTAGACTCTGAGAATTTTGATTCACAGCCTTCGAATGACAATCAGGTCTGCAGGTGGCTTGCAGAGAATTAGGAACATTAGCTGGTGTCCTTCAGCCCCACCTCCTTCAGACCTGCCCTCACCGGGGCAGGAAAAAGGAATGGATGACTCTGCAACCTGTGTCCCGGCCACAGATGGCTAAACAGAGCTCAGGAGACAGATCCAGGCTAGGCAATTTCTCCAGCTCAAAGGCAACCCGCATTAGGAGAACAGAGGCAGGACAGCCCTGGTGGCACAGCGGTTTGGCGCCGCCTGCAGCCTGGGGTGTGATCCTGGAGACCCCGGATCGAGTCCCACGTCGGGCTCGCTTCATGGAGCCTGCTCCTGCCTCTGCCTGTGTCTCTGCCTCTCTCTCTGTGTCTATGAATAAATAAATAAAATCTTTAAAAAAAAAAAAAGGAGAACAGAGGCAGGAACTTAATACTGTTCACAGAAAATAGAGCAAAAGATTATCCATTGCTTTTGAAACTGAGGGAATTTGCAATCCACTCAGAATATAATACAGCACAGTAATTAAGACATGGATTTTGGAGGCAGACAGACCTGGATTTGACTCCCACCCCAAACTGCAGAGGACGAGCTTCATGACCTTGGACAAGCTTGTAAAGTCTCTGAACCTGAGTGATCTCATCTGTAAGATAAGATCAATAAAGTAGATACAAGATAAATAAAGAATAAAACAGAGACAGGAATATCTGTTAGGTTGCTTTCAGCTGCAAATAATGGAGAATCCTTATGGGCTTAACCAATAAGCAGATTTTAATCTCACATGACAAAAAAAAAAAAAATCCAAAATCAGGGCAGCCTCTAAGACTAGCCCATCAGGATTCTGGTTCAGCTTCTCTGCACGTTGGCTTCATCTTCATGCTGCTAACACCATGGCTGCTGCAACTCCAGACACTTTATCTAGACAATGGCGACATCCAGAGAAAAGAATGGGGGGCTGTTTCTTCTGACATTGTCTTCTTTGAATTGGGGAAAAAAAGTTTCCTCAGAAGCTTCCAGCAGCCCTATTCTCCTATCTCATTGTCTGCAGGCTCAGGGCCTCAGAGCTGCTGGCCTACACCCCACCTTTATGCAAATTGGAGGAAGGGGACTCATCCTCAAACAGGATGATGTGGCCTTGGGGGCACCCAGCTGCCTGCTCTTGGCAGTGACTGTACACACCCGTACACACCCGCTCTCCTAAATGTGTTCTCAGCTGAGGGTACTGGTATGGATTTCTGCTCTAGAACTGCACTGTTCAGTATAGCACCCATTATAGCCAGCCGAGGCTTTTTAAATTTAATTTAAAACTAATTAAAGTTAAGGACAATTGGGACGCCTGGGTAGCTCAGCAGTTGAGCATCTGCCTTCGGCCCAGGGCATGATCCCAGAGTCCAAGGATCGAATCCCACATTGGGCTCCCCGCAGGGAGCCTGCTTCTCCCTCTGCCTGTGTCTCTGCCTCTCTGTCTCTCCGTGTCTCATGAATAAGTAAATAAAATCTTAAAAAAAAAAAAAAGTTAAGTACAATTTAAAATTCAGTTCCTCAGTCACATCAACCATGTGTTAAGCATACAGTAGCTAATGGCTACTGGATTGGAAAGTGCAGAAAATGATAATCACCACAGAAAGATCTGTGGGACAGAGCTGCCCTATAATTCAGTCAGAGGATCCAGAATCTTCATACTTGAACACTGTCATCAGTTAATATATGTCTATGATGGGAATAGTGCCCCTTTTGACCTCTGTGTGGTCCTCAAGCCAATGTGTGCATAGCACCCCTGACCACATGACCACATGCTCATTCCTGAACCGTTCACTGGCAAGGGGGACAAAACCCCTAGGGTTGGCTTGCCCTTCAATCAACCACGAGAGCCCTGGTGTTTGAAATGTACCTCTAGTGCATGGCCACTCAGAAGAGAGCAGAAATTATAAAATCCAGGTTGTACCAGCAAGGCAGTGGGGTGGATTTGGGAGCTGCATACAACAACTAGGTCATAGTAGAGTTAAATAAAATAATACATCCATAGCTTTGTATGGTGTCTGGAACTCACTAGTTGCTGCATTTTAGCCATCATAATCATAACTGATTAACAATTTAATTGTGTTTTGGCCACTGCCAGAGCAGAGCTTCCCACAGGAATGCAAACAACAACAACAACAACAATGAAACCACCATAGGGTTTTCCCAGTTCCTGCTGGGAACCCCAGGGAAATAGAGGACACTTGTCCCCTCTTGTATCCAGCTGGCCTTCCATGAGGGCATTCCCAACAGCGTCTTAGGCGTCCGGGGTCCAGGTGCCTCGTGAGTCCTCTGAATGGGTCTGGCTGCCTGGAACAGCGAGATGACACAAAGCCCCGGGTTCTGGCATTAGGCAGGCTGGGCTCAGGCACACAGGCCCTCCTCCTGGCAGATGACAATGCAAATGAACATGCCTGTCACAGCCACCTCCGGAGAGAGAGGCCTGGGTTCACGGAGATGGGATCTGCCAGATAAAACCTTGCCAGTGCTTTGGGTTTCTTGGGAAATAGTCTCAGTGAGCACAATAGTTGTAGCTGCTTTCATCTTCCTTGCCCCCTAAAGACTGGGTGTTTAATATTCCAAAGCAGGCCAATTTGTCAAACAAAATAATGAATGTTTGTGGTTAAAAATATCCAGCGACACCAGAACATTTTGACTTCAAAGGCTCTATTCTCTTTCATTATCAAATATTACAAAATATCAACACATTAGGATGGAGCCCACAGCTCATTAATGCTGAATATAATTGCATCAGGCTGTCCACACTGGTTTTTCCACTGAGCTGGATCCGTTGTTTATCAAGATCCGCTGTAGGGGAATCTATTTGCATATAGAGTGAGAGTAAATGCCTAATAGAGTAAAAAGTTTACCTAATAGAGTAAAAAGTGGTGACCTTCCCTCCCAGCCTTGGTCTCCAGAAATGACTCTCTGCTGCCTTCTATTAATCTCATGGTCACTTGACTTGCACAGAGCAAATACTAAAAGGTAGGGAGGCCCAGGTAGGAAAATGAGTCAAGGTACAGATCTACATACGAGAAACCTGACCAGTCCTTGGTGCGTTTTTAGACTCTCTATTGCTAATGTGCGCGAAATCCATGGAAAGTTACGGTAAGAAAGCGATCGATGTCTGAAACAAGTTAAAATGACTTTCTAGCCATTATTTCAAACTTAACCACAACTGTACTTGTATCCCCAAAGCAAAACTCTCTAGAATTCTCCTGAATAGTGGCATCATCTGGTGGACATAAGTGATACTGCAACTCCCCTTCAAGTTTTTGTCCTCTTTCTGCGAAAAATATTAATTTTTTAATTGTGCCAGACCACTCCAGAATTATTGCAAGCTATTGAGATAGCCTCTCTGAACGTCTTCAGTTAAGATGCCCATCTCCAAATTAGTACAGCTCTTACAGACCATGATACCTACTTACAGTCTGAGAGAGTCTGAGCCTGCTTCCCATGCTTTTTTTAGTGCGCTGGTGTATGGATTTGATCTTATTCCAGAAGGCCATGAACTCTTTGAGGGCAAGACTTTTGACTTTTATATACCTTATGCTTTCTGCTCTCTTACTAGGTTCTCCATAAAAACCTGCTAAGGACGGAGTAGTTGACAGACCACAGTATCCATATTGTGGAGAACAGAACCGTGCAGGGAATGGTGGGGAGACTTTGGAAGCAAAATACCGGGGCTCTTGTTCCAGATCTTCCATCAGATAGCTATGTGGCATTGGGTCTCTGAAAGGTGGTTTCTCCATCTGTAAATTGGGCATGTTAATAGCTCCATCACAGCATTATTGTGAAGCCTCAGTGAAGTCATCCAAGCCACGAGTGGAGTCAATGGTTAAGTCATTGTTAGCTGCTTATTGCTGCCCTTTATATCCATCCTCCTTGGACAGTCGAGCATGCATTGTTGCTCTAAGTTGTTGTTATTGCATCCATTAGGGTCATCTTACTATAAAACTGAGAGATCGATTCTCCCGTGAAGCCCAGGATCACCCCAGCCTCCTTTCTTCTTGGGAGTACAAAATGAACAACTCTCCTTCTACTCCCCTCCCACCCAAACAAACAAACAAATGCCCAGGTACCAGAGGCAGAAGGTTTGACTCAGCAGCTGCTCGCTGAAAGCAACCTGAGTCATTTATTGATTGGAGGTTTCAAGGGATGGAACGTGACAGCTGGCCTGAGGGGGTGGGGAGCCAAGGTGGGCTCTTGCACTTCGTAAATAGGTGGTTTGCAGGGTGATGGGGCTCCCTCCTTACCCTTCCAGCATGTGCTCTGAACAGACCACACGCAGGGCACACTATGCACCATGTAGAAAGCTTAACCAGGATGAAGAATCCAAGGAAGAGAGTTTCTCTCTCTGAGGGCTAGTCCTGGGAACAGAGGAATTGATTTTTCTCTGAAGGAGAATAAAGACCAAAAGGAGCTTCAGAGAGGTAGGCTTCACTTCTGTGTGATACTCCTGGAGGGAGTGAGAGGGAGGGAATTCCCAGCCCGAGGGCTCCTCCGCACTGAGCTGGGCAGAGGGTCAAGCATCACGGGGCTGGCACAACTCGTGAGATGCGGGAACTCCATACCCTCTGCTGACAGTGAGGAGAAGACAATCCTTCTCTGTGCCCTACGGCCTCTGCCAAGTGTTGCTCTGTGGTCCCATGAGGACAGTTCTACAGGGAAACACAAGAAAGACCACCAGGCAGGGAGAAGAGCTCCTCTCAGAATGCCAACTTGAGCCATACCCTTGAAGGCTGAGATCTAACCATCTAACCGCTAGGGTGCTGCCGAGAGCTGCTCTGCCCAGCCAAGGGAGGGGCTCCCCTCTTCTGGGATTGAAGGCTCCCTGGGGTGCTTGGCGTACCCACACAGTGATTCACTCCTTCCCCTGCCCCCTTCCTCACGCACCAGATGTGCTGGCTGGCTGGCTTTTCTCTCCACCAGAATGTACTTACCCTCCCCAGCAGATGTGCTCAGTATCCACATCCCGTCTGCCCACACTGGCTGTGGAAGGCAGCCTCTGGAACCGCTCCAGTCATCCCCCAACTTCTAATGCTTGTGGCCTTTATAATCTCCTCCCCTTGAGAAACTTGCTTCTAACCAACAGATTATGGCAAAGTAAGAAATGTTACTCCCATGATTAGGTTACAAAACATTCTAACTTCCATCTTGTTAGAAGATTCTCTCACTGGCTTTCAAAGCAAGCTGCCAGTTTGGAGAGGCTCACATGGCCGAAAGCTGGGCAGAACCCAGCCAGTAGGCAGCAAGGAGCCAACACTCTCAGTCCAATGGCCTCCATGGACACGAATCCTGCCCACAAGCATGTCAGTAGTTTAGAAATGGATTCTTCCCCAGCCGAGCCTTCAGATGACACCCATACTCTGATCAACACTTTTAAGGCAGCCTCATGAGACACCATGAAGCAGAGGGTCTTCAAACTCAGCTGTGTCCATATTCCCAACTCATAGAACCAACGAGATCATAAATATGTGTTGTTCTAAACCAACTGTAAGCTTTTAATGAAGATACCGGCATCCTGTATCTCTCCACCTGAGGACACTCTCTGGCCTGGGAAGCATGCCTGCCCTTGACAGACAACACTCACGGAACAACCCTCAACCACTGGAGTCGGATCCATTTCCCTGGCTTCCTGGCCTTAAAGGGATGATTCCAAACACGCAGTGTCTGTGTGTCACTAGCAGGCTGGGCTCCAGTTGCTCAGAGTTAACTTGCTCAGTAGCATTCCCTACACCAGCTTTCCTCCTTCCCCTTTCTCGTTCCCCGACTCCTACATTGGGTTTCCGGAGATTCCCTCTGACAGAACTACTTGCACCCACAGGTTTGTCTGCTTTAAGTTAGAATCTGAACTAACAAACCTCTTGGCTTACCATCTTCCTGGGTTTATAAAAACCTAGACTCAGAGAGGTGCCTGGGGGGCTCAGCTGTTGATTTTGGCTCAGGTCATGATCTCAGGATCCTGGGATCAAGCCCTGTAACAGGCTGTGTATGCTCAGTGGGGCGCCTGCTTCTCCCTCTCCCTTCCCTTTTGTCCCTCCCTCTGCTCTCGTGCTCTCTCTCTCTCAAATGAATAAAATATTTTTAAAAAATGAAAAATAAACACAAAAACATAAAAACCTAGACTCTTTTTGCTACGAGTCAGAGCTCAGTTATTATGAAGTTTACCCCCATCCTTGGCAAAAAAAAAAGTATTCATCCTACCACAAACACCCCAGGCCCCAGGCCCTAGCCTCCAGAGTGTCCGCGAGCAGCTTTCCAAGTCCTGACCACAAGACCTGCATCACTTTCTAGAAACCCTCCACCCTTTCCTCAGGGAAGCCTCTTCTCACCAAAACCGAGCTGCAAGGAGTATGGTGGTGTGTTGTCAAAATTTACTATACATGGCCTGCAGATACATGGCCTGGGGCCAATGTCCCTATTATTTCACACAAATCTTAGTTCAAAACCAATCTGTCCACACTAAGCAGAATAAGTCCCACCCTTTTCTCGTTTTGCTTCTAGTTCTGCTGATTCATTGATTAATTCAATTGGGCATGTGTTCCACAGGCATCATGAAGGACCTCAGCTCTAAGAACCCAGCAATGTTTCTAGGTGTTTCTTTATATCCCACAAGCTGCCTGCAGGCATCTCAAAGTCTGCAGGAGGAAGGAGGAGGAGGGGGTGGAAGCCATTGTCATCAACTCACCTGTCTTAAGAACCATTATAATGTCAGACTCTGTCAGTCTCCCCCTCCTTGCCTCTCTGCAACAGCGTCTCCGCACTGATGAATCAGCCTCGGATACCTATTTGGGTGCTGACGAGTCCTTCCGGGATCTCCTCAGAGCAAGACTCTCAAATACTCTCATTCTCTCCCTAGTTGGCCTTGTCTCTAGGATCATCTTTTTCCCGCTGGCAGGTGGGAAGGCCTTCTGTTTGTCACCAAATGTCTCATTCTCAGCAGCCTCTCTCAAAGGCAGCCTTGCTGGATTGGCACCTTTCTTCTGGGAAACTGAGACCCATCATCTCCATTCTGGGTTTAGCTCTAAAGGATGTCCCTCCACATTTCCATGGACTCTGCAGGGTCTGTTTATTGTTCTGACTTCTCCAGGAAAGATCCCAAATGCAAATTAGATGGACTTCTGTCTCTAAATATGGTGTGTATGTTATCAAAACCTCAACAGACAGAGCCCTATTGCAGGCTGGTAATCAGTGAGGCTAGGCAAATCTGAGCTGCCATCCTCTGCCAGCTGTCTCCAAACCCCAGAACTCTCCTCCATGGGGCCTCTAGCAGGTCTGCCCCACTGCACCTCCCAAAACACAGTCCTTTGGTTTTGTTCTGGAACCTTCTTCTTGGCCAAATCTCACAGTGGACCTATTTGATATTGGGTGACCAAGGTTCTTTTGTGGACATTTCAGCCCCATTTGAGGTTGTGTTGCTAGAATTCAGAGAGTCTGTAGTTCCATGATTTGCAGGCAGGGTCGGGTAAGTGCATCCCAACACTTCAGTTCTGTTGGCAGGGGTTTATGGTTCTCTATGTGCTCGTGGGACAACTGGGGAAGAAACTCTCCAATAACCAGTCTTGAATCTGGCCCCACCTGTGCAGAACTTCTCACCATGATGAGAGGGCACCAGGCCTCATTCCTGCTCAGCCATTTCCATAGTTTCCATGGGCAAAACCGTGGGCAAGTTACCTGACCCCTCTGAGCTTCATTTTCTTCATTGACCAAAGAGAACTGACTGCTTTGAGGGTGACATGAAATAGTGTAAGTTACACACAGAGCGAGCTTAGCTCAACAGAATTTGCCCCCTAATTGTGCAAGGCCTGTGTTGTCCAATACAAAAGCCACGAGTCCCATGACATTTTAATTTCAATGAGTGACAACTCAGTTCTTCAGTTGGACCAGCCACATTTCAAGGACTTAGTAACCAAGGGCAAGTGGCTACAGTATTGGACGTTTCTATCACTGCAGAAAGTTCTCCTGAAGGATCTTTAAGATTCCCAAGTCCAGGAAGCACTCCAGAGCCCTTAAATCTGAATTGCTCAGCGTGTGGACCCCCTGCCATGATTTTTCTGGTTTTATTTGACTTATGAGCTCCTCCTGTGATGCCAGTATGCACCTGAGGTGGGAACCAGTATGCACCTGAGGTGGGAACCACAGTCCTAGACAAACTCTCCACAACTGAACTTTGTATTCCCACATATTCCACCTGCACCCACTAACCTTTGGACTCCCTCACCCTGGAGAATGTGCCCCTCACAGACGTGCCCCCCTCTTAAACACTGTGGCATTTGCTTATTGTCTCTGATCCTCATTGGACAATCAGACCTCATCCTCCCTCATACTGTTACTGCATGTGGTTTTTTCATGGCTCTGCTAGGGTGGGAGCTCCTGTAAGGCAAGAATCAGACAGCACCATGCCTTCTCTCTGCACTTCCAGAGCACCGGCCTGAGTCCTGAGCACATCCCACACACAAGGCGTTTCTGGTCTCCTATGAGATGTTCAACACCTCCAGGGCAGGACCTGTCTCTATCTTTACAGACGTCATGGTCCCTTGGTGATGAACCCCCACCACCACCCTGAGAAAAATCACAAGCTGAGTCCAGCCACCCCAAGGCAGATTGTACTATTACTTGGGAGGCAGGGGAAATACTTAAACTGAACTTGCTTCTGACAACATTGACTACCAGTTGTCGAACTGGTTTTCAGAAAGCAGCTATGGGGGCACCTGGGTGGCTCAGTGGGTGAGCATCTGCCTTTGGCTCAGGGCATGATCCTGGGGTCCTGGGATCGAGTCCTGCATTAGGCTCCCTGCATGGAGCCTGCTTCTCCCTCTGCCTATGTCTCTGCCTCTCTCTCTCTCTCTCTATCTGTCTCTCATGAAGAAATAAATAAAATATTTTTTTAAAAGAGAGAGAGAGAAAGCAGCTATAGAACACAAAGCCCCAATGTAGGTACAAAAAAAGAGGGAGGCAATTATGGGCAGGTGGGGCACAGGTGAATTTTCAGACATTATCTCACTTAAGGGCACAGTAATTTGTAAGGGAAGAATTGCTGCCTCTGTTTTATGGAAGAAGTAATTACACGATTAGTCAAGGGTAGATGCAGAATTTAAACCCTGGTCCTTCAGATTAAAAAGCCTCTGCTTTCTCTATGGCCCTGCATAGCCACTATCTGTCCCAGCACGGTGGGGCTGGTAGCATAGATGAAAAAGTAAGACACACACATGGAGAACAATCGAGGAACAGGAGGATATTATTGATAGAGGTTCAATAAAAGTGGATGCTACCTTGGCCATTAGGGCAAGTGAAAAGAGTTAGACCCCCTAAAGAAAGCAACCTTGAACTGAGTTTTTCAAAAATGACCTCCATAAAATCAGTGGACATGACCTCTGTGGTGGTCTGGGCAACCCGCGTTGCTGTGGAAAGGCTCTGAGCCCCGTATTCAGAGGGACAGTTCGCTGGGACGACAAGAGAAGGCGAGAGGCAGTGAGTGCCTGATGGTCAGTGATAATCAAAGAAGGTAATGGCTATTGAGCGCAGAGGATTGTCAGGCACTAACCACATGTCTTATCCCACTAATCCACACAGTATTATTGATCGTGTCATTATTCCCGTTGGACCAGTGAGGAAACTGGTTTGGCAAGGTTAAGTCTGTGCCCAAAGCCACGCAGCAAGTGAGCTGTAAATAAATCCTCACACCTGTTGATTCATAAGTAGCCTGAGAGTAGGGCGCCTGGCTGGCTCCATCAGAAGAGCAGGCAATGCTTGGTCTCTGGGTAGTGAGTTTGAGCCCCACCTTGGATGTAGAGAGTACCTCAATAAATAAAACTTTAAAAAAAAAATAGCCACAGAAGAACAAGGCCTCCATACTCCTAAAGGGCTGGGCTTTGGGCAGCCCGGGTAGCTCCGTGGTTTGGCGCCACCTTCAGCCCAGGGAGCGATCCTGGAGACCCGGGATCGAGTCCCATGTTGGGCTCCCTGTGTGGAGCCTGCTTCTCCCTCTGCCTCACTCTGTGTCTCTCATGAATAAATAAATAAAATCTTAAAAATAAAAAATAAATAAAGGACTGGGCTTTGATGTCAGCCTGCCAGGGTTTATCCCCAACCTCTGCACCCTTAATAGTGCCATGCCCTTGGGCAAGACGCTTCTCTGGGACCACCTGCTCATTTGCAACACGGGAGTCATTTCAATACCTACTCACTGGACGGGTCGTCAGCATCAAATGACAAAAGGCACAACATGGAGGGCTTAGTCTTGTCTGGTGAGTAGTAAGTGCTCAGTAATATCTAGCTGTTGTTATCTTTAAGAGCATCTAGGCAGGTGATGGTAGATTCCCTAAGGGGAAGAACCTGCATTTCAGAAAATTCTGGTTGACTGACCAGACCACGTGGTCTCGGAGTAGGTGGGACTGCTCTCTGCAAAGAACTAGTCTGTTGGAGCTGCGGGCTTAAGCTGCTGTCAGCGAGAGGACCTCAACTGGTAGGGCTGGGAGGACTTCCAAGTTCCCCTGTGCAGTCCTCCAGTGAGGACTCTTCCAGCACAGACCTTCCACTCTTAGCTGTTTCCTCCATCAGGATTCTATGTGAGGACACATTTAGATAAAAGATTTTGCTAAGACACAGAAGAAGGCCAGGAGGGAGGGAGAAAGAAAGTTTGAGAATCACTGGGAGTGCAACACTTCTCCCCCTTTTTACAGATTTGGGGATCTGAGGCCCAGAGCAGTTAGGCGATGGGCCTGAGGTCCACAGCCCTGGGGTTCTTGGCAGGCCTTGATCACTGTCAGGCGTCCTCAGAGGGCAGGGGGGCCTTGCCACCACACCCGGACGCCCCGGATCCAGCTTCTCCAGGGGGCGCTATTCCCTTTGTATTTTGTTTGAATGGCCCCTCCCTGGGGTCAGGCAACTCCAGGCCCAGACAATTGGAAAGGCCAAAGCCCCAGCTGCATTCAGAAAAATCAGGACAGTGGTAAGAATATCCTCTGTGTGGGCAGCCCGGGTGGCTCAGCGGTTTAGCGCCGCCTGCAGCCCAGGGTGTGATCCTGGAGACCCGGGATTGAGTCCCACGTTGGGCTCCCTGCATGGAGCCTGCTTTTCTCTCTGTGTCTCTTATGAATAAATAGACAAAAATCTTAAAAAAAAAAAAAGAATGTCTTCTGTGTGTACTGTGCCTGAGTGTTCATTTCAGAGGATGGCAAGCGCTCTCCATTCCAGCTGCACCAGCCATTCAGTCTCACATCTTCTCACCTCTACTGTGGTGGCAAAAAGCAGCCACAGACAAAAAGTAAAGGAATTGTCATGGCTATGTTCCAATAAAACTTTATTTATGGACGCTGGAGTTTGAATTGTTTTATTTTAAGATTGTATTTATTTATTCATGAGAGACACACAGAGAGAGGCAGAGACACAGGCAGAGGGAGAAGCAGGCTCCACGCAGGGAGCCTGATGTGGGAGTCGATTCTGGGACTCCAGGATCACTGTCTGGGCCGAAGGCAGGCGCTAAACCACTGAGCCACCCAGGGATACCCCACAAAATGTTCTTTTTAATTTTTTTCAATAGTTTAAAAAAATGTAAAAACCATTCTTAGCTTGCAAGCTATACAACAGGCCAAATCTGCCCCCGGGTTATAATTTGTTGACCCCTGGTCCATAGGATTTGTTCATATTCTTGTCTTAATTGAGTTTTGTAAGAGTTTATGAAGAGACGGGAGGGCACATCTAAAGCCCACTTTCTACAAACATATACAGACCAAAACTCAGAGAGGCTAATTTTATGCTCTAATGCCCAACCTCTAAAACACCCCTGCCTCTCTGGAGAAGCCAGAAAGTCCCCTAAAGACTCCAGAAGGAGCCAGTTTTGAAATAACATTCTGCTTAAGGCTATCTAGTGCCCAAGCAGATCTTGCAAGTTGTGGTCACCAGGGTTTGTTCCAGACCAAGTATAAATCCCTGCAATTCCCCTTCAGCAAGTTGGAACCAGCCTGAGCTCCAGAACACATGGGCAAGAGGCACATAACTATCTCTTCCAGGTGTGCAGTTCTCGTTTCTACATATAAAATTGATCACCCACACATTCCCATAAATACCACACCAAAAAGATCAGAGTCCAGTGTTGGATTTATAGCACGGCCCCAGGCACTAGAAGAACAAAATAAACCCAAGCCCATAAAGAAGTTGGATTTGAGATGGAGCTCAATGACTGGGGAAGAAGATTCTGGGATTTCCAGCCGGAGAGGTGCCTGACACACACAGGATTGGGGTGGGGGAGGCAGTATCAGAACAAGCGAAAAAGACAGCAAGAAGGTATGGATGGCGAATCTGGGGACCCAGGTCAAGAAAAAGCCCAAACTTGAAAAGGAAAGAAATGATATGAAGAAAGCAGGTAAATGCATTTCAATCAAACAATATTGTATAGCATGGGAGAGAAAGAGGCCAAGATGTCCAGGAGAAACGTCTAATTCCAGAAACTGTTAGAATATTCCAGAAGTGACTGGAAGGGAGCCTGACCCACAGGGGTGGCCAAAGTCACGACAGAAGGCTAAGTCTAAATGCTGTTCCAAAGGAAGACCTGGGGCAACCCTGGTGGCCCAGCGGTTTAGTGCCACCTGCAGCCAAGTATGATCCTGGAGACCCGGGATCCAGTCCCACGTCAGGCTTCCTGTATGGAACCTGCTTCTCCCTCAGCCTGTGTCTCTGCCCCTCTCTCCCTCTGTCTCTATGAATAAATAAAATCTTTTTAAAAATAAATAAAAAAAGAAAAACAAAGGAAGACCTGGAGGACTGAACAGTCACCAGGGACTCCAGCAGATCCAGGCTGGGTGAGTGCATGGAGCAGAGTAGGAACAGACTATTTCTTCCTCTTATGAATAAGCAATTTGTCCACACTGGCTGTAATAAGTATAAATGTAGTAAGCTTCCAAAACAAAATCCAAGCATGAAAGCTGAGTACATGCCCTTTTTCTTTTTTTAACTAACAGACATTATTTTTTATTTATTTTTTATTTTTTAAAAATATTTTATTTATTTGACAGAGGCAGAGATAGCAAAAGAGAGCACAAGTGGGGAGGAGAGGGAGAAGCGGGATCCCCCCTGAGCAAGGAGACCAATTCAGGGGCTCCATGCCAAAACCTTGGGATCATGACTGGAGCTGAAGGCAGAGACGCCCAACAAACTGAGCCACCCAGGTGCCCCTAGACTTTATATTTTAGAATATCTTTTGGTTCACAGCAAAATCTAGGGGAAAGTATCGAATGTTCCCATAGACCCTCATCCCCATACACATACACCCTCCCCCACTATCAACATCCCCCACCAGAGTGGTTCATTCCTTACAATCTGTGCATCTACATCAACATGTCATTCTCACCCTACGTGCATGGTTGACATTAGGGTTCCCTCTTGGTGTCATATGTTCTATGGATTTGACAAATATATAATGACACATACCCCCCATTCATAGTACTAGCCATTATCACTCCACTGCTCTAAAAACCCTCTGTGCTCTGACCTCCCTGCAACCAGTACTAAGTACAGATCTTCTTACCATCTTCCTACTTTTGCTGGTCTCAAAATGTTTTTACTTTTTGAAAAAGAAATGATCTTATCAGGAGACAGAACATGAGAGACTCCTAACTCTGGGAAACCAACAAGGGGTGGTGGAAAGGGAGGTGGGCGGGGGCTGTGGGTGACAGGTGATGGGCACTGAGGGGAGCACTTGATGGGATGAGCACTAGGTGTTATGCTATATGTTGGCAAATTGAACTCCAATTAAAAAAAAAAAGAAATGATCTTATCTTTAAGGATTACTTGCAGAGGTACAACAATCAGAAGATACGCTAAAAACAGCAAAATAAATAAATAAATAAATAAGAAAGTCTCCCTCCTTCCACCAAAGTCTCTTCCTACCCATTCACACGTATGCAAGAGTGTGTATGACTTTTGAGGGGAGACATGAAAATGAGGTGCTGGCAAGGCAATTAATTAGGTGAAGAGATCAGTACCATCTGCAGCAATTGGAAAAAGGAATTCCAATGACAGGTCAGACCAGAATTTGTAGATTCAGGAGCTTCTGCCCAGGTGACAGCTGGGAATGGAGTTCTCCTGGAGAGAGTAGTGAGTACAAGATCAGAGATCCAAGTCTCGGGGAATTCCTTCACAATTATTTCTCATATCCTACTTTGAGTGAGGCCCTATGAGGAGCACAATCGGCCTAGGTAAAGGTGCAGACAAAATAGGTTTGATCAAGAGGCTACAGGAAAGTATAAGTATTTGGGCCTCATGAAGTCAAGGAAAGAGCCAGTACTTCAGGGGATGCTGTGCCTTTGCCAGCAGACCTAGGAGAAGTAAGACAAAGAAAAAGCTAGAGAATCTGGCAAAAAGAGGCCTTGGTGAGGTTTATTTCAGTTGGAGCCTGTGGCACAAAACCAGATATTGAAGTGCTAGGGAATACATAGTGAAGAAATGGAGGGTGGGGAAAAAACATTTTATGACAGGTCGTCATCCTTTATCCAAAACCGTTGAAGTCTGATGGATTTCAGATTTTTTTTAAAAGATTCTATTTACTTATTCATGAGAGACACACAGAGAGAGGCAGAGACACAGGCAGAGGGAGAAGCAGGCTCCATGCTGGGAGCCCGATGTAGGACTCCATCCCGGGACTCCAGGATCATGCCCCGGGGGGAAGGCAGGCACTAAACCACTGAGCCACCCAGGAATCCCAGATTTCAGAATTTTTAGAAAGGTAGTAACAGTGCACATACCATATTAGAGAAAATGTAACACACCCAGAAGTCTGGGATAAGACCCCCTAATCAAACATATTAATACTTTTTTAAAGATTTTATTTATTTATTCATGAGAGACAGAGAGAGGCAGAGACACAGACAGAGGGAGAAGCAGGCTCCCCTGCAGGGAGCCTGATGTGGGACTCAACCCCAAGACCCCAGGATCATGCCCTGAGCCAAAGGCAGAGGCTCAACCACTGCACCACCCAGGTGTCCCAAACATATTAAAACTTCTTCAGTGAATCCTACAAATGTTCACACCAAGTGAGGTAGATAAAGATCATAATGCTTCAGCTCCATTTTAAACATCTTTTTGGTTCTCAGAGCTTTTTGGTTTTCAGAGCAGTTGGAGCAGAATGGGCTCTATTTTCGTTCCTGGAATAGAATCATACACTGCCACAAATAGTGAAGGTCCCCCAATGGGTTTCACACATGCATTCTTTCTTTAAGCTGGACTAGATAAGTGGCTTGACAGCAGAATTCACATCTGATTGTGTTTGGGTCCTCAGCGTAGGACCTCGTGCCGGCACAGGGTGCATGCCCAGTGATTTTAGCTGCACTCACTTTTCACTACTTCTAATAATTCCTCTGTACAGGCCTCCTCACTGTCCCAACTTGACTCTGCCCACAGCCCAACCTCCAGCCCCTGTCGGCCCAAACTCCAGACTTACTCCTCTATTGATATGCAACTGGCACATCCTATTTCTCTTCTTAAATCCAAACTCAATAGCCATCTGTTTGTTCTGGTATTCCAGCACTAATTGCCATTCCTGATTTTGTTTGATATGTTTGACCTGGTATTTTAGAACTAACTCTTAATTGTGTTTTTATTTAATATGGATAGCACATATAAAGCAAGAGCATAAGGAGTGCTATATAAATGCAAATTTTATTGTATTTCACTCAGACCTCAGAGACTTGCCAAACTTGGTTCTGCTCTGAAGAAGTTTCCCCCTCAAGGGCTTAGGCTTAGGGAGGTTTCTTCCCTTTCTCTCTCCCTCTCTGTCACTCTTTCTCTATTTCCCTTACTGTCTCTCTCTCCCTTTCTCTCTCTCTCTCTCTCCTTCTATTTCTCTTTCTCTCTCTCCCTTCTCTCTCTCTCTCTCTCTCTCTCTCTCTCTCTCTCTCTCATCTTCCTTGAAGCTAAGTAAATAAAAAGACTGAACACCAGGGCACCTGGGTGGCTTGGTGATTGAGCATCTGCCTTTGGCTCAGGTAATGAAACTGGGGTCCCAGGATCGAGTCCCCATTAGGCTCCCCACAGGAGCCTGCTTCTCTCTCTGCCTATGGCTCTGTCTCTCTCTCTCTCTCTCTCTCTGTATCTCTCATGAATAAATAAATAAAATCTTAAAAAAATAAAAATAAAAAAAAGACTGAACACCCATCACATACAAGCCAACATCTCACCAACTGGTTCACCAACACTAAGGCCTTTAAGATTCTACTGAGTTTGGCATAAAGTTAACAAATCTCACAGTAGGTTATGACATTTTTCTACCCCACTTTTGTGAACTGACACACATCCTGTATTAAGAAGTGCTATCCTAAATGGGTCACTATGACTGTATTTAAAGTCTAAGTTTGCAGTGTGAAAAGGGCTATTTTAATTTTCTGCTTCTGAAGAGTAGATTCATTGTTATAAAAATGTGCATTAACATAATTGGTACGGCTTGTACTTGGTTCCACTGAAATTTTTCCGGATAAGCTATTCCACTTCCAGGAATTGTCTAAAGTTATTATTTTAATGAGATTTCAGATGCTGTAAGAATTGAGGAGGGCATCAATTGGGCATAGCAAAGAGTAACTCCTGCGACTTGTGAATCATCCCATTCAGGGCACTATCGAGTCACCATGTTTGTTCTCTAGGCTCTAAGCAGCCAAGCTGGCCCCCGTGCCACAGAAGAGTTTAGTACTTCCACTGTCCAGGGTCTTAATTTTGAACCTCTCACCCTGACCCATTCCCTAGACCACATTCCATGCAGCTCTCATGCCTTCTGGCTTTTTACATCATGGCTTATTCTTTTATCTTTGGTTTCCATCCCCCTCCCGTCTTTAGACTTGGCCCTCAGATGATCTTCCTAGCAATGACCTTGGCTCTCTCAGCCTATGTACGACTGGGTGAATGAATGGGTTTTATTTTCTGTTCTCTCTTAGTCACTGATTCCATGATTCCATCCCATTGTGTTCTTGAAACAGTCCAATGGGTTATACATGTCTGCAATGTGAACAACATATTTGGTGTTCATCACTGGGAACAAAAACTACTTGCCATTTCAGGAATCTTTATATCTTCGATTTAAAGATTTATTTAACAACATTCTTTGTAACCCAGAGCCAGTCATGGAAAATTACTAACATTCTCCATCTGTGGGGCATGACCAGGCCAATGAAATGCTACCAGTATTATTATGAAGTCTCCATTGATATTATATATGAAGAGAATTGCCATATTAAGAAAGATATCGTATTATTTCATGTGCTCTTGCACGTGTCACCATGAGGCTGAATGTGCCGTTTACTATAACTGGCCTTTAACAAACCAGATGTAGACCACAGCTATAAAGATTGTAGGAATTATATGGGAATTGAAAATTCTCTATCTTTGATCACACTGGGATGGAGGTAGCGGTAATGACAAGTATGAACAAGAAAGGGTGGTGGGGATACAGAAGGTAGGACTAGAGGAATACTAGACACAGACGCCAGTAAAGGGTCAAGATCTGGGCAACCCAGGTGGCTCAGTGGTTTAGCACCTGCCTTCGGCCCAGGGTATGATCCTGGAGACCTGGATCGAGTCCCACATCGGGCGCCCTGCATGGAGCCTGCTTCTCCCTCTGCCTGTGTCTCTGCTTCTTTCTCTCTCTGTCTCTTAAGAATAAATAAATAAAATCTTAAAAAAAAAGGGTCAAGATCTGAGTAATTAAGGTGAAAATCTGAGCAGCATTCTATGATGAGACATTAAGACCTGGTAAGGGTTCTAGAAGCTGCAGAGCCACAACCAGGAGGAACTGCAACAGACAAGCAAGCTCTGGCACCCAGAAGACATGAAGAAGACAAGGAAGTCAGTAGAAGGGTGTCAAGGTCAGGAATCCAGGAAGTCATGAGATCCGTTGGGAGAGATGGTAGCTAAGGGCCCTGCTTAAGAGTCAGAGCCTCTCTTCATATCTACATGCTACGGGATAATGCTGGGCGAGTAACTAATCTCTCTGAGCTCAGTTTTCTCACCTGGAAACAAGGAATTCTCACAGCAGCATGTGTCCCCAAAAGGTTGTGTGAATAAAAATGGGGCTCGTGCATATAGAGTGCTCAGCCAAGTGCACCTAGAAACCACTAAATACATGGTGATCAACGTGACAGCAGTCCTCAAGAAGGTGAAGCAATAACAAGTCATAAAAATAATTGCCATCTGACTTCTTTGTATGTTTTATGACAGTGTGGGAATCAGACTCAAGCCGGACTGATCCCCAACCTGAAAGAATGAACAGGAAGGTAATTGTCCCTGGTTGAATGAGGGCCTTGTAGCTACCGGGGAATCCTGACACCTGCCCGAAGCTGGGTGTGAGAAGAACAAGTCGGTATTCATGGAGGACTGTCTGGAAGACAAGCACGCAGCCCATTCCTTCCGCTAAATGGTCTCCATTTTACGTTGACTCAAGCCCAGACCACCCACAATCCAAATGAAGTGCCTTATATCCTCAAATTTGTGTTGTTTTTTTTTTTCTTTTCTGAACTGTACTGTGGAATCATCATGCCCTTGGCTCACTTAAAGGGATGCTTAGCAGAGGCTCTCAGAAGCTAGCTGTTGAAAATATGATGCTGCATATTATCCCTTATACCACATAATGCATCTTTCTCGGGACCTTCAGGGGATTATCAAAGCTGCTATGCCAGAACTTCTACAGAGCAACGGGGTTGTATTAATCTCATTTAAACATAAGCCCAGTTTTCCTCTTTGCTTTCATCTTTAGGAAACTCATAACCAAATTTGGACCCCTCTGAGCAATTATGGGGGCCTTCCTGTTACACACTTCACTGTAATAGATTTTCACTAGCTTAATTTTAATATTCTGGGTCTAGCCCAGGGGTCAAAAACCACAGCCCATGGCAGATCCAGCCTGCTGCCTGTTTATTGTTCCAAGGAACACGAAGGTCTATTTGTTTTCTATGGCTGCTTTGTGACACGGCAGGGAGAATTGATAGTCGAGACAGAAACTGTCAAAAAAGACAGAAAAGCCAAGTCTGTCCTATCTGGCCCTTTACAGAAAGAGTTTGTCACTCCTTGCTCTGGGTGTACTTCTTCCTAACCTTTTGCTCTCTTGATTTGTACTCTGTTGTGTGTTCGGGAAGGTGCCTCCAATCCATTTTAGAAGAAAGTGTGTTCTAAGCACCCTGACATTAAAGAGAGGCCATCCAATTCACTGTAGTTCTCAGTACACACCACACACACACACACACACACACACACACACACACACACGAGACTGCAGGAAATTACAACCCTCCCTGGTGTTTGCAGGAATATTCTATCCTAATGCAAGCAGTTACAGTCCAAGCAAAAGGAATTATCCTATTTCCATATCCTAGATCTCAGTCCTGGGTCTTAAGGATTCCTCTCTCCTAGACCTCAAGAAAGTTGTTCTTCTCATTAAGTGCTTTACAAAGTTCCTCCAAATACTCAGTTTTCAGGAGGTCCCACTGGAAGCGAAGAGAAGAAATTCCAGGCGAAGAGGAGGAAGGCCTGCCACGGAGGCGAAGTCGGGCTGGGAGAGCTGGAAGCCGCTTGTGATCCTTCCCACTCAGCGCCAGGCTTGACATGGAAATTGGATCATGATGATGACAATTATGAAAAATAAAAACCTTAATTTTTTTTCATAATTAAACCCTCATGCAGATGATCATTGCCGCTCTGAGCTTAATGCCCAGACTTGTTTCTCTTCCAAAAAAAGTGAAAAATCAGTCAGGCTAGAACTTAGTAATGCTCTTGAATCTCACTTAATAGAGAGCAAAACATCTGATTTTCAAGGTATTTGATGTTCGGTTCCCTCTAGCTGAAAGTGGTTTTATTTTCCTCTCCATGCAGGATATTTCTGGGGAGCCTTTCATCAAAAAACAATCAATTCCACGGTGTGTGTTTATCCTGTCTAAGATTTACATGTTTTCCCAAATCAAGTTTTAATTAACAAAGCACGGCATGGTCTTATCTAGCAAAATCCCGAAAATGCACACTGGTCATTAAAGTGTAAACCAGCATCTTATTGAAATTGCACAACGATCTACTTATCCGTAGATCTCACACACTGCCTGCTGTCAATGCAAAAGACTGCATTTAGGAAGAAAATTTATGGGTAGGGGTAAAATAAACATCAGGCCTTTGAGAAATGGACTGAAATTTACTGAGAAAGTAACTTAGGGACTTCTCTTCAGGGAGAACTGTTCAAGCCTTAAGCAGCTGCAATGATACTTTTAATCTTACAGCAAATACTGTATCTTAAAAAAAAAAAATCCCAAGTGCCTGGTTTTTTGTTTTGTTTTGTTTTGTTTTTTAAAGGGACCTTTCCCTCCTATTTACCTAACAAGGGAATCAATGCTTTGCATCTTCTAGTGAAATCATAAGAAACGCTACAAAGGTGTCCGTGTTGTGAAAGAAAAGCGCATCGGCATCAAACATAAAACTGTACATTGGCAGCACGGGAGAGATCTATGGGTTCATTTCGTTTCTCCAAAACATAAGAGAATTCTAATCACTGGCATTCTTGGCCGCTCTTTCCACCCACGCAGGGAAACCAGGAGGAATGCAGGAATCAAAGAGCTGCATTCCCCCGTTGCCACAAAGTACTCACACTTGGCAATCAGGAAGGAGTTGGGTCATCATTTTTAAATGATTACCAAGCAGTGAGGAGCTGGGGCCGAGCGCAGAGAAATCTCCATGGTCCCTCCTAGCGCTGCGGCCGCGGCCTCAACAGCAGACCCTGTTGCAGGAAAAAAAAAAAAAATTCCAAATTTCTGTGTCCGGAGAGGAGGCATTCATTGCTCAGCAGCACCCGTTTTGACATCCTGTGTAAGACAGGAGCCGTGTGCTCGAGAAGGACTCTGACGTCCCTTTGCTGGTGTCTGCATCCAGGCCGGCAGAATGCGTGTGGAAGTGTATTTATTGCAACCACAAGGATGTGCAAATTTATTTATAGTATAAACGGTCCTTTCCACCCGTTCTAGCTGTCAACAACTTATTTTCCCTGAGTGCCTTAGGAGCCAAGAATGTTTTGTTTCTTAAGCTTGGTACCTGGAGAGCTAAAATAACAATCTTGTTAATGAGAAGACAATGGGAGTAACTGCTGTTTTGCAGCGTTTCCACAGGCCATACCTTTTAATTGCTGAGTGCTGGCAACTTAACAGACTCTAATGAGTACATTGTTCCTCTTTTTTTTTTTCTTTTTTTTCTTTCTTTCTTTTTTTTTTTTCACACAGCCCCTTAAGCCGTTAGAAAGCGAGTTTGTTTTGTGTACAGAGTAGAGAAGACTCTTATTAAAAGCTTGGCGGAAGCATTTGGAGTGAGGAGTTTATTTTGACTGGTGAGGTATGTCTTGATAGTTTGCATTCAGATGCAAGAGGAAAAAGAGATAAAGTGGATTAGCCTCAATCATCTGGGAGATGACATTTCTCTCCGTGTTTGAAGTATTTTATGAATTAGAGAATGGGACTGATTTTGAAGCCTAAATTAATTTAATCTGTTTGCTTTTGTTTGATGCAGCAGCTGCAGCGACACACCCTACTTCTTTGAAAATCTTCAGCTTCGAGGGTCTGGGCTTGGAAGAGTAGGTGCAGCAGGCAGGGAGGTTGGCGGTGCCTTCCCTGCGTAGGGAAGGGATCGGTTTTCAATTTCCCTTGGTGGACGTCTGGCATTCCCGGATTGGGGGGGGGGTTTCGTCTCAGGATTCAAGCTAGATGCTCTCACGCTTGCCCATCATGCTTTTTATTAAAGGAGAAGTTGCCTGCTGAAGCCAACATGAGGGAAAGAAAGGAAATCATTATCCCAGCCCCATTCCTCCTAGCACATTTTCATTAGGGAAAAAAACCTTCAGGGTGAAGATAAAAGAGACAGAAAGGTCCCATTGGTCATGGCCCATTAACGGTGACTGACACCTAGTTGGCCACAAATTTGGCCCTTCCCATAGTGACTCCGAGGGTGTTTAGAATAGGGGCTTCTTTGGTGTTGTAGATGGGCCGGGGCGTTGGAGGGCTCCATCACAGCCGGGCCTGTAGGCCTCATCATCCTCATTAACTCCACTTGGGAAGCTAAGGACTGTGCACCCCCCAGCAGGACAGAGAGAAATAGCTCTACAATAACACTGTCTGAATGTCCACAGGCCAGTTTTTCAAAAACTCTCAGTTCGTCGAGAGGAGAGCAGGTCAACTTGGTTCATTTCAATATCAATCGACCACCAGATCCTGTTGGCTTTTCACAGACTGATCCACTGATGAGCATCAGACTATTTCGGAGTTGAGGGAGAGAAAAGTGAACTTGATCTATGATGGGGCTTTATTCAGGGTATCAAAAAACAGCATTCACCCCCTTCTGGAAGGAAAATAGGCTAGCTGACTTTAGGAAAAGAAGTACTTGCAATAATCAAGAAGAGGCAAGAAGGATCCAAGGACCGTCACATCACTCTGGGTGGTTCCTGGTGGTAAAACATCATTGCAGGTCCACATGGCATTTGTGGGTTCACTGCTATGAGGACCTTCAAGGCTGTGAGGGGGGAAAAGAAAACCTGACAAATTTCCTGATGATTAACCAACATACCAGGGTATTTGCCTCGTAATGCAAGTGGAGCTGGGCTCCTGTCCTAACGTCACCACCTGAGGTAGACACGGGCATGAGTGCCCATCCAGTTCCCACTTTCCCACCGAGGGCAGCTGGTATGGCTGGCAGCTCTGTCCCTTCCAACGGAGCCCACGGGAAAGCCAGGACTTTTTTTTTTTTTAAGATTTTATTTATTTATTCATGAGAGACACACAGAGAGAGGCAGAGACACAGGCAGAGGGAGAAACAGGCTCCACGCAGAGAGCCTGATGTGGGACTTGATCCTGGATCTCCAGGATCACGCCCTGGGCCAAAGGCAGGCGCTCAACCCCTGAGCCACCCAGGGATCCCAAAACCAGGACTTTAAGGACTTAAGGTTACAGATGGGGCCCTCTCTTCGGAGCGGTTCACCTCTGCCTCAGAAGCAGTGCCGATGGGAATAACACCCCATCAGCAGCCTTCCTCTGAAGCTCATCTCTCTGCATCGTGAAAGATTGTTTAACGTTGCTTTTTTTTTTTTAAAGTACTATTTATGTCTTTGAAAAGAAATAATCATTTTCTAAAGCTGTTGCAAGGTTGTCTGGGTGGCTCAGTTGGTTAAGCATTGGACTCCTGGTTTCGGCTCAGGTCATGATCTCAGGGTTGTGGGACTGAGCCCTGCTTCAGGCTCCACGCTCAGCAAGGAGTCTGCTTGAGATTCTCTCTCCCCCTGCTCCCCGCCACACCCCCCCTCAGGCACACACATTCTCTCTCTAAAATAACAAATCTTGGGTGTCGGTGTAGCTCAGTCAGTTAAGCGCCTGCCTTGGGTTCAGGTCATGATCCCAGGGTCCTAGAATCGAGTCCCCATTGGGCTCCCTGCTCTGCGAGGAGTCTGCCTCTCCCTCACCTTTGCCTGCCACTCCCGCTGCTTATGCACTCTCTCTCTCTGTCAAATAAAATTTTTTAAAAAATAAACAATAGAAGTGGACACCATATCCAGACAGACTTTGTCACAATCTACCGTAGAGAAGTCCCCCCTTATCAGCAGTTTAGGTCACCTGCCATCACCTGCAGATCTGCAAGGAGATGATAGTCACTAATAGCCTAACATCATGCTCCTTACTCATCTCATCACACAGTTATCTTATCATCTCACACCATCGCAAGAAGGGGGAGTGCAGTACCAATAAATATTTTGAGAGACCACATCCATATAACTTATTCCAGTATATTGCTATAACTGCTCTATTTTATTGTTTGGGTTTTTTTTTTATTTTATATATTGGTTTTAAGTAATCTCTTCACCCAGCAGGCTTGAACTCATGACCCTAAGATCAAAAGTCACAACAATTTATTTTTTGTTATTGTTGTTAACCTCTTCCTGTGTCTAATTTATAAATTAAATTTATCATAGGTAGGTGTGTATAGGAAAAAACACAGTAGATAGAGGATTTGGTATTGTTTAAAAATATTTTTCACAAAAAAAATAAATAAATAATAAAAATAAAAATATTTTTCACCTGTGTAAATTTGAAGATCTAATTGACTTTATAAGCGAGTCATGAATCAGGGAACGCCCCAGCCAGCAAGTAGCAGGGGAGTTCCAAGGACTTGTACAAAGTAGGAGGAGGGTGGAACAAAAAGTTAACAACTGAAAAGAAAAGATTGTTTCTGGCACGGTTCCCTTCCCTTAGGGGAAGGGCAAGAGGGCTTAACATGGAGATGACCTCATCTTCCTTGCAGAGGCAGGGGGGCCAGGGATGAAGAGGACCCTTGTGACAGATTACTTCATTGGTGCTGACCAGAAAATGCCAGATTGATTGGCTTACAATCTCACGCCTAAAGAGGCTGACATTGCAATTAAGTGTTGGTTTGCTGTTTCTGAGGGAAGTAACTCTACCTTGGGCCTGTGGTTTTCTTTTTAACACTACCATCTGGGGGCCTTGCAACATATCCCCCGTGGATCAGAGGGGCTACTGTACCTCCCACCTGTTTTACGAGCCAATTCATCTTTCCTGAAAATCAGTCTCTCTCCCCTAAGAGACCCACATCTCCCCTTCCCTTACCCGTTTAAGATGGTATTGAAGCACCCGGGTGACTCAGTCAGTTAAGCATCTGCCTTTGGCTCAGGTCATGATCCCAGGGTCCTGGTACCGAGCCCTGTATCAGGCTCCCTTTGCAGTGGGGGAGCCTGCTTCTCCCTCTGCCTCTGCCTGCTGGTCCCCCAGCTTGTGGGCTCTCTCTCTCTCAAATAAATGAATAAAATCTTAAAACAACAAGAAGAAAAAAAGATGCTATTGAAGCCTGAATTCCAAGCCACCTCAGATACTTACTCATCTTATGCCCCACCACCCCACACCCCACATGAGATGTACATGTTAATAAACCCCTGGTTGTTGGGGTTTTTTCCCTTGTTAATTTGTCTTTTATTGCAGGGATCTCAGCCAAAAACTCAAAAGGGCAGAGGGAAAATCATTTTTCTTTCCCTCGCATGGGACTTATAAAAGTCCATATTTCCAAGATCAGATATTTCTTTAAGATTTTATCTATTGGTTTACCTTAAAGAGAGAGTGCTCATGCGTGCATGCTGGCATGCCTGCGTGTTCATGGGTGGGAGAGGGGCAGAAAGCTGGAGAGAATCTCAAGCAGACTCCCCACCGGGCATGGAACCCAAGCCGGGGACTCAGTCCCAGGACCCTGAGATCATGACCTGAGCTGAGATCGTGATATGAAAAGAAATCAACAGTCAGGACACTTAACTGACTGCATCACCCAGGAGCCCCCAAGATCAGATATTTCTATGCAATGAGGGGAAAAGAGTAAAAACACAAGGATGGCAGAAAGAAAGAAAGACAGCTGGGTATACCTAGGGCACCAAGATGCTAAAAATATCCAGGAAGCTGGTACAGGGGATGTTCCTGCCAGGCCCTTCCCTCCCTGCCTCCCCTTCTCTCCATCTTTCCCCTCCACCTCTTCCAAGGGACTGTTGGAGCAGGTTTTCACTTCAGTTGGCAGCTGTGACCAGTAACCAGACAGAGTGAATGTCCTCAGTAGGCTCAACCCTAACATCAGGCCAAGCCAGGTGGCCTCACACCATGCCACCTGCGGGCCCTGATGTAGTGCCTTCTCACGGCCACTGGCCTAACTGCCACATGGCCACAGACTTCAGGCACAGCTCCAGTGTGGTCCAAAGCAACCAGTTTTATTTTATTTTTTAAGATTTTATTTATTTATTCACGAGAGACACAGGCAGAGGGAGAAGCAGGCTCCCTGAGGGGAGCCTGATGCGGGACTTGATCTGGGACCCCTGGGATCACCACCTGTGCCAAAGGCAGAAGCTCAACCACCGAGCCACCCAGGCATCCCCAAAAGCAATGGGTTTTAGAAGAGAGATCACTGCAGCTTGCAGGTCTGTTTCCCAAGCTCTGGGACCGGAGCCACTTTCTCTGGAGTGCCGAGGGCAGGGTGAGCCTTGCTTCACCTTCTTGCAGAAGGTCCCTGGGTGAAATGACTGTGTACTGGCTAAGCAATCACTCCATGGCCCAAGAACAATTCACCGGGTTTGCACAGTGGAGACTCCTGACATGATTCAGATTTGGAAAGTTGTTCATGCCACGTAGACTTGGAAAGAGTCAGGGCCCCTGACTCTTTGCACAGGCACTTTGAGCCCAGAAAGCTTGAAAACAATTATAAATCTCCTTCAGCCAAGCGGCCTCCTCAGGAGATGGCAAAACAATCCCAAATCTGCAGAGAAGGCCCAGAGAGGTTAATGATCTTCCCCCCAGCAAAAGGGAAAACTCCCAAGGGAGCCCAGCAGGAATTCCAAGCTATTCTCTGGGCTCTGGCTCGGATTTTCATTTAAATCACACAGTCCCTCTGAACCTCTGTTTCCTCTTTGGTAAAATAGGAGAGATAATTCCTACATGACGTTAATTGCGAAGACACAGGAAAAGGATTACCTGAGAGCTTTGCTTTGTCAGTGTTGTGGTGTTAATATTACACTCCTCAACCTGTACCATGTCCTTCACACTGGGAATTCATTTTTGAGGTCACATCTTGTCTTTTTTGGTAAGAAAATTATTTGCAGGCAACTGAAAGACAGCCTCAGCCAACATAAAATGAGAAACAATTCTGGGAATGCATATGGGGCCATCACTGGATTTTTAGAGCAATACTACACTAGGAAGTAAAACATTCCTAATTAGTACTTACCCGAAATTGTAGCCGCGGCCAAAATACAAAGTTCTGTTCTTTTGTGTGTGTTTGTGTGTTAAGAATATCAAGTCCTCTAATTTTTGAGCACCTGATCCATATGAAATGCTTTACTAAATGTTGAGGGGGACACAGATAAATGTTAAGCAAAGATTATCTTTTAAAAAATGTTTTTATTTATTTATTCATGAGAAACACAGAGAGAGAGAGGCAGAGACACTGGCAGAGGGAGAAGCAGGCTTCATGCAGGGGGAGCCCGATGCGGGACTCGATCTAGGACCCCGTGATCACAACCCAAGCCGAAGACAGATGCTCAACCGCTGAGCCACCCGGGCGTCCCTGAAAATGATCTTAATTAAAATAAACTTATGAACCCACTGTCCACATAATATGGTCCCTGTACGAGTCTGTCATGGGCAGGTGACAGCATCTCAGTTGAGACTGGCTTGAGAATGATGTATTAGCTGTGTGGCTCATGGAGTCACAGAGGAGTTGACTGAAGGAGAAAGGATACCATATAGAAAGAAGAGAAACCAACCGTCAGTTCACCATACTCCCCAACTGATAACATCACCATCATCATTCATATAAATCACACCGAGAGTTCAATGAAAATAGCACACAAACAAGAAATTCTTTTTTAAAATGATAAAATATTTTTTAAATTTAAATTCAATTTGGCAACATATAGTATAACACCTAGTGCTCATCCCATCAAGTGCTCTCCTTAGTGCCTGTCACCCAGTCACCCCATCCCCCCACCCATCTCCCCTTCCACAACCCTTTGTTTCCCAGAGTTAAGAGTCTCTCACAGTTGGTCTCCCTCTCTAATTTTCCCCATTCAGTTCCCCTCCTTTCCCTTATAGTCCCTTTGACCATTTCTTATATTCCACAAATGAGTGAAATCTTATAATGACTTTCTCTGAATGACTTATTTCACTCAGCATAATACCCTCCAGTTCCATCCACATCAAAGCAAATAATAGATATTCATCCTTTCTGATGGCTGAGTAATATTCCATTGTATACATAGACCACATCTTCTTTATCCATTCATCTGTGGAAGAACACCGAAGCTCCTTCCACAGTTTGGCTATTGTGGACATTGCTGCTATAAACATTGGGGTGCAAGTGTCTCAGCTTTTCACTACATCTGTATCTTTGGGGTAAATCCCCAGCAGTGCCATTGAGGAACCTCCACAGTTTTCTAGAGTGGCTGCACCAGTTCACATTTCCACCAACAGTGTAAGAGGGTTCCCTTTTCTCCGCATCCTCTCCAACATTTGTGGTTTCCTGCCTTGTTAATTTTCCCCATTCTCACTGGTGGGAGGTGGTATCTCATTGTGGTTTTGATTTCTCTTTCCCTGATGGCAAGTGATGCAGAGCATTTTCTCATGTGCGTGTTGGCCATGTCTATGTCTTCCTCTGTGAGATTTCTCTTCATGTCTTTTGCCCATTTCATGATTGGATTGTTTGTTTCTTTACTGTTGAGTTTAATAAGTTCTTTACAGATCTTGGAAACTAGCCCTTTATCTGATACGTCATTTGCAAATATCTTCTCCCATTCTGTAGGTTGTCTTTTAGTTTTGTTGACTGTATCCTTTGCTGTGCAAAAGCTTCTTATCTTGATGAAGTCCCAATAGTTTGTTTTTGTTTTTGTTTCTCTTGCCTTCATGGATGTATCTTGCAAGAAGTTGCTGGGGCCGAGTTCAAAAAGGGTGTTGCCTGTGTTTTCCTCTAGGATTTTGATGGATTCTTGTCTCACATTTAGATCTTTACCCATGTTGTTTTAATCTTTGTGTATGGTGTAAAAATGATGATATTTGAATCTACATGGAATTCAATCCAAACAGATAAGCCATTCATACTAAGTGGTCTTCCATAAGAAATAGTATCCCAATGCTTCCACTCAGCCGAATTCTAGAGACCTCGTATATTTGAACAGATGGACAGATGGAAACACCAAAGATGTGCTCCTTCTGCCCCCACAACAATCCTTCGGAGCTGCCGGTTCTGCAGGTTTTTTCTCCTCCAGGTCCCTGCTTCGGGACCACGGCACCCCCTCCACTGGTACTTACTGTGCCATAGATTCGGTATCTTTGCCTTGTCTAGTTCTCCCTCCAAACATTATAAGCTCTTTGAGGAACGCTGCCTGAGTTGGCCCTGCTCGCCGCCTGTTGAGTGCTTACTCTGTGCCCAGTGGAGCCACAAAAGTGAGTGAACAAAGCCCTTTATTCCACGGAGTTTGCATTCCCCTGCACACAAACAGGCAAACACACATCAGATGTGAGAAGGTAAATAGGATATGCCACCTCAAAATATGCCGCTTTGGCATAAGCAGTATTTTGGGGTTTTTTTGTTTTTGTTTTGTTTTGTTTTGTTTTAATAAGCAGAATTTTGAGCTGAAGGCTTATGAGTTCCTGAAATCCCTATCTGCCTAAAAGCACCACCTCCCAAAAGAACTCAATTGTCATAAATCCCTCTCCAGAGAGCAACTCTAATCTCTTCTCGGAGACAGAAGAACCACACCAAAGCAAACTATAGCATCTCCCATCTATTCTACTCAGGTCCCATTTATCTTTCAAAACTCACTTGTGCTCCCAGAAGCATCCCTTTAGCCCTCTCCCATCCCCTGTTTTGAAGGTACATTAAACCCCCAAATCTAACCACCACCCCAAATCACATTTCTTTGTGAACTCCCATGCCTAAGTAGGTAATTAAAACTTTTGTTCTCTTTCTGATCTCTTTTTTGTTTATTTAATTTGTAGGCCCCCGGGGCAGCCCAGGTGGCGCAGCAGTTTAGCGCCGCCTGCAGCCCAGGGCATGATCCTGGAGACTCAGGATCCAGTCCCACATTGGGCTCCCTGCATGGAGCCTGCTTCTCCCTCTGCCTGTGTCTCTGACCCCCCCCCCCCCGTCGCTCATAAATAAATAAATAAAATATTTAAAAAATAAAAATAATAATAATTTTCAGGCCCCCAAGCACTAAACTTAAGAGGATAGAGGGAAAAGTTCCTTTCTCCCTGACACTGCCTTCTCTTCAGAAGCCTTCTCTTCCACCACTGGCCCACTCATATTTAAGTTGAATATGAAAACACGTTTGTTTCAGAATTTGTGAAATATGTTAAAGCATATAAATCCCCACCTTAGAACAAATAGATAATAATGTTTAATTCTTCAAAAAATGTCTTGCGTATAGCATATTTTCTAAAATTTCAAAAGAGAGTTCTTTGAAGGGCTAACCTCAGAACTGTTGAATTTTACCCTCCCAAACTGCTCCTCTTTCCTTTTCTTTTCCAAGGTAGGGGAACCTTGGTGGTTACAGCCATGAGGGGAGGGCAAAGGGATAGCCCAGAGGTAAATGAACCAAGGCTGGTGGGCCAATGAAGTGGTCTAGGATGGATTTTTTTTTTTCTTAGAATGAAGATTCCTTAGTCCTGCATCAGCACATAATCACTGTCACATTCCACATCAGAAACAATCCTTGTGGGCTGCCTGGGTGGCTCAGCAGTTGAGCAACTGCCTTTAGCTCAGGGTGTGATCTCGGGGTCCTGGGATTGAGTCCCACATCAGGCTCCCCGTGGGGAGCTTCTCCCTCTGCCTCTTTCTATGTGTCTTTTACGAATGAGTAAATAAAATCTTTAAAAAGAAACAATCCTTGTAATAATGCTTACACTTTCTTAAGAGAATGCTGAAGAGCTTTTCCAAAGACATGCTGCATTGTCTTAGTTGGGAAACCAGATGGGTGGAAGCTCCAGAGGATCAGATACCTCACTGAGATACCCAGAAGGTCAGCTACTGTGACAGAAATGGATCATAGAAGGCAATCCATTGAGTCTGGTTCCCATCAATCCCCGACATTTCCTCTCGGTCTAAGTTACGTTCTTAGTGTCTTTGTAACCTTGCCGAGTAAAACGGTACAGTCTCTTGGTCATAGACTATTTACCTACTGGGCCTTTTGATGTCTTAATTATATCTGACTTGCCTAGATTTAAAGTTCAGAGGCCAGAACCCATGTGCCGTCTCCCTATGTTCCAAAGAACTCAGAGAGAAGCACAAATGGCAGGAATGCAAAGTGTCCTGGGAGAAGGGCTTCCCCACCAACTCATAGATGGATGATTCCCCAGGGCATCTGGCAGACCAAGAAATAGGATCTTCCTCCACCCCACCCCACCATCACCCTTTGCTATAAACATCTTATTTCTCATACTTTAATTAAGTTTCTGACATCATCCTGGTGAAGGCTTTGTATTCATGCAGCCTTGCAGAAAATAGCCCAGAGCCCCACAATGGCCTGGGTAAACCCAAGAACTCAGTCACCCACCTGAGGCCCCCACCCTCTCCCCTGCCATTAAAATGTCAACATTATTAAAGGCAACAATCAGAGAATGCACCTTATACCTGAAGTGAAGGCTTCTGGTTGTGTCTGTCTTGCCCCACTCCTGTCATTCCCCCACCCCCTAAAGGATTGGTCCCTAGCTCTTCCCACGCTGGGGCAGCTGCTCCCTCTTTGCAGAAACAGCAGTTCTGTTGCCCCAAAGGCCTAGCCCCAGGGATCACCACCTCTTAAGTGCAGTGCAAAACCCCCAGGGAACAGCTGCTGGACCTGAGCCCCCCAACATGGGCCCCAGCCAGAGCAGAAGGAGGGGTTCTGGAAGAACAGGCACTTGCAAGAAACAAACTGCATTTCAAGGCTCAGCAGTGAGTTATTGCAGGGAAATTATGGCCTTTTGAGTATCTCTGTCATTGGTAACTTGCTCTATTCTTGGCTCTCACTTACAGGAAAGAGACATTAGTCCAAAGAGCTCACAGTGCTTTTCTACTCACTCAAGACGATGCAGACCTCAATTTTTAGTAGAATCTATGAGAACGTCCTCAAGTTAGCCAAAGTGATTCAGCTCTTGAATCTGACCCATCACAGTATCTTGCATTTTCTAATTTCCAAAGAACATTCTAGCTTACCAAGTGTTTCATGAACTTTCTTCGTCAGGCCTTCAAAGCAGGTAAGGAAGATAGAGACATCATGGTTTTACCAGGGCTGCTAGTTGCCGGCACAGCACCCTCCACACCACGGCACACTGCTGTAATGGGGGATAACATTAAGGATTAGCCAAGTTTCGTTCTAACAAACTTGCACAAAATGCATAGCTACTTTTAGGACGTTGCACACTTCACTCAACAAATATTCCTCAAGCCCCTACAACACGCCAGCCTCTGGCTAGGCAGTAGAGGATACCATCCAGAAGAAAAGAACAAAAGCATGCCATGACATTAGATTACATTAATCTGTGATCACACAAAGTAAATGTAAAGCTGCAACTTCTAAAGATACAGGATGCTGACTTAGTCAAGGAGAACTTCCTGGAGGAAGTGACGCCTCAGCTGAGAGATGGAGGACTATGGCATCTGGAGAGGAGAGAAGGGAGGCACTCTGTAAAGGCCCTGTGATAGGCAGAAACTACCCCCTCACCCCACCCCACCCCCCTCCAAAAGGCCAGCGTGGGGGAGCACAGGGCATGGGGAGCATGGGGCCAGAGGATGGAGCTAGAGACGGCAGGGGGCACCAACGTGCAGGGATGCATAGGGAGGTTCCCAGCTCAGTCCTTATCCTCAGGGTAAAAGGAAGCCATTGAAGGGAAGTATTGGGATGAGATGGTTATTTTAAATATCATGCTGTGGGATTGTGAGAAGGAATCTGACTGGGGAAAGTAAACAAGTTCTGGTGTTATTGAAGCAATTCCCATGAAAGACCATGAAGCCAAGACTGGAGTGGTGGCCCAGACAGGGAGCACAACGGGAGGAGCCCTGAAATAGGAAGTAAACCGTGGGCGCTAATGATAGATTGGGTGTGGGAAATGGGGAAGAGGGAGATGTCAAGGTGTCATTAAAAGACGTTCACTTAATGGGGTGTGTGGGTGGCTCAATCAGTTGTTCCTTTGGCTCAGGTCATGATCTCAGGGGCCTGGGAACAAGCCCCACACTGAGGTCCCTGCTCAGCCGGGGGCCTGCTCCTCCCTCTCCCTCTGCCCCTCCCCCTACTTGTGCTTTTTATCTCTCTATCAAAGGAATAAATAAAATCTTCTAAAAAATAAAAATAATTAAAAATTTAAAAATGTAAAAAAAGATATTCACTTAAAATAGTTAAATATATATGTAACAGGTGTGTGGCCTCATGACTAATGTCCCCAAAAGCAAGTGTGGGCCATAGCACAGCTTCCAGAGTTGGAATCTATGACCTGTCCCACAGGTTCTGGCATCCTAGAAAGAACCTGGAAGGGGCTCCTGGGTGGCTCAGTCGGTTAAGCATCTGCCTTTGGCTCAGGTCACAATCCTGGGTCCTGGGACTGAACCCACATCTGGCTCCCTGCTCAGTGGGGAGTCTCCCTCTACCCTTCCTCTGAGGAAGGGAGGAAGGGAGGAAGGAAAGAAGGAAGAAGAAGAAGAAGAAGAAGAAGAAGAAGAAGAAGAAGAAGAAGAAGAAGAAAGAGAGAAAAAAGAAAGAAAGAAAGAAAAGAAAGAAGAAGAAGAAAGAAAGAAAGAAAGAAAGAAAGAAAGAAAGAAAGAAAGAAAGAAAGAGAGAGAGAGATCCCTGGGTGGCGCAGCGGTTTGGCGCCTGCCTTTGGCCCAGGGCGCGATCCTGGAGACCCGGGATCGAATCCCACGTCAGGCTCCCGGTGCATGGAGCCTGCTTCTCCCTCTGCCTATGTCTCTGCCTCTGTGTGTGTGTGTGTGTGTGTGTGTGTGTGACTATCATAAATAAATAAAAATTAAAAAAAAAAAAAGAAAGAAAGAGAGAAAGAAAAAAAAGAAAAAGAAAGAAAACCCATTACCATCACTGTCTTGCTTGTCTGAGGCACCACCGCACAGACCTGACTGTTCCTTAAGGCTCGGAGTGTTTAGGTAACTGACCCAAAGTGACAACGGAGCCGCGATCACCGCTGAAACTGAAACATCATGATTTAGGAGATGAGGGCGACACTGTTCCCAGAGTCTGGGGGTTAGCATCTTATCAGTCTACAGAGGCGAAATGAAACAGCATCCAAACAAACATTGGCAGGAGTGCCAGTGAATCGTTGCGGAAGGAGAAGGATGAGGTGCATGAACCATCTCACCAGAAATATTTTTATGCTTTAAGGTGTTTAAAGCCTGAAGGCAGAAATCAACCCAATTGGGGGAATGTTTATCCCTCAGTCTACAAAGTCAAACCAACACCACACTCTTAATGCTTCTATTTCATTCAACAAACATCTCTTAAATTACTTATCACTTGAGGCCTCGGTTCCCACAATAGTAAAAAGTGGCTAATAATACTAATATCTGTTTTCTAGGACTGTTGTGAGGACCAGGTGAGTTAATTCGGGTGAAGCACCTCGTCTAGCACTGGGACCTGGCTGCCTCTTTGGCACGTTCACGGGCCACTCTCCCCCCAAGCAACCAATATCTAAACATACCCTTCTTTTGCTTTCTTCAGAGCCTCCCGACATGCATGTTCCTGCACAGAAACACTCTATGCCTGGGAGCTTATGAAGGGAGTGAGTAAAGGGGGTGAAGGGAACACTCCTCCTTCACAAGTTGTCAGGCCGATAATAGCAGAAAAAGATACAGGGGTCAAAGTTGACCCCGCACACTCACACACAGAGCAGGTGAGCAGGTTTGTGCGTGCATATGCACACGTACACACACGTACACATAGGTCCAGGTCAGCAGACTGTGCTATTAGGAATAGAGGCAGCATCTACACGAAATCAGTGCTCCAAGAGGAATAACACAAGACCCCAGGATAGGAAGAAACCTTTTCCCTCTGTCGGCAGTTGGCCTTCATAAGAATATCTCATCCCTTGCTGGTTTCTGACATTTTGTCTTTTACACTTTGTTTTTATTCTTTTTTAATATATTATTTATTTATTTGGGAGACAGGAAGAGAGGGAGAGAGCCCAGGAGCTGGGGAAGAGGCAGAGGGAGAGGGAGAGACAGACTCCCCACTGAGCTGGGAGCCTGACACAGGACTTGATCCCAGAACTCCAGAATCATGACCTGAGCAGAAGGAAGATGCTTAGCCAGGCTCACACACACCGCCCCCCTTTTTCTCATTTTGTCTTTTTTTTTTTAAGATTTTATTTATTCATGAGAGACACACAGAGAGAGGCAGAGAGACACGGGCTGAGGGAGAAGCAGGTTCCCTGTGAAGAGCCCGATGAGGGACTCGATCCCAGGACCCCGAGATCACGACCTGAGCCACCCAGGTGCCCCTCATTTTGTCTTTTTTTTTTTATTAAATAGATTTTATTTATTTATTCATGAGAGAGACACACAGAGAGAGGCAGAGACACAGGCAGAGGGAGAAGCAGGCTCCATGCAGGGAGCCTGACGTGGGACTAAATCCTGGGTCTCCAGGATCACACCCTGGGCCGAAGGCGGCACTAAACCGCTGAGCCACCCGGGCTGCCCTCATTTTGTCTTTTTTAATGCAACTGTGAATGTACTGGGGAGACAGGCTCCTTAGCCTCTATATAAAATGCTTTTAATTGTGGTCTCTTGCAAAGCAAAGCTCCCTTGGGCAGGAGTCAGTCTCTTACTCTCACCTTGAGGCCAACCATATGCTAAGTAAGGAGTTTACTGGTATCCTCACTGCTCAGGCCCCAAGATCTCTGACTTCACATTAGACTTAATCTACCTCTTAATCTTCCTCTATGCTTCTCCTGCCCCTCCTCCCTCCCCCATCTGCCTCTCCCCACTTTTGATTCCCTTGAGCCACCAGGTCCCCATGTATACTTGCCTCTTCCTACCACCCCCATCAGCAGTCTGCTCTGAAGTCCACAGAGCCAATTCCTTAGTTGCTTAAACATCTGCCCCGCTAGCTACCCTACAAGGCTTCACCTTATCCACCCCCCAGCCCCACCCCTGGGACCTCAATCTCATACCTAAGGGCACCAGCACCCCCTAACTACACCCAGGCCCCATACCAAGAAGGCAACATACTGGAGGCACCAGCGTGCTTAACATAACCATTAGACTCTTCTCATCTTCATCTTTTCTTGCCTTTCTTAGAAAAGGGATCTTTCACGGTAAGCAAGCAGGGTTTACATTGCCTGTCTGTCCAAGAGAAGTGCCCACGAGACAACATGGGGACAAGACTTCATTAGGCAAGTGTGAGAGCCTCACAAATGTCAGGCACTGTTTTCATTGGGGGCCCCTGCTCCTGGGCCCTGGTCATCGGTGAGCCCCCTCGTCTCTGGACAGGCCTCTCCATCCCCAGTCACTGGCTGGCCCCAGGCCACCCCACCGGTAGGAGAGGCCAGGCCGGTGGTCAGGTGAGCAGGCTGCCAGCACTGAGTACATCTGAAGATCCTTCTGTTGTTTTCCTTCAAATAACTTCCAAAGGGGAATATCTTAGAAAAATCTGAGAGCATTCAAAGAACAAAGATTTGAAAGTGGCTGGGAAATAGGACCCATGAGGAATGGGGGAAAGAAGGGAAGATTCTTAGTCTGAGGAAGAGAAGGCCCAGAGGCCATTTCACAATGGCGCGCAAGGTTTAAAGGGATATTCCTCAGAGGCTGCAGACCAGCTGTTCACTGTCTCCGTGAGGACCGAACAAAAGGAAACGCACTTGGGCTTCCACATGAGTGATTTCAGTGAGAAAACAATTTCTGGTGATGAAGGTTTCGGACCTGGGATAACTTATGGAGGGCGAGCGGGGCCTCTCCTCCTCTGGATTCTTTGGAAGCCAGGGGGCCCATTTGCCTGGCCAGGTTGGGGCGCCCCCGCAGCAGGTGGAGGGAGGAGAGGCCCACGCAGGGTCTCACCGGCCCCACGGCCACACGGGTCCATGGCCTCCTCCCCCGGCGCCAAGACTCTGCTCTTTTGTCCTCACAGCATGTCCAGCTGCCTAACTGGATTTTGGAATTTGGCCCTTGTACAGTAGAGTCAGGGGAGAGGTAAAGGAGAAGACATGCAAGGAAGGAGAAAAAGGAAGAGAGATGGATTCATTGTCCAGGGGAGAGGGCAGGAGACACTGCAGATAACTAACCGCAGGGCCTTGGTAACTATCCTTTTCCAAAGGAAGAGTCTCTCACTTTTTCTTTTTCTTTTTTTTTGTCTCTCACGTTTTCATATGAAAATCAGCTTCCATATAAATATACTAATTGGCCATTCTTCTCCTTTCTTTCCAGGTTTGGTGGCATCCCTTTGTAGGCTCCCTTTCCACCTTCAATATTAGCCAATTTCATTTTCCCACGCAACAAAAGCCAAAGACAGATTCCTACTGTTGCATTCAGCCCTTTACAAATCCAAAGCCAAAATCTTTTTTTTTTTTCAAAGCCAAAATCTTTGGTGTAACATTACCTGGCACCTAATTCCTAGATACTTGTCTTAGTTTTAGTTCCTTAAGACCTTCGAGGGTCTCTCCAGCCTTCAGTTTTCTTCGTTAAGTCCAAATCAAATGGATGACTCCTATGTCCCCAGGCCAGTGTCTTTGGGTCAGGTGAGCATCCAGGGATAGCAACACCGGCCTGCTGCACTGACGTGTCCCCTCCCCATTGACAGCAGGGCCACTAGAGAGCTGACCAGTGATAGTGGCACTTGTCATGTGGGAAAGTGGCCCTGTGTCTGTCTCTGGGGTCTGCTCCCACTCTAAGCTGGCCCTGAGGGTGACTGAAAAGAAGGGACCTCTATCTTTGAGTTGCATCCAGTGTCTGATGGTCTCCCCCTGGAGTGGCCACCCTCAGAACCCCATAGAAATTTTAGGATTATTTATTTCAACTCTGTGAAGAAAGTCCATGGTGTTCTGATAGGGATTGCATTGAATATGTAGATTTCTCTGGGTAGCATTGATATTTTCATGATATTGATTCTTCCAATCCATGAGCATGGAATGTTTTTCCATCTCTTAACATCTTCCTTGATTTCCTCAGGCAGCTGCACTCCCAGGTACCAGGCTGTAAACTCCACCAGAGCCGGGCCTTCTCTGTCTTGGTTATTGTGTGTGACCCTGGTGCCCAGAAACAGTACCTGGCACACAGTGGAAGAGCAGTCAGTACTCATAGTCCCAGAACAGACACCTGAGCAGAAGCAGGCCTTGGAGATCATCTTGGCCTTCATTCCAGGCAAAAAAAAGGTCAATCCAAGGCCTTGCCCAAACTTGTCATGATCCTTGAAGACCTATCTGCAATGTCATATTTTCTCACCCTGGAAAGAAATACCTTTTTGGATGAATTAGTCCATACTGAAATATTACTGGGTACTAAAGGGATAATGTGTGTGTTTCTCTCTCTCTCTCCCTTCTCTCTCTCTCTCTTTCTCTCTGTCTCTCTCTCTCTCTCTACTCTCTCTCTCTCTCTCTTTCTCCCCGCTCCCCCGCCATGGACTCCAGACTTGAGACTGACCTCCCCGCCAGCCCCCTCTTGCACTAGCCCCTCCCTTGCTGGGCAGCGGGCACTCATCCCCAGATTCAGAGGAGAAACTCCACCATGCCTGAATTCTTGAGCTGATGCCAAGAAACAGCCAGCTGGAGCAGAACCGGTTGAGATTAGAGCTTCATGCATCTGCCAAGGATAGACTCTGCTGGCCGCCTCAAGATCTCATTGCCACAGAGCCCTACCCAAGTAGAGTGAACCCAGAGCTAGCCCTCACAAGACATAGGAAGCAAGAGAGAGATGCTCAGGGGCCCCAGGGAGCCCTGTCATCACCCCAACCTGGGACTGCATGAACCAGTGACCAAGGAGCCAGACTCTGTTCCAGGAGTCTGTGCCGAGGTGAGAGCCAAGGCAAAAACAACCACCTGGTGGCACTTCCCCCAGTGGCGCTCCCAAAGTTGGCTGTGTGTGCCCTAAAACCACCCCAGAGCTTTCGCATATTAGACCTGTTGTGCTCTGGCCCAGATCTACCCACTGTATCAGCATCTCAAAGGGTGGACCCCAGAATCTGCATTTGTGATTCCGACAACTCCAAGTGATTCCAACAACAACGTTTGTGAATGGACCTCCTTTCTACAACTCTTTTCTGCCCATGAGGAGGGAATTTGGATCATCAAGTTTACCCCAGTTGACTGTCAGTGGCACTAAGCCTTATCTGTCATTTCCAGGATGAGCCTAAGTCTGTACTCCTGAGTCATAGGTGAGTGGACACCCCAAAGCAGAATACCTGCTAAGATGAATTTGACTCTTCCTCTGTTATGAAGTAGGAGATGAAAAGCAATCGCAAAATTTCATTTATTCAAGAAATCCTAACAGCCTCTCTATCTTAGAGAAGGATAGCAAAGGTGTGCAAGCCACATTCTTAATGTCAGGAGCCAGGCATCATGGTAGGAAACTGGACACGTAGAGGGCTGAGCAAGAAGAGGATGCTGGGGGAAGCCACCATTCCTGGGGGAAGCAATCTCTACTAGGACTGTGCTCTGGGGGGGATTATGCTCCATCAGAACCTGCAAAGTCTCTCTCTTTTTTTTTTTTAAGATTTGTTTATTTACTTGAGAGAGAGAGAAAGAGAGAGAGAACCCATGCAAATGGGGAAAGAATCTCAAGCAGACTCCCCACTGCAGGTGGAGCCCATCACAGGATCTCACACTCAGTGAGATCATGACCTGAGCCGAAACCAGGAGTCAGATGCTTAATTGACTGAGCCACCCAGGTGCCTCTTTATTTATCTACTTATTTTAAGATTTATCTATTGAAAAGTAAGATTCTTCATACTGTACCTGCAGGTCTGGTCCCACGCATGTTCCAGGTGGGGAGGCATTTAAAGATTCCTGGGGTTGGCTTTCTGTTTCACCGCTTGGCTGGCTCCAGCCCTCTGCAGTACCTTTCACCCAAACCTGGGCTCTTGGCTGATTCCATGGGATGGAGCTCTTGTTGTTTTACCTCCAATCTAAAGATCTGATCTCTTTCAGTGGCCAAGGTGTTTTAACACCTGCCCCTGACTCCAGTTCCTTCTTTGGCTTCTCTTGCCCCCTCTCCTGACCCTGAGTCCTCATCCTTGTGCCCCACAGTCTCTGATCCACTGCTAGACTTCATCCACAGTCCACCATCAATTCTCTCTGTCCCTGTTCTCCCCTACTTGCCACAACCCCATCTTTTGCCTCTTGCTGGCTCTCCATGACCCTAGCCACCTGCTTGCACAAATGTCCCTCTTCCCTGCAGCCCCCATTACCACCCTCTCTGCCGGCCTCATTTCCCTCCCTCCTTCCCCCTTATTCTACCTCTAATGGAACCCTCTGATGACAAATCATAAATTGAAAGGGAACACTTAGATTTTATGTATAACTCTGTGTTTTCTTTATTAATCGTTACTGCCATGCAATTAGTCGCCCTTTCAACCAATGATTTCTCCTAAAACAAGGCTCTTCTTTAAAAAAAAATAATAATAACAAAAAAAAATGCTCTTTTAATGTTTTTATCTCTATAAGACTTCTGTTCCTTGATAATAACGGCCGTTGCTGCTTCTTTTTAGACTTAAGGGGTTAGAGGTGTTCATTTATAGCAATTCTCAACCTTCACCAGGCCTCATAATTACCTACGATGCTTTTAAAAAACACAATGCCTGGCCTCCACCTTCAGACATTTCAGTTCAATTGGTCTGAAGTTGGGTTCTGCATCAATATTTTAAACATAATTCCCAAGAGATGCTAATGCACAGCCAGGCTTGAGATTCACTGATTTATAAGAAAATCATTCATGATAAATGTATATTCAAACAGTCAATTCCTGGAAGTCTTGATTTAAAGCAGTGGCTCCCAACCACATCCTTTTGAGGCAAAGGGGAAGATCTTAAAGCCCGCCTTACCTCATCCCTTCTGAATTACCAGTAAAAGAGAGCTCTATAATAATTGAAAGGCAACAATCACATGATTTCACAGTGTAGCACACCACCTGAAAGGTAACCTAGAAATTTTTTTAATTTGCTAGTGTTTTATAAGTTATTTAAAGAACACAAATTGATTAATAGCATATCACCAGTGACCTATCCCCACACAAGTAAATGTTAGGAGAATTATATATTATCAACTTCAGTAGTAGACACGTGGACAAATAGCACCAGAGCAATAGCATATCCATGTGTGGATTAAAGATGAGTTACTGGAAAATAACAGGCCAAAAATAGTGTCGATGAAACTATGCACCATAAACACTCTTACCATCCCCAAACATCACTCAAACTAGCAGGAATTTATTACTTAAAAGTATGACTAGCAGCATTTGAAAGCACAACCACATGTACACCAACGATGTAAGGCATCTTTTCCCCAGTTTCCAGGAATTCCTTGAGCATCACCTCAGTACTCGGTTCATAATGTTACTTACATGATGCACGTAGCAGCCAACATCTTAGGATATTGATGTGGTACCATCAGTAAATGCTAATAATGAAATAAATTTGACATTAAACATAGCTATTCCTTCTAAGCTTTTATTTTAATTCCAGTTAGTTAGCAGTGTTCTATTAGTTTCAGGCGTACAATAAAGTGATTCAACACTTCCATACAACACCTGGTGCTCATCACAACAAGTGTGTTCCTTAATCCCCATCACCTGTTTCACCCATCCCCCCACCCTCTCCCCTTTGGTAACCATCAGTTTGTTCTCTGTAGGTAAGAATCTTCTTCTTGGTTTAATTCTCCTTTTTCTCCCTTTGCTAGTTGGTTCTGTTTCTTGAATTCAACATATGAGTGAAACCATGTGGTATATGTCTTTCTCTGACTGACTTATTTCACTTTGCATAATACCTTCTAGATCCATCCATGTTGTTGCAGATGGTAAGATTTTATTCTTTTTGATGGCTGAGTAATAATTCATTGTGGATCTATCCCACATCTTCTTTATCCATTCATCAATTGATGGACACTTGGGCTGCTTCCATATCTTGGCTATTGTTAATAATACTGCTATAAACATAGGGGTGCATTTATCCCTTTGAATTAATGTTTTTGTATTCTTTGGGTGACTAATACAGTAGTACAATTACTGGATCATAGGGTAATTCTATCTTTAACCTTTTGAGGAACTTCTATACTGTTTTCCACAGTCGCTGCACCAGTTTGTATTCCCACCAACAGAGCACGAGGGTTCCTCTTTCTCCATCCTCACCAAGACCAGTTGTTTCTTGTGTGTTAATCTTAGCCATTCTGACAGGTATGAGGTGATATCTCATTGTGGTTCTGATTTGCATTTCCCTGATAGTAAGTGATGATGAACATCATTTCATGTGTTTAGTGGCCATTTGTATATCTTATTAATAGGAGAAATGTTTGTTCATGTCTTCTGCTCATTTTTTAATTGAGTTATTTGGTTTTGGGGTGTTGAGTTGTACAAAAACATAGCTATTCTGAATTACTCAGTAGGTTAGTGGTAAGTAGCTCTAGAAATTAAACATAAAAATGAAAATTTACAAAATGCTGCCTCATTTGCCCAAAAGAATTCCCCCATAACACATATATTTTTTCATCTGTGTTAGTCCATAAGAAGAACACACCTGACCAAGGACCACAGTAGGAGATTCCTAGTCTTTTGAGGGATAAGATTATCTGCCTTTTGAGACAGGAAAATACTGTTTCTTCTTATACATATTCAGGTACAAATCTGACCTGCCTGGTTACAAATACCTCCAAAAGCAAACATATTTCATTCTAATGAATGTATTCATTTATTCACCTTATCTTTCAGACAAAAAAAAATCAGATCTTAAATAACTGAGAAGATATACATACAAAATGAGAGGAAAAAATAATTTTGAATAGGAAGTTTTGCAAAGGTGAACTTGGCATAGCCCGAATGACTTACCTACATCTTTGATAGAAAACAGCTTTTCCCCAAAATGGTAATTTCTTAACATTGAGAAATAGAAAACAATTAGCTTATCAAAAATAGGATCAGTATAAACTCAAATATCCAGACCAAACAGGACCAGTCAGATCTGAATATAAGAAAATCCAGGGGTGCTTGGGTGGCTCGGTTGCTTAACTGTCTGCCTTTGGCTCAGGTCATGATCCCAGAGTCCTGGGATCAAAACCCATGTCCGGCTCCCTGCTCAGTGGGGAGTCTGCTTCTCTTCTGCCCCTCCCTGCCCCTCCCTGCCACTTGTGCTCTTTCTCTCAAATAAGTAATATCTTGAAAAACAGGATATCCAGAAAACCTTACAAAATCTAGGAGTCTTTGAGTCCCTTTGCAAAGACACTTGAATTTTTGAGGCTTAGCCGAAATGGAAAAATAAAGGCTTAATTTCTTTTTCATTCTCATTCTCTCAATTTCCAAAAACAAAATAGCTGCCAGTTCCTGGAACTTTAGAAGCTTGCAATTTGCACATAATTACTTTAATAAGTATAAAATGCACCCTATAAATATAACATAATGTAAGATTATTCTAATTCTGCAAGTTTAAAGCTGAGATGAGAATGGCTATTTTTAAGTTTCTAGAGAGCAGGAAGTTCATGCAGTTTCTATCTCAGGATTGTCCGGTACCTGGCCCAATACTTTCTCTAATGCAGAAATTACCGAGTATATGGCTTCAACTAACTGATGTGCTTTGATGCTAGTAAAACAGGCAAGACCCCTATGCATCTTCCAGAAGTCACTACGAGCCCAACAGCTTGGCAGCAACCCCATCCCTTTCCTTAAGTAAGAAACATTTGCAGTCAGTTACCAGCATTTAATAGAGCTTTGCCTTGACTTGCTCCAAGCAGGGAGCCTGATGTGGGACTCGATCCTGAGACAGTATTCATCCTTCTGTGACTGGCTTATTTCATTAGCACATACCTTCAATTTTCATCCATTTTATGGCATGTGTTGGAACTTCCTTCTTCTTTAAGGCTGAATAATATTCCATTGTATCCATAAACCACATTTTGTTTATCCATTTATCCATCGATGGATACTTGACTATTATGAATAATGCCGCTATGAACATGAATGTGCACATAGCCATTCAAGTCCCTGCTTTCAGTTCTTTTGGGGGTACATATGGTTGGTCAATGTTTAATTTTTGAGGAACTGCCAAACTATTTTCCACAGCAGCTGTGCTATTTTGTATTCCTTCCAGCAGTGCAGAAGGGTTCCAATTTCTCCACATCCTCATCAACTTTGTGATTTTCTGGTGGTGATGGTGTTTTTTTAGTAGTCATCCTAATGTGTGTGACGTGATATCTCATTATGGTTTTGATTTGTACTTCCCTAGTTATTAATGAAGAGTCTTTCTTTTAGGGAACAAAAGGGAAAAAAGGAAAAATATAGTTCCAAAGATTTAGGCTGGAAGATGGTCCCAGGAAATGGAAGCAAACGTACAAAACCACAATAGAAGAGAGAATGATGCAAGAATGCAGATCCACAAATGTTAATCTCTCAAACACTTTCCAAAAATAAATATATTGTTATCTTAAACAAAACAAAATCAGGAAGGTATCACTGCCCCCAAGGTATAGAAAGAAACTGAATTGCCATGAAAAAGGTTACAATGCACACAAGCTATATGCAAGCAAAAATCAAGAAGTAACTACGGCAACCGGTTCTCTCTCTCTCTCTCTCTCTCTCTCTCTCTCTCACACACACACACACACACACACACACACAGAGAAGGATCAATTTATTCATTTACTACTTTAAAAATTCAGAGAAAATTCAATCTACCATGAGATCACTTTCACAGTGATGAATCAAATTGATAAAAACCTTCTTGCAGCTTGCTAGAAGATAGGAACAAAAATTTTTTGTGTCACTTTAAAAATCTAAACCTTGTTCTGTGTCAGCCAACATTCTTTGCCCAGAAGATTTACAGGTTTGAGGTTAAGCAAGACTCCTTAGGAGAGGGATCGGGATAAGGGATTAGCAGTAGGAAACTTGGCATCAGGTGAGGGAATGTTTCAGAAAAATGCCAGTGTCTAACTTCCCCATGTACACAGAGAGGAGTGTACATCCATAATACAGAGGCTTTAAGAAGGTGGACTAGTTTAACCTAACAGATAGGTAAACACAATTAGAAGCAGCATTTTAAAACTCATTTCTACTACTTCTGTACAAAATACAACATAAAAAATGTTGCTCCGGTCACTGTATATACACAAACTCACCATTACTTTTTTGTTGTTTCTTTTATTTCTAAGGTGCAGCCACCTTGCAGGATACCACATTATTTGCCCAGAAATTTAACTCTTGTGTTTCTCGCTCCCTTTTCAAATCACACTATTGTCTGAAGAGGTCAAAAGTAAAGCCTTAAGAATGTTCTAGGGTTTGCATTTCCTGGCAAATTAAGAGACAGATGTTCCACAGGAATCGCCATTAGTGATGCCACTCGGTTGCAATCTGATATTAAATCAAAATTCTCCTGTTCAAAAAGGCTGTTGCAGGGGTGCAGGGATCACACACCTGTGGTGACTCCAGTGAGCACCGGGACCCTGAGTGTGTTCTCACGGTGGCTGCACTGACACAGTGGTCTTTGTCTGTAAAATGAACCTCAGCCCTTGAATGCTGGGCCAGGGGATAATTTTTTTTTAATAATGAATTTATTTTTTATTGGTGTTCAATTTACCAACATACAGAATAACACCCAGTGCTCATCCCGTCAAGTGCCTCCCTCAGTGCCCGCCACCCAGTCACCCCCACCCCCCGCCCTCCTCCCCTTCCACCACCCCTAGTTCATTTCCCAGAGTTAGGAGTCTTCCATGTTCTGTCTCCCTTTCTGATATTTCCTACCCATTTCTTCCCCCTTCCCCTCTATTCCCTTTCACTATTATTTATATTCCCCAAATGAATGAGACCATATAATGTTTGTACTCCGATTGACTTACTTCACTCAGCATAATACCCTCCAGTTCCATCCACATCGAAGCAAATGGTGGGTATTTGTCATTCCTAATGTCTGAGTAATATTCCATTGTATACATAGACCACATCTTCTTTATCCATTCATCTTTCGATGGACACCGAGGCTCCTTCCACAGTTTGGCTATTGTGGACATTGCTGGGGATAATTATGCAGAGAAGAGATACTAGGAGGTTAGGACCCTGCCAGCAGTCAAAGAGCTGGGTGAATGTGAAACATCAAGGAGAACCTGAGAACCATCCTACTGAAGAAGAAATGGTCTCTGCTTTCTAGGCAAGCATTAGAATCCATTTACCCGCCTCAAAACCAGCTCTGCTCCTGTTGAGTATTCCCTCCTTCCACAACCAAGATTTCTTTTGGGATAAACTTCCTCCAGCCAACGAATAATGGTTTTACCAGAGCTCTTTGAAAAGTGCTTTCTTAGGGTACCTGGGTGGCTCATTGGGCTGTGTGTGGGATTCTTGATTTTGGCTCAGGTCATGATCTCAGGTTCCTAAGATTAAGCCCCATGTCAGCCGGCTCAGCAAGGAATCTGCTTGAGAGTCTCCCTCTGCCCCTCCCCCCATTCGCCCTCACTCACTCTTTCTCTCTAAAAACAAATATATATATATATATATATATATTTTTTTTTTAAAGCGCTTTCTTTGTACATGCCTCCAATGGTCACCATTAAAAGACAAACTGAAGCATACCAAAAATTTTAAGAAGTTATTGAGCATGAATCACTTGGAATCAGGTGGCACCAAACCAGAAGTGGTTAGGAGCACCCCTCTGACAGGAGCCAAGGGAAAGATTTTTATAGAGAAAAGACAGAAGCAAAGAAAGGAAGTTATTTGATTGGCTGCAACTTAAAGCCTAATTGGCTGTTTATGATTGGCTGTCCTGATATTTCAATTTCACACCCTTGAGGTGTTTACAGGCTCAGATGTTGGTTTGCTCAGGTAGGCCACCACGGCATTAGAGCAGCCTCAGACAACTGGTCTCCTTGTGTAACTAACGTAACATTCTTGATATCAAGCAGTCGGAAAACAAAATAAATAACAGCCTTGTGTGTAGTACTATTTGAAATGCTAATCATTTAAGAGCCTATGCCTTTATTATAAGAATCAGCTAATAAGCTATTTTGACTGAGGGTGATTACCAGACAAAAAGTAGCTTGGTTAGAACAGAATTCAAGAAAAGGCTACATGCTCAATTTTGCCTACTCTGTGCAGAAGAGTCATTGCTGTATTCATTAGGTAGGATTATCCCATTTGAGAATCCTTTTTTTTTTTTTTAAGATTTCATTTATTTTTTTGAGCGAGAGTGAGCACGAGCTGGGGAAAGGGGCAGAGGAGAAGCAAAGTCCTTGCTGAGCAGGGAGCCCAGTGTGGGACTTGATCCCAAACCAGGAGATCATGACCTGAGCCAAATGAAGACGGTTTACAGACTGAGTCACCCAGGTACCCTGAGAATCTATTTATTTTTAAACAGTAGTCATTAGGGTTTTTAACCTAAGACCCAATGAACAGAGCAAAAGTATCGTTGGCACCAAGAATTCCATAAACACCAACTCATAGTAATAGGCACAGTTACCTCCAAAACAATAATCCTCAAACTTCTTGCATGTTAGACTCAAGTGGTATATTGATTTAGAATTCAGATTCCCAGGTCTGGTCCCTGGAGACCCAGACTCAGACCATCTGTGGGGATGAGACCAGGAATCTGCACGTGCATTCAGCACCCCCACCACACACACGATCCTGATGCAAGTATTCAGAGGCTTACCCTTTGAGAAACACTGCTCTGAAAAGATGGGATGATTCCTAGACAAGCCTGACCTAACCTGGCAGTCAGTATTCATAAGACTGTGGTGAGCCATAGGATCTCTTTTCAGAGAGTAGAATGTCAGAGGCAAACATTGGCAGCAGCCCCTCAGCCTGGGCCAAGGGAAAGAGAGCCATGATCTCACCTTACAACTCTCCCTTTCTGGGCAGGATGACAAGTATCTCCCATTGTGGAGATGGACTCATCAGATCATCGTAGCCTGGCACCATTAAACATCTGAATAACGGAACTCCCCTCTTTCCAATTTCTGCAGTCGCTAAGCTACTTCCTCTATAGAATTTGACTTTCCATGTAGCCTGCCTTTGCTATTGGCCATAGGTTGCTGGTATTTGGCCCAGCTTGGCCCGTTTAGTAATAATAAATTGGCAGTCAGTTTGTTTTCTCCATCCTTCTCTGAGTTTGGTTCATGTGACTTCATCCTTGAGGAACGTTCTACTCTCCACAACTCGTGGATTGATGAATGAGGCTTCCTTTTTTTTTAATTTTTTTTTAAGATTTTATTTATTTACCCATGAGAGAGAGAGGCAGACATAGGCAGGGGGAGAAGCAGGCTCCCTGCAAGGAGCCTAATGTGGAACTCGATCCCAGGACTCCGGGATCACGACCTGAGCTGAAGGCAGATGCTCAACCACTGAGCCACCCAGGTGCCCCTGGTGAATGAAGTTTCTGCACTTCCAAGGTTTAGAAGCACACTCTCAACTATACACCATTTTCCAATAAAATGACAACCTCTCAGGCCTCCTGGGAACATGCCTGGCCACATCTCACCGATGACCATTCCCTTCCTTCTGAAACCTCCTCACCAAGAAGCTGATGAGAGTGATCAAATCCATTTGTGAAGAAGGGACTCTGTGCCATTTAGCGTAAACTATAACCAAGGGCCAAACTAGGTCCTGACATTAGTTCCCAGTCGCCTTTCTGCAGAGCCAGGGTAAGGAGCAAGCCAGACAGGCAGGTGAGAAAGGACAAATGTCAAGTTCTGGCATCAGCTCTGCTTCTCATTCAGGAACAGGTGGAACCTGGGTCAGTGTGGCCAAGGGAAAGGGCTGTTGCAGTCACCACTGTCCCCTGCCCCCCGACCCGTGCTTATGTCTTCCAGGGCTGGTTGCCACCCACCCTTCAAGTACAGTATCATGGGGTAGGCTGGAAAGGGTAAGTGTATATGGAAAAGTTGAAGCAAGTTGTCATTTACTGAAAGCACCGATGACTCAGGGGTGAATGTTGGAATCCTTCTCTCCTACATAATGCCCCACATTCCAGCCAGGTGCCCTCAGGGTGACTCCCCAGTGGTCACAGGCATGCCCTCCTCCTTTGACTCTGATCCAGCAAGAGACTGAGATATTCCCAGTGGATCTGGATGCTTTTGCCTTTTCTTCACCTCCACCTCTTGGAGGTGGGAGATACAGGATGTGGGGTGGAGGGTGCAGGGCAGGGAGATTTGCTCCCTGACTTCTGCCAATTGTCCTGCCAACTGTCTACAGCTTCTGCCTTGTGTGTCCATGTTGGCCCCAAGGTGCTCTCAGAGGTTGGCTCTTCACTTCAGCCTCCCTTTTGCGGCCTCCCCTGGTCGCAACTTTCCTTCTCATTCTCCAGTCCACAGATAACTTTGCTAAGAGTCATAGTAGCCAAAGTGCACTGAGTGCAGACGACACGTCTGGCACTCTTTAAATGCTTGACATGCATTAACTCATTGAACCCTCATAGCCCCTTGAGGACATTTACTATCATTTCTCCATATTAAAGCTAAAGAAACTGAAACACAGATGTGCTAAGGCTCTTGCCTGAAGCTACACAGCCCCCTGTTCTCCACAAGACAGCAGAAGAGCTTCCTCGTTCAAATGAACTCTGAGTTGATCACAGAAAGGAAAGACCTATCTACTGCCTTGTAATGGTTCTAGTCTGCTACTCTGAGGGTTGACCACTGTTAGAATAAGTCCTTTGAATTTTTGCTGGAAGGCAGGTAGAGGAAAGTGTGCGTGGGCTCTGAAGTTGAAATCATCGTTAAGCCACTTGCCAGCAATGTGAACGTTTTGGTTTTTTTTTAAGATTTTATTCATTCATGAGAGACACAGAGAGAGGCAGAGACATAGGCAGAGGGAGAAGCAGCCTCCCTGCAGGGATCCCAATGTGGGACTTGATCCTGGGACTCCAAGATCACGCCCTAAGCGGAAGGCACATGCTCAACTGCTGAGCCACCCAGGCACCCTAGCAATGTGAACTTTGAGCATCCATGTTCTGATCTATAGAATGGGAACAATATGATAATACTTACGTCACTGAGGTATTTGTGACTTCAAAAGATACCGTACGTAAGGCACCCAGTGCAATGCCTGGCACCTAGAAGATACTCAGTCACTATAAGAGGGATTTTTTCCATATATGCACACCAAAAAAACGACCCTTGTTTAATGACTTTGCCCTCCTTTTTTTAAGATTTTATTTATTTATTTGAGAAAGAGAGAGAGTATGAGCAGGGAGAAGCAGAATCCCTGCTGAGCAGGGAGCCCAATGTGGAACTCAGGATCATGACCTGAGCCAAAGGCAGATGCCCAACCAATTGAACCACACCCCACCCCTGCTCTTTTAAATAGCATAGCACATTGTGCCTCTCTCTCAAATGGTACTAATCATATACTCTAGATTTCAACTATTCATGCTCCTGATTTATCTGCCCCCTGCCATACTCCCAGAGACAAGAAATATGTTTACTCATCTCTGATTTTTCAAGGCTATCCAAAATATATTATTGAATAAAAACTGCAAAGAGAAAAAAAAAAGAAAAAAAAAACTGCAAAGAGCAAGGTAGAAAAAAATAGATAAATAACATTTATTTGTATTTTTAAATAATATACATATATATATAGACATGTGTTTATGCATTCAAGATTTTTGGAAGGATAAACAAGAGACAATTATCAGAATTCACCTCTGGGGATAAATGGGGAAGAAGAAACGGAGACTCACCTTTTATATTTTCTGTTTTATTTTTTACCATGTCATGCATTAATTTTATAATTAAAAAGAAAGTCATATACATGATAATATATAAATATTATATATAATATATTATATTATACATTATTATATATTATATCATAAATTTACATTATAAATTTATATTAAATTAAATGTATATTATAATAATATAAATAATAAGAATATAATACAAATAAATAATAAATAATATAAATTATATAATATATGATATATAATATAAATAATAAAATAATATAAAAATATATAAATGTTAAGCTCACTCGTCTGAAAATATAGCTCAAGAGAGAAAATTTGAGAACCTCCAAATCTAATTGAACTGACTAGGGCATAGGGAGCATGGTGGGGTATGACTCGAGCTTAGAACCCTCCGTGATGAGAATGTTTAGCAGAACAAGGATACTCAGAGTGGAGGCTGCTAAGATCAGAGCCCCATAGAGCAAGAATTGTCCGTATTCATCTAGTACTTTCCAGGTAGAGAGCCACTAGCTTTGAGAACATAAATATACTGGTTTCTGGAAAGCTGACCCCATGATGAAGGAGCGCTCCATCAGATTTACCACCATCTGGATGCAACATTCTCTAGGACAACCCAAATCCCTTCACTCTAATTTCATGCCTGCCAAGTGTATTGCTTAGTGTAAGTTATGCTGTGTAATGGATAACTCTGAAATTGTATTAGTTTAAAGCAATAATGTTTATGTCTCTGTCAGATCACATTCCAACGATGGTTGACTGGGGGGGCACAGGTAGGCTCTGCTCCACAGCCATTCAGAGACCATTTAATATCGTGACCTCCCCTAAATCCTTAGAGTGCTGTCCATCGAGGAGGGGGGAGGAGGGAAGCTGGGGAAAGAGAGGATGGAGAAAGTACACCCACTCTTAAGACTCGTGGCCTGAAGATAATTCCTCACTTTTGCTCACATGACCCAAGAACTCCTCACATGACCCCAGGCCAAAAAAGGGGAGGGGGGAGACATGGGTGCAAATGATTATCAACAGTTACTCTCCCAGCAAGCAATTTCCCAATGAATAATTTAGCTTGTCTAATACTCTAAATCTAGAAAGGAAAAGTCTTGAACAATTTAAAGGAGCCTTTCCATCTCTAGGGATCTATGTCTCCTCTCTTAAACTACACGTCATCTTTATAGTTTGTAATTCTCTGTAATTCATCCCTTAAGAATGTATTCAACTCAGAGCACCTGGGTGGCTCAGTGGTTGAGTGTCTGCCTTTGGCTCAGGTCATGATCCCGGGGTCCTGGGATCAAGTCCCACATCAGGCTCCCCTCAGGGAGCCTGCTTCTCCCTTTGCCTGTGTCTCAACCTCTCTCTGTCTCTCTCATGAATAAATAAATGAAATCTTAAAAAAAAAAAGAATGTAATAAACTCTCCACACACTAATAAGATAAATGTTTCTGGATCTATAAACCTGAGGACATAACTTTGAACCATGGTGGTCTCACCAGGACACTGCAAACCCGTGAGGTCCCTTCTAGCTGGCCAGATGACCAACTCTGTAATCCCTCTACCACTTCTTTCTAAAGCCTCAGCCATTCCAAGAACTGTCAGCTTCTGCCTGTGGAAAAGTATGATTTGGGGTTTACCTGAACAGGGAAATAATCTTTCTGACTTAAATTCTTTGCAAGTGATAAAAGGGCAGGCAAAGGGTGAAGTCTTCACACAGGCCAGGTGTATTGGTCTCCTTGGGTGGCTGTAGCAAATAACACAAACTCGGTGGCTTATTACAACAGAAATTTATCCTCTCACTACTCTGAAGGCCAGAAGCCTGACATCAAGAGGCCAGCGGGGCTGCACACCCTCCAAAGGCTCTAGAGGAGAATCCCTCCTTGCCTGTGTCAGCTTCTACTGGCTCAAGGCATTCTTTGGCTCCCGGTGACATTGCTCCAGTCTCTGCCTCTGTCTTCCCACAGCATTCTCCCTGGTGTCTCTCTGTGTTCCCCTTTTCTGTCTCATTTAAGGAGACTCATTTGATTTAGAGCCCACCTAAAGCAGAGTGATTTCACCTCCAAGTTCTTACCTTAATTCTATCTGCAAGTGTTCCTATTCCAAGTGGGGCCATACATACCCTGAGGTTTCATAGATGCATCTTTTGGAAGGACACCATGTAACTCACTATATGAAATAAAAAGCTTTCTTGCCCACCATGATGTTCCATGCAAATAGGCCCTTAGCAAACACTGATTGAGTACCACGGGATTCTTGCTTAACTGATGCCATATTGCATCTGGTGCTTGGAGGGGTAGCTAGGGTTTGCAAACAGTCCTTCCTGGACACAGGGCAAACTTCAAATCACAAGTGCTTTCCCTTCAGTTCTAAATATTGAAATTGTTTTTCAGTCTCCCAAACTTAAAAGATTGTCCTGCACTTTGCTAGAGTATCAAATCCCAACAGAGGGCCCGGCAACCAGCCGTTTTGTAACTATGAGCTTCCACATTCACTTAAGACAGGAGATGCCAAGCAAAGGCCTTGAGTGAAGTAAGGGAGGATGTCATCTATTCAGATATCATATTGTCACCGCATGCGATACAGTTTCCCATGCCAAATGTACTCTTCCTCCCGTTTTGGTGTTATCACACCATCAGGAGTAAAGAAACCACTAGATCTGTACTGATACTCATGGTTATTGGAAATAGTAATGAGAAAGACAAACAGAATAAGCTTAACATGATGTGACACTTCTAATTGAATTGTATTGCTTCTTCACACCCCTCCTTTACCATTTAGATCCAGGAACCCTGATATATATACAGACAGGAGGAGAATATCAATCTCCACATCCAGTGAATTCCTGCCTTCTCCCATGTGTCATGAAACTTTTGTATTTCTAAATTCAACGTATGGCCACCAGCCCAAGAAAAGTTTGTCCGACCAAGCTTTCTTTCCAAGAACCTTAATTCTTACCTCATGGAGCATGTAATTTCATTCTCATGGTATCCTAAAGATGCAACAGATTTCTGTGATCCTTAGTTTTCAAACAGAAAAATGGAGACATGCAGCGGGGCGGGGTAGGAGTGTAACAGAAGCAACTTACCCAAAGTCACACGATCAGCAGCAGAACCAGAACTCAGGGTTGTTCTCTTGGCCAAACTAAAATGTCTGCTAAAAGATCTGATACAGAATAAGTTAAATGATGCCACAACAAAGAAATCTGACAAATCCAGGGTGTATTTATTAGATAAGACAAATGACCTAGTTTAACCAACAAATCAATGAAAGTAGGGAATAGGAGATAAGCACCAATATAGGAGAAAAAAATCAAATACAATGTGAGGACTTTGGACAGTAATTTGAAAAAACCAACAGTAATACATTTAAGGAGGGACCTCTGGGTTGCTCTGGGGTTTAGCACCTGCCTTCAGCCCAGGGCATGATCCTGGAGTCCCAGGGACAAGTCCCACATCAGGCTCCCTGCATGGAGCCTGCTTCTCCCTCTGTCTGTGTCTCTGCCTCTCTCTCTTTCTCCCTCTCTCTCTGTCTCTCATGAATAAATAAATAAAATCTTTTTTAAAAAAATACATTTAAGGAAAGACCAGAAAATCTAATACGGACTGGCTACCAGATAATATTAAGGAATTCTTATTAATTTTAATAATAGTTTAAATAGATGTGACAATGGTATTGTGGTTCTTTAAGAAAATGTATTTAATTCATTTATTTTTATTTAAAAACAATTAGCCAACATAAAGTACATAGTTAGTTTCAGATGTAGTGTGCAATGATTTATCAGTTGCTTATAATACACATTCTGGCTGGTGTAAGGTGGTATCTTATTGTGGTTTTGATTTGTATTTCCCTGATGCCAAGTGATGTGAGCATTTTTTAATGTGTCTGTTGGCCATCTGTATGTCTAAACAAATAATCCAGCCAAGAAATGGGTAGAAGACATGAACAGACAATTCTCCAAATGTATTTAATTTTGAGAATAAAATTAAATAGTGCCAGGGCTTTTCTTTAAAATTCACTTCTTCTTACCTAGAAAAGCTTCAGTGAAGGAGCACTTTCCAAGCTAGAGAGGAGAATGCCATGGTCCTCAGCTTGGAAGTGACTGTATCAGGTTGTCATTTATCAGCTGTCAAGCAGATGGTGGCTTTGAAGAGAAAAGTGCCAAGGAGATGGTGCCCAATAGGAACTCAAGACACACATCTGGATAAAAAGTAGGTCAGTCTCAACCTCAAGCAGTGGTGTTAGAGAAAAATACTAAAAGACAAGAAATTTGGGGGGGAAATGGGGGGACTCAACGACTGATTGTCTGTAAGTCTTGTTCATCTAAGAGTCCATCTGGGATGGGTGATGGCATTCTTCCACACATGGCCTTCAAGGTTGTCTGAGGTGTAGCCAAGCCAGACTGCAAGAAAAATGGAAAGAGCAGAGTTCAGGGCCAGAGATTTCCTCCTAAGCAAGTGAATGGGAAATTGTTACCAACATTTCTGGATATATTCCATTGCTGAGAGCTGAGTCACATGGTCACACTTTGCTGCAAAGCTGAGAGGGGAGCTGGGACTTGCAATCCCTAGAAATGCACCAAGATCCCACCATGATCCCACTATGAAGAATGAGACACAGTGGAGTTTGGAGGACAGCGAATAGTTTCTCTTCACTTCATGGATACCTTTATGGGTAATGCCTGACTCCCTTTTGGCAAAACAAAGTACCCAGCTTATTATTAGACCAGATTAGTATGTATTCCAAATTGGCATTAAGAATTGATTAAATACTGGGATCTGTGGGTGGCTCAGTGGTTTAGCGCCTGCCTTAGGCCCAGGGCATGATCCTGGAGTCCCAGGATCAAGTCCCACATCAGGCTCCCTGCATGGAGCCTGCTTCTCCCACTGCCTGTGTCTCTGCCTCTCTCTCTCTCTCTGTCTCTCATAAAAAAAAAAAAAAAGAATTGATTAAAAACTAAAAAGAAAAAAAAAGAATTGATTAAATACCCTATCTGATGAAAATTACTATTATTCTGTTAGCATATAATCTGTTTTCCGAATTAATTGATACCACATTAATACTGAAATAAATAGACGGGAATCCCTGGGTGGCTCAGCGGTTGAGCATCTGCCTTTGGCTCAGGGCCTGATCCTGGAGACCCAGGATCGAGTCCCACGTCGGGCTCCCTATGTGGAGCCTGCTTCTCCCTCTGCCTGTGTCTCTGCCTCTCTCTCTCTCTGTGTGTCTCTCATGAATAAATGAATAAAATCTTTTTTAAAAAATGAAATAGACGTTAAGAGGCAGTGCACATACTTGATAAACCTTTGTCTTTCTTCTGTTTTGGGGTAGAACTTAATTCTTAAAGTGTGTATGTGAGTGTAGGAAGCAAAATAGTAGTAAGCTAGCACAATGCCATATAAGAAAGAGAAATACAGGAAAAGATTGTATTTCATCTACTATAGTCCTACCAACTATTTTCATAGAGGTAGCACGCATAAAACAACTTTTTTAATTATGAAAAACACTCTGATAATGACTCACTTAATTACACTGTAGATTTTTTTCCCTGTGGCAATTATGATGTTTTACATTTTATTGCAGTAATTCTGTGTAATTCCCTTTTCCTTATATTTTTTCTTTATATTTTTCTAATGTGTTCTAAAATTATTTTTGAGTGTAAGATTGCTTTGTAAAGATACCTACATAGTGAGTGAAGATAACCATTATCTTTTTTCTCCACTATCTTCTCATCAAATAAAAGCAAGCCAAGAGTGATGGAACAGTTGCCAAAGAAACAAAAGACATCTTGGGTATTTCTGTGCCGGGATGGCTCACAGCTTGCTGTTGCTAAAAGCAAATAAGATACGGCCAAGAAGCTGTGCTGTCTTTGCTTAGCTGGGAGGAAAGTTCAGGGCATGTATAAAGCTCAAGGTAACCTTGAAGGGGAGCACAGTGTAAGCATCCTGCCCTGTCCCAGGTACAGGAATAAAGTGTGCAATGAAAGAATCCATCCTCCCCAAACCATGAGAGACTCCTAACTCTGGGAAACAAAGGGTTGCGGAAGAAGAGGTGGGTGGGGGATGGGGTAACTGGGTGACAGGCACTAAGGAAGGCACTGGATGTTATACTATACGTTAGCAAATTGAATTTAAATTAAAAAATTAATTAAAAAAAATCCATCTTCTTGAGTAAAATGTGCCACCCCTGTCATAAACAGAAATAATACTATAAGAAATATTGCTCCAACCCAGCTAATTGATTGAGCTTCTGGAAACAGAGGATGTTTTAGAACCATTATGATGAGAAGTGATATTTGTAATTTACAGGTCAATGAAGCAGGTATCATGCACGCTCGGATGTGACCAGGCCTCTGTCACACACACGCTGGCAAGTTAACCTGGCTGCATCTTATCCTGCGAAGCAGCTAAGAATGCCCCAAGCACCCCGCAAGGCTGGGAGGCTCCAGAGCTGACCCCTGGGAGAAAGTTTGAGAGCAGATATGGGAGAAGTGCCTTAACCTGCAACGTTATCATTGCAGGTTGTTAACAAGATATAGTAAATATCTCTCTACATGCACCTCTCCATGAACCTACTGCACAGCTTATTGAATTAATTCCCTGACACACTGTGCAGGGTGCCCGAGATCCCATCATGAACAAGGCCCAGTTCAGCAGGGGCCTTCTACAGCCAGATGATGGCAGTGCCTGTGGAAGAGTCTAGGCCAGATGTCAGAGGAGGAGCCTGAACTTCCTGAAGATACCTTCCTGAAGACCAGGAGAGGCTCCTGGCCACCGACGCTGGAGCTGAGGCAGACAGGAAGCAAGGCAATTCCTCTAGCATGCATGGAACCCCACAAACGACGAACAATTGGCGTGTGACTTGCTGGATAACCCTCATTTTTTTACAACTTCATTGAGAACGGTGAAGAGTTATAAACAATGGCTACCATTCATCAAGCCAGGCCCTGTGCCTAGCATACGTATGTACATATACATACATATGTATTTGTCTGCTTGGGTGGCCATAACAAAATACCACAGACTGGGTGGGCCTCAACCAAGATTCCATTTCTGGAGGCTGCAAGTCCAAGATTAAAGTGCCATTGGGGTTCGTCAGAGGCTGCCCTCTCGCTATCCCTCTGTGCACATGTGGCCTTGAGGTCTCTGTGTCTTAACCTCTTCTAGGGACACCAGTCGCTTTGGATTAGGGCCATCCTACCAGCCTCACTTTAACTTACTTCTTTAAAGGCCCCATCTCGGGGTAGCCCAGGTGGCTCAGAGGTTTAGCACCACCTTCAGTCCAGGGTGTGATCCTAGAGACCTGGGATCGAGTCCTGCCTCGGGCTCCTTGCATGGAGCCTGCTTCTCCCTCTGCCTGTGTCTCTGCCTCTCTCTCTCTGTCTCTGCATCTCGTAAATACATAAATAAAATCTTTAAAAAAAAATAAAGGCCCCATCTCCAAATACGGTCACATTCCGAAGGAATGGGCATTAGAGCTTGAGCATATGAATTTTGGAGAAACACAATTCTGTTTAGAACACATATAGAAGTATGTATGTATTTCAATGTATAGTTTAATCTCCAACAACCCTGGAATGATCTGTTTGATAGATGAGGAACTGAAGCTTAGATAGGTTTCACAATTCACCCTATGTCATACAGTTGTATCAGAACTGTACACCCAGGGGCACCTGGGTGGCTCAATTGGTTAAGCGTCAACCTTCAGTTCAGGTCATGATCTCAGAGTCCTGGGATCGAGCTCTATCTACATCAAGCTCCCTGTTCAGTGGGGTGTCTGCTTCTCCCTCTCCCTCTCCCTCTGCACTCTTGCTCTCTCTCTCTCTCTCTCAAATAAATACCCAAAAAAGACTAAAAAAAAAAAAAAAGAAAAAGAACTGTGCACCTAGGACTGTCTGTTATGTACACTGTAAACAGAAGATTTTAATGATTTGAATCTAAAGGATATGGAATTATGTGGCTACTTTCTTTAAGTTTTGGTGTCCCTGACAAAGGAATTAGGCTAGGGTCAGAGTCCTACCATGTTGCAGACATGAATTATGTTACATTTCCACCCCCCAAAAAAATTATCTTGGGAAGGCAACCCCTAATCACGACTATTCTTTAGTGGGTAAGCATATTTAACCTCAGGAGGATTTAGAATTACGTACAGAAATGTTTGAGAAAATGAAACTTGTACTACTAATATCTTGATATTAACGAATATGTAGATATTAGTAATGCAGTACTCAAAATACTTAAAAGAATTTGGCCTTTTAATTATTTGTCAACCTTATAACTCCTATTAACACATATAACTGCATTAATTTAGACTTAACCGTTTTTTTAAATAGTGTTATATTTCTTAGGGTGTTTTTATTTTTTTTATTTTTATTTTTTTTTTAATTTTTATTTATTTATGATAGGCACACAGTGAGAGAGAGAGAGGCAGAGACACAGGCAGAGGGAGAAGCAGGCTCCATGCACCAGGAGCCCAACGTGGGATTCGATCCCGGGTCTCCAGGATCGCGCCCTGGGCCAAAGGCAGGCGCCAAACCGCTGCGCCACCCAGGGATCCCTCTTAGGGTGTTTTTAAAGTTTATTTATTTATTTAAATAACCTCCACATCGGCTTGAACTCACAACCCTGAGGCTGAGTCTCATGCTCTTCCGACTAAGCCAGCCAGGCACCCCTAGACTTACAATTTTAAACTAAAATTTTATGAAGTTGGTACTTAGAATTAAGGCCAGCTATATTTATGCTTATATATTAGGCTTATAGGAACTAAACATTTAAGAAGGTTTAACAGACATCTGAAGTACTCTAGAAGGGAATCCACCTATTTATTGGTCATAATTGCAGTTTCAAATATATAATAGTTCAGAGCCGTCTATGGGACAAAATATTAATCAAAGCTTCCACCTCAAATGTTGAGATGGATTCATAAAAAGAATCATAATATTTCTAAATTGGCCTCCACAGAAAGAACTTGATTTTTTTTTTTACATGTAACCTAAATGAATGAATGGACACAGTTACAAAAGAGGTCAGAGAAGTAGACAGAGGCCAGATCACAAAGGGACCCTGTTTTAACCTGTAGACACCCGTGAGACATTGAAGAATTTTCATTGACTTGATCTAATGTGCCATCAAGGAGCTCATGCTGGGGAAGCCAACATGAACCATGACCAAAGACAGGGAAACAACTGAAGTCCAAGTAAGAGATTTTAGAGAGTGAGGGGCACCTGGGTGGCTCAGTGGTTGGGCATCTGCCTTCGGCTCAGGTCATGATCTTGGGGTCCTGGGATCGAGTCCTGCATCAGTCTCCCCACAGGGAGTCTGCTTCTCCCTTTGCCTATGTCTCTGCCTCTCTCTCTCTCTCTCTCATGAATAAATACATAAAATCTTTTTTTTTAAATTTTTTTAAATAACAAATAGGGTATAAATGAGATTTTCCAAAGACAGCATGTCCAAGGTAGGGGAAGAGAATAGGGCGAAGGATAAAATCAGGAGGAAAGACAACAGTGAAAGTAGAAGGAGAAGAAAAAGAATCAAGTCCAGAAAGTGTAGCCCACAGAGTAGGAGGGAATCCAGGCAGTGAGGTGTCAAGCTCTCAGCCCAGGGAGGCTTTCCAAAGGTGCAAGAAGATGAGCCCAGGTGTCAAAGAGAGGATGAGAAGAGGCATGGTGCAGACCTGCTCAGCCAGGTATGGGAAGAGCATCCCACTCTCCCCTTTGTATCACTTCTGATAAAATAATGCAGGGCAAGGGGTTTTCTCTGCCTTCCAATTGCCCTGGGTTCTGCTCGCAGGCCCGAGGGCTGGTGACTCCCTGACCACCACACAGTGGTGACCCCACTGGGATCACCTCTGCCTTGAAAAAACTCTGCCCTTTCTGGACTTCTGTGATTTGGCCCTTTTGCATTTATTCCTCTCCTCTCCCCCACTCTTCTCTTTTTCTCTCTCTCCCTCCTCACTGCCGGCCTCTCTCCAGGCTCAGGGCTCACCCCTCCGCCGGCCTTGTTCTCTGCTCCCAGAATAATTCTGCTGGCCTGATTTAATTTCCTTCTTCAGTTATAATTTTTCAGCTGATGTTTCCTAGAAATTACAAAATGTTGCTATCGTAGTTGCTCAATACATCATCGCAGGGAAAGAACTGCTGGGTGTATGTGTCCCACATTCAGCATCGCAGATACAAAGTGCTACACACACCTCATCCATTATTCTCCTATTCTCCTTTTTCTATTATTTTCAAGTAGCTGTAGGCAGCTTGGTACTCCCAAGCCTCTGGGACCATTGGCAGGAATAATAATGACTTATCCAACTGCAGCAGCAAATCCAACTGCACAACCTCTATTTCTGTGAGGGAGTGGAAAATTGTGTACAGCCCTGCCTGCTTGAACTCACCCCAAGAAAATACTCGAGCTGCTGAGAGGTCACATGGTCAGCACGGCCCAGGCAGTGGGTTACACATCATTAGCCGCTTATTTCGATAAGAGATAGTTCTACAATTTTATCATATTTCATCGATTCTAAGACTTACATACTTTTCAGGTCATAACATCCCAGAAATTGAGGTGTGAGGGCACCTGGGGGGCTCAGTTGTTGAGCATCTGCCTTCGCCTCAGGTCGTGATCCTGGGGTCTTGGGATCGAGTCCTGCATTGGGTTCCCTGAAGGGAGCCTGCTTCTCCCTCTGCCTGTGTCTCTGCCTCTTTCTGTGTGTCTCTCATGAATAAATAAATAAAATCCTAAAAAAAAAAAAAGAAAGAAAAGAAATTGAGATGGATCTTACAGGTACACTTAGCAGCACATTTCTGTGTTATTGGAACAGGAAATAATAAGTCTTCCAATCTATGGTAACCTAGATTTAATGGAGTTTGGGTATTTTGAAAATAAGATGCAAGAGTAAATTCGTCTCAGTCTGGAAGACAGTAAAGGGATGGGTTGAAACATCAGCTCTGCCACTTGCTAGTTCCAATAACCTGGAAAAGTTTCTTAGTCTCTCTGAGCTTCCAATTCCTAATGTGAAAAATTGGGTTCAGCTCTATCTGCTGCATAAGGTTTTGTGAGATTTGTGTAGTGAGCTCTCAGAACGTCAGCTACATCCTAGTCCTCTGGTTTTTCCAAAAGAAAAAGCTGTAAGAAGTGGAGGAACTGTATTGGATTCTTATTTTGGGATTTTGTTGTTATTGTTGCTTTTTAAAGATTTTATTTATTTATTCATGAAAGACACAGAGAGAGAGAGAGAGGCAGAGACATAGCCAGAGGGAGAAGCAGGCTCCCTGCAGGGAGCCCAATGCAGGACTCAATCCCAGGACTCCGATCACAACCTGAGCCAAAGGCAAATGCTCATCTGCTGAGCCACCCAGGCATCCCCAGATTCTCATTTTGGGTGAAGTAGGCAAACAAATTTTTCATCACCATATGCAAAGAGCGAGAATAAATAAATAGCTTGCAATCCAGAGCTAAATAGAGTCCTGTAACAGGCTGAGGGAATTCTCATGCTGGAAAATCAAGAGCAAAGTTTCCACAGGCAGTAAGTAGGTCAGGGCTGCTCTTTCCTCCCTACCTCATGCCATGAACACACACACAGAGTTGTGTGTTAGGCCGGGATTCACCGGTAGGAGATCCACCTGCCCTCTGAGAGAGCCCCATCTGGTTTCTACTAAGATACTCTAGTCAGGCAAACTGAGGTGTTTACCAAAATACTTGGGCTTCTGGGTTTTGTTTTTTTTTTTTGTTTTGTTTTGTTTTTTTCAGTTGGCTGGTTAGATTTTGTTTTGTTTTTTCTTTCTTCCTTCCTTCCTTTCTTCTTTTTTAATTATGTATTTATTTATTTACTTTTTTGTTGTTTTTTCCTTTAAGGAAGAGATTATAAAACTATACAATATAGCCTGATTTTAGTAAATATGCATAAATTCATAGAAAAGGAACTGAAAGGATATATGCCAAGTTGCTAACTGGATAGTAGGTGTGAGACTTTCCTATTGTCTTCTTTTCATTCCATTTCTTAATTTGTCAATAATTGAAATGAATTGCTTTTGTACAAAAAAAATGTTTTTAATCTTTTTATTGTATAAAAGGAGAAAAGGTGGCTGGTTTTCAACAGTGTTTAGGAGAGATTCTCTTCAGCCAGTGTTCCCCAGAGGTTATTTTTATGGATTTGAACACACTTAGGAGACATTAATTCCGTGTTTCTCATGAAGGCTAATAAGTAGTCCCCTGCGGGCGATGGCAGGACAGGCACAGAGTGGTGGTACGTTCAGACTAACTAATGAAAAGTTTACTCTAGCAACTCAGAGCAAAATAGAACTTTGTAAGCAGGCACTAAGTGAGCCCAATGTAGAAGAGATGAAATAATTGGCTTACACAGATACAACTTGAGAAAACTATTTTCCTTTGGCGTACATAGAAGAATTGTCTTTCAAAAATTGTCTAGCAGTGCAAAGCAATATGAATCTGCCTTCCAACATATCTAACCAAATAGTAAATAGTAGTAATTGAAAATGAGAAATGACTCCTTTCCTAATCTTGTACGTGTATCAGTTCCTGTATAAGATACGCAGCTATAACAACAGGAACCCAGAATAAGGACTCAGACGATAACAGCTAATTCCCCTTTCCTATGGTTCCCAAGGTAAGCAGGTAGTTCAGGGTACTGGGTTCAAGGCAGCCATCTATCTCATCACTCTGCCATCTGGGAGGGTGGCATCTATGTGGTCAGATTAGCTCATCATCACATCTGCATCCCTTCCCAGAGGAAGGGAAAGGAGAGGAAGTAGAAGGCAAGCAGTTTCCAGCATATTCTCAGAATATGATGGAAGTTGGGGCACCTGCCTGGGTGGCTCAGACAGTTAAGCATCTGCCTTCGGCTCAGGTCATGATCCGGGGGTCCTTGGATCAAGCCCCCACATCAGGCACTCTGCTCAGCAGGAAGTCTGCCTCTCCCTCCGCCCCTCCCTCCACTCATGCTCTTTCTCTCCCACTCTCTCTGTCTTAAGTAAATAAATAAAATCTTTAAAAAAGAAAGAAAAAGAAAATGGTGGAAGTTGGCCACATCACTTCACTTACAACCCAGTAGTGAGAGCTCAGTCATATACTTTCACTGGCATCAAAAGAACCTGGACACTATGGTCTCTACCTGGGCACCATCATCTCTACCTGGGCTGAAGCTCAGGAGAGGGGTGTACACAAGGAAAGTAGGGCACACTTGGGAGCTAGTAGACAGTTGCAGTCTCTGCTACAAAGAGCAGTTTTTTTTAAAGATTGATTGATTGATTGAGAAAGAGAGAGAGTACATGAATGCAGGAGAGGGAGAGGGAGAGAATCCCAAGCAGACTCCTTATTGAGCATCGAACCTGACCTGGGGCTCAATCTCAAAACCCTGAGATCATGGCCTGAGCCAAAACCAAGAGTCAGGTGTTTGACCAACAGAGCCACCCAAGGACCCCCATGGTGGTATATTTCTATGTTGAAACTTTGCATTCTTTTCTATCCACCCACTTTCAAAATTGCAGCAGGTAAGCAGTGCCAGCAACCACCAGAAACCAGAAAAGGCAAGGAACAGATTCTCCCCACAGCCCCTGGAGGGAGCAAAGTCCTGGCCAACAACTTGGTTTCAACCCAGTGACACTGATTTCTGACTGCTGGCCTCCAGAACTGGGAGAGAATAAATTTCTGTTGTTTTAAGCCATCCAGTTGTGGTAATCTTTATAGCAGATGCAGGAAATGAAAACAATGTCAATGCCTTTGACTTTAGTGTCAGAAGTTTTTCATGGCCGTAGCCCTTGGCCAAAGTGTTCTGATTCTAATATTGTCTATAAATTGGAGTTAGCGATTTGATTTAGCTGAGCATTTACCTAAGAAAAATAAATCTCTAAATCTCTCTAGGCCAAAGGAGAGGGTTATAACCAGTATTCAGAGTTTCCTAAAACCAGTATAAACAAGGGTGCCTTATTTGGGGAATTTGGGGTTGGAAAGAAGGCCACAGTTCATTTTCACTCATTAACTCATTCAGTAAATAGTCACTGGACACCTGCCATGGGCCAGGCACTGTGCTCAGAATTGGGGAAACAATGATGTATAAGATAAAGGTCCCCTCAGGGAGTTTGTCTGGCTCAGCTTTCAGTGACAGAGAAAAAGAAACAAGACCTCAGATGGAATAAATAAATTTGAGAAGCCCATTTTATAAAAAGATGCAGGAAAAAAAAAAAAAAACAGGTGAAATACTTTGTATTCTCCAAACATTTTAATACTGCCTAGGAACAAAACAAATGTCTTAGGAGAAAAGGAAGCCTTCCAGAGAGTAGAAATCAAGCCAGAAGAGGGCCAGCATATCACCTGACCCAGAACAAGCCTCCAGGGCACACACAGACACAAAACTTCCCAAAACACAAGATATTATGAGGGGGAAAAAAATGAAGGCAGAGCAGATGCATTTGCTTCCTTTTACCTTGTGCTTTGCAAGGGATCTCAAAATCATATAAAAGACCAAAACAGATATAGAGTTTCTTAATTTCTAAAGCCAAACTCTCACTAGCAGCTGAGCCAAAGGAATTAAAAACTAAATTACCCTTTTCATCAAGGTAGATAAAACAATTTTCCTCTATTTAATGACTACCATAATCCAAATTCTTCTATAGGTTTAAAAAGTCTGAAGCTGACACAATTATCTTCACATATAGAGGGGAGGGAGGTCAGAATAATCTAGGGGGCAAAGCCAAATTGCCCACGGGAGCTGACTACATAATCAAATTATCCAGCTGGAAGGGCAAGTTGGATAATTCAAGACCATAACAGAAAAGAAAAGCCCTCCTGTATTGCTCAGTAAGTTTCCGTGGCTTAATATTTTTGTGTGAAATTGCCTTGATTCTTCATTTCATTTTGCATTTTTAGACACAATCAGTGGGAATTTCTCCATTGGAGAGTGGCAAAGTGACAAGCATTCTTGCTAAAGAAATCTAATATCACACATCCTGACAAATCTCTTTGGACTTTCCTCACTTCATTCAAAGATTCAGAAGTGTCTGACAGACTGGTGGGCAGGCCAGCAGGAACCTTATTTGCCTGAATAGCTTCCTGGGAAATTCTACCCCCAAGGGAAGCTCGGAAAGGTCAGGCATAAGCTTGGCCCAGTAACAATGCCTCCCCGGTCCCAGAGGAAGGGTGATTCTGAGAGCAGCCTGGTCTGTGAATTAGATTTGTCCACCAGCCCAGCCCCCACAGTCTCAGGTCAGAATCCTAGAGAGAAACATTAAAAAAAAAATTTATTTTAAAGACAACAGCATTTTTTACTAAAATTTGCTGATCAATGGTAACATCACTGAAAAGGGACAGCCAGCCATATGTGTCTCTTAATGAGCTGTGTTAGGAAGTACTTAGCACGAGCTACAGAGTGTTCTTGCCCTCCCCCTACCCCCCAGTCATAACAATAACGGAAGCAAAATCTCATCAAGCCCCTAGACCTCATTGTCACCAATTTCCAGGAAACACGGGGAGCAGAGGAGCATTATGAACCCCACAATGATGACATAATCAGCCAAATACAGAATGTGAACAATCCCATGGCATGCGTGACCAGCTTCCTCGAATCCATACTTTTTAAAAGGAGTAATGGGATTTATTACAGATAGCTTAGGAGAGACTTGGGAGGTACAACCAAGTGGACCTTCTTTAGATACTGATTCAAGCCAACCATCTGTACAAAGGAGACAATTGGAGAAAAGTGAACATGATGGAGAATACGATAATATATTAAGAAACTATTACTATTCTCTTAAGGTATGATAATCTTCTTGTGCTTGCACTAGGGAAATAAGTCCTTACTTCTTAAAGATCATAATGAAATACTTAAGGGCAAGATGAGATGTCTGGGATTTGCTTTAAAATATTCTGGTGGGGGCGGGAGGAAGACAATGAAGAGTAAAGTAGGTAGAGAAAACAAGAATGCTAAAATACTGATTATTGTTGCAGCTGGCTAATGTCTGCAGCTGACTTGCTATACTATTCTCTCTGTGTTTGAATAAGTCTGAAGCCTCCATAACAGAATTTTCAAGAAATACACGAAGCGCCATTTTACCTTTCCACTCTTAGCTCTCACTACCCTGCAACAGAAAGCCTCCACCCTCAATATCCTTGCTGTATAAGAATTATCCTTCATCCTAGAGATCTTTGCCTAAATAACTTTGTAGATACACAAGTCTACACCCACTGCATGGCTCTACATGCATACAACGCTCTCTTAAAATTCTCTCCAACACTTTTCTGGACTGTCCTTCAATACCTGGCTCAAATCCTTGCCTCCTCCTCAAAGGTTCCCCCCGAATACCCCCAAATATCATGGGCGTGGTCTCCCTTCTCTGGACTCTCAGAGCACTTCAAGTCAGTTGGTATCTGTCGTAGTTTGTTTAAATGTCTTGGTTATTTTTAGTATTTTGCATACCTGATTGGGTGTGAGGCTCTCTTACGGCAGGGCACATGTTTGTTTTTTATTCTCTTGGCTCAACAAATTTACACCAGAATCTGCCCTAAATAATCTCAATTTATTAGGAAATCATGAGGATGTCTCTGAAAAGCCCCGACCTAAAGAGCAGCATATTGAAAAAACAAACAAAAAACAGTAACACACGGAGCTAGAGTTTGGAAACCTGAGAAATCATTAGTCAGGATTTCAAGTGACAGAAAATTGGAATGTATTCATTCAAATAACTGGAAAGTTGAGGTATAGATTCAGTGACCTAATGATCTTTTCAGACCTGTCCCCGCAGCCATTTTGCTGTTAAGTTTGCCCTTGTCTTTAAGCTTTGCTAATTGTGAGACCCAGCTCTTATCAGCCTAGCTTAAAAATACTGAAAGAGGGGCGCCTGGGGGGCACAGTGGGTTAAGCCTCTGACTCTTGGTTTCAGCTGAGATCATGATCTGAGGGTCCTGGAATAGAATCCCAGGTAGGGCTCTCTGTTCAGCATGGAGTCAGCTTGAGTTCTCTCTCCCTCTCCCTCTGCCTCTCCCACTCATTCTCTCTCTCTCTCTCTTTCTCTCTCTCTCTCTCTCTCTAAAATAACTAAGTAAGCTTTAGAAGAAAAAAAAAAAAACACGAAAGAAAGACAATGTAGGGCAGCCCCGGTGGCTCAGTGGTTTAGCGCCGCCTTCAGCCCGGGGTGTGATCCTGGAGACCCAGGATGGAGTCTCACGTCAGGCTCCCTGCATGGAGCCTGCTTCTCCCTCTGCCTGTATCTCTGCCTTTCTCTGTCTCTCATAAATAAATAAATAAAATCTTAAAAAAAAAAGGAAAAGAAGAAAAGGAAGAAAAGAAAAGAAAAGAAAAGAAAAGGAAAAGAAAAAAAAAGAAAAGAAAAGAAAAAAAAGAAAAGAAAGACAATGTAATTTTTTTCCTCCAGAGCACATCCACACAAACCTCAATGAAAGACTCTGATTGGTTTGGGTTGCAACTCAGTGCCCATCCCTTAGCCAGTCACTGTGGTCAAGGGCATAGGGCACTAGGATTCACCAGATCTGGCTCACACCATGATCTCTCTGGCCAGTGCTTAGGCAGACCAGTGAGATGTGCATGAAGCAGGGGAGTGACAGCTCCCCAGGGGGAAGGGAGGTACAGTTACCAAAAAGATGGAGAAAGGAATGCTGGGAAGAACCCATTTCTACCTCCCCAAAGAAGACCTTTCCCACAACCCCATTTCTCCCCAAATGGTCCTGAGCCAGCTATTAAACAACACAATAATTGTCACACTTTGTTGCACTCTTACTGCATATCAGATAATACACCAGTGCTTTGTAATGTAATTATAATTACATTTATAAAATAATATAATGTATATATATATTATCTCCAGTTCTCTGAACAACCCAATAAGGTAGGTGTTATTAGACCCATTTTATAGATGAAAAAACTAAAACTTAAGTAGCCCAAAGGATCCGTGTCTTGGTTTGGACAGCCATAACAACGGACCATAGACCGAATAACTTAGAAACAACAGAAAAGTATTTCTCCTAGTTCTGAAGGCTAGAAGTCCAAGATCAAGGTGACAGCATGATTGAGTTCTGGCAAGAGACCTCCTCTGGTCTGGCTTGCAGAATGACAATTTTCTGTTGTATCTTCACATGGCAGGAAGTGAGAAAGAGAGCAAATTCCCTCATGACTCTTATCAAATCCCTAATCCCAGGGCACCTGGTTGGCTCAGTGGTTAGGCATCTGCCTTCAGCTCAGGGTGTGATCCCAGGATCCCAGGATGAAGTCCCACATCAGGCTCCCTGTAGGGAGCCTGCTTCTCCCTCTGCCTATGCCTCTGCCTCTGTCTGTGTCTCTCATGAATAAATAACTAAGATATTTAAAAAAAAAAAAGGCCCTAATCCCCTTCTGAAGGCTACCCACATGACCTCATACTCCACTCTCAAGGCCCCACCTTCTAACACCATCACACTAGGAGGTAGGGTTTCAGTATGTGAATTTTAGGAAGATACATTCAGTCCCTAAAAACCTGTTCAAGGCCATCTATGCTTTTTCCCACAACTGTATCTTTGTGCTTCAATTTCTCTCTCTATAGGGATTCCCGATATCTCTCAACCTCACAGAAATGTTTTAAACATGAAGGAAAAAGAACTATAGCAAGGTTTTAAGACTTACTCGTTTCTCCCAGCAGGCCCAGCCTTCCATCTTTTCACGTGTTGCCTTCTATGACTTCAAGGCGATGCTCTCCTGACCCTTCCGCTGATACCAGCCCTATCTCCTTGCTCTGGAGTCCCTGGCAGTGTATGCACAGCGCTCTCTGGGCACCTACCATTTTTTCTTCATTATCATAGACATGGATGTTAGTTCCTCCACTAAACTGCAGGCTATTGAGAAAGGTTACTGGTACTGATTCAATTTTTTATATAGTATGTGTTTAGTCCATATGTAACAGATTTTAAGTAAACATATTTTAATTAATACATTTGCAGTGACTGGCTGGCTCAGTGGTTGAGGGTCTGCCTTTGTCTCAGGGCATGATCCCAGGGTCCTGGGATCGAGTCCCATATCTGGCTCCCTTCAGGGAGCTTCTTCTACCTCTGCCTATATCTCTGCCTCTCTCTGTTTATCTCTCATGAATAAACAAATCTTTTTAAAAAATTAATTAATATATTTGCTTAATTAATTGATGTGTGGGTGAGGAGCTCCCCTGTAAATTCAAGGCACAGCTAACTGGACTTCAAATAAAAACATAGAACATTGGAACCATAAGAGGTCACTGAAATCAAGGCTCAATTTGAAACCTATTTGTTACAGATCCACAGCAAAATGGGTCAAGAAATTGAGATTAGTATTTAGCAACTTTTGTAGCAATTTGGCCAATTAGATTTATGTGTTGGATTAATAATAAAGAAAAAGTTAGACTTGTCTATTACTGTATGCCTTTGCTTTTTAAGTTTATCTTTCTAAAAATTTATTTCCACTCTATTTTACCAAGTATCAATCCAAAATGGATTGGAAGTGAAAAAAATGAATTATTTGCCAGAGATCACTGGAGCAGCACAGATCTCATCTAAACTCCCACTTGGAGCTGGAGTTTTTTCTCTATTTCTGGCCAACTAGACCCTTTTTAACACTTTCCAGTGGAACATTCACACTATTAATTCCCACTTGCTGATTGTTCCATAACTTAACTATTTCTGACCTGACCTTGGAAGGTTCTCTGTCAGAGAAGGAAACAGACTTCTTCAGCTGATAGTGGAGTTGGGGGGATGACATGCTTCAGCAAGAAGTACAAATGTCACTGACCTGATTTCTCAAGCTCAATTTTCTCATCTGCAAAATAAGAACTTCCCATTCCTGACATTTTATGATCCCACTATTCCTTCATGCACTTTTCTATATCTCTGAGATGTGAGGCAAGTTCCTGCCTTTGAAGAATAGTTCACTGTAGCCCTGTCTTTTGAAAAAACCTCCATCTTTGACATTTAGTGACATGATCATACAACTAAGGCACACCCAATGTATCATTTACATGGGATAAATAATATATTATTCAAAATCCAAATAAAATAGGCTTTCTGTAGGAAGCAGATCTCTGCTTTCCTATATATTGTAAATTTAGTAGCAATAATAATAATATGGCTAACAATTATTGAGCATCTATTATATGCAGGGACACTGCCTTACATAAATTATCTCATTTATTTACCAAAAAAATAATTAAGAAGCTACACTACTACACCCATTGCATAGACAAGAAAACTGAGGTATGGGGTGGGTTAAGAAGCTTGCTCAAGATGTGTGATTGAAGAGTGAGTGGACCAAGATTAGAATCCTACTGATGTGAACCCAGAGCCTACATTCTTAATCACTGTAGTATTAGAAGGAGGAAAATGAAAGACATAAACAAATAAAAAATTAAATCAGCATGCTGATTTTCCAAATCAGTGTCATATTTCTTACATGGTAGCTCGGGATCCCAAAGGCACAAAAACTGAAGATCACTCCTGGTCTTCTTAAGACATGGGCCTAGAATTGGCAGAGCACTGATTCCACCACATTTCACTAACTAAAATGAGTCACAGGGCTATCCCTAATGAAATGAGTCCACAGGGGAGTTATGGTTCACTGGGGTCATCTTTGGAAATGAGCTACTTTGTCAATAAACCAATAGAGAAGAGAAGATAGAATGCTTAAAAAATATCCCATTAAGCCAGAGAAAGCAGGAGAAGGAGGAAAAATAATAACAGAATAGATAGAACTAAAAAAAATGGCAAGATAGTAGATTCAAACTTAAGTATATCAATAGTTACTTTAAATATAAATGGACCACACACCCTAATTGTAAGACAGAGATTGTCAGACAAGATTTTTTTCTAAAAAGCAAAGCCCTACTATACGTAATCCACAAGAAACCCACTTTCTATTATGACATAGATTTGTTAAAAATAAAACAATCAGAAAAAGAAATTACAAACACTAGTCACAAAAAAAGGAGGAATGGCCATATTAATACCAACCAAAGCAGCTTTAGGCTATCAGAAATAAAGAGAGACAATTCACATTGACAAAAGGTCAATTCATCACAATGACAGAGATTCTACATGTATATGCGTTTATAAATAGGGCTTTTAAATACATGAAGCAAAAACTGACAGAACCAAAGAGATAGAAAAACCCACATTTGCCATACAAGATCTCAACACTCCTTATTCAGTAACTGATAGAACAAGGATGAGAAGATCAGCAAGGATATACAAAACCTCACTAACAAAATCAATCAAAATTGCTCAGCTGACATTTATGGAAGCTACATCTAACAACTATAGAATACGGTTTTTTAAAGTGACATGGAACGTTCATCAGTAATGATCATATGTGAGGATATAAGATACATTTCAATAAATTCAGAATAATTGAAACCATAAAAAGTACATTTTCCAACTATAACGGAATTCAGCTAGAAATTGATAACAAGGGACGCCTGGGTGGCTCAGCGGTTGAGTGTCTGCCTTTGGCTCAGGGAGTGATCCCAGGATCCGGGATCGAGTCCCACGTCGGGCTCCCTGCATGGAGCCTGCTTCTCCCTCTGTCTGTGTCTCTGCCTCTCTCTCTGTGTCTCTCATGAATAAATAAATAAATCTTTAAAAAAAAAGAAATTGATAACAAAAAGAAACATGAGCAACATCCAATTATTTTAATACTAAGAAACATACTATACAATAATGTGTGGCTCAAAAAAAGAAACTGAAAGCCTTTCGGCCGGAACCGCCATCTTCCAGTAATTCGCCAAAATGACCAACACAAAGGGAAAGAGGAGAGGTACCCACTATATGTTCTCTAGGCCTTTTAGAAAGCATGGAGTTGTTCATTGGCCACATACATGCGAATCTATAAGAAGGGTGATATTGTGGACATAAAGGGAATGGGCACTCTTCAAAAAGGAATGCCCCACAAATGTTACCATGGTAAAACTGGAAGAGTCTACAATGTTACTCAGCATGCTATTGGCATTGTAGTAAACAAACAAGTTAAGGGCAAGATTCTTGCCAAGAGAATTAATGTCCACACTGAGCATATTAAACACTCAAAGAGCCAAGATAGCTTCCTGAAGCGTGTGAAGGAAAATGATCAGAAAAAGAAGGAAGCCAAAGAGAAAGGTACTTGGGTCCAACAGAAGCACCAGCCTGCCCCACCCAGAGAAGCACACTTTGTGAGAACCAATGGAAAGGAACCTGAACTGCTGGAACCCATTCCCTATGAATTTATGGCATGATAACTGTAAAGAAAATAAAAGACTTCAGGATTGTAAAAAAAAAAAAAAAGAAAAAGAAAAGAAACTAAAAGAAAGATTTTTAAATATTTTGAACAGAGTGACATTGAAAGCACAGCATATCAAAAGTTGTGGAATGCAATTGTGCAACTTCAAACTAACATAACACTGTAGGTTAATTATACTGGAATTTTTAAAAATTCTAAATAGTTTAAAAACTAAAATTTTTAAAAAGTTAATATGAAAAGCAAATTCTCTTGCTTAAATATCAATAGATATTTTACATTAACTGTTAAGTTAGCATCAGTTTTAGAGGGATAATGTCCATATGCTTTTATTTGCTTTGGATCATAAGACCAAGAATATGGCATGAAAATGACAAAAACAGGGGATCCCTGGGTGGCTTAGTGGTTTAACGCCTGCCTTTGGCCCACACCTGCTTCTCCCTCTGCCTGTGTCTCTGCCTCTCTCTCAGTGTCTTTCATGAATAAATAAATAAAATCTTTAAAAATAAAATGAAATTACAAAAACAAAACACATTGCAAGACACAAACTAGAGCAATGTTTAGAAAATTTATAAGTTTAAATGTTTATATTAGAAAAGAAGTTTAAAATCAGTGATTTATGCTTCCACCTTAGGAAGCTAGGAAAAGAAAAACATAAAAATGATAACAGGAAAAAATTAATATGAGAACAGAAATCAGTGAACTAGATATAGGCAAAGAACTAAATAAAATCAAAACTTGGGTTCTGGACAAGATAAATAAAATTGATAAACCTCTAGGTAGACTGATCACAGATAAAAGAAGACAAAACACAAATTATCAATATCAGGAATAAAAGAGTAAACAACACCATGAATCCTACAGCTATAAAAAGGAAAGTAAGGGAATATTATAAAAACATTTATTCTGGGGTGCCTGGGTGGCTCAGTGGTTAAGCATCTGCTTTCAGCTTAGGTCATGATCCCAGGGTCCTGGGGTTGAGCCCTGCATTGGGGTCTTTGCACAGAAGGGAGCCTGCTTCTCCCTCCTTCTGCCCCTCTCCCCGCTTATGCTCTTGCTCTCTGTCTCTCTCTCTCTCTGTCAAATAAACAAACAAAAATCTTTAAAAAGAAAAGATTTGTGCCAATGAATATGACAACTACATAAAGTGGAAAATTTTCCTGAAAGACATAAATTACCAAAACAAACACAAAATAAATAATCCAAATAATTTGGCATCTATTAAAGCACTTGAATTTGTAATTAAAAATTTTCTCATGAGAAAATTCCAAGACTTTACTTGTGAATTCTATCAAACATTTACAGAAGAAATACTACCACTTTTATACAAAATCTTTCCGAAACTAGAAAAGGAGGGAATATATCCTGCCTCGTTTTATGAGGCCAGTATTACACTAACATCAAAACTAGGCAAAGACATTGCAAGATAAAGAAACTACACATTAATATCCCTCATAGCTACATAGGGATCATAGATACAAAAATCTTCAAAGGTTGGCACATTGAATATTAAATATTAAGGAATATATTAAAAGAGTGATATATCATAACCAAGTGAAGTTTATCTCAACAAAGTAAGATTGTTTCCGTGTTTAAAATTCAGTTAGCTGGCTCAGTCAGCGTGGGATTCTTGATTTTAGGATTGTAATTCAAGCTCCAATTTAGGGGTAGAGATTACTTAAAAATAAAACCTCAGGGGTGCCTGGATGGTAGAATCAGTTAGGCAACCAACTCCTTGCTTTTCATGAGATCAAGCCCCACGTGGGCCTCTGTGCTCTGCTGGGAGTGGGGAGTGCCTCTGTGGGGAGTCTGCTTGAGATTCTCTCTCCCTCTCCATCTGGGCCTTCTGCTCATGTGCTCTCTCTCTTTCTCTTTCTCTCTCTCTCAAATAAATACATCTTTAAAAAAAAAAGTAAAAATAAAATCTTTAAAAAATAAAATAAAATGCAATTGATGCAATTCCCCACAGTAACAGAATAAAGGAGAAAAATCATATGGTTATTTCAACAGATGCAGCAAAAGAATTTAACAAAATTCAACAACAATGTATGATAAAAAAATGCACAAGAAAATAGGCCAAAGAATATCTATGAAAAAACTTGTAGTTGGGGTGTCTGGGAGGCTCAGTCAGTTAAACATCAGACTCTTGATTTTGGTACAGGTCATGATCTCAGGGTCATGGGATCTAGCCCTGCATTAGGCTGCTCAGTGGGCCAGGAGTCAGCTTAATTGTCTTAATTTTCTTTTTTTTTTCTTTTTTTTTTAATTTTTATTTATTTATGATAGTAACACAGAGAGAGAGAGAGGCAGAGACACAGGCAGAGGGAGAAGCAGGCTCCATGCACCGGGAGTCCGATGTGGGATTCGATCCCGGGTCTCCAGGATCGCACCCTGGGCCAAAGGCAGGCGCTAAACCGCTGCGCCACCCAGGGTTCCCAATTGTCTTAATTTTCTTAATCTTAATTCTCTCTTCCTCTCCCTCTGTACCCCCCCCCCCCGCAACTCTCTCTCTAAAAAAATAAAAAATAAAAAGAACTTTCAGTTAAGATCATATTTAATGGCAAAATGCTGAATGTTTTGTCCACTCTCACCAGTTCTATTCAACATTTTATTCAAGTTCTTAGTTGTTGAAATAAAGCAAGGAAATAAATAAAACAGATTGGAAAGGGAAGATCTGCATTCATAGGTGAAATAATTATTAATATAGAAGTTGTGAAGAATCCATAAAATTCTCTCAGTTCAGTGTTCCTTGGTTTTAAGTAAGTGGAGTTTGAAGTGTTGGGAAGGTATCTGCATGGATAAACTTAAATTTGTCAGGCATTGTCATCTGGAAATCCTATTCTGCAGTGCAAGCCAATTGACCATATAAATATTTTTATCCCAGTTATCTTTACCCAGTCATCTGTATAGATTTGACTAACTTACAAGTGAGTAAATTATAATATAGTATATATATATATATATATATATATATATATATATATATATAAATTTTGAGAAATTCCATGCAAAAAGTGAGAAAAAATATCAAAGAAATCTGAATTTAGGAAACAAAATTCAAAGATTCCAGAGCTTTCCTAAGTAATATGCCAAAATAAAACTGATGGTATCAGGTAAATCATGACTGAGCAGCAGCCTGGATCCTGGATCCTGTCTTGAGTTGTGACTCTGAATTTAAAAAAAGAAAGAAATTCAGAGAATAGAGTAGATTCTATAGTTGGAAAATTAATTAAACTCTTTCTTATAAGAGTTGAACTATTTCTTAAAACTTGAAGTTAGACATTTTAATACTTAAGTGTTTAAGAAATGTATGAAATAATTTAATTAATAATGTCATAAGCTTTACCACAATTAAAACTTTAAATGCAGAAAATGTATTTTCAAAAAAATATATACATGCAGATTCAAGAGCCTACCTTTTGACCTAATACTTCTATTCCTGGGATTTTAGCTTATAGAAATACAAAATGTATAAATTGTTTATGTACAAAAATGTTCCTTAGAACATTTTTTTAAAGATTTTATTTATTCATGAGAGACACAGAGAGAGAGAGAGAGAGAGAATGAGGCAGAGACACAGGCAGAGGGAGAAGCAGGCTACATGCAGGGAGCCTCACGTGGGACTCTATCCCAGGTCTGTCTCTAGGACCAGGCCCTAGGCTGAAGGTGGCGCTAAACCGCTGAGCCACCCGGGCTGCCCTAGAATATTTTTTTAATAAACAAGTGGATTCTGTCTAGATGTCCAACCAAAGTAAACCAGAGTTCAACTATGGGGCAGACTATTACATAGAAGTATGATATATGGAAAGATTTGATAATATGGAGAAAATAATCATTAATAACATTTACCAAGCATTTTCTCAAAGCCAAGAATGGTGTTAAAAGCTTCACACATATTAGCTCATTCCATCTTCCTATTAGAAAAGTCCTTTCAGGGGGGATCCCTGGATGGCTCCGCGGTTTAGTGCCTGCCTTTGGCCCAGGGCACGATCCTGGAGTCCCGGGATCAAGTCCCGCATCGGGCTCCCAGCATGGAGCCTGCTTCTCCCTCTGCCTGTGTCTCTGCCTCTCTCTCTCTCTCTCTATGTCTATGAATAAATAATAAATAAAATCTTTAAAAAAAAAAAAAGAAAGAAAAGTCCTTTCATTGTCTTCTTCTTAGAAATGAGAAAGTTGGGGTGCATGGGTGGTATAGGCAGTTGGGTATCTGACTCTTGGCTTCAGCTTAGGTTATGATCTAATGGTCTGAGATCTCACCGGCATAGGATCTAGCCTCCCAACTGGCTCCACACTGAGTGTCTGAGGGTCTGCATGAGATTCTCTTTCTCTCCCTCTGTTCCTCCCATTCATGATCTCTCCCTCTCTAAACTAAATAAAGAAATCTTAAAAAAAAAAAAAAAGAAATAAATAAAGAGAAACAAAGAAAGAGTAGAAAGGTTACTAACTTGACCAAAGTCACACAGATACTAAGAAGGAAGCTGGCATTTGAACCCAGGCAGTATGACTCTAGAACCTGAACTCAACCACTGTAATAAGTAGAAAATATAGGATGCAAAATTATAGAAAAAACATAATCTCTCCTACATCTTCAAAAGAGGAGAAGGGTACAGAGGGGGAAAATGCAGTAGAAGATTAATGATGGCTTTCTCTAAATAGGATATCACAGGGTTTTTTTCCTTTTTCCTTTCTGCATATTCCAGTTTTTCAATAATATAGACATCTATTGGAATCCCTGGGTGGCTCAGCGGTTTAGCGCCTGCCTTTGGCCCAGGGCACGAACCTGGAGTCCCAGGATCGAGTCCCAGGTCCAGCTCCCAGCATGGAGCCTGCTTCTCCCTCCTCCTGTGTCTCTGCCTCTCTCTCTCTCTCTGTCTGTCTCTCTCTCTCTCTCTCTCTCTCTCATAAATAAATAAATAAATAAATAAATAAATAAATCTTAAAAATAAATAAAATAAAATCTTTAAAAATATATATATATAGACATCTATCAAAGACATTCATTTTAATCTCCCTTCTAATCCTTTCTTATGCCTGGTCTTTTAAGTTAAAAAGAAGATTGCCCTCTTCCAAGTCTGCCCTCCAAACCCACATCTGGGTTGGCTTGTCACCTCACACTACCAGGGAAAATTTAGAGAGACAATGTTAGAATGTAGTCCTCAAAGCTGAAGATTCAGTTTGCCTGTACAAAGCCCTTCCCTCTAGCCTCACTTTCTGTGACCTTCTCCATCATCCCCCATTCCATTCCCTTCCTCAACTTAAGAATCCCTTTGAGGAAAACCACATAATGTAATTCACCTTTCTAGCCCTCTTCAAGCCTAGACCAGGGTTTCACATATAATTCCCAAATAATTTAATAAATAAAAACTTGAAAACCAAGATGTTATGATCAGAAGAGAGAATTTCTTAGAATAAAGGATGTGACGGATAGACCTCAAAAGAGAGGAGGGTTTCTCTGACCGGTTGCATCAGATTCAGCTCCAGGAAGCCATGAGAGTAAAGCCCTAGCCCAACAGAGCCCATTGTGGTGCTCATCCAGGTCCCCTCTGGGCGGGGGGCGGGGCATGGGAGGTCAGGAGAGCACAAGCATAACTCCTCCAGCTGCTGGGAGTGTTGGCTTCTAAAAGCTAAGTCTGTGTTCCCTTCCCAGAGGAAGGACACGTGCAATGACTGGTCAGTGTACAGAGTTGCAGCCCCCCATGTCTCAATTTGGGACAACTCCAAAAGTCCATCCCTGCTTCTGAGGTCTCTTGGGATTGGCTGAGGCCTTTGTTGTTACTGCATTGTAGCTCAAATGCCCTCTCTGCTCAACTTGCTTCTTTCACTTCTCCGAGCTCTCCATACCAAGAGTACTGCTCATAGAGCCTCTGCATACAAATCTCTGTCTGTTTCTCAGAAACCTGACCTGAGAGAGCCTCCAGAAAACAGCAGGTCCCACCACAGCCTGGTTGTTAGTAAGATAAAGATGTCTGGGTGAAGATGAGACCAGGAATTCAGCCAAGTGACAGCTTTCCAAGTATTGGGAAAGACTTAGAAAGCAAGGAACATGTTGAGGAGGGTGAGGGGTGGGGAGTGCTGGGGTACAAGTGCAAGGAGGAATGAGCAAGCACTGAGAGATATAGGCAGATAAGGTAAGGTGGCTGAAGAATGAGCAAGCCAGTTTTAAATCACCCTAGGAAGGTGATTGATTAACCATGACCTCAAGACGAAAACAGATTTTATAGCGCCTGTTAGAAATCCACAACAGTGGTCCCACAAGGTCAAAAGCTTCAAGACAAAATTTGCCTCTATTTGAGGCAAACAGAAAAACGTTGGGATTGCCATTCAGAATAATCCCATAAAGATTGATTACAGTGAGCATTCAACAGAAGATAATATATTTTTCCCATTAAATCCAAGTGCCAGCCATAATCTCTGATAATCCCTGAAATTACTATTGACACCTACCTACCTAGCACATCATCATTTCACACCACTCTAACAACACGTACGTGATGCACCAGTGATAGCACTCCATGGCTATGTCATGAAACCACAGCCATTTAGCTAATTGTGCCCCTGAAGTTTTCCAAACCCAGTATCCAAAGCATATGATTATTTATATCTTCTGCCCCCAACTCAGGTGTTCCACACACTCACAGGCTGGTCCAGCAACACCCCCGGACTTGCATGATTGAAATTTGCTTGTCCAGTTGGGACTATGGCCCTTCAGAGTGAGCCCCTGGCAGCCAGAAGTTTCCAAGGTAGACAAAAGGCAGAACCCTGAAAGACTGTGGAAAAGCAGGAAATGTAGAGTAGGTATATAGGCAAAGCTATCAGATTCTGTCAATTAACTTAAAATCAACCAACCCAACAGCAACCAAAAACATTAAAATTGGGGTGCCTAGGTGGCTCAGTCAGTTGAGTGTCTGCCTTGGGCTCAGGTCATGATCTTGGGGTCCTGGGATGGAGCCCCATATCAGGTTCCCTGCTCTGTGGAGAGCCTACTTCTCCCTCTCCCTTTCCCTCTGTCTGCCGCTCCCCCTACTTGTGCTCACACTCTCTCTGTCAAATAAATAAATAAAATCTTTAAAAAAACATTAAAATCAAATACCCTTTGACCCCCACTTTCAGAAATTTAACACAGAGTTACTTGTGCATATATGCCCAAGAAGATTAAGCAAGGATAGTGGTTTTTTGTGCCACCAGGATGTCAGCTAGAATTATCCAGCATGTTGGGATCCGTGTAAATCAGATGAAATCCCCACGGAGGACCAAAGCACCCCTATATCCATCCCTCAAGATTCCTTCAAATTCCCAGTACATCTTATATTCTTCTGGCCGTTTCTAGTTTCAATTTCCTACCTCTGTATTTGGCTGTTTCTTTATCTCTGCTCTGAAAACAACATAATGTGAGCCACAACCCCTTATACTGAGATTCCCTCTGAATCAACCACTGGTAAAATAAGCAAACCGTTGCTAAAGTTTTGTGAATCATAAACAAGGATCACAATACTCAGAGCAAACAGCTTAGCTCACCTTTTATTCATTCTTGTTCTTAAGTCACCCTATCTGGGGAAAATACACTAAATTTTCCTCTATTCTCACATTTACAATATTTCTGGTGCCAGATGTGTGGGTTTTTTCCCACATCAACCAATTCTCTGACACTGGCTAGGTGTCCTACAACTTAATTCAGTTCTGACACTCTACTAGGAGTTAGCATCAGATCCGACAAATTAAGATTCCCACAAAACTGCCCTCATTTCAGATGCCAGTCTTAAGTACCATGCTGTTACCAACACTCTGACCAACCAGTTATAAATCAGGGTTCCCATGACTCCCTCCTCAGGTTCAATGATTCGCCAGGATGTCTCACAGAACCCAGGGAAATACTTACTTATAATTATTGGTTTATTATATAACAAAGGATATGATAAAGGATACAGAGGAACAACCAGATGAAGAGGTACATAAAGTGAGATCCAGAAGAGTCTCATGCATGGGAGCTTCTGTACTTCTGGAGTTGAAGTGGGCTACCCTCCTAGCACATAGAAGTGTTCACCCACCCAGATGCAATTTCCAGCTCCACCTACCTTCTCAAGAAGTTTCAATTTTCTCTTCATAACTTAGTCTTTCTGGTGAGTGACATCAATCCAGAAGTGCACCAAGAGTCACCTCATTAGAACAAAAGATGCTCCTATGATCCAGGAAATTCCAAAGGATTTAGGAGCTCTGTGTCAGACACTCAGGAGATTACAAACGTAGGAGTTCTGTGTCAGGAACTGGAGTCCAAGACCAAATATGAGCAGGAACCAGTGGCAGAGACAAATATTTCTTATTATTTCACACACCTCATGGCAGGTTTCTCACTGGTTGCCTCATTTCATGCAACACCCAGTCCTCAATTTCGCCTGGTTCAGTGAATGTGCCAAATCCCATGCTAATTACTTTATATATATTAGCTCATTTTGTCCTCACAGAAATGCTATGAAAAGAAAATCATTTTTACTATAAAGAAACCAAGGCTTAGGGGTGTCTGGATGGCTCAATCGCTTAAGCATCCGCCTTCAGCTCAGGCCACGATCCTGAGGTTCTGGGATTGAGCCCCATCCTGCTCTCTGCTCTGCAGAGAGCCCCTCCCCCTTGCTTGTGCACATGCACTCTCTCTCTCTCAAATAAATGAAACCTTTAAATAAATAAAAATAAATTTTAAAAAAAGAAACCAAGTCTTAGCAAAATTATGTAATTTATCCAAGGCCACATAATGTATTAGTTAAGGGACTGGTTAAGCTGCTAAAACAAAAAGACCTAAATATACACTGGTTTTGAAAAGATGGAAATTTGTTTCTCTGTCACACAACAATCTGGAGATGAGAGGTGCGTCTGTTTTCCTCACCATGTAGCTTCCAAATGGGCTCCAATTATTGCCACTACCCAGCCAGTGGAAAGGATGAGAGAGAGTTAGAGTCAAGTGTCACTAAGAAGATAAATCAGAAGTTGTACACATCAGATCTGCCCACATCCCACGAATCTGAATTTAGTCACATGTCCAAAGCTAGCTGTAGCCTGTAGCTGAAAAACTATACCACCATTAACACCTCCAGAAAATGCTTTTCCTGAAAGGAAGAAGAGGAAGTGGATCCTGGGGAAAGTTAACAGTCTCAGAAGACCAATTAGTAAGTCGAGAACTATAACTGAAACCCTGGTCTGTTTGGATCCAGAGACTTCTTTTTTAATCACATCAAAGTGCCTCTAAACATTTGAAAAACTTTCTTTCCTTGGTATCTGTACTTTGTCTCTGACTGTTCCTGCTGAGGCTTTAGGGTCCCCTTAGATTTGAGAGTGTGGGTTCCAGTCCCTCACCCTCTATTCTCTCCCACCTCTCCCCTCCCCGTGACTATTACTAGCTCCTCGAGGACAAAATTATCCTGTGGTTTTCCTATACCCTGCTCACACCTTTGTAAATAGTCCTTCTGACAAACTATCTGCAAAGTCCTCACTCTGAGTGTGCCATCTGTTTCCTGCCAGAACCTTGACTGATTCTCCTCATTCACAGTCCACCCCGCAGGGCAGTGTCAGACAAGGCTTTCAGGCTCATCAGAGTGACATGTCTACAAAACTCAGAAACGTCCCCTGCTAACATTGACCTGCCTTCCTCAATAGAAGCTCCAAGGGGGCTGTGCCCTCTCTTTCATTATTCTCAGAACCCGGTACAATGTCTAGCACGTAGTAGGCTCACTAAATATTAGGTATGAATAAATACTGTGTCCCACATATAGTAGTTTCACAAAAAATGTGTGTCTGATGATTAACTGAATGGACCCAATCTTACTCAGAAAGCTTTAAACAGTTCCTTATGAAGCCATGGAGATTTTTTTTTTTTTTTTTTTTTTTTTAGAGAAAATGCTGTGCAATCCGTACTTTATTTAGCTATGATGGTCCTATAATCTCAAGTCCTCTTGCACCTTTATAGGTTTTAATACTTCCTGTCATTGCAACATGTTCACCAGATTTTTCAGTCCCCCTTTGTAATGCTTTGAAGTAGAGTGTGATTGAAAATCTGCAGTTTGAACTTGAACAAAGTTCGTAGTAAACAGATTGCAGACAATTTCCTTTAAATGTGCTCTTGGAAGCTAGGAATACATTAAGCACATCAGAACAAGAAATTTACCAAGAAAAAGACATGAGATTCAAATTTTCAATCTGAAGCAAATACTACCATATTTCATTACAGCTAAGATGCCATTAATCTACAGATATCCCACTGTGTATCACTAAAAGAGAGAAAATGATACCAGTTAAACCCTGACACAAAGCTCTTATCACTTAGAATTATTGTTTACATATGGAAAAAGGTCTTTCAGACTTATTTGAAAGAAGTCATAGATTTTCATTCTATATCAATGCTCTTTCCATGCATTTTGGCAATTACGATAACTTTTTGTTTCAATGCCAAATCATACTGAGATTATTTTGAAGACATTGTAAATGGCAATTAAATGCATATAACTCAATTAAAGTGACAGCAATATGAATAGCTATGACCAGATTTCTGCAACCACATCACAACTACAACCTGAATACCATCAATTGTAAGATGTATCCTGATTTCAGAGATATTTAAAATGGGAGGGCAGGGATAGTAGGTGTTGGAATCAACAAAATAGGGAGACTTAGCTCAGAAGCAAGATTCAAGGGCTAAGTTCTATAGTTCATTGATTAAATCATTTGTGAATCTGTGCTAGAGAGGGACAGAGGAGGGGTGCAGGGAGGGGGGTTGAGGAACAGGAGTTGAGTCAGGGAGACAATGATTAGAAAATGCAAATATTCTCAAATTTCAAATTCATCTTTAGCAGGTCAGTTTACAAAGTACTTTTTTTTAATCACTCACTAAATATTACATGTTAAATATTTGCTAGTTAATGATTGCTTAAGTTGAGGTTGAAAACTGAAGAATGATCCAATGAATTAATCAATAGAGAGATGAGCCTAGATCACAGGGAATGCTCCAAAATACCCAGTAGGAAATACTTCATATATTCAAATGCCAGCCTAGGTGTTTACAGAATTAACCCTCAAAAAGATGAAAAAATTATATATTTGAGTCCTTATGAAGTCTTTCCATATTACTTTATTTTGAACTACAAAGTATTATAATTTTCTGCTCCTCACAGAAGACTCAGTTTTCTTAAGTAATCAGTGACCCAATAAAGACACAGGAAATTATTTTGGCAGGACACAAAATCTTCCTTTCTAGGTAGATTACTTAAAATGTAAAGGGAAAAACTTTTACAATCTCTTATCAAGAGACCAATAGTTCAAGAAAACTGTACCCTTTTAACATAGAGAAAACCAAATTCCAATTTTGCACCAGTTTACTTGTGATATTAAAATCCAATTAACTTAATTAAATTCACTCTAATATTGGCTATCTTGACTACACATCAGAATTTCTTCCCACAGATCTTTTTCCACAAACCTGCAACATTCTTTTTTTACATTCAGATTCTGTCCTATGTGTTTCCTCTTTTCTCTTCTGAAATAACCAGCCTCACTTTAGGACAAAATTACTCTGTTTTCCCTCAACAGAAATGCATTCCTTTTTCTCATACCTTCTTTTAACAAAAACACATGTCCTACTTTCCTTGCATACAGAGATATTTCCCTTATTATTTTTAGAAGTTTAATTACATATATTAGAATTTATAACCTTTAGAAAGCTCTAATGCCCAGTGAAAACTGAGAAGTAAACAATTATAAACTGTCTTTTACATTAGCATTCTGTAGCTTGGCAAATTTATAAACATATTTTATAATATCTAGATACATATGCTCTCTCATAGTAAATTTTTCATTTTTTTTAATGTGTGGCACAGAACAGGTTGTACTAATATACCCAAACATCTTTAGTTTCTCTGTATAAAGAAGCCAAAAGTAGATAAATCTATATTCAGTAATTAATGTTTCAGTATTTTATCTTATTAGAAATTATCTATATATTTAATGACCATCATTTAATTTAATTTAGCAAAATTTTAAGTTTTCAGGTTATCAAAAAGATTTGAAGAAACTATTTTAAAAATTCACTTAAAGAACTTTTATCTCACTTACATCTATTTGATTCACTCATTCTTTTTTTTTATTCACTCATTCTTAACAATTATGTTTAGTTTACTTATAAAAATTTTTATAAAATTTTACAAAATTACTTATAAAAATTCATAGCGAATTACTTTCTTCACTAAAAGGTTTTTATAACAGAGATTACATAAATTTGTTTGATTAGTAAACCCAAGTAGAATAAAAGTTGGATGTCTACATTTTTAATGTTGATTATTCTAAAGACATGTCTATTTCAACTAGGCCAACAAACTGAAACTAATATATTTACTAGAGATTATCTCAGATCATATGAACCCAAAAAGCATTTGGGTAAGTTTTTGTTATATTTCTCAGAATCTTAGGAATCCTTAACATGTATAAGAGCTTAATTTTCTATAAGCCAATTAAATAGAGCTCTTTTATGAATTAATTTCAGTAATACTATCTGGAAGTAGAAAATACCACACATCTATAATAAATGATAATGATAGATAGATGATAGATAGATAGATAGATAGATAGATAATTGATAGATAAGCAGACACATATAAACAGACAGATGCAAACATGGATCTTACAGCTTTCATTCTGAAATTATTGCTATGAGATAGGTATAAAAATGTAAAAACTCACTAGCTTATAAGGTAACATTTGAAATAAGTGAAGTTTAGGGGGGGAGGGGCAAGATGGCGGAAGAGCAGGGTCCCCAAGTCACCTGTCCCCACCAAAATACCTAGATAACCTTCAAATCATCCTGAAAATCTACGAATTCGGCCTGAGATGTAAAGAGAGACCAGCTGGAACGCTACAGCGAGAAGAGTTCGCGCTTCTATCAAGGTAGGAAGACGGAGAAAAAGAAATAAAGGAACAAAAGGCCTCCGAGGGGGAGGGGCCCCGCGAGGAGCCGGGCTGAGGCCGGGGCGAGTGTCCCCAGGACAGGAGAGCCCCGTCCCGGAGGAGCAGGAGCTGCACCAACCTTCCCGGGCGGGCGGAAAGGGGCTCGCAGGGAGTTGGAGCAGGACCCAGGAGGGCGGGGATGCCCTCGGGCTCCCGGGGACACTAACAGACACCTGCGAGCGCAGGGGAGTGCTCCGAGCTCCCTAAGGGCTGCAGCGCGCACGGCGGGGACCGACCGGAGCAGCTCGGAGGGGCTCGGGCGGCGGCTCCAGGGAGGGGGCTGCGGGGCGGGAGCGCGAATCCACCAGCGCAGGCCCCGGAGCACAGGGCGCCGGGACACAGCCCAGGATCCGGCCTCCCCCGGGACAGGCAGAGGCCGGGAGGGCCCGAGACAGCAAGGACGCTCCTGCCCCGAGCTGAGCAGATCAGCGGCCCCGCCCCGGAGCCTCCAGGCCCTGCAGACGGAGAACCGAGAGCCCCGAGCCCCGTAGTTCCTGCGGAGGCTGAATCCAGGCTTCCAGAGTTGCCATAGCAACTGCGGCTGTTCCTCCTGGGGCCTCACGGGGTAAACAGCCCCCACTGAGCCCTGCAGCAGGCAGGGGCAGAGCAGCTCCCCCAAGTGCTAACACCTGAAAATCAGCACAGCAGGCCCCTCCCCCAGAAGACCAGCTGGACGGACCAGAGATACTCCCCCGTGTTCCAATACAACTTGTTTTTGGCCACTCTGCACTGAGCAAAATGACTAGAAGGAAAACCTCACCTCAAAAGAAAGAAACAGGCCTCTCTCCCACAGAGTTACAAAATCTGGATTACACTTCAATGTCAGAAAGCCAATTCAGAAGCACTATTCTACAGCTACTGGTGGCTCTAGAAAAAAGCATTAAGGCCTCACGAGACTTCATGACTGCAGAATTTAGATCCAATCAGGCAGAAATTAAAAATCAATTGAATGAGATGCAATCCAAACTAGAAGTCCTAACGACGAGGGTTAACGTGGTGGAAGAACGAGTGAGTGACATATAAGACAAGTTAATGGCAAAGAGGGAAACTGAGGAAAAAAGAGATAAACAATTAAAGAACCATGAAGACAGATTAAGGCAAATAAATGACACTCTAAGGAAGAAAAACCTACGTTTAATTGGGGTTCCCGAGGGCGCCGAAAGGGACAGAGGGCCAGAATATGTATTTGAACAAATCCTAGCTGAAAACTTTCCCAATCTGGGAAGGGAAACAGGCATTCAGATCCAGGAAATAGAGAGATCCCCCCCTAAAATCAATAAAAACCGTTCAACACCTCGACATCTAATAGTGAAGCTTGCAAATTCCAAAGATAAAGAGAAGATCCTTAAAGCAGCAAGAGACAAGAAGTCCCTGACTTTCATGGGGAGGAATATTAGGGTAACAGCAGACCTCTCCACAGAGACGTGGCAGGCCAGAAAGGGCTGGCAGGATATATTCAGGGTCCTAAATGAGAAGAACATGCAACCAAGAATACTTTATCCAGCAAGGCTCTCATTCAAAATGGAAGGAGAGATAAAGAGCTTCCAAGACAGGCAGGAACTGAAAGAATATGTGACCTCCAAACCAGCTCTGCAAGAAATTTTAAGGGGGACTCTTAAAACTCCTCTTTAAGAAGAAGTTCAAGTAACTCTGAACGTGAATGGGCTTAATGACCCCATCAAAAGGCGCAGAGTTTCAGACTGGATAAAAAAACAGGACCCATCTATTTGCTGTCTACAAGAGACTCATTTTAGACAGAAGGACACCTACAACCTGAAAATAAAAGGTTGGAGAACCATTTACCATTCAAATGGTTCTCAAAATATACCCTAAAAACTACAGAACACCTCTGAAAGAAATTGAGGAAGACACAAAGAGATGGAAAAATATTCCATGCTCATGGATTGGCAGAATTAATATTGTGAAAATGTCAATGTTACCCAGGGCAATTTACACGTATAATGCAATCCCTATCAAAATACCATGGACTTTCTTCAGAGACTTAGAACAAATTATTTTAAGATTTGTGTGGAATCAGAAAAGACCCCAAACAGCCAGGGGAATTTTAAAAAAAGAAAACCATATCTGGGGGCATCACAATGCCAGATTTCAGGTTGTACTACAAAGCTGTGTTCATCAAGACAGTGTGGTACTGGCACAAAAACAGACATATAGATCAATGGAGCAGAACAGAGAACCCAGAAGTGGACCCTGAACTTTATGCTCAACTAATATATGATAAAGGAGGAAAGACGATCCACTAGAAGAAAGACAGTCTCTTCAATAAATGGTGCTGGGAAAATTGGACATCCACATGCAGAAGAATGAAACTGGACCACTCTCTTGCACCATACACAAAGATAAACTCAAAATAGATGAAAGATCTAAATGTGAGACAAGATTCCATCAAAATCCCAGAGAAGAACTCAGGCAACACCCTTTTTGAACTTGGCCACAGTAACCGGAGAAGGACAAACAGTGTATGTTCTCATTCATTTGGGGAATATGAATAATAGTGAAAGGGAATATAAGGGAAGGGAGAAGAAATGTGTGAGAAATATCAGAAAGGGAGACAGAACATAAAGACTTCTAACTCTGGGAAATGAACTAGGGGTGGTGGAGGGGGAGGAGGGTGGGGGGTGGGGGTGAATGGGTGACGGGCACTGAGGGGTACACTTGACGGGATGAGCACTGGGTGTTATTCTGTATGTTGGTAAATTGAACACCAATAAAAATTAATTTATAAAAAAAAAAATGAAATAAGTGAAGTTTATTGGCTAAAATAGACAAAGATTTTTATTAATATTTGTGAAGACACTTGAGATTTCTCATTTGCCCGAGTTCCAAAAACTGTTTTCCCCTTTTGTTTTTCTTCTGACAAGTATTACCTCCGTGTAGTTTGTAGACCAAATAGAATATTTACATCTCAAAGGTACAAGGAAAGAATGCAAGTTTCTCCAAGAAGGACTTTTGTTCCCTAAGGCCAGAATTTTTACAATACCTACAAATAGATATTTGAGACAAACAGGTGAAGTTAATTCTTAGGAAGGATAAGTGGACTTTGAATTGTTTTAAAAGCTGCATTTCACAGCCACTCTGGAAAACTGTGTGGAGGTTCCTCAAAGAATTAAAAATAGACCTGCCCTACGACCCAGCAATTGCACTGTTAGGGATTTACCCCGAAGATTCAGATGCAATGAAACGCCGGGGCACCTGCACCCCGATGTTTCTAGCAGCCATGTCCGCGATAGCCAAACTGTGGAAGGAGCCTCAGTGCCCATCGAAAGATGAATGGATAAAGAAGATGTGGTCTATGTATACAATGGAATATTACTCAGCCATTAGAAACAACAAATACCCACCATTTGCTTCAACGTGGATGGAACTGGAGGGTATTATGCTGAGTGAAGTAAGTCAATCGGAGAAGGACAAACAGTGTATGTTCTCACTCATTTGGGGAATATGAATAATAGTGAAGGGGAATATAAGGGAAGGGAGAAGAAATGTGTGGGAGATATCAGAAAGGGACACAGAACATAAAGACTTCTAACTCTGGGAAATGAACTAGAGGTGGTGGAAGGGGAGGAGGGCGGGGGGTGGGGGTGAATGGGTGACGGGCACGGAGGGGGACACTTGACGGGATGAGCACTGGGTGTTATTCTGTATGTGGGTAAATTGAACACCAATAAAAATTAATTTATAAAAAAAAAAAAAGCTGCATTTCAGCTCTTACAAAGATTTGTAAGGTAAGGATAGATGCTTCTAAATCCTCAAAGACTTGAGGTAGCCTAACAGTATCAGAGGACTAACACACCCATCCACCCATGTTGGGATGTTTTTCTTTTCCTCTGGGTAAGTTTAAATTAGGGGGAAAGGCCTAAAAAAATGACTATCAGGCTCTGAATATCAGCTTCGAATTTGGTCGAATTTCTAACCATAGAGTCATTAAATCCTTTCAAAAATCTTGCCAGGTTTCATCTGAGACAATCAGTAAGTATTTCTGGCAGTAAATATTTAAACAACCTTATGGACCCAAAAGGAGTCCTCAAAGAGGGCTATTTTATTTTCCTCTCTTTACCAGGTACTAAGACAGATCTGAGAGAGCTGTGTCTGGAGAGTGTTAGGTTTTTTCCAAAATGGATGGCGGAGAAATAAAAAAAAAAAAAAAAAAAAAAAAAAAAAAAAAAAAAACAGCAGAGCCAGGCAATGGGTTCGAGAGTGCTTTTAATGGGGCGAGGTTCCATGACTCGGAGAGGTGGCCCAAGTCAGGGAAGTCGCACCGGGGTTGGGGAGTGTGGGGGTTTTTAAGCCTTCTTGGTTCTGGGTCTGGATCCGGGTGGGTCCCTTCCCAAATCAGGCAAGGGAACACCGTGTCCCTAGGTGATTGGCTGGGGGTGGGGATAGTACAGATGATGGTGGGGAGTCCCTGGCTGGAAAGTCCTGGATGGAAAGTTTCGGTTTCCCATTTAGGCTTCGATTTACTGGAGATGACGTGGTGGTCATGGCTGCTTTGGCGGGAAGATCAGCCATTTTGCCCCAATTTAAGACGTCTGCCGTTTTGGGTGCCCCTGTCTCTCAGCCAGCCCAACAGTAAGAATTCTCATCCTTCATCAAATCTGCTGGTTTTTCCAGTATCCTATTTGTAGGCTCTAGGTGATCTAAAGTATAGAGGGTAGCTCCAGTATCTACCAGAATTTATCAAAGTTTTTCATTAATTTTCATTTTAGTTTCCCTTTGCTATGAAAGGGAATTACTGGTAGTGGTTACCCAGAGGACCCTGGGAACCCAACCTCAGGGAAGGGCCCTATGAGAGCCCCTTTTCAAGATATGAGAGTGTCTGTAGGGCCACTAAGCAGACTTGTGGTAACAGTCATACAGTCTCTTCAGAATGGAAAGACAATTTAGACAGAGGATTACTAAAATGAGTATTCACAAAAAGAAGGATAGGAGGGAGCAATGAGAGTTACATTAGTTTTACAGCCCTTTGTTTTAGGCACCTCTGTGTCTTTAATTTTTCATTACCTTTTACAACAAATCTTTCAATAAGCTATTTTAGAATTTTGAAGATTTTTGGAGGCTTCTGCATGACAATTGAAATAGGTATCCCATTCTATTTGTTTGCTTTGGGAGCCCTTGCTTTCAAGTACACTTCTTAAATGATCGTATCTAATTGGAACATTTCTCATAATGGCCATTGTAATTCTCAGCTGTTTTCAGTGAGATTTTTACCATTTTTTGTAGATATTTATAGCTTCTGGGACTATAGTTCTTAAACAAAAAAATAAGCAGGTGTGCCAGAAGGCAGCATGTTCAACTTTTTGGAGTACAGAGATCTCATTTATTCTTACTTCTGAGATTCCCATGAACAATAACCTTACCTACACAAAACAGAACAAACAAGCATGTGCACATTAACACACCAGCGGTAACCAGAGACATGTTACTGAAGTCTGGCACTGGCTTTCAAGGACCCACAGGTACCAGTGATGATTCCCCCCATGGACCTGGGAATTGGGGAGAGGATTGAACCAGCAGAAGAGGGATTGAGGACTGTTTCCAAAAAAATGAAGAACTTGAGCTGCCACCAGCAATTCTTAACAGGAAGTTGGGACTCCAATCAAATGGAGAACTGGCTAGAAAGCCAATTAGATCAGAAGCTTGAGGTAAAGAGAGCAGAGCTCAGAACCAAGAACTTAGCCACAGTCCTCAGATATGGTGAGCAAGACAGAGAACTCAAAAGAGTTAACAGGAACTATATCTATGTTTCCTGTTCCTGAAGCTATCAGAATTTCACTTCAGAGCCTGCTGTTGCCACCAAATCCATTAAAAAAAATGAAACTCAGGGGCACCTGGATGGCTCAGGTGGTTAAGCATCTGTCTTCAGCTCAGGTCTTGAACCCAGTGCCCTGGGATAGAGCCCCACATTGATTTCCCTGCTCAGCGGGGAGTCTGCCATTCTCTCTCACCCGTGTTCATGCTCTCTCTCTCACTATCTCCCTCTTTCTCAAAAAACAAAAACAAAACAAATGAAATTCAATTGAATAAATTGAAGATCTAATTGGCTTTATTCTTTGATCATGAATGGGGCAGCAAACAGAAAGGAGCTCTGAGGAGCTGTACAAAATGGATGGCTTTCATAGGCAGGAAAGGGGAAGGAGCAGAGGATGAGGAAAAAGCAGATTATTTCAGGCAAGATCACCTATCAGGGACAAAAAGATTCTATTGGGCATATTACCTCATTAGATACTGACCAGGTAATTCCAGATTGACTAATTGAAGGTTACATTCCGAGGAAAGTTTGAAATTGCAATTAGGTATGAAGTCTTGGTTTGCCAACATGGAGCTTAGCACAAGTGACTCCTTTTGGGGCCTGTTATCTTTTTTTTTTAACACTTTAAATATTACATTTGAAATATGTAATTAAATTAATAATTAAATATTATGAGTAGGGGATCCCTGGGTGGCGCAGCGGTTTGGCGCCTGCCTTTGGCCCAGGGCGCGATCCTGGAGACCCAGGATCGAATCCCACATCGGGCTCCCGGTGCATGGAGCCTGCTTCTCCCTCTGCCTATGTCTCTGCACCTCTCTCTCTCTCTCTCTCTCTCTCTCTCTGTGTGTGTGACTATCATAAATAAATAAAAATTTTAAAAAATTAAAAAAAAATATTATGAGTAGACATTGGGCTATTTCCTCTATATTCCTAAAACTTTATATATTCAAGTTGATGAAAACAAAGCTTCTATTGTAAAAAATGGAAACATTACATTCAATGCCTTATATTTAAACACATGATTTTTGTCCTAAATTAACTGGATAATTTTCCATATCCTTTCTTTCACAGGTCTGGTTAAATGTCCCTCTCCCTTGAATAATTATAGTAAAGACTATAAAGATAATGGGCATGAAATGATTAAACAGGAAAACTCTTAAGTGACTGTAGTTAAAGCCACATCGATTTATCATAGCATCCAATTTATCATAGCGCAGAGCTTCCCTAATGGGAAATGGTTTCAGGTCTAACTCAGGTCAGAAGTTTCTCTTCCCACCAAAATAAGCAAGTACATAGCCTTCTCCCTATGCCCCAGTGTGGAAGAGACTCATTCAATAACTATTGATCAAATGCCCTTTGTGGGCAAGATGCTGGTCTAGATGCTGCAGATACAAGGATGAACAGGAGAGACTTGCCTTTGCCCTCCTCGCACATTTGTATAAGAGACACATGCCAGACACATCAGCCACATAATAAATTATTTGATTACAATACAGGCTGAACTAGGAAGGCATCTTGTAGGGTGGGTCAGAGCTCATGAGAACATGATCAACCGGAAAACAATATCAAGAGGTGAGAGAACACATCTGCCTAGAACTTAGAGCTCTAGCATTATTTCTAAAAGTAAAAAGTTACTGAGAAAGGCCCTTCCAAGCCTAGACAACAGACAGTCACACACAGTGATGCATGCCTAATGCCCTTTGCTCAGCTAATAAGGGCTATGTTATTTGAGCTCTAAACTGAGCATTTTTGCAGTATGAGAGTTCAATTAGTAGTAGAAAAAGAAAAGGCCCCTGATAGATTGAAGCAACCATTCTAGTGTAAACTGGTACAGGATAAGAGTGGCATGGGATATTCTGAAAAGGTCAGCAGACAAAACACAGAACCTGGCTAACAAAAGAGGAGAATAGGCACACAGCAGAAACCCTTCTCTTAGGCACACAGCTAAAGGTTTCACCAAGTCCCCAGCAGCGAAGGATTATAAATTAATAGCAGAACCACACTGTAAGGTATTTGTAGTTGTTATATATAAAATGATGCTTACATTTAGTGACGAGTAGGTAGGAGCTAGGTCTCCTTCCACATGTGGGTTTTTGTGTTCTTAATTAATGCCTTTATTAACTATAAAATTCCAAACTAATGAACTCTCCAGGGACTGTTACAGCCATAATCAGGGAAAAACCCTGACAATGATGGCCTAGATTCTGGTGCCTTGAAGGAGTAGGCTAGGTAAGCATCGTCCCTTACCCTACACAACGCTCCCCTAATAAGCTGAGTGAGCAGCATGTAACAATTACTTAGAAATACTTTTTCAACTAGTACTCTAGAAGAAAAAGAAGATGGATTAATCAAAGGTTTTCAGTGCTACCAACTGTTCAGGAGAAATCTGTCACTTTCTAGATCTAAAAAAAAAGATATTGTAGACTTAAAATTATTTTGGTCTTCTCTTTGTCCTCCCTCTGTTTCTGATTAACATGATATTTCTAACACACCCCAGTGGCCTTCAGAGTACATACAAATTTGCCTGACATCACTCAGCTCTCCAATCCTCTGTTCTCCTGCAAATTTACTTTATAAGTTTTTTTCTTTCTTGTTCCACTCCTATTTTTCAACATAAAAAGAACAAACACCCCCCACCCCACCCCATCCTTGTTGATCTGGACTCCCAAATTCCATTTCTGGCTCTACTAATGCTTTCTTTTCAAGGAAAGACTTTTACCTCAGTAAAATAGTGATGCCTCTCAGATGATAGGAACAATTATGAAGAAACAGGGCCAAATCTCTCCAACACAAAATAAATTATCTGGTGAATTTAGAAAATTCAGGGCAAAGGATAGCAAGAGAATCATTCATTTATTATGCATATATTTATTGACTAGCTACTTTACACCCTGTCGGAAATTGTTGGAGAAAGTGATCAAGAAGAGATTGACCACAAGTTGACCAGCATGCTGGACCTAGCCAAGTGAAGGCCCCCACCCACTCCCTCATCCTTGCAATGTGTGTTCTACTGGCCTTCCCCACTCCTAGAGGCTACTCCAAGGATACAGCCTTGAGATAGAAACATGGTATTGTGTTGAGACTGTCTGGACTGGTATAGGACTAAATCTAGTTAAGGCCTCCTGCCTGCATGACTGAACCCCATTAAGTCTTTATATAAACTATATACAAACTTTTAAGATTCTGGAAGGCAAGTGTGGAAATCAACTTGTCTTAAGGCTTTCCAAGACAAGCCTCATAAGCAAGCCCTTGTTTATTAAATCTGCCACCTACCAATCTAGAGTGGTCTCCCTCTTTCTTTAATCTGTCCCTGCCCTCCACATATGAGGGCTGATTTCAGATTATATGCTCAAAGAGGTTGTGAACTAAAAGAAAGACACACAAGTAGATAGTACTTATGCTCAAGAAATATAAGATCTAGTAGAGGAGATAAAAGAAAAACATTTTTTAAAGTATGAGTACTTAAAGTGCCAAAGAAGTTCAGAGGAGGGAAAAGAATGAAAACTTTCTGGCTGGCTCAGGCAGTAGAGCATGTGGCTCAGGGTTGTGAGTTCAAGCCCCATGTTGAGTGTAGAGAGTACTTAAAAACAAACAAACTTTCTTGTAGTTGCTTTTCTCATTCTTTTTGATTGGCTGCTTAACAGGCTGTAGCAGAATATAATAGGAGTTCAGGACACAATATGCCAAAATATGCCACATCGGTATTGATTATTTTGAGTTGCAAGCGCATGAAAAACAGCAAATGCAGGAAAGGCTTTCCCTGAATTCTCTTTATCTGCTTAAAAAGAGATCCTCCAAAAAAAAAAAAAAAGAGAGAGATCCTCCAAAAGGACCTCAGTTGTCAATGATCCCCTGCCAGGCAGTTTCATCAACCTACAAAGATTGATTTTTATCACAGGAGAGAAGACTAGACAAGCTTTGTCACAAAGTTTGTGACATATCTCCAATGTATTCTTCTAAGGCCCCATTCATCTTTCCTAAAATTATTTACTCTCCCCTAAGAGACCTGCATCTCCTCTCCTCTTTCCCTATTAAGATTGTACTTAAGTTTGAATTCTTAGCCACCTGGGGAATTACTTATCTTTCCCTGGGTTTCTCCCACGTATACATGAGGTATACATGTTAATAAACTTCTGTTTCTTTTTCCCTTGTTAATCTGTCTTTTATTAGAGGGGTCTCTGCCAAGAACTCAGAAGGGTAAAGGGAAAATTATTTTTCCTCCCCTAAGGCCCAAATGTGCCAAATTTAATCCAAACTAATTCAATAGTCATCAAAGTCATTAAATACAAAAAGTTTGCTGTGAAGGCTATAAACACAATGATGAACAATAGTAGCCAGCGCCAACATTTAATGAACACTTGTTATGTGCCTAATACCATGCTACACGCTTTACATACATTATCTACTTTAATTGTCACAACAATCCTAAGAAGTAGGAAAAGTTGCTATCCCCATTTTACAGATGAAGTAAAAGGAAGTTCAGACAGGTTGAGTAATTTAATTAAGCTAGATGGCAATGCAAGAATTCCAAAATACTCAGCCGTCTCTCCAAATCTTTACCACTACATATACTGCTTATTCTTTTACCAGGAAGAAATTTACATTGAGAAGAAAAAAAAAAAGACTTTTTATCTATCTTCTTTGTGACTGGGGGCCTGCAAATTAAGCTGACAAAAGGCAAATTAAGAGAAAAGAGTGAAATTTGTATTTATATATGTACACAGGAATCCTCACATACACACACACACACACACACACACACACATACACACACACACAAAGACTCAAGGAGGTGGTTAGAATGGGGATGGAAAAGACTAGAAGAGAGAATAAATGACTTTTTAGAAGGGGAGCAGAAAAGGCACTTATGAAAACATAAATGAATTTTTCAAAAGACAAATGAGATATCAAAAGAATAGATGGGAAATATGATAATTTGAATACGATGCCAACTTCTAGATCTCTGTCTCCAAAAAGAGAAGAATAGAGTTGCTCTAGGGGATTAGGACAATTGAGTCATTTTAGGAGTTTCTGTTTTCAAGCAGATAAGGGATTTCAGGAACTCAGTCTTCAGCTCAGAATAATTCTTAGGCCAAAATGGCATACTTTTGGATAGCATTTGGTTATCCATGTAAATTATAGTCTATTGGAACTTAAACACAAATGCCAATAATATAAAAGACGACAGGTTAAATGCCATAAAAGAATGCAGTGAAGTTGAAGAAAAGAGAGAAATCACTATACTAATTAGATCAAGAGAGACTGAACCCAAAGCACAGGCAAGAGAGATGCACCTTTTCAAGCAGAGATAAGAATTGCATTCTAGTAGGCTGAAACAACATTTTTTCCAATAAGCATAGTGGTAAGGGTATGAATCTATCAAGAGTACATTGTATAATCTAGTCTGGCTGAAAAGCATAAAATATTTCAAAAGCTTGCATGTCACACTTTCAAAAACTCCTCTACTTGAAACTTTAGTATAAAGACTGACCAACAAACATATTATTATTATCAAATCAAGATGAGGAGCACTTGGGTGGCTCAGTGGTTGAGCATCTGCCTTTGGCTCAGGTTGTGATCCCGGAGTCCTGGGATCAAGTCCTGCATCAGGGTCCCCACAAGGAGACTGCTTCTCCCTCTGCCTATGTCTCTGCCAGTCTCTCATTAATAAATAACATATTTTTTAAAAATTAAAAATAAAATAAGTCAAGAATGAGTCTTCACCAAGACTAGAATTATTTTTACCTTTAGAAACAAAGAGCAGATTATCCCTTAATAGCAAATGATTTCCTGTGAAATAACAACAACAACAACAAAAATCCATTCAATCATAATTGATTGATCCAATTGCACTGGACTGTTTGGCAGCAAAAAGTCCTTAATGGAAAAGTCCTGACACGTGGGGTACTGGCATAGGTTGTGAGATACCTCACAAGGAGTTAGTCTTTAGCACCTTTTTCCAAATATTTCTTTTTTACAAAAATAAATGAGAGGAGGGGGAAATTCTGGAAAGATGATGGAGTAGGAAGCACAGGGACTCTCTCACCTAGACAAAAATTGCACTTGCCAGAATCTGTCTGATGTAACCATTTTTGGAACTCTGGAGTCTGTTGAAGGCTTGCAAATTTCAGGGGAAGTTTGGCTAGTAACCTGTAGCTAATTTCACTCAATTTCATCTCTTAGCACAGTAACAGGTTTCCATCTCTCTCTCTCTAAAATAACTAAAATAAATAAATAATTTTTTTAAAAAAACTGCATATATGGGTTTACTTTACACCTCAAATTGATCCTCAGCACAGAGACAACTTACAACAATCAAACGATCAAAAATAATAACAAAAACAGCCATCCCTGGAGAAGGAGGAGAATCTGATCTCCGGCATTACCACATTATTAGACTCATGTGTTCAATTTTTAACTCAAAATACCACAAGTAACCCAAATTAACAGGAAAATATGGCCCCTTTAAAGGAAAAAAATAAGGGCACCTGGGTGGCTCAGTCAGTTGAGCATCTGCCTTTGACTCAGGTCATGATCTTGGGGGTCCTGGGATCAAGCCCCATGTCAGGCTCCCTACTCAGTGGGGAGTCTGCTTATCCCTCTCCCTCAGGCCCCACCCCATTCATGCTCTCTCTCTCCTATGTTTCCTCTGTATCTCAAATAAATAATCTCTTAAAAAAAATAAAGGAAAAAATAAATCAACAAAACCTATCCCTGAAAAAGTATGGCAAACATACTAGATAAATACTTTAAAATAAATATATTAAAAATAAATAAATTAATTAATTAATTAAAGATGCTCTGAGAACTAAAGAAAGATGCAGAAACAATCAATAAAATGATGTATGAACAAAATGGAAATATCAATAAAGACAAAACCTAAAAAGAAACCAAAACTGGAGTCGAAAGTACAATAGTTGAAATGAAAATTTCCCTAGAAGGATTCAAGAGTAGATTTGAGCAGGCAAAAGAATCCGTGAACTGGAGGTTGGAGGACGGAAATAATTTAATCTAAAAAAGAGAAAGAAAAAGAATTGAAGAAAAGTTAATAGAGCCTAAAAGACATGTGGGACATAATCAAATGGATCAACATATGCTTGTGGGAATCCCCAAAGGAGAAGGGAAAGAGAATGGGACAGAGAATATTTGAAGAAATAACTGAAAAATTACAAATTTGATGGAAGCCATGGATAGAAACATCAAAGCCCAGCAAATTCCAACCAAAACTAACTCAAACAGATTCACATCAAGACACATTATAATCAAACTGCTGAAAAACAAAGAGAGAATCTTGAAATTAAAGAGAAGTGACTTATCACAAAGGGATCCTCAATAAATTATCAGCAGATTTCTCATCAGAAATTTTGGAAGCCAGAAGGCTTCCAAAGTGATAAGAGGAAAAAAAAATGTTAACTAAGAATATTGTACCCAGCAAAACTGTCCTTCAAGAATGAGGGAGAAATTAAGACATTCCCAAATAAACAATAGGTAAAGGAGTTCATTACCACTAGACCTGCCCTTTAAGATATGATCAAGGGAGTTTTGATCAAGAGTGAAACTAAATGACACTAGACACTAACTTGAAGCCCTATGAAGAAATAGAGATATCAATAAAGGTAACTATATGGGCAATAATAAAAGCTAGTATTATTGTACCAATAATACTATCGTAGCTCCATGTTTTGTTTTGAACATGATTTAAAAGTCTAATATATGTTTTAAGGAATAATTATTTGTCTAGTTTTATTACTATTTAAACTTCAGTTTGGGGGTACTTGGGTAGCTCAGATAGTTGAGTGGTTGCCTTCAGTTTAAGTCATGATTTCAGGGTCCTGGGATCCAGCCCTGCATTGGGCTTCTTACACAGCAGGGAACCTGCTTCTCCCTCTGTCCCTCCCCCAGCTTGTGCACTCTTTCACTTGCTCTCTTTCAAATAAATAAATAAAATCTTTAAAAATAAAAAAAAATTATACTAAACTTTGCTTTGTAACTTCATATGCATTTTCAACATAATTTAAGGGACTAACATATTTAAAAGAATAGTTTATATTTTGGGGAACACAATGAATAAAGATGTAATTTTGTGGCATTAGCAATCAAAAGGGGTGGGGACAGAGCTGTAAAAGAGCAAAAATTTTGTATCTTATTGAAGCTAAGTTGGCATAAATTCAAATTCAAGTATTATAAATTTAGAATGTTAAGTGTAATCCCCATGGCAACTATAAAGAAAATAGCTATAGAATACACACAAAAGGAAATTAGAAAGAAATTTAAATATTTCACTATAAAACATTAAGTAAATAAAAGAGGACAATAAAGCAGAAAATGAGGGGGAAACGCTGTAAGGCATAAAGAGAACAAACAGCAAAATGGCAGAGGTAAATCCCTCTTTTTTTTTTTTTAAGATTTTTTTTCAAAGACAGAGAGAGAGCGAGAGAGCATAAGCAAGGGTAGGGGCAGAGGCAGAGGGAGAAGCAGACTCCCCACTGAGCAGGGCTCAGTCTGAAACAGGGCTCAATCCCAGGACCCTGGGATCACGATCTGAACCAAAGGCAGACACTTAACTGCCTGAGCCACCCAGACACCCCAGGTAACTCCCTTTTTATTGGTAATTACTTTAAGTGTAAAAAGATTAAGCTCTCCAATCAAAAGACGGGGATTAACAGAATGACTAAAAACACATGACCTGAATATATATACATATATATATGAGATTTACTTTAGATCTAAAGACAAAAAGATTGAAAGTGAAAGGATGGAAAAAGATATTCTGTGCAAATAGTAACCAACAGAGAGCAGGAGTGGCTCTGCAACTATCAGACAAATAGACTTTAAATCAAAAAAGTTCATGAAAGAAAGAAGGATATTATAATTTAATTTAATAATTTATATTTAACAAATTTAACAAAAATTTCAATACAGTAAAAAGTTATAACAATTATAAATATTTAAGCACCCTAATGAAAGACCACCAAAATATATGAAGTAGGGCAGCCCTGGTGGCTCAGCGGTTTAGCGCCACCTTCGGCCCAGGGTGTGATCCTGGAGATACGGGATCGAGTCCCACGTCAGGCTCCTTGCATGGAGCCTGCTTCCCTCTGCTTGTGTCTCTGCCTCTCTCTCTCTCTCTGTCTCTCATGAATAAATAAATAAAATATTTAGAAAATATATGTATATATATGAGGCAAGACATAACTGAAGATAGAAAAAGACAGTTCTACAATAATAGTTGGAGTTCTTAATACCTCACTTTCAATAATGAATAGAAAAATCATCATACAGAAGATATAAGTAAAGAAATAGAGAACAGAACACAACAAATCAACTACATTTAACAGACATACATACAACACTCTACCCAATTACCACAGCATACAAATTCTTAACCAAAGAGTTGAAAGACTTATGCAATGAAAACCACAAACATTGCTGAAAGAAATTCAAAAAGACATAAATAAATGAAAATGTATCCCATGTTCACGGATTGGAAGACTTCCCAGGTTTATTGAATAGAAGTTTTAATACTGTTAGGATGGCAATAATACCCAAAGCAATCTACAGATTCAATACAATTCCTATCAAAATCAGAAGGATTTTTTTTTCAGAAAAAGAAAAACCTATCTTAAAATTCATGTGTAATTTCAAGAAACCCAAAGAAGCCAAAACAATCTTGAAAAAAAAACAAACATGATATTAGAAGACTCATATCTTCTAATTTCAAAACTTACTAGAAAGCTACAGTAATCAAAACAGTGTGGTACTGGCATAAAGACATAGAGACTAATGGAAGAGAATAGAAAGCCCAAAAATAAACTTTCAAATAATATAGTGTCAAATGATATTCTACAAGAGGCTAAGATAATTCAATGGGGGAAAGGACAGTCTTCAATAAATGGAACCAGGGAAATTGGATATGCACGTGTGAAAAAATGAAGCTGAACTCTTACCTAAACCATATACAAAAATTATCTCAAAATGGATCAAAGACCTAAATATGTCCTAAAACTATAAAATTCAGGAAAAAACACGAATCAAAATCTTCACATTGGATTTGTCACTGATTTCTTGGCTCTGACACTAAAAGCACAGACAATAAAGATAATATCAACCCAGAGAATGAGAGGAAATATTCGTAAACCACATATCTGATAAGGGATTAACAACCAGACTATATAAAGAACTCCTACCACTCAACAACAAAAAACAAAGAAGCCAATTAAAAAATGGGCCAAGGACTTGAATAGACATTTTTCCAGAGAAAACAGACAATTGGCCAAAAAGCACATGAAAAGATGGTTAACATTACTATTCATTGGGGCAATGCAAATAAAAACCATAATGAGATACCACCTCACACCCATTAGGATGTCTACTATCAAAATAGACAGATGATAGATGCCTGAGAGATGATGACAGAAATAAGTGTTGATAAGGATGTGGAGAAATCATAATCCTCATACACTGTTGGAAGGACCATAAGATGGTACACCTGCTCTGGAAAACAGTATTGCAGTTCCTCAAAAAATTAAAAACCAAACTATCTTCTGATTCAGCAATCCCTCTTCTAGATATACACCACAAAGAAACTGAAAGCATGGTCTCAAACAGCTATCTGTACATCCATGTTCATTGCAACATTATTCACGATAGCTACAATATAAGAGCAACCCAAATGTCTATCAGGAGATGAATGGATAAGCAAAATGTGGTCTAGCCATAAAACAGAATATTATCAGATTTAAGAGTAAAGGAAATTCTGGGGCACCCGAGTGGCTTAGTCAGTTAAGTATCTGTCTTTTGCTCAGGTCTTGATCGCAGAGTCCCAAGATCGAGCCCTGAGTCAGGCTCTCTGCTCAGCAAGAAGTCTGCTTCTCCCTCTCCCTCTGCTCCTCTGCCCCTCCAGCTTGTGCTCTCTTGCTCTCTCAGATAAATAAATCTTTTTAAAAAGAGTAAGAGTAGGGCAGCCCCAGTGGCTCAGTGGTTTAGCCCTGCCTTCAGCCCAGGGTATGATCCTGGAGACTGGGGATCAAGTCCCACATCAGGCTCCCTGCATGGAGCCGGCTTCTCCCTCTGCCTGTGTCTCTGCCTTTCTCTGTGTGTGTGTCTCTCGTGAATAAATAAATAAAATCTTAAAAAAAAAAAAAGAGTAAGAGTAAAGGAAATTCTGGCACATGCTAGGACATGGACAAAACTTGAGGTCATTATGCAAAGTGAAATAAACCCTTTACAAAAAGACAAATACCATATGATTCCACTTATATGAAGCACTTAGAGTAATTAAGATCATAGAGATACAAAGAATGGTGGTTGCCAGTGGCTGGGAACAGGGAGAGGGGGGAGTTAGTGTTTAACAGGTACAGAGTTTCCATTTCACAAGATGAAAAGAGTTATGGAGATGGATAGCAGTCATGGTTATACAACAATAGGAATGTATTTAATACTACTGAATTATACACTTAAAAATGGTTAAAAGTAAATTTCATGCTATGTGTATTTCTTCCCCTAATAAAAAATTAGAGAGGGGACACCTGGGTGGCTCAGTGATTGAGTATCTGCCTTCGGCTCAGGGCATGGTCCCGGGATCTGGGATCGAGTCCTACATCAGGCTCCTTTTGGGGACCCTGCTTCTCCCTCTGCCTGTATCTCTGCCTCTCTCTGTCTCTGTCTCTCTTTCTCTCTCATGAATGAATAAATAAGATTTTTAAAAAGATTTTTAAAAAATTAGAGGAAGACAAAAATGAGCCATTTTAAAAATTTGAGGGGGAATGAGAGAAGAGTCAACAGTAGCCCAACTAATTCTACTCTCACCTCATCTATTTGTGCTTCCACAAGCTTTCTGAGAATAGCAGATAATTGCACGGATCGCAAAGAAGCACACACAGGGGCTCATCTTCCATCAGTAGCAGTAACATTGCTCTCATGTGTCACCGCTACGAAATGCTTGGGGACCTCTGATGCTTTAACCCCTATGCAAAATAAGAGCTTTTCATTCCCAACCACAGAGTAGATATAAAGGAAGTTCTTTAAGCTATTATGAGAGAAAGGCACAGCACAATTGTTAAGGTGTCAGTACTGATGATCCCATCTCTAAGTGACTTTTTACAAGCACGTGCATAGTATCCTAATCTTCCAGGAACATGTGAGGGAAGCATCTTTCTGAGTGGTTGAGGGGTGCATGTGTGTATGTGTCTAATTTCATCTCTACTGCATGGATTCACACTACCTAAAGCACTGGCATGAAAAGACCCCAATGACTGGTATAGACACCACACCTGATACCTGCTGCATGATCTTGGGCTTGAATGCCTGAAGCGGGTAAATAATTCACGAAAACACCCAGGCAGTGTTGCACCACGTATCTCTGCCTCAGCACCTCCCGGTGTTGGGGATGTACCTAGAAACAAAGTGATCTCTTCACCTATTTTCACCTGGTCCTCACTTTTGAAGAAGGCTCCTTAGTTGCATACATTAATTTACTTAGTGAATCACTCCAAGGACTAATCAAGATGTAGGAATGACAGTGGTTCAAAATGTGCCAGTTTAGGAACAGGGTTTTGTTTTGGGTTGGGGGAGTTGGTAGCATAAGAATATTCCTGGCTAAGTCAAAGGGTAGCAGTAACTACTGTCATAAATCACACTGACTTTTCCCAGGTTGTTAAGGCAGGATGGAAATTTCAGCCAGTCCAAGCACCAGCCTGGCTCTTTATTCCACACCTCATAAAATGAGTACAAGGTACCTTTGCAAGAAAGCAACCAGGACCGTACAATGCCAGAGTCACTGGGGAAGAGAGAAAATGTGAAAAGCAAACTATAGGCTTTAAAAAAATGCAAATCCAGCTTATGTTTGGATTCAGCTATTTTAAAATACGATCTCTCAGCCCACTAGCTACCCCACTTAGAAGGAAACTCTTAATTTATTTCTAAGGAGTAGCAGAACTCATTAGAATCACAGTCTCCTCATCCAGCCTTATGGTTTAAGAAATTGCCTTTGGGAACTTGCCTAAAATAACTTTTTGGAGTCTGTACTTCAATAAAGAGTCTTTTGCTGAGACTTGGATCAGATGTTCATTTATTACCCTCGCCTTTTAATCAATTAAAAAATATATCATAAAGGCACATTCCTTATAAAAGGAAAAACATAGGAGTTATTCTCCTTGCTGTGCTCACAGCACAATTTTTCTAGAATGAAAGGAAGCTGCACAAGTGTATGGAGTGTAAAAAGTGTGCCTGCATCATGGGGCAGCTATATGAAATATTATTATATTATCAGAATCAGACAGAAACTCATGGGTAGTAGGTAATAACTTCCCCTTGCAAGTGTCAGCTCCAAAAGGGGGTGGGCATGGCAGTGTTTAAGGGACTGGAGAAACGACTAGAAAAGTGTACCTTTATTCAATTTTTAAAACTGAACATATTCTAAGTAAAATGAATCTCACTTTATCTGTCTTAGAATTGGGATGATCACGAAAGTACTTACGGTGAGAGTTTATTCCTACATCCGCCTTCTTGGACCAAAAAAAAAAAAAATACTTATTTTAAAGCTCAAAGACTGGGAGCCCCTCACCATCTTTCCACTCTTTTTTTAAAAGGCTTTATTTATTTGTTTGTTTGTTTATTTATTTATTTATTTGAGAGAGAGAGAGAGCAGAGAGCATGAGGGGCGAGGGGTGGAGGGAGAGGGAGAAGCCGGCTTCTCAATGAGCAGGGAGCCCAATATGGGGCTTGATCCCAGGACCCCGGGATCATGACCTGAGCTGAAGGCAGATGCTTAACCCTCTGAGCCACCCAGGAGCCCCTCCATTCTTCATGACACAGCTGCTGTGCACTCAGTCAGCTGCCTCCTGCAGTCATAGAGACATGTGACATCACAGTCTAGGGTGCACGTTCTTCTCCCCCCCACACACACACTCATATACACGCATACACTCATGAAGAGAGGAAACAGGGGCAGCCCAGGTGGCTTGGCAGTTTAGTGCGGCCTTCAGCCCCGGGCGTGATCCTGGAGATCCAGGATTGAGTCCCGCTTCGGGCTCCCTGCATGGAGCCTGCTTCTCCCTCTGCCTGTGTCTCTGCCTCTCTCTCTCTCTCTCTCTGTGTGTGTGTGTGTGTGTGTGTGTGTGTGTGTCTCAGGAATAAATAAATAAAATCTATAAAAAAATAAAGTTAAAAAAATATATAAAACCTGGGACACTTGGTTTAAAAAAAAAAAGTGGAAACAGCTCTTAAAATTATGTGGCTGCATCCCCCAGGGAAGAAAGAAACAGAAAATCTAGACCGTAGAGAGAAAAAAGGTGTTATCACACAGGGGTTATTACCCCTGATGAGAATTTTCTGCTTTGGGGCAGAAAATTGGAAGACCCCTGAGGCCCCCAGGAAGCAGGCCAGACTTCCCATGGGGGGCAGTAGGAGGCCATGGCAGGGCCTAAGCAAAGGATCCCCCAATTCCTCATCAGCTTCCTTCCTACCTGCTGAAAACTCACACCGACAGATAATGTAATACCAAATTTTCTCTCTCTCTTTCAGATAAATACAATCTTTATTTAAAAAAAAAAAAAGACTTTTCTGCTCTACAATCAATGAGTTGGCTGCTAAACAAATGAAAACAAACAAAATCAAAATAAACCAAGAGCCCTTGACTGTGGTTTGAAACCCTCTTGAAAGAGGTCCTTTTGAAGCGCTGGATCTCGGTCCGTTTAAAACAGCCACATGTGACGTGTTAGACTTAGCTTGACTTTGTCCCTCAGCTGGGAATCGGCCATCAGGAAACACATCATTTTGAGTGATCCGTATGTGCTCATGCTGCAACCGGGATTGGGACTGGATGCCAGGGAAGGGGAGAAGTCTACTCATAGGAAGGCTGTGGTCTAGTCCGGAAGCGGTAAGTCACGTGAAATAGTTCCATGTATCATAAGATGTGGACGTATGTGACCATCGTAGGTGTTATGAATTCCACTGGGTGTGCTGCAGGTTGGGGTCCTCAGGAGGCAGACTCTGAGGTAGCCCTTAGGGTGCTGGAGGCTCTGAGGGAATGTTCTCAGGGCCCACCTCCAGAGGGGAAAGAAAAGGCTCAGGCCTAGGCGGACAGGGAAGTTGAGCTGTGGTGCTGGCCCTCTGTGGGAAGCTCTGAGGCGAAAATGTCCTCTCACAGCTGCTCACACTGACCTTCAGGCAGCCACTCACATTCCCACCAGTCCCTGGGTGCAGGATGCCTGGGTGCAGACTGAGATCTCGAGCAAAGTGGCTGCTGGCGCAGAGGCCATTCCCGGGTGCCCTGCAGCAGGTGGCTCCCTGTTGGGCCTACAGCTCTCCCAGCAGCTGGAAAATAAATTCTTCAGCCCCGAAGGGGGAATGTGGGCAGCACAGCGTCCAAGGAGATTGGCTCCAGGTCACAACAATTTCCCCTGCCCTGGGAGAGGTCCCCACTCACAAGGGAAGGCCCTAGCTTCCTCACCACAACCACCGGACTCGATTATCTAAGTCACCGGAATCACGCTTAAACATTCCAGTTTTTTTCTGGGACTTGAAACTTGGCTTCTATGCAGGAAGGAGTAGTTATTGAAGCTGAGGCTGTGGCTTCAAAGCCTAAACATTTCTGCCATTGAGACCCCTGGAGGGACTCTGCCCGCCAGCTGGAAGCCAGGGTTTCAGTTCTCCCTTTGGTTCTTTTTTTTTTTTAAAGATTTATTTATTTATTTATTTATTTATTATTTATTTATTTATTTATTTATTTATTTATGATAGACAGAGAGAGAGAGAAAGAGAGAGAGGCAGAGGCACAGGCAGAGGGAGAAGCAGGCTCCATGCTGGGAGCCTGACGTGGGACTCGATCCTGGGACTCCAGGATCGCGCCCTGGGCCAAAGACAGGCGCTAAACCGCTGAGCCACCCAGGGATCCCCTCACTCTTTGGTTCTATGTGGTACCTCAGGACCTTCCCCCAAAATATCCACATGTGGGCCTGTATTCCAGAACTGAGTTTTGTTGGTTCCCCGCCACCACCAAAAAAAAAAAAAAAAAAAGCAAATAAAAAACCTACCCTGATTAATAAAGAGGGATTATAAAGAGTTCTGAAAGAATCTATCATTGTGTGATTTTTTACATATGTACAATGCCTAAATTCTCAGCCCCATGAAGGCAGGCAACCAGTCTGCCTTATTTGCTGTGGGATTTCCATGTAGGCATGATGACTGGTATGACATGAGCATCTAACAAACACTTGTTCAGTGAATGAATGAATGAATGAATGAATGAACTTGGAGGACTTCGATGTAGGCTGGAATCCTCAAAAGGCTTCATGAAAGAGGTGGAACTTTCTCGCAGGGTTACATGAAAGGAGTCAGCTGAGCAGAGAAAAGGATCCTGCCAGGAAGAAAAGAGCCATGCATAAACAGGCTAAGGAGGCCAGCTGCAGAGGGTATAGGTGACAGGACTTGGGTGGATGTGCAGACCTCTGAGGCTCCCCAGGGAGCAGGCCAGACTTCCCATGGGGGGCAGTAGGAGGATGTAGCAGGCCCAAGCAAAGGATCCCTGGATTCCTCATCAGCTTCCTTCCTACCTGCTGAAAACTCACCGACAGTTAATGTAATGCCAAAGCATGTCAAAAATGTCCCCCCACCATTAATGCCCATGGAGCCAGGCTGAGAAAAATCTAACCAGAACCAGACTGAAAGAAGCACTGAGATATGTTATACCTCCCTCAGAGTCTACTTCTCGTCTCAGAGACTATCTGGGGCTACCAAAAAACTGAGTAATGAGCTGTGAGACAGAGCAAGCTCCCTGATGCACCCTGGGTCTCTGCAGAAAACTCAGGGCAAGAAAGAAGAGTGATAGCAGCGGTGCTTTGCATCCTGGGCAACATAACCCCACAAGAAACATTCTGTAAGCTGTGTCAGATAAGAATCTGGGTGGCAGTCTATGGGGATTGCCATCTCTCCCGGAAGGTTTGGTCCACCCTCAGAAGTACAGTTGTTCTCGTGCTCCAGTGGTTTAAAGAATCAAAGGACAGGACTGGGGGGTTACAAAGGCCTCACACCTGAGTACCTCAAGAGCCTCACTAGATGCATCTCTTTGGGGGCGCGGGGTATCAGGCTGCCCCCCCACCCCGCCGCCCCTGCGCAGGCCCTAGATCTGAGGAGGGGAAGCACCCTGTGCACAGAGCTGAGGGTATTTAATATCAGTTACAGGTCTAGCAATCTGGTTTGAAGCTCACAGAAAAGGGAGCGCCGAGGGGGTGGTACACAAAATTCAAGGTCTGTGCAATCACACTCAGGCAAAGGAAAAAAGGAAAAAGTGCCCAGAAAGCTGACTGAACATTCCAGCCTGCAACTGAAAATGATCCTACACAGGATCCTGAAAAGAAATTAGAAAATAGTTTGACATCCTTCGCACAACAAAGGCAAGAAGATGCGTGGTGATGGTTCACTTAAGTAATAAATGCCAGCAACAGAAAATAGGCTGAAATGAAGGCTATTAATACCCTTTCCTTAAAAAAAGAAAGGAAAGGAAAGGAAAGGAAAGGAAAGGAAAGGAGAAAGAAGAAAGAAAGAAAGAAAGAAAGAAAGAAAGAAAGAAAGAAAGAAAGAAAGAAAGAAAAGTAAGAGTGAAAGCAAAAAAGAAGGGGTTCATTGCCAGAGCAGGTGATTTGCAGGGAGGGAGGGGAGCCTTCGGGAGGAGGTAGGGGTGGGGCTCTGGGACTCCGTGGGAAGACAGCGGTGAGTGTCCTCCCGAGTTCCTGGCCCGGCCCCCTCGCCAACAATGGGCACAATCAGCATCCATCACCTCCATCACAGTGATAGGAGAAAAGGTACTATCTCATTTTAATATGCGTTTCCTCGATTATTAGAGAAACTGGGCATGGTTTCACGTTTTTCAGTATTTCCATTCAGCCTGTGAGCCGGGGCTGCTGTGAGCAATGATAGGCGGGGCCAGGAGAGATGTTGAAATCAAATGGAGGCTGCTGTGCTACTCTACCTTTGTAAAAAAAAAGAAAATGAACAGAGGTTTATATTGAAAACATATTTCAAACAAATTCTGAAGTTCATCAGGTTTCTATTAAAGAACAGCAAATGTGTGTGTATACAAAGGCCATTAGAAGTGATGGAACTGCCACCAGGGAAATAAGCACTTAATGGGTAGATATGATAAAGACCTGTCATTTAGCTCTAAAACAAACCCAAAAAAGAAGGGACAAGGAAAGAGAAACTGGTAAACCTGAGAGAAAATTCATGTAACAGGTCATCTTTTCCAGACTGTCTTTGTTTGATTGGGTAGGGGGATGGGGGGCAGACTCTTTTTTCTGCAGGGAAAGAATGTAGATATCCACTTAGCTTTAATTATAAGGTATTTTCCTCAAGTGTTACCCCAACAAAATAAAAATATTAAAAATTACCTGCAGGACACCTGGGTGGCTCAGTGGTTGAGCATCTGCCTTCAGCTTCAGGGCACGATCCCAGGATCCTGGGATCGGGTCCCGCATTGGGCTCCTCACAGGAAGCCTGCTTCTTCCCTCTGCCTGTGTCTCTGCCTCTCTCTGTGTCTCTCACAAATAAATAAACAAAATCTTTAGAAAAAAAAAAAAAAGAATTACCTGCACCTGTTTTTAGGGTTCAATTTTCCCAGAGATCAACACAAAAAGAAAAGGGACAAATGCCTTTGCAGGATGAGCATTTCAATGGCATGATGAAGAATAAAGTGCTCACTTTTTTTTTCTTTCTGCTAAACGATACCTCTCTTACTAGAGAGATGACATGATGCTACATGTATCTCCAAAGGAGATATGCTTCCAGTTAGGCATTGTGTTGAGGGTATTCTTTTATGTATTTTTTTCCCCAAATGAGACTATGTCTTCCCTATAAAAAGAACACACTACATGTGATTGACCCTGAATATAAGGGAGAGGGAGATTGTTTCCCGGTAAGGACGTCCAGGGGTCCAAGCAGTTCCACTGGGCCCCCAGCACCTGGTGGGAAAGGCTAATTCCAACTGGACAAAAGGGTTTATCTTGACGAAGTAAGTCAAAGGCCATTAGCATTTCCAAATACTCTGCCAAATGGTTCATTATAATCAGAAAGAAACGTTCTTTACTACTTAACGACGGATTGAGCACCCTGCCTCCCACTGAGGGGTCTGTACATATGCAAACGAACACCCAACCAAACATCCACAAACACTAAAGTCGACTTTGTTTTCTTTCTTTTTTTTTTTTTTTATGCAGCTTCATTTTCTCACTCTCTACCCCAGAGGTATATAAAAAGCCAATGTCACTTTATATGTTTCCACCTAGTTCCTCACAGAATCGCTTATTTGGTCCACATGAGACTCTCCAAAGCATACAAAACTCCAATCTACAGGAAAAAAAAAAAAAACCCACAAGCTATTTCCTGACCAGAGATAACAGAAACGGGAATCTTATTCTAGTTCCCAGATATCTTTTTTATAAAAACATATTTTAATGTCACCCGTAGAACAAGAAAGAAAGCCAAGTGGAATTCTTACATTTCTTCCTCCCAACCTGGGAAGTTATTTTCCTGCCTTTTCCCTGTTAACGATTGGTTTCTGATTTAGGAGGCCCTAGATGTATAAACTCACCAAGCCAAGTATCCAAAAGCAAGACTCCACATCAAACACATCTAGAACTGCGCCCGTGCACTTTTCCGACTCTCAGAGTGGGAATACCCTAGGCATCTGTACAACATTTAAAGGCAAAGTGCCCGCTAAAGGGGAGAGGTAAGAATGAGCAAGCCATGTTCCACATCTGAAAATCTTCCTGTTTTAAAAACTTGAAACGGTCGGAAATTCAACTGGCCAGAAAGATCTGAATTTATACTTACTTCAAAGCAACTCAGCGAGCCCTGGCACTGTTTCCTGGGCACACACACACACACACACACACACACACACACAGAGAGAGAGAGAGAGAGACACTTTTCTGCAGCTCCTCTGTTGGAATAAAAACTTCTCAGGGGTCCAGGGACCAGTGTTTGAAATGACCCTTCTGAAAAGAAGAAAAAGATGGTGCTCAGGCCCAAGATGATTTGCCTCCTCAGCAAAGCACCCCTCCCTCACTCACACTGACCACATGTTAGAATGTGATTATCTGCTCACATCTGTTTGCTCCTTGAGGAAGGGAGAGTGTCCTGGATTCCTTTTCCCCTCACGCATTCCCCAGCGCCTAGTGGCAAAGACCCTCTCTTTGCCAAGCTCCAGACAGGATCCTCCAAGCTCTTTCTCAAGTAGGCCTCAACCCCGGGCATCAGGAACCCTTGCACCTTGGGCCTGCACTTCCAGTGGTAGCAAGAATCTTGCTAAGGCAGTTGACAGAGAATCCCCCACCCTCAGTATCTGATTCCACGTCTCCTGGAGCCTCCCCCGGACAATGTCTGACCACGAGGTCTGCCCTCAGCAATAATCCTGCTCGGTTTGGTGTGACGGTAACCACTCTTGACTCCTGGTGTTTCCTTGTGGTCATTTCCATCCCCAGCCCCCCCACCCTGCTCCTTGTCTAGAAATCCCCACTTTTCCTCGCTGTATCCAGTATCGAGGCCAGTTCTTTCCTGAAGTATCTTTTTCCCCCCACCATCACCAGAGTTCCTGAATAAAATGTGTTTTTACAGCTGTAAACACAATCTGGCCCCGGTTTCCTCTGATAATAGCACAGCACCTGGAACGGAGTCTTCACTCAAAAACTGTGTTGGTTGAATCATGGGTGAGATACCTAAGGGCAGGGATGGGCAACAGAAAGCACGAGTGAAACTTCACCCCAGCCACCAGTCAGAGGGCAGGGGGAAGCCACACGGATGAAATGACAGTGGGGTGGGGGGGTGGGGGGGGGAATCTCTCCCTGCTGAGCACTAACTAGCAAGGAATGGTAATCTCTGTCTGCATAAATCCGGCAGCCTGCCGGGGAGGAGGGAGGGAAGAGGAAGAAAGTCTCTTCCTCTACTCATCTTAGGGTCCCTGGCAGGAGCCCATGCATATTAGCCTGACAAAAGACAGATTAATAACAGGAAAATCTACAACTTCATTTACTAGAAGTTTTGTGTGACCTAGGAGCCTTCATAAGGAAATGAGGACCCCAAGAAGCAGTCAAACTGAGCTTTATCATCCTAGGTTTGATAAAGAGCAGAAAGTCGTGGGAAAGAAGTGATAGGACAAAAGAGTATGAGCTAAAGGTAGGAAACTGGGGAAACTTACAGTAAGGCGGGTTCACTTGGTTCCTCCTGGCGTCCCTCCATCTGCTGAGATAGGATGCTCCTTTCCTTTAAATATAGGGATGGCACCTGTGGCAGGACGGTCTATGACCTGCTTCTGGCAGCAGGGACCTTCGGAATCCTTCCTGCACCTGCATCTCCCAAACTCCTTCAACTCAAATATTCAATATGCTAAGGTACCGTATTTTGGGGTAGCCTGCCCTGAACCCTATCAGCCTTAACTTCAAATAGCAAGGAGATGTGGCCTATGGTGTGAAGAAGTATCTGAGCTAAGGGTCTCATGTGGTAAGAAGAAAAGCCGGGGGTGGGGGGGCAGGGAGTACAGCAGAATGGACACCTCCCAGAGGTGGCCCTTTGTATACTTAAGAGTATACGTGTGATTTTTTTAAAGATTTTATTTACTTATTCAGGAGAGACACAGAGAGAGAGAGGCAGAGACACAGGCAGAGGGAGAAGCAGGCTCCATGCCGGGAGCCCGACGTGGGACTAGATCCCAGGACTCCAGGATCGCACCCTGGGCCGAAGGCAGGCGCTAAACTGCTGAGCCACCCAGGGATCCCCAATAAAATCTTTAAAAAAATAAAAATAAAAATAAATAAAAGAACAAAAAACAGGGGCGCCTGGGTGGCTCAGTCAGTTAAGCAGCTGCCTTCCTCTCAGGTCATGATCCCAGGGTCCTGGGTTGAGCTCTGTGTTGGGCTCCCTACTCTGGTCTGCAAGGAGCTCACTTCTCCCTCTCTCTCTGCCTACCACTCCCGCTGCTTGCACTGTCTCTCTCTCGCTCTCTCTGTCAAATAAATAAATAAAATCTTTTTTTAAAAAAAAATTAAAGAACAAAAAACAAAATAGGTGCTTCTTACATAGAAAACAATTTATTTGGAGGTCATCACATAGCAAGCAACCTTAACTAACCAGCATAGTGCCAAGTATCCTGACAATCCAAAAAGGTCTTTGATCAGTCTAAAAAATAGAAGACAAAATATCTTGCTCAAAAACGAACCACTCGGGCAGCCCGGTGGCTCAGCGGTTTAGTGCCTGCCTTCGGCCCGGGGCCTGATCCTGGAGACCTGGGATCGGGTCCTGCATTGGGCTCCCTGCATGGAGCCTGCTTCTCCCTCTGCCTGCCTCTCTCTCTGTGTGTCTCTCATGAATTAATAAAATCTTTAAAACAAAAACAAAAACAAAACAAACCACTCAGGCCTTACTACCAATCAATTTTTTCTTGCTTTAGATAAATGGAATAGAGTCCCAGTGGACAGAGAGAAAAACTGGGTCCATTTCTAATGGACTAATTCACCAGTGTCAGGAAGGGTATTTTGGGGTAACTACTATGGTCCTACACATTCCTATGGGTCTTTTGAGATCTACCAGCAGCTGTTGGAGTAAGAACCATCAGCTACAGGGGAGTAGGAATGCTGTTAGCACTCCAGAGAGAGGAAAATCATGCATAGGCTCTGATGAGAATGAGGGTTGGATGACAGCATATGGCACTTCCTCTAAAAAGTGCCAGCACAGGACCCGGGTGACTCAGTGGTTGAGTGTCTGCCTTTGGCTCAGGCCATGATCCCAGGGTCCTGGGATTGAGACCGGTATTGGGCTCCCTGCAGGGAGCCTGCTTCTCCCTCTGCCTATGTCTCTGATTCCCTCTCTGTGTCCCTCATGAATAGATAAATAAAATCTTTTAAAAAGAGAGGGAGAGAGAGAGATGGAGTAGTAGATTCTACTCTTTTTTTTTAAGATTTTATTCATTTATTTATTGAGAAAGAGAGAGAGCATACTCGTAAGCGGAGGGAGGGGCAGAAAGGGAGGGAGAGGGAGAGAGAGAATCTCAAGCAGACTTTGCATTGAGCGCAGAGCCCAATATGGGGCTCCATCTCATGAGCCTAATATGAGGACCTGAGCCAAAACCAAGAGTCAGACACTTAACTGACTGAGCCACTCAGGCATTCCTAGACTCTACTCTTGATGAAGGGAGTAGCAGAGTGACATTGCATAGGGACCGTGGACACAGGAGGCATGGCTCACTGAGGTCATCATTGTAATAGCCACACCATCTTGGTGGCATTCTTTACTGGCCTTGGGGTTAGTCTGACAGGTCCAATGGAGCATAAATTCCTAGGACAGCCACAGCCATGTCTCAGACCTCCCAGTACCCTTGGAATGGGTGGACCACCACATCAGCCACATGCAAGGCAAGAGCCCATGGCCTGATGAATAAAGAAGGAAGTTTGGATGGTAATTGAAAAATTCTTTGCTTTTTCTAGCTCAAAGTGGGGGATTTGAATCAAGTTGGGGTTCCTACAGTTAGGCAGGTGAGGATGGAGACATCAAAACTGTATCAGTATTAGATTGCTTTTAATTTTTTGTTTGTTTGTTATATAACCTATTTTGATAACCTTTTATTTTCCCCTTGGCTTGTGACCTGGGAAGCACATATCATTCTAATAAGCTTGATTCCCTGGCTTTCTAACCCATAACAGATTAGAAGAAGCAAATAAAAGGGAAACAAAAGAACTACTGATTCTCAGTTCCCTGACAAAAGCAAAAATGACCATAGGAGGCCTGGCAGAAAGGGAGAGTTCAGAAAAGCTATAAAAAGCAAATTCAATTATTCAACAAAACTTAACAGTCTGGGGTCATGTACTGTAGAGACAGAACTGTATCATATCCCAACTGTATTCATAACCAAGACCTCAGAAATTTTTAATTATTTTCAGTATATACAAGTAAAGAACACAGAAGATCATGTATGATAAAACCTCACAATAATGCAAAGTTGCAAATTCGACTATAACTTAATTGGTAATTGGCCCCAAGGGGTGGTAGGAGGGGAATAAAGTGACCTCATGATCCTTTGGGAGATTTTCACTTAGTGAATGTGTGGTCAGTTGTGTATAGTATAATTTTCTTATGTTGACATTTCTAGGGCTTAGCCAACCCAGAAAATTCACTTTTATGAATCCCCCAATGATGCCAAACACACAAAGTGTTACTTACCTGTTTTCTGCCTAATTGGCATTCATTTTCAAAAGAACTGAAATCTACTTTTCTTAAATTGTACTATACATTTCTGCAAAGTGCTTTTTATTCACAGATATTATTTGATCACTGTAAATTTCTTAAAGGGACAAGCACCTTTTTTTAATTTTTTTTTTTTTGACAAGCACCTTTTAAAGATGAGACGATAAATATCCAAGAAAAGCAAAGTAACTTGACACAGATACATAGCTGACTGGAACTCACATATTTTGACACTAATTGAGCTATCACCCCTATCAGGGAGCATGTTTAGAGGATCTCTAGCATGTGTACTTGGTCCTAATGTATGGGGTAGGAGGATTCCACTGCACTGGCAAGGATCCAACTAGGTGTTCTACAATTCAACTCAATTCTGACACTGTCAATGAGAGATAGAGTTAGACTCCACAGGTTAAGGGTTTAGTCCTGCAAGACCAGCCCTCTCCCTCCCCTACTTGAGACACCAATCATAAGCCCAGTTTGTTACCTGTGCTTCTTACCGACTGACTATAAATAACATGTTCCCATGACCTCCTCCATCTTGGGATTTGATTAATTTGCTAGAGCAGGTCATGGAATTCACAGAAGCGTATTCCTTACTAGATTACCAGTGTATTATAAAAGAATATAGCATAGGAACAGCCAGATGAAAGAGGTGCATAGGGTAAGGTATGGGGAAGGGGTGGGGAGTTACATGCTCTTTCCTTTTTTTTTTTTTAAGATTTTATTTATTTATTCATGAGAGACACACACACACAGAGAGAGAGAGAGAGAGAGAGAGAGAGAGAGAGAGAGAGTCAGAGAGAAGCAGGCTCCATGCAAGGAGCCCGATGTGGGAATCCCAGGTCTCCAGGATCAGGCCCTGGGCTGAAGGCAGGCGCTAAACCGCTGAGCCATCCAGGAATCCCTTACATGCTCTTTCCATGTGTCCCACTCTCCTCCAACTCTCCATGTGTTTACCAACCCAGAAGCTCTCCAAACCCTGTCCTTTTGGTTTTCTATGGAGACTTTATGATATAGCTGTGATTGATTAAATTATTGGCCATTGGAGAATGATTCTACCTCCAGCCCATCTCGCCTTCCCAGAGGCCAAGGGTAGTACTGAAGGTTCTAACCCTCTAGTCACATGGTTGGTTCCCCTGGTAACCAGCCCCCATCATTAGGTGTCCTCCAAAGTCATCACATTAACATAACAAAAGATACTAAGTTCTTATTGCTTAGGAAATTCCAAGGGTTTTAGGAGCTCTGTGCCAGAAATGGAGACATAGACTAAGCATATATTTCTTATTATAAGCAATTTTAAGATTTTATTCATTTATTTGACAGAGAGAGAGAGCACAAGCAGGAGGTGCTAGCAGCAGGCAGGGGGAGAGGGAGAAGCTGGCTCCCCACTGAGCAGGAGCCCAATGCAGGGCTTGATCCTGGGACCCCAATATCATGACCTGAGCCAAAGGCCAATGGTTAACCAACTGAGACACTCAGATGTCCCTATACTTCTTATTTTAAATCACAATATTTCTTTAATATTTTATTTATTCATTTATGAGAGAAAGACACAGAGAGAGAGTTAATTAAACCAAAGTCATATGTATAGAGAGGCAGAGACACAGGCAGAGGGAGAAGCAGGCTCCCCATGGGGAGCCCAATGCGAGACCCAATCCTGGGACTCCAGGACCACACCCTGAGCCGAAGGCAGATGCCCAACCACTGAGCCACCCAGGTGTCCCTATAAATCACAATATCATAACCTTACCAAAAGCCAGTTGAGGAGGCTCCCAGAAGCAGTTTGGGGGCTTTCAAAAGATGTCCTCTCTGCAATAGGACTGTGTCCACATCTTTTTTTTTTTTTCGTGTCTACATCTATTGATGGAGATCCATAGTGCTGCATCCTCTCTGCCTCTTCTATACATATGACTTTGGTTTAATTAATCCATGGAATCTGATTAAAACACTTTCCCTACACAGAATGATGTCTGGACCCCCAACCCAGTTCTTGTTTCACATGATAGACTGGAGATTAACATTCAGTCCACTATGCTTCTTTTTTTTTTTTTTTTTTTTTTTTATTTATGATAGTCACACAGGGAGAGAGAGAGAGAGAGGCAGAGACACCGGCAGAGGGAGAAGCAGGCTCCATGCACTGGGAGCCCGATGTGGGACTCGATCCCGGGTCTCCAGAATCGCACCCTGGGCCAAAGGCAGGCGCCAAACCGCTGCGCCACCCAGGGATCCCTCCACTATGCTTCTATACCCAACCTCATATCACTCCTGTTCTGGACCTCATTTAATTTCCAGTCTTGGCAAGGGCAACTTGCAGAAACTTTATCCTATTGCAAAGCCTATATAGGATATCTATATTCTTATATACACATTAGCCATGATCCATTAGTATTTTTTTTTAAGATTTTATTTTTAAGTAATCTCTACACCCAATGTGGGGCTCAAACTCACAGCAGCAAGATCAAGAGTCACACACTCTACCGACTGTGTCAGCCAGGCACCCTCCACTAAAAGTATTTTTACTACTAATTCTTCAATGGATATTTTGTGGTGGTTTGGTCAAGTTGGTGGACTAAGTAGGTAGCCACACTAAGACTAGAGTTTGAGACTCATTACTTGTGTTTCTTCCACTGCTTGAAATTGAAGAAGAGAAAAATAGCTATACAAATTATATATTCATTTGACCAACATTAGATGACTTCTATAGCCAACCATGGTGCCAGCTCACTTACAGATGCTTATGCAGTGCTACCTGACCAAGAAGCTTGGGGTTGGGGCAGCCCCAGTGGCTTAGCGGTTTAGCACCACCATCAGCCCTGGGCGTGATCCTGGAGACCCGGAATCAAGTCCCACATCAGGCTCCCTACATGGAGCCTGCTTCTCCCACTGCTGTGTCTCTGCCTCTCTTTCTCTCTGTGTCTCTCACAAATAAATAAATAAAATCTTTAAAAAAAAAAAAAAGAAGAAGAAGCTTAGGGTTGAATTAAATTCAATATATATGAGCCTGTAATCAGTACTATCAAAGAGATAAAACATAAATGCTATCATATTATATGACAAAGAAAAGAAATATTGCCAGTTGTGGGATCACATGTCAAAAAAGGTGTAACCTTCGAGCTGCTCCTTAACTGATCAGTTGGGTTTGCATATGCAGAAATGGAGGAGATGAGAAAGAACATGTCTAAGAAGAGAAAACTTCACAACTTGGAACCCAGCTGCAAGGATCCTGGTTAACCGCTGCCAGGGAGGGTAGAAAGGAAGGTCGCAAGACTCCAAATAAGTTTGCGCATTTGGGTAGGACCACATTTGAGGAAGGAAAAAGCTTCTGGGGCCTAGAGAATATCACCCAGGATGCAATACTTGATAGTCCAAACACCTATCAATAGAGAAAATGGGGTGATCTAGGCAAGTGGCCAGTGTTGGAAAAGTCCAGCATGGGTTAATGGGGAGACCTACAGACAGGTCAAATGTGAGGACAGGAATCTAAGACCAGGTACCTTAAGAGGCCATGGAAAGCAAAGCATAAATCAGGCAGCAGGTGCCTCCTGGATAGGTCTGTTCATGGTCCACAAAGTATGACATGTCAAGAGCCTGAGCTTACAAAACAGACAGATGAGAGCTTCTTCCTACACCAGCTGTGTGACCTTGGGCAAGTCACTTAACCCCTCTGAGACTCAGATTCTTTTTCTGTTGAATGAGACTAGTAATACCGTGGTGTGCCTCTGTCGTTTTGGTCTGAGCAGCATCCATTCCTTTGGAGATTCCCATCTTTCCCAAGCCATGCATTTATTCACGGTAATCACTCAGGAAGTGATCATTTTTATTGATTAGTAGCCATATAGGACATACCAATGTGACTGAAAAGGAAAGAAAATCTGCAAAATCATGATAAATACAGGCACAGACACATAGTCTCATAAAACACTCTCTGCTCCCCATCCTGTAGATCCTGACCAGGAAGGACTGTAGGGGCCGGGGGTGGGGGTGGGGTGGGGGGGTGGAACACTCTTTACATGGCCACGCAGTGCTTCCAGAGGCCCTGCAGCAAGCCAACTCTGATTGCTCTTCCTATGCATCCAAGTGTTCTTTTTGTCCTTTGTTTTCATCAGGTTTTCAGTAAGCACCTTGGAGTTCTCTCTAACCAGTAGCCCCTGTTGTGAGAGTGATCGTATCACACTTAATGGCACGTCTGGCCTGGGAGATTATGGGGATAATGTGGGTGGTGGTCACAGTTTAGCCAAAGTCTATATAAATTTCAATTACTACCTGCAGCTCTACCCTGCACACACCCCTGTCCTGAGCTAGACTCCACTACTTTCCTTTGCCATAAACGGTGTGGGCATACCCTATAATCTTCCTCCATCTTCCTCTCTCCTTGTTTTTATTTTCTTCTCTCTCTGCAGCTGCAATATTCACAATTCAGATGCTGGCCAGTGAAGCCTATGACATTAACTATGTGTGAGGACATCTCTTATCTTATATCAACAAAATTGGTTCTTCCTCTTCCTACTCAGGCAAAAGTCCCAGTGTTGAAAAGACAGGCGTGGAGTGCATACCTGAATTGTTCTTAGCCATCTACATCTACGAGTCAGGTATTTTTAAATATCACTAATATTTCTTCTTCTTCTTCCTCTTTTTTTTTTTTTTTTTTGCAAAAGAGCACTTGCTGCTTCTTTTATGTGAGAAGAGCTTTGTTAACTATGGGCCCATCCACACGTGCAGTGGACAGAACACCTCAGAATGAGCAGAAGAGCTCATTTATAGGTTGTTTCTACTTTCCCCAAATAGATTTCAGTTTCCAACAGTCTCATCCACTGTCGTCTTACTCGAAAGCAGCTGATTTCTGTAATCATTTCTGTTGCCATGGGGAAAAAATAGTGTTAAAATGTTTGTAACCGAAGCCCTACGTTTAGGGGAGCCAGCTGGTGTCGAGTTCTCCAGTTCTAGCCAACCCCTCCCCTTCTCCCAGAAGTCCCTTTGGGCGGCACAAGAGCACTGAGTTTACCTGGCACTCACTAGTGTGTGACAAAGGACATATTTGCCACCTGGGAGAAATCAAATCACAAGTGCTAGGGATGAAAAATTTGAGCACCATTATCCTATAAATTTCCAGAAACTACACACACAGGAGATGGGCTGCAGGTGCGTTTTGATTTTTTAAATGTGCAATAATTTTTTTCAAGATTTTGTTATTTATTTATTTATTTATTTATTTATTTATTTATTTATAGAGAAAACATGTGCGAGTGGGGGAAGGGGGAGAGGGAGGGAGAGAGAGAATCTCAAGCAGACTTAGCAGTAAGCATAGAGCTGGACGTGGAGCTCGATCCCATGACCTTGAGATCATGCTCTAAGCTGAAATCAAGAGTCAGACAGTTAACCAACCAGCTGTGCACCAGATGCCCCCCAAATGTAGAATAGATTATATCCATAAAGCATTGAACAAAAAGCTCCTGGGTGAAAACAGCCATGGCTTTGTGCATTCCAAAAATAATTATTTTTCTATGGGCCAGGTTTTTTAAAGTAAAGAATCTTGTCTCTGGGCAGGATAAAAATCCTGGCTTGCCAATTTTCCAGGCATGGGACATTAACAAAGTTGAGTGAAAGTTCTGTACCTCAGTTTCCACATTTGTAAAAAAGCAATATTAACAGTATCTAACTCATAAACTTCTGGGGTCATAGAAGTGAGATAAACACAGTACCCCATCCATAGCAGCACGATTGCTAAGCCACAGTCATCGTTGAGTAGCAGTCAGCCACAGTGAGTGTTGGCTGTTATTTTTATTCCTAACATTATCATGCTCATTTTGTGTGTTCCAGAGCTCCCTTTACCAAGTGGAGTCAGCATCCATAATTTCATTTCCTGTTTTGTCCTTTTTTATGCTTTTGAATTTTCCTTTATTGAAAGCACAGTAACAATCTTTTCAGCAGAGGTAACTGCCAGAACTCTAAATATCATTTTAAAGTGTTTTTTATGGAGATACCTGGGAGGCTCAGTGGTTGAGCGCCTGCCTTTGGCATTGGGTGTAATCCGATGTCCTGGGATCGAGTCCCACATTGGGCTTCCTGCAGGGAGCCTGCTTCTCCCTCTGCCTGTGTCTCTGCCTCTTTCTCTGTGTCTCTCATGAATAAATAAGTAAAATCTTTAAAAAATAAATTTTGTTATAAAAGATTACAAACAGAATAATACAGCAAACTCTCCTTCCCAAATTCAGGTGTGGCCATTTTGCCATTCTTGCTTCTCTGCTCCTCTTCTGCATTCTTCTCCTTTATGTTTGTTCAGTGATGTTTTAATATTGTCAAGAAAATTTCATACATTGTCTCTATGCACCTATAAAAAAATGAGGACATTTCTGTATATAACCACAATATTCTATTAGCTCTGCTAATAGAACTAATGTCATCCAATATCCGCTGCAGAATGAAATATTTTGATTTGGCTTAAAAAATGACATTTTATGGTTGGTTTGCTTAAACCAGGGTTCAAACAAGGTCCACATGTTCTATCTAATTGCTGTGCTTCTTAATATATAACAATGTACTTAAGTGATATAACATGCCCTCTTAAGTCTTTTTAACCAGTAATACAGAATAACCACAAAACTTTAATTTTCCTTAAAGATCTATTATAAAATTTAAATGGAGGCTTTTTGTTGTTTTTTTTTTAAATTTTTTTAAAGATTTATTTATTTATTTATGATAGGCATAGAGAGAGAAAAGCAGAGACACAGGAAGAGGGAGAAGCAGGCTCCACGCTGGGAGCCCGACTGGGACTCGATCCCGGGTCTCCAGGATCGCGCCCTGGGCCAAAAGCAGGTGCCAAACCACTGCGCCACCCAAGAATCCCTGTTTTTATTCTTATTAAGCATTAAGATGAATTTTTTTCGGGACACCGGGGTGGCTCAGCGGTTGAGCATCTGCTTTCTGCCCAGGGCGTGATCCTGGAGTCCTGGGATTGAGTCCCACGTTGGGCTCCCTGCATGTAGCCTGCTTCTCCCTCTGCCTGTGTCTCTGCCTCTCTCTCTCTCTCTCATGAATAAATAAATAAAATCTTAAAAATAAAAAGAACGAGGTTTTTTTTTCCTTTTTTTTTTTAAGTAAGCTCTATACCCAATGTGAGGTTTGAACTCACAACCCTGGCATCAAGAGCTGCATGCTCTACTGACTGAGCCAGCCAGGCATCCCAAGAATGAATCCTTAGTTAGATTATACTCTTCAAGTAAAAAAAAGAGAGAGAGAGAGAGAGAGAGAGAGAGAAGGGGAAAAAGAGAGGAGGCAAGAGAAAGAAAAGAAAGCCAGAAGGACATTTCCTCTCTTCTGTTTTCTCTTTATTGTTTTTTGCTTGTAGCTATTCATTCTTCAATGGTTATCTTCCGTTATTTCTTCCCCCTGGACACTTTGCTATCCCACTTTCCATGTTCGTGTTAGGAGTGATCAAACAGCATAAACCCAGATTATCAAGGATAAAATTTTAAACCCTAACAATACAAAGAACAAACTGATCGTTGCCAGAGCAAAGGGGGGGGTTGGGTGAGCAAAGCAGGTGAAGGGGGAGTAGGAGGTTCAGACTTCCAGTTATGGGATAAATACGTCGTCACAGGGATGAAAGGTGAAACACAGGGAATATAGTCAATGGTACTGTAATTGCATTGTGTGGTGACAGGTGGTAACCATGCTGGTGATGAGCATAGCATTACATATAGAGTTGTCGAATCACCATGTTGTACGCCTGAAACTAATGCAGCACTGTGTATCAACTATACTTCAATTTTTTTAAGTCCAATAAAAAATTTTAGACCTAGTCACCCATTTAACTAAGAAATAATGAATCACTTTAATAGATCGCCTTTATCTTACTTCCTAAGGAGTTAGTGGAGAACGTTGTCATCTACCCTGAAGTTCCTCAGTGCCATCCTAGATCATAGTGGAGGGCAGGAGGAAAGATACAGAAAACAAAATACTCTGTTCTGGGTAAACATAGAAGATTGGGCCTGTGTGTTTACTTCCACTCTCTCCTAAAATCATGCTAAAATAACAGTAAAGGGATTTTTTTTAATCCAATAAAAATAGTGCTTTATTGTATAAATTGGCAAAATATAAACATTCATGTTTTAAATCTGCTTTAAAATGAAATTTGAGGAGCTCCTGGGGGTCTCAGTTGGTTAAGCATCTACCTTTGTTCAGGTTATGATTCCAGGATCCCAGGATCAAGCTCCACATTGGGCTCCCTGCTCAGTGGGGAGTCTCCTTCTCCCTCTCCCTCTGCCTGACACTCTAACTGCTTGTGTTCTCTCTCTCTCTCTATCTTTCTCTCTTTGTCAAATAAATAAATTATAATAAAAATAAAAACTAAATATAAATAAATAAACGAAATGAAATCTGAGGCACCCAAATGGCTCAGTCAGTTAAGCGTCCAACCCTTGGTTTCTGCTCAGGTCGTGATCTCAGGGTGGTGGGTTTGAGCCCCTCAACAGGCTCCATGCTCACTGGGAAGTCTACTTGAGATTCTCTACCTCTCCCTCTCTCCCTCCCCCACTTACATGTGCACATGTGCTCTCCTCTCTCAAATAAATAAATGAATCCTTTTTTAAGAATGAAACCTGAGGCACTTACAGACTTCCAAAATCTCTATACACCCTGGTTAAAAACTTTGGGCTGAGCAGATTTCTTTCTTATCTCCAGGAACATAGTGGACATAGTAGCAAGAGCTGGTGGCCCAGGAAACACCAGATCTGGCTCCAGTCCCAGCCCCTGCCCCTGGCCAGCTGCACGATAGCACACTTGTCTCTTCCCATCTTGACATCTCAATTTCACCATGTGGGAAAAGAGAGGGCAGATCCCATATATGACCTCCCACACCCCTTCCAGTTTTTAAAGGGTTTGCTTCTGGTCCCAGTAATAAAAATGTTAAGCCAAATTAAGTGAAATCCTAAACTCAGCTCTTGCTGAACCCAACAGAAGTGACCCTGTTCACCCAAAGGGTTTCAACTGAAAAAAATCAAGCTCATAAACAGAGAGAAACAAAGTAACAAAATTTGTTAGAAGGACTCACAGAATTTACAAAAAAGTTGTTAGACTCACAGTTATGGTTTACTATAGCTAAAGGATAGAGATTAAAATCAGCCAAGGGAGGAAGTGCACAGGACAGAGTCTAAACACAGAGCTTTCCATTCCTCCTCTCCCTGTGGTGTCATGGAGACACATTAACTCCTCCTAGCGACAACATGTGGCAACATGCGCAGAGTATTGCCAACCAAAGAAGCTCACCCTGAGAACCCTCTTACACTGTTGGTGGGAATGTGAACTGGTGCAGCCACTCTGGAAAACTGTGTGGAGGTTCCTCAAAGAATTAAAAATAGACCTGCCCTACGACCCAGCAATTGCACTGTTGGGGATTTACCCCAAAGATTCAGATGCAATGAAACGCCGGGGCACCTGCACCCCGATGTTTCTAGCAGCCATGTCCACAATAGCCAAACTGTGGAAGGAGCCTCGGTGCCCATCGAAAGATGAATGGATAAAGAAGATGTGGTTTATGTATACAATGGAATATTACTCAGCCATTAGAAACAACAAATACCCACCATTTGCTTCAACGTGGATGGAACTGGAGGGTATTATGCTGAGTGAAGTAAGTCAATCGGAGAAGGACAAACAGTGTATGTTCTCACTCATTTGGGGAATATGAATAATAGTGAAGGGGAATATAAGGGAAGGGAGAAGAAATGTGTGGGAGATATCAGAAAGGGACACAGAACATAAAGACTCCTAACTCTGGGAAACGAACTAGGGGTGGTGGAAGGGGAGGAGGGCGGGGGGTGGGGGTGAATGGGTGACGGGCATGGAGGGGGACACTTGACGGGATGAGCACTGGGTGTTATTCTGTATGTTGGTAAATTGAACACCAATAAAAATTAATTTATAATAAAAAAAAAAAAAGAAGCTCACCCTGAGTCCAGTTTTTATTGAGGCTCCATCTTACAAGAATAGCCTACTGTCTACATGGCTAATCTCCGTTTCCAGCCCCTCAGGAGGTCAAGATAGCTTGGCATGACCAAATGCACCCACCCTAAGTCTTGTCATTGGTCATGTCAAAGCCCCCAGGAAACAAAAACATTCCTATTGCCATGATATTGAGTTTTGAAATTACCTCCCAGAATTCTCTCTCTCTGGGCGAGACCAGATTCTTTACTATATGAGCGACTGCTTGGTTTTTGGCCAAAACCAAGCTTTCTTACAACAAAACAGTGAGTCCTTAGCATTCTCATGGTAACGTCCTCACACAAACCCTTTCCATTTTATTATTAAATACTTCTGCGAACTTATCCCCCCAATAGAGTATTTCTTCAACATCACCCAAGACATTTTGGATATTTCAGGTTTCAAGATTATTTTATGTTCTTCATTCATAGAGGCAATTTCAATTAATGTTAGTAATCTCTCAAATGGGAATCTTACGTTCTCAAATTCCAGTGGTCACTGCTGGGTGGTGCTCACTGGCTTTTACCTTAAGCCTCAATCTGCACTCCACATACGGTTACCATATAGAGAATTTGTCTGTGCCACCATTCCAGGTTCTAACAGGGAATTAATTAAAGAAATAATGCTTTGTCCACCAGATATTCTATATTGTTTCAAATTAACACCCTATGTGTGCTAAGGTAATCTTACAGGTTTTCATTGAGCATGTCAAGTCAATGTTGGCTGAAGGGCAAATTCAGATGCCTTCTGTTTTACAATACTAGGTAGAATTGTTCCTCTGTCAGACACAATATCCATCCCCCTAATACATTCAGGTAAAGGAGACTCAATACTTTATATAAATATTGTTCATTCTAATTTTTATCCCAATTTTCATCTTGATCCTATCAAACACTGCATTTCCATATCCTGCCAATGCAAGTGTAACCCTCTTAGGATTTTACCAACAGATTTGGAACCACAGTATGTTGGGCTTCCATGTCAAGGAATCCCAGAAAATTCTCTTCTTCATCCTCTCACCATGTTACCTACTCAAGTGCATTTGACCTTGAATCTTCAGACAGGGATTAAGCCAAGGGACCTAGGCCCTTTTGTCAATCTCTATCTTCTTTTTTTTTTTTTTTAAGATTTTATTTATTTATCCATGAGAGACACAGAGAAAGAGAGAGGTGGAGACACAGGCAGAGGGAGAAGCAGGCTCCATGCAGAGAGCCCCATGTGGGACTTGATCCCAGGACTCCAGGATCACGCCCTGGGCCAAAGGCAGGAACAAAACCGCTGAGCCACCCAGGGATTCCCCCTGTCAATCTCTCTCTTAATTAGATTGTAGAACTGTCTCTCTGAGGGGTTGGAGATCAGACTTCTGTTTGTTGTCTTTGTCTTCTGGCCTTTTAAATTTTTCAAAATTAGGATAAATAGAGCAGACTTGTTTAGAACCCTTCAGGGTTAGGGGACCAGCAGAACCTATTAGTCCATCCAGATTCCAAGAGTGTTGCATAAAGACCTTTGTTTTGACTCTATGATGTCTACTTTATTCATCCCATTTCTTTTTTTTTTTTCAAGATTTTATTTATTTATTCATGAGAGACATAGAGAGAGAGAGAGGCAGAGACACAGGCAGAGGGAGAAGCAGGCTTCACGCAGGGAGCCCAATGTGGGACTCAATCCCGGGTCTCCAGGATCAGGCCCTGGGCTGAAGGCGGCACTAAACTGCTGAGCCACCCGGGCTGCCCCATCCCATTTCTTATTTACCATTCAAAGAGTCCTCCCCTGCTGGGATGAGTTCTTTAACTCTCTCCTTTCTCTTTCCCATTCTCTTAAGAGTCACTCTAATCTTCTTCACTATCTGTTATTTCAACATAACTTCTCTTTGGTAAATTCCCACAGGCTAGCTGCTGTAGCTCAAAATCTAAGCTTGGCCCACCTACAAACCAGATTCAGATTATAAATCAGAATCCAAGATTGGCCCAGTGTCAGGACATCCTCCTTTACTTTCATTTTGGCTGATTCAGATAGCAATAACCAAGGAATTGTATATTTAGCTTGTTTCTTGTTATTTTGCATTTCTGTATGCATCTAGCGAGCCAGATACTTAGAACTGGATTCATAATTTCTAAATTCCATTGTTAACTTTTACCTCCAGTAAGTGATGGCAGCAGAAGTGCAGTTCTATACTGTGGTTGACCCTGCAGTCATCCAGGAATCAAAGGTTCATCATTCCACAACCTCTCATGCTTCCTCTTCCCAAAACACAGCTTTCATGAGTTCTGTGAATCCTTTCCAGGAATTGTTAACCCTAAGGAGGTCTTGGAAACCCCTGAAATTGCAGTTGGTTTCAGACATGAGTGTGGTCTTGTGCACTATTTCCTCTAACTTCAGAAACCCCAAAACAACAAATGGAAAATAGCAAGTTGGAAGAATACAAAGTAGAAAGAAGGAAGTTTTTGTGTTTCTTTTTTTTTTAAGATTTTATTTATTTGTTCATGAGAGACACAGAAAGAGAGAGGCAAAGACACAGGCAGAGGGAGAAGCAGGCTCCATGTAGGGAGCCCAATGTGGGACTGGATCCCAGGTCCCCAGAATCATGCCCTGAGCCAAAGACAGACGCTCAACTGCTGAGCCACCCACGCGTCCAGAGGAGGAAATTTAAAAAGAAAACTCGAAGAGATAAGATATTGCACCACAAAACAAGAATAGGACATTCTAAAAAGATGAGGTATCAGGGAAAAGAAAATTTTTAGAAATTACGAATATGTTAACAGAAACTAAAAACTCAATAGAAGAATTGAAAACACTGAAGGCATTTCTCAGAAAGAAGAGCAAAAGATAAAGAAAGGTGCTATAGAGTTGGATTTCCAAACAACTGTACAGTTCCGAAAAGTGTTAAAGAAAATATTTTATGATAAACATTTGCCTGAGCATTTTAAAGGAGAACTTTAGGAAAACAAATGTAACCCACAAATAGAAAAAAGGAATGAGGTGCCTGGGTGGCTTAGTTGGTTAAGCATCTGCCTTTGGCTCAGGTCATGATCTCAACGTTCTGGGATCAAGCCCTGCATCCAGCTCCCTGCTCAGCAGGGAGTCTGCTTCTCCTTCTCCCTCTGCCTACTTGTGCTCAGTCTGTCTCCATCAAATAGATAAATAAAATCTTAAAAAAAAAAAGTAAAAAATAAATAAAATAAAAATAAATTTAAAAAAAATTTTAAAAAGGAAAAGGAACAAATAGGGGGGAGTCTAATAACAGAAGGACTGGTTAAATCGTGAAGTATCCTGTAACTATTAAAATTTAATGACAGGGACACCTGGGTGGCTCAGCGGTTGAACATCTGCCTTCAGCCCAGGGCATGATCCCAGAGTTCCAGGATTGAGTCCCACATCGGGCTCCCTTGCATGGAGCCTGCTTCTCTCTCTGCCTGTGTCTCTGCCTCTCTTTTTCTGTGTCTCTCATGAACAAATAAATAAAATCTTAAAAAAAAAAAAAAAACTTAATGACAAGAAGATATATGAAAGTGTATTGACTTAAAATTCATGTAACAAAAAAAGGCATTCAGATTCCAAGATAGTATGTTTAATGCGATCTTATTGTACAATATATTTTATCTATGGCTATGTACATTTAGTCATTTTTTAAAGAAAAAAGATACAAAGAACTAAATGTTTATCTTCAGGTGGTAGGAATGTGAGTGTTGTTTTTCTGTATTTTCCAAATTTCCTCAATGAACAATTACTTTTGTAAATAGGAGGGGAAAGTGTTCCTTTAAAAGATATGGTGCGTGGGAGACATCACCCTTTCCTTTCTTCTTATGGTTGTCTCCTGAAGTAAATGATCCACATTATGGTTTTCAACCCCACTACCTCTGCAATCCTCTAACCACCCTTCTCACACCTCCTAATTCTGCATCCTGTCAGCACTAATCTCATCTCCTTCCTCATCAAATTTTCCTCCTTTCATCCCATATATAAACAAGTAAAAACCCTCTAAAGGGACCCTGGTGTAATTCTTTTGTATTTCACTCAGTATGTCAAATAACAAGCATGAAATGAACACTTATTGAAGAAATAAATCAATGTTCAAGAAGAGGGAGACCTAATAGTGGGAGGGCTGGAGAGATGCAGAAAGCCTTCATGGGGGTGGTAAGATATGAACTGAGCCTTGAAGAATGGCTAGAATTTGGGCAGCTCCCAGGAAGAGCAAGCAGGCCTGCCAGGAAGAGTCAAGAGCATGAAAGAAGAGATGGATCCAGCCATGTAGCTTCAGGAAACATACAGTAAACTTGCCTGGTTGGAGTGCAAGTTGAAGGTTGGAAAATCGTAAAGAGTATGTTTGGGGAGGTTGAGGCTACATGAAGAAGTATAATGGTCAGACTGAGCTTTTACTCAATGGTAGTGGCTCTGAAATTTCGGCAGGACATTTGTTAAAACAGCTTGCCCCACCACCACCCCATCCCAGAGTTTCTGTCTTAGTACATCTGGGGTTGGGCCCAAGATTTTGTAGTTCTAGTTTGTTCCCAGGTAAGGCTGGATGCACATGAGAACCATCTAAAGAGCTTTTTTAAAAAGCCAGAGCCAGGGGCTGCTGGGTAGCTTACTCAGTTGGTGACTGACTCTTGATTTCAGCTCAGGTCATGATTTCAGAATCCTGAGATAGATCTCTGCATGTGAGCTCCATGTTCAGCAAGGAGTCTACTGGAGATTCTCTCTCTCTTCCTCTGCCCCTCCCCCTGCTCACACTTTCTCTCTCTGAAAAAAACAAATAAATCTTTAAAAACAAAACAAAGCCAGGGTCTTACCCCAGAGAGATTTTCATTTCACTGATCTGAAGTAGGACCTGAGGAGCATCTGAGTGACTCAGTCATGACCCCAAGGTCCTGGGATCAAGCTCCACATCGGGCTCTCTGCTCAGTGAGGAGCCTGTTTCTCCCTCTCCCTCTGCCTGTCACTCTGCCTTCTTGTGCTCTCTTTTTCTGTCAAATAAATAAATATTTTTTAAATAAAATTAAAAATTGGAAAGGGGATGTTAACATATTATTTATTAATTACACAAATAATGCATCAATGTCAAAAAATGAGAAATTACAAAGAAAAAAATCTACTTTATGTATATAAAATATATGTTTACAAAAATGGGATCATATTTACTAATATTTTTTCCACTTCCTAAAACACTATAAACAACTTCCACAACAATAAATGTAAGTAGAATAAATAAATAAATAAATAAATAAATAAATAAATGTAGAATTCGGGACGCCTGGGTGGCTCAGCAGCTGAGTGTCTGCCTTTGGCTCAGGGCGTGATTCTGGAGTCCCAGGATTGATGTGGAGTCCCACATCGGGCTCCCTGCCTGGAACCTGCTTCTCCCTCTGCCTCTCTCTCTGTGTCTCTCATGAATAAATAAATAAAATCTTTTTTAAATGTAAGTATAATTCATAATTTATGATAGCTGCATACTACTCTATCTTAAGAATGTGCTATGATTTATTTAAGCAATAATAGAAAATATTTTAAGATTGTAGAGGGTGGGGATCCCTGGGTGGCTCAGTGGTTTAGCACCTGCCTTTGGCTCAAGGCGTGATCCTGGAGTCTTCGGGATCGAGTCCCGCGTCGGGCTCCCTGCATGGAGCCTGCTTCTCGCTCTGCCTGTGTCTCTGCCTCTCTCTCTCTCTGTGTGTGTCTCTCATGAATAAATAAGTAAAATCTTAAAAAAAAAAAAAAAAAAAAGATTGTAGAGGGTGACCATACCATATGGGATCAAAGACAAAGCACAGGACTTTGGTTCTATTCTTACCTTGCCACTTGCTGAGTGAACTTGGACAAATCAAAATTTATGCATGAAATTACAAACTCCTTTATCGTCCTTTACAATACCCAAAAAACTAGGGTATTTACAGTAAGAAACACAATATGAACAAAGAAATCATAGGGCTTGTTGACTGGTTAAGCATGGGAACTACATAAAAATATTTTTAAAATATAAATTGAGGGCACCTGGGCGGCTCAGTGGTTGAGCGTCTGCCTTCGGCTCGGGTCGTGGTCCCGGGGTCCCGGGATCGAGTTCCACATCGGGCTCCCTGCAGGAGCCTGCTTCTCTCTCTGCCTGTGTCTCTGCCTCTCTCTATCTCCGTCTCTCATGAATAAATAAATAAACTTTTAAAAAATAAAATAAAATAAAATATAAATTGCTAGTAAACAATGAAACAACTTTGATTTTTTTTCTTTCTCTCTTCGAAAAGCCCAAGATCAAAATTAACGTACTTGGAAAAGCAGAGAAGACCATGATAGGGATGTATATTCTTTCCTTCTCTGAAGTATAATGATACTTTTTTTTTTTAAGATTTATTTATGGGGATCCCTGGGTGGCGCAGCAGTTTGGCGCCTGCCTTTGGCCCAGGGCGCGATCCTGGAGACCCGGGATCGAATCCCACATCGGGCTCCCGGTGCATGGAGCCTGCTTCTCCCTCTGCCTGTGTCTCTGCCTCTCTCTCTCTCTCTCTCTCTCTCTCTCTCTGTGTGACTATCATAAATAAATAAATAAATAAATAAATAAATAAATAAATAAATAAATATAAAAAAAATTAAAAATAAAGATTTATTTATGATAGACAGAGAGAGGCAGAGGGAGAAGCAGGCTCCATGCAGGGAGCCCGACATGGGACTTGATCCCAGGTCTCCAGGATCACACCCTGGGTTGAAGGTGGCTCTAAACCACTGAGCCATCCGGGCTGCCCTTAATGACACTCTCCTGAAGCTCTAGTAACAGTCTTACCTAATCTTTGAAGTCTGCTGTGATTTTTACCCTCTGATTTCCTGTTCACTTATAATCTAACACATGGCTTAGCCTTTAATTAGACTTTCATCCTTCCCCAATTATTGGTCTTGTTTCCCCAACTAGTCTGTAAACTCCCTGAGTACAGAGATGGCTTCCTCCACCATCACTTTCAATACTTACTTTCTGGGTAGAGCCTGAAGTAGTACAGGATACATACATATCTGTTAAGAACATTTGTTGATTTTCAGTTTTGCAATTCAGTAATCTGATCAGCAGACCACTCTAGTTACTGATGCATATTTTGTGTCTCCAAAGACAAATCTCTAGGAATCCTTAAATTTACAAATATGTCAAAGACAGCCATTTCAATTTAGACTGTTTCTAAATAATTTAGCATTTAAGGTTTTCCCCCTTCCATTGGCTCTAGAAATCTAAGCTCTCCAAAGCCTCTCTTTTCCTATTTTTCACCAAATGACAGCTGCAATGACTTCCAGAGTTCATGTCAGTACACAAATCATACTACCATGGAAATCTGCAGTTCAGTGTATTTGGTGAGCTCATTATACAATAAAACTTGAGGTCAGAGATTAAATTCTATTTCCCAGCAAACAAAAATTGGTCTGACAATATGCAACCAACCAGCTTTTCAATAAAATACTTACACATGGCAAATTTTGCTTCTAAGGTAGTCAAAACATTTTTTATCTTATTGTTTGATTACAAAAGCAACAAAACTCATAATTTATTTTTCCCTAAAAATTATACAGATAGGGATCCCTGGGTGGCGCAGCGGTTTGGCGCCTGCCTTTGGCCCAGGGCGCGATCCTGGAGACCCGGGATCGAATCCCACGTCGGGTTCCCAGTGCATGGAGCCTGCTTCTTCCTCTGCCTATGTCTCTGCCTCTCTCTCTCTCCCTCTCTGTGACTATCATAAATAAATAAAAAAAAATTAAAAAAAAAAAATTATACAGATAAGCAGTGAGTACTTTTTCTTTCTGAGTTTATATTAACTAGAACTCTTACATATGAAATCTATCCACCTGCTCAGACTGTCTTATATTCTCAATATTGGCAATTTTTCAAATGTAATTCTTTAGAGAGAGAAAAGATAAATCACTTGCAGTCTTTTTTCCTTCCTTTCTTCCTTCTTCTTCCCTCCTTCTTCCTTCCTTCTTTCTCTTTCTTTCAGTAAATGTTTAATGGCTTCTATGTACCTTTACTGTGCCAGGCAGTGTACAAACAGTAGTGACCATAACAGTTTAATCATGGAGATAGACAGAAACCAGAGATTGTAAACTGGCAGCTCTCAGATCTATTGTGACCATTAAGGAATTTGGTTGGCCCATACAATGTCTTTTTTTTAATTAATTAATTTATTTATTGAACATAATCCCTACCACCAACGTGGGACTCAAACTCACAACCCCAAGATCAAGAGTCGCATGCTCTTTCCGACTGAGCCAACCAGGTGTCCCACAATGCCTTTTTTAAATTGAATTATTTCCTTGCATTTTAAAACCAAGACATCTCCTATTTAAAAAAAAAAAGAAGAAGATTTTGGGTTATATGAAAAATTGGAAAATTCAGTAGCACTGAACCCCCCACTCCCTCAAAAGAACAACTACCAGATCCAATGGGAAATGCCATGGTCAGAGACACGGAGTTCTTCCCAGTCCACACGTGATCTTCCCAACTCAGCACTGAGTTTGCAACTGCTGCGTTGAACAGCCACAGAAATAATCAATGAATGGTTACTGATGGCAGCAAATGCTACAAAGGGAAACACACAGCTTGAAAGAATTTAAGAGAGGAAACTAATTTAGACTGAGGGCCAAGAATGATCTCTTTGAGGACATGACATTTAGTATTGACACTCATCTTTTATGAAGTATTTATCCAAGTAATGATAAGTATCATTTATTGAGAGTATTGGTGACAGGCACCTTATTTAATTCTCACCAAAACAATTCTGCATCATCCCCATTTTGCTCATGAAACAACTGAAATGGGGCATCTGGGTGGCTCAGTGGTTGAGCATCTGCCTTCAGCTCAGGGCGTGATCCCAGGGTCCTGAGATCGAGTCCCACATTGGGCTCCCTGTGAGGAGCCTGCTTCTCCCTCTGCCTATGTCTCTGCTTCCCTCTCTGTGTCTCTCATGGATAAACAAATAAAATCTTTAAAAAAAAAAAAGAAACACCTAAGATTTAGAAAAAAAGTGAGGTTTAAGAAGGTCCAACAATGAATCCAAATATACAGAACCAGAAGTAGAAAACCTGAAGTCAGAACCAAATCCTGATTGATTCCAAATTATGTGCTTATTCCAGTAAAAACAATCTAGCATGAGTTTCCTAGAAAAAAAAACATCCTCTACTGAAGATGACTTTACGGTAAAAAAATCAGAAACCACATCAAGAAATAAACCACTATGAGGAAAAGTCAGCAGACAGGACGAAGGTTATCATTTATACGCAAGAACTGGTTTTAGTAAAACAATTTAAAAGAGAGTTGGCTCAGTTGGTTAAGCACCTGACTCTTGCTATCAGCTCAGGTCTTGATCTCAGGGTCATGAGTTCAAGCCCCATGTTTGGCTCCACATTGGATGTGGAGCCTACTTACAAAAAAATATAGGGACACCTGGATGGTGCAGTTGGTTGGGCATCTGATTCTTGGTTTCACCTCAGGTCATGATCTCTGGGTCATGGAATCAAGCCCTGAGTCAGGCTCCGTGCTCAGTGAGGAATTTGCTTGTCCCTTTCCCTCCCTCTCTCTAGAATAAAGAAAGAAACAAAATATTTAAATATATATAGATAAATAAATAAAAATAAAAGAGAGTTATGGAGAGGTGGGGGGGCATGGGTGAAACAGGTGATGGGGAATAAGGAGCGCACTTGCCAAGATGATCACAGAGCATTGCATGGAAGTGTTGAAGTGCACCGTACTGTGCACCTGAAACTAATATTACCCTATATGTTAACTAACTGGAATTAAAATTTATAAACAGGGGATCCCTGTGTGGCGCAGCGGTTTGGTGCCTGCCTTTGGCCCAGGGCGCGATCCTGGAGACCCGGGATCGAATCCCACATCGGGCTCCCGGTGCATGGAGCCTGCTTCTCCCTCTCCCTCTGCCTATGTCTCTGCCTCTCTCTCTCTCTCTCTCTCTCTCTGTGACTATCATAAATAAATAAAAATTAAAAAAAATAAAAGCTGCCCAATTTGTGGTATTTAAAAAAAAATTTATAAACAAATAAATGAGAGTTGAAAATAAGTATGTTCAAAAATATTTGAAGAAGTAGTACAGGGGAAGAAAATTCTCTTTCTTTCCCCATAACAGGTTCTCCCATTGGGGACCCTGTAAATTGGACTGATGAAAGGGATTAACAAGAGAAAAGAAAATGTATTTTTTTAATATTTTATTTATTTATTTATTTATTTATTTATTTATTTATTTGAGAGAGTGTGAATGAGAGAGAGAGAGGGAGGGAGGAAGCATGAGCAGGAGAAAGGGGAGAGGGAGAAGCAGACTCCGCACTGATTAGGGAGCCCTATGCGGGACTTGATCCCAGAACCCTGAGATCACAAGCTGAGCCGAAGGCAGATGCTTAGCCAACTGAGCCACCCAGACCCCCTGCAAACAAATGTATTCAATGTAAGTTTTCTATGACATAGGAGCCTTCCTCAAGAAACGAAGATCTGAAGAAGATAGAGAATTTTTATACTAAGTTTTATACTTTCCACTCATTAGACTGAAAAGTCGTGGGAGAACGTGATAGGACAAAAGGATGTAAGCTAAGGGCAGTAAACTGGGAGAAACTTAAAGACTATTCTTTCAAATTCCTCTAAGGTCTTCAGAGGTGAGGTTGCTCCTTTCCCCAGGGAAGACAGAGCACCTGCCCTTCTCGTACCTGAATCTCATCACCTGGTTCAGGGGAGACACAGAAGATCTGAGAATCCTTCCTGCATCTGCCAATTCTCAAACTCATTTATCTTAAAATACTCAATAAGTGAAGGTGCTGTGCTTAGGGGTAGCACATCTTGGACTCTGTTACTGGGAATTAGTGCAGAATGAAGGGAGGGGAACTATTGGAACTGTATGATCCCTTCTTCTCACACTGATATCATTGGATTCTATATGTGGTGGCACAAATCTTAATGTATCATCTCAGGTGATTAAGAAATATAACTTTCTTTATTTTCTATACTTTAACTTAATTTTCATTTTGATTCCTCATTCTACTACTCTGACAGGCAATATCAACTTTTCAGAATTTCATATCCCCTTCCCCGTTGTGTCAAAGTGCCAGGGAAATTTCTACCAAAACATTAGAGAAGTGAGTGATTCCTCAGAACACCAAATAACAGTTTTTTAAATCTCGCATTTGCTCAATAAATACTTGATCTACTGCTTCTGGAAAAATACAAAAGTATTTATAGAAAAAGTTTTTGTCTGTAACCCATTCCATTCTTAAAATGATTTGACATACTCAATCATAAAAAAAAAAAGAGAGAGAGAGAATGAGATTGGGGAGCCTGGATGGCTCAGTCAGAGAAGTGTCTGCCTTCTGGACATGATGTCAGGGTTCTGGGATTGAGCCCCACATCAGGTGGCTCCCTGCTCCACGAGGAGTCTACTTTTCTCTCTGTCTCTGCCCTTCCCCCTGCTTGTGCTCTCTCTCTCTCAAATAAATATATAAAATCTTAAAAAAGAAAGAAAGAAAGAAAGAAAAGAATGAGATCTTGCCATTTGCAACAACAATGGATGGACCTAGAGTATATTATACCAAGCAAAATAAGTCAAAGAAAGACAAATACCATATGACTTCACTTATATGTGGAATCCAAAAAATAAAACAAATGAATGAACAAACAAACAAAGCAGAAATAGACTCGTAAATACAGAGCACAAACTAGTGGTTGCCAGAAGGGAACAGGTGAGGGGATGGGCAAGATCAGCAAAGGGCAGTGGGAGATACAGGCTTCCATTATGGAGTGATTAAGTCACGGGGATCAAAGCTACATCGTAGGGAATCTAGTCAATGATACTCTAATAGTGCTGTATGGTGACAGATGGGAGCTACACTTCTGAGCACAGCATAACATTTGGAGTGATCAAATCACTATGTTGTATATTGAAATTAATGTTACATTGTGTGTCAAGTATACTTCAATATAACATCAATAAATAAATACATATATACATAAAAACATAAATAAATACATAATAAAGTACAAATTGAAGCATGTTAAAGAATAAATTATTTTTTTTTTGAGATTTAATTTATGTATTCACGAGAGACACAGAGACACAGGCATAAGGAGAAGCAGGCTCCCTGTGGGGAACGTGATACGGGACTCGGTCCCAGGACCCCGGGGATCATGCCCTGAGCTGGAGGCAGATGATCCACCACTACCAAGAGTAAATGATTTTAATGATAAAGTTTTAAGTTACGAAGAAAGGGAATATGAATCAAGAGAAAAGAAGGAAGAAAATGTTTCTAAGAATTGAGAACATTTTGTTCTTAGCATCCAAATAGCCAAGGCAAGGAAGAAAACTGGCAGTCTATAGTTTACCTTATCAGAAAAGAAAAAATGCATTATTCTTTAATGGACATTTTACTTATCAATTAAGTTGAGTATCTTCGAAACAATATTTAAACAATGAGAGACTAGCAGCTTAATGGTGAGCAGAATGAGATAAGAGAGACACTGAAGTTGAAACAGTCAGATAAAGTTCTTCAATAAATAAATAAATAAATAAATAAATAAATAAATAAATAAAGTTCTTCGAGATTCACGAGAAATGAAAAGAAAATCTGATGTATTTGTTTCTCTAAAGTGATTTTGAGGAGTGTGGGAAAAATTTGTATGTGGTAAATCATTTTATTCCCACTTACAGCTATTACAGAAATTGGAGACTTCAAGACCAAATCTATATTTAAGGATGAATAACACTGCCATTTAGTAAATTATTACTGCTATTAATCCAAATCAACTGAAATTGTTTCTTAAAAGTTGGAGCTAACCGAAGTCAAATCAGAGACAGTATAAAAGCATTAACAAAATTAAAAGGCAAATTTGGGGGATCCCTGGGTGGCGCAGCGGTTTAGCGCCTGCCTTTGGCCCAGGGCGCGATCCTGGAGACCCAGGATCGAATCCCACGTCGGGCTCCCGGTGCATGGAGCCTGCTTCTCCCTCTGCCTATGTCTCTGCCTCTCTCTCTCTCTCTGTGACTATCATAAATAAATAAAAAATTTAAAAAAAAAGAAAAAAAAAAGGCAAATTTGGTCAGTAAGTAAAATCAGATCAAACAAGCAATTTTCAAGGCTCAGAAGTGAATTACTGACCTGGTATAAACCTAGCTCAAGAAACGAATGACACAGGGAATTTAATGGTTGAACCAGAACTAGTCCCATCATGCCTAGCCATGCTAACTGTAAGGATGATGAGGTGCTTTTTGAAAAAAAAAAAAAAAAGTGGGGGGGAGAGAGAATTGAGAATTCAGTTAAAAACTGCTCTCCTGTGATCATCTTATAGGGAAAAAAATGCCTATTTACTGAACAAAGTACATCCAAGAATACCCATCACTTCGGTGACAAGAAAAATCATGATAATAATAATTAAATTGTGTGCTTGTGGAATTTCAGAGAAAGCCCATGGAGAAAGCACAATTAATCAGCCTTACTCTTGTTCTAACATTACCCGCCCCAGTAGGTTTAAACACTATAAGCCCTTTGGGAGTCACATCAACTGCTCAGGTCCACGGGATGGCTTGAGTGCCTTGTTACTATGATGGATAAATGGCACCCTTCTGACCTGAAAGAGTTAATATGATGCCCCCCACCACCATGTATTACTAGGGAGATCTCTGAGATATTACCTGGTCCTAGTAAGAAAAGAACCCATTTGTTCCCAAAGTTTTCTACTCATAAAACCCAGCAAAGACCCCTTCTTCTTTCTACATCCAACCCCCATGCCTGCCTACCCTAAAAACCATATTTTGTAAACCAAATTTTCAAACTGTAAGACTGGCTTTTCTCATGAGGCAAAGAAAAAAAAAAGCCTCTGTGATTAATGCTCTGCTAAAAGCATAGAATGTAAAATGGGAAGATTATTTATGGTTCTTCTCTTTAGGAGCTAATAGAGTCAGACGTTAGCCTAAAAGGTTGGAAATCCTACAGTGGGATTTTTTTTTCAACAGATAAAAGTGGCTTCTGGAAAGCAGCATAAATACTGTCTGCAGTAAGCCATAAGCACTAATAATTTTGCTATAAGTGCTCAGTCAAAGGGAGATGAACATTTTAAATGTTATTAAAAAATGGACAGCATATTATCTTGAAAGCCACAGTGAAATACTAACCTAAGTGACAAGCATGGCTTTCTGTGCCATGTTTTAAGATGGACGGTGGTTGGAGGGATTTACCAGAGCACTCTTCCATATAGTCAAATCACATTCAGTGGCTCAAAATGTAATATGGATTGAATTTTCAATTTCTAGTTATATTTTCCCCAAGGCTGTTACATTTTTTTTTCTCCTAAACTGTTCATTCTTCTTTGGTTAATTCTGTTTGAAAGACCTGCTTTGCTGATTATCCAAGATAGACCAGAGAACATAATGCTTGATTTCACTACCTTCGACATTGTTAAAACTTAATTTGGCAGAGAGAGGTTTGGTCATTTTGTTTGTTTGTATTTTTCTAGCAGGGTATTTCCAGTGAAAAGCTTTTGGCATTTTTGTTCCCTTTTTACTTTTTTAAGGAATTTTTTTAAAGATTTATTTATTTATTTATGATAGAGAGAGAGAGAGAGGCAGAGACACAGGCAGAGGGAGAAGCAGGCTCCATGCCGGGAGCCCGACACGGGACTCGATCCCGGGACTCCAGGATCACGCCCTGGGCCAAAGGCAGGCACTAAACTGCTGAGCCACCCTGAGATCCCCATGTTTTTTAAAGTTACTCTACTCCCAGTGATATGGGGCTTGAACTCACAACACCAAGATCAAGAGTCATATGCTCTATCACTAAGATAGCTGGGCACATCTTGTTCCCTTTATTGAAAATCAGGAGTGTTAGGGAACCTGAGTGGCACAGTGGTTGAACATCCAACTCCTCACTTCAGCGTGAGTCATGATCTCAGGGCCATGGGATTGAATGCCATGTTAGGCTCCATGCTCGGTGGACAGTCTGTTTGAGATTCTCTCTTTTCTCTCCATCTCCCTCTGTGCCCCCATCTCCTCTCAAATAAATAAATAAATCTTTAAAAAAATAAAAATAAAAATCACGAGTACTAAAAGTTTACTTTTTTGGGCAGCCTGGGTGGCTCAGTGGTTTAGCGCCGCCTTCAGTCCAGGGCCTGATCCTGGAGACCTGGGATCGAGTCCCACGTTGTGCTCCCTGCATGGAGCCTGCTTCTCCCTCTGCCTGTGTCTCTGACTCTCTCTCTCTCTCTCTCTCTCTCTGTGTCTCTCATGAATAAATAAATAAATAATCTTTAAAAAATAAATAGAAATAAAAGTTTACTTTTTTTTTAGTGGTGTTCTTTAAAAAAGTTGATTTAGGGGAACCCTGGGTGGCTCAGCGGTTTGGCACCTGCCTTTGGCCCAGGGCCTGATCCTGGAGTCCCGGGATCCAGTCCCACATGGGGCTCCCGGCATGGAGCCTGCTTCTCCCGCTTCCTGTGTCTCTGCCTCTCTCTCTCTCTCTATGTCTATCATGAATAAATAAATAAATCTTTTAAAAAATAAAAAAGTTGATTTAATGAGTTACTAGAAATAAAGAAATAATTTGGAAATTAAAAGGCTTGAAGTGAAATGCTCAGACAACTATATTGCGTCTTTATAGTAAAAGAGATTTCCACAAAACAGATGTATGGGTTGTCAGTAAGTCAACAATTCTTTACTGGTCTAATTTTGGGGGTGATTAAAACAATTATATGCACAGAAATAGTACTGTTACCGAATGATTCTGTGGTTGATTTTGATCAAGATAACCAAAGAGTAACAGCATCTTGGTGGGATGAACAGCTCCAGAGGAATCCTACTTCCACGTGGATGGAAAAGTCTAGATGTGGGTTGATATTAGAGGGGTATTCTGGATCAGACTTCCTCAGTATGTTCAGAATGGTGTGCAAACATGTGTGTCATGAAAGCAGTTCATGAATCTACAGTGTTCGATTTTTTTTTTTTTGCTAACACTTTTATTTAAAGAGAGCATGTGTGCCAGTGGGGGGAAGGGCAGAAGAGAAGGAGAGAGAGAATCTCAAGCAGACTCTGCACTGAGTGCTGAGCCACTCCCAACATTCAATCCAATGACCCTGAGATCATGACCTGAGCCAAAACCAAGAGTTAGATCCTTAAACTACTGAGCCACTCAGGTGCCCCTGCAGCAGTCAATTTCTTAACAGAAGAAAAAAAAAATCTGAAGTCAATAAGGCATAGATAAGTCGATAGTTATAGACCTAAGTCAACCCAGTTTCAACAGGAAACAGATAACACAGTGAAACAAGATAATTAAACATTATTAAAAGAAGAGACTACTTATAAAGGTGTTGTATTACTTTGCTAGGGCTTCCATTACAAAATACCACAGATTGGGTGGCTTAAACAACTGGAATTTTATTGTCACTCAGTTCTGGGACTCAAGTCCCAAATGAAGGTGTTGGCAGGTTGATTTCTTCTGAGGGCTGTGAGGGAAGGGTCTCTCTCCTTGGCTTGTCAATGGCCCTCTTCTTACTGTGCCTTTGTGATGTCTTCCCTCTGTGTCTGTGTCCAAATTTCTCCTTTTGAGAAGAACAACAGTCATAATGAATGAGGGCCCACCCTACTGACCTCACTTTAATTTGATCCCCTCTGTAAAGATTCCATGAATGGTGGGGGGAAGGAGAGAACATAACTGAGCCCATAACACCTATAGATAGCATTTGAGGAAACCATAAGAGATAGCACAGTATCCTAATAGCACCAGGGAGCTGTTTCTGCTGTAGGTAGGAAGAGCTCCTCAGAACCCAGAAAGGGCACAGCCATGGGAAGCCAGCTGTCATACAGGAACCAGGGCTTTCAGTAAAAGGATTCAGCCCACAAGATGCAACCTGGCAGGACTGGAGCCTGAATGTAGAAGGAATAAATGCCCTGATTTACTCACCTCCTCCCCTTCCATCTCCTCTTCTTGGTTCCTCCCATAGGTCTTCCCCTGGGCCAACTGGAAACCAAAGAGCAAGGCAGTAGGTCAGTCCACATGAGCCGGCCTCTCGGGGCACTTTGCAGGGTGCAAAAGGGTAAAGAATGAATCTGGAGGTAACCAGAAGATATCCAATGTATTGCCTATTAAAATCCATAAAACCAGTTAGTGGATTTTTAAGAGTTCCTTATATTTTTATTTTTCTCTATATATTTGAAATAATTCACAGTAAACATTTTAAGAGAAATTTACAGTTTATGTGTTATGTGGGGGGAAAATACACACAGTATAACCACTACACAGGTTTTGAAGGATATACTCAAAAATACAACATAATCCCTGGGTGGCTCAGCAGTTCAGCGCCTGCCTTCGGCCCAGGGTGTGATCCTGGAGTCCTGGGATCGAGTCCCACATCAGGCTCCCTGCATGGAGACTGCTTCTCCCTCTGCCTGTGTCTCTGCCTCTCTCTCTCTGTTTCTCATGAATAAATAAATAAAATCTTAAAAAAAAAATACAATAATCTGGGACGCCTGGGTGTCTCAGCAGTTGATCATCTGCCTTTGGTTCAGGGCATGATCCTGGAGTCCAGGGATTGAGTCCCACATCAGGCTCCTTGCACGGAGCCTGCTTCTCCTCCCTCTGCGTATGTCTCTGCCTCTCTCTGTGTCTCTCATGAATAAATAAATTAAATCTTTTAAAAATTAAAAAATATAATAAAAAATAAATAATATATATATATAAAACAATATTTATCTCCTGGTTGAGGGTTAAGGAAAGTTTTTATTTTCTTTTTTTTTTTTTTCTTACTTTGCTACTATGAAATTTTTTAGGGGCCCTTGGCTGACTCAGTCAGTAGAACATGCGACTCTTGATCTTGGGTGGTGAGTTCAAGTTCCATGTTGTCCATAGAGTTTACTTAAAAAAAGAAAGAAGTTTGTTTTTTTTTTTAAGATTTTCTTTATTTATTCATGAGAGACACAGAGAGAGAGAGAGGCAGAGACACAGGCAGAGGGAGAAGCAGGCTCCACACAGGGAGCCCGACCCGGGACTCGATCCCAGGACCCCGGGATCACGCCCTGGGCCAAGAGGGCGCTAAACCACTGAGCCACTCAGGCTGCCCATCTTCAGTGTTCTAGAAGGGACCCTGATGTAAGTTATTTTAAACCCTAGGTGTCAGAAGCCTGACCTCACCAGCAATCAACAATCTTTGCTTAGGGCTCTGTCAAGAATGTGTGTGAAAATTTTGCATATGGATCCTCAAAACAAAACAAAAAAAACACCCCTTTCCTATGGAGTGCCGAACACACTCAGGCCTCCTTGATGGGAACATGAACAAAGACATCAGTTCTCTGGAGTCACCATGGTAAGATTTTCTACATGACTTCTGCAACGTCGTAGTAGGATCTCTGTTTTGATATTGCTGAACAGATGCAAAGTTTTAACTTCAATAGAAAGGTTATAGCATACATTCCATATGCCTTTATAAGTTCTATGACATGGTAAATAAAGTAAAAAACCTGCATCTACACATATGCTATAAAAGTCTCATATCACTTTTCATCAGCAGAGTAGGAGTTACGTACCAAGCATGTGCAAACATGTAATATTAGATCTTTCCAGCTTAAAAAAAAAAAAAAAAAAGTAAGCTTTTTCTCAAACTAACAATGATTGTATTCCTCAGGGAGCTGTGAATATGTAAAGTTTGAAGTTTTTATGTCCAACTGTTCTTAAAGTTATTTGAGGGCAGAAAAAGGTCACCAGGATTTTTAAAAATCATTTTATACAAAAACAGCTGAACTGGCCTCCTCTGACATCCCCCGACTATGAAATGGAAAGAAACCTGCCTTGCTTAAACCTGAACAGCATGGCACCACTTCAGAAAGAGAGCAAGAATATTTTTACATTGGAATGCTTTCTCAGATTTGATCATTGGCTGTTATCTATTAAAGCTGTTTTCACTCTAAAGAATGTGACTTCTCGTGATAAATAAAACTGATTAAGAAAATTTTTTTCTGAAATTTGGATTATACTAAGTAAGAGAGAAAACAGAAATTCAAAACATCATGACTTAATTAGTACATTTACTTTTCCTACCAGTCTATATGTATATATAGAAACTCAGAGTGAAATGCAGAGAAAGAAGCTAAAAGACTATTTCTAAAGCCCAATTAAGGTTCAAAGTATTCCAATGCATATTAAAGTTAATCTTTTATTCTTCACCAAAATATTTAGTATGGCTTTGAGTAGAGACCTCCTTCTAAGGTATTTAAGCCTTTATAATGGTTTGGCTGTGCATTGTTACCACACTCTCACAAACAAAATGATCTGAAACATGGTATACTTACTTATTCTTTTTTTTTTTAAGATTTTATTTATTTATTCATGAGAGACACACACACAGAGAGAGAGAGAGGCAGAGACACAGGCAGAGGGAGAAGCAGGCTCCATGCAGGGAGCCTGACGTGGGACTCGATCCCCCGTCTCCAGGATCACGCCCTGGGCTGAAGGCAGTGCTAAACCGCTGAGCCACTCGGGCTGCCCTCATTCCTTTTTAATTTTATTGTTGTTGCTTCACTTATTTAAAGATTAATTAGTTTACTTATTTTTAGAGAGAAAAAGAGAGAGCACGAGCTGGGGGAGGGGGAAAGGGAGAGTCTCAAGCCAACTCCACCCTGAGCCCAGAGCCCACTCGGGGCTCATCCCAAGACACTGAGATCATGACCCAAGCTAAAACCAAGAGTTGTATGCTTAACCAAATGAGTCATCCAGGTGCCCAAGTTTTGTTTTGTTTTTTTTTTTAATATTTTATTTATTTATTCATGAGAGATACAGAGAAAGAGAGAGAGAGAGGCAGAGACACAGGCAGAGAGAGAAGCAGGCTCCATGCAGGGAGCCCGACACAGGACTCAGTCTCCGGTCTCCAGGATCACGCCGTGGGCCGAAGGCAGCGCTAAACTGCTGAGCCACCCGGGCTGCCCCCAAGTTTTTATTTAAGTAATCTCCACATGAGGGGTGCCTAGTTGGTGGAGTCGGTTAAGCATCTGACTTAGGCTCAGATCATGATCTCTAGGTCCTGGGATAAGCCCCAGATTGGGCTCCTTGCTCAGCAGAGTCTGCTTGTCCCTCTCCCTCTGCTGCCTACCTCCCCTTGCTCATGCTCTATCTCTCTCAAGTAAATAAAATCATTTAAAAAAAGTCACATGTTCTTCCAACTGAGCCAGTCAGATGCCCCTATACTTGCTTATTTTAAGTGATGAATCTCTCAGACAATATGCAGATGTCCACCAGTATAGGGAAATCCATATATTGATGTAGATAGATATGCAATATATTATTGAAAGTTGCGGTAAGGGGGAATTGGAATAATGTCTTTGAGTTATTTTCCAATAAAATTTAAAGGGGGAGTACTTAAAAAATGGTTAAAATGGTAAATTTTATGTTATGCATATTTTACCACAATAAAAAATTTCCTCAAAAAATTATGTTTATAAAACCTAAATACATATAATTTTTATTTGCCAACCATATTTTAACAAAGCTAGGGGAAAATTTTTTTTTAAGATTTTATTTATTTATTCATGAGAGATGCAGAGAATGAGGCAGAGACACAGGCAGAGGGAGAAGCAAACTCCCTGCAGGGAGCCCAGTATGGGACTCAATCCCAGGACCCCAGGATCACGCCCTGAGCCAAAGGCAGATGCTCAAGCACTGAGTCACCCAGATATCCCACTGGGAAAAAATTTTCCTGGGGGAAAGTACCAGGAAAATAGGATCAAAGATTCACATACATTGAAGGAGTTCTGAAAGTGCCTTGAATAAATAATGCAATTGCAGCAAGTTCTTTGATTATAATATGGTGAATCTGTATGCCTGATGCTCAGCAATAATATAACAAACCTGAAACGGTCACACAGTGTAGAAAAGAAATCAGGCCACACATCAGATTTCATACGAATGAAGTGTGATTATCGTCACTTAAAGAGCAAACATAATACTCTATAATTCTTAATTTCAAGAAATTTGAGACAGGGACTCCTGGGTGGCTCAGCGGTTGAGCACCTGCCTTCGGCCGAGGGCGTACTCCTGGAGTCCAGGGATCGAGTCCCACATCAGGCCCCCTGCATGGAGCCTGCTTCTCCCCCTGTCTCTCACAAATAAATAAATAAAATCTAAAAAGAAAAAAAGGGAAAAAAGAAATTTGAGACATATCTATGCCCTAGGAGCATTAAATTTTTAAAAAGGAAGGGACCATTTTTTACGAATAAAGAATACTGATCCTAGGCAAGAATAAAGGACTTTCCCCAGGTCACATATGCTACCCCAGACTGTGGGTGTCAATCACTGAGTCAACAAATTTGTATTTAGTGCCCATTATGTGCCAGGCATTGTGAGTTGTCGGGACTATGAAAGTGACCAGGATGCTTGGACCCCATGGGAGTGCCTGTTAAGCAATGTAGTCAGATGACCCATAGTCCAGTGTGATGAGGACAATAACACAAGAGACTGAGACTGATTATCCCTGTCTCAAAGGTTCTTTAGGAGAAAGAGTAGGAAAGAATTTGTAAAAGAGGTTACCCTTTAACCAGATCCCTATTTAATAAGTAAGCCAAGAAGGAAAAGGAGGTGTCAGATGGTAAGAAGTTCAGTGTAGCTGCCGCACTCAAGGATAGGGCACCTGGGAGCGTGTGGGAGGAAGGGAAAACCATGAAGCACTCAGGCACATAGGATTCCAGATGTCTAATGACCTTGTGCTAAATCACTCAGATTTTATTCTGGGAGCCACAAATGTAAGGCTTGATCAAGTTGGGGATGGGGTTTGCATTTAAAAAGATAATTCTCACCCACAGTGAGCTGGAGGATGGATTATAAAAGAAGAAACTGGAGCCTGGGAGGCCCATCACAGAAGTACAGCTGTGGCCAAATTGTTACTTTTGTTTCCTTTTTCCAGCTAAGGAATTTGGGTTATGTTTTTTTCATACTCCAGTACAGTGGCGTGGAGATCTCAGACTGTGACAACTATTGTTGCTCTTCAACCTTGACCAGTCACTGGCTTCTCTTGAAGCTTATACTACCACTCTGTCCTCCTGGAGGACAGAACATTTCTTTCATTTTCCCTCAGATATATCAATATTTACTCCTGTCTCCACCCTGGGCACTGCTAGTGTGTTTACAATAGTATACAAATGGCAACAAAGAATACATGGGTTTGCATCCAAATGTATACATCTGGCAGGTGAAGCTGGAAGCCACAGAAAGAATCAGTACTCAGGGAAATATACAAAGCAAGGAAGAAAAAAGCTTAAAGGGTGGAAAGAGGATATGAAACCAACAAAAAAAAAACTAATGAGGAGCATAGCAAGATAACCAAGGCCCCTGGGGCACCTGGGTGGCTCAGTCCTTTGAGCATCCAACTCTTGATTTTGGCTCAGGTCATGATCTGAGGACCTTAGGATACGGGGATCTAGCACTAGTTAGGCTCCTTGCTCAGTGGAAAGTCTGCTGCAGATTCTCTCCTTCTCCCTCCCCCTACTCTTGCCCAGTCTCTCCAATATAAATAAATAAGTCTTTTTTATTTTTTAAAAAAGATTGTATTTATTTATGAGAGACACATTGAGAGAGGCAGAGACATAGGCAGAGGGAGAAACAGGCTCCATGCAGGAAGCCCGATGTTGGACTCGATCCCAGGACCCCGGGATCATACCCTAAGCCAAAGGCAGATGCTTAACTGCTGAGCCACCCAGGTGTCCCAATAAATCTTTGTTAAAAATTTTAAAAAGGGACGCCTGGGTGGCTCAGCAGCTGAGCATCTGCCTTCAGCCCAGGGCATGATCCTGGAGCCTTGGAATCAAGTCCCATATCAGGTTCCCTGCATAGAGCCTGCTTCTCCCTCTGCCTGTGTCTCTGCCTCTCGATCTGTGTCTCTCATGAATAAATAAATAAAATATATTTTTTAAAAGTTTAAAAAAAGATAACCAAGGCCCACATAAACCACAAGGATAGTCGCAGTTATGAAAGCTCCTAAAGCTATGCCAAACAGATACTGTATGCAATACAGTTACTTGTATGTAACCCAAAATTCAGTTGTCTTGGGGCACCTGAGTGGCTCAGCCAGGTCATGATCTCGGGGTCCTGGTATCAAGTCCCGCATTGAGCTCCCTACTCAGTAGGAAGTCTGCTTCACCCTCTGCCCCTGCTCTCTCTCTCTCTCTCTCTCTCTCTCTCTCTCTCTTTCTCACTCACTCTCTCTTTCATATGTGCTCTCTAATAAATAAATAAAATATTCAAAAACAAAAACAAAATTCAATTGCCTATCTGTCTCCAAGTCCTTAGGTCATCTAGGGTCCACACACACTTCAAGGTTAGGATTAGCCTGTGGAAGTGAAAACTGGTGCATCTGACTGGAGGGTAATTTGACAATAGCTATACTTGAAAAGTTGCTAAGAGAGTAAATCTTTTTAAAAGATTTTACTTATTTATTTATTTATTTATTAGAGAAAGAGAGAAACAACAGTGGGGAGGGGCAGAGGGAAAGAGAAAGAATCTCAAGCAGACTCCATTCTGAGCGCAGAGCCTGACACAGGGCTGGATCTCATGACCCTGACGGTGACCTGTGCCAAAACCAAGGGTCGTACACTCTGACTGGAGCTACCCAGGCACCCCAAGAGAGTAAATCTTAAAAGTTCTCATAGAAGCCACCTGGCTGGTTTGGTGGCTTGAGTGTCCAACTCTTGATTTCAGTTCAGGTCATGATCTTAGGGTCATGAGATCAAGGCTCCTCAGCATGGAGTCTGCTTGAGACTCTCTCTCTCTCTCTCCCTCTCCCTCTCCTTCTCCCCCTCCCCCAGGTCTCTCTCTTTCTTGCTCTCAAATAAAAGAGTTTTCATAGGGAACAAAATGGTGGTTACCAGAGGGGAGGTGGGGGGGATGGGTGAAAAGGGGGAAGGGGATTAAGAGTACATTTATCATGATAAGCACTTAATATATTGTTGAATTGTTGAATCACTATATTGTATGCCTGAAACTAGTATAATGCTGTATGTTAATTATAGTGAGATTTTTAAAAAGTTTTTAAAGATTTCATTTATTTTTTCATGAGAGGCACAGAGAGAGGCAGAGACACAGGCAGAGGGAGAAGCAGGCTCTGTGTGGGGAGTCTGATGTGGGACTCGATCCCAGGACCTCAGGATCATGCCCTGGGCAGAAGGCAGGCGCTCAACCATTGAGCCACCCAGGTGTCCCAACTTTCCTAATCTCAATACTGTTGTGTCTCAGGGTATAGGGAGGCCAGAGAAAAGGGAGAGATATGGGAATGGCTGGTCAGTGGGGCAGTCAGAACACGTGTATTTATCAATTTAGTTCACCATTTTGATGAATGGGCTTCATTGCCCATATGGAGAAAGTTTGTGTGGTCCGAACAGAAGATCAAACCGGCCACAACACTCCCCTAAGCCAAAGCCTCATCCAGAGCAAGGTGCTAACTCTCTTCAATTCTATGAAGGCTGAGAGAGGGAAGGAAGCTTCAGAAGAAAAGTTTGAAGCTAGCAGAGTTAGTTCATGAGGTTTAAGTAAAGAAGCCTGTCTCCGTGACATAAAAGTACGAGATAAAGCATCAAGTGCTGATATAGAAGCTACAATAAGTTAAGATCCAGCTAAGATAACAAACAATAGATGTTTAATGTAAAGAAAACAGCCTTCTATGGGAAGAAGAAGCCATCTAGGACTTTCATAGCTAGAGAGAAGTCAATGCCTGACTTCAAAGCTTCAAAGGACAAGCTGACTTGTCAGGGGCTAATGTAGCTGGCTTTAAGTAAAAAGCAATGCTCACTTACCATTCTGAAAATCCTAGGGCCCTTAAGAATTATGTTAAGTCTACTTTGCCTGTGCTCTATAAATGGAACTATAAAGCCTGGATGACAGCACATCTGTTGATAACATGGTTTATGAATGAATATTTTAAGCTCACTGTTGCGATCTACTCCACAGAAAAAAAGATTCCTTTCAAAATATGACTGCTCATTGACAAGGCACCTGATCACCCAAGGGCTCTGATGGAGATCTACAGTGAGATAAACATTGTATTCATGCCTGCTAACACAACATTCATTTGCAGCCTGTGGATCAAGGTGTAATTCTGACTTTCAAGTCTTATTATTCAAGAAATGCATTTCATACAGCTATAGCTGCCATAGAGAGTGATTCCTCTGATGGATCTGGGCAAAGTACATTGAAAACCTTCTGGAAATGATTCACCATTTTAGATGCCATTAAGAACATTTGTGATTCATGGGAAGAGGTCAAAAGATCAACATTAACAGGAATTTGAGAGCAGCTGATTCCAAACCTTGTGAATGACTTTGAGGAATTCAAGACTCTAGAGAGGAAAGTAACTGCAGATGGGGTAGAAATAGCAAGAGAACTAGTATTAGAAGTGAAGCCTCTGGGACACTTGGGTGGCTCAGTGGTTGAGGGCCTGTCTTTGGCCCAGGGAGTGATCCTGGAGACCAGGGATCGAGTCCCATCGGGCTCCCTGTAGGGAGCCTCCTTCTCCCTCTGCCTGTGTCTCTGCCTGTGTGTGTGTGTGTGTGTGTGTCATAAATAAATAAATCTTTAAAACAAAAGAAGAAGTGAAGCCTGAAGATGTGAGTTGCTGCAATTTCATGATCAAACTTAAGTGGATGACTAGTTGCTTCTCATGGATGAGCAAAGAAAGTGGTTCTTTTCTTTTTTTAATTTATTCATGAGAGACACACAGAGAGAGAGGCAGAGACACAGGCAGAGGGAGAAGTAGGCTTCATGCAGGGAGCCCGATGCAGGACTCGATCCCGGGACCCCAGGATCATGCCCTGGACTGAAGGCAGGCGCTAAACCGCTGAGCCACCCAGGGATCCAAGAAAGTGGTTTCTTGCAATGGAATCTACCCTTGGTGAAAATGCTGTGAAGATTGTTGAAATGACAACAAAGAATTTAGACTATTATATAAACTTAGTTGATAAAGCAGTGACAATTCTTTAACAGCATTGACTCCAATTTTGAAAGTTCTACTGGAGCACCTAGCTGGCTCAGTTGGTGGGGCATGCAGCTCTTGATCTAAGGGCTGTGAGTTTGAACCCCACATTGGGTGTAGAGATTGCTTAAAAATAAAATCTTTATTTAAAAAAAAAGGAAAGAAGTCTACTGTGGGGTAAAATGGTATCAAACAGCATTGTGTGTGACAGAGAAATCACTCATGAAAAGAAGAGTCAATGCAGCAAACTTCACTGTTGTCTTTGAAATTGCCACAGCCACCCTAGCCTTCAGAAACCATCACCCTTGGGGCAGTCAAGGGTGCTCAGTGGTTTAGCATCGCTGTCAGCCCAGGGCCTGATCCAGGAGACCCAGGATTGAGTCCCGCATCAGGTTCCCTATGGGGAGCCTGCTTCTCCCTCTGCCTGTGTCTCTGCCTCTGTGTGTGTGTGTGTATCTCATGAATAAATAAAATCTTTAAAAAAAAAAAAAAGAAAGAAAAGAAACCACCACCCTGATCAACCAGTAGCCATCAACATCAAAGCAAGACCCTCCACCAGAAAAAAAGATTGTGATTTGTTGCAATCTTGGATGATGTTTAGCATTTTTAGCAATAAGGTATTTTTCAAATTTTTGTTTATTTAGAGAGAGAAAAAGAGTGTGTGGAAGCAGGGGAGAGGGAGAGGGAGAGGGAGAGGGAGAGAGACAATCTCAAGCAGACTGCATACTGACCTCAGAGCCTGAGATCCTCATAACCCTGAGATCATGATATGAGCTGAAATCAAGGGTCAGATGCTTAACCAACTGGGCCACCCAGGCACCCTACAATAAAGTATTTTAAAATTAAGATAGGAACATTTTTTTAGATACAATTCTACTAATAGACTATAGTGTAATGTAAACATTAATATGCACCAGGAAACAAAACAATTCATTTGACTCACTTTATTGTGATTTTTGCTAGAGCTGAACTTCACCATATCTCTGACATATACCTCTATCTTGATTTTACTGGATTCTGGCTTAACTCTGAGTCTTACCTCCTGTATATACTATAAGTCACTGAGAATGGAAATGGCAATCACTGCCTCTAATTCAGCCTATTTTTTTCCTTCAAATCTCTCCCATCCGGGATCCCTGGGTGGCGCAGCGATTTGGCGCCTGCCTTTGGCCCAGGGCGCGATCCTGGAGACCCGGGATCGAATCCCACGTCAGGCTCCCGGTGCATGGAGCCTGCTTCTCCCTCTGCCTGTGTCTCTGCCTCTCTCTCTCTCTCTCTCTCTCTCTGTGACTATCATAAAAAATAAAAAAAATTTAAAAAAAAAATCTCTCCCATCCAGGTCTTAGAGTTCTTTACAGAACTCTGTAATGATAACACAAATGCATAAGGATTTTATTCTCCAGTTAGTGCATAATCAAACCTTTGATGTGTGAGTTCTGGTTACATCCACAATAGGAAATAGTCTTCCCAGAAGTCAGCCATTGCCACTGAGGCATCTAAAGTTTTGAAACTACATGTGACTTCTATCAGTATCTTGTCATTGTCCTTCACTACCCTTTCCCAGAGATTTGTCACTATTAAACATCTCTAAGGGCAGCCTGGGTGGCTCAGTGGTTTAGCGCCCCCAGGGCGTGATCCTGGAGACCCGAGATCGAGTCCCATAACAGGCTCCCTTCATGGAGCTTGCTTCTCCCTCTGCCTGTGTCTGTGCCCCTCTCTCTCTGTCTCTCATGAATAAATAAAATCTTTAAAAATAAATAAATAAACAAACAAACAAACAAACATCTCTAAGATGTGGCCAAATCACAAATAAAAGTCCTCAACTCTTGCCCTAATCCAATACCCACAGTTGTTGGCAGTATGTGACCTCCAGGGTCTCCACCACTTGTCTAGTTGCTTGCCCTATGGTATAGTCCCATTCTGTAGGGATCCACTCCTAGCAAATGCAGCAAGATAAGAACATTGGATCAATCACAGCACACCTACCAAGGAGCTCCTTTCCTCTTTTGGAACTCTATGGCCATAGATTCACACACTAATTTCCAGGATTCTCTCTCATGTGATATTTCTGGAATTTCTTAGACTTGATCACTCTAGGGAACTCACATGTACACAAGGCTCCCTCTGCCTAAAAGCTCCCTTCTTGAAGTATAATTTCAAGGACCATCTAAACTAGTTTCAGCAAGTTCTGTGACCTTGAAGTCTTGTTCAAGAACCAAATTCTTGGGATACCTGGGATACCTGGGTGGCTCAGCAGTTGAGCATCTGTCTTTGGCTCAGGGCATGATCCTGGAAACCTGGGATCAAGTCCTGCATCAGGCTTCCTGCATGGAGCCTGTTTCTCCCTCTGCCTGTGTCTCTGCCTCTCTCTCTCTCTCTCTCTCTCTCTCTCTCTCTCTGTGTCTCTCATGAATAAATAAAATCTTTTTAAAAATAAATAAATAGGGGCAGCCCCAGTGGCGCAGTGGTTTAGCACCGCCTGCAGCCCAGGGCGTGATCCTGGAGACCCTGGATCGAGTCCCACGTCAGGCTCTCTGTATGGTGCCTGCTTCTCCCTCTGCCTGTGTCTCTGCCTCTCTCTCTCTCTGTCTCTACGAATAAATAAATAAAATCTTTTAAAAAATAAATAAAATAAAATAAATAATAATAAATAATAAAATCCCAAGACACAAGAGTCCAGGGCCTGATGGTTTCCCAGGGGAATTCTATCAAACGTTTAAAGAAGAAACCATACCTATTCTACTAAAGCTGTTTGGAAAGATAGAAAGAGATGGAGTACTTCCAAATTCATTCTATGAGGCCAGCATCACCTTAATTCCAAAACCAGACAAAGACCCCACCAAAAAGGAGAACTACAGACCAATATCCCTGATGAACATGGATGCAAAAATTCTCAACAAGATACTAGCCAATAGGATCCAACAATACATTAAGAAAATTATTCACCATGACCAAGTAGGATTTATCTCCGGGACACAAGGCTGGTTCAACACTCGTAAAACAATCAGTGTGATTCATCATATCAGCAAAAGAAAAACCAGAAACCATATGATCCTCTCATTAGATGCAGAGAAAGCATTTGACAAAATACAGCATTCATTCCTGATCAAAACTCTTCAGAGTGTAGGGATAGAGGGAACATTCCTCGACATCTTAAAAGCCATCTATGAAAAGCCCACAGCAAATATCATTCTCAATGGGGAAGCACTGGGAGCCTTTCCCCTAAGATCAGGAACAAGACAGGGATGTCCACTCTCACCACTGCTATTCAACATAGTACTGGAAGTCCTAGCCTCAGCAATCAGACAACAAAAAGACATTAAAGGCATTCAAATTGGCAAAGAAGAAGTCAAACTCTCCCTCTTCGCCAATGACATGATACTCTACATAGAAAACCCAAAAGCCGGGATCCCTGGGTGGCGCAGCGGTTTAGCGCCTGCCTTTGGCCCAGGGCACGATCCTGGAGACCCAGGATCGAATCCCACGTCAGGCTCCCAGTGCATGGAGCCTGCTTCTCCCTCTGCCTATGTCTCTGCCTCTCTCTCTCATTCTGTGTGACTATCATAAATAAATTTAAAAAATTAAAAAAAAGAAAGAAAACCCAAAAGCCTCCACTCAAAGATTGCTAGAACTCATACAGCAATTTGGTAGCGTGGCAGGATACAAAATCAATGCCCAGAAATCAATGGCATTCCTATACACTAACAATGAGGCTGAAGAAAGAGAAATTAAGGAGTCAATCCCATTTACAATTGCACCCAAAAGCATAAGATACCTAGGAATAAACCTAACCAAAGAGGTAAAGGATCTATACCCTAAAAACTATAGAACACTTCTGAAAGAAATTGAGGAAGACACAAAGAGATGGAAAAATATTCCATGCTCATGGATTGGCAGAATTAACATTGTGAAAATGTCAATGTTACCCAGGGCAATTTACACGTTTAATCCAATCCCTATCAAAATACCATGGACTTTCTTCAGAGAGTTAGAACAAATTATTTTAAGATTTGTGTGGAATCAGAAAAGACCCCGAATAGCCAGGGGAATTTCAAAAAAGAAAACCATAGCTGGGGGCATCACAATGCCAGATGTCAGGTTGTACTACAAAGCTGTGGTCATCAAGACAGTGTGGTACTGGCACAAAAACAGACACATAGATCAATGGAACAGAATAGAAAACCCAGAAGTGGACCCTGAACTTTATGGTCAACTAATATTCGATAAAGGAGGAAAGACGATCCACTGGAAGAAAGACAGTCTCTTCAATAAATGGTGCTGGGAAAATTGGACATCCACATGCAGAAGAATGAAACTAGTCCATTCTCTTTCACCATACACAAAGATAAACTCAAAATGGATGAAAGATCTAAATGTGAGACAAGATTCCATCAAAATCCTAGAGGAGAACACAGGCAACACCCCTTTTGAACTCGGCCACAGTAACTTCTTGCAAGATACATCCACGAAGGCAAAAGAAACAAAAGCAAAAATGAACTATTGGGACTTCATCAAGATAAGAAGCTTTTGCACAGCAAAGGATACAGTCAACAAAACTAAAAGACAACCTACAGAATGGGAGAAGATATTTGCAAATGACTTATCAGATAAAGGGCTAGTTTCCAAGATCTATAAAGAACTTATTAAACTCAACACCAAAGAAACAAACAATCCAATCATGAAATGGGCAAAAGACTTGAAGAGAAATCTCACAGAGGAAGACATAGACATGGCCAACATGCACATGAGAAAATGCTCTGCATCACTTGCCATCAGGGAAATATAAATCAAAACCACAATGAGATACCACCTCCAACCAGTGAGAATGGGGAAAATTAACAAGGCAGGAAACAACAAATGTTGGAGAGGATGCGGAGAAAAGGGAACCCTCTTACACTTTTGGTGGGAATGTAAACTGGTGCAGCCACTCTGGAAAACTGTGTGGAGGTTCCTCAAAGAGTTAAAAATAGACCTGCCTTACGACCCAGCAATTGCACTGTTGGGGATTTACCCCAAAGATTCAGATGCAATGAAACGCCGGGACACCTGCACCCCGATGTTTCTAGCAGCCATGTCCACAATAGCCAAACTGTGGAAGGAGCCTCGGTGTCCATTGAAAGATGAATGGATAAAGAAGATGTGGTCTATGTATACAATGGAATATTCCTCAGCCATTAGAAACGACAAATACTCACCATTTGCTTCAACGTGGATGGAACTGGAGGGTATTATGCTGAGCGAAGTAAGTCAATCGGAGAAGGACAAACAGTGTATGTTCTCATTCATTTGGGGAATATAAATAATAGTGAAAGGGAATATAAGGGAAGGGAGAAGAAATGTGTGGGAAATATCAGAAAGGGAGACAGAACATAAAGACTCCTAACTCTGGGAAACGAACTAAGGGTGGTGGAAGGGGAGGAGGGCGGGAGGGTGGGGATTAATGGGTGACGGGCACTGAGGGGGGCACTTGATGGGATGAGCACTGGGTGTTATTCTGTATGTTGGTAAATTGAACACCAAGAAAAAATTAATTTAAATAAATAAATAAATAAAATCTTTTTTAAAAAAAGAAAAGAAAAGGACTACTTTAGAGCTTCTCCTCTATGCTCACACCTCCAACACCCTTCACTCTGAGCTGATAACCTTATCTCACGCCGCAATGAGAACATGAATGTAATACTATAAAAATGCTCATAAACTATTTTATATATATTATAGGTCAAGAATATAAATAATTACATTACTGTTGTTTGGTACCAAGATTTTCAGCATAAAAGAGACAGAAACATAAAATAAAAGAAGTAAATAAATACCCTGAAGTTATTAAATTTGAATTGGAAATATTAATATGAGTTTGATTTTTAAATCTATCTATTGAAGGGTCACAAATAAGCCACTCTGACATAAGCATTATTTTGAGCTGAAAGCAAGTAAGAAGAAGTAGTTTCAAGAAAAGCTCTGTACCTTCCCTCTAAAGCAAGACATACATTTATAAAGGTGTCCCTTCTCTCCTTTTCTACCAAGAAGGACAAAAGTTAATGCTGGAGACAACTTTAGACCCTTGTCAATGAAGAAGGCACTGACTTATATCTACATAACAAATTTTACTCTTGTTTACTATGCTTTTTCTGGAAACTTCCCCAGAACTGGTCTCCCCCACACCTTTCTTTTGTCTTTAGCTGAAGATGGTATTTAAGCTAAAGTTCTAAGCCACCTCTGAGAGCTACTCATTTTTCTCTAGGCTTCTGTCATGTATACATGAGGTATACATGTTAATAAACTTTTCTTTGTTCTTCCCTTGTTAATCTGTCTTTTATTACAGGAGTGTCAGCCAATTACTCAGAGGGTAGAGGGGAAATTATTTTTTCTCCCCCACAGTGTCTATTGTATATAGACAATATCTGGAGAGAGAGAGAGAGAGAGAGAGAGAGAGAGAATTATATCTCCTAGCTCTAACCATTCAGAAGACCTAGAAGCAATCTTAAATCAGTGGCAATAAGCAGACCATGCACCCAGATTCTATGTTCTAAACACAATCCCTTACTAAAGTAAGTAAGGCTCCTTGGAGAAATAGCCAATTCCAAGTCAGAGACAGGGAATACATGGTTAGGGTGGAATAAGTGTTTCCGTATGCTGGGTGCCTGAAAAGATAGAATTCAAGAAAATTCCTAAGTAAAGAAGCAAACCGCATATGTGCAGCTTATTGTATATCAATTATACCTTAATATGCTTTTTTGTGGGTTTGTTTGTTTTAATTAGGAAGAAGAAGAACTGTCTAACTCAACATTTCTTAGAGTGTGGTCTGAAAATCTTGGGAGACCCAACATCCTTTCAAGGGATCTGAAAGGTCAGGGTACTTTCAAATATGACTAAGCTGTCATTTGCCTTTTTCTACTACTTACATTTGCACTGATGCTACAAAGCAAACGTGGGTATAAAGGCTGGCCACTTAGCACAAGGCAGTGACACCAAACTGTACTGGTACTCTTTGTGTTCTTTATAATCATACATTCACAATAAAATCAAGAAACAAACAAAAAATGACTGATAGAGAGATAGATAAATGAAGGATAAAAATAAAGCCACTTTTACTTAAAATCATTAACTATGTTAAATCTCAACCCACATTATGCATCTTTTTAATACTCTATCTGCCAAAATGGAAACAAAACATTTCTGCTGCATACCAAAGTAGCATGGTTGCCCCATGGGAAAGCATTTGTGTGATTGCTTGAGTTCTGAGCTGAACTAGCAGCTTTTTCATGGAATACCATTTTTACTTGAAAGAACTGACAGACATACTATGATTATTTTGACTTGGATACCTGGCACATTTTCTCAAACATAAATGAAGTGAGCCTGTCACTTCAAGGAAAACAACTGACAGTAGTGGTTGCCAGTGATAAAATGTGATCTTTTAAGGGAAAATTAGAATTTTGGAAAACTTGTATCTGCCACTGTGAGTTTAACAGCTTCTCAATATTTTAAGGTATTCTGATGAGATCAATAGTGAAAATAACAAATGTGATTCTTTTAATATTGTTCAATGAATTGTGTCAACATTCAAAAGATCTACATATTTCAGTGGACTAGTATTTTCCACATGACCAATGCATGATATGACAAAGTTGTGTAGGGGTAAAAGATCCATTCAAACTGCAAAAATAGGTCAGTAGATATGGTATGATTTCAGATTCTACATTGCAAATAAGTTTTAGGAAATTACCACTTGTCAAGTTTTGGTGTGATATCAAAGAATAATATCATGTTTATCTAAAAAGGTTACTAAAATACTCCTCCATTTTCCAAGTACTTCAACCAAAACTACATATTGCAACAGACTGAATGCAGAAGCAAACATGAGAATCCGGTGTCTTTTGTTAAGCCAGATAGTAAAGATATTTACAAAAATGTGAAACGACATCAATCTTCTCACTAAAGCTTTTTATTTTTGAAAATATATCTATTTTCATAAAATACATCTTATTTGCATTAACATGTATAGGGTTTATTATGATTTTTAAATGAATTAGTATATTTTTTCAAATGTCTCTATTTTAATTTCTAATATTGTAAATATAGATAGCCAGAACCCCCAAAATAAAAGTTCAATCATTTTTGAGGAAAATTATTGGATCCTGAGACCAGAAAGTTTGGGAACTGTTAGTTTAGCTAAACAGAGGAAGTCATTCAGAATGTATCTGCTCTTTGTTGATGTGGGAGGGCAGGGGATCCATGAGTGGCCTTTAGTAGTTATGTAGGTATGTGATAAATAGGCACCTGCTGCTTGTGGAGAAAGGATAAGAGTACCTATTGTGGCCTGAAAAAGGTTGTCTCTCAAAGCCTGGTACACAGAGATGGTCACTGCAAATTTGCATGGGGACGAAGAAGCATCCTGGGAGGAGAGTGATGAAATCCTGACCCCTTCCCTGTAATATTCCATGTCTCGGCAACCACTCCAAAGGCTTGACTCAGGACAGTAACAAAGAACATCAAAGGTTTCAAAAGGGAATGCATGATGATGGAAAATTGCACACAGGTGATCCAGGTCCTATATCAGGCCTAGAAGGCCACAGACGAGGACCAGCAAAGGGCACAGGCCTTGACTAGTGTGATATCACAGAGCAGCTCTCTAAGGGGCAAAAGCCCTTGGACCAGAGCCTGTGGTGAACTGATTCAATTCTCTAGCTGTTTCTCTGCCTGATACTTGAAAGCAGAACTTACTGCTTGGGACTAAATAAGCCCTTATTCTTGGATGACTGGGGGGGGGGGGGGGGGACACCTTCTAGAAATTCTGCACTTTATACACATATGAGGCCTTTACTGATTAATAAAGAGGAGAGGAAAGGATTCCTGTAGCAAGCTGGCAAACAAACCAGTTATGGTTGTACTGGATGCTGTGCTAGGCAGCCATGAACAAGACACAATCCCTGGCCTCAAAGAGCTTAGAGCTGCCAGGAAGAAACCAGAGAATCAGCATTTATGTTACACAGAAAGAGGTTCTATATGAGGAATGAAGAACAGAGTGCTATGGGAACAGATAGAGAAGTACTTGACCGAGTCTCTAAGGGGATATAGTGACAGATTCCCAAACTGCATTAATCAGGACCTTTATTGTTACCTGGTAAAAACAACCCCCAAATGTCTGTGATTTAATACAATAAATATTTTCTGTTCAGCTAGGGCAGATTTCTTGGTGCTCTCCTCCAAAGGTGTCTCAGGGTCCCAGGCAGTTTCTATGCTGTGACTACACAAACTTAGAGCTTCAAGGTTGCGCCTGCATCCAGCTGGCATAGAGGGCAAGGATGGAGTGGGGTGGGAATGGTGATGTGTTAGGGAAAAACACATCAGTTACTTAACAACTTATGGCTGGAAAACACACATCACTTTCATTTACACTCCAATAGCCAGGACTAGCCACATGGCCCTGCCTAGATGAAAGAGGGATGGGTCAGGCAGGTTTCCAGCACCCAAGAAAGAAAATGAAATGATTTGGTGAACACATAGAATTGTCTCTGCCACACAGAAGAGGTGATTTCTAAGTTAAAGGATTGGGGGAATGAAAAGAGAAAGTGAGAGCAGAGAGGAGGCATGGTCCAGATAAAGGGCACTGTACATTAAAAACCCCAGAGGTGGGGGTGCCTGGGTGGCTCAGTCAGATAGCATCCATCTCTTGTCTTAGCTCAGGTCTTGATTTCAAGGCTGTGAATTCAAGCCCCAATTAACAACAACAACAACAGCAACAACAACAACAATAAATAAAAATCCCAGAGGTGAAAAATCTTGGCGTGAAGTGACTGGAATGAAAAATGTATAGGATGGGTCACCTGGGTGGCTCAGTCAGTTGAGCATATGACTTTGGCTCTGGTCATGACCTCAGGGTCCTGGTGTAGTGCCAAGCCAGAGTCCCAGAGTCAGGCTCCATGCTCAGTGGGGAGTCTGCTGGTCTCTCTCCCTCTCCTTCTGCCCCTCCCCTGCTCTTGCTCGTCGTCCCCCCCCCTCAAATAAATACATAAAAAAATTTACTTAAGAAAGAAAAGAAAAATGTCTGGGGAAGGGCAGTCCAGGTGGCTCCGCAGCTTAGCACCACCTTCAGCCCAGGGCATGATCTGATCCTGGATACCCAGGATCGAGTCCCACATCGGGCTCCCTGCATGGAGCCTGCTTCTCCCTCTGCCTGTCTCTCTCTCTCTTTCTCTCTCTCTCTCTCATGAATAAATAAATAAAATCTTTAAAAAAATGTCTGGGGAAGTCATAATAAGCCATGAGGTTGAACAGGTAAGCAAGGTCTCATCATAAAGAATTTGTGCATCATGTAAATTAAAGTGGACTTTTATCCTGACAGCAGTGGGAAGCCACTGATGGATTTTAAATAAGAGAGTCACATGAGCATATCTGTGCTTTTGAAGCTCATTCTGGCTGCAGCACAGAGAACAGACTGAGAGGAGGTAAGAACAAAGGCAGGAAAGTCAGTTTGGAAGTCATTGCAGTAATCTGGAATAGAAACTCTGATGCAGGGTGTTGCAGTGGGTACCAGGAAGAGCAGCTGGGGGCACCTGGGTGACCCAGTCAGTTAAGTGTCTGCCTTCGGCTCAGGTCATGATCCCAGGGTCCTGGGATGTTGCCCCACGTCAGGCTCTCTGCTCAGCAGGGAGTGTGCTTCTCCCTCTGTCACCTGCTCGAGCTCTCTCTCTTGCTATCTCTCTCATTCTCTCTCAAACACATAAATAAAATCTTAAAAAAAAAAAAAAGAAAGGAAGGAAGGAAGGAAGGAAGGAAGGAAGGAAGGAAGGAAGGAAGGAAGTTAGTTGAATTTTAGAAAGAGTTGGAGTAGTACTTGAGCATATTTGATGAATATTTGGTCATTGTTTGAATAAGGGGTGGGGAGATGAGGGGTGAAAAACAGGGCAAGGATAGTGCCATTCACTTAGAGACATTTTTTTTTAAAGAGCTATTTTAAGTGGAAATATGATATGCTTGTGGAATAGCTAGGGGAAGCCAGAAGGTATTTGAAAAGCTGGGCCTAAAGACAGATCTTAACTGGAGATGAAAGATGTGATAGTCATCAATACAGAGATGGTGCTTGAAACTATAACTGTGGATTATCTAGGGAGAGTGTGAAAAGCCGGAATAGAAGCAGTGATGGGCTGCTGTTAAGTGTTTCCCAATCAGCTCTCCAGTAAGAGAAGCTCTGATTGTAGCATTTGCTGATGTCTGTGGTGTAAATAATCCCACTGTGGTCAATTTCAAACTACCAACTTGTCATCGCTCAATGTGGAACTGTGAAGGGATGTACCCAATTGGTTCTTGAGAGCTGCAGCAAGCCTGCTCCAACACACCACTGAGTAGAAGAGAGCCCTGCATACAAACCGAACACAAATATTGAAGGGATGGATGGAAGAAATCTCAAAAGAATAATCCATCCTAAGAACAGAGAAAGAAAGAACATGAAAGAGGAAATGGTTGGCAATTCATATCCCCCTGCCCTTTCCCCCAATTAAATATGATAAAAACCAAAAAAATGTGCATTGGATTTAGCATCAAGGAGGTCATTACTAGTCTTCATAAGATCAGTTTTAGTGGAGACAGATGACAGTGGGCCTAGAGGTTATTGTAAATTGAGTGTTGGCAACCACAGCTGTAGATAAACCTTAGACACCAGGAACAGTAGGCTGGATTTTGTCTTGTTTTCTTTTTTTTTTTAAAGATCTTATCTATTTATTCATGAGAATAGGCAGAGGTGGAGACATAAGCAGAGGGAGAAACAGGCTCCCTGCAGGGAGCCCAATGCCGGACTCGGTCCCTGGACTCAAGGATCACAACCTGAGACAAAGGCAGATGCTCAACCACTGAGCCACCCTGGTGCTCTGGATTTTGTTTTCCAACAGAAAATAGAATCAGGGCAGCCCCGGTGGCCCAGTGGTTTAACGCCGCCTTCAGCCTGGGGCGTGATCCTGGAGAGGAGGGATCGAGTCCCACATTGAGATCCCTGCATGGAGCCTGCTTCTCTCTCTGCCTGTGTTTCTGCCTTTCTCTGTCTGTCTCTGTCTCTCTCTCTCTTTTATGAATAAATAAATAAAATCTTAAAAAAAAAATAGAATCAGACTGATCACTCAAAACCATGAGGGCACTACCCTTCACCCCCTCATTCCACCTCCCCCACACACGTAAATGCCTAGATCTCTGTACCTTTATACTTCTTGCAACAGACCCCAATAAAGTGGTACCATTTCCCATGAGGCATGGAAAAATGCATGCCATGTGCGCTGGATTGAACTATTACCAGCTTGTTAAGTACAGTCCCCAGAATCCCCTTCCCTGTGCATTCCAAGTTAGAACTGTCCAGAAGAGGAACTTGAGTGAAATTTGGAAGGCAGAAGTGAGGCAACAGCTATTATCATCAGGAGGTCTATAGTCAGATAAGGCAAAGGATGGGCTCAGAGGTGTTTAGCAGGCCTCAGCTTGTCCTCATTGACCTTCACTCTGCATTCAGATCATCTTCTCAACCACTGGCCCTGAGAACAACAGCAGCCCTAGGTATACCACCAGAGAGATGTACGGTTGCGGACTCACAGAGGCAACAGCTTCTAAAGACCTGTCCGTGAGCTCTCCCTCTGTGGTCCCATATCAGGGCCTGAGTGGTTGGCTGGCCTCTCAGATATCTCTGCAGCTCCAACTTGTCCAACTACAGGCAGACGGGTAATGGTTCTTCTTTTGATCCTTCAATTGCCTTCCCCAACTTCCACTTCCGGTTTCTCTTACATTTGTGTAATGTCTCGAATTCCTTTTTTTTTTTTAATTTTGTTTTTAATTTATTTATGATAGTCACAGAGAGAGAGAGAGAGAGAGAGAGAGAGAGAGAGAGAGAGAGGCAGAGACACAGGCAGAGGGAGAAGCAGGCTCCATGCACTGGGAGCCCGACGTGGGATTCGATCCCGGGTCTCCAGGATCGCGCCCTGGGCCAAAGGCAGGCGCCAAACTGCTACGCCACCCAGGGATCCCTGTCTTGAATTCCTAATGCCTCCTCTCCATAATGCTTTTGATGGCTCTGCTTCCTTTACTGAACTCTCACTGATACAGTTACAGTTACAGACCTGTGAGTGAAGTGCAGTCAGAACAAAGCTTGCAATATGCGGGTTAGGGTTGGGGACGGGCAATGGGTAGAGGCTGGAAAAGCAGAAGGAAACTGTTAGCCAAGGCTGGAAAAACAGTGAAAGGATCATCAATGTAGACTGGAAAAGCAGTGCAAAGGTAGAAGATGCTTTGTGTCATAGAGCGGTGAAACAGTTGGCAACACCGTCGTCTGTGGTAACACAAAAGACAGAAAAATGTGACTGATAAACTTTTGGATCTAGCTACAATGATTTCCAAGCAGAATGTTGGAAGTCCCAGTTGGTTAATCCTAGCTGCACACGATAAAGAACTTCCAGAGAGAGGGGAGCAAAAGAAGGAACAAGAGTCTGCAATTGGAATTTAGAAGAAACAGAAAATCCAGGACTTGCTTATGTTGGAAAACAAAACTATTTTACATCTCTGGCTGATCCAGGAAGCAAAAGATTCTCTGAGTAAAAAATAGCTTCAGGGTAAAGATCAAATTGAGGGTTTGGCTAGAGGACCCTTTGTTAAACGGTGGTAGCTAGTAGACACCTCTCGTTAGAAAAAAAACAGCTTCTGGGAATCCTAAGGACATGGTCCCAAAGAGACCTAATTGCAAAACAGCAATGAACAAGTCTAAAGGCTGGGCCTGTCTCGAAAAGAATTGTAGATATGACTTTTATCTCATGGAGTAGACTATAAATCTGACATACAGAAAGCCTACAACATTTTTTAAGAGACTTACATCAGCTCAGTTGGAAAGAGACTGAGATTGTCCAAATTCCAACCAGCCCTCTCAGCTCCCAAGTCTCCATGGACAGGAAGCAGGCTGAGGAAACTGATCAGCTGCAAACACAAGCCATTTCTATGGAAACTAGGGTATCTCAGAAAGTAGAGCCAAGATCCCTGAGAGTGGAACAAAAAGCCTCAAAGAACAGTGAATTAGCATGTACTTTTCAGAGCAGGCCATAATTAAGGAACATTCTCTATCCCCAAAGGAAGGGGATCTGGTGAAACGTGCCTAGCTGGGCTTCAGAAGTGCTATGAACCAGGAGCACCTGGCTGGCTCAGTCAGTAGAGCATGCAACTCTTGATCTCAAGGTTGTAAGTTTGACCCCCACATTCAGTGTAGAGATTACTTTTTAAAAAAAAGAAAGAAAGGACGCCTGGGTGGCACAACGGTTGAGCGTTTGCCTTGAGCCCAGGGCGTGTTCCTGGGGTCCCGGGATTGAGTCCCGCATTGGCCTGCTTCTCCCTCTGCCTGTGTCTCTGCCTCTCTCCCTCTCTGTGTCTCTCATGAATAAATAAATAAAATCTTTTTAAAAAAGGAAAGGAAAGGAAAGGAAAGGAAAGGAAAGGAAAGGAAAGGAAAGGAAAGGAAAGGAAAGGAAAGGAAAGGAAAGGAAAGGAAAGGAAAGGAAAGGAAAGGAAAGGAAAGGAGGAAGGAAGGAAGGAAGGAAGGAAGGAAGGAAGGAAGGAAGGAAGAAAGGAAGGAAAGAAAGAAGAAAGAAGAAAGAAAGAAAGAAAGAAAGAAAGAAAGAAAGAAAGAAAGAAAGAAAGAAAGAAAGAAAGAAAGAAACGCATGCCTAGGGAGATCAGTAGTTACTGCTGCCTTCAGCTCAGGGCATGATCCTGGAGTCCCAGGATCAATTCCCACGTCAGGCTCCCTGCATGGAGCCTGCTTCTCCCTCTGCCTATATCTCTGCTTCTCTCTCTCTCTCTCTCTCTCTCTCTCTCTGTCTCTCATGAATAAATAAATTAAAAAAAATCAAAAATCTTGTTTAAAAAAAGAAAGAAATATTATGAATCAATGATTGCTATGTACCTCCTATACCTCCTCATCATTGTTGTACCTCCTCTTTTTTTAAGATTTTTATTTATTTATTTATTTATTTATTTATTTATTTATTTATTTGATAGATGATAGATAGATAAAGAGAGAGCATAAGCAAGGGGTGCAGCAGAGGGAGAGGGAGAAGCAGGCTCCCTGCCAAGCAAGAGCCCAATGTGGGGCCTGATCCCAGGACCCTGAGGTCATGACCTGAGCCAAAGGCAGGTGCTTAACCAACTGAGCCACACAGGTGCCCCTGTACTTCCTCTTTTTGAACGAAAGTGTTCATTAAGTGTCTGATAACATGCCTTTCTAACTCACAGTCCTTTGGATTAAGAATAGCCAGATGCAACAGTTCTTCAAAAAATTAAAAATAGGATTACCATATGATCCAGCAATTCTACTTCTGGGTATAAAATAATTAAAAGCAGTGATACAGATATTTGCACTCCCATATTCATAGCCACACTACTCACAATAGCTGAAAGGTGGAAGCCGCTCAGATGTCTTTCAACCAAAGAATGGGTAAATAAAATGTGGTATATACATACAATGGAACACAATTCAGCAAAAGAAAAAAGAAAAAAAAAGGAACACAATTCAGCTTTAAAGAGGAAAATGCTGACTTTGATAGTGCCTATACTAAAATTGGAATAAGAGGCACCTGGGTGGCTCAGTGGGTTGGGCATCTGACTCTGAGAGATTTCAGCTCCAGTAGTGATCTCAGGGTCATGAGGTAAAGCCCCATCAGGCTCCATGCTCCATGGGGGATCTGCTTGAGATTTTTCTCTCTCTCCCTCTCCCTCTGCCCCTGCCCCCTTCTCTCTCTCTGTCTCTCTGTTGCTCTTTTTCTGTCTCTCTCTTTCTTTCTCAAATAGATAAAAAAATCTTTAGGGGTGCCTGGATGGGTCAGTCAGTTAAGTGTCTAACTTCAGCTCAGGTCATGATCTCAGGGTCCTGGAATGGAGCCCTGAGTCTGGCTCCATGCTCAGCAGGGAGTCTGCTTCCCGCTCTCCCTCTGTCCCAGCCCAACCCCCACTCCTGCCCCTTCTCAAATAAATAAATGAAATTGTTATAAATAAATAAATCCTTTGGGACACCTGGGTGGCTCAGCGGTTGAGTGTCTGCCTTTGGCCCAGGGTATGATCCCGAAGTCCTGGAATCGAGTCCTGAATCGGGCTCTCTGCGCTTCTCCTCCCTCTTCCTATGTCTCTGCCTCTCTGTCTCTCATGAATAAATAAATAAAATATTCAAAATAAATAAATAAATCTTAAAAGAATAAAATTAGGGTACGATAGAGAAGATTAGCCTGGACCCTAGAAAAGGATAATGCACAAATCTGTGAAGTTTTGTAACATTGTATGTCAGCTATACTCAAATAGAAATTAAAAATAGGAAGAAAATTCAGCTACATGCTTCAATTGTGGTTGAAACTTGAAGACACTATGCTAAATAAAATAAAACAGTCACAAGAGGATAAATACTGTAGGTTTCCACATATGTGAGGTACTTAAGATGGTCAAATAAGCAGAGACAGTAAAATGGTGGTTGCTAGGGGATGATCAAAGGGCTGGGGGAAGGGAGATAGGAAGTTATTGTTTAACGGGCACAGAGTTGTGGGTTTTTTTTTTTTTAAGATTTTGTATTGCTGGGGATCCCTGGGTGGCGCAATGGTTTAGCGCCTGCCTTTGGCCCAGGGCACGATCCTGGAGACCCGGGATCGAATCCCACGTCGGGCTCCCGGTGCATGGAGCCTGCTTCTCCCTCTGCCTGTGTCTCTGCCTCTCTCTCTCTCTCTCTCTGTGTGTGACTATCATAAATTTAAAAAAAAAAAAGATTTTGTATTGCTTAAGTAATCTCTACACCCAACATGGGGCTCAAACCCACAATCTCAAAATCAAGAGTTGCTCACTCTACCAGCTGAGCCAGCCAGTCAGTGTCCCAGGTGTGGAGTTTTAGTTTTGCAAGATGAAAAAAGTTCTAGAGAAGGATGGTTGACAACAGCGTGAATGTACTTAATGCTACTGAACTATACACTTAAAAATGGCTAACATGGTAAATTTTTTGTAATGTATATTTTATCACAATTTAAAAAAAAAATAATAGTTTCAGGGATCCCTGGGTGGCGCAGCGGTTTGGCGCCTGCCTTTGGCCCAGGGCGCGATCCTGGAGACCCGGGATCGAATCCCACATCGGGCTCCCAGTGCATGGAGCCTGCTTCTCCCTCTGCCTGTGTCTCTGCCTCTCTCTCTCTCTCTCTGTGACTATCATAAATAAATAAATAATTTAAAAAAATAAAAAAAATAATAGTTTCACCCAACAGTGCACTCTTATCCACATTCAGATCTGGTGCAGGTCAAAAGATAGTGAACTGAATTGACACAGAGTTTGAGGGTCTTGGGCAGCCCTGGTGGCTCAGCGGTTTAGCGCCACCTTCAGCCCAGGGTGTGATCCCGGAGACCTGGGAATCAAGTCCTACATCCGGCTCCCTGCATGGAGCCTGGTTCTCCCTCTGCCTGTGTCTCTGCCTCTCTATGTGTGTCTCTCATGAATAAATAAATAAAATCTTAAAAAAAAAAAAAAAGAGTTTGAGGGTCTTGGGGCATGGATAAGCATGTTTCACACCTGGGAGGAAGGTGAATAATTTGTAGCCAGAGCAGGACTTTGATGAACTGCAAAAATGAAAAATGGGCACAAATTCTTCTCATTGCTGGATGCATGTCCCTTTACTATGTGACTTTGTAATTCCTCCCATAAAGAGTTGGAACCTATTTTTCTACCTTTTGCCTCTAGGCTTGGCCATGTGGTTTACCTTGGCCAACAGGTTGTTAGCACAGATTAACTAAGCAGAGGCTTGAAAAATGCTTATGTATTGGGGCTTGCCTCCTCTCACTGCCGATAACGCTGTCACCACTATGTAAAGAAGTTCAGGTTAGCCCCCTAGAATATGAGAGACACTATGGGGAGAGACCTAGCCATCCCGGCTATCTCAGGCTCCGGACATGTAAAGGAGACTAATCTGGACCATTCAGTCTGGCTCCAACTAGAAGACCCATAGCCCAACCCAGTAGCTCATGAGGAATAATGCATGGTTTTTGTTTTAAGCCACTACATTTTGGATGATTTGTTACTTTGCGAAAGCTAACCCATACAGGGTGGTTTTAGAGTCGTCAAAATGACTGGAGAAATTCTCCTGGCATTTAGTTGGTGGGAACCAGGCTTGTCAAATGTCCAGCAATGCATACATGCAGTCTTGCACAATGAAGAATTATTCCACCCAATTGCCACCTGCCCCCAATGAGGAATGCTAGAACCATGCCTAAGCTTGTCACACCACTTGGAAGAAAGAAGAGTTCAAAGCAATTGATAATTACTTGAGAGCCTTAACTGTATGAGACATTTTACCTGCATGACTTCATTCATCCTACACACCAACTTCCTATCCTTATCCCCACCTAACAGATAAGAAAAGTGAGACTCAGAGGGGTTACTTGGCTATCTCATGTCACATAGCTACTAAGAAGCAGTGCCAGGACTTAAGCCCATGTCCGTCAAAGGTCATCTCAGAGAAACCTTCCCTGACCACCTACTCTAAAGTGCCCTCCACACTTACCACCATCACTCGTTATTACGTTACTCTTTCATTTTTCTCATAGCACTCCTCTCTATTATCACAGTGTTCGTTTACTTGTTGTCATAAGCCCCCTCCCAGAATAACTCCCATGGAGGCAGAGGCTTTGTAGGATTTATCCACCACTGAGTCTCCAGTGCCTAGAACAGATAAAAGACACTCAGCAAATTATTGTTGAATGAATGGAGTGGATAAATGGCTTTCCATTAAATCCGGATGCCTAGGCCTCATGCAGGCTGGTTTCTCTCAGCTTCTGTTCCTGTTGGTGTCAGCTCTGTTGTCCTCTCCACTGGCTCTGATTAATGTGGCTCAGTCTGACACTTCTGCCGTGATGAAAGCAAACTTCCGAAATCCTCTAGTATCAACCCCTTCATTCTCCAAAAAGGAAAAAAGAGGCTCATTGACATCTCCTCAGGGACATCCCTTCTCAAGCCACACATTGGTCTGTACACTTTCGTTGCATTCCTGGACCTGTGCATTCAACCTTAACATGTAGGTAACAAGCCCCCTGCCTGCTTCACCCAGTCACTCTGTGGATGATACAAAATAATGTGATTTTCCTCAATCTCACCAACTTCACGGAGGACAATCAAATGTCACGATAACAATCAGAGATAGTAACCTTAGGCCTGTGACAACTTCACATAGGCTAACTCGGGCCCTTAAAAAAAAAAAAAAAAAAAAAAACAAGCGAGAGCTCTTGATTTAAACACTTGCTGTGTCAACAAATTCTCTCTCAACTTTGTGTGATCAGGATAATTACAGACAACAAGACAAATATGGTTATCTATTGCTGTGTAACAACCCACCTCAAAGCTTAGTGGCTTAAGCCTGCAATGATTTATTATTTTTCATGATTCTGTTGGCTGTGTGGTTCTGCTGCTGCTTGAGTGCCTGGGTTCACTCATGTAGCTGCATTCAGCTGGTGGGTGTGCTGGGGGCTGGGCTCAGTGGGAATTGCTGAGACAACTGGGCCCCTCTTTTTGTGATCTTTCATCCCAGGCTTCTTGGTGCCATGAAGTTGCAAGAGAACAAAGGTGGAAGCTGCAAAGCTCTTCGAGGCCTACATTCTAGAACTGGCCCAACATCACTTTCACCCTATCACATTTGTCAAAGTAAATCACAAAGGCCAGCCTACAGTATTACAGGGGCTAGAGAAGGGATTCTGCTTCTGGATGGGAGCAGCAAAGTCACATTACAAAGGGCTGCGCATTCTGGACTGGCCTAGATTTGTGGCCATTGAAGCAACTGTTGGGATTCCACATCATATTATTTTCACAGCTCAGGCAAATGTGAGTATTGTTAGTGACAAGACTCCATTGTCTCAAGCACGAAGGAAAGCAATATTCAAATCACCAAAACTATCTTCAAATAGCTTTGTTATAAGATTTTTTAAAATAAAACCTACTCTCTGGGATGGCTCAGTGGTTGAAGTGCCTGCCTTTGGCTCAGGATGTGATCCCAGGGTTCCAGGATCAAGTCCCACATTGGGCTTCCTGCATGGAGCCGGCTTCTCTTTCTGCCTATGTCTCTCTTTCTGCTTCTCTGTGTCTCTCTCTGTGTCTCTCATGAATAAATAAATAAAATCTTTACAAGAAAAAAAAAAAGCTATTTGAGAGTAGATTTTATTTATTTATTTTTATTTTATTTATTCATGAGAGATACACAGAGAGAGAGGCAGAGACACAGGCAGAGGGAGAAGCAGGCTCCACGCAGGGAGCCCGACATGGGACTCGATCCTGGGACTCAATCCTGGGACTCCAGGATCACTCCCTGGGCTGAAGGCAGGTGCTCAACTGCTGAGCCACCCAGGCATCCCTCAAAAAGCTTTTTTATAAGATTGTTATAAAGATCTATAAATGTTGGGGATGCCTGGGGGGTGCCTGGGTCCTGAGATCGAGTCCCACATTGGGCTCCTCCTGCATGAAGCCTGCTTCTCCCTCTGCCAATGTCTCTGCCCCCTCTCTGTGTCTCTCATGAATGAATAAATAAAAATCTTAAAAAAAAAATCTACAAATGTTCATCCTTCCCCCTAGACACCCACACGGGGAGTAGTTCTTCCTCGCCACTAGCCTTTCAGTTTCTAGTTCTTTTTAATAGAAAAACTTTCCTTCCACTTTCTTCTTAGTTATGGCAGCACTTTTAGCAGCAGTAGAGCTTGGCAGTTCCCCTCAGTTTCCTACTTATTTTGGCCAGTTGCCACCTAGAATATTAAGTCCCCTGAGACACGCTGTCAAAGGCAACACTCCTAAAACTGACTATTGCAATTTTTTTCCACGCTTTTGGGAAGAGCAACACTCCCACAGGGCAAAGCAATCTCCTATGAAATGCAGGAGGAGAGAAAACCCAGGAAGAACTAGGCTCTGACATGCAGCTTCTGGTAAAGCCTCCAGAATTGCTTTTCAATAGCCAGGTGGCATTAACTTTTAATGGGGACTTTTTAAAAAAGATTCTATTTATTCATTTGAGAAAGAGAGAGAGGAGGGGGAGGAGCAGAGGGAGAGGCACACTCCCCACTGAGCAGGGAGCTTAATGCAGGGCTGAGTCCCAGGACCCCAAGACCATGATCTGAGCCAAAGACAGATGTCCAATCGACTGAGCCACCCAGGCACCCCTAATGGAGACTTTTTTGCTGCTCAACGATTTTTGGAGCCAAGAGATATTTTGTAAGAACTAAAAAAAAAAAAAAAAAAAAACTAAAAAATTTTTAAAAAGCTTACATTTATATTTATTCTGAGGAATATTCCTCAGTGTTTTCCTTAAGTGGCAAAAGAAATGTAAACTTGGGGGTCACTTGAGAGGCTCAGTGGTTGAGCATCTGCCTGCATCCCAGGTCGTGATCCCAGGGTCCAGGATTGAGTCCCACATTGGGCCTTGCAGGTAGCCTGCTTCTCCCTCTGCCTATGTCTTTGGCTCTCTCTGTGTGTCTCTCATGAATAAATAAATAAAATCCTAAAAAAAGAAAGAAGAAGAAAGAAAGGAAGGAAGGAAGGAAGGAAGGAAGGAAGGAAGGAAGGAAGGAAGGAAGGAAAGAAAATGCAAACTTCTTCCCTCACCTACTTTTTTTTTTATAAATTTTTATTTATTTATGATAGTCACACAGAGAGAGAGAGAGAGAGAGAGGCAGAGACACAGGCAGAGGGAGAAGCAGGCTCCATGCACCAGGAGCCCGACGTGGGATTCAATCCAGGGTCTCCAGGATCGCGCCCTGGGCCAAAGGCAGGCGCCAAACCGCTGCGCCACCCAGGGATCCCCCCTCACCTACTTTTAATCATTTGTTAAAGAACTCGGACAGGCTCAGTTCAAGTCTCAAATTACAAAAATTGTGGAAGATAACATTTGTTTTTACATGTCTTGAAAATGTTGGTATCTGCCATTTGTAGACAAAAGAAGTTAATCTGGTGGCATGTCAAGAATAAGAAAATAATTAACTAAAGTAAGTAAGCTTTCTGAGTTGTCCATAAATCTAAATTTGAATTACTTTTCATGGCAAAACATTACTTCTGAGATTTTATGATTACTGTATTCAGTACTGTTAACTTAGCTAATAACATCTGTTCACAAGTAGATACAGCAAAATACGTAAAAGGAGAAATTGATGCCAAAGAATAAGTTGACAAGTTTTCTGCTCAAAATAAAAAGTAATAAAAAAGAGGTTTCTATGACAAATTTAACAGAACTTAAACTTATTTTAATTTTTCTATTGCCCGATATTCTATTTCTCATTAGTAATTTTTAAATTCTAGTAATGTGTAACTAATCATTTAATGAAAGCTATAAAATATTTTCATATAACAAACATGCCAGGAATTCCAATCAATTTTATTTATGAAAGATCATTATGGGGCACCTAGGGTGGCTCAGTAGGTTAAGCATCTAACTCCAAAAAAAAAAAAAAATTAAAAAAGAAATTAAAAAAAAAAAAAAAGCATCTAACTCCAGCTCAGGTCATAATACCAGGGTCCTGGGATTGAGCCCCAAATCCTGCTCCTCACTCAGCAGGGAGCCTGTTTCCTCCCTCTACTTCCCTGCCTCTCCCTCTGCTTGTGCTCTTTCTCTCTGTCTCAAATAAATACATAAAATCTTTTTTTTAAAAAAAGAAAGATCATTACATTTATGTATATAAATCCATGTGCGTTATGAATTTATTTGAAAGCCTTCTATATTTAATAAACCGTGAACTTTTGGATAACGTGCACATTTTTCTCATTCCTCTTAATATATTGGATATAATTATTCCTCTAAGATACAGTTGATTTTCTTTTGTTGCTGTTGTTGTTTAGAATTTTATTTATGTAGTCAGACACGAACTTGTAAGCTTTTAGACAGTATGTCTGTCTGATATATCACTTCTTCCAAGGGTTTCTCCAGAGCACTATAAATCTATAATGAGAAGGAAGCATGGGCAAGAGAGTACGAAAAATGTCCAGGAATGAATCCTTGCTAGAGATTGCGCACAATCAAATATTTCACATTTTAAGTTCTTTCTATCATGTTATCTCCAAAGGGTCAGGCATTAAGTTTTCACTCACCCTGATGACCTAATTTAGGCTTGGCCCAGATTTATGAGGATTGTAAAATTAGGAAACTTTCATTAAAAAAAAAAAATTAAAACCCACTGGATGGTTTCCCAAAGCACATCTAGCATTACTTAAGACTTTATTATTTCAGCTAGTTGGATATATCATATCTACGGCCCTCGCCAGGTCTATAAGAGTTCTGTGACTGACGCCTAATGGAACCAATTTTCACTCTGGCAGAACAAATTCAAGTTCTCATACTAACTTGTATTCCAGTTTCCTTTGGATGCCAGGAATCAGACCCTTTAAGAGGAAAATGTATCAGAGCATCTGCTTATTAAGTGATATTCCTTTTATTTTCATCTAAATAGCTGGCAGGAACTATCGACTCAAGTCGAATCTAAAACAGAAAACAAGTAGTTTTTTAATTATTGAATTTGCTTTATTCTTTGTAGAACCTTCTTTCCCTCTTCTCCTCCTGGCCTCAATTTTCTACAAACTTCCCCTACCTCCACTGAGGACCACGAACCTTCTTTAGACAGGAACAAATGTTCCGGTGTGCTCACCCACCTACGCTAACAATCATATTACAGTCACGGTCCATTGACTGTCGCTCACATTTTTATTACCCTGCATCTGATGAACATTGATGCACTTGGGCATCTTCCTCTACAATGGAAGGAAAAATAATGATTTAAATAGAATTCTAAAAGTTGGCATGTTTTGTCATTAGCTTCCGTTGTTCCTAGTGTCCATTCATCACATCTTGCCTGCTATTGAAATCTTTCCTTATGTTCCAACATTATTAAAGTCAGTCATTATTAGTCATCTCAAAAAGAGATACCTCTGCAACTTCTAAGATACTGTCAACTAAGAATCATATTTTCAATATTTCAAATTCTATTGTATTTTCAAGCTTCTGAAATATAATATTCCTGCATATTTCCTAAGATGGAATTTCATGTAGACAATGATGTGATAGGAAAGATGATGCTTATCTAATGATTTTGGCACTGCCCCTAGATAACTGTGCTCCTCTGAGAAAAGCAGCCATAGTTTTCTTATTATCGGAACACATTAAAGTACATATTCTGGAGTCCTATGTGTCTTACATTTGAGACAGAGAAAAATAAATAGAAAAACAACTTCAGAATAGTTATATTTGTATTCATCTAGTTTCATTAAAATATCCTTGGGGCACACTTTTTTTTTTAAACAATCACACATTATTCTACAAAATCACTTAAGGGATTATTGCATTGTTTTAGTTTTCACAAAAATCAGATTTGATTAAAGTTTCATGAAAAGACCAAAACACAAATTATTCCACAGTCCCTAATTTTCCAAGCCCTTCCTTCACTTGAAATTACTTAAGTAATTTGAACCAGATAGCTTAAGTTGTTGGAGGTAAAGCTCAGCGAATAAGCCTCTCTATACAGAATGCATGCAGTTTTTAGTAAATTTCCATTAATATAGTTTTGCCAAAATATTACTGCAAGTGAGAAGCCATCATTCTGAATATTTGAAAGAATGATGGTCCAGTTTTTACTCGTTGACATTTGATATAAAAAATATTGTTTAAATTGTGCGTTGATGTCATTTTCCATTTAATCACAAGGAAATCCAAAGCAAAGATAATCATTTTATTGGTTTACCAAAGATCCCTAATGAAGTGCACACGTGGTGAAGAACAAAGTAGGTCCTCAACAGTGTTCCGAACTTCAGTGGAAACTTAAAACATGAACATGGATTTATAGATCATACATTACAGGCTGATTAGGGAGAAGTCTGCGCATGATGTATAGTCTGTGTGTGGTTCATGTGTGGGAAAGAAAGAAAACCAGGAGAGGGAAAAAAAGTCACATTCTCATAATGAGAGTTCTCTCTCTCGGTAGATTTATTAATTGGGAGTGGAGAGAAAGATAATTCAGTACTCCTCTCTGGTGACAAGAGAATACCAGGAAAAACTAAGCCATCACACATAATTTACTATAGAATCTCTTGTCTTAGACTGGAGGGAAAACCAACTCTGCCGCATTGTGTACATATGTACAGACGAATGTATACATTTTTCTCTTCTGCAATTTTTATCCTCAATCTACTTTAAATCAAAATGAGTCTCACACTCGGACTGGGTGAGAAAGGGCCTTCTAAAAACTTTGCTCAACCCAGCAAATATTTTAAAAGTGAACCAATAATGAGCAGTTTTTATCTTTCAATTCCATAAACATGCTCCAAGAAGAAGTGCCTCTCTGTATTTTTATTTTGGGAAAAGGGGGGGGGGGAGTGCTCGGGTTTTTGAGAACAAAGAAGGAAAAGTCTTCTCCATCCTTCCTTCCCTCCCTCCCTCTCCACGATTCGACCACGCCAATTTTCCTGGTTTTGCTTTTTCAATAAAGCCTCCTCCTTTCTTTTGACTTTTTTTTTTCCTTTTCCTACCTCCACGACCACAAGTTTCCCTAAAAATGATTCTCAAAAATAAAATAAAAGTGATTGTCCACGCGGGACCCTCGGCACATCCCGGTAGGAAGGAGAGCTCCACTGTCGTGAGGACGCGGGTCCACGCCCGCCCGCCCGCACCCCCCCCCCCGGTCTCCCGCGCCCTCCGCTCTCCTCGCTCCTCGGGGTAGGGGGGTCCCCCCAAGGGGCTGAGCACCCCGCGGGGCGCGCGGTAAGTTGAGAGTTAGCCCTGGCGCCGCGCAGGGTGTCTACCAACTTATGCTTTCCCCCAGGGGAAGCCGCGCGACTCCAAGAGCGTCTGCAGGTGCTCCCTGCAGGTGCTCCTTGGGTTCGGCTCGGAGTCGTCCCCCCGCCCCGCCTGCACGCCCCAGCCCCTGCTCTCCCAGCCCCGCGCTTCGGAAGAAGCTGGGCCCGGGGCCGATTTTCCGGGCTCGGAGCCTGCCTCCCCCACGTTCCCACATCCGCCCTTCAGCACGAGCGAGAAAGCGCGAGGAGGGGCTTGCAAGGGGCGTACTGCCTCGGCGGCCCCGCGGGACCCGGCGCGCGGTCGGAGATGCAGGCGCGGAGCAGCCGTGGGCCCAGCGCGGTCCAGGCCCCGCAGCAGCAAGCGCGAGCGCCGGTCGTCGGGTTCCCTGTCCGCCCGAGAGCGGGCTTTTTTTTTTTTTTTTTTTTTTTTTTTGTCGAGGAGAAAACAGAGGGAAAGAAAGTCAGCTTGCGCGTGTGTTTGGGTTTTTCGTCTGTTTGCCTCCCAATTAAAAAGTGGCCGCCTAGGCGACAGCTTTGCGGTTTTCACAGTGTAAAACGGATTAGAGGAAACGCTCCAGCCCCTCTCGACTTTCGCCTGCGGTTTGCAGCCCCCGGGGCGAGTGTGACCCTGCGGCACCTGCCCCTGGGAGCTGCCCCCGCGGCCCCCCCCCCGCGCCCCCCCCCGCGGCCGGGCTTCCCTGGGGCGGAGCCCGTCGGGGCGGAGCCAAGGCCGCGCGGCCCAGGGCGAGGGGGAAAGGAGGTTCCCGAGGCGCAGGTGAGCCTCGCGGCCCGGGCCGGCAGCCTGCCTCCCCGCCCCGATGGCTCCCGGCGCCCGCGCTCTGCGGCCCCAGGCCCTGGGGGTGCGGGGGCCCCTCTCCTGGACGCGGAGGAGGGAAGAGCAAGGGAAAGGGATTTGCTGCAGATGGCAGCGGAACCGGAGTCGGCTCGTTCGTCCTGCTCGCGGCTCTTAGGTTTTCCCCCAAGAACCTCGAGCTCACCGAGGACACTCACGTTCCGGAAACCATGGACTCACGTGCACACGCACACGCACAGTTAGTTAGGAAAGAAAAGAAAAAGAAAGAAACAGAAACTGGTGTTCTAGCCTCTCCACGTTCGCTAAACAAAGAATCCAGGCGAGACTGGGCTGAAAACCGGGACGCCCGCGACGCGGAAGGGGGGGCTCCCCGCGGCCCCGCCGCCCCTCCCCGGCCCGCCGCGCCCGCAGCCGCCCACGAGTCTGCGGGGTGTGGGCGCGGAGCGGGGTTCTCCGACCCGCCAGCCTCACCCTGGACACTTAGATCCCAAAGACCCACGAGAAGCTCAGCTCTCGGCGACCCTTTCCCGCTTGGCTTCTGCTTTTAATAGACGAAAAATAAAAGTTTGCTTTCCGGCTAGAGAAATGCTGTTCGGATCTTTCCTCCGCCCTGAAATGCGACTCTCGCACCCTTTTATACCTGCAGCGAAGTATCAATCGTGATTGTCCAAATCGATACCGGGGCTTCCACGGAAGCGCTGCAGGTCGCGGGGCCAAGGGATCAAGGGAATCGCAGCAGGGACCAAGAGACTCCGACCATTCTGGACAGTGGGCCCACTCCGCGAGGGTGACTTGCGGCGCGTGGGCGCCGGGGTGCGGAAGCGCGGAGAGCGCGGGCGGGGGGGGGGGATGAGGCGGGTTCCACCTTAAGAGGCCGCGCGGCGCGGCGGCTGCGGAGGCTGCGGCGGCGCCAGGCACCTGCAGGAGGCGCTGCTGCCCCGCGGTTCCGCCCGCGCCGCGGCGCGCAGCCAGCCTCGCGGCTCGCGGGCCTCGGTCCCCGGAGGGGGTGGGGACGCTGGGGGAGGAAGGGAGCGAGTGCGTCCGTTAGGTAAGGAACCCGAGCCCTCCCGGATTTCGAAGCGACCTCAGTGAGGCGTTAGCTGGAGGGAGCTTTCCGTCATTCGGCCGCGAGAGGAAACGTGGGGAAGCGCCCTCCCCTGCCCCCACCGCCTGCCTTCCTGCTTCCCTCCACCTCCGCTCCCCGACCCCGACCGTGCTTCCCAGACCCTTTGTTCTCAAGGTTGGGAGCTGCTGGGTGGGGGCTCCCCGGGGAGGAGGTCCCCCTGCGCCACTCGGAAGGAGAGGGACTCGCGCCTCGCCCCCCCCTCCCCCTTGCCAGTTGCGTCCTCCTCGCCCGCGGCCCCTTCCTCTGCTCCCCAGAGCTTCCTCTCCGACCCGGACTCCCCCAGCTCCCGCTCCCGGGCCTCCACCGTCCGTGGGCCCGCCTCCCTTCCCGCTCCCCTGCCACCTCCAAGGTCGCTCGGAAGAGGGTGGGAGAGGCAGACGGGACGGGGAGGAGGAACCAAGTCGCCTCCCCGGCGCGGAGAATCCCCGGGGAGCCCTTTAGGCCCCGACCCCGGGGACCCGCCGCGGAGGAAGGGGTTTCCCGGCGCCGCCGCAGGGCGAAGGGACAGCCCCAGCGCGGAGGCCGGGGGAGCGAGCCCGGGGGTGCGCAGCCCCGCCCGCCCGAGCCCTGGGGCGAGGGCCCCGCGGTGCGCGGCCTCCCGCTCGGCCCCCGAGCCCCACGGTCGGAGAGAGGGGGACCCTGCATTTGCGCCCTGGGGAGGCGAGCTGCGAACCAACGCCCCTTCCTCCCCCAGCCACCCTCTCGGGCGCCACCCGCGTCGCTTTTCCGCCGCGCGCGACCCGGAGGGCTCCCGCGATTGTGTCTTCTTGAGCACAGTTACAATTGCGCTCAGCTGCAGCTCTTGCTTGGACCCAGGCGTCGCAAAGTGAGGCGAGGGGACCGGGATGCCGGGGAACGAAGCTGGGGCGGGAAAGTGAGCGGCGAGGTGGGAGGGCGCGGCTCGGTGGCCTTCCGGGGTCCCGAGTCCGAGCCGAGGCGGGGCAGCCCGGGGCAGGCCCGCGCCCCGGCCGGGGCCGCAGCAGCCCAGCCGCGGAGCCCTGCACGCCCTAGGCTCGGGGAGGCGCCCTCTCACAGTGCCATCCGCGCGCCCCGCGCGCTCGCGACCCTGGAGGGGGCTCGGGAGGAGCCGGGCACAGAGTGGGTGCCCCCCCGCCCCTCCCCCCAGAAGGGGACGCGGCCTGGGGCCGTCAGCTCCCGGCTTCCTGGAGTCCCCTCCGGCCTCTGGCGTGACCCTGGACCTCACTGGCGCTTCGAGAGCCGCGCCAGCAGTTCTCTCGGCAGCGGGTTCCCCGGGACACACCCCGTCCCCACCCCCGAGAGCTGGCGGCCAGCTCGGGATGCCAGGCGGCCAGGCGGGCGCCCTGCCAAATTCCGCGTTCCTCTCCAGGAGACGGGGAGTTGCGTCCCAGGCTCGGGAAAGCCCGCAGTTTGGGCTTGGGACTCGCTTGCAAAGCCCCCCAAGGCGCCAGGGACGCCTCTGCAGGTTGAATTCCTGCTCCGTAACACTTCAATTTTAATTAATCTTTTAAAACACCGCTGTCACGTCGCTTGCAGAAAATTAATCAAACCTGAATCCTTGTTGCATAGCAAGAATTTCGATCCGAGTCTTTTAAAAAGGACTTGACTTTGCAAAGTCACGTCTTTTACGGTTCCCTCATTCCCCCTTTAGCAAGGGAAATATTGCAAAAGTCGAGACATGTTTGTTTGGTTCTTCCTATCCTCAGAATGAAACTTTGCTTATTTCTGATCTTTATTTTCTGTCTTTGAACAAAAAAATAACGAGATAAATTGCCTACCTCTGTTAATTCAAAATATAATTACTTTGAATGATCTTTGTTTAAGAGCCCAGATAAACTAAGATAATCTTAATTTTAATGTGACACGACCCCTATTTTTCCTTGTGAATAATGAGAATAAAGCAGTCATTAATTAATACCAAGATACCTCCATAGAAGATGGTATCTGGTCTCACTGAGACGCTGAAACATCAGTTGTATTAGTAATTGATACTGTATAATTGAACATGAAGATAGTCGTCTATTTTTAACCTCAAAGCTCAGAGTTTATTTGGTGATTACTGAGCTCCTAATAATTAATTTTCGTTCCTTCTTGCTGCATAAATAATTTCTATGATTCCCAGTTCCCATGCAACACAGAGGCTTCTCATTAAAATCTACCCCTCAAAATAAAAGATGTGAAAGTATATTGTGCAGCTACCCTTTCTATTCCATTTCTCATAACATACATATGCTCTATTTTTATATCTTCCTGTTATATTCCCCCTTGGTGTAATTTGCCTACTAAAAAAATAGAATATAACTATAATATGTTTTACCACAGCTCCGTCCTTCTGGGTGCCATTGGTTCAATTTAGTATATACTACTCAATTAAGATTTCCAATCTTTCAAAAAAAAAAAAAAGATTTCCAATCTTTCGAGTTTCTGAGAATTGAGGGTAAGCTCCAATGAGGAATCAAATTTTTTTTGTATAGCGAAGTTGCCATAGATTATACTCCCATCTAACACAGCCCACAGTATCTCACACTTTTCTATGGCTAAAAATAGACTTTGCTCACACACATTCTGTTTCTTCAACCTGAATTGAAGATCTGCTCTCAACAGTTTCCTGGGTTAAATTTGCACAACTTTTGTCATTAAAAAAAAAAAAAATCCTCTCCCAAGAAAAAGAAGTCTTCCAAATAATAATGGAAATTTAGACTCCACCTTTAAGATATCTAATTACTTCTCAGCATCAATTTGCTGATGATCCTCTTTTTACTCCAGTGGAGGAGGATTATATTTTTCTCATACACGCAAGAAACGCTCCCTGTGTATTTCTTCGGTATGTCTCTCAAATGAGTATATTTTATGCCACATAAATATTCTTAGTATCTACCCTCCCAAACCTTTACACTTGACTTAATAGTCAGTGCTATTTCTAAAGTGATGAAAAGTATATCGGTTTTCCACTTTTATTCCCCCCTTTGAACAATTAAGACTTTCGGTCAATATATGATGGAGTAATTCTCCCCTCTTGGATTTTATATTTTCCCACTATAATTTAGACTGAAATGGGATTAAAACAGGATCTAGAGTTCTAATCTTGGTTGATGTTTTGGTGTATTCACCGTAATGAGTCCTATTCCCTGGGGTCATGAAGCTCCCAAATGTCAATCAAGCAAACTGATTCAGAAATGCCATTGTTCGACGCCCACGTCACTCGCCTTCCTCTCATTTTATTTAACAATACCGGAGTTCTCTGATCAGTCATTCGGAATATGAGGCATTATCTGGGGAAAATTCACAAAGTGTCTTGATCTTTCTTTGGGAGATACTGTTCAGGGGTTTCCGCAAAGCAGAGAGTGCTTGTTTATATTTCTGTCTTTGGACCGCACTACGGATCGAAAGAACCAATGAATACCGCTTGAAAGAAAATCATACCGTAAATCCGTCAAAAATTAATTCGTCCAGTCGAATGTTACATTTCTATTTTCGTGTTGGAAGCACCCTGACTTGTCACCGGAGGAGAAGTATGACCGGGTCTGGGTCCAGTTGACATGCCCTCACTTTCAACCCCGTCTGTTTTAGCCCATTTAGTAATACTAATGTATTTAGACTGCGCTACTTAGCCAAGAATTTATTTGGGGGCGAGGAAGAGCCAACCTTTGCCCGGGGAGCTCTACCAGAGACGTCCGGGAGTCTCCGCCACTCGCCTTTCGCATCCGCAGCCCTGGGGGCATCTGGACTTGGGTCTCCGCTCCGGGACCATCCCCAAAGCCAAAGGCGTTAAGTGTGTTACTCGCTCCGAGCAGCCCAAATTAGTAATCAGCTTAACTCGTGGAGGCCTCGAGCCTCCGTCCAGAGTTCCCTGGAGGTTCCCAGCGCGGAGCCCGGCTCCTGCGAGGACCTCCTCGTAGGGAGGCCGGCGTGCAGGGACGGTTTCATGGGGAAAGCTGTCGTTTGCGTCTTTCACTTGGAGGGCTGCGCGGAAGGAGGCACGAGCCAAGCCTCGCGTTGTGGGTTCTCACGAGGGATTCCTCCAGAATCGCAGCCGCAGCCGTGGCTCTGGCTGCTTGACGTGCATCTCACTCAGGCGCTCGCCTTCGCCGCGCGCATCTCCGAAGGCACCCAGCCTGCGCCCCGCGCGGATTCCGCGCACACTTCGGGCCGAGGTGGCCAGGGGAGGCGGCGGAGGTGGGGAGAGGGGGTGGAGCCGCTCTCTGGTGGGACGCGATCAATCACTTTAAAAGCAAAGGGTTCAAAAGTTCCAGCCTCCCCTTTGGAGGGGAGAGAACGAGCTCCCCGGGGCCTGCTTCACTCTGCAGCCCGCGGGTTCCCAGCAGCCGCGCGACGGCGGGGGGAGCCCGGCCGCCCTCCGCGGGAGCCGCTTCCCGGGACACGGTCTGCCGCCCGCGCGGCCGGGCCAGGTGCAGGGAGCCGGGAGGCGGCCGCGCTGTGGCTAGCGTGGAGGAGCGCCTCTCCCTCCGCACCGACAGGCTCCCGGCCCGCGAGCCCCGAGCGTGCGCTTTTCCCTTTCTCAGCAAGCGGGAAAGGCCTGTACGCCGGGGCTGGCGCAGTCGAGCTCCCTGCAACCTGCCCTGCAAGAAGGGGCGGGGGGAGCGGGGGCGCCAGCAAGCTGTCCCGGAGGCGGGCCCTGCGGATTCCTCAGGAAAGCCCCTCTCCAAAACACCACAGCCTCCCCCAAAGACATGGCTGCGTCCCTCCTCTGTGGCCTTCCATCCTGTCCCCTCCTCACTACCCGCCTGGCCCTCACCTGAGACCTGGCCAAGGGCCTAGTCCCCGCTTTGCTCCCCCACTCCCCCCACCCCACCCCTCCTCCTAAGCTCCGTCTCTTCCCTGACCTTTCCAAGGCCTCAGCTAGGGTAGCCAGGGTGCTGCAGAGGAAATGAAATTGTTCTGGAGATTACAGTGGGGCTGTTGGCCAGAAGAAGCCCCCCCCCCTTTTTTTTTCTCAGGCTTCCATGTTAAGTGCAAACTTGTATTTCCCTTCACAAGAATAGACAAATTTTCTCGCTTATTTGCAGTTTTGCAAAGTTCTACACACAGATCAGTGAACCTTAAGCGGCCTTTTCCCAGGCCCACATTGTGGAGGTTTGTCAGGGTCCCTGGGCAGTGAGCGTAGTGACAGGTGAATCCAGCAGCCCCAGGGGAAGCCAGGCCTAACCTCCAAGACTTACAATAGGGCAGGGGCCCCAAAGCTCCCTGAGCAGCCTCATGCAACAGGTACCCTACAGCAAGGCAGCCTTTCAGGATCCCAGAGCTTAGGCTCTGGATGCAGAATCTGCTCCTCCCTGACCTGAGACGGAGTCTCCACCTGCATCTTTTTCCCCCCAGAACTTCCTTCTCTCCAGATTACCCCTCAATCACACAAGAATCTCTGAACTCTGAACCACCTGCCCACACAAGGCCAGGCTTCATTCCCACCTCAGCAGTCCCTCCTGGTATAAGTCCATTGATGCTTTCAACCTGCTGGTTCTTTCTGACATGACTTGAGGAGAAGGTCAAGGAGAAGCCAAAGAGGAAGAAGAAGAAGATGAAAGTCCGGGAGATGCAAAAGACAGAATAAAAGTCCAAAGAGGGGACCACAGCAAAAACTGAGCAATCCCCTTCCCGTCTAAATCCCTGAGTCTTTCCCACACTTAAGAGAGAAGTGGTTTCCATAACTCTTAACTTCTCCAAGTAACTTTTTCAAGTGATATTTTGATCCTGGACCTGTCTCTATCTCCCCAACCTGAAGAAGGAGCCAGGTGGGTTTAGGAAGATAAATAGCTGTAGAGGGCAGAATGGCCTCCCTGTAGCCCAAAGTCACACCACAGAGAGCCTGGGAGCTCCAGGCTGCAGGAACAGCCTGGTACACAAGCAGCCTCAGCCTTAACCTGCTCTGGCCAGCCCAACTTAGATTCAAAGGAAACGGGGAGGCTTGGGGTTCCTTCTCTTGCCTTGAACGTTCCCTGGAAAGATCTTCATACAGAAATAAAGCTAGTCCCTGAGACCATGCTCCAAGTGGCAGCTAGTCATGATAAGTGATAACCAGGATGGGAGAGGACTGGAAGACTTATGGCAGAGAACGAGAACGGAGGGGGCACTAGAGATATAGGCACATATATTTACTTTTGCCTGACTTTGAGACTCCTACTCAGACCTTCCAGTCCATCCTCACTCAGTCACCAGGGTAAAAGAGAAATCAGTCTCTGGGTTATCAGAGAATGTGGGGGGCAGGGGAGCGATGCCTGCCCTTTCCAACCCCAGGCTAGCGTATAAGGAAGGATATAATGGGTAGGAAAAGAGAGGCCTGAGCAGCAGCCACAACCCCCAGTCACGCTGAGGAACTCATCCTCATTAAAGAAATCCTTTGTATGATGCTGCATTTCTTTCCCAGATTTGTGGCGACCACACGGAAAGAGGCAGCAGGCAGCCGCATGCAGGCATCCAGCAGTGTGTCTCTCACAGCAGACTCGGTATCCCCAGTGTGAAGAGCCCAGGCCTGGCCCATTAGGCTGTGACTGCAAACAATCCCCCTGCTCCAAGCAGCCTTTGCAGTGACTACCCCAAATCCCTAAGCAGATTCCTGGACTGAGAGAAACACAGTTCATAGCACGAACGTTCTACACAACTAGATTTGGTAGGGAAAAAGAACAGAAAATCCACCACCACCACCACCACCACCCACCCAATTCTGAAATCGCTCATGAAATAATGTGTGGTATTGGTGCATGTATGGTGCATATATGACAGTTTCATACTTTTGGCCGAGGAAGAAATGATGTTTCAAAAATATTTCTCCCCTACGTAGCACCAAAGGCTGCTTTATGTCCTGCTCTTCTGAATCTACCTTCTGTAAACCATATTGTGCATTTTCTCTTGGATCTTAATGAAACAAGAACTGTGCAAAAGCTACTGCTTTGTCCCAGAGCTGAAACAAAGACTAATACAGAGCAAAGGAGCAGCCCTTCCAAGATGTACTCTTCTCTGACTTGGGAGGAAAGCTCCTAGAGTGACCCGCCATAATCGTGGTTGATATTTAATCCTCCTTAGTACAAAGGCCCATCTTTTCACTCTGCAGAAGCACCACTGAGATATGACCAGCCTTTAGAGTTCTATCCCAAACTGAGAGTCCGGACTTAGACTTGGATTGTCTAGGCCTCTTCTAACCTGAACAAAAAGGATCTGAAGAAAATCGCTTCCCACCCCCCACCCCCCCTTCCCAACAAAGCATTCCTAATCACTTCGGCTTGTTGGTGAATTTTTATTCCCGTGTCCACTTGGGGTATTGAAATCGATCGCTGCAATATTTAATATATAACACTCCCAGGGTCATTGCTTCCCTAAGACCGAATTTTCTCTCCCTGGTGCCCTCACCTCGGGTTGCTACCCTCCCACTCCCATCTATCCAGGCCTTCTATTTTTCCATCCACATAACGTCTTTAATTCTCAGCCCAGCCCGGCAACTTCACGTGTATTTTGTTTTCTGGTATGGAAAGTACTGAAAGCTCTAGGCAGCACTGCACTTAAAAGGGAAAATGAGGAGCTCAGTAGATTGGAGAAAATTAACCTGCCACAAACAACCTCATTAAAGAGCTGCCTACCAAGAGTTAAGAATTAATAGCAAAATGGATGGGGGGGGGGAGCCCTTGAGTGAAGAGACCTTAAAACCGCTTTCCCTGAAAGGTACATAATTTACAAGCCCAACCTAACATTCAGTTTTATTTCCCTTTCCTAGTGACCTGTCCCATAACCTTGTAATCCACTGTGGGGGCGTTTTTTTTTTTTTTTTTTTTTTTTTTTCCCTTTGGTCCCTTTCTTCTTTTTTACACACCCTTAGGTTTGCAAGTCCAAATACTTGCTGATATTTTGGGTTCAAAAATGCACTTAAATTGTTTGGGGCTTTTTAATTTAGAAAGACACTTTAAGAGACTCCTGGAATACCCTTTGGGAATTGTTAGATGATTTGAAGAGTGCCCTTAAAAGAATTGTGTTTGGATAAGAGGGGGTGTGGGGGAATCATGCAGAAAGAAGCATGAAAAACCAGAGTGAGGACATTTCATAGATTTAGTGTTTCGATGGTACTGTGCTTTATTTTGCACATGAAGTTCAAATTTAAGTAAAGCCCATGTATATGGGCTGTAAGTTGCTTTTCTAATGTTTTATTGGGCATTGTATTCTATATTGGCATTTTATATGCATAATCTCATTTCAGTGCAGAGCCGCATACTAAATCCTGGGGCAAGCAGATGAGAATGCGGTATGGATATTACACTCAATTTCATTGGCTTCAATGAGACTTTGCACATCGCGATTTCCATTGTAATGGCTTATCTTTGGCTAGAATTTTACACATTGACATGCTATTCCTTTGGCCGGAATCCTGAATGAAGAAAGTGTGTCAATGGAACAGCCATAATGATTCCATTCACATTATAGCAGGTAACAGGGATCAATGGTCCTAACACTATTTATAAAAAAAATTTTTCTGTGAGTTTTTTCCCCCTTAATTATTTTTGCATTTTTTTCCTTTAAGGAGATCACAGTTAAAATCAACGTTGGAGTATACACTAAAGTATTGGTTCAAAACAGTTAAGAGATAGGAAACTCACAATCAGGATGCTTCGATTCATCTAGAAATCTTCCATTGTGTCAGAATATTACATGTAGTTCACATGTTATGTAGGATCAGATCCTATTCAGATAAACCAGCTAGAGATTGATACAAAGAACAAGATTTTAGAAGCTCTGGCAACATCTCTAAATCTACAAATTAGTTATATTTCCCTCCCACTTAATTTATACAAAATAACTTCTATTTTCCTCCCATTTAATTGTAACATTAAATTACAAATGGCAGACTGAAACTGTATAAGATAATATGAAATTTTGATATTTTAGGGGAAACAGATGTTTCTGAGGTCATTTTTCTATAGGAGATGGCAGGAGTGTATAACTAATTTCCTAATTGACTTTTAAATTTACAATACATAAAGATGTAAAAGGATTTAAACACACACACACAAAGATTTAAATCTTTTTATTTTCCAAAAATTGCATGTGCAGCAAAACAATTGGACTATCCAAATGTTAACCAAGTTCTACTTAAAAATAGGGGGGAAAAGGGGGAAAGAAGGGGGGAAAAAAGCACTACCTCTCTTTTTAAATTCAGATAAGGAACACACTGGTGGTAGTGGTGTATACCCTTTTAATTATCAATCGTATATGGTTAAGGTTGTTCTTTTAAAAAAATCTTTATTATTAACAGAAAATATCAAAATTAGCTTTCTGAAGACCAATTTGCCACATGATGTATAACACTTGGAACCAAATTAAAAGCATCTCTGCATTTGCATCTGGCAATGTACTACATGTTAGAGCCATAGCCATGTGTTTATGGTATTGAGCTCTCCTGGTCTTGAGATACACTCTATTTTTTATGGCCTAACAGGAATAGCTCAGCACATGCGGGACAAGAGGCTGGAAAGCCTTGGCCTCTCACCCAGCAAGGAAACTCAGGGTCACTGCAGGCTCCCATGCTGCCTCCATCAGCATTGGTTTAAGGCCAGATCTTACCCTCCTTCCACCTCTGGAGAAAGTATTGCTAACTACTGGGTGCAAAGGTTAGGTAGGAGGCGGGGAAGAAAAGGAAAAGCTGAGAGGTGGGAGAAGAGAAAAAAAGAGAAGATAAAGGGAAAAGGTAAATAAACCTGGTCATGGCAATTTCTACCATACCAGGCAGGTTTTGCTTTGAATGGATCTAATATCCAGGCACTTGAAAGCTTAACCATGCACTGGTCTGCATATTCAGGTCCAATGTAGGGGCAGAAAACTAATCTTTCACATTGGCCCCCACCGACAATCAGGGTATTCATTTGAACAGAAGGGAAAAAGAGAGAGGGCGAGAGACATGGGGGGGGGATATGAATGTAAAATGTGCCTTTTATTCCTGAGAGATCCAAGAATCAGGTCCTCTCCAGTCATTTCAGAGAGACAGAAAGCCAAACCCATTAAGTGGTGGCTTTAAAAATCTCTTAATGTTTGTTGTTTCTAACTTTTCACAGGAAAGAAGGAAGGCTATTGCCTAACCTTAGTGCAGTAGTCTCTCTTCTATACTGTTTTTCCTCTCTATTGCTCATCACTTATCACAAGTATTGTGTTATTCCCAGAGCTAACTTAAACTGATTTGAAAGAGGACGAGTGCTAACAATGGAAATTATATTCCAACTTTGGTGCCCAACATATACTCGCCCAATAGTCCAGGCTCCAGGAGATCTGAGTTTGTTTGTCTGTCTGTTTGTTTGTTTTGATAGCTTGGGGAAGAGGGCAGGCAGTGACTCAGACAGTTTCCCTTCTGTTTCTCTCCCCTTCATTCTGAGCATCCTGACCAGAGAAGGCCCTTGCAGACCTGTGAGCAGTTTCTCTCTGCTAGACTGGTGATATTTTAGGGTCTAAGTCTATTGACTGCTAAGCCTCTTCCATCCAAAAGGGTCAAACACAGACATATTGATGGCACTTATTAGATGAATAACTGGATCTTACAGGAGAGCCTCTAGGCTGCCTGCCACTCTGTCTCCACCTCCTTCTGTCTTTGCTCTAGTCTCTCAAGTAAAGGATGATCCCAACAGCAGGAGCTAAGAAATAGGGATACCCTAGCATCCTAAGCACTTGGTCTGTTTCTCCTGTAGATGTTCTTTTCAGATTCCCCGGGGAGACACCCCCACACACACACACACACACATCTGCTGGCTGCAGGCTCTCCTAATTCTTTTTCAAAATATCTCTCCCTCCACCTCTCTGGCCTTAATGTCCCTTCCAAGGGGACAACCACTGCCCTTCCCCCAGTTAGACACCAGTCAGCCCCGCAGCCATGGCGGCAGCAGCAGAAGAATAGACAGCTCGCTGTGCCAAACAGCTCGGCTCTGGGCGCAGAAGTGGCGGGAGTCAAGTGGTGGTCCAGGAGAGGGCTGCCCCCGACCGACCAGAGACACATTTATTCAACTGGGCAAAGGTTTTCCGAGAGCACCCACTATGGCAATTTCAGGTGCTGCTGTTAGGTCCTAGGAAGAGAAAAAAAAGAGGAATGGCAGTCAGCAGTGCAAGTAGGAGAGGAGCCCCGCATGGAAGCCGTTGACTGGAGTTTAATTCCACACATTTTGGGGTCGCGTTTTTCCAAACAAACTGGAGTGATCTTTAGGGAAAGCCAAATACATATGATGAAAACATCCTGTTTTTTGAGAAGCAGGAACAACCGAACCACAGCCACTGCCCACGAGTGCGTCACTCAGTCAGCAAAGGGGCTTGGGAGCCCAAGGCTTGAATTTGGCGCATTCGTGCAATTTGGAGCTTTTCGACTTAGTATTGATCCCTAAACTCAATTTTGAAAACAGCCTCCATCGCAGCAGTGTGGGTTGTGTTATCCCCAGTATTCGCAAGGCATTGATTGGACTAAAATAAAATGCATCCTACGCTCCTCAAAGAAGGAAGAGGCAGGGACAGTCACAAGAGGAATAGCAGAAAGTGCATAGTTAATATGGGTTGTACGCGAATCCGCGAAACAAGTGCTTTAAACCCAGGGGGATTTCACGTAATAGCTAATTTGGTGAGAAAGCGAGTGTGCGCAAGCGGAGGGCCATCTTAGAAGGCCCGAAGGATGGGGAAAGATACAGGTTTTTCTGACCGGAATGAACATTTCCTTGTGATTTGCATTTGCTAATGTCCGAACCCTTAGCCCCGGCCACCTAACTCGCCCCCCCCCCTCCCCCGGCCCACGTAGGCTCAGGAAGAAATTCTCTTCCCTCTGGCCGCCCTGCTTGAGCTCAAAGGCTGCAGAGAGGCGGTTGCTGCTTTTCCCCCCGATCCACCGCCGGATCTTAACTCCTGGGAAGGCCGCGGGGCCAAGCCCGGGGAGGCGCTCTCCGTCTGCCCCTCTCCAGGCCTGCAGGATCCGGTGGGGTCCTCACCCCAAAGTTAATGGAACGAACCCAGCGCCTGCCTGGTTTTGCCCAAACCCTTCCTGGGTCGCAACTGGCTGGAGAGACAACTGGAGAAGATGGGAAAAGGAGAGAAGACTATCTTTTTTTTTTTTTTTTTTTTTTTTTTTTTTTTTTTTATTTATTTATGACAGTCACAGAGAGAGAAGGAGAGAGAGGCAGAGACATAGGCAGATGGAGAAGCAGGCTCCATGCACCGGGAGCCCGACGTGGGACTCGATCCTGGGTCTCCAGGATCGCGCCCTGGGCCAAAGGCAGGCGCCAAACCGCTGCGCCACCGAGGGATCCCGAGAGAAGACTATCTTATCCTAAAGAAGAAATTCTCTCTCTCTCTCTCTCTCTCACACACACACACACACACACCCCAAAGCCTTGCCTCTGATTTCTCCTGTCTTCTGAGTCCATTTCAGGTTAGAGAGAGAGAGATCGCGTGGAGAGAGAAAGGAAGAAAGAGAGAGGGAGAGAGAGGGAGAGAGACAGCTTTCAAACAAAAGACGAGGAGGCGCAGGCCGGGGTCTGGAGCTCTCCTTCGGGGGGGCTGCTCGGTCCGTAGCCCCTCCAGCCACCCCACCCCCCCCATCCGGGGTGTTCGGGTCTTAGGAGGCTTGGCCAGGCGGGCCTGAGCGCGCGCTCCACGCGGCCGGAGACCTGGAGACAATGCCCAAGCACCAGTTCCACCCCAGCGCGGCTGCAGCGGGCGCCGGGCCGGCGGGCCTGGGGCCGGGGCTGTGGGGCCGGAGAGGGGCGCCCGGGCCCCGCTCCGCCTCCCCGCCGCCCTACCCGCCTGGGTCGCCCCGGCGCTCTCCACGCTCCCCGTCCCACTTAGCAAGCTGCTCTTGGGGGCCCGCGAGTTCAAAACACGCCTTCTCATTAATTAAAGCCGGGAAGCCCTCGCCACTTTCTTCCCAGGCCGAGGCACCGTCTCCAGGGGTCGCCCGGGCCGCTCTCGGGCCGTGTCAGCTTCCGCGCTGGGCCTTGGAGGCCGAGCGGCCATTTACTGCCCTCTGATTGCGCCGAGGACCAGGTTAGCTCATAAAGCCTTTCACACTCAACAATGGGGATTTTCTCAACAATTAACAAGAAACAACATAATAAAGCCATTTACAAAGACCTTGCTATTTACTATAAATTAGGCACTCTTTAAGAGACCAGTGCGTAATTTCACACACTTTACAACTGGGGCTGCATTTTAAACACCCGGGAAAACAAGCTTGTTGCACTTTCCTGTGACCTATCTGTGGCGCACCTCTGTTTCCCCTCTTCTTCTGGGAGCAGCTTTGTTTGCATCGCTGCACTCCAACCTCCCCAACCCAGGGTGGTTTTCCAGGTCACTGTCTCACGCTTCCCGTTTCCAGGTCATCATTCCACTTTCAGAGGCACTGAGAGGTTCCAAGGACAGGAACCACGACCGCCAAAGAAAGCAAGCCTTGCCCCATCACATTTAACCCCCTCTTTGGGAGTTCTGCAGGGGCCTCCCCTGACTCCCCCCCGGCCGCAGGTCTTGGGCCACTTCCCAGAAGGCGTTCACAGCCATGCTGGCTGGCCCAGTGTGAAGCCTCATCTCTTTGCCACTTGCGTTCCACACATGCATTTTGGAGACCTTGGCCAGCCCTCCGCCCAAAGCAAAAAAAAAAAAAAAAAAAGGCTGGTCCCCATTTGCCTGGGACAGAGAGATATAAGGCCTGGGCGAGAAGGTGAGAAATGGCTAGGCGGTGTGTGCGTGTGCCGGGGTGGGAGCTGACCTCAGAGCACACAAAAGGAACGCCAAGGGAGAGGAGGCGGTCTGGTCCCCGAGGACCGGCCGCGCGCCCTGTCGCCCCTGCTCCCCGTGGGCCTGTCCTTGAGGCCACTGGGACCTGAGGCTGCGTAGACAGGAGCTGAGGGCCGGGCGCACAGGGGTCCGGGCCCTTCCGCCCCGGGAGCTAGTAGGTGACAAATTCAGAGGAGAGCAAGATCTGGGCGGGGAAAAAAAGTCACAAAGAAATTTGTTTGCCACCATGCAAAATGGCGGCATTTAAACATCTTTCTGGTGCTGGTGGCCCAGGCCACAGAGCTAGGAGCTGCCCCGGGTCAGCACAGCGGTCACACCTCGGCACCTGGGTGGAAAGCGAGGGGCAAGGGGTCCCCGGGACCCCCACGTCCCCCGGGCCGGCCCTGCGCCAGCTCGGCCGTCCCCGCCTTCCTCCCAGCCCGCCAGGCCGAGCCCCGCGCCGGCAGCCCCCGGACACTGACCCCTGTTTACAAACACAGCCCGGGGGCGGGGTGGGGCGGCCGGATCCGGGCTGGCGGGGTGGGGGCCGGCGCTCGCGGTCGAGGACGCCACCAGCAGAGAGGAGCGAGGAGTTGGTGCGAGAGAGCGGGCCCGGCAGCTGGAAAGGACTGAACGCCTTGTTTTTGAAACTGTCAATTCTCTCAACCCCTATTGTGAGGGCTTCATGCAAAACATCTCAGGCCTTTTAAAGTAGGAGCTTGTGAGGCCGCCACAGTTTGAAAAGGAGCGAGAGAAGAGCGGGGGCCTAGGGCATGGGCAAAGAATGATAGCTGGGCCCCCTCCTCTTTTTTTTTTTTTTTGCAAAAGAGGGCCTGCCAAACAGGTAAAATGCAGCCCTCCCCCAACCTCCTGGATCTTCCCTACGTCCCTACCCCCCAGGCTAGTTTGCAAAAATGCCCTTTGGCCTAGGGAGCAAACCAAAACCAAAGCTAGCGTTAAAAATAGTTCTTTCTTCCAGGGAAGGGAAAAGTCCCAGGGAAGACCTGGGTGACCGGGTGGACTCCCTAAGGTGGATGCCCTGTTCCTCCTTGTCAATTTCCTGAGGTTAGTTGATGAGGAACCTTTAATTCCACCCCCCACCCCCCCCACCCCCGCCACTTTGGCTCTTGGAAACTCCCTTTTCACATCCTTTAGCAGCAGGAAGTTATTTTCAAGGTGAAGCAAAACTCACATTTTCTATCTTTTGTAGATACTAATGCTTTATTATTATTATTTTTAATGTGAGGACTTTGTTTTTGCTTTTTACCATGGAGGATTTTTGTTTCTGTTTTTTTTCTGAAAGGGAAAAAAAATGCTTTTGAGGAATTAGTCTATATCTTTTCCTGCATTCAAACAAAACTATCATTCTCATATCAAGCAGAAACTTCCAATTCTTGTGACCGGAACTTTGAAAAATTTCTAGACCATTGAAAGTCACCCAAACACAGATAAGATAAAAATCCACACACCAGCCCATCTAGTTTGTGTTATTGCTGTTTAGTGGTGGCTCCTTGTTGTTGATTTTAAAATAAACAGCCATTATTGAGATTACTGCACTGTAATCAAGTAAGCCAGTAGAAAAGAACACCCACTTTAAAAAGTAAATAGTTGAAAAAGAGCAAGCTGTATTTTCTAAGAAGGCAGATAACCTGACTATGGAAGACAGCGTACATACATCTTTTTAAAAAAATAATTAAATCTTCATTTCAGAGTCTTATCAGGAAACTATTTTTATAGGAAACCAAAAATAAGCTTGTTTACCCAAAAAAGTCAGAGAAGGAGCCCTTTCCTGCATTTTGTGAGTGTTGAGCTTTAGACACAGGACTAAGTGACCCTGGAACCATGTAGTGCCTTTAAGAAAAAAATGCCATCACCTGAAAACAGTTAAATGTAAAAATGCAATCTATCAATGGAGGTAACTTTGTTTTTCCCTCAATAAGGCTTAACTTTTTGAACAAATGGGACATTTATAGCATCTTAGAAAATCTAGATGTTGTCATTAATCATTAAACAACCAAAATGAAATAAACTGAACTGAGAATAATTCCCACAACAGAATGGGAAAACAGCTAAGGGACTACCAGAAATTGAAAGAATACCTTTTTTTTGTAAGTTACTGAATACTATTTGGTACACTCTTCTAACAGAAGCCCCAACTCAGATTTTGCTGTGGTTGGCTGGCTTGTTGTAGTACTGTGGGGTGAAATTTGTGTTGACTATTTAATTTCTTTCCTTTTGATGGTATCACTCTGGAATGCCTCGGCCTCCATGCTGCTCATTCTCCAGCTCCTATAAACTGAAACTATTGATTCTCTGAGGGCTAGAGACCAAGTGTCAAAGCTGGAAGCCGATATTTTATGTCAGAAATTCCATAGGGTATATTTGTTTTAAATCGTGCTTATTCCATCTAGCAGTCCTCCCACACCCAAGATCTGTAGGCTTCAAATATATTCTCAATTTATAATATAGGAACAATGATTCCATAGCCAGCAAGAGAAGTGCTGGTCTAAATGAGGAGTGGTCATCATACTTTGAACTCTCTTGACTTAACAGTAATTAAAGAATAGAAATTACAGATTTCCCGTGTGTGCATGTCACCCTTTTTAACAGATTGATTTTTGCAGGACAAATCACTGCACCCAAATTCTGTATGACCTTCCAAAGAGGAAAGAACTCAGACTGAGAAGCCAATTGTTCAGCTTTCTGGGGGGCTTTAACTGCAACTTGTACTGGTCTTTGGAATTATATACAAACAGGAATTCAAGGATAACATCCCTCAATTTTTGTTTTGACCATATCTAGCATCCCAATAAAAAAGGATCCAGTGAACCTACATCTGGCAACATTCAAGAAAGAAAGGAAGGGAGACAGTTCAAAGCATCTGTTTACTCCATCCAAATGTATTTGGATGCAGGTATTCTGAGCCTCTGTCCTTTACAGTAAGAGTAAAACCACAGAGCATATACAGCAATTAGAGCTGAGACCATCCAGATCTATCTGAAACATTTAGAGACAAAAGAAAAAATTTCAAATGGAGTAGGAATTAGAAGGTTAAGGGAAGGGGGAAAAAAAAAAAAGACTGAATTTCCATGAGAAATAGTGACTAAATTCACACAGTAAACATCTCCTTGATGTTTTGTTTTGTATTCTGATTTATGGTCATTAGATGCAACTTCTTAGGTTTAAGATGGCAAAGATCTGAGCTACATAACTAATTGGACAGACTAAGGGAAGTAGATCAAAAATTATTAGATTTAACTTTCATTAAAAATAGCAATTGATCTTTGCTTCACTTTCTTAAACCTGAAACTTTTGCACTTGATTTGTAACAAGTTTGTACAGTTTTGTTGTTATTTAGAAAGGAATCCAGTGTTCTGCACAGAACCTGACTGGCCTCATCACATGGCATTACAACAAAACACTACACCCAATAAATGCATTTCTTTCAGGCAAAAACATTACAAATGAAAATGTCAACAAAACCATTCATTCCTGTTAACCGTTCTTCAATCTGGAATAAGTAGAAATGTATGGAACCAGGAATTTTAAACAGTGTTTTTAATTGAAAATAAAGCTAAAGCATGCTTTTCAACAGTGCAAATTTCCATAATTTTGATTTACTGCTTCCATCATCACAACATAGTACACCAGCATGGCCCTTACCAAGGGCTAGACCCTAGCCATTTGCATGTTGAACTACTTTGATTTTAAGTGCAAATATAGATAGTCACCTCTGATTGTCACTTGCAGTAGAAACTCTCCTGCTTTATTCACAGGATGGTCTGAAAACAGAAGTTTAGAGAGATGCAGAAAAAGTAAAAGGTAATAAAATCCAAGTGCCTGAGTTCTGGTACCAAAGAGCCCTGAAAGAACTTATTTTTTCATATGGGGTATTCTTACAACTCTGACCCATTTTACTTCTCTTGGTTGTATTTACTGCTTTGTCACTATGAAGAGTCAGACCATAAAATATCCTGCTATTAAGAGAACTCTTTTAATTGTTTTGCAAGTTTGAGGAGTCAAACTTGAGGAGTCAGACCACAAGGTAAGGTAAGCAGGACAATAGTGAGAAAGAGTCATCTTATTTAAAACCTTTGGGTGAGAACACAAAAAGGACTTTTCCAATTGCTAGGAGTGACTGTAAAACTAAAATCACACCATTTACCAAAAAAAAAAAAAAAAAAAAAAAAACAACTCATATTTATTTTACTCAGTATATATGAGGCAGCTTTTATCAGCATTCAAGCAGGACTCCCCAATCTTTCCACTCAAAAAAAGAAAAGAAGGAAAGAAAGAAAGAAGAAAGGAAGGAAGAAGGAAGGAAAATGAAGTGCAACTACTCTTGGAAAAGGAATGAGGGGAGAAAAAGGAAAAGGTATCCCACAAACAAGAGCTCCAGAAAAGAACATTTGGGCTCCCAGAAACTTCTTTCTACCTCACTGTGTAACCATGTAACCTAACAAACTTTCACTGAATTAACAGTTACACTTTCAGGTCTGAAATCTAGTGCATAAACTTAATGGCTCATTGTAATATTTATTATTCAACCTTTTGACATTTATTTGTAGCAGTTGAATTGAGGTACCGGGTGCATTATTAGCATTGAAACAGTAAAGTGTTCCAGCTCTACCTTAATAACTGAGTTTTACTTGAGTCTTTAGCCTGAAGTAGTCTGTGGAATGTAAACCAACCCCTCTCCCACCCCGCCCCCACCCTACTCAAAAAAAAAAAAAAAAAAAAAAAAAAAAACCCAGCCCCGCAATGGGAAAAAAGTAATCCGATTTCTGTCTTCAAAATGCGATAAACCAGGGCTCCGAGAGGGGTGTAACACATTAATGGACTCGTACAAACCATCCTGTGCAGTTTACAACAAAAGGAAGGTAATAGGGTTCAAGAAAATATCTTCCAAAAACACTTTTATGAATTAAATTTCCTGAATTTGTGACTAGGTGGAAGAGGTATTGCAGAACCGCCCAGCTGCCATTTCCATATAGGATGGGCCTTGTGAGGAGGTTGGGAATCCTTAGTGGTGTTTAAGGAATACGCCGGCCACAAATCCCCATCCTTCCCAATAATGAGTGATGGTGGACAAGGAAAATTTGCCATGAAATTAAATGGCCTTTTCACTGCTGATGCTACATTGCTGGCTACCTTTTTGCGTCTGTTTATAACTGTAAAATCATCCAGTGTTCCTTCATGTGTCTCAGTTTTACCTGTAGGACGAGGACTTCTAGCTGATTTCAAATTTGGTTTGACTGGAGGTGTCTGAAGTACAGGTCGCTTTCCCAGTACTAGTGTCCGGTAATTCTTTCTCACCCTGGCACCAAATTTATATTCCCCATCCTCAGGTTTTGGAGAACCTAAAGTGCATGAAAGGCCCTGACTCTGAGCCAGTGGATTTAAGGAAGGAGTTTCTTTTTCAGGGCATGCAAAACCTTCTTCCTTGGCTGTAGTTAACAAGGCGTCCTCCTCTTTACTTTCAATCACACTGTAAAACTCACCCTTTGTATCATTGCACTCGCACTTAAGCTTATTTGTAATAAGGTCAGGTTCATATTCTTCATTAGCACTACTGTCTTCTACTTTGATTTTAATATTGTGCAGAAATGGCAAGGTTTTGTCTCCTGTCTTAGTGCAGGGATTCTCAGCTCTGGTGGCTGCTGCTGCTCCTGCTGCTGCATCCACCTCGGAGTCAGTTTGTGAAGAGGACAAATCCGTAGCAAATTCAGCACAATGAGGGATTTTGGAATCTTTTTCAGAATTTGCTGCTGCTCCTGAAGAATCATTATTTAAGAACCTAGCGGCTATTGTGTTGTTATCTGCACAGTGTGTAGTAGGAGTTGCTTGTAGGCATTTCCTAGCCTCTCGGAGTATTCTTTGTTGTGGAAATGCATTGTTTGTCTTTGGGCTAGGTGAAGAGGCCCCCTCCGCCAGGCAGTTAATTGTCAGGTCAGTTCTCTTTACAGTACTGGAAATTTCAGAGTGTGGGAATGTAATCTCAGATACCCTATCGTTCCTTATCTCTGCGAAACAACTCCCCAGGCTGGCCGGGCAGTACACCGGAGACGCTTTGGGGGCCCAGCCCGGCAGATTCCACTCCTCCGGCGACTCCGCTTTGACACTACTCTTGAGGTCGGGAAGTCTGCCGGCATCCTCGAAAGCAGCGGGTTTGGTTGCAGCGGCGGCGGAGGCCAGATGGTACAAGAAGTTGGCCTGAGCCTGCACACTGGGAGGCTTGCAGAAGCTGGTGCGTCTGAAACGGATGCTCTGCACTGACACTTGGCTGGAGCCGGAGCTGGAGTCCGACTCCGTGGATGAGTCCTCCTCCTCCGAGCTGACTTCGCTGGAATCCGAGGCCCCACTGCCCCCCTCCTCCTCCTCCTCCTCCTCTCTCCTCCTCCTCCTCCTCCTCTTCTCCCTCCTCCTCCTCTTCCTCCGAGGACACAGAGTTGCTGGAGCTGGACAGACTGGAGCCAAAATCTGAGTCGTTGGCTGCATGGTCCGAGTAGGAGCTGGACTCCGAGTCGCTGCTACAACTCTCGGGAAAGCCGCCGAGATGGGGATGAGGCCGGTGGTGATGTGGGGGGTGGTGGTTCGGCTGCGGCTGCTGGGCCCGGTGGTGGTGGTGGTGGTGGTGGTGGTGGTGATGGTGGTGGTGGTGGGGAGGCGCGCAGAAGCCGTTGACCAGATGAAACCTCTCCAGGCAAGTGGCCCCGGCGGCCGCCGCCGCCGCCGCTGCCGCCGCCGCCGCCGCCGCCTTGGCTTTGTAGGACCTGGGCAGCAGCAGCAGGCGGCGGGCGCCGGCGTGGGGCGCGAGCAGGCAGTCCTTGGCGCCCCCGCGCTTGCGCTTGCACCGGTAGGTCAGGCTCACCGGGCCGCCCGCGCCCGCCGCCGCCTTGGGCTGGGGCCCGGCCGCCGACGCCTGGTAGTAGGCGGCGGCGGCGGCGGCGGCGGCGGCGGCGGCAGCGGCGGCGGCGGCGGCGGCGGCCGGATGCTTGCTGCACAGCAGGCTCCGAAAATAAGCGGGGTCCGAGTGGAAAGCAACGTAGTTTCCCTGGAGCGGGGCAGTTTCATAGTTTAGAGGGGGTTTGCAAGGCGAGCGCACGATTTCCGGGTAGTGCGAGCCCGGGTATTTGCTAAAAATCTGAGGTAGATGGGCGGCGGGGCGTGCGGCGGCGGCGCCCGGGCGCGGGGACTGCGCGCTGATTGGCAGGGGCCGCGCGGCTCCGCTCAGGCCCCGCCAAAGTTGGTGCTTGTCCTTCCAAAAACCCGGGCGGGGGCTGGCGGCGGCGGCGGCGGCGGCGGCGCGCTCTGGCGGCGGCGCCTTTGTGGCCAGGGCCCGGCCGACTCTCCTGCGCTTGGTCTTGAGGACGCGCTCGGTTTTGCAGGAGGTGTACAGCGCTTCCACGTCTTCCCGAGAGATGAGCGTGCATTTGGCGGCGTGGAAGGCGATGCTGTTGATTGCCTTGAGTTTCCGCAACTCCTCCAGGTCGCAGTGGTGCTTTTTCACTTTCAAATGATCCATGCGCTTGTGCACGGTCGTCCTCGGGATGTTTTTCAGCAGATCCGTGAAGACTTGGGAGAGGGCAAACATTTGCTTTCCTTTAATGATGAGGTAGCCGAGCCTCACGCCATCCACCTCTTCAAAACCTGACTTCAGGTCTCCCATCTCGGGCACTAAATGATCCCCACCATTTGCAGCAAATATATACGTGACGCATACATACACATGTATGTATGTTAATCCTCCACCAGATGCTGCATGTGTCTCAAGGCATCCTGCTAATAAAATAACAAAGACTGTTATTCCCGGCGAAGGGAGTGCCAAACTCTAGGCGAAATTATTGGAAAAAAGAAAAACAAAAAGCAAAAAACAACATGAAATTACACTGACTTGATTCTTGCTTTTTTTTTTTTGGTTTTCGTATTTTTTAAAAAAGAGGGAAAAAACCATCCGGTTTCTGATCTGCGAGTGTGTTGGTCTAAGTCCCCGATGCAGATCAGTACCTGGGCCCCTCTATTCCTTCCTTCTCCATTGGAGCACTATGATAATGGAATGTGAAGGGAGAAAGAGAAAAGAAATGCAGCTGCTATTCCCGCCGCTGCTTTAGCTACAAATAAAATGACAGAGTGAAGTGAGCTCGTCCGGAGACACCTTCATCAATTAATTCCCCTAAAGCCAGCGCTGATTGGACACTCCTGACAGGTGATGCAATAAAAATTGATATTCCACCCCTTCCCCCCAAAATCTCCCACTAATTAGCATACCCTTATACTGCCACCTCCCCTCCCAAAGTAAATAATACAGTCGGTATATAAATCTTTCCATTAAACTATCGGAGCTCAGAAACAGCCTGACTCACAGACTTCATCTGAACCAGTGTGTGTACGCTTTTAAAAAAAAAAAAAAAAAAAAAAAAAAAAACCTGTATATTCGCCTTTAAAGGAATATTGCCTATTTTCCCCTTTATTTGCATTTTACCGCTGCAGCTATTATCATTTCAAAGAAAAGCATTTTAAAAACATTATCAAGCCTAAATAGACATACCCCACCCCCTTTTTCCTTTGGAAAATGGAGCTTAAGCGAAAATGTGCAGAATAGCTTGGTATTTCCCTTATGGGAGTGGAGAAGGAGACCGGCTGGGAGCTCCAAAGTTAAACCCGCGCAAGTGAACCACCCCAGTACAGACTTACGTTTTGAATTTCTCTCGATTTTCCTTTTTTTTTTTTTTTTTCCTGAAATGCCTTTTACAACCAGAAACAAAGTTATTTGACCAAGGAAGCAGTTCAAAGCTCCAGCTCCGAAACACTGTAACAATTCAACTGGATTTTGGTTCTCTGCTGGGGGGTGGGGTGGGGAGGAGGTAGTTTCACGTCAGACCCATAACAAAGCATAGATAAGCCAGAAATGTGTACACTTTTCACAATTAACCAGGCTGGATTGGAGGCGGGATCGTCCTAGAGTCCCCAGCACAGTCTTTGCCAGGGTCCTGTTCACGACAGGTCAGAATTCCAGGGAGAAGATTGTTTCTGCAGCAAAGAAAAGAAAATGTAAAACGCCCAAGGTGCTTCCAGAGGTTTTACGTAATAACGATGAAAAGAAAGTGCTGATGTACGACACAGACCATTTCAGTGGTCCATGATGCTTTCGCTTGGTAGTTTAAATGAATCTTCCACAACTCTCATTTTTTCCATGAAAGCCAAGCATCTGCTTTAAAAAAAAAAAAAATCACTTTGGATGAATATCAATGTTGTTTAACCTCTTCTTAGTCAAGTTAAAGCATATTTTGGTGTCATTTCCAAGGATATCCAAAATATTGCCAAATGAGAGCAAGGGTCTTCCTAGCTGCATTACCAGGATCCCAAGGTGATTTGTTGGCTCCTTTGCAAAATTCGGCAAAATCTTCTTAACTGTTTGGTGTTTGCAACTACAGCATAAATGCAACCCAGGCATTTATATATTTCCTTGTTCCTCCAAAAATAGACACATCCGTGTGGTTAAAAGAATAAACGGATATTTCTGAGCCTGCAAGAAAAGAATTGTACAATAATTTCTTCCTTCCCATTCAAAAGTTCCAGTTTCCCCTGCTCTGGTCTGGCTAACACAAGCAGGTATGGCTCAAAAGAAAAAAAAAAAAAAGATAAAAACAGAGGAATCAGACATACAAAAAGGTAGTTTGCATGAAATCTCGGCCATAGTTCCCCACCCCCACCCTCATCTCCCTAGTAATTTCCCAGGAATTTTCAAGAGAATTGGGAATTTCAAGAAGTGCATCCGGAAATTAAGGAAGTCTATTTAAGAGAGTCTGTAACTCAGAGGTTGGGATTTGAAAAGCCAGCCCCGGACTACTGTTGCACTCAGCACAGATGTAATCGCCGTTCTTCAACTTAATCAATGTGTGTACAAACCACGATGTCTAGTTCTTGCCTTTGAAATCTAAGGCTAGCATTTCCATCCAAGAAATCAGAGCTACAGCAAATTACATTTTTGTCCCTTGAATGAGAGAAGGATCATTGAATGGATCTCGTGATATTTCAGGCTTTAAACGTAACCGAGAGGCAGCAATGAACAATGCCTCGTCACAGCTAATACCATCCACCGAGTTGGCTTTCTTTTGCATCTGGATCTATCACACCGCGTTTTTCTCTTTCACTTTCACAGGAGGCAAAATGCAAAAGGTTTAAGCAGAGAGCAAAGTTTCCAGAAAAAGCAGATGCTGGTGTTTGTTTTTTAAAGTAGAATGACCAGAGTCTTTCCATTGCCAGCGACAATAATGTCGTTTTAAAATTCCTCCTGATTCACTTATATACTGGCAGCTCTCTTCCTCCCACCCCACCCCCGTCCAATTCCCCTCCTCCAGCTTTCAGATTTCTACCGAAGAGTCCAACAGCCAAGAAATAGTAAACTCTGAAAAAGCCTTTGAGAAGACATTACAAAAGGTTGGCTAGAACAACCTTTTTTTTTTTTTTTTTTTTTGGCCAGGTAGTTCTAGTTCTTCTCCATTCCTATTTAGATTTATACACACACACACACACACACACACACACACACACACACACACTCCTACTCCTGCACATGGCAACATGATTTAGTAACCTTTTCAAAATTACCTTTTTTTGCTCTTCCTTTCTTTCCACTTTTAAAATACTGGTAACCTAGATGGTTCTTAAAACCAGTAGAATATTACATATTAAAAAAAACTGAAGGTACAATCTTTTGGGTCAAATAGGGAAAAATAAAGACCTGAGGACTTGGGAAATGTGTCTATATACACAATTTATGCAAGTATTTTTATATGTACACTTAGACACCTTTACATTTATACATTTTTAATACTCTTATTACATCTCTTTCTTCTTGTCTAATACATTCTTTTGTTCCTTTAACTTCCTCATTATTGTGTGTGTATGTGTTAAGGCGTGAGTGCACGCATTCGCACGCATGCACACACACACACACACACACACACACACAGAATGTGACAGACAGCTTTCTTGTGGCCATCAGCACACGTTGCATATCCGGGGTCTTCTCCAGGCACATTGGGGGTCGATCCCGATAAAAAGATCTAGCAGAGGCCCCTGAGCGCTCACACATGAAAGGCAGGGGACTTTAAGATGGATTTGCATGCACACAGGGGATTTCGATCAATAGCTACCAACATTTATGGCTTAGATTATTAATGTGAAAGCTGGCCAAAAGAATGGGGATGAAAAATTAAAGGTGTCTGTTATCAATTATGCTTAAAGTTATGCAATAATTTACTTACTTTGCCTGGATGTGCAGATCCAGATGTATAAAGTACTATTCTTCAAAAGCCAGGGGGTTTCTTTGATAAATTTGTTGACCATGTCAGCCGCCTCAACAATCAAAGATGAACCCAATTCAGATGATGGACTGTATTCAAATTCTTTTTTAAGAAAAGATATATCAACTTCTATGTTTCTCAAATGTATATACATATGTGGGCAGATATGCCCAAATTAACATTTATGTGTGTATCTGTCTCTGAGAGCATAGAGAATTACTTATTGAGAATTTAGGCATATATATGATAAGCATTGAGTTTGTTAATTACATGTAATTATTTATTCAGTGAGGAATGCAGTCTACTCACTATCATAAAAAGTATTTTAGCTTTGAAAACAAAGCTGCTTGCTCCAGGAAAATCCTCTGGCAAATACAGATAGAAGTATATTCTTAATGTCCACTTCTGCATTTGTTGTGAAAAAAAAAATCAGTACTTTCAGTTTTTAAAGTGAGGGGCTATGAAGATATGAACATATTTGTCTTTACTTATCCTGTATGGATGTGCTAAATTTACCTTTGGATGTTCTATTTTGATTTATTTTCACTGTATTTTATGTTTAAATACCATTGCAATTCAGTCTGACCTCTTTCCTCTGGAGCGAAGTAATGCACACGGCATTTACAGTCTTTTAAATGGTTAGCTAGGAAATGCAGTAGCAATTTGCAGGAGTAGTTTACTAATGGGGAAAGTTCTTTTGAAAACCTGAAGGAAAACCTAAGAGTACTTTTGCATTTCTACACTACAACTGTCATATAATTAAAGTATTGAAGAGCATTAAAATAATCCTTTTCCTTCCAAGCTTTCACCCATACACATATAATTTAAATGAGGATCATCCCCCCACATCACCATCACCACCACCTAACTCTTCACCATATACATTTGTTTTACTGATTGCTGGGCACATTTTGTTCAAAGAGAATTCAGGCAGAAAAGACTAAGGGACATCACAAAGGCCTCAACAATGTAAGTATACTGGTTAGAAGAATAAAAGAAGCCCCTTGTACTGTTAGCCAAAAGTAATTATAACACATATAACACAATCTAAAATAATAATATAAAGCCTCACATGGCTGAATTAATTTAGGATATAAGACAATAAAATCTTGTGATAATCAACAGTTCCTCACCTAAATTTATCTAATTTCACATGTTCTTTACTTTTTTGGGGAGGGGAAATGAGAATGGAGGAGGAAATGCTAAATCAAGGAATAGCTTAAATTATAACTTAGTATATTTTGCTTAATTTTTTTCTTTTTTGTCTCATCCAAACAAATCAAAGCATGTCTCCAAAAGGGGCCATCCTTCTGTTCTGAGGCATTTTAAAATCCTGTTTTTAACAGAAGTTTGGGACACAGAGTATATGCCATGTTGTCTACTGACCCATAATCAAAATGCAGTGACCTTCTACCCTTTTTTTGCCCCCTGACCCATCTTGAATTCAATGCAGGCTTTATAAATTTGCAAATCCTTGGAGGTAAAGGGGTTTTTGTGAGGCTTTGTTCTGAAAAAAGCCCTAAGAGTGTACTTTCTAAATTAGACAAAGGTAAAACAACAAAGCCTAGTGGACAAGATTTTATACAGGTGAGCAATAGACAACTCTTTAGATAACATATATTGCAAGCTAAAAAGGAGTTATAAACACAGGAGAGAAGAAGGTTATACAATGCATTAAATTAGAGTGTGGTACAAATCTCTTTCATGATGTAAGAAATGGTTAGGCCACAATCTTCCTGCTCTCCTCATCTCAAGGCTGTGGGGGACCCTAGTGACCAAGGAAGGAATGGGGGTGGGGGGAAGGGTACAGAGAGAGAGGGGAGGGAGGGAGGAAGGAAAAGAAAGAGAGGAGCGAAAACTGATCTGAATCTACAGGCACATTCCCTTATCTTTCCTGCTATCAGCCAGTTTAAAGGACACCATAATTATGATGGTGATAAAACAATGCCTGCTTATGTGTGCTGAATAAATAAAGAATGTTTACAGCTAAAGAATCTTTTAATTCCAATTAAACGCTATCAACGAAAAGCCACTTTTCCTACTGCAACAGCCTTTCCCCCCAATTATCTTGTTTTGTTGCAATATTTTCCTATGAGACACCAGGGCTTCTCACAATTGATCCTGAATGTAGAGGGAAAAAAATCTGAGAAAATAGAGTTCAATGTTGATATATTAAATAATACACAAATATCAAGACCTACAATTTATTTGTGTGGCCCAAATTTTTGTTTATTTTGCACAAGGGTCAAATGTATAGAAACTGAAGTGATGACACCGAGTGTTGAGGCCTACCTATAGACTGCTGAAGCCATACTGAAAGTCTGAGCACCCATGAGGGGAGAAGGGAAACATAAGACATGTGGGGCCTGATGGTCTCTGGAAAGGGAATCCTCTGGTTCTGTTCCCCTGGCTTCAGCCCAAATCCTTCTAGGAGCACTGGAGCCAATCACTGTCTTCCACTGCGGCAGCTACTGGGCGCACACAAAAAAGCGGGAGATCAAAAAATCCCAAGTTCGCATTTATAGATACACAAGGATCATTTCATATTCATGACTTCAACAAATCACATCATAATCAGATTTAAACAAGGTTTGGGCAGTAATGCCCACCGGGCTGGGCACTAAACACTGACAAGTATCATCCACTAACTGGAAAACTTGCTTTGTTTTTGTTTTTGTTTTTGTTTTTTTGTTTTTTAAATTTTGGAATCAGAATGAAAATTAAGTCTTTCAACTTTGAAAAGCTTATTTTTCGCTTTTGAGGCCAATTTTTACACTAACAGATTTCAAATAAATGCCTCTTTTGACGTCATTCCACAACATTATAATTCAAACTTCTATTTCCTTCCTTTTTCATTTCTGGTGGTGTTTTGTTTGTGTTTTTGAAAAACACAGGACATAAAAAACATCGTGGAGTGAACACACTGGTTCAGTTAAATGCCCTTACAGACCTGCCTTTTAACTCCATCTGTCTAAGTAGCACATTGCTAAGTGTAAACTTAAAAAAAAAAAACAAAAAACAAAACTTTACTCGAAGAAATATCTAATATATCTTGGCAAATCCTACTGGTGATGTGGTACAAAGATACAGTGGTAAAAAATTTCAGGGTATCCATAAGTTTTCTGGGTAGTTGCAGGCCCCTTTCCTTTTGAAAGTTTAGAGCTCCAATACCCTCAATTCTACTGGCAGAATTAGGATGGACCTAGAGGGTCCTAAACGTGACCGATTCACTAAGGCGGGGGGCTACAGCTTGCAGCAACGTGCTCGGCAACTTAATCCTACGCTAAAAGAGGGCAGAGAGCGAAAAAGAATGGAATACAAACTCTCCGGACATTCGTAGTTACTTTCAAGGTGGATTGTGTATTTTAAGGCTGATGGGAACGTCTGGTTTTTGGAGCAAAAAGAAGAGAAGGTAAGTGTTTGTCCTTGTATCCACCAGTTCGTAGAGAAACAATGAAAGAACAAAGGGAACCACTTCTCCATCTGAACATTTTCTGCATCTTGCTCGGTTCCAAGCCAAAAAGCTCGTGAGGGGATTCGCCTTACCCTACCCTTAGGTAGTCGTTGCCAGGCTTGCTGAACCAAGGAGGAGAGAAAAAAGTTGAGCGGCAGTGTAAATACAGACTAAATAATAATAATAAAGGCTCGCTGTGGCGGATCTCCCCAGCGCCAGTCGCAGCAACTTATAGCAGAAGTTGCTAAATGCATGGAGGCAAAGCCTAGAGGAAATAACCTTTACATTACAGATTTCGAAGTCGGTTACTTGAATAGCCCTTCTTGCCGTTTGAAGGGATTTCTGCGTACGAAATCTTTAGGTGCCGTCCATGGCAAGGGGGTGGTGTAGTGTGCTGTTGGGAAAATGTTCTCTATTGCTATGTGGAAAAGAATTTGTAAGAAGGAAAGGGGATTCAAGTCCTGACGCTACAGCTTGCTAGTAGGAGTGGAGGCGGTGGCTGGGAAAGGAGAGAGATTCGTATTTAAATGTATTTGCTTTGGGGTACGGTGGTGCTCCGGGCAAGTCCGCCTTTGTGGGTCTCTGTGGCTGAATGAGTGACCGAGTGCCGACGGCATTATATAAATGGGTTGGTGTGTGGGGGGAGCCCCCAAAGCGGTCGAGCACGCGAAACATACATTTTTTTACTGCCCCCCCCAGCGGCGACCAAGCCCCCCTCCACCCCACCCCAAATCCGTATATTACCTGCCCAGTTACAGTGACACATGTTTATGTTTATAGTCCTGGTTTGTAGTAGTGTCAAGAGCCGCAGCAAGAGGAGGGGGAGGAGGGGGGAGAGGGAGGAGTAAATGCAACCACCCCCACTTGTTGTTAAGGCAAATTTACTGCGTTCTTGCAAGCCCGGGACGGGGGGCTGGGAAGGGAGTTGAGAGGAAGGGTAGATAGAGTTGGGTAGCGTGCTGGCGGTGGAAGGCGGGGGTGGGGTGGGGTTAGGAGATCCGGGAGGGAGCTACTCTCTCCCGCGGCCCGGGAAAAGCAGCTCGGTCAATAGGGGAGCATGCAGGCGCGGTCGAAAACAAAAAGGTTCCTCCTGCTCGCTGCGTTCACGTGGGGGGCTCTGCACGCGGGGCTCCGGGGCCCTGACCTCTGACCCCGGCTCCTCTCCGCGCTCTCCCGGTGCCGCGCGGCCACTTTTTACCCAGGATCCCTCGCGCGGGCCGCGCTCGTGCCGAGCTCGAGTCCTTCTTAATCCTCCATTCCCCGATTTCCATCCCCTCCCCCCGCCCGCGCCCCCCCCGCCCCGCGCCGCCAGCCCCGGGGGAGGATTCTCCGGCTGGGAACCCCCGCCCCACCCCCACCCCCACCCCACCCCCTCCCCGAGAGCCCCGGCCGCTCGGCCGCAGGGAGGCCGCGCGGGGCGGGGAGCGCAGAGCCGGCCTCCCCTGCCGGGCCGGGCCTGCGCGGGAGGGGGGAAGGGGAAGATGGGGAGGAGACCCGAGGGGCGGGGGGGGGGGCGGCCCCGCTGCCCCGCCGAGGCCTGGACCTGTTGACTGCTATTGGTCCGCCCGTCCCGCGCCCTCTCCCTGCCCGCCGCAGCCCCGGCCCTTCCGCGGAAACGTGGGGAGGAAATAAGGATGGCTGTTCTCTCCGCCTCCCTCTAACTTTATTTTCTTCTCGGGGGATGAGAAAGCAAAGTAATCTCATCCGCGGCCCCATCCTTTCTCATAAAGTACCGTCATGCGCGGGCCCACCGCCCTCCCGGCCCCCGCTATTTAAAACCTCCTCTCCGCTCCTGGCCGGCTTCTGCGCCCCGAGCCCGCGGGCCTTGGACGCCCCCGCTGGGCTCCCCCGGCCCGGCCCGGCCCGGCCCGGCCCGGCCCGGCTCCGTCCCCAGCGAAGTGTGTTGCTTTTCTTCCCCAGAAGCTCCCTCGTCCACGTTCCACTATTTTTCCGTCCCAGGAGGCGTAAGATAAAACCTCTGACTTGCCGCGTGCTGCCGGACACATTCTCTGCCCTCTCGTCCAAACGCGTTTGATGGAGAGTTGAGAACAACAGTACTTAAAGGAGGAAATAAAAAGAGGGAGAAGGGAAGAGTGCTTTTGCCAGTTTCGACGGCCTAAATGCGTTAAAATTTAACGAAATGCGAAACGTATTTAGAGTTCAAGGGTTTTATTGGATTTGCTGTATTTCCTTGTAGGTGTTGGATTTCCTGAGGAGTATTTTCCGGAGGGAAATGGCAAATTAAAGTTAAGGTGGAAGTGAGGCGTTGCGACCACTTCTGAAAATAAAGGGGAAAAAAAATTCAAGTACAGTAACGAGATAGCGGGAAGGCGGCCGCAGCAAAGCTGGAGTCGCCGGAGGAAGCGGCGCGGTGCCGCAGGCTGGAGGAGCGGGAGGAGCGGGAGGAGCGGGAGGGGAGGGAGGCGAGCGGGGCCGGCCCGGGAACGGGAAGGGGAAGGGGAAGGAGGCGCGCAGAGGCGGCGCGGCGCTGGGCGGGCGCCGGGCCGGGCCGCGAGCCGCGGCGCCCGGGAGGAAGACGGCGGCGGGCCGGGCGAGCGCGAAAACGCGGGAGGGGAGGGCGGCGCCGGGCGGGGGCCGGGCGCGCGGCCGGCGCCGCCGGGGAAGCGGGAGCCCGGCTCCTCTCGCCGGGCCGCCCCCATTGTTCAGCCCTCTTCGCCGCACTTCGCTGTTCTCCGAGCGCGTCCCTCGCCAGGTGGGCGGGGGGGGGTGTCCCGCGGCCCAATTCGACCCCCACCCCCTCCTCCCCGAACTGCATCGCTTGGGCCGGGCCGGGCCGGGCCGGGCCGGCGCCGCCGCAAGTTTTATTATCAGACTCGGCCAGCGAGGGGTTTCCAACTCGAGACCCTGCAGAAAAAGGAGGCTTTGCAACGTGCCGCTAAATTGGAGGAAGCTGGGCAAGCCTGCAACTGACACATTAAAAGAAGAGGGAAAGCCGCACAGATATGTTTATAAAGTGATAACCAGATAGCGACGAATGTGGGCATTTTCCTTTTTTTCGGGATCCGGAAAGTTAGAGCAGATTCTATCATTTTGAATACCTTTCATGTATGGATAGGAAAGTGAATGTCGGGGTTCAAAGGAGTTCAGAAAAAGCATGTTTCGCTGTATTTGTTATTATTCAGCTCTTTGTTGTATACAAAGTAAAATTTAAAAGCAGGGGCTGAGCTAACCTTAACAAAAACAGGCTTGATTTCTTAACCTGAAAAGCATTTTCAAAATCACAGTGAAATTCAAGAGGGAAAAACGTGTCATTTGCTTTTAAAGCACGTTTTGGAAACAATTGCAACCCACCTAAGAAACTCTGCCTGTTTTCCTTTGTGAGACGTGTGGAAAAAATATTTCTGGCAAACGTCATAGTTCTAAAAAATGAAGATTTCCAACAAGTGCTTGCGAGTCTTGAAGACGAGACCAAAGTCATCGTGCGTGAAAACTCAGGAAGAAATAATTTCAATCCTTTGGCCCAAACCTTTCTAGGGCTAGGGGGTAATTTTAACTTAGATTTATAATAGGCTTTGCGGAAATTCCTTCTAACATACCCATTACTAGTCTGTGTATGATGCAGCACTGTTTCCCAAGGTGGATTTTAAAAAAACAATTAGAATTGATCTCTAATGGAATATTATATTTACGCGTCATCATGAAAACATCATTTGACAAGAGTTTTGAATTACAAGAAAGAAGTTAACAGATGACGTTACTAAATAGCATCTGTTTGAAAAGAACCCTTAAGAGTCAGTTAAAGGTAGTGGTGATTGTGATTTTGCATCTGAAATAGCAATAGAAGTGGGTTTTTTGTTTGTTTGTTTGTTTTTTTGCTTTTGAACACTTTCATTTTGCAGATCTTCTTCCTTAAACTTGCAATTCCTCATGGAAATCATTCAGTTATTTCGAGGTAGCCGGAGAAATTCTTCTATAAGAAATCATTTGAAGTGTAACTATGGAAAGGTTTGAACAGAGAAAACATTGGTGTTGAAAATGAGGTATTCTCAATCTGTTCATTCCTTCCACACTCATCCTCCCATGGTCCCCCTCCCCAACTACTTGGATTCAATTTACATTTTTTTACTTATAAGTCTTTGACTATTTAGAATAGCTTTAGAAGTTTATCCTCTATGCAGTTGATCGTAGAAGGTGAATCTTTTTACATCTCTTAGTGTTTCAGACACCTTTTTTGGTTTCATTTAAAATTAAAAAAAAATGTGTTACAAGTCATGATACACTTGTGAGAAAAAACAACAAATGGGTGGAAAAAAGGGCTTGGATGGGGGTGGGTATGCAGAGGGATATGTAGCATTCCTGGTCAGGCTTCGTAATACTTTTTTCTTTAATATTATGTCATTATGTTTTCCACTTGGGCTTGTATCAAAGATCATTGCTTTTTTAATTGGAGAAAAGGGCCACCATATAAAAATTGCCTACATTCTGGCTCTTAAGCGCCACAGTAAAGTAAGACTGACAAAAAGTGATCGGAGGCTTGTGTGTTTAATTCGCCAAGAATGTTAAGCTTCATAAGATTCACCCTATGGGGCCATGTTGGACCTTGGCACTGTTACTGTACAATTTCAAGAGATAAATATACACATGATAGATTAAAAAAAATCTAAGATGTGATACGCAGTTTATTAATTGAAGGAATAAAAAAATGAATTTGTCAACCTCATTCTTTCTGGGACACAATGCAGTTAATTAACATATTCTTGGGCTTGTTTCTGGATTTGCTAAGCAGTGGCTCCTTTCAGAGAGGAAAACATTTAAATCCTAAAAAAGTTATCTTCTTTGGTCCAAATAGCAGTTAGCAACTCAGTTTAATTTCTTCTTCTTTTTTTAGGTTCTAGATTTGTTTCATTTCTTTCAAGGTCTCTTCCATTGTAAAAACTGATTTTCCTCTTTTCTGTGTCCAGAATCTTTTCACCTACCTAACCTTATTGTCTCCTATAAACAGACACCTAAAAAGTTCACTTTAATCACACTTTAATTATAACAGAAATACATATCTTCAGTGTTAGTAAAAAAAAAAAATGGGAACATGGACCTCACACTTCTTACATTACATTGATGATTCTCTGAAAAGTCAGACACTTAACACCCTTAAGTATTGTTGGATCATGGAAGAAAAACAGTCCAACTCTGAAATGTTATTGAGGTTTATGCAATGCCTAGGAAATCTAAAGGCATCTTTTAGATACTAATTTTCTACTAGTAATTACATGGTGTTTTAGCCCAAAATGTAAATACAACCAATATATATCAATTTTATAGCAGAAGGAGTAGCTCTGAAGCCAAACACAAGATTAACCAAGCCAAACCTTTTAAAGTAAATATTAGGCCTTGATTCTTAAAAATATTTAAAAATTTAGATTACATACAATTTAAATTTCAGAATTACCTACCTAAACTTTCCAACAGTTACGTGTATCTCACAATAATATTAATTGTGATTGATTCTTAGTTTGTTTTGTAAGAAAATGGTGACTTTTACATGAAAAGGTGGTTAACATTCAAAGGCTACTTAAATATAGACAATTCTAAACTACCCGGTAAATAAAAACTCTTCACCAATATTAATTTCAACTTTCGAAAATCTTTAAGGAGTCTAATTTATCTGAAAATTTCTAATTTATCTGAAAATTAAACATTACTTAGAAATTTCAGTTCAGTTGTACACACAAAATAAAGTCTTGCTTTACTCTGAAGAATGAAGCTCAGATTGCAAAGAGCTTTTAAACTTAAGAATCATACGTTAAATGAGTATTTATTGTGGGCCTACTAAGTGCAAGAGTCTTGCTAGGTGGTATGGTGAATTAAAAAAAAATCACCTGGTAAGATCAACATGCTTCATTAAATGGAATTTCCCCAAAGCAATTAACAGAATATCAATTGAAAACATAAGTGAAATGAATAACTTTTAATGAAATTTCTAATAGTCTTCAAAATATAGGTGCCATGTGTGTATATCTAGTATAAAGACACAATACTCACTTATTGTGAGATTAATAAAACTAGTTTCAGAAGCACCTCAATATTTTTATCATACTAGCATAAACATATGGCTCATAATAAACTTTTCATGTAAAAGGTAGGAAACCAACTGAGCAAAGGAAAATTTTATCCAGGGATTCCTTTATATACAAGAGCATATATCTGATAGTTTTTACAGATATAAGAAATTGCCTTTTGCATTCTCCAAATAATTTATTTAGAAACAAGACTATAGTATCTGGTGAGGTTTAGTAGATGAATGAAATCTAATAATTGCTTTTTGTTTTAAAGCCGTAGTATCAACTGCTTTTTGTTTTAAAAGCTTAGTATCAGAGCCAATACAGAATTTTAAACACTTAGCGGAAGTCCAGAATCTGAGTCAAATAAAATGCATTTAGTCTTAGCATTATAGAAATATTCCTCAATTTCTATACCTCATTATAGAAATGTACCTCAACAATGAGTAGAATAGACCAAACATAATGTGCACAAACAGAAGGGGAAAAAAACTTTAATTTAAAAAGGAGATAAATATAAGCAATATCAACCTATGAACCAAATTTGATTTTAAGTATTTCTTTCATAGTATCTACTTACGTAAATGATAATTGAAAAGGAAAATTTGGTGCCTAGGTTGAGGAATAAAGAAAATTATAAGAAGATATATTACCTATAAAGAAAAAAAATACAGTTTCCCATTATAGTAGGGTTAGAGGTTACATCATAAAATACTTTACTTGAGTTTTTTGTGGTTTGCCTCAGATGATTAGTTCAGAGAAATAGATGAGCCAGTACTGAGTTAGCTGCTGTTATGTGAAGAATACTGGAGACAACAGGCTTTTGTTTTGTTCTACAGGTACTAGATATACTTTTTCAAAGGATATTTCAAGAATGAGGAATCAGATTTAAAGGGTAACATTATTTTTTAAGATTGAAATAGTCCTTTTGTATGAAGTTATTCTGTAAATCCCATGGACTTTTTCCCCCCATTACCATGTATTTTTAAAAACTTACTTGAACTTTAACAAGGATGGCAATTTATACATTTTATCCATCCTAAGATATGAGAATTAGCATATTGAGTCAATTGTCATATACACGTATATATAGTAGATAGATAGATACGATATGTGTGAATGAGTATATACCTCACACAAAGGACAAATATAACTTGGTCATTGCTATATTTCCTGTATCAAAAACAGTCCCTGGCTCACAGTAAATGTTCAATAAATATTTATGGCATGAATAAATAATTAACTGTATATCTGAACCATTTTATAATGTGTTAGTTTCCTTTTCATTTAATATTCTATAGAAATAGATGAAATATTACACTTTTGATATATATAAGAAATGTTCTATATCTGTTATGAGTTGAAATTAGAGTGGCCTATTTACACCCATTATGTTTTTTTCTTATAATTTTCATAATTCAACATTTGTTAAATATGTTAAATATTACTTTTAAATAACTTGACATATTTTGTCAACATTTATATGTACATCTTTAATAAAATTTCTGCTTCAGATGCTGTTTTTTATATATAGGCCTGTTCTTATGAAATAGTATATTTTCTCTATTTTTCTAAATTTTAAGAATCTCGTATGAATGATGAATTTGTTTTATTTTGAAAAGAGCGAATGTTTACCTATATTTCTTTTATTAAGTGTTACAGAATAGGATAAAGTACCCATCTTCTTTACATATAAATTAATTCTATTATAAGAACTAGGCTCCAATGCATTAAAAATAAAATGAATGTATGTTTGAATAATTTAGTGCATTAAGGTTTGACTGCTTTGTTTAGGAAGGGAAGTTTCACATTGATTTTAACTCAAAATTACTCTTCATTAGAAGTCTGAACCTGAGCAGGAATTGGATGTCAAATGAACTGGTATCCCTTTTAAAAGGGTAAAGATAAAATATACGGTTCAGACACATAAAACAATACAGTTTTATTTGAAGGTGGCTTTAATTTTATACATATCGATGCCTTTTAAGAACATTATTGTATGTTCAGAAATTAATTGTTGCCATTCTCCAAAAAAGAATTTGCATTGTATAAGTATGTAATCTTTTAGTCCTGTTCTCTCAATGAACTGACAGCTACAAGAGAATTCCCATTTTTGTGTCTCTTTAGTGCATACTTTCCCTTACACCTTTAGATTTCCATTACTCTAGATATCTCATTTAGCTTTTAGAATGTTTGAGTATATCTGCTAACATATGCTTGCATTGTATAATATCTAATTATTAAGCAGATTTCTAGCAGTTAATTTATTAGAAATGGAAAAAAACAGCCATGCTACCATTCTTTTTTCTTTATGAGAACATTTGGGATGTTTTTAAAGATTATACCAGTCATCTTTTGGTGACTGACTAGGAGAACTCGGGTTCCATCATCCTTTAGCACGGAATAACTGTATTTTCCACATCTTCACATTATATTGCTAATTCCTGATAAACAACCATTTTGTACCTGCAAGTTATTAACCAAAGCCATGAATTCACCTTGTAAGTATGCCTGTCATTTAAACAATGCATATTCCTATTTCATGCCAAACTTTCATAATTCTACACTTTTTGCCTAAAATCGATGTTGGGCTTACAAGGATAGATACATAGGGGATAGGGCAACAGTGGAAGATTTTACAGCTCCAAAGTGCACAGTATCTGGTTAATTAATCTATTCAGATAGGCCTAATCCATTTTCTATTCGTATGTGAGGAGAGAGCTCCCATCTTTTTGCCACTTAAGTCACCTTAAAAAAAAAAAAGTGACCTTAAATTTTCAAGAGTAAATTTGTGGAGTACAAGCCAAATCAGAGAACTCCCTCAGTCAAACCTGGACTTCCCTGTCTCAGGGTTTTATCTTTTATCATTTGGTGACTGACTGGAACTTGGGTTCCTTCATCCTTTGGCCTCACATTATACTGCTAATTCTTGCTTAACAACCATTTGTACTCCCACACAGCAACCTGAAGGTATCCTTGGTGGTTGCTGTTCCCTCTTGGAGTGTTCCCCTAACCCAGGCTTTTGACCTTCAGTCGGTGATGCACTTTCATTTGTCATTGGGGCCAGTGTGGTGTGTGAATGGGCTGCGGATTCTGGTGGCAACTTGCACTGCGTGAACTTTGGGTAGAGTCCAGGATATGTGGACGTAATGGGTGGAGAAGCTGCGGCAGCACTGCGAAGTGAGCGCGGCCAACTGCAGGAAGCCATGCTTCACTGCGCCCTTCGCGGAGGCTGGCATACTGGCCCTACCCCTGCTGCCCACGGGCCAGGGAAGAGCCCGCAGGTAGGTCCTCAACGCGCAGGGAGACGCTCGCGGGGAGTCAGCCCCCTCCGGCCACTCGCAGAAAAAACCCCTCCCTCCGGGTCCCCGGCGCCCTCCTCCCTCCCAGGCAGGCCCCTCCGAGCCGCGCACGCTCGGCCCGCGCGGCCGGCGCTGCAGAAGGCGGCCCTACGTCCCCGCCCCCGCGTGCGCGCCCCCGCCACCCCTCGCCGGCTCGTTCCGGCCTCGGCGCGCCGCCGGCGCCGCCTGCCCCCACCGCCTAGCACACCTCGGCGGCTGCGAGCGGCGCGGGGGAGGGGAAGGGGCCGGGAGGTAGGCCGGGGCTGCGGGCCGGGCGCGGCGGCGCGCACGCAGGCCGGGCCTCTCCCGGGCCTTCTCCCTCACGCCGGCTGCGGGGCGGGCGCGCACGCCGAGTGACGCTCGGAGGAGGAAGCGCAGCCCCCTTCCCCTCCCCGGCTGCCCCTGGCCCAGCGGGAGCCCCCCCAGTGCGCCTGTGCGGAGGCCTACTTGATTATGTGTGCCCTCTCCGGGCTCCAGCGTTAGCGGCCGGGTGGAGGTGGGGAGGGAAGAAGACGAGGAGGCGGAGGAGGCGGAGGAGGCGGAGGAGGCGGTGGAGGGGAGGTGGGGGGAGTCAGCAAGGACATGGCTCCTGACTCCTGTGCGGAACGTGAGTGACTGAGCGGCAAAGCCCGAGTGAGCGAGCGGCCGAGCGGCGGGCGGGGGCCGGGGCGCAGGGAAGGGAGCGGGGGTGGGGTGGCCGTGCGGGGGGGAAGCACTAATTGGCTTGCATGTGTTTTTTAATGGTCCCCCCAACTCCCTCTTAGATGGTCTCTAGCGACCGGCCCGTGTCACTGGAGGACGAGGTCTCCCATAGTATGAAGGAGATGATTGGAGGCTGTTGCGTTTGCTCAGACGAGAGAGGCTGGGCCGAGAACCCGCTGGTTTATTGCGACGGGCACGGCTGCAGCGTCGCGGTGCATCAAGGTAAACACCCAACCGCCCGCCGGGCCGAACCCGGCCTGCTCCCAACCGTCACCGCTTCCCCCACCTTGGCAGCAACTGCCAGTTCCCCTTCCGCCCCTCCCCCCGCCCCGCCCCGCCCCCGCCCCCGCCCCGCTCTGCGGCCCGGGATTGACTCGGAGGGTCCGCGGCGGGGCGGAGGGGGTGTGCGCTGTGCATGTGGGAGAAAGTGCGTGTGGCCTGGACTGTCATGTGATTCTGCGCTCACTCTCTCAAGTGTCATTTGGCCGCCGCCTGCGCCCGGGAGCCTTGGGGCTGGAGACTTTCCGAGGCGGTGGAGGCCGGGGGTGGGGGTGGGGTGGGGGGTGCGGGGTGGCGGCCTGCGCTGCTGGGGCGGCGGGGGCGTGGGGGTGCGCCCCTCGGTGCTGTCACGGTGGCCGTGGGTCCGGGCTTGGGATCGTGGAGGCCCCTCCCCCTTCCCTGGCTGCTCCCGTCTGCCGCAGTGTGTCTGGAGACTTCCTGTGGCATCGAGTCTGGCTCGGGAATGCCGCTCACGGCGCCGGGGCGGGTCGCCGAGTCGGGGGGCGGGGGTGGGGGGCGGAGGGGGTTGCCGGGGCGCTTCAGGTTAGGGAGGGGAAGCGCCGCTGCTGCACCCCAAGCTTTCTGGCGGAGACCCTGCTGCTGCGGATTGGGAGTTTGCTGCGGAGAAGACGGTGGTGGCCTTCGGTCGCCGCGAGGTTGCTGCTGCAGGAGTGGCTTGGCCGAGCTGCCCTGGGCTGCTGGATGAGGCTGTGGAGGCTGCGTCTGGCGACTTCCTCAGCCCAAGTGACTGAAGAGAAGAGGAGGTGGTGGAGCGGCCAGGGACTTGGGGGAGCACTTTAGCTTATTTCTGGGTGTACCCATTCGGTGAGCTTTCGGGATACTACAGAAAAGCCGGAGGACACCAGTAAGAGTTTTCTGGCCATTGAAGTTTCTTTTTCTATGTCAGGTGGTAAGGAAACAACTTAGATAGTTCTGGGGTGGCTCTTCTGCTTTCCCTTTTACTCATTAACCCACCCTGCTTACCATTTCTGAATTTGGCATTGAGTGATGCAGAGATTTAGTAGTGTATTGGGAAAGATATTATCGAACGAGAAAAACTGAACATAAGGGGCGAAAGTTTATTCTTTATAAAATGAAATCCCAGAATGGGTAAGGGAGGCTTAGGTGATAGTGGGTTCATCACCACAGTGCAGTTATTCCCATTTGTGTTTGGATGAACACCTTCGTCAAAAAGTTGGATACCTTCCCTTTTTTTAAGGAGTGAGAGCAATGTATGTATATTGATACTGATTTTAAGGCTTTTAGAGCTGATACAAAGCTTTTCCAACACAGTGTTCATTGGCATTTCGTGAAGGTATTTCTTAACGAATTGGATGCTAAATTATCAAGTTTGATTAATGTCATCTCCCAGTATAGAAAACATTCATTTAAACATAGTTTTTTTTTTTTTTTTGTCTAGAAGTAGTACTTCTCGATTACATTAAAATAAAAGTTTTTGAACATTGATGCAGTGTTTCTTGACTGATAGGACTTTTTTACACTGACATATTTACAAATTTTATTTTATTATTTTTTAAGATATTTATTCATTCATGAGGGACACAGACATAGGCGGAGCGAGCAGCAGGCTCCACATGGGGAGCCTGATGCGGGACTCCATCCCAGGACCCTGGGATCACAACCTGAGCCAAAGGCAGGCAGATGCTTAACCATTGAGCCACCCAGGCACCCCTTTTACAAATTTTAAAAGGGATTTTAAGCTTAGCTTTGGCAGTTTTAAAAATTCGTGCTGATTTTTTTTTTTTTTAAGATTTTTTATTTATTTATTCAGAGGGAGAGAGAGAGAGAGGGGCAGAGACACAGGCAGAGGGAGATGCAGGCTCCATGCAGGGAGCCCAGCATGGGACTGGATCCTGGGTCCGGGTCTCCAGAATCACACCCCGGGCTGCAGGCGGCGCTAAACCGCTGTGCCACCGGGGCTGCCCTGTGATGATTTTATATCCCTTTAGTGCTTTCCAATAGTTAAGACTTTTCTTTTCTTTTTTCTTTTTTTTTTTTTTAAGATTTTATTTATTTATTCATGAGAGGCAGAGAGAGAGAGAGAGAGAGAGAGAGAGGCAGAGACACAGGCAGAGGGAGAAGCAGGCTCCATGCAGGGAGCCCGATGTGGGCCTCAATCCCAGGTCTCCAGGATCATGCCCTGGGCGGAAGGCGGTGCTAAACCACTGAGCCACCAGGGCTGCCCTACTTAAGACTTTTCAAGCTTCCTCTGTGCAAGCTCATGGGAAAATGTTAGTTGGTTATTAGTGTTCTAGGTTTTTGGGAAAATGTCAACTTTGAGTTAATTGAATATCTAAAATTATTTTAAATTTTTTTATTTTTTATTTTTTCTTTAAGATGATTTATTCAGAGAGAGAGAGAGAGACAGAGACACAGACACAGGCAGAGGGAGAAGCAGGCTCCATGCAGGACTCCATCTCGGATCTCCAGGATCACACCCTGGGCTGCAGGCAGTGCTAAACCATTGCACCACTGGGGCTGCCCTATTTTAAATTGTAAAAAAGATTTTATTTATGAGAGACATAGGAAGAGACACAGGAAGAGGGAGAAGCAGGCTCTCCACAAGGAGCCAGATGTGGGACTAGATCTCGGATCCCAGGATCATATCCTGAGCCAAAGACAGATGCTCAGCTGCTGAGCCACCTAGGCGTCCCACTACATTTTTTTTTATCTTTTATTTTATTTATGATTTTATTTATTTATTCATGAAAGAGAGAGGCAGAGGGAGAAGCAGGCTCCATGCAGGGAGCCCGACGTGGGACCCAGTCCTGGGTCTCCAAGATCAGGCCCTGGGCTGAAGGTGGTAGTAAACCGCTGAGCCACCGGGGCTGCCCTAAAATAAAAATTTTTTTTTTAAAGAGTTTATTCATTTATTTATGAGAGACACGGAGAGAGGCAGAGACATAGGCAGAGGGAGAAGCAGGCTCCATGCAGGGAGCCCAACATGGGACTTGATCCTGGGCCAAAGGCAGATGTTCAAACCACTGAGCCACCCAAGTGTCCCAAAACTTTTTTTTTAAAAACTAGAGTGAGGGGCACCTGTGTACAACTCACTGGTTTTAGTACATTCACAGAATTTTGCATCTATTACCACACAATTCTAGAACTTTTTTTTTTTTAAACAAAAAGGAAAGGGGAGGAGAGGAAGAAAGGAGAGGAAGAGAGGAAGAGGAGAAGGGTCAGAGGGGGAGAAATAATTTTTTTTTAATAATTTTTTTTAAAGATTTATTTATTCATGAGAGACAGAGAGAGAGGCAGAGAGACACAGGCAGAGGGAGAAGCAGGCCCCACGCAGGGAGCCCAACATGGGACTTGATCCCGGGACCCCAGGATCACGCCCTGGGCCAAAGGCGGGCGCCAAACCACTAAGCCATCCAGGGATCCTGGGGAAAAAGAATTTTAAGCAGACTCCATTCCTAGCACTGAGCTGGTAGCAGGACTCAGTCTCACAACTCCTGACATCATGACCTGAGCATAAATCAAGAGTCAGACTCTTTTTTTTTTTTTTTTTAATATTTTATTTATTTAGTCATGAGAGACACACAGAGAGGCAGAGACAGAGGCAGAGGGAGAAGCAGACTCCATGCAGGGAGCCTGATGTGGGACTTGATCCCAGGACTCCAGGATCCTGCCCTGGGCTAAAGGCAGGTGCTCAACCACTGAGCCATCCAGGCATCCCAAGAGTCAGACTCTTTACTGACTGAGCCACCCAGATGCCCTAATTTTCATCAGCCTCACAAAAAAACTTGGACCCATTAACAGTTACTCTCCATTTCTCCCCAACTCTCTCAACCCTAGGTAACTACTAGGATACTTTCCGTCTACTGATTTGCCTATACTGGACAATTTATACAAATGGAAACATGTCACGTTTAATAATATATTTCATTTTCTTCAGTATTTGTTGCTCATTTTGACAGGTGATTTGGAAATAGTTTTGTTAGATTATCTAAAATGCTTACTGTTGTAGGATATAGAATGAATTTCTGAGTTATTTGTAAAAAATCTGTTAAATTCTCAATATTATCCTAAAAGAATATGTACAATTTGTATTGCTTATACTTATTTAAAATAACAAAAGGCTGATCTTAACGGTTTTCTAAAATCTCAGCCAATTTTTATTAGGTGGTAATGTATGTGCTAAACAAAAATACAAAATGTTTTCATTTTTGTTTTATGTGAATGGTCTGAGAGGTAGTTATTTTAAGAGGGCTTTGAGGGACGCCTGGGTGGCTCAGCGGTTGAGTGTCTGCCTTTGGCTCAGGATGTGATCCTGGGGTCTCGGGATGGAGTCCCACATTGGGCTTCCTGCATGGAGCCTGCTTCTTCCTCTGCCTCTGCCTCTGCCTCTGCCTCTGCCTCTGTCTCTCTCTCTCTCTCTCTCTCTCTCTGTCTCTCTGTCTCTCTGTCTCTCATGAATAAGTAAAATCTTTAAAGATAAAAAAAGGAGGGTTTTGAAAGGGTATTTGATTTTCCATAATTTAAAAAATTTTAACATATTTTAAAATCTTTTGTTTCTCAATAGCTTGCTATGGCATTGTTCAAGTACCCACTGGACCATGGTTTTGCAGGAAATGTGAATCTCAGGAGAGAGCAGCCAGAGTGGTAAGAACTGTTTATCAAAAACATTAAAATACTTTAACAAGTAGCTTAGAATGCTACACACTTATGTTACAGTTTGAATGTTTTTCAGCCTTTTGTTCAAATATTTAATTTGGGCCAAATATTGACTTAATAGTTTTATTTTTTTTTAAATTTTTATTTATTTATGATAGTCAGAGATAGAGAGAGAGGCAGAGACACAGGCAGAGGGAGAGGCAGGCTCCATGCACTGGGAGCCTGACGTGGGATTCGATCCCGGGTCTCCAGGATCGTGCCCTGGGCCAAAGGCAGGCGCTAAACCGCTGCGCCACCCAGGGATCCCTGACTTAATAGTTTTAAATCAATTTTATAAACTGTGAAAAACAAATCGAACCATATAAGTATACATTGAGGGATATTTTGAATGGATAAAACAAAGTTGTATTTGGGCTTTAGCTTTGCCTACTGTTTTAAAGGGTTAAATTGGTAATTATAGAATGTAATGATAGTAGAACACAAGAAAGTTAAGGTGATAAATCTGCTAGATTTTATTAATGAATAAAAAAAAGACGAGTTTAATTTAACCCCTCCTACCTTTTTTTTTTTTTTAACTGTATCTGCATGTGTATAGTTTAACGTTGAACTCTCAGTATTTTTAGACATTCAGTCCCTTTGGCAAAGCAATATACAAATCTTTTTTTTTACTTAGCTGGCTACCTTCTTTCTGAACATTTTTGTAAACTTGTAATCATAAAGGAGGTATGTTTATTCTTTATGGCCCAAAGCATTTTTTTCAATTGAACTTCTGGAAATATCAGGAAGAAATACATTTAATCTTCATTAATCATATAGAAGTATTACCATTTGCAATGTGATAGTTCCTTCTTTTTTGTGTTGACTAGAGAATTTGACAGAAGGTAGAAAACATTTAAGCATTTTGTCTTATCTACCTACATATGTAGCATGGAAGCTTTTTATTTTTGCCTAGGCAATTTTTGATCAGAAGTAATGAGTGAGTAGCCTATCTAGGTTTGTGAAATTCAGAGCAGTGTTCTGTTCATATGTTTCGTTTGTGTGTGAGAATGCACTGTGGCAGAATTATAGCTATATTAGCTTTGCAATAATGGGAAAGAGCAAGGAGAGGACAAAATCCGTAATATAAATTCTGGGATTTGATGTATGCATAGGTCTCCTTTTGTTTTTTCCTCTTTGTAGCATGTTATGGTTTTGGAGTTGATGGGAGCTAACCAAGCTAAGGAAGTTACGCTGTTATTCATTAGTAAACACTGATTGTAAGATGAAGCTCCCGGGAGTGTCACAGTAGATTCAAAGTCAGAGAAAGATTAGAAAATAGGAAGATAGGTATCAAGCGGGGAGATAAAGTGGTGAGAATGGGGAGTGGTAGAATGCCAGTATTATTTGCCTTAAATGCCACTTGTTGCCTGTTTTTTTTTTTTTTTTAAAGATCTTATTTATTTATTCATTAGAAGACACAGAGAGGGGCAGAGACACAGGCAGAGGGAGAAGCAGGCTCCATGCAGGGAGCCGGATGTGGGACCTGATCACACCCTGGGCCTAAGGGAGATGCTCAACTGCTGAGCCACCTAGGCGTCCCTTGTTGCCTGTTTTTAATTCGTTTATTCTTTCTGAGGGTATGGTTAAGATACCAAGGTGAATTGAGGTGGTTACCTTACAAGGTATATTGAAGAACACATTTTATTTTAGCTTTATTTGGTGGGATGTGGGGGACATTTGAGGATTTATTTATTTATTTATTTATTTATTTATTTATTTATTTATTTATTTATTTATTTATTTATTTATTATTCATGAGAGACAGAGAGAGATCAAGACGCAGGCAGAGGGAGAAGCAGGCTCCATGCGGGGCCCCAGTGTGAGACTTGATCCCAGGACTCTAGGATCACGCCCTGAGCCAAAGGCAGATGCTCAACTGCTGAGCCACCCAGGCGTCCCACATTCAAAGTTTTATTTTATTTTTTTAAAGATTTTATTTATTTATTCATGAGAGAGAGAGAGAGAGAGAGGCAGAGACACAGGCAGAGGGAGAAGCAGGCTCCATGCAGGGAGCCTGATGTGGGACTCGATCCCGGGTCTCCAGGATCACGCCCTGGGCCCATGGCAGGCGCTAAACCACTGAGCCATCCAGGGATCCCCCACATTCGAAGTTTTAAAGAAAAGACACAACATCCTTTAATTTCCTATAGTGTACAGTTAGATAAGATCCCTTGTAAGAAACAAAAAGTGATTATAAGCTTAAATAAGCAGAGAGAGAAAGGGCAGGTTATATTTTTAATTTTTTTTTAAGATTTTATTTTTAAGGGGTGCCTGGTCCATTTGGTTAAGCAACTGACCCTTGGTTTTGTCTCAGATTGTGTTCTTAGGTTTCTGGGATGGAGTTCCACAGCGGGTTATATGTTCAGCATTGGGCTCTGCATTCATGAAGCGTGGAGTCTGTTCAAGATTCTCTCTCAGGGCTCTTAGGTGGCTCAGTTGGTTGAGCGTCTCTGCCTTCTGCTCAGGTCACAGTCCCAGATCTTGGGATCTAGCCCTGCGTTGGGCTCTCTGCTCAGTAGGGAGTCTGCTCTGCCTCCTGCTCCTCCGCTGCTCAGGCTTTCTCTCAAATAAATAAATAAAATCTTTATTTTATTTTTATTTTTTATATTTATTTTTAAAAATATTTTATTTATTCATAAGAGACAGGGAGAGAGAGGCAGAGACACAGGCAGAAGGAGAAGCAGGCTCCATGCAAGGAGCCCGATGTGGGACTTGATCCCCGGTCTCCAGGATCATGCCCTGGGCCGAAGGTGGCGCTAAACTGCTGAGCCACCCAGGGATCCCCTTATTTTATTTTTTAAAAATGATTTTATTTATTCATTCATGAGAGAGAGAGGCAGAAGCAGGCTCCCTGTGGGGAGCCTGATGTGGGACTTGATCTCAGGACCCTGGGATCATGACCTGAGCCAAAGGCAGATGATCAACCATTGAGCCACACAGGTGCCCCAATAAAATCTTTTCATTTTTTTTAAAGATTTATTTATTCATGAGAGACACACAGAGGCAGAGACAGAGGCAGAGGGAGACGTAGGCTCTATGCAGGGACTCCAGTGTGGGACTTGAGCCTGTGGGATCACGCCCTGGCCTTGAACTGAAGTAGAGGCTCAATTGCTGAGCCACCGAAGCACCCTCCCCCCACCAGTGAAATCTTTAAAAAGAGAAAAATTCTCCCTCTTTGTCTCTTGCTTGCTTGTGCTCCTGTGTATGTGTGTGGACTCTCAAATAAATAAGTCTTTAAAGAAATTTTTATTTTTAAGTAATATCTATACCCAACAAGAGGCTTGAACCACAACCCTGAGATCCAGAGTCTCATGTTCTACTGACTGAGGCAGTCAGGCACCCCAAGGGGATTTTTATTTATTTTTATTTTATTTTTTAAAATATTTTATTTATTTATTCATGAGAGATAGAGAGAGAGAGACAGAGACACAGGCAGAGGGAGAAGCAGGCTCCATGCAGGAAGCCCACTATGGGACTGGATCCCGGGTCTCCAGGATCATACCCTGGGCTGAAGGCAGGCGCTAAACTGCTGAGCCACCCGGGCTGCCCAAGGGAATTTTTATTTTAAAGGTTTTATTTGCCTATTTATTCATGAGGGACACAGAGAGGGAGAGGCATAGAAGAAGCAGGCTCCCTGCAGGGAGCCTGATGTGGGACTTGATCCCAGGACTCTGGGATCACACTTTGAGCTGAAGGCAGACATTGAACTGCTGAGTCACCCAGGTGTCCCCCCAGGGGCATTTTAATATAAGGATATGGTAGCCAAGAAGCCTAACATGGAAATGTATCCATAACTTAGAAAGGGAATTGGGCAGCCCCCCGGGGCCCAGAGGTTTAGGGCCGCCTTCAGCCCTGGGTGTGATCCTGGAGACCTGGGATCGAGTCCCACGTCCGGCTCCCTGCACGGAGCCTGCTTCTCCCTCTGCCTGTGTGTATGAGAGTCTCTCTGTCACGAATAAATAAATAAAATCTTAAAAAAAAACAAAAGGGAATTGAATTATTATTTTTTTTTAAGATTTATCTATTTTTTTTTAGAGGCAGAGTATGAGCTGGAGGAGGGCCAGGGGAGAGAATCTTCCAAGTAGACTCCCCACTTAGCAAGGAACCAGATAAAGGGCTGTATCCCATAGCCCATTAGATCATAAATTGAGCTGAAAGCAAGAATCGAATGCTTAACCTACTTGACTCACCCAGGTGCCCCAAATTAGTCTTTTTTTTTTTTTTTTTTTAAGAAGTAAAGCCTTCCCTTTCAGTAATTATTACTTTGTTTTTAAAGTAATGAACTCATGACTCTGAGATTAGAAGTCAGGTGTTCAGTAGACTGTCAACCAGGCATCTCAAGAATTAAATTCGTTTTTTACAAAAGATGTATTTGTTCATGAGAGACACAGGCAGAGACATAGGCAGAGAGAGAAGAAGCAGGCTCCCTGTGGGGAACCTGATGCAAGACTGGATCCCAGGACCCAAGCCAAAGGCAGGTGCTCAACTACTGAGCCACCCAGGCATCCTGAATTGAATTAGTCTTAATCGTTTTTCTGCTTTAATCTATGTGTCTGTTTTATTCTTTTCCTTTCTGCAGGTTTTCTCTGCTACTGGCTGTTTATTGTCAGATTCTATGTTAAATGTTGTATAACAAGTATCTGGGTTAATCATCTTATCAAACCTTTGAGTTATTTTGTTGCTCATTTTATGGATAAAGACCTCAGTTTTAAGAGAAAGAGAGATCCAGTTGGAAAGCTCTCAAGCATCATATTCTGTATTGCCTCCTGTGGTGAAAAGCGGACATACTTCAGCTCTTAATATTTTCTATTTTCTGTCTCAGAAGACTAAATCTCAGGCTTAGTCTCATGTGCCTTTGGGTAAAAAAAAAAAACTGAGTTGGCTTGGATAAGGTGCCTAGCTCTGGACCATGGCTAGACCCTAGGGTTGCTTAGACACAGGGAGGGGTCTCTGGGTTTGGGATAGCTCACTTCTCAGACAAGGGATATGTGAGCTGATAGAACCTTGGCAGATAATGAAGAGTAAAAACCGAAATAATAAAGTTGTAATTTCAGACAAGTGGTTTGGTAGAATATGCAGTGTATTTGGGAAGGGAGGTTAGAAACTGAAAGAGATGATACTGCAGTAAAAGTGTGAGAGTAGAAAGCAGGGAGTAGAAAAGGAGGGCATTTTGAAGCATAAAATGACAAATGGATATTGGATAAAAGGGAATAATCAGAGACAGTTCTTAGTTCAAGGTTAATTACTGGAATGGTGATACCGTTAATAGTCACAGAGTAATGGTAATCGAGAAAGAACAGCAAATTTGAAAAGTAAGGAAAGTTCTGTTTTGGGCATGTTGGTTTTGATGCTGCTAGGATTTTTCATTGAAAATTAAGGATTAAGTAATGGAGTCAAGTTAGAATTGGAGCTGCGTAGAAGGAAGACTGGGAACCAAATGACATTTTTTTTTTTTTTTTTTTTTTTGGTTAGAGGGTTAAAAAATGAAGACCGCTGGCCGTGGTGAGTATCCACTTTTGGGAAGAGTAAGAGAACAAGTTACCAAGGATGGATAACGAAGTATCAGGAAAGGAACAGACAGTTGGTTTTTCAGGAGGGAATTGGTAGTGACAATTGGCTGTAAGGATTCTGGAGGACTGAGAGAGAAGAGTTTCTGAGACCAAAGCTGTGGTTGCCTGGTTTGGGCAGAACTCTCCTTATAGGGCACTGAGGAGAGCAGAGGTTGTAGGGTTAGACTGAATGTTGAAAAAAGGAAGGAAAGGGGAAAGTATAAGGTAAAGACTGAGGGAGAGTTTTGTTGGTTTTTAAGGGAAACTCTTTGTAGGTAGGCATTGATTGTTCAGAAAAAGCACTTGAATTGCTTTATCTCAAGTGAACGTGTATTTTTGGTGAAGAATTTTGATTAGAATTAACACTGTTTAGTAACTACTGTCTGGCAGTTAGAGGTTAAAACATTGATGACTATTTTGTTTTTAATGGACATCTGTTCTTAATAACCATAGGCTGAAGAGACTTATTAGAAATATTATCTATTTATATGATTTTAATGGAATAGAGGATATGTTTTATTTTATTTTATTTTTTAAATTTTTATTTATTTACGATAGTCACAGAGAGACAGAGAGAGAGAGAGAGGCAGAGACACAGGCAGATGGAGAAGCAGGCTCCATGCACCGGGAGCCTGACGTGGGATTCGATCCTGGGTCTCCAGGATCGCGCCCTGGGCCAAAGGCAGGCGCTAAACCGCTGCGCCACCCAGGGATCCCGATATGTTTGATTTTAAATATTCTACTTTTGGAAACATGATGAGAGTGGATTGTGCAAAAAAATAAAATGGCCAAAAGCCCATTAAGAATTTGCGTTATTTAGGTTTTGCTATTCTAGCTCTAAATGAAGACTATTTCTACAGGAAGTGAGATGTAACTTTTTCCTACTGTTCTGCCTTTTAAAATTTTAATTCTTCCTGGCTTCTTAACATTGTCAGGAAAGAACTGCTGGATGTAATGTAAATCAAGATTTTAGGGATTGACCTAGGGTGGCACTTTTTTTTTTTTTTTAAAGATTTTATTATTCATGAGAGAGAGAGAGAGAGGCAGAGACACAGGCAGAGGGAGAAGAAGCAGGCTCCATCCAGGGAGTCCACTGTGGGACTCTATCCCAGGACCCTGGGATCACGCCCTGAGTCAAAGGCAGATGTTCAACCACTGAGCTACCCAGGCGTCCCGCACATTTTATTTTTTAATTTTTGCTTAATGAAGATATGTAATGCAAAAAAGTCATTGTAAATCTATAAAACTATCTAGACTATAAACTTAATTATAATAATTATGTATTTATGTTTAATTTTATGAAGTAAAGATACATTAATATATTATAGTTATGAATATAGAACATATTCTCCACCCAGAATGAACTAAGGTGGATTCATCATATTTACTTCAAATCTTGCCTTCCTTAAAATAATAAATAAAAAAATTAAGTTGAAATACTTTTTATACGCTCCCTAGTCTGAGTCATCCATTATCCTTTTAGTGTCTGTTGGAACCATCTCTCTCCCCCTCACCCCCCCTTTTGTTTTTTTGCAGTTTCTTTGGGATATAATTGCCCTATAACATTGTATTGATTTAAGGTATACAATGTAATGATTTGAGAGATATATACATATATCTTTCAAAATGATTACCACAGTGAGTTTAAGTTAACATCTATCACCTCACATTCTTGCAAATTTCCTTTTTTTTTTTTTTTAAGATTTTATTTATTAGATAAGAAACGGGGTGGGGTGGGGTGGGGATTAGGGGCAGAGGCAGAGGGAAAAGCAGGGTTCCCTCTGAGCCCAACATAGGGCTTGATCATGACCTGAGCCAAAGGAATTTGACAACCACCTGAGCCACCCAGGGGCCCCTGCAATTTTCTTTTTTCTTTTTTTTTTTTTTAATTTTTATTTATTTATGATAGTCACACACACACACACACACACACACACACAGAGGCAGAGACACAGGCAGAGGGAGAAGCAGGCTCCATGCACCGGGAGCCCGACGTGGGATTCGATCCCAGGTCTCGAGGATCGCGCCCTGGGCCAAAGGTGGCGCTAAACCGCTGCGCCACCCAGGGATCCCTGATTTAGGATTTTTTGACTTTACAGTGGTGTGAAAGCAGTATGTATTCAGTAGAAATTGTATTTCAGATTTTTTTTTATTTTATTTTTATTTATTCATGAGAGACACAGAAAGAGAGAGAGAAAGAGGCAGAGACATAGGCAGAGGGAGAAGCAGCCTCCATGCAGGGAGCCTGATGTGGGACTCGATCCTGGGACTCCAGGATCACGCCCTGGGCCAAATGCAGGTGCTAAACCACTGAGCCACCCAGGGATCCCAGATCTTGTGTTTTGATCTTTTTCCAGGCTAGTGATACATAATAGTACAATACACTTGTGATGCTGGGAAGCAGCAGCTAGCCAACGCTGCCACTCAGCTGCCAACTTGATCAAGAGGGTAAATAGATGCACTTACAACCATTCTTTTTTTTTTTTTTTAAGATTTTATTTATTCATGAGAGAGACAGAGAGAGGCAGAGACACAGGCAGAGAGAGAAGCAGGCTCCATGCAGGGAGCCCAATGTGGGACTTGATCCTGGGACTCCAGGATTATGCCCTGAGCCAAAGGCAGATGCTTAACCACTAAGCCACCCAGGCGTCCCAACTTAGGATATTTTCAATTTAAGGGCTTATTGGAGCATAACTCCATTGTACATGGAGAAAGATGTGATTTTGTTTCACTTAACATAATGCCCACAAAGTCCATCTGTGTTGTTGCTAACAGCAAGATTTCCTTCTTTTTTATGGCTGAATAATATTCCTGTGTGTGTATTCTCATTGTCAATGTTTTAATATTTATACTACATTATGTATCCATAAATGTCATCTAGTGTTATTTTATAGGAATGGTATCATATTGTATATGTGTTTTGCAACTTGTGATATACTGCATTAATACATACTGATTTAGATCATCCTTTTTATCAGCTAGTTTATATTTTGTTACAGAATATACCAAAATTTAAAATCCTTTTTAAATTTTTATGTTTTTAAATTTAATTTCCTTGTTCATCATCATTTAGGTTTCTGATTTTTCACAATCACAGATAGTTCTGCAATGAACGTATTTGTAGACATGGTAAAGCTTGGTGTTATTTTTTTTAAAGAGATAGTGGGGGAGGGGCAAGGGAGAGGGAGAGAGAATCTTAAGCGGGCTCCATGCCCAATGTGGAACCTGATGCGGGCCTTGATCTCACAATCCTGAGATCCTGACTGAACTGAAATCAGGTGTCAGATTTTTTTTTCTTTTTTTAAATCCATGATATTTATTTTATTTTTAAAAGATTTTATTTATTCGTGAGACACACACACACACACACACACACACATACACACAGAGGCTGAGACACAGGCAGAGGAAGAAGCAGGTTTATGCAGGGAGCCTGATATGGGACTTGATCCCGGGTCTCCAGTATCACACCCTGGGCCAAAGGTGGTGCTAAACTGCTGAGCCACTCAGGGATCCCAGGTGTCAGATGTTTAAAACCAGCTGAGCCACCCACGTGCCCCATGAAGCTTGGTGTTTTTAAAAAATATAGTCTGAGAGTCTATTAATAGGTTTTAATTCGTTTACATTTATAGTAGTGGTACATTTGAGATTATACTTAAAAATACTGTGTTGATTTGGAGAGTATATTATTTCTTTTCTTTCTTCTTTTTAATATTTTATTTATTTATTCATGAGAGACACAGAGGCAGAGACATAGGCAGAGGGAGAAGCAGGCTCCTCACAGGGATCTTTTTTTTTTTTTTAATTTTATTATTCATGATAGTCACACACACACACACACACAGAGGCAGAGACATAGGCAGAGAGAGAAGCAGGCTCCATGCAGGGAGCCCGACGCGGGATTCGATCTCGGGTCCCCAGGATCGCGCCCTGGGCCAAAGGCAGGCGCTAAACCGCTGTGCCACCCAGGGATCCTCTCCTCACAGGGATCCTGATGTGGGACTCGATCCCTGAACTGGGATCATGCCCTGAGCCAAAGGCAGACACTCAACCGCTGAGCCACCCAAGTTGGGTGGGTTTCTTGTTAGTGATTTCCTTAAATTTGTTTTTTCCTTAAAATTTTAATGTGTATACTTTGTATTTTCAACGAGTCAAAAAGTAATGCTTTTTGAGCATTACTCAAAAAGTAATAGCCAAAGGTCTCAGGATGCGTTGTGTTTCTTCTCTTTCCCTTGCAAAATTTGTATTATTGTTGTATTTTAATTCCCCATTCGTTCGTTCATTCATTCATTCATTCATTCATTCATTGATGGGGGAGAGGGGGAGAGAGAGAATCCTAGCTAGGCCCTGAGCCCAGCTCTAGCTCGATGTGGGGCTCGATTTTACAACGCTGAGATCGTGACCTGAGCTGAAATCAGGAGTCAGATGCTTGACCAACTGAGCCATCAGGTGTCCCAAGTTCCACCTTACTTTTAATCTCCCAAATTAGTAGTGTGTGTTTAAAATTTTTTTTAATTTTTAAATTTAATTTTTTTAGATTTAAAAAAAATCCTGGAGCCCACTGCAGGACTTGATCCCTGGACCCATGATTATGCCCTGAGCTGAAGGCAGACGCTCAACTGCTGAGCCACTCAGGCGTCCCTTTTTTAAGGATTTTATTTTATTTTAAAGATTTTATTTATTCATTAGAGAGACAGAGGGGGGCGAGGGGGGCGGAAGACACAGGCAAAGGGAGAAGCAGGCTCCATGCAGGGAGCCAGATGCGGGACTTGATCCCAGGTCTCCAGGATCAGGCCCTGGGCTGAAGGCAGCGCTAAACCGGAGCCACCCGGGCTGCCCATTTTAAGGATTTTAAACATTTATTTAAGACATAGGCAGAGGGAGAAGCAGGCTCCCTGAGGGGGGAACCTGATGTGGGACTTGATGCCAGGACCCTGGGGATCATGACCCGAGGTGAGGGCAGATGCCCAACTGACTGAGCCACTCAGGTGCCCCAAGCTGTGTTTTTTAAATAGGTGTTTGTAATTTAGATGTTACATTACTGAAGTTTTACTCAACTTAGTTTTTTGTTTTTCTTGCTGCTTTATGGGTCATTTCCTTTTTTTTTTTTGGTAATTAATGCACAGTTCTAGGGTTTCCTTCCAGCGTCTGTCTAGTAAATAGTAAGTAAGCTATATGTCCTTTTATGTCTAAGAATATTATTAGTTCACTCTCTTGTATGGTAGTTTGAGTTCTAGAGTAATAGTGGTTTTCCTGTAAGTAAAGGTTTTATTCTAGTTTGCCTTTTGGTATCTAATTGTGGTAAATAGAAAATCTGTTGACTGTTTATCCTTCTTCAGAATTGATTTGCTTTTTCATTCTGTAGACTCCATGTTTTTTTCTATCTTGGAAAATTTTCTGCTCTTTCTTCAGGTATCACCTTCCCATTTGATTCTCTTCTGGATCTGTTATTTAGGTATACGCTTGGGATTCTTGTTGTTTTCTTCATGTCTTAATTTTTCATATTTTCTATTTTATTTTTCCATTATGGATAATCTCTTCAGTCTTTTTTTTAAATATTTTATTTATTTATTCATGAGAGACACACAGAGAGGGAGAGGCAGAGACACAGGCAGAGGGAGAAGCAGGGTCCATGCAGGGAGCCTGATGTGGGATTAGATCCTGGGTCTCCAGGATCACACCCTGGGCTGAAGGCTGCGCCAAACTGCTGAGCCACCGGGGCTGCTGTCTCTTCAGTCTTAAATTTTGTCTTTAAATTAGTCTTAAGTTTTTGTCTTAAAATTTATGCTTATTCAGTTAGTGAAATTTTCTTTTAGTAAACCATATCTACGGTTTCTATTTTATTTTTCAATTTGCTTTTTTTCCATAGTGTTTTGTTATTATTGCCTTATGGATTATAATCCTTTTATTATTTGAACATTTATTTACTTATTTATTTATTTTTTTTAAGATTTATTTATTAATGATAGAGAGAGAGGCAGGCAGAGACACAGGCAGTGGGAGAAGCAGGCTCCATGCCAGGAGCCCGACTCGGGACTCGATCCCGGGACTCCAGGACCGCGCCCTGGGCCAAAGGCAGGCGCCAAACCGCTGAGCCACCCAGGGATCCCCTTATTTGAACATTTAAAACATACTTCTTTTAGGGCATCTGGCTGGGACAGTCAGTAGGGTATGTGACTCTTTTTTTTTTTTTTAAATTATTCATGAGAGACAGAGAGAGAGAGAGAGAGAGAGGCAGAGACACAGACACAGGCAGAGGGAGAAGCAGGCTCCATGCAGGGAGCCTGATGTGGGACTTGATCCCCGGTCTCCAGGATCATGCCCTGGGCCGAAGGTGGCGCTAAACTGCTGAGCCACCCGGGCTGCCCAGGGCATGTAACTCTTGATCTCACAGTCGTGAATTCAAGTCCCACATTTTGGCATAGAACTCACTTAAAAAATACTTATTTTAATACTTCTCAGAGATTTTGGATCTTTCATTTGTTAACTCTGGTGGTAGACATCTTCAGATACTTTGTAATTTTTGGCTATGAGCTATTCCTCAGGAGTTGTTCTCTGTGGATTCCTGTTCTTCTGGGAATATCGGAAAGATGTTTCTATGGGGAATTTGTGCATTTGCTGTTTCTGAAGAACCATGTTTGGCCCCTAAGACAGACTAGATTACAGTAGCTTCTGCAAAGTAGGACTTTACAAATTTACAAATTCTTTCATTTAAAAGGAGTTAAGAAGACTTTTTAAAGCTTTTTTGGCAACTCTGTAACATTATTAGGGGTCAGGCTTTTTCTGTCCTCCTCTTATACCAACCTTAGCACCTGGTTTTCATTTTCAGGGTTGTTGCACAGTCAGAACATGGCAGATGGAACTGCAGTCATTGTGACCTGCAGAAAGAAGTTCTTGGCAGAAGTGGGGAGATGGTAGAGTTAAAAGTGGTTTCCTTCCCAGCTGACTTCTCTTAAGTTTTCCTGAAGTCCTAGTCAACAAATTATGCTTAATTTTACTGGCTTTTAATTGTTAGACTTCAAAATATGGGTCAGCTGAATAAAATTGGCATTTTGTTAAGAGGGGAGAATGGTAGAATGGATTTAAGTTGGATTCCCAACTTAAATCAGACTCTGTCAGAGTTTGCCTACTGGAGTTCACTGCTCCAGACTGATTTTAAAAAATATTTTATTTATTCATGAGAGACACAGAGAAGGAGGCAGAGACATAGGCAGAGGGAGAAGCAAGGCTTCCTTTGGGGAGCCTGATGCAAGACTTGATCCCAGGACCCCGGGATCACGCCCTGAGCCAAAGGCAGATGCTCAACCACTGAGCTACCCAGGAGTCCTCCTCCAGAGTGATTGTTAAGTTTGTTTCTTGACTTGGGTACCCTTTTGATAATGGATTTTGGGCTCCATAGGCTTGAGTTTCTGGTTTTATTTTTTTTAAAGATTTTATTTATTCATGAGAGACACACACACAGAGAGAGGCAGAGACACAGGCAGAGAAGAAGCAGGCTCCACGCAGGGAGCCCACCGTGGGACTCGATCCCAGATCTCCAGGATCACATCCTGGGCTGAAGGCAGCGCTAAACTGCTGGGCCACCGGAGCTGCCCAGAGTTTCTGGTTTTATTAGAGTGACTCCTTTACTCATGTCCAGAACCAGCATCTCACTTCAGTGCTTCTCTGGTCTAGGCCATGTTTTTCTATGATTCCTATTTGGTTGTGTAAAAAAGGCCCTTAACAGCTCCTGCCCTTATGCAGGTAACCCAGTTAGAACTTTTTTTTGTTGTTGCGTGTCTAGGGTCTGTGCTTGTGTCATAGTCAACTCCAATCTATAGGGTATATATTAGATCTGATACTGTCATTGACTACCTCAGATTGAACTAATGTTAATTCTTTTAGCTGTTTTTTTTTTTTTTTTTTTAAGATTTTTATTTATTTATTCATGAGAGACACAGAGAGAGGCAGAGAAGCAGGCTCCATGCAGGGAGCCTGATGTGGGACCCAGCTCAACTGCTGAGCCACCCAGGTGTCCCTAGCTTTTCTTTTTTATTTCTGCCACCTGGAGATTAACCTTTATCTACATAATTAAAATTGTTTTCGAATTTATCTATTGTTGATTTCTGAGTACAGGAAGGCAGGTACAGTTTCAAAATTTCATATATAACTTTATTTCTGTACAAGCTCCTTAGCTTATATATTTTAAATAGAATGTCTTTAGAGGTAGACATATGTTAGCATTTTTCTCCTATTGATGAATCATATCTAATATTTGCCTTTAAATTTCTCATAGTACATTAAATTCTTATAGCGTTAAAAGGTGCTTTTTAGAAAGTTAACATGTAGTGCTTACCATTATAGATAAAATAGTAAGTGGCCAATTTCTGTTGTCTCTCTTGATTCTTCTTTTAGTATGAGAAAAGCCTAAAATAATGGCTGACAAGTAGGTGCTTAATACTTGTTTGTATCCTTTTCTAACCTACCTATGCAACTAGTAAGAGAAATTAAATCATAGGAGTATATTGTTATCTTGCCCAGCATATTGTATCTATTTGTTCCCCCCCCCTTTTTTTTTTAGTTTTAGATTTAATTTCAATGTTTATCAAAGTGGTAAATGCATAGTCAAAGTCAGGTATTAACTAAAACTTCTCTCACACAAACAAAATAGAACCTTGCTTCTGGATCTTGAATATTCATCTCATTCCCCAAAAGCAATCTCTTTTTGGCTGTTACATTTTGGCTCTTGTAGTTACAGAATATTTCTGAAAGGAATGTATAAGCAGCTATTGTTTTCTAAAGTTTACTTAAAAAAATTGTATTTTAAAGATTTTATTTATTTATTTACGAGAGACAGAGAGAGAGAGAGAGAGAGAGGCAGAGACAGGCAGAGGGAGAAGCAGGCTCCATGCAGGGAGCTCGACGTGGGACTTGATCCCAGGTCTCAAAGATCACGCCCTGGGCTGAAGGCGGCGCAGTTTAGCTGAGCCACCCGGGCTGCCCTCTTTATTTATTTTGGATATTAATCACTTATCAGATCATTTTCAGAGATTTTCTCCCATTCAATGAGTTGCCTTTTCATTTTGTTGAGGGTTTCTTTTGCTGTGCAAAAGTGTTTTATTTTGATGTAGTCCCAGTGATTTATTTTTGCTTTTGTTTCCCTTGCCTGAGGAGACATATCTAGAAAAATGTTTCGATGGTTTATGTCAAAGATATTAAACTGCTAGTATTTTCTTCTAGGAGTTTTCTGGTTTCCTGTCAAACATTTTAGGTCTTTAATCCATTTTTGAGGGCTTTTTTTTTTATGATTTTATTTATTCATAAGAGAGACAGGCAGAGACATAGGCAGAGGGAAAAGCAGGCTCCTTGTGGGGATCCTGATGTGGGGCTTGATCCCAGGACCCCTGGGATCACTAGCTGAGCCAAAGACAGATGCTCAACCACTGAGCCACCCAGGTGCCTCTGAATTTATTTTTGTGTGCGACTAAGAAAGTGATCTAGTTTTCCCAGTACCATTTGTTGAAGAGGCGGTCTTTTCTCCATTGTACATTTTTGCTTCTTTTGTTCCAGATTAATTGACCATAAAAGTGTGGGGTTATTTCTGAGCTCTCAATTCTCTTCCACTGATCTATGGGTTTGTTTTTGTGCCAGTACCATACCGTTTTGATTATTATAGTATAGTATATCTTGAAATCTGGGCTTGTGATACCTCCAGCGTTGGTCTTCTGTCTCATGATTGCTTTGACCATTTGGAGTCTTTTGTGGTTCCATACAAATTTTAGGGTATTTTTTTTTAAGATTTTATTTATTCATGAGACAGAGAGAGAGAGAGAGAGAGAGAGAGAGAGCGAGCCAGAGACACAGGCAGAGTCTGGAGAAGCAGGCTCCATGTAGGGAGCCCAATGTAGGACTCGATCCGGGGACCCCAGGACCATGCCGTGGGCCGAAGGCAGACGCTCAACCGCTGAGCCATCCAGGGATCCCCCCTAATGTTTTTAAAATTTTTTTTTTTACTTATTTATTCATGAGAGACACAGAGGCAGAAACAGGTAGAGGGAGAAGCAGGATCCTGTGGGAATCTTGATGTGGATCCTGTGGACCAGGATCATGACCTGAGCTAAAGGTAGATGCTCAACCACTCAGCCACCCAGGTTCCCCACAAATTTTAGTTTTATTGTACTTATGTGAATAATGTTTGTGTTTTGTTAGGGATTGCAGCCTGCTTTGGGTTGTAAGGACATTTTAATAATACCTATTCTTCCATTGCATGAGTATGGGATAATGTCTTTATTTTTTTATTTTTAAAAAGATTTTATTTATTAATGAGAGATATACACAGAGACAGAGACATAGGCAGAGGGAGAAGCAGGCTCCCTGCAAGAAGGCCGATGTGGGACTCCATCCTGGACCCTGGGATCATGCCCTGAACTGAAGGCTGACTCTCAACCACTGAGCTACCCAGGCGTCCCATGGAATATCTTTTGGATGCAATTTTTCTCTTAACTGTGAGGATATTAGTCAGAGGGGTTTTGTTTTGTTTTGTTTTGTTTCAGTTTTCTGAACTTTTCATCTGCTCCTGGGACTTTTTTCCTCAGTCAGAATTCATTTGTACCATTGTCTTGCTGGAGACCTTGTTTAAAAAGGTGGTGACTCTTAGCCACCTATTTGAATTAAAGACAAACTTCTGATGAGTTGATTGGAAGTTCTGTGTGTGTGTGGCAGGGATTGTTGCAAGTTGGCTTCCTTATAGGTGATCTGAGCGGATTCTTTTATTAGGAGACCACCAGCTGGTTAGTGTATTGAGAGGGAAATATTCCAGTCATCTTTTTGGGATTGACTAACCTGGTTACCAGTATTCTTTGAGCCAGATGTTTGCTGGAATTTCTCTATACGGAGTTAGGTTTTCAGTTAATTCTTCATGTTTGGTATGGTACCCCTTTCCTCAGCTATGCTTGGTATCCCTGAATTCAAATTTCCTTGTTTACCCTTTCTGCAGTTTTCCAGGATTGGGGGTAGTTGAGGAGATTAGCGGGGAACGTGGTTGTTTTCCAGAGTATATCCTGTCTCTCCTGTTGTTAGCTTCACCTGAACACATTCCTTTTGGATATATATACTGCTATGTGCATTTGTGACTCCCTTGTCCCTGTTGCTTGGTACCTAAAGTTCTTCCAGTTGCTAGTGCTATGTAATCTAAGATATATTGCTTTGGGCTTATCTTACTACAACAACCTTTTCTGATTTGTTGAGTCATTTACTACTTGTCTCCCTTGTAGCTTCCAAAATTTTATAGCTGTTGTCTTCTCTTATGTTCTTTTTCTGTTTGTAGCTTTATGTCCTTTTATCTCATTTCCTGGAGTTCTAGGAAGGAGAGGAGGTAATTTTTAAGTAGAACTATCTGTGCTTGTGATGTGGTCTTTTACCATTTCTCCCAGGGTCTTGTTTTATGTTTTCGTGTGTTCTTTCTACTTGATTTTTTTCCTCCACTACTTCACAGACATTTTTGAATTTTCCCATGAATTCTGCTTTCCCTTTGTATTTTTCACCTTTCGTTTTTTTTTGTCTTTTCTCTTCACTAGCAAGCTTCCTGGAAGAATAAAACTGTAGTTGATAACTCCACTTCACTTGTCTATAATAGTCTAGCCTCTTAGTTTGCATAATGATTGAGATACAACTTAGTTGTCTTTTAAAGCAATAGCCTATGAAATCTGCATTTACTATAATACTCTCATCATGGACAGTTGTCCATTTTTGTCTTTCAGTGACCCTTACATAGAAGTCTGTGTACAATAAATTCTTTTAATAACTTAATAACGTGTCAGGAAAATTGACTCCCTCGAGGATCTTGGTATATTTCCTCCTTTTTGATAGCTCACTGATACACATTCTATTTTTCTTTTTGTTCTGGCTACCAGGCAGCCCAGAACCAAATCTGGTCTTTAGTTACATCAGTAATATTAATCTGATTATTAGTATATTTGTTTCTTCCTCCTCCTCCTGTGGGGTGTAGGACTTCACCTCTTATCTCTGTTTCTCTGCGTGTTGATTTCATTCTCTCATACTACAGACTCTCTACTTCATGAGGCTGGAACCATGACTGCTGGCAGCTCTTGGCTCTCATCTTCCCAGCCCCTTCTACCAGAAGAAGGGGCTCTCTTGAAGAATCCTGGGAAGGACTCTGATTGGCCTGTCTTGGATCATGTACCCACCATCCCTGTGGCTGGAGTGGGGAGGGTACTATGAATGGCAACCCTCACTAGAACCACATAGTTGGAGTCAGGGGTAAGAGCAGTTTCCCTAAATCAGGGGGATGTCCTTCATATTGACTTTGAATGTTCATTTTTCTATTTTTTGTTGTTATAATACAGGTTGTTTATTTGTAGGCTGCCTCAAATCCTTTTCTGAAAAATTTGTTTGGCTATAAATAAACGCATAAGATACCACAAACACCTTTGATACCGTTACATTTGGCTCTTAAGTCCACCGCTATTGATTTTTGATGTTAACGTCAGGGGGCAAATCCAGTATTTTTTCAGTTTTCATTCTATTTGATCCAGTTTCAGCATTTAAAGCTATGATCACTCCATTGCTCTCTGATCACTAGTGCCATTGCAAAAACTATGATCTCTCCATTGCAACTTTCTTTTCTCATGACTTTTGGGAAGCTGCTTTCTTCTCTTACCTCTTCAAACATTTCCTTTTGATTTCCTGTTTGGTATTAGTTCCTTCTTTAAAATTTAAGTTACATGATGTTTTTCTGGGTTATTTATTTGATTACCTTACCCTATGAAAACTTAGGATGCATGCTTGGGGATCTTCTAAGCATCAATATTACTTGAAAAGTTTTATTCCTTCAGATCCATGTTTGCAATTACCTTCTGGATATGTCTATTAAGATATCCTACGGATCTTAAATTTGATTTCTCTACAGGTAGTCACTGGCATAATTTAAGCTTTAGTGTTTTGTTGAGATTATTATAACAGCTTAAATCAACTTAGTTTTTGGTAAGGTGACATACTGACATGTTTCAAAAGTTTAATAAAATAAACAACAGGGCAGCTGGATAGCTCAGTCAGGTAAGCATCTGACTTTGGTTTAGGTCATGATATCAGGGTCCTGGATCAAACCCTGCATTGGGCTTCCTGCTCAGTGTGGAATCTGCTTCTCCTTCTGTCCTCTCCCCCACCTTAGATTCTCTTTCAAAGAAATAAAATCTTAAAAAAAAAAAAAAAAAAAAGAAAGAAAAAGATAAACAGTAGATGTGCCTGGCTGGCTCAGTTGGTGGAATGTGAGACTCTTGATCTTGGGGTTGTGAGTTTAAGCCCCACATTGGGTGTAGAGATCACTTAAAAATAAAATTAAAAAAATATATAACACAAAAGATAAACAGTGAGGTTTTCCTTCTAAACCTCTTATTTGCCTAGGTTTGCTTTTAAACTTCCAGTTGTTACTGTTTTTTATTCATTTTCCTAATTTATATATGTGATGCTTTAAATATATAGATTCTTATTTTTATTCCTCTTTTTTTGGTAAAATGGAGCACATTACACATATAGCAGACTTCTCCCTTTTCTTCTCTCCTTTTTAGTACAGTCCACTTCTGTTTGAAGATTATCTCCTACAAAACAAGTGTGGTTGTCATTTCCAACTTCTGTAGTGTTTCTTAACTGTTGGTGGAGCCAAAGGATTGTATTTTACAGTGACACTTTTTTTAAGTAATCTCTCTGCATGGGGCTTGAACTCATGACCCCAAGTTACATGCTGTATTGACTGAGCTGGCCAGGCATCCCTGACACATTTAATTTATGTGTGGAGTATGGCTGGGGAAACACTGGTCCCCAACCCCCTTGTACCCAGCAATAATAAAAGTCTAGGGGCACCTGACTAGCTTGGTTGGCAGAGCATGCAATTTTTGATCTCAGGATTGTGAGCTTGAGCCCAACATTGGTGCAGAATTTACTTTAAAAAGTCTACGTCTGCAGTTATGGAGTAGGGTTAGAAAATTATGGTATTGGGCATCTGGCTGGCTCAGTTGAAAGAGCATGCAACTCTTGATTTCAGGGTCATGAGTTTGAGCCCCACGTTGGGTGTAGAGATTACCTAAGTAAAAGAAAGAAAGAAAATTATAGTATTGTTCTAGAGCCGAGTAGGGATTGTAGTTGCCCTAACAAGATGCAAACTGTTTTTTCTCTGTATGGTCACCGCCTCTCTTATTACCATTTTCTCTACTCTATCTCCTACATAGCTAGGAGCAGACAAATAACTCCAAAAGATGACTTTCTGTGTGTTACTACTCTCAGATGTCATCAGTGCTTTTCTGTTCTCTAAGTCCCAAAGTGCAAACTGTTATTTTCCATCTTAAGAAAATTGGCTCTTATTTTTGTATACTAAGTGCAGGCATGCTTATTTTTGGATAATTGAGGAAATAAAGATAAGTAGAGAAAAAAAATCCATAATTTTGCCCATAGACATCAGGCAGTATAGTAGTAAGGTTAAGATCACAGGCTTGAAGTTAGATGGACTAGATCTGTGACTGGGTAGGTTTATCTTCTAAGCTGCAGTTTCTTCCTCTGCAGAATAGCATGGAGTTCTGCTTATGTGTCCAGTACTCTCAGGTGCTTTTTTTTTTTTTAAGATTTATTTATTTATTCATGAGGGATACATACATACACACACACACACACACACACACACACACACACACATAGAGGCAGAGACATAGGCAGAGGGAGAAGCAGGCTCCTCACAGGGAGCCCAATGCAGGACTCACTCCTGGATTCCAGGATCACGACCTGAGCCAAAGGCAGGAGCCCAACCGCTGAGCCACACAGGCATCCCTCTAAGGTACTTTATATGAAGGAATATGTTTTACCCTCTAAGCAGGACAATGAAATTGGTATTATTTGTATGTGGGATTTTTATTTTTTATTTTTTAAGATTTATTTATTTGAGAGAGAGCGTGTACATAGAGGGAGAGGGTGAAGCAGACTCCCTACTGAGCAGGAAGCCTGATGTGAGGCTGGAACCCAGGACCCTGGGATCATGACCCGAGCTGAAGGCAGTCATTTAACCCAACTGAGCCAGCCTGGTGCCCTTATATGTATTGTTTTTCAATAATGAGGCAGCTTGGGTCCTAGAGCAGGTTAGTAATTTGTTCAATGGGTACACCAGGTTTTGAACCCTGGGCACTCCAGAGATGATGTTACGCTACACTATAAATTCTACTTCAAGCAGGTAACCAGAAGTGTTAATACATATGTGTATGTGAATATCTTCATCTTGATGTTATTTTAGAATTGGAGAAAAATGAAATAACATCAATGTGGTGAGATTAGGAAGTACAGCTTACCCAGGAGCACTGGGTTTGAGTCGTCTGGGTCCATTAATATTCAGACTTATAAAATAAATACAGTACAGTACTATAAATGTATTTTATTTCCCTAACACTTTTCTTACTTCCTTTTTCTTTTTAAAGTAGGCTCCATGTCCAGAATGGAGCCAAACTGACTGAGCCACCTAGACACCCCTCCTTAAGCTTTTCTTAATACTTCTTTTTTCTGGGACACCTGGGTGGCTCAGTGGTTGAGCGTCTGCCTTTGGCTCAGGGCATAATTCTGGGGTCCTGGGATCGAGTCCCACATCGGGCTTCCTGCATGGAGCCTGCTTCTTCCTCCGCCTATGTCTCTGCCTCTCTCTCTGTTTCTTGTGAAAAAAAACAAAAAAACAAAAAAAAACCCAATCATTCTTTTTTACTAACTTATTTTATTTTGAGAATACAGTATTTAAGACATATAAAATATATGTTGACTATTATGGTAAGGCTTCTGATCAACAGTAGGCCATTACTAGTTAAATTCTTGGGGACTTACAGGTTTGAGTGTCGAGTTTTGATGCAAGAGTTGACACCCATAACCTCCATGTTGTTCAAGGGTCAGCTGTATATTATTAGTTATAAAGATGTTAGTCTTTCATGGTTGGATTTTTTTTCTTGAGGTTTTTTAGTTTCTGCCATTATATGTGTATATTTTAACCTGTTGTTACTACTTTAGTCCCTTTGTCATTAAAGTTAGGAAATATATTTAGGGGTACCTGGGTGGTTCAGTGGTTGAGCGTCTGCCTTTGGCTCAGGTCATGATCCCAGCGTTCTGGGATCGAGTCCTGTATCAGGCACCTGCAGAGAGCCTACTACTTCTCCCTCTGCCTATGTCTCTCTGTGTGTGTGTGTGTGTGTGTATGTGTGTTTGTGTGTCAAATGAATAAATGAATCTTTAAAAAAAAAGCGCTATTTCGGGGCAGCCCTAGTGGTGCAACGGTTTGGCGCCGCCTGCAGCCCCGGGTGTGATCCTGGGGACCCAGGATCGAGTCCCACATCGGGCTTCCTGCATGGAGCCTGCTTTCTCCCTTTGCCTGTGTCTCTGCCTCTCTCTCGCTCTCTCTGAATGAATAAATAAATAAATCTTTTTTAAGGGGATCCCTGGGTGGCGCAGCGGTTTGGCGCCTGCCTTTGGCCCAGGGCGCGATCCTGGAGACCCGGGATCGAATCCCATATCGGGCTCCCAGTGCATGGAGCCTGCTTCTCCCTCTGCCTGTGTCTCTGCCTCTCTCTCTCTCTGTGACTATCCTAGGTAAATAAAAAAAAAAAAAAAAAAAAAAAGCGCTATTTCTATGAGCTATTTCTCTGTTTACGAAAGTTTTTTTTTTAGATGTTCCAGAAGGTTTTGTTTGTTTATTTGTTTTTAGAGAAGGAGATGGGGAGGGGCAGAAGGACAGGGAGAGAGAGAGAGACTTACTCTTAAACAGGCTCCACCGCCAGAGTGAAGCTCGATCTCACAACCCTGAGATCATGACCTGAACTGAAATCAAGATTCACATGCTTAACTGAGCCACCCAGGTGTGCCCAGAATTTTTTTATCTTCACTTTTTTGGCAACATTAATTTTATGGATGTTTAACTGCTTTTGGTAACTGATATTTTTGGAAAGTGTTGAGTTTTCTTTCTTTTTTTTAAAAAAGATTTTATTTATTTATTTATTCATGAGAGACACAGAGAGAGAGAGAGAGAAGGAGAGGCAGAGACACAGGCAGGGGGAGAAGCAGGCTCCATGCAGGGAGCCAGATGTGGGACTCGATCCCCGGTCTCCAGGATCAGGCCCTGGGCTGAAGGCGGTCCTAAACCGCTGAGCCACCCGGGCTGCCCAAGGTTTCACTCTTAACCAAACAAACACTTTTCATTTTTTTGGACTAACCTTATGTATTATATTTGTTTAAATATTTTATTTATTTATTTATTTTATTTGAGAGAGAGAGCATGTACCTTTGAATAGGGGGCAGAGGGGCAGAGGGATATGAAGAGAATCTCAGGCAGATTCCATGGTGAGTGTGGCGCCCAACTTACGACCCTGAGATCATGACTGGAGCCGAAATGGAGTCAGATGCTTAACTGACTGAGCCACCCATGCACCCAATCTTTTTTTTTTTTTCCATGCACCCAATCTTACGGATTTTAATTTACTTGTGCGTGTGTGTGTGTGTGTGTGTGTGTGTAGGATTTTAACATATTTTTATTTATTTTTAGTTTTAATTTTTCTGATTTTTTTAAAAGACTTTTTATTTATTCAGAGAGAGAGAGAGAGGCAGAGACACAGGCAGAGGGAGAAGCAGGCTCCAGGCACGGAGCCCGTCGCGGGACTCAGTCCCGGGTCTCCAGGATCACATCCTGGGCTGCAGGTGGCGCTAAACCGCTGAGCCACCAGGGCTACCCTAAGTTTTCTGATTTTTTTTTTTTAAATTTTTATTTATTTATGATAGTTACAGAGAGAGAGAGAGAGAGAGGCAGAGACACAGGCAGAGGGAGAAGCAGGCTCCATGCACCGGGAGCCCGACGTGGGATTCGATCCCGGGTCTCCAAGATCGCGCCCTGGGCCAAAGGCAGGCGCCAAACCGCTGCGCCACCCAGGGATCCCCAAGTTTTCTGATTTTAACTTCTTTTTAGTTGTAAGACATAAGGTTCAAAGAAAAGAGTGTAGCTAGTAGATGGACATTTAAAACTAAATAATAAAATGAATATACATGTACTTATTAACAAAGCTTAATAAGCAGAGCATTGCCCATACCTTTGACCTCTGTATGTCTCTCCCTCATCACATTTCCACTTTTCCTGAAGGAAACACTTTCCTGAGTCCTCTGAGTTTTGTATTAATTGTTCTTCGGTTTTCTTTTTTTTTTTTAAAGATTTTATTTTTTATTTATTTGAAACTGAGAGAGAGCGCATGAGTGGTGGAGAGAGGCATATGGAGAAGCAGACTCCCCACTGAGCAGGGAGCCTGGTGGGCTTGATTCCAGGACCCTGAGGTCATGACCTGAGGAAGGCAAACTCTTTTTTTTTTTTTTTAAGATTTTATTTATTCGTGACAGAGAGAGAGAGAGAGAGATCGAGAGAGAGGCAGAGGAAGAAGCAGGCTCCGTACAGGGAGCCTGACGTGGGACTTGATCCCCGGTCTCCAGGATCACACCCCAGGCTGAAGGCAGCACTAAACCGCTGGGCCACTGGGGCTGCTTGGAAGGCAAACTCTTAATTGAGTGAACCATCCAGGCGCTCCTCTTTAGTTTTATTTCTATACAACATATTAGTTGTGAGAGTTTTGTGTTTTAAGTAAATGAAATAATACTTAAATGATTTTTTTTTAATTCACAGTATGCTTTTGAAATTTATCTATTTGGTGCATGTACCTATAGTTGATTCAGTTTCATTGTTGTATAATATTTTAGGATATGGATTACATACTGTCCATGCTGCTGTTGACAGACATACAGATTTTTGTCAGTGTTTTGCATTATGAACATCTTCATGAATATTTTTGTACATGTGCAGGAATTTATCTAGGTTACTACTCTTCAAACTGTTGGATGTGCTCCCAAAAGGGTCATGAGATCAGATTAGTAGGGAGCAACTAACTTAAAAAAATAGAGCAGAAAAACATTCATAGTGCATTTTCAGTATCCTGTGTATATATACAGGCTTGCAATATAAAACATATATATATATATATATCTTTTTAATAAAAACATATTTCTTAAAGTGGTTCATGGTCAGAAAAGTTTGAGAAACACTGCTTCAGGTATATACTTAGAAGTGCAGGTGTGAGGTTGTTAGGAAGGTCAGTTCATTTTCAGAAGTGGTTGTTTCACTTTACTTTTGTACTATAGATTGGTTTCTTCTGTCAGTGCTTAATCAATGCTTAGTATGTCAGTTTTTTTTTTTTAAGATTTTATTTATTTATTCATGAGAGATAGACAGAGAGAGAGAGAGGCAGAGACACAGGCAGAGAGAGAAGCAAGCTCCATGCAGGGAGCCTGACATGGGACTTGATCCCAGGTCTCCAGGATCACACCCTGGGCTGAAGGCGGTACTAAACCGCTGAGCCACCCGGGCTGCCCTGTCAGTCTTTTTAACTAGTCATTTTCATAGTTGTATGGTAGTATCTCATTGTGGTTTCTAATTTGCAATTTTCAGATTACTAATGATGATGAGTCCCTTTTTGTATATTTATAGGCCATATGGATTTTCTCACTAGTGACTTGCATATGGCTTCTCCGTGTTAGTGGTTCCTTTATTATTTTATTTTATTTTATTTTTTTTCCTTTATTTTATTCCCCTAAAAATTGAGTTTTTGGGTAAATATGAAAACTAATGCCTCTTTTGGCTTGTTTGGGGTGCAAACTTTTGATGAAGTTAGTGCCACATTGTGATTCAATTGAGCTAACCAGCCACCTGGTTGGCCATTTCATTTATTTTATTCTTTGAAAGAGAAGTTCTTAATTTCAATGTAGTCAGAAATTTTCAGGTTAGTCAAATTTTGTGGATAGTGCTTTTTGTGACCTGTTAATTTTTTTTCTGACTTGAGGTCCTGAAATTATTTTCCTCTATAATTTTCTGAAGGAATTTTTTCCCTTGCTCCTTATATTTTGGTCTATAACCAACTTGTCTGAATTTGATACTGTGTATAGGTAAAATGTGGGGAAATATATGTTAACTTCTTAAGTTATCTTTTTTTAAGATGTATTTATTTATTTGAGAGAGAAAGAGAGCCCTAGTACAAGGTGGAGGGGCAGGGAAAGAGTCTTAAGCAGACCCTGTGCTGAGCTTGGAACCTGATTGTGGGGCTCAATCTCATGAACCTGAAATCTTGACTTGAGCCAAAACCAAGAGTAAGATGCTTAAGTGACTATACCACTCAGGTGCCTCCATATATATTAACTGGTATATATATTATGTATTTTAGATATATGTGTAACGTAACATTAAGTAGGAAGATCCAGTTTTTTTTTTTTAAGGTGTATTTATTTGAGAGAGAGAAAGCACATGTGTGCGAGCAGAGGAAGGGAGAGAGAGAATCTCAAGCAGACTCTCCAGTGAGGGCTAAGCCTGATGTGGGACTCTATCCCAGAACCCTTGATCATGACCTGAACCAACAGCAAGAGTCAGATGATCAATAACTGATATCAGATAAAATTAGTCCTTCCCACGTCTCTTCTTCTTCATCTACTTTATTTTATTACATTTTGCTTACTGCTTTTTGTATTTGATTGTCATTCAGAATCCTATTGTTCCATAACAAATCCTTTCAGTGTTTTGATTAGTTTTTTTTTCTTTTTTTAAATTTTTATTTATTTATGATAGTCACAGAGAGAGAGAGAGAGGCAGAGACATAGGCAGAGGGAGAAGCAGGCTCCATGCACCGGGAGCCCGATGTGGGATTCGATCCCGGGTCTCCAGGATCGCGCCCTGGGCCAAAGGCAGGCACCAAACCGCTGCGCCACCCAGGGATCCCTGTTTTGATTAGTTTTGCATTGATTTTATAAATCACCTTGCGACATCTTACATTTATGAATCTTTTAATCTGTGAATATGATAATTTACAATTATTACATAAAATCTACCATTTTAACTATTTTTGAGTATGCTACTCAGTGGCATTAAGAATATTCAGTGTTGTGTAACCACCAGTATCTATTTTCATCATCATCAAACAGAACTCTGTACCCATTAAACAATAACTCTCTCTTTTTTAAGATTTTGTTTATTCATGAAAGACACACACACACACACAGAGAGAGAGAGAGAGAGAGGCAGAGATACAGGTAGAGGGAGAAGCAGGCTCCATGCGGGGAGCCTGATGTTGGACTCAATCCTGGGTCTCCAGGATCATGCCCTGGGCCAAAGGCAGGTGCTAAACCACTGAGCCACCTAGAGACTCCCCCAATAAGTCTCTTTTCTATCCTTTCTCTAATCCCTGGTAACTTCTGTTCTACTTTCTACCTTTATGAATTTGTTTACTATAGATATCTCATATAAGTGAGATCATAAAATATTTTCATTTGTATCTAGCTTATTTCACTTAGCTTAATGTTTTAATGTTCTTTCATGTTGTAGTTGTGTCAGAATTTACTTTCTTTTTATGACTGTATAGTGTTCCATTGTAAATATATACACTTTGTGAATTTATTTATTGATGGACTTGGATTGTTTTTAACCTTTTGACGATTGTGAATAATGCTGCTATGAACATTGGTGTATAAGTACCTTTTTGAGTCCTCTTTTTTTTTTGGTAACATATTGGGGTTGAAATTGCTAGGTCATATGATAATATTGTGTTCCACTTTAAAAAAAGTTTTTTTTTTTTTTGGTAGAGATTTTATTTATTTATTCATGAGAGACACACATAGAGAGAGAGAGAGAGAGAGAGAGAGAGAGAGAGAGAGAGAGGCAGAGACACAGGCAGAGGGAGAACCAGGCTCCATGCAGGGAGCCTGACGTTGGACTCGATCCCGGGTCTCCAAGATCAGGCCCTGGGTGGAAGGCGGCGCTAAACTGCTGAGCCACCCGGGCTGCCCTCCACTTTTTTAAAAAAAAAAATTATTTATTTATTCATGAGAGACACAGAGATTGAGAGAGAGAGAGAGAGAGAGGCAGAGACACAGGCAGAGGGAGAAGCAGGGAGCTTGATGTGTGGGACTCAATCCTGGGTCTCCAGGATCAGGCCCTGGGCTGAAGGCAGTGCTTAACTGCAGAGCCACCCCGGCTGCCCATGTGTTCCACTTTTTGAGGAAGTGCCAAAATATTTTTCACAGTGGCTGCACTATTTTACATTCCTATCAGCAATACACGAGGGTTCCAGTTTCTCCACATCTTCTCCAACTCTTATTTTTGGTTTCTTTTCTCTTCGAAATTATAGCCATGCTATTAGTGTGAAGTGGTATCTCCTTGTGGTTTTGATTTCTTTCTACCTGTAGTGATGCTGAGCACCTTTTTTGCCAATTTTGTTTCAGCCACATTTTGTAGTTTTCAGTGTACAAGTTCTTTGCTTCTTTGGATAAGTGTATTCCTTGTTTTTGTTTTAAAGATTATATTTATTTATTCATGAGAGACACAGAGAGGCAGAGACATAAGCAGAGGGAGAAGCAGGCTCCCCGTGAGGAGCTGGATGCAGGACTCGACCCCAGGACTCTAGAATCACAGGCAGACGCTCAACAGTGAGCCAGCCTAGTGCCCCTGCATAAGTGTATTCCTAAAATTTCTTTTTTTGATGCTGTTATACATGCAGTTATTTATTTATTTTTTAGAAGACTCCGCACGCAGTGTGAACCCTAGTATGGGGCTTAAACTCACAACCCTGAGATAAGACCTGAGCTGAGATCAAGAGTTGGATGCTTGACTGACTGAGCCACCTAGGCCCCCTGATAAATGCAATTGTTTTAATTTCCTATTAAGATTGTTCATTTATAGTTGTTGTTGTTGTTATTTTTTTAATCTTTTGGGACGCCTGGGTGGCTCAGTGATTGGGCGTCTGCCTTTGGTTTGGATCATGATTCTCGAGTCCCAGGATCAAGTCCTGCTTCCTGTATGGAGCCTACTTCTCCCTCTGCCTCTCTCTCTCTCTCTGTCTCTCATGAGTAAATAAAAGGCTTAATTTTTTTTTTTTTAGATTTATTTTGAGTCAAATATAGAGTCACATGCAGGTGTAAAAAATAATACAAAGAGAGTTCGTATACCATCTACTCAGTTTCCCCTATGTTGGTATTTTTAAGTTACAGGATAATATCAGCATCAGGTTATTGAATTTGATATGGTTAACAGAATAATTCCATCAGAAGGATCACTCATGGTGCCTTTTTTTTTTTTCCATAGTACCTTTTTTATAGCTATACCTACTTCATTACTAATTCCTTCCAGGCTTAGTTCCTGGCAAGCACTGATGTATCAACCAGTTCTGTAATTTTGCCATTTCAGGGATGCTATATAAATGGAAGCAAAGAACATGTAACTTTTTGAGATTGTTTTTTTTTTCCCTCATGTAACAAGATTCTTTGGAGATTCATCCAGTTTGTTGAATGTGTATCAGTAGCTCCGTTGCTTTTTCTTAGTGTTTTATGTTATGGGTATACCACAGTTTGTTTAATTATTCATCTGATGCAAGATACTTCAGGTATTTCTGGTTTGGGGCTATCATGAATAAAGCTGATTAAACTACTCTTGTGTAGATTTCTGTGTGAACATAGGTCTCCATTTCTCTGGGATGAATGTCCATTTGTGCAATTGCTGAGTTGTATGAGGGCTGCATGTGTAGTTTCTTAGAAGAAATTGCCGAGGTGCCTACGCAGCTCAGTCGGTTAAGTGTCTGCCTTTGGTTCAGGTCATGATCTCAGGCCCTTGGGTTTGAGCCCTGCTTTGGGCTCTCAGCTCAGTGGTGAGCCTACTTCTCCCTCTGCCTCTCCGCTTGCTTGTGTACTCTCTCTTTCTGTCAAATAAAATCTTTTTTTTTCTGTTTTGCTGCCCTTTATTTATTTTTAATAATAAATTTATTTTTTATTGGTGTTCAATTTACCAACATACAGAGTAACACCCAGTGCTCATCCCGTCAAGTGCCCCCCTCAGTGCCCGTCACCAATTCTCCCCCACCCCCCGCCCTCCTCCCCTTTCACCACCCCTAGTTCGTTTCCCAGAGTTAGGAGTCTTCATGTTCTGTCTCCCTTTCTGATATTTCCCACACATTTCTTCTCCCTTCCCTTATATTCCCTTTCACTATTATTTATATTCCCCAAATGAATGAGAACATATAATGTTTGTCCTTCTCCAACTGACTTACTTCACTCAGCATAATACCCTCCAGTTCCATCCACGTTGAAGCAAATGGTGGGTAAATAAAATCTTAAGGAAAAAAATTCCTAAAGTGTTTTCCGGAGTGACTGTACCATTTCCATTTCCATTAGAAGTCTGAGCAAGCCAGTTTTTTGGCATCGTTGCTAGCATGTGGCATTTTCACTTTTTTTTTTTTTTTGGTCATTCTTTTTATTTAGTAGTTTTGGTAGGCATATAGTGATACCATATTGTGATTTAAAAAAAAGCCAATTATTTTGGGCAGCCCCGGTGGCGCAGTGGTTTAGTGCCACCTTCGGCCCCGGGGTGTGATCCTGGAGACCCGGGATCTCGCGTCGGGCTCCCTGCGTGGAACCTGCTCCTCCCTCTGCCTGTGTCTCTGCCTCTCTCTCTGAATAAATAAATAAATAAATCTTCAAAAAAATTTATTTTGACAGAGAGTGAGTGAGCATGCATGCACAAGCAGGGGAAATCAGCAGAGGGAGTGGGAGAAGCAAATTCTCCGCTGAATGGGGAATGTAATGTGGGGCTTGATCCCAGGACCTTGGGATTGTGACCTGAGCCAAAGGGAGATGCTTAACTGACTGAGCCACCCAGGCACCCCTATTGTGATTTTAATTTGTATTTGCCTAATGGCTAATGATGTTGACCATCTTTTATCTTTTTATGTATTTGCTGTTTATATATCCTTTTTAGGTCATATGTCTTATCTTTTGAGCAAATGTCTATTTGTGACTTTTGCCTATTTTCCAATTATTGTGAAAATTAATTAATTAAAAAAAAATCTCTACACCCAGCATGAGGCTCAGACTCATGACCCAATGATCAAGAGTTACATGCTCCATTGACTGAACCAGCCAACTGATCCTGAAAATATTTATATTTAGAATTAGCTAGCTGGACTCCGTTTTTGTTTTTGTTTTGTTGTAGGGTTTTTTTTTTTTTTTTTTTTTTAAATCTTATTTGAGAGAAAAGGAGAGAGAACATGAGCAGGGGGAGAAGCTGACTCCTCACTGAGCAGTGATGACATATCCCCGCCCCCCCGCCCGCCTGCCCAATGTGGGGCTTGATCCCAGGACTCTGAGATCATGACCTAAGCTGAAGGTAGATGCTCAACCAACTGAGCCACCCAGGTGCCCCTGGACTCAGTTTAGATGATCGCAACTTTGTTGGCAACATTCAAAGCATAATAGGAGCAAGGTGAACATAGACTTTTTTTTTCTCCTTGAGGCCTGTTGTGGAGAAGGATGCCTTTACACCCTGCTGCTCTCACGCTGTCTTTCTCTCCTCTGGTTTCTTCTGGCACATCAGTGGTTTCTTTGTTAATGTTGTTCTCATTCAGATATTGATTTTTTCATCATTTGCTTATTTTTTTATTGTAGAGTTTGACAGTTCTGTATATATTCTATGTGCTCTTTGCCAAGTACATGATTTGCTCTTATTTTATCCCAAATTGGAGCAAAGTTTTTATTTTTGATGAAGTACAATTTATAAATTTATTCTTTTATGGATCATACTTTTGTTATCAAACTTAATAACCCTGTACCCAATCTTAAATCCCAAAGATTTTTTTCCTGTGTTTTCTTGTTATTTATTTAGTTTTTAAGTGAGCTCTATGCCCAATATGGGGCTTGAACCTGATTGTGAGATTAAGAGTTTCATGTTCTATTGACTTAGCCAGCCAGATGCCCCTCTTTTAAAAATATTATAGTTTTATGTTTTACTTTTAAATCTCTGATTCATTTTGAGTTAATTTTTATATAAAGGGTAAGACTTTTTTTTTTTACCTTGTCTCTTTGCCTGTGGATTTCCAAATGCTCCATGCCAACCATTTGTTGAAAAGTCTGTCTTTTTTTTTTTTTTTTTTTTGAAAAGTCTGTCTTCTTCCATTGAATTGCTCTTGCACCTTTGTCCAAAATCAGCTGGGCATCTTTGGATGTATTTCTGGGTTTTCTGTTCTGTTACGTTGATCTTTGCATCTTTGTCTCTGGCTGGCAGTACCAGGTGTCTTAATTATAGTACATGATGATTTTTCAGTCACATGGATGATTCTACTTTATTCTTTCACAAAATTATTTTCATTATCTAGTTTCTTTGTGTTGTTGGTTTTTAAATATATATTTTATTTTATTTTTTTTAAAGATTTTATTTATTCATGAGACACACACACACACACACACACACACACACACACACAGGCAGAGATACAGGCAGAGGGAGAAGCAGGTTCCATGCAGGGAGCCTGACGTGGGACTTGATCCTGGGTCTCCAAGATCAGGCCCTGGGCTGAAGGCAGATGCTCAACCGCTAAGCCAACCCAAGCATCCCCCTTTTTGGTAGTTTTTTTTTTTTTTTAATTTTTATTTATTTATGATAGGCACACAGTGAGAGAGAGAGAGGCAGAGAGACACAGGCAGAGGGAGAAGCAGGCTCCATGCACCGGGAGCCCGACATGGGATTCGATCCCGGGTCTCCAGGATCGCGCCCTGGGCCAAAGGCAGGCGCCAAACCACTGCGCCACCCAGGGATCCCCCTTTTTGGTAGTTTTTAAAGTACAAATTAAAATTTGAAAATAGTTACAGGGCTAGCATTGGCTGGGTGGGTCATTTGGAAGAGCATATGACTGTTGATCTTGGAGTTGTGAGTTCAAGTTCCATTTTGAGTGTAGAGATTACTAAACAAAAATTAAGTAACTTTAAGAAAAAATTTAGGAGCCTCGGTGTCCATCAAAAGATGAATGAATAAAGAAGATGTGGTTTATGTATACAATGGAATATTACTCAGCCATAGAAATGACAAATACCCACCATTTGCTTCCATGTGGATGGAACTGGAGGGTATTCTGCTGAGTGAAATAAGTCAATCGGTGAAGGACAAACATTATATGGTCTCGTTCACTTGGGGAATATAAAAAAATAGTGAAAAGGAGTAAAGGGGAAAGGAGAGAAAATGAGTGAAAATATCAGTGAGGGGGACAAAACATGAGAGACACCTAACGAACAAGGGGGTAGTGGAAAGGGAGGTGGGCGGGTGTTGGGGTGACTGGGTGATGGGCACTGAGGGGGACACTTGGTGGGGTGAGCACTGGGTGTTATGCTGTATGTTGGCAAATTGAACTCCAATAAAATAAATAAATAAAATTCAAAAAATTAAAAAAATTAAAAAGTTAAGGGCTATGACCAGTTTTGTAATGGGTGAATTGGAGTAAGTTATATTTTTTAAGGAAGGAATTCATCTCATATAAGCTGTCAGTTATGTGTGGAGTTGTTCATCGCATTCCCTTATTACTCTTTTGATGTCTGCGGGATCTGTACTGATATCCCCTCTTTCATTTTTGATATTGGTGATTTGTCTTCTCTCCTTTTCTTTGTCAGTGTTGCTAGAGGTTTATCAATTTTATTGATCTTTTGAAAGAAACAACTCCTTGTTTTGTTGACTTTATTTTTTCTATTTTAAATTTCTTTGATTTCTGCTCTTATATTTATTTTTATCTGCTTTCTGCTTGCTTTGAGTTTATTTTGTTCTTTTTTTAGTTTCCCGAGGTGAAGCTTAGATTATTGATTTGGGACTCTTCCACTTTGTGCATTGTTAGAGATTTTCCCCTTATCACTGGTTTAGCTGGGTCCCACAAATTTTATTATATTTTATTTTCATTTTAATTCAGTTTATTATATTTTTTCATTTTCGTTGCAGCTTCCTCTTTATTATTGTGTCACTTTCTTCTGGCCTGTGTGGTTTCTGATAAGAAATTTGTTCCCAGGGCAGCCCCAGTGGCGCAGCGGTTTAGCGCCGCCTGCAGTCCAGGGCGTGATCCTAGGGACCCTGGATCGAGTCCCACATCAGGCTCTCTGTATGATGCCTGCTTCTCCCTTTGCCTGTGTCTCTGCCTCTCTCTCTGTCTCTATGAATAAATAAAAAATCTTAAAAAAAAATTTGTTCCCAAATTATTTTTCTTCTATAAATAAAATGTTTTTCTTTTGCTACTTTCAAGATGTTTCCTGTGTTTAGACTTCAGAAGTTGAATTAGGTTGTGTTTAGAGGTAGATGCCTTTAGAATTATCCCTTTGGACATTTGCTCAGCTGCTTCATTCTGTGGTTTTATGGCTTACCAAAATGGTAGTTTTTCTAGCTGTTATTTATTTGAGTACTTTTTCAGTTCCACTTTATTTCTCCTCTTCTTCCTGAGACTCTGATGACATAAATGTTAAGATTATTTGTTATATTCCCAAAGATCTCTGAGAGTCTGTTCATTTTTGTTTTTTCTCCACTCTCTGGTGCTTACATTGAGTAATTTTCATGGTTACATCTTCTAGTTCATGAATTCTTTTACTCTCTTTCCTTAATTCTACTGTTGAGGTCATGCATTGAGCTCTTTATCTTGAATATCGTACTTTTCAGTTCTAAAAATTTCCATTTTTTCTTTATATTTTCAGTTTCTGCTAAGGCTTTTTATATTTCTGTGCTCATGGAATCCTTTTTTTCCCCCTAAAGATTTTATTTATTTATTCATGAGAGACACACAGAGAGAGGCAGAGACTTAGGCAGAGGTAGAAGCAGGCTCCTTGCGGGGAGCCTGTTGCCAAACTCCAACTCAATCCTAAGACCCCAGGGTCATGCCCTGAACCCCAAGGCAGATACTCAACCATTGAGCCACCCAAGGGCCCCATCATGGAATCCTTTTTTTAAAAAAATTTTAACATAGGGCTTGAATTTACAACCCTGCGATGCAGAGTAGCATAATCTACTGACGGAGCCAGTTAGGTGCCCCTCAGAGTCATTTTTATTATGACTGCCATAAAACCTTTTTTTTTAATTTTTTATTTTTTATTTATGATAGTCACAGAGAGAGAGAGGCAGAGACACAGGCAGAGGGAGAAGCAGGCTCCATGCACCGGAAGCCTGACGTGGGATTCGATCCCGGCTCGCCAGGATCATGCCCTGGACCAAAGGCAGGCACTAAACCGCTGTGCCACCCAGGGATCCCCCTGCCATAAAATCTTCATCAGATAATTCTAACGTTGGTCAGATGTTAAAATTATAAATATCTCAGTGTTGGCACCTATTAATTATTTTTTTCATTCAGTTTGAGGTCTTCTGGTCTTGTTATGACAAATGATGTTTGATTGAAACATGAACATTTTTTGGAGTACCTAGGTGACTTGGTTAAATGTCTGCCCTTGGCTCAGGTCATGACCAGCATCTTGGGATCGAGCCCTTTATTGGGCTTCCTGCGGGGAGCCTGCTCCTTCTCCCCCTGCCTGCTGCTCCTCCCCCTGCTTATGCTCTTTCTGTCAAATAAATAAAATCTTAAAAAAAATATTTTTTTGTGTGTTATGCTATGGGACTTTGCATCTTACATAAACCTGTTTTAGCTAGGTTTCTCTAACTTGCCTGACAAGAGGAGTTGTGAGTGTCATCTCCTTATGCCAGGTATGAGATGAAGTTCATGTTCCCCATTGGGCCTTTGTTGACACTTGAGGGAGGCTGCTTGTTAATGCTGAACAGTATTGGCAAATTATGACTCTCTACCTGATTTCCACAGTGAATGTGGCCTCACTTACCACTGTGTATTGGTAAAACTCCTAACTCCTTGCTGTACCTTCTGACACCACTCCACGGGATAGGTTTTGTTTCCTTGTTACTGCCAGATGAAAGTAGAAGTCCATCCTTCCCTTATCACCATTGAGGGACATGCTGTTTACCATCTAGTGAGGCTGAAAATTCTGGTTACCTACCTGACCTGCTCTTATACTACCCCAGTGGTAGTCTTGGGAGGATTCAGTCTCACAAGGGTGGTTGTTAAGTTCCCTACTTGACCAATTGTAAGAGTGGGTAGGATTAGTTTTTCTGTGATGTTAAGCTGGGTAGAGTACTATCTAAAAGTTTTCTTTCCTTACTAATATGATCCCTTCCTGGCTGTTTGTCTACAGAGACAGAGAGAGAAAGAGACAGGAAGCCTTTTGTTTGAGCTTTTTGGGGAGGGTGAGGGTTCTGTGCTTTTTGGTGCTTCTGCATTGCTGACTTATTCCATTCCAAGAGTGGGATATAGTAGGCAAAAAAAAAAAAAAAACTCTTGATAACGTCACTAGCATGTTATTCCTTGGGTCCCGTGGTTTCTAGCTAATTTGCCTTAATATGTTTCGGAATATGTTTGTTTTATTTAAAATGTCCACAGGTTTTTTGTTTTTTAAAGGTTTTATTTATTGGGACGCCTGGGTGTTTCAGCGGTTGAGCATTTGCCTTTGGCTCAGGTTGCGATCCTGTGTCCCCCGGATCGAGTTCTGCATTGGGCTTCTTGCATGGAGCCTGCTTCTCCCTCTGCCTATGTCTCTCTGCCTTGCTCTCCGAGCCTCTATGAATAAATAATTAAAATATTTTTTTAAAGATTTTAAAAACCTTTACATTATTTTTAAAGATTTTATGTATTCATGAGAGACACAGAGAGAAAGGCAGAGACATAAGCAGAGGGAGAGGTAGGCTCCTTGGGGGGAGCACAATGTGGGACTTGATTCCAGGACCCCAAGATCACAACCTGAGTCAAAGGCAGATGCTCAACGACTGAGCCACCCAGGTGTCCCAAGGGTTATTGTATTCTTCCTGATTTTCTGTTTTCTGGTTCTGTCAATTGACAGAGGTTTGTTGAAATCTCCAAATACAATTGTGGGTTTTCCCTTTTTTTTGTTGTTGTTATGTTATTATTGCTTCATGTATTTTGAAGATGTTGAGGATTTATGTATTTTCTTAATGAGTGAAACCCTTTATGTTTGTAAAATGATCCTCTTTTTTTCCTGATAATTTTGTTGATTTTTACTTTTTACTGTGGTATCATTAACATAAAGCGTTATTATAAATTTCAGGTGTACAGTATAACTCAGCAATTTTATGTATTTCTCAGTGCTTATCAAAATAGGTGTACTTTTGGGGGTGCCTGAGTGGCTCAGTCAGTTAAGTGTCTTCCTTCAGCTCAGATCATGATCCCAGAGTCCTGGAATTGAGTCCTAAGTCTTGCTCCCTACTCAGTGAGGAATCTGCTTCTCCCTCTCTCTGCTCTTGTGCTTTTCATTCCCTCGCTTTCTCTCTCTCCTCAAAATAATAAAATCTTAAAAAAAAAAGTGTACTTTTAATCCATTTTACTATTAATCTTACCTGTTTTACCCATCCCCCACCCACTTCCCCTCTGGCAACCACCAGTTTTCTATGTGTCTGTTTTATGGGTCTGTTTCAGCTTTTTGTTCATTTATTTTTTAGGATCCACATGTAAGCAAAATCATATGGCATTTGTCTTTCCCAGTCTGACTTATTTTAGTTAGCATTATACTCACTAGGTTCATTCATGTCACAAATGGAAAGAGTCATTTTTCTTTTTTTTTTTTTTTGGCTGAGCAATAATATTCCATTGCACACAAACACACACCCTTTTATACATTCATCTATCCGTAGACACTTGGGTTACCTCCCTATTTGGCTGTGGTAAATAATGCTGCGGTAAACATAGAGAGATGCATATGTATTTTTGAATTAGTGTTTTTATTTTATTTAGGTAAATACTCAGAAGTGGAATTAGTGAATTGTCTGATACTTCTGTTTCTAATCTTTTTTTGTTTTGTTTTGTTTCTGATTTTTTGAGAGGCCTTTATACTGTTTTTTTTTCCACAGCTGCATCAATTTGCATTCCCACAAACAGTGCATGAGGGTGTTTTTTTCCTTCCACATGTTTACCAACACTTGTTTCTTGTATTTTTGTTTTTAGCTGTTCTGACAGGTGTGAGGTGATACCTCATTGTGGTTTTGATTTCTATTTCCCTGATAATGAATGATGGTGAGCATCTTTTCATGTGTCTGTCGACCATCTATCTGTGTGTATCTATTCAAGGCTTCTGCCCACTTTTTAATCAGACTTTTTTGGTGTTGAGTTGTATAAGTTCTTTATATATTTTGGATATTAGCCCCTTATCAAGACATATAATTTACAAATATTTTCTTACACTCCTTGGGGTTGCCTTTTCATTTTGTTGAAGATTTCTTTAGCTATGCAAAGCTTTTTTTTTTTTTTTGATGTAGTCCCAAAGTTTATTTTTGCTTTTATTTTATTTTTATATGGTTTTATTTGCCTGAGGAGACATATCTATGTTTCTATGGCTGATGTCAAAGATATTAACTACCAATGTTTTCTTCTAGGAGTTTTTGGTTTCATGTCTCACATTTAGGTCTTTAATCTATTTTGAGTTTTTTTTTTTTTTTTTTTTGTATAACTGAGAAAATGGTCCAGTTTTGTTGTTGTTGTTTTTTTTTTTTTGCATGTAATTATCCAGTTTTCCCAGCACCGTTTGTTGAAGAGACTGTCTTTTCCCCATTATATGTTCTTGCTTCTTTTGTCATAGATTAATTGACTATAAAAGCATAGGGTTATTTCTGAGCTCTCTATTTTGTTCCACTGGTATGTGTTTTTATGCCATTACTATACTGTTTTTTTTTTTTTTAAGATTTTATTTATTTATGAGAGAGAGAGAGAGAGAGAGGCAGAGACACAGGCAGAGGGAGAAGCAGGCTCCATCAAGGGAGCCTGATGCGGGACTTGATCTCGGATCTCCAGAATCACGTCCTGGGCTGAAGGCGGTGCTAAACCTCTGAGCCACCCGGGCTGCCCTGTTTTCAAGTTTTTCAGTCAGTGATTTATAGCTTTCAGAGTACAGGTCTTTCACCTCCTTGGTGTAATTGTAAATGGGATGATTTTTAAAATTTCTGTTTCTGCTACTTTGTTATTAATGTATAGAAATGCAACAGAGTTCTATAAATTTTTTATCTTCTGACTTTACTGAATTTGTTTATCAATTCAAACAGTTTTTTGGTAGAGCCTTTAGAATTTTCTATGTATAGGATCATGTCATCTACAAATAGTGACAGTTTTACTTCTTCCTTACCAATTTGGATGCTTTTTATTTCCTTATTATTTTTTAAACATTTAATTTATTTGAGAGTGAATGAGAGAGAGAGCAAGCAAGGGGAGGAGCTGAGCAGGGAGCCTGATTCGACACTGGATCCCAGCACTCCAGGATCATGATCTGAGCTAAAGGCAGCCACTTAACCGACTGGGCTCCCTAAGTGCCCTGAAGATGCTTTTTATTTCTTTTTGTTATCTGATTGCTATAGCTAGGAGTTTAGGTACTATGTTAAATAAAAGTGGTTACAGTGAGCATCCTTGTCTCAGTCCCTGATCTTATAGGAAAAACTCTCAGTAGTTCACCACCATGGACTATGATGTCAGCTGTGGGTTTTTCATGATCTTCATTTGCTGGGATATATTCCCTTAACAACTACTTTGTTGAAGGGATTTTTATCATGAATGGATGTTCTACTTTTTCCAATACTTTTTCTGCATTTATTGAGATGATCATGTTTTTTATCCTTTCTCCTGTTTATATATCAGGTTGATTTATTAGCAAATACTGAATTACACTTGCATCCCAGGAATAAATCCCACTTGGTTGTGGTGAATGCTTCTTTTTAATATATTGTTGGGTTTAGTTTACTAATATTTTGTTGAGGATTTTTACATCTGTATACATTAGAGATACTGGGTTGTCCTCTTTTCTGGTAGTCCTTATCTGGTTTTATTATCAGTAATGCTGGCTTCTTAGAATTTTCCTTCCACTTTTTTTTTTGTAGTTTTGTAATAGTTTTATTTATTTATTTTTTATTTATTTATGATAGAGAGAGAGAGAGAGAGAGGCAGAGACACAGCAGAGGGAGAAGCAGGCTCCATGCACCGGGAGCCCGACGTGGGACTCGATCCCGGGTCTCCAGGATCGCGCCCTGGGCCAAAGGCAGGCGCCAAACCACTCGCCACCCAGGGATCCCTGTAATAGTTTTAGAAGAATACATATCAAACTCTTTAAATGTTAGATAGAATTCACCTGCATTAAATCCTTTTATCTTTATGAAATGACCCTCTTTTTCCTTTCTTTTTCTTTTCTCCTTTTTTAATTGGAGAGGGAGAGTGCACAGGAGCAGGGAGAGAGGCAGAGAGGTAGAAGCAGACTCTCCACTGAGCAGGGAGCCAGTGCATGGCTCAATTCCAGGACCCTGGGGTCATGACCTGAGCTGAAGGCTGACACTTAACTGACTGAGCCACCCAGGAACCCTCATCTTCTTTTTTACTTTACTTTTTTTTTTTTAAGATTTTTAAAAAATTTATTCATGAGAGATACAGAGAGAGGCAGAGACGTAGGCAGAGGGAGAAGCAGGCGCCCTCCCGGGAACCTGATGTGGGACTTGATCCTGGATCATGGGATCAGCCCTGAGCCAAAAGACACTTAACTGCTGAGGCACCCAGGCATCCCTTCTTTTTTTCTTGGTAATATTTATTTTTAAATTTATTTTATGTGATATTAATAAAACAATTTTAACTTTCTTTTGATTCTCCATGATATAATAATGACCTTTTTTTCCTGGATGCTTTCTTAGAGATTTTTTTCTTTATCTATGATTTTTGGCAATTTAATCATATATCTTCGTTTACATTTCTTTTATTGTCTATATTGACACAGTTAACATTTCTTAATATTTCTGTTGCTTGGTGTTCATTTACAGAGTTGCTTCATTCTGTTGCGTTTATAATATTAAATATGGTGATTTGTTGACATTTTCTGATTGTTTTTTTACTGCAATTTCTCCTCTTTAGTGGCTCAAATACAAGTATATTTGGCCTTTTGAAGTTATCTTAAAGCTAACTTATACTCTATTTTTTTTTTTTTTTTTTAGTAAATTGTATGTTCAGCTAGGGGTTTAAATTCATGACCCTAAGGTAGAGTTTCATGCTCTATTGACTAAGCTAGCCTGGTGCCCCACACTCTTCATTTTTTTTTTTAAGATTTTATTCATTTATTCATCACACACACACACACACACACACACACGCACACACACACAGAGGCAGAGACACAGGCAGAGGGAGAAGCAGGCTCCATGCAGGGAGCCTGACGTGTGGGACTCGATCCCGGGTCTCCAGGATCAGGCCCTGGGCTGAAGGTGGTGCTATAAACCGCTGAGCCACCTGGGCTACCCACACTCATTTTTTTTTTTTCCCACTCTTCATTTTTTAAAGTAGTTTTTCTATTTGTTTCATTTTAGTTAGTAGCTCTTCATTTGACTTCTTGTGCTGTAAATCTCATAGTATGTTTTTCATCTTTGTAGTTTTCATTTCTAGAAGTTTAAAGTTTTAAAAATTTTTATTCATATTTCTGCTTAACATGTTTAATGTTTTTTTCTAGCTTTTTGAACATATGGAATGTATTCACTGTAGTTATTTTATAGAACTTGTGCATCAGTTCTGTTATCTGTTATGTCAAGATTGATTTGAACAGCTGGTTTTTGTTTCATTATTGGGTGTAATTTATTGCTTTTGTGTTTGTCTTTTATACTTTTGATTTTTAGTCATTGTGAATTTTATCTTGTTATTTCTTCATTTTAGTATGCCTAAAAATACTATTGTACTTTGTTCTGTGACATGGTTAAGTTATTAGAAAAGTTTTTCCCTTTTGGATCTTGCTTTTATGTTTTGTTTGGATAGACCAGAACTCTGTTTAGTCCAGGGTTACCTTTTCCTTCTTTCTGAGGCATAATCTGTCTTAGTATTCTGATGTGGTATTAATTATTAGGTTTTTTTTTTTTTATTCTGGCTTTTGGGAACAAGCGTTATTTGCATCTTTGTGGGAGTTCTGGTTCTGTTATCTCTGATTTATCTGGTGGTTCTCTTCCTGACTTTGAATAGTTAGTCCTCTCACCTGCATGTGCTGATTACTGCTCACTCAACAGTTTCTAGGTAAGTCTGTGTAGATATTTTCATTTTTCTCTCTCTCTTCACCTCTTCTCAGTGTTGGTCTCCCTTGTGACCTGTAGCCACCCTGGCTTCCTTGGACTCCCAGCTCCATTTCTTCAGTTTGAGGAGACCACATGCTCTGCCTGGGTTGCTTTTCCCTGTTCCATGGCCTGGAAACTCTGAAGGCATTAAGTGGGGCAAATGTATGGCCTCTGTAGTTTCTTTCTTGTTTCCCAGGATTACTGTCTTTCATTACTTGGCAAAATCTTCAGGTCTATTGTTCATACATTTTGTTAGGTTTTTATTATTTCATGCAGAAGGCTGAATTTGGTTCCTTTTACCCGATCTTGAGTATCATAAGTGATATTATTGTGCTTTTTATTATTATTATTGCTTTTTATTTTCATTATGACTAGTGATATTGAGCACATTTTAATTTGCTTATTGACCATTCATGTGTTTTCTTTTGTGGAGAGTTTGCTCAAGCCTTTCACCCTTTTCCTTCTTTCTTTTTTTTTTTTAATCATTGTCTTTTTTTTTTTTTTTTTAATTGCAAAAGGTTCTTACGTGTTCTGGATACTAGTCCTTTGTTAGACAAATGTTTTTGGTAAGTTGTTTCTTGAAGGTTGTAGTTTTTTACTTAACTGCTTTCGATGAGCAGAGGTTTTTGTGTCTAAAGAAGTCTAATTTGAAAAAAAAAGTATTTTGTCAGTTTTTTTTTTCTTTGTTGCCTATTATGTGTAAGCGAAGATACTTTTGTCTAACCCTGAAATCATGAAGGTAATTTCTTTTGTTTTTTCTAAAACTTTGATTTTGCTAATTTATATTTAGGTCTCTAATGCATCTCAAATTAAGTTTTGTAAGTGTGTTTTTTGTTTTTTTTGTTTGATTTTTTTTTTTTTTTTTTTGCATCTGGATAACCAGTAGTTTCTGTATCTTTGTTGAAAAGAGTCTCCATTCCTTACTGGCTTGCTTTGGTGAAATAGCACCAACCTGCCTAAGTGAGCTCTATTTTAGAAATATTCATTCTGTTCCATTGATCTATTTGTCTATCCTTTCATCATTACAATACTAGTTTATTTGTATTTTATAGTAACTCTTGAGGGCCATTTTGCAACCTTCTTTATTTTTTTCAAGATTGCTTTGTATATTCTAAGTTTTTAGCACTTCCATATAAATTTCAGTATTAGCTTTTCCAGGGGCGCTTAGGTGGCTCAGTCAGTTAAGTGTCTGCCTTCAACTCAGGTCATGATCCCAGGGTCCTGGGATTGAGCCCCATGTTGGGCTTTCTGGTCAGTGGAGAGTCTGCTTCTCTCTTTCCATCTGTGCTCCTTGTCTCCCTTTCAAATAAATAAGTAAAATCTTAAAACAACAACTAGCTTTTCTATTGCTTCAAAAAGGCTCATTGGATTCTGATTACCTTTGGCTTTCAATCCATAGATCAGTTTGAGGATAATTGACATGTTAACAGTGTTGAGTCTTCCCTTCCATTATCATGCTATATCTCCGTTTACTTAGATCATCCTTGTTTCCTCAACAATATTTGTAGTTTTCAGTCTTTGGTATTGCAAATCTTTTGTTTAAAAAATTTTTTTTTTAGATTTTTCCTATTACAATGTTACCATAAGTGGTATTTTAAACAATTCAGTTTCCTTATTATTTGTTCTTAGTATATGAAAACAGAATTGACTTCTGCATATTCACTTCTGTCTTACAACCTTATGTAACTCATTGATTCTATGAGTATTTTTGGTAGATAAATCAGATTTTTTGTAGGAGATGATCATATTATAACTTTTACCTTTTTCTAATTTGCATTCTTTTTATTTTCTTCTCTTATTGCATGTATTTAAATCCTGATTCCGTTCAGATTCATACCATTAGTTATAATGTCAGCTGTAGGCTTTTTATTAATGACTTTTATTAGGCTGTTTAAAAATACAGGTTTTATTATTATCTAAGTATGGCAGTAAGGCTGACAGAATAGTAGAGGACTTCCATTAGAAATTATCAATTATGAAAATAAAGGCAAGATCCTTTATTTTGGTTTCCATGGAAAGGAATAGTCAAAGAATAGGAATCAGGTTTAGGATTATCTAGTTTGAGTAATTTGAGAGGGTTTGGGGTTTAGGGGCTGTCCATAGTTGTCTGGTACCTTTCCCTTGGGTGATGAGGGTAGGGGGGAATATTGTGGCCAGAGTATAAAATAAAGATGTTTGGGGCTATGGGCTCTGGATTGGTTGGTTTGCATATGAAATCTAGCTCTGGAGCATTGTTAGCTATCTTAAGGAATTAGATAGCTCTGAGAAGGGCAGTCCCTCCAGAGTCACCAAGGCCCAAAGTATCAAAAATACAGAATGAAAAGATATGATTAATAAACAGGTTATGTAAGAGTCTATTGCTAGTTTTCTGACAGTTTATAGCATAAATGGGTATTGAGTTTTGTGTAATGTTTTTTTCCACATCTATAGAGATGATTTTTTTTAAAATTTTATTTATTCATTCATGACAGACATGGAGAGAGAAAGAGGCAGATTCACAGGCAGAGGGAGAAAGAAGCAGGCTCCAGGCAGGGAGCCCGACGCGGGACTTGATCCTGGGTCTCCAGGATCACACCCTGGGCTGAAGGCGGCGCTAAACCGCTGAGCCACCTGGGGTGCCCTATAGAGATGATTATATATTACTGTAAAATTAATATGGTAAATTTCAGGGACACCTGGGTGGCTCAGCGATTAAGCATCTGCCTTTGGCTCAGGGTGTGATCCTAGAGTCCCAGGACAGAGTCCCACATTGGGCGCCCTGCAAGGAGCCTGCTTCTCCCTCTGCCTGTGTCTCTGCCTTTCTCTCTCTCTCTCTGTGTGTGTCTCTCATGAATAAATAAAATCTTTGGAAAAAAAATATGGTGAATTTCATTGTTTTATTTTCAAATGTTTTATCAGTCTTGTATTCTTGGGATAATTTTTGCTTGGTTATTGTGTATTATCCTTTTTTATATTTCTGTATTGAAATTGCTAATACTTTGTTAAATATTTTTACATCTATGTACATAAGGGATGTTAGTCTGTAATTTTTTTGTATTTTCTGTTCAGGTTTTGGTATTATTAATATTATTAGGCATATTTATTAGTATTATCCATGCTGAGCTTAGAAAATAACTTCAGGATTGTTTTCTGTATTCTGTAAGTGTTTTTGTTAAGTTGATGCTGTTTTTTTCCTTGATATGTATATTTTTAAAGACTTTATTGGCTCCTGAGAGACACACAGAGAGAGGCAGAGACACAGGCAGAGAGAGAAGCAGACTCTATGCAGGGAGCCCAATGCAGGACTTGATTCCAGAACTCCAAGATCATGCCCTGGGATGGAGGCAGGTGCTCAACCACTGAGCATCCAGGCACCCCTCTTTGGTGATGTTTGAAGGAATATACTAGTGTAAAAGTTTGAGCCAGAGTTTTATTTTGGGAACAGGTTTTAAGGATGAATTCAATTTAAAGGCCTCTTCAGATTTTTGTTTCATCTCGTCAGTTTTTGTTGTGTTTTTCCAGTAATTTTTCCATTCCACCTAAGTTGTTAAATTCATTAACATGAAGTTGATAGTCTTGTCCTTTTACTATCTGTGGGTTTTGTAGTGATAATTCCTTCTTTTTTCTTCATACTGGTAATTTATGTTTAAATCCATTGAGCTTGAAGTTTATCAATTTTGTTATCTTTCCCAAGGGCCAGCTTTGACTTGTATCTAAGAAATCACTGTTCACCCCTAGGTCATGAAGATTTATTCCTGTTTCTTTCGAAGAGTTTTATACAGTTAGCTCTTATATTTAAGTATATGATCCATTTTGAGTTATTTTTATATATGATATGAATAAGGAGTCCAACTTAATATTTTTTGTTTGTAGATTAGAATTGTTAATATATCAGCTTTATAAAGCTGTTTGTATTAGTTTTTTTTAAATCTTTTTATTTTTTTATTTTATTTTATTTTATTTTTTAAATTTTTATTTATGATAGTCACACAGAGAGAGAGAGAGAGGCAGAGACATAGGCAGAGGGAGAAGCAGGCTCCATGCACCGGGAGCCCGACATGGGATTCGATCCCGGGTCTCCAGGATCGTGCCCTGGGTCAAAGGCAGGCGCTAAACCGCGGCGCCACCCAGGGATCCCTTGTATTAGTTTCTTAGCATTCCACTAGTAATTTCAATATATTTCCTTTTTGTTGTGTATTTATATAGTGTACCACTTACGGTTAATATTGTATTACAAAAAAAATATTGTACTACATTTTAAATCTGTAGAAATCTTGCAATCGTAGAGATTCTTTGACATAACCTCTGTCTGCTCAGTTATGTTATTGCCATGTGTATTAGATCTATGTTACAGACCCCAGAAAACAATATGACAACTTTTGTTTTCAGTAATCCTATGTATTTTTAAGAATTTAAGAACTAAAATTTTTATATTTTCTAGATATTTAACATTTGTGGTCCTCTTTTTTTTGCTTCCTAAAGATTTGCATTCTCATTTAGTACCATTTCCCTTCATTTTGAAGAATTTCTGTTAGCATTTGTTGTAGTCCATGCCTCCTGCTAATGAATTTTGTTTGCTGCCTTTTATGTGAAAATACCTGTTTCAGCTTCATTTTTGAAGGGTATATTAGTTGGATAGAAAATTCTGCATTGAACTACAGTTGTTTTTTTTTGAAGCTTCTTTTATTCTCTTTTGACTTCCATAGTTTATGATGAGAAATCAGCCATTTATTTAGTAACTGTTCCCCTTTATTTGCTGTGCCATTTTTCTCTTGGCTCCTTGATGACATTCTCCTTTGCTTTTTAGCAAGTAGTTGGGGTTCTTTTTTTTTTTTTTTTTTTTTAGTACTTGGGGTTCTTGAGGCCCACTGAGCTTTTTGAATTTATAAAGTTCTCTTTCTTCAAATCAAAATTTTATTCCGTTTTTCAAAACTTACATTTTGCTGTATTCTCATATTCCATATTTTCTTTCTTCTCACCCCTTTTCCTCCTCCTTTTTCAGACCATCAATTATACATCTTAGATTTCTCACAAGTTTTTTTTTTTTATTAAGATTTTATTTATTTATTTAAGAGAGAGAGGAAACATACAAGTGCTGGGGAGGGGCAGAGGGCGAGGGAGAAGCAATCTCCTTGCTGAGCAGGGAGCCCCACATGGGGATTGATCCCAGGACTCTGGGATCATGGCCTGAACTGATGCTTAGCCATCTGTCCACCCAGGCACCCCTTTTTATTTTATTCTATTTAAATAATTGGATTTGGATTATTTGTTCTTTGGATGTTGAGTTTGATAAGTTCTTTATAGATTTTGGATACTAGCTCTTTAAGTGATATGTCATTTGCAAATACCGCCTCCCATTCTGTAGGTTGTCTTTTGGTTTTGTGGACTGTTTCCTTTGCTGTGCAAATGCCTTTTTGTCTTGATGAAGTCACAATAGTTCCATTTTTGCCTTTGTTTCCCTTGCTTTTGGAGACCTGTCTAATAAAAGTTGCTGCAGCCAGGGTCACAAAGGTTGTTGCCTATATTCTTTTCTAGGATTTTGGTGGTTCCTGTCTCACATTTTAGGTCTTTCATCCATTTTGAGTCTATTTTTGTTTATGGTGTGAGGAAATGGTCCAGTTTCATTCTTCTGTATGTGGCTGTCCAATTTTCCCAACACCATTTCTTGAAGAGACTGTCTTTTTTCCATTGGATCTTCTTTCCTGCTTTGTTGAAGATTAGTTGGCCATAGAATTGAGGGTCCATTTCTGGGCCCTCTGATCCAGTGAATCCATGTATCTGTTTTTGTGTCAGTACCATACTGTCTTGATGCTTACAACTTTGTAATAGAGCTTGAAGTCTGGAATTGTGATGCCACAACTTTTGGCTTTCTTTTATTTCTTTTTTTTTTTTTTTTAAAGATTTTATTTATTCATGAGAGACCGATAGAGAGAGAGGCAGGCAGAGACATAGGCAGAGGAAGAAGCAGTCTCCATGCAGGGAGCCTGATGTGGGACTCGATCCCGGGACTGTGGGATCATGTCCTGAGCTGAAGGCAGATGCTCAACCGCTGAGCCACCCAGGTGTCCCTTTGGTTTTCTTTTTCAACATTCCTTTGGCTATTTGAGGCCTTTTCTAGTTCCATACAAATTTAAGGATTCTTTGTTCCAGCTCTTTGAAATAAATTGATGGCATTTTGATAGGGATTGCTTTGAATGTATAGATTGCTCTAAGTAACAGACATTTTAACAATATTTGTTCTTCTAATCTATGAGCATAGCACATTTTCCCATTTCTTTATGTCTTCCTCAATTTTTCATGGGTGTTCTCCTATAGTATTCTGAATACAGATCCTTTTCTGCTTTGGTTGGGATAATTGTTAGGTATCTTATGGTTTTGGGTGCAACTGCAAATGGAATTGACTCCTTAATTTCTCTCTCTCTCTCTCTTTTGTTTTAAGATTTTATTTATTTGAGAGACACATGGGTGACTCAGTGGTTGAGCGTCTGATTTTTGCTCAGGTTGCAATCCCGAGGTCCTGGGATTGAATTCTGTATCTGGCTCCCTGCAGGGAGCCTGCTGTCTGTCTCTGCCTCTCTTTCTGTATCTCTCATGAATAAGTAAGAGATAAATCTTTTTTTAAGAAAATGATTTTATTTATTAGAGAGCATGAAAGAGAGATCACAGGCAGGGGTAGAGGGAGACACAGACTTGCCGCTAATCAGGGAGCCCAATGCGGTACTTTATCCTAGGACCTGAGCCAAAGGTGGACAGCTAATTGATTGAGCCACCCAGGTGCCCTTGATTTTTCTTTCTTCTATCTCATTGTTAGTGTATAAAAATGCAACTGATTTCTGTGCATTAATTTGATTTCCTGACATACTTTGCTGAATTTCTGTATGAGTTCTAGCAATTTGGGGGTGGATTCTTTTGGGTTTTCCATGTAGTTTATAATGTCATCTACAAAGAGTAAGACTTTGACTTCTTTGCCGAATCAGATGCCTTTTATTTCTTTTTTGTTGTCTGATTGCTGAGGCTAGAACTAGCACTACGTTGTGGACATCCCTACATGTTCCTCACCTTAGGGGAAAAGCTCTCAGTTTTTCCCCATTGAAAATGATATTCCCTGTGGGCTTTTTGTCAATGGCTTTTATGATATGGAGCAATGTTCCCTGTATCTCCCCACACTGTGAAGAGTTTTAGTCAAGAAAGGATGCTGTCCTTTGTCAGGATATGGGTCTTGTCCTTTATTTATTTATTTTTTTTATTAGTGTAGTGTATCATATTGTTTGATTTGCAGATGTTGAACCACCCTTGCAGCCCAGGAATAAATCCCACTTGGTCGTGGTGAATAATCCTGTTAATGTACTGTTGGATTCCATTAGCTAGTATTTTGGTGAGAATATTTGCATTCATGTTCATCAGTGATATTGGTCTGTAATTCTCTTTTTTGGTGAGGTCTTTTTCTGCTTTTGGGATCAAGGTAATGCTGGCCTCATAGAAAGAGTTTGGAAGTTTTCCTTCCATTTCTATTTTGTGAAACAGCTTCATAAGAATAGGTATTAATTCTTCTTTAAATGTTTAGTAGAATTCCCCCCAGGAAGCCATCAAGTCCTAGACTCTTGGGGGAGATAGTTATTTATTTAAAGAAATTTATGTATGTATGTATGTATTTATTTATTTGACTTAGAAATTTATTTATTTTTTGGGTATTTTTTTTATTGGAGTTCGATTTGCCAACATATAGCATAACACCCAGTGCTTATCCCATCAAGTGCCCTGCTCAGTGCTCGTCACCCAGTCACCCTAACCCCCTGCCGACCTCCCCTTCTGCTACCCCTTGTTCGTTTTCCAGAGTTAGGCGTCTCTCATGTTCTGTCTCTCTGATATTTCCCACTCATTTTCTCTCCTTTCCCCTTTATTCCCTTTCACTATTTTTTATATTCCCCAAATGAATGAGACCATGTTTGTCTTTCTCCGATTGACTTACTTCACTCAGCAAAATACCCTCCAGTTCCATCCACGTCGAAGCAAATGGTGGATATTCCTTGTTTCTAATGGCTGAGTAATATTCCATTGTATACATAGACCACATCTTCTTCATTCATCTTTCAGTGGACACTGAGGCTCCTTCCACAGTTTGGCTGTTGTGGACATTGCTGCTGTAAACATTGGGGTTCAGGTGTCTCAGTTTTTCACTGCACTGTATCTTTGGGGTGAATTCCCAGTAGTGCTATTGCTGGGTCGTAGTGAAGGTCTATTTTTAACTCTTTGAGGAACCTCCACACAGTTTTCCAGAGTGGCTGCACCAGTTCACATTCCCACCAACTGTGCAAGAGGGTTCCCCTTTCTCCACATCCTCTCCAATGTTTGTTGTTTCCTGTCATGTTAATTTTCCCCACTCTCACTGGTGTGAGGTGGTATCTCATTGCGGTTTTGATTTGCATTTCCCTGATGGCAAGTGATGCGGAGCATTTTCTCTTGTGCTTGTTGGCCATGTGAATGTCTTCTTTGGTGAAATTTCTGTTCATGTCTTTTGCCCATTTCATGATTGGATTGTTTGTTTCTTTGCTGTTGAGTTTAATGAGTTCTTTATAGATCTTGGATATTAGCCCTTTATCTGTATTTATTTATTTATTTATTTATTTATTTATTTATTTATTTATTTATTTATTTATTTATTTATGATAGTCACACACAGAGAGAGAGAGAGAGAGAGAGAGAGAGAGAGGCAGAGACACAGGCAGAGGGAGAAGCAGGCTCCATGCACCGGGAGCCCGATGTGGGTTTCGATCCTGGGTCTCCAGGATCGCGCCCTGGGCCAAAGGCAGGCGCCAAACCGCTGCGCCACCCAGGGATCCCTAGCCCTTTATCTGATATGTCATTTGCAAATATCTTCTCCCATTCTGTAGGTTTTGGGGGAGATTTTTACTTTTTTATTTTTATTTTTTTTGGGGGGGGGATTTTTAATGACTGCTTCAATTTCCTTGCTGTTTATGGGTTTGTTCAGATTTTCTATTTCTTCTTGTTTTAGTTTTGGTGTATATATGTCTCTAGGAATGCATCCATTTCTTCCAGATTGCCTAATTTGTTGGCTCATAATATGTTCTTAGAATTGTTTGTATTTCTTTGGTGTTGGCTGTGGTCTCTCCTCTTTGATTCATGATTTTATTTATTTGGGTCCTTTCTCTTTTTGATAAGTCTGATGAGGGGTTTATCAGTCTTATTACTTCTTTTTGTTTTGTTTTGTTTTTCTTAGTCTTATTAATTCTTTCAAAGAACCAGCTCTTGGTTTCATTGATCTGTTATTCATTTGGTTTCTATATCATTGGTTTCTGCTCAAATCTTAATCATTTCTCTTCTCTTGCTGGGCTTAGGCTTTGTTTGATATTCTTTCTCCAGCTCCTTTAGGTGTAAGGTTCAGTTGTATATTTGAGACCTTTCTTGTTTCTTGAGAAAGTCTTATATTGCTATATACTTCCCTCATAGGACCACCTTTGCTGCATCCCAAAGGTTTGGAACAGTTGTGTTTTCATTTTCATTTGTTTACATGAATTTTTAAATTTCTTCTTTAATTTTCCTGGCTGACCCATTCATTCTTTAGTAGGATGCTCTTTAGCATCTATGTATTTGAGTTCTTTCCAAATTTCCTGTTGTGATTGAGTTCCAGTTTCAAAGCATTGTGGTCTGAAAATATGCAGGAAATTATCCCAGTCTTCTGGTACTGATTTAGACCTGATTTGTGTCCCAGTATGTGATCTCATCTAGAGAATGTTCCATGTACAATCAAGAAGAATGTGTATTCTGTTGCTTTAGGATGGCATGCTCAGAATATATCTGTGAAGTCCATCTGGTCCAGTGTGTCATTCTGAAAATACTTGTTTCCTTACTGATCTTCAGCTTAGATGATCTGTCCATTGCAGTGAGTAGGGTGTTCAAGTTCTCTAGTATTACTGTGTTATTGTCAGTGGGTTTCTTTAATTTTGTTATTAACTGCCTTATAGAATTGACTGTTCCTGTGTTATGGGCATAAATATTTACAATCATTAGATCTTCTTATTGTATAGCCCCCTTGATTATGATATAGTGTGCTTCCTTCTCTCATATTAATAGTCCTTGGTTTAAAATCTAATTTTGGGGCAGCCCCGATGGCTCAGCGGTTTGGAGCCGCATTCAGCCCGGGATGTGATCCTGGAGACCCAGGATCAAGTCCCACGTTGGGCTCCCTATGTGGAGCCTGCTTCTCCCTCTTGTCTGTGTCTCTGCCTCTCTCTCTGTCATGATTAAATAAATAAAATCTTTAAAAAAATTTTAATTTTGTCATATATATTGCCATTCCAGCTTTCTATTGATGTCCATTACCATGATAAATGGTTTTCTACCCCCTTACTTTAAATCTGGAGGTTTCTTTGGGTCCAAAATGAGTCTCTTGCAGGCAGCATATATATTGATGGGTCTTGCTTTTTTATCCAATCTGATACCTTGTATCTTTTGATTGGGGCATTTAGCCCATTTGTGTTCAGATTAACTACTGAAAGGTACAGATTTAGTGCCATTTTATGACGTGTGAAGTTACTGTTTCTACAGATTGTCTCTGTTTCTTTCAAGTCTTTGTTACTTTTTTCCTCTCTCTTTGCTTAAAGGATCCCTTTTAATATTTCTTCCAGTGTGGGTTTGGTGATCACAAATTCTCTTAGTTTCTGTTTGTCCTGGACCCTTTTTTATCTCTCCTTATGTTTTGAATGGCATCCTAGTTGGATGAAGTATTCTTGGCTGCATATTTTTTTCACTTAACATCCTGAATGTATGATGCTAGGCCTCTCTGGCCTGCCAGGTGTCTGTTGATAGGACTGCTGCCAGTCTAATGTTTCTACCCTTTTAGTTAAGGACCTCATGTCCTGAGCTGCTTTCAGGACTTTCTCTTTGTCTCTCAGATTTGCAAGTTTCACTATTATATATCAGGGTGTTGACCTCTTTTTATTGATTTTAAGAGAGTTTCTCTGTGCCTCCTTGTTGTATTAGTTTACTGTAGGATCTGGAGTCTCTGTGGTCCAAGGTCTCTCATACCAGATCCTTTCTTCCTGAGTTAGGTCATAGTTTTCTACCTAGAACTTAATCTTTTCTTTTCCTGTACTTTTTTTCTCTGAAGTCTCCATATATCTATTTTTGTCTTTAGTAAGGAGACATGGCATATAGTAATGTATCTCTACAAAAGTTTAAAATATAAAAGAAAGTATTTTGGAATAAAGAAATAAATTCATTCATTATCTTACTATCTTCATCATCAGCCTGTTAATATGTATTGTGTATTTTAGAATTATTTCTATGCATAAATCTTTGTAAATATACCATTATTTCTCATTGAAATACAGTTAGTCATACTTTTTATACAAATTTTTATTTTTATTTTAATTTTTTTTAAGTTTTTATTTATTTATGATAGTCACAGAGAGAGAGAGAGAGAGGCAGAGACACAGGCAGAAGGAGAAGCAGGCTCCATGCACCGGGAGCCCGACGTGGGATTCGATCCCAGGTCTCCAGGATCGCGCCCTGGGCCAAAGGCAGGCGCCAAACCGCTGCGCCACCCAGGGATCCCTTATACAAATTTTTAAAAAGATTTTGCTTATTTGAGAATGAGAGCATGAGTGTGTGGGGGGGGATGGGCATAGGAAGAGGGAAAAGCAGCTGCTTGCTGAGCACAGAGTCCAATCTGCAGCTTGATCCTAGGACCCTGGGATCATGACCTGAGCTGAAGGCAGACACTGACTGAGCCACCCAGGTGGCCCAACTTTTTAATACAATTTTTAAGAAGATTTTACTTTTATTTACTTTTGAGAGACAAAGAGTGTGTGTGTGCAGAAGCACAGGTGGAGAGAGGGGCCGAGAGAGAGAGTGAGAATCTCGAGCGGACTCTGTGCTGAACATGGAGCCCAATGCAGGGCTTGATCTCATGATCATGGGATCATGACTTGAGCAGAAACCAAGAGTTGGTCATTTGACTGAGCCACCTAGGCACCTGTATACAATTTTTATAATTATAAACAGCTATATAAAGTATCTTTGCATATATATTTTTTCATGTCTTGAAATTAAAGTACATAAATGATACACACAAAAAATAAGGTACATAAATGATATAAAAATGAAATAGTACTTAATAAGTGCTATTTCTTTTTTTTTTTTTTAAAGATTTTTATTTATTCATGAGACACACACACACAGAGAGACAGGCAGAGACACAGGCAGAGGAAGAAGCAGACTCCATGCAGGGAGTCTGATGTGGGACTTGATCCCGGGTGTACAGGATCATGCCCTGGGCTGAAGGCAGGCGCTAAACCGCTGAGCCACCCAGGGATCCCCTAATAAGTGCTATTTCTATCATATTTCCTTTGGCTCTCTAGAAATGAAGTAATTGAATTAGTATTTTTCTTGAATCATGTTGCTAAATTGCTTTCCAAAAGAATTGGATTATAGTGCCATCAACAATATTTAAAAATTAAAATTCACTGCACTTAGATTGTTAGGAATTAAAAAAAAAAGATTGTTAGGAATTAACTTTTAGAAAAAATTTACTAGGGCTGGTAAAAGGGATGAAAGTCAAGAAAGCATGTGACATTTGGTCTTGAGTTTGTGAGTTCAAGCCACATAGTGGGTATAGAGATTACTTAAAAAAAAAAAAAACCAGACAAGCTCAAGAGTTCGAGAGTTGCATACTCTACTGACTGAGCCAGCCTGGTACTCCTCTAATTTTTTAAAAAAGATTATTTGAGAAAGCGTATGGAGGAGCAGAGAGATAGGGACAAGCAGGCTCTATACTACTACTCATGGAGCCCACTGTGGAGCTTGATCCCAGGACCCCGAGATCATGACCTGAGCTGAAACCAAGAGTTGCATGCCTTCTGATTGAGCCACCCAGGTGCCCATAGATTCTTAATTCCTTACATTTGATTAATTACTGTTTTTAGTTCTTATATTGAAATTGTTTTTCATGCGGTGCCTGGTTGACTGAGTTGATTAAATGTCCAGCTCTTGATTTTGCTCAGTTCATGACCTCGGGGTTGTGAGGTCAAGCCCTGAGTTGGGCTCTGAGCTCAGTGGGGAGTTCACTTGAAATTCTCTGTCTCTTGTCTTCCTCAGCCCCTCCCCCAGCCCACTTGTGTTCTTCTATCTAATAAATAAAATCTTAAAGAAAAATAGTAGTTTTTAAAAACATTTTGAATTTGCATTATTGATCAGTAATGTTTAAGGGTTTAATCTAAATTTTTTCTTCTCCAGTTGCTAAACAATTATTCTTATACCCAGTCATCCCAAAGAGTAATTATCTCTGGTTCTGTGTAGTCTTTAAATTATTAAATTTAGGGATCCCTGGGTGGCGCAGCAGTTTGGTGCCTGCCTTTGGCCCAGGGCGCGATCCTGGAGACCCGAGATCGAATCCCACGTCGAGCTCCCAGTGCATGGAGCCTGCTTCTCCCTCTGCCTATGTCTCTGCCTCTCTCTCTCTCTGTGTGTGACTATCATAAATAAATAAAAATAAAAAAAATAAATTATTAAATTTAGTTCTTCTAGAAGAATTTTTTTCTTTCTGACAAGATATAAATCACTCAACTAATAATGGTTCTTTCTGTAAGAGAGGTTGCTGTATTGTTTAGAACCAAATTATTGCCTGCCTTTCATAAGTGTGCTTGTATTTTTACTTCTTCTATCCATTTGTCATATATTTTTTGAGTTACCATGTTAGGAGATGGATAGATGCTAGGGCTACAGCCATGAAATGGAGTATATATATACCCTAGCAGAGAAAATAAACATAATTGCATAGTTAATTGTGATTGCAATGTATGACAAGAAGTAAGTATAAGTAATTTATAATATGGTACCTATCTACTATAGGGAATCAGAGAAACCTTTGAGGAAGTGACTTTAAGCAAGAACTCGTTGGGTGAATAGAAGTTATCCAGCTGTGAAAGAGGGTTGGGATATAGGATAGGTGTTACAGGTAGAAAGTAAAAGTAACACATTTAGAGTCTATGAAGCAAGAATGAATTTAGGAGTATTTATAGAATTGAAAGAAGAGGGGCACCTGGATGGCTCAGTCAGTACAGCATGCAAGTCTTGATTGTGAGTTCGAGCCCCATGTTGGGTGTAGAGTTTACTTTAAAAACAAAAAAACAGAAGTGAAAATGAAAAGACAGTATTGCCTAGATGTGAGATATTGAAAAGAGAAAGTTGTGAAGCTAAGTAGGGGCTAGATCATGTAGTAAAACTATTAAAATGTTTATTCAGTGGTGCAGTAATAACTTGTACCTGCATTTTTGAAGTTTGCTCTAGATTGGTGGTATATAGGCAAGAGTAAGCATGGGACAGTATTGAGTTGGGGTCCCTGAAGTGGTCCCGATGAAAGTTGATTTTGGCTTGCAGTTGGCTAATAGTAGTATAGATGGAGATAGGTAGACAAATCTCACCAGTTCTTAGGAGGAGGAATGGGCAAAATATGCTGTTTGATTAAATATGAGTTAGAGCATAGGGTGAAACTGTCAAAAGATGATGTCTAGGTGTTTTGTATGGGAAATATGTGGTTGAGAGTACCATTATGAACATAGGGGAAGGAGCTTCTGGCTTGCTCAGTCAGAGCATGTGACTCTTGATTGTGGGGTCGTGAGTTCAACAAGCCTCTGGTTTGTTGCTGAGATTACTAAAAAAAAATTAATAAACTTTAAAAAAGATAGGGAATACTGAACAAAGCAAGTATTGCATAGATTTGGACCGTCTGGAAAGTGCCATTGCAATTGTAGGAAGTTTTATATATGGATCTAAAGACAGATCTGAATAGGAGGTATAATTTGAGAGTCACTGGCATACTTTTAATTTAGTTTTTTTTTTTTTTTAATTATGATAGTCACACACAGAGAGAGAGAGAGAGGCGGAGACATAGGCAGAGGGAGAAGCAGGCTCCATGCACCGGGAACCGACGTGGGATTCGATCCCGGGTCTCCAGGATCGCGCCCTGGGCCAAAGGCAGGCGCTAAACCGCTGGACCACCCAGGGATCCCTTAATTTAGTTGTTAACAGATGAATGGAAAATAAAGATTGCTTAGTATTTAACATGAAATGAGAAGGCATCTTAAGCTGGAGCCCTGAGGAACTACCTTATTTAAAGGTTACATAAGGTTATCAGAAAGGTGTTGCCAAAGAGGTTAGAGGAAAATAAGGTACAGGATCTAATAGCTTACATTTCATTATTTTTTCACTATTTTATCTTAATTTCCATCTCCTATTTTCTTTTGTAACTTGTTTATATTACCATATTATAAGTTGCAAAATCTCTTTGGAGAGCAGCAAGGTAGGGTACAAATAATAAATACTCAAATATGAGCTCCAGGAATATATTCTTCATAGTAAGACAATGTCATTGAAACTTACTCTGTTTATTATTTTTATAATATCTTTCTCTCATCAGTAGTGAAAAGAAATGATTATATTATCTCTACCTAGGTTTATTTCTGGTTTTAATTTCTAGGGGTGGTAGGGATAGTGATACATAACAAATACTTAGTATCATTGTTTGTGATTAAGAGTAACTAGAATAATTAGAGCAATTCCTTCCTTCTAGAAAGCATGTTCGCATATATGAGATCATGTTTTCTCATTTAAGTCAAAATTCTGAATTTTTGAGTTTGGCTCTTTATTTTAGGAGAAACCAGACCTAACTGACTATAACAATACTAGCTGATCCTAGACAGAAAGTGAAGGAATAGGAGGCACCTGGGTGGCTCAGTGGTTGAGCATCTGCCTTTGGATCCTGGAGTCCCGGGATTGAGTCCCACATCGGGCTCCCTGCTTGGAGCCTGCTTCTCCCTCTGCCTACGTCTTTGTCTCTCTCTCTCTCTCTATCTCTCATGAATAAATAAAAAATAAAATCTTAAAAAAAAAATAAAGTGAAGGAATAGAGGCAAATGTTAAAAACTGTGCCCTGGACTCTTTTTGTTATTGTTACAGTTAACAAAAGTCATGGCAGGTATGTGGAAGTTAAGTAATATTCTTTTTAAAGTTATCTGATGAGGTGCCTGGCTGTCTGAAGTTGGCAGAGCATGTGACTCTCTCATTTTTTTTTAAGATTTATTTTGGTGAGAAGCAGAGGGAGAGTTACCCAAGCACACTTCATGATGGCTAAGCTTGGAGCCCATTGTGGGGCTTGATGTCATAGCCCTGAGGTCATGACTGGAACCAAAACCAAGACTCAGACGCTTTACCAGCTGCACCACCCAGGTGCCCCTTGAGCATGTGACTCTTGATCTTAGGGTCATGAGTTCAAGACCATGTTGAGGAAGAAGAGTTACTTAAAAAAAGTACACATGCACACACATGCATATGAAATAAAGTTGGTAGTTGGTGTTTTGAGGAAGATCACATGTCGGGAATGACTTTGTGAGGAATGTTATGAGATACTTTTGGTGGCAGCTAGTACAAATGCTGCTCCCAGATTAAAAAAAAATTTTTTTTATTACTCATTTGAGACACTCCAGGAGGAGTGGCAGAGGCAGAAGGAGAAGCAGACTCCTCGCTGAGCAGGGAGCCCAACGTGGGGCTGGATCCCAGGACCCCAGGATCATGGCCTGACGCTTAACTGACTGAGCCACCCAGGTGCCCCTGCTCCCACATTTTTAATAGTTTTGAGGTTTTGGGGAAGTTGTTATACTTTGGTAATTTGAAATATCTCTTTGATTTCTCCTCTTCTTCTTTTTTATTTTTTTAAATAGAGATGTGAACTGTGTCCTCATAAGGATGGAGCTTTAAAAAGAACAGATAATGGGGGTAAGTACAGAGAATTAAAAAAGTTTTTTTTTTATTGAAAACTGGAGTGGGGGAGTATTTAAAAATATCTGGTTCATATTATAATATCAAATTAAATTTATCATTCATATTTTTAATAGTAATATAATTTATGAATCTTTTTTGCTACCTTAGGGACAAACTTTTTTTTTTTTTGGAGAGAGAGTGTGGGTGAGGGAGGGGCAGCGGGAGAGGGAGAGAGAGAGAGAGAGAGAGAGAGAAAGGGCTCAGTGCCTACACAGAGCCCAAATCCGGGCTTGATCTCATGATCCTGAGATCATGACCTGAGATGAAATCACGAGTCAGACTCTTAATTGAGTGAGCCACCCAGGTGCCCCAAGCATTGTTTTTATAATGTAGAATGGGCACATACTTCTAATTAAAATCTTGATTTTTTAAAATGGGTATAATTTTCTTATATTAGAAATTATTTTGGGAAAAATTAGCTTCTTTTTTGTTGTTAGAGCTACACTCTGATGTTTTTAGAGTCTTTTTTCCCCTCTCTTTTGTGTATTGCTGGACAGATGATATTTGTAGTAAATGTTAATTTTAACACCCTGAGGATTTTTGTTGCTTGAATATAGAGAAATGCTGACTTCTGTCTTTAAATTTTGCTGTGCTTTCCTGAGGACCCTTGTGAATTTCTCATTTGCATCTCCATTTTTAGTTGCTTTCCCCTGAGAAATCCATGTTTCTTTATAGCTCAGTACCATTCTATTTTTTAAAAAATATTTTATTTATTCATGAGAGAGAGGCAGAGACACAGGTAGAGGGAGAAGCAGGCTCTCCACAGGGAGCCTGATGCGGAACTTGATCCTAGGACCTTGGGATCACGCCCTGAGCTGAAGGCAGATGCTCAACCACTGAGGCACCGAGGCGTTCCTCCCCTTTTAAAAATTTTTATTTATTTATTCAGCTCAGTACCATTCTTAAATATGTAGACATGAATTTATTAAACTGTGGCATACTGTGAAAATTAATTGATGAAGAAACTCATAAAAGTAGAGATTGTAACTCCTATTAGTACTCTTCCATTTTGAGCAGCTACCTCTAAGGCATTTTTGGCATAGAATAGAGGAATGACATGGGTAAATAAAAGGAAATAATAAAATGTTTTAGTGTAGCTCTACATAGGTTTATTTATATACAAATTTAATATTTAGACTGATATACAGCCACATTTTACAGAATTTTTAAAATATTAGAAACCCTTGCTCCTATTCCTGTTCACCATCTGTCTAGTTTCTCAATAACTTTCCTGCTGTTGGTAAACTTCTCTTATTACTTATTTGCATCTCCTTCTAGGGTTTTTTCTTTATATACAAATAAATATGAATAAAGAAATATTTTCTCCCTAATTTTTATACGGATGGATGAATATTTTACATACTCTTTGCATCTTAATTTTTTCACTTAATAGTTTATTACTAGTATAAAGCTTTCTTTTTTATATAATCAGTCACCTGTTGATAGACTTTCTGATATTCTGCTTTTATGACTAGTCCTTGTATACATGTCATGTGTGCCTCTCTAGGATTATTAATTCCCACGGGTGGAACTATTGGGTCAAAGGGATTTTGTAGTTAATTTGATAGATATTCCCAAATTATTTTCCCTTGTGGTTGTACTTATTTATGTTTCCAGCAGCCTTGAATGAATAACTTATTCTCTGTATCCTTTGATAATCCAGTAGGTGAAAATTGGTATCTCAGAGCAGTTATTTTGCATTTTTTTTTAAAGATTGTATTTATTTATTCATGACAGACACACACACACAGAGAGAGAGAGAGAGAGAGAGAGAGAGAGAAACAGAGACACAGGCAGAGGGAGAAGCAGGCTCCATGCAGGGAGCCTGATGCGGGACTTAATCCTGGGTCTCCAGGATCACACCCTGGGATGAAGGCAGCACTAAACCGCTGGGCCACCAAGGCTGCCCCTGTATTTCTTTTATGAGTGAAGCTGAGCATCTTACACTTTTATTTTACAATTTTTATTTTTAAAGATTGATTTATTAGAGAGTGCAAGTGAAGAGAGTACAAGCAGGGGGAGCAGCAAAGGGTGAAGGAGAAATAGACTGCCCACTGAGCAGGGAGCCTGATGCAGGGCTCCATCCTAGGACCCTGAGATCATGACCTGAGCCAAAGGTAGCCTTTGTAGTCAGGTAACTGACTGAGCCACTTAGGGCCCCCCCCATCTTATTGTGTGTGTGTGTGTGTGTGTTTTTTTTTTTTAAGATTTTATTTATTCATGAGAGAGACAGAGAGAGAGGCAGAGACATAGGCAAAGGATGAGTTAGGCTCCTTGCAGGAAGCCTGATGTGGGACTCAATCCCAGGACCCTGGGATCACGACTTGAGCCAAAGTCAGATGCTCAACCTCTGAGTTACCCAGGTGCCCCACCATCTTATATTTTTTAAAAACAATTCGTATTTTTCTTTCTTTGGATTTTTTATTTATTCATTAGAGACACAGAGAAAGAGAGGCTGAGACATAGACAGAGGAAGAAGCAGGCTCCATGCAGGGAGCCTGATGTGGGACTCGATCCCAGGACTTCAGGATCACGTTCTGAGCCAAAGGCAGATGCTTAACTTCTGAGCCACCCAGGTGTTCCAAGCAATTTGTATTTTTCTTTCTGGTTTGTTAATATGTTTTTTCTCTTTGGTTGTTGATCTTTTTTTTTTTTTTTTTTAAAGATTTTATTTATTTATTCATGAGAGACAGAGAGAAGGGAGAGACCTAGGCAGAGGGAGAAGCAGGCTCCATGTAGGAAGCCAGATGTGGGACTCGATCCCTGGACTTCAGGATCACGCTCTGGGTCAAAGGCAGGCACTCAAACACCAAGCCACCCAGGCATCCCTGATCATTTTCTTTTTGATTGTTGAAGCTTTCATAGGAGCCTCTTTATTCATTAGGCTTTTGTGATTGAGTTGGGTTAGTATTTTTGTCCAGTTGTTCAGTCTTTGCTTATGGGGCTTTGTACCATGCAGAAGTTTGATTTTTATTTAAGTGAATTTATTAATCTTATCTTTCATGGGTTCTGTATTATGAACCATAGTTAGAAAGGCCTTCCTTACACCAAAATTAATAAAAAGATTCTTTCACAATGTCCTCTAGTTTTTTTTATGGTTTCTTTTTTTTTACAGTTTAATCTTTGATACATTTGGAATGTATCCATGTAAGACAATATGGAGTATGGATCCATCTTTATTTTTTTGTAGTTGCTAAAAATGCTTCCATTTGTCCTATCATCATCTGTTGAGCAGTTCATCTTTTTTCTTCAATGATCTGAAACACCATCTTTATTAGAGTCTTAAGTTTGATGTATATTTAAAACATTCTGACTAAATTGTGTTCCAAAATAGATTTACAAATCTATTTGTAAATAGATTTGAATTCATTTTCCTATTGAAATACTAATTATATTTCTTGAGTAGTTAACAAAACCCCACAATGTACCTGGTGGTACAATATTGATGATAAATTTTTTTTATAATACTTAATTTTTAATACCCAATACTCCCTTTTCATGCTGGAAAATACGTTAGAAGTTTTGGTAGTCAGGATGTGGAATTTCTCAATGCAACTTTTAATTTTCTCAATCTCATCTGCTCTACAGTTCTCAGTTGTTAAAGGTAAGTAAAACTTAACAAGTTTAATATAGATTGGTGTATGAGAAGTGGGGTTGGGGTATTACAGCAGAAGGAGAAGCAAACGATAAAAGACACAAGTATATTGAAGAATTGAAAATGGGAGTTAGACTGTAAGGTTTGAATGGCAGGCCCTCTGAGAGGTGAAACTGATGATAAAGGCAAAGTTGTCATTCCTTCTCTTCTCCCCTGCTCATCTCCTTCCATTCCCTTCCTTCTCCCTCTTCCCTCTTCCCTTTTCTGTACTGAGGACTTGATCCTGTTGATTTGGGGAGCCACTGAAGCTGAGGAATAACATGAGATTTCTATTTTAGAAAGGTAACTCTGACAGCAATGTGGTGAATGGATTGAAAGAATATGATTGCCAGCTATAAAAAAGAATAGTAGAGCTGGATCATAAGTGCATTTAACATACTTGAAATCAGCTATATAGCCTGGGCAGTGGGAGGAGATACAGAAAAAGAAATAAATTGCAGAGATAATTCAGTTTGCCATTTTACTCAGTCAGCATACATTCTAGGCAAACATATGGAAATCCCTGTGAATGATTGTAAGGCTTTCGCAGCCATCATTGACAAAGATATGAAATATATTAGCGAGGGGTCAAGCAAGAGATGGTGATGTCAGTTACATTCTATGGTTTTTTAAAACTAAAAAAAAATTATATTCCAGTAGAGTTAACATATACTGTTATATTAGTTTCGGGTGTACAGTATAGTTATTCAGCAATTCTATATAATACTCAGTGCTCATCAAGATAAGTGTTACTCTTCATCCCCTTCAACTATTTCACACACCCTTATCTCCCCTCTGGTAACCATCAGTTTGTTGTCTATAGTTAAGTGTCTGTTTTTTTGGTTTGTCTCTTTTTTCTTTGTTTTTTCTTATATTCCAATTATGAGTGAAATAATGTGGTATTTGTCTTTCTGACTTATTTCACTTAACATTACAACAACTCTAGATCCATCCATACTTTTGTAAATGGCAAGCTTGCATTCCTTTTAATGGCTGAATAATATTAATAATATTCATTCCAGGGTGTGTGTGTGACTGTGTGTGTATATATGTATTACATCTTTTTTTTTTTTTTTTTTTTTTAGGTTTACTTATTTTAAGTAATCTCTACACCTAACGTGGGGCTCAAACTCATGGCCCCAAGATCAAGAGTTGCATGCTTTTCTGACTGAGCAAGCCAGGTGCTTCCATGTCTTTATCCATTCACCTATTGGTGGACACTTGGGCAGCTTCCCTAAGTTGGCTTTTGTAAATAATTCTGCAATAATATAGAGGTGCATATATCTTTTCAAATTAGTATTTTTTGTACCAGTAGTGTGATTACTGGATCATATGGCAGTTATGTTTCTGATTTTTTTTTTTTAATGTAGCCTCTATACTGTTTTCCACAGTTGCTACACCAGTTTGCATATTCACCAACAGTACACAGGGGTTCCCTTTTTCTCAACATCCTCACCAACACTTGTTGTTTCTTCTGTTTTTGATTTTAGCCATTCTTACAGGTGTGAGGTGATATGTCATGTGGTTTTGATTTGTATTGCCCTGATGAGTGATGTTGAGCATCTTTTCATGTATTCGTTGGCCATCTGTACGTCTTCTTTGGAAGAATGTCCATGTCTTCCCATTTTTAAAATAAGATTTTATTTATTTATTCATGAGAGACACAGAAAGGCAGAGACACAGGCAGAGGGAGAAGCAGGCTCCCCGTGGGGAGCCCGATGTGGGACCGGATCCCAGACCCCGGGATCATGCCCTGAGCCCAAGGCAGATGCTCAACCGCTGAGCCACACCGCCATCCCTGTCTTCCCACTTTTAATTGGATTATTTGTTACTTACATTTTTGAAGAAATTTCAGAAAGAATTGAGGCTCATTGATAGATAACAATCTGACAAGAAAATAACTTACAAAATCTCACAGGGTTATATATTAAAAATTGGGGTTTTAAAAAATGATTTATTTATTCATGAAAGAAACAGAGAGGTAGTTACACAGGCCATGGGAGAAGCAGGCTCCCTGCAAGGAGCCCGATGCGGGACTTGATCCTGGACCCTGGAATCACACCCTGGGATGAAGGCAGATGCTTAACTGTTGAGCCACCCAGATGTGGTCTCAAAATTCGAATTTTAAGGACAGTTTTTTTTTTAAGATTTTATTTATTTATTTGAGATAGAGAGGGAGATATGATATGAGAGGGAGACGAGAAGCAGGCTTTCAACTGAGCAGGGAGCCTGATGTGAGGCTTGATCCCAAGATTCTGGAATCATAACCTGAGTTGAAGGCAGACACTTAACTGATTGAGCCACCGAGGTGCCCCAAGGACAGTTTTGATTATGCTTGTTTTTGCTTTAGAATCTAAACCCACAAAGATGAGACTCTGCATTATTGCAGTAAGTCTAAGCGGCAGATTGATGAGGGACTGGTTGAAGACAGCAGTAGTAGGAGTGTAAACATGAGGGAATGGATATCAGAGATATTAAATGGTAAAATTTTGCAGGTATATTTTTTAAAATGTACCTATTTCACTATGGGAAATTTTGAGTATACATAAAAGTAGAGAGACTCCCCAGGTACCTAGCTTTAATAGTGATCAAGTTATGGCTAGACTTGTTTCATTTAAACTTTTCCTTATGCCATTTTGATTATTTTGAATTTTGTGATCATAACATACGTTGGTATTTAACAAATACACAACATATTATCACATATTAAAAAAAGGTCAAAGATTTTTTAAAGCCATCAACTATTCAGTTACTCAGATTTTCCTGGTTGTCTCCCTAAATGTTTTCTTTTTATATTTGAATGAATCAGTGTCCAAATAAGATCCATAAGCTGGATCCATGAAGTGCATAGAGTGTAATTGCTTGATATGTCTCTTAGGTCTCTTTGTAACCCCTCCAAACCATTTCCTTGTCACTTTACTTATGGAGAAAATTGGGACATTTGCACTGTATAGTTTCCCACAATAGAGATTTTATTGATTGTATCTCATATGGGGTGTGAGTGTGTGAGCATGTTACTTTGTCTTATATATTTTCTGTATGTTGGTAGTTAGATGTATTCAGAAGCTCGATTATAGTCAGTTTATTGTGGGGGCAGTTAAAAAGACTTCATGGTGTTGTATGCTTCGTTCATGAGACATATGATATTTGGTTGTTTTCTTTTTTTGTGATATTAGCAGCTGATGACCAATATATAGACCATTATTTTATTAAATAGAAAGTGAATAAAATTGTGATATTCTGTCATATATTGTCATATACAGACAATCGATCATTTCTCAACTACTTATTACCCTGAAGTGCAGTTTGTGAAGGAAGGACAGGATACCATATTCTTCTTTCTTAAAATTGAGATAAAATTTGTATAGCATAACATTGACCAGCTTAAGATATATAGTTCAGTGACATTTACTACTTTCACAACGTTGTGCAATTATCATCTCTGTCAATTTCCAAAACATTTTTACCACCCTAAAAGAAAGTATGCTTTCATAAGCAGAAACTATACATTCTACCATCTATCCTTTCTCCCCCAGCCCTTGGCAATCACCAAGCTTCTTTTTGTCTCTATGGATTTACTTCTGTATATTTTATGTAACTATAATAATCATACAGTATGACTGTTGAAGTTTGGCTTCTTTCTCAGGATAATGTTTTTCAGGTTCATCAGTGTTGTAGCCTGTATTAGTACTTCAGTCCTCTTTATGGTTGAATAATTCTCCGTGTGTGTGTGTGTGTGTGTGTGTGTGTGTGTGTGTGTGTGTGAGAGAGAGTGTGAGAGTATCTGTGAGCACGAAAGGGGGGTGGAGATTGATTACATTGTGTTGGTCCTTTCATTTGTTGGACATTTGTATTTCTGCCTTTTGATTGTTGTGAATAGGGCTGCTGTGAACATGGTTGTACAAATGTGTTTTATTCTCTCTTTTCAGTTTTGTGGGGAGTATATACTAGGAGTGGCATGATGGGACATTTAGTGATTCTGGGTTTAACTTTTTGAGGAACCACCAAACTTTTTCATAGTGCCTGCACCAGTTTTACATTCTCACAAGCAGTGTGTGAGAGATCTAATTCCTTTTCATTCTCACCAACACTATTTTCTGAAATTTTAAGTTATAGCCATCCTATTGAGTATGAAGTAGTACCTCACTGTGGTTTTGATTTATTTCCCTAAAGATAATGATATATTGAGCATTTTTTCATGAACCTATTGGTCATTTGTGAATCTTCTTTGGAGAGAAATCTATTCATATTCTTTGTCTTTTTTGTAATTGGGTTGTTTGTCTTTTTGTTGTTGACCTATAAGGATTCTTTATATTTTCTAGACTGATACATGATTTGCACAGCTTTTCTCTCTCTGTCTACATTGTCTTCTCATTTCTTGATAATGTCCTTTGATTCACAGTAATTATTAATTTGATGAGGATCTGTTTATTTAATTTTTCTTTGTTGCTCATGCTTTTGGTATCTAAGAATCATTGCTAATCAAAGTCATTAAGATTTATATCTATGTTTCATTCTGACTTTATTTTTTAAGGACTTTTTTTAGTTGTTGACCCATTTTGAGTTAAATTTAGTATATGATATGAGTTAAGGTCCAACCTCTCTCTCTCTCTCTCTCATTCTCTCTCTCCTGTTTTTTTTTTTTTTTTTTTTTTGCATGTGGAAATCCAGATGTCCCAGCACCATTTGTTGAAGAGACTGTTCTTTCCCTATTGAATGGTCTTGGTGCCTTGTTGAAAATCAGTTGCTGACCAGGGGAGCAGGGGCTCCTCATGCCCTGAGAGTGGAAGGCAGACGCTCAACCACTGAGCCACCCAGGCGCCCCTTCGTGGAGTCCTCTTTTAAAAAAGATTTATTTAGGGACGCCTCCGTGGCTCAGTGGTTGAGCACCTCCTTTTGGCCTGGGGTGTGATCCTTGGGTCCTGGGATCAAGTCCCACCTCGGGCTCCCAGTGAGGAGCCTGCTTCTCCCTCTGCCTGTGTCTCTGCCTCTCTCTGTGTCTCTCATGAATAAGTAAATAAAATCTTAAAAAAAAAAAAGATTTATATATTTGAGAGAGGGAGAGTGTGCATGCGTGTGGATGCACACACAGTGCATGTGAGTAGGGAGAGAGGGAAAAGGAGAGAAGATTTCTGCTGAGCACAGAGCTCTGGCCAGGCTTGATCTCAGGACCCTGAGTGAGCCGAAATCAAATGTTAGTTGCTTTTTTTAAAAGATTTTATTTATTTGTTCAGAGACAGAGACACACACACACACAGAGAGAGAGAGAGAGAGGGAGGGAGGCAGAGACACAGGCAGAGGGAGAAGTGGGCTCCATGCAGGGAGCCCGACATGGGACTTGAACCCGGGTCTCCGGGACCATGCCCTGGGCTGCAGGCGGCGCTAAATCACTGCGCCACTGCGGCTGCCCCAAATGTTAGTTGCTTAACGGACTGAGCCACCCAGGTGCCTGGAAAAGCCTGTGTGTGTGTGTGTGTTTTAAGCCTGTGTTTTTAAACTTTCATCCCCTTATTTGTTTACCCGACCCCACCCCACCTCACCTGAGCATCTTCATTTTCAACAGAGGGGTTTACAGGTATGCTCAGTTGGTAGAGTATGTGACTTTTTTTTTTTTTTTAAAGATTTTATGTATTTATTCATGAGAGAGAGAGAGACAGACAGAGAGAGAGAGAGAGAGAGAGAGAGAGAGAGGCAGAGACACAGGCAAAGCGAGAAGCAGGCTCCCCACAAGAAGCCCGATGTGGAACTTGATCCTGGATTCTGGGATTACACCCTGAGCCAAAAACAGGCGCTCAACTGCTGAGCCATCCAGGCATCCCGAGTATGTGACTCTTGATCTTGGGGTGACTTTGAGTCCATGTTGTGCGTAGAGTTTATTTAAAAAAAAAGGGGGGATCCCTGGGTGGCACAGCAGTTTGGCGCCTGCCTCTCTCTCTGTGTGACTATCATAAAAAATAAAAAGTAAAAAATAAAAAATAAATGTTTCCTCTGAGACACCTGGGTGGCTCAGTGGTTGGGCATCTCCCTTTGGCTCAGGGCATGATCCTGGGTCCTGGGATTGAGTCCCATACTAGGCTCCCTGCAGGGAGCCTGCTTCTCCCTCTGCCTATGTCTCTGCCTCTCTTTGTGTGTCTCTCACAAATAAATAATAAATAAAATCTTTAAAAAAATACTGTCTCTTACTGAGTATTTATTTGGTTGCTATAAACTTTTTGGTTTTAAGAACTTTTTTGTCTTCAATTTAAAAAAAATTTAATTCCTGTGTAGGTAATGTACAGTGTTATATTAATTTCAGGTGCATGACATAATGATCTGACAATTCTGTATATTAGTGTTCATCACAATAAGTGTATTCTTAATCTCCCTTACCCCCCCCCGCCTCCTTTCTTGTAAGCATCAGTTTATTCTCTATAGCTAAGAATGTGTTTCTTGGTTTGTCTTTTTTTTTTTTGTTCATTTGTTTTGTTTCTTAAATTCCACGTGAGTAAAATCATATTTTATTTGTCTTTTTCTGACTTATCTCACTTTTTTTTCACTTTATTTCAAAAAAATCCCTCTTTGTTGTTGCAACTGGTAAGACTTCATTCTTTTTTGTGGCGGAGTAATGATCCTTAGTATATGTATGCGTGTGTGTGTATGTATATACATATACACACATACACACATACCCACTACTTTTTATTTAATAAAGATTTTATTTATTCATGAGAGACAGAGAGAGAGAGAGAGAGAGAGAGGCAGAGGCACAGGCAGAGAGAGAAGCAGACTCTCCGCGGGGAGCCCGATGCAGACTTGATCCCAGGACCCTGGAATAACACTCTGAGCCAAAGGCAGATGCTCAACTGCTAACGCACCCAGGCGTCCCTACATTGTTATTCCTTTTTTTTTTTTAATTTTTATTTATTTATGATAGTCACACAGAGAGAGAGAGAGAGAGAGAGAGGCAGAGACACAGGCAGAGTGAGAAGCAGGCTCCATGCACCGGGAGCCTGATGTGGGATTCGATCCCGGGTCTCCAGGATCGCGCCCTGGGCCAAAGGCAGGCGCTAAACCGCTGCGCCACCCAGGGATCCCTACATTGTTATTCCTATGCTGTACATTATATCACCATGACATTTATTTTATAAATGGAATTTTGTACCTGTTAATCTCTTTCATGTATTTTGTCCAATCTCTTCCTCAGCCTTTTTCCCCACAGGTAATCAACAGTTTTTTTCCTGTATCTCTGAACCTGTTGCTGTTGTGTTTGGTTTGTTTTTAGTTTCTACATGTAAGTGAAATCATACAGTATTTGTCTTTGTCTGTCTTAGTTTTCTTGGCAGAATACCCTTTAGGTCCATGCATGTTGTCACAGATGGCAAGATTCCATTCTTATGTGTAGCTAAATAATAGTCTGTTGCAGAGAGGTGTATGTGTGTACACCACATCTTTGTTCATTCATCTATCCAGGATCACTTAGGTTGCTTCCATACCTTGGCTATTATAATTAACACCAAAAAGATAATAGAGTTGCAGTTATCTCTTTGAATTGATGTTTTCCTTTTCTTTGAATAAATACTCAGAAGTGGACTTGCTGGACTGTATGTAATAATTCTATTTTTAAGTTTTTGAGGAACTTCCATACTATTTTTTTAAAAAGATTTATTTATTTATTTATTTATTTATTTATTTATTTATTTATTTATTTATTTATTCATTCATTCATTCATGAGAGAGAGAGAGAGACAGGCAGAGGAAGAAGCAGGCTCCATGCCGGGAGCCCATCGCAGGACTCAATCCTGCAACTCCAGGATTGCGCCCTGGGCCAAAGGCAGGCGCTAAACCGCTGAGCCACCCAGGGATCCCCTCCATGCTATTTTCCTTAGTGGTTGCACCTCTTTACATTCACACTAATAGCATAGGAGTGTTCTCTTTTCTCCACATCCTTGTGAACACAGTTATTTTTTGTCTTTCTGGTAACAGCCATCATGACATGTGTGAGATGATACTTTATTGTGATTTTTGAGTTGCATATTCCTGATGATTAGTGATACTGAACATATTTTCATGCATCTCCATCTGTATATCTTCTTTGGGAAAATGTCTATTCAGGTTCTCTGCCGGCTTTTTAATGGGATTATTTGATTTTTGGCGTTGAGTTGCATAATTTGTTTGTATATTTTGAATATTAACCCTTTACTAGACATGCCATTTGCAAATATATTCTCTTAGTAGGTTGCCTTGTCATCTTGTTCATAGTTTTCTTTGTCATGCAAAAGCCTTTTTATTTTTGTTGTCCCACTAGTTTATTTTTGCCTTTTGTTTTTTTGTTTTTTGCCTGAGGAGACTGATCTAGAAAAATGCTTCTTTTTTTTTATACATTTTTATTTATTTATGATAGTCACAGAGAGAGAGAGAGAGAGAGAGAGAGAGAGAGAGAGAGGCAGAGACACAGGCAGAGGGAGAAGCAGGCTCCATGCACTGGGAGCCCGATGTGGGATTCGATCCCGGGTCTCCAGGATTGCGCCCTGGGCCAAAGGCAGGCGCCAAACCACTGCGCCACCCAGAGATCCCTAGAAAAATGTTTCTATGACAGAGATTACTGCCTGTATTCTCTAATCGTTTTGAATTTCTGTAGACAGTGTAAAATAGTAGTCCATTTCATTCTTTTGCATATCATTGTCCAGTTTTCCCATTGCCATTGTATATTCTTGTCTCTTTTTGTCATAGGTTAATTGATTATATATATATATGGGTTTATTTCTGAGCTGCCATTTGTATTCCACTGATCTGTGTGTCTGTTTTTGTGCTGGTAGCATACTGTAGTTGATTCCTCTAGCTTTGTCATATTGTTTGAAAGCAAAAGGTGATTACTTCCTGCTTTGTTCTTTTTCCTCAATATTGGTTTCATTATTCAGGCACTTTGTACTTCCATTTGAATTTTAGGAGTCTTAGTTCTAGTTTTGTGAAAAACTCCATTACTTTTTACTTTTTTGGAGGGGTCAAGTGGGGAGAGCTCACTCCCATGCATGAGAGGGAGAGGGGCAAAGGGCGAGGGAGAAAGAGAATCTTAAGCAGATTCCACACTCAGCATGGAGCTCGATTTAAGACTCAATCTTAAGCCTGAGATCATTACCTCAGCTGAAGTCAGGAGTTGGACACTTAACTACTGAGCCACCCAGGCACCCAAATTCTAATTACTATTTTGATTGGGATTATGATGACTCTATAGATTGCTTTGGGTATTATAGACATTTTATCAGTATTCTTGTAATCCAGGATTATGGTATATCTTGCCATTTCTTTATGTTGTCTTCAGTTTCTTTAATGAATGTATTACAATTTTCAGAGTTACAGGTCTTTCACTTCCTTGATTTTTTTTAAAGATTTTTTTTTCGTTTTATTGCGTGCAAAATTTATTTCATTTTTTTAACTTTTGTTTTTATTTAAGTTCGATCTGTCAACATATAGGATAACACTGAGTGCTCATCCCATCAAGTGCCCTCATCAGTGCCCATCCCCCCATCCACCTCCCCTTCCACAACCCTTTGTTTCCTGCAGTTAGGAACTGAGTGGGAAAAATTAGAGAGGAAGACAAACCATGAGAGACATCCTTTTAAAAGATTTTATTTATTTATTCATGAGAGAGACAGAGAGAGGGGCAGAGATGTAGGCAGAGGGAGAAGCCGGTTCCCTGCAGGGAGCCCAATTTGGGACTCCATTCCTGGACCCAGGATCATGCCCTGAGCTGAAGGCCAACGCTCAGCCACTGAGCCACTCAGGTATCCCTGTTCCTAGGTATTTCATTTTTTTGATGTAGTTATAAATGTGATTTTATTAATTTCTCTTAAAGTGTATAGAGAGGCAACTGATTTTTTTATGTTAATTCTGTATATTGTGACTTTATTGAATTCATTTATTATAATAGTTTCTTTGTGGAATCTTTATGGTTTTAAATATCATTTCTTCTACTAACTTTATGCTTTTTCTGTTTTTCTAGTTCTCTTTAGGTGTAAAGTTAATTTTTTGAGGTTGCCGTGATCTTTTGATTCTTTTTCATAGTTCTGACATGGTTGATTTTGGTATTTTCTACTCTGTTTCAGTGTTTCTGTAATAGAGCAGGGATTCTATAGTTACTTATCTCTTACAGTTACTTTCTATATGTTTTATTTTTTATTTCTTAAAAATATTTTATTTATTTAATTTAATTTGTATATTAGAGAGAGACCTAGAGTTGAGAGAGAGCACAAGCAGGGGGAATGACAAAGGGAGTGGGAGAGGGAGAAGCAGGCTCCCCACTGAGTAGGGAGCCTGATGTGGGGCTCCATACGAGGACCCTGGGATCATGATCTGAGCTGAAGGCAGACACTTTACCGACTGAGCCACCCAGGCACCCCCATATGCTTTGTTCTTAACTTTTATTTACCATTTATCAAAATGAAGACATTTCGTTCATTATCTATTGATGCTGTTATTTGGTTGTCAGTAACAGAAGTAGATCTGTTAAGCAAAGTGGATAAGCAAAAAGAATATATGGAGAGGGGATCCCTGGGTGGCGCAGCAGTTTAGCGACTGCCTTTGGCCCAGGGCGCGATCCTGGAGACCCGGGATTGAATCCCATGTCGGGCTCCCGGTGCATGGAGCCTGCTTCTCCCTCTGCCTGTGTCTCTGTCTCTGTCTTTCTCTCTCTCTCTCTCTGACTATCATAAATAAAAATTAAAAAAAAAATATATGGAGGGGTATGACAAAACTCAGAGACTTAAAGGGGAAAATCAAACAGCTAGCTTCTTGGAGTAACTAGAACCAGTAATTGATTGTCTTCTAGCAGCAAGAAGATAAGATGATTACTGAACATGCTTAAATCTTAGCTACCTACAATAGTGTCCTGTCCTATGACTTAATGGATGTAGGCTGAGATGATGGAGAAAAGTTGCTCAGATTTCTGTGTGGACAGTTGACTGTATCTGGTCCTAACTGGAGTTAGAGGATGTTGGATGCAGAGTTGTTTTGGGAGTTAAGAATGTTGAGAGGTACTTGTAATGTGTTGAGTTTAAGATGATAGTGAGGTAGACAAATACTCTGTATATCTGTAGGAATTATATATAGTACCAGCTTTTAGCTCTTTCCTGCATCTTCGCCATGTAGTTTCCTTTCTGGGAGGCTACCACATTTTTGATACCTGTCCACAGTTATTTTTTGCATGCATAAACACTCTTTTACGCAAATATAAGGTATAATGCTTTATGAATTGCTTTATTTAATAATATGTATTGGAGATCATGGGCATAAGTAATGAAGACCTCTTTATCTCATGTACATTTTCATGATATTTAAATGTTTGAATGAACTATAATTTATTTCACAAGTCTATTGATGGAAATTTAGTTACCGTCTTTTGAGAAGGAGGTGGGATAAAGAGGAACAATGGCTTTATTGCTTTTCTGGACAAAGGAGGCTGCAACAGGCTATGGCCTTCACAAACTGCAAGCCCTCCTGAATGAAGGGGCTGGGAGGTTTTATAGGGAAATGCAGGATCTGGCTTTTTTTTTTTTTTTAAGATTTATTTATTTATTTATTCATTCAGAGAGAGTGAGAGAGAGGCAGAGACACAGGCAGAGGGAGAAGCAGGCTCCCTGCAGGAAGCCCGATGCGGGACTCGATCCCTGATCTCCAGGATCACACCCCGGGCTGCAGGCGGCGCTAAACCGCCTAGGGCTACCCGGATCTGGCTGGTTTTGACAGGAATTGTGCTACCTGCTTTCTTCATCTTGTGTTTACGGTGATACTGGGTTCCTGAAACAAAAGGCCTACTTCAGTGGACCCAGTTATGTTTTTCATTTTTCCCACTGCAAGGTTAAAGAAAGCGCAGGGATGGTCCTGCTTGGAGGCTTGTCTAAACCAGTGTATTGTCATCTCTTTATCCTTTGCCACATCGGCTCCTTTTGGGAATCTCTGACAATAATAAGCTGGGAAGTGCGATACCCAAAACAAACAAGGACGTGCCACATGGAAATGGAAGCTCTGGGAATACACCAGGTATAAAGCAGAGATCATGGTTCCCATTATGACCAGCATCTTCCATTTATTTCATGAATCCAGAGGGTGTGCCATGTATTTCCAGAGCAGATTTGCTCTCAAGGCATATGTGTCATTTGCCAGGGAGCTTCTTTTCTGCTTTTGAAGGGTATCAAGGGCTTCATCCTTTTCTTCTCAAGTTGGGTTTCTCTGTTCTGTCTGTGCCCCCCCCCTTTTTTTTTAAAGAGAGTGTGCACACATGGGAGGGGAGAGAGGGAGCCCAGTGGGGAGCCTGACTTGGGGCTCAGATCTCATGACCCTGAGATCATGACCTGAGCTGAAATTTAGAGTCGGACACTTAACTGAATTACCCAGGCACATCCCCGCTCCTATTTTTTTTTTCAACATTATTACAGTGACAATTCCTATAAGTAGAATTGCTGGATCAGAGGGTATGAACATCTGTAATTTCAGTGGCTTTTGCCAAATCCTCCTCTGTTGAGATTGTAGTAATTCACACTTCATTCGCAATACATGAGAAGAAACTGCTTTTATCATACTTACTTCAGCAATTACATAACCATCTGAGTGAGTTTCAGTTTTGTATTATTCATCAAACTGACAAGTCACAACTGGTTTATCCAACACAAAATACAGTTAATAAAAGAAAAGTATATATAGTTGTAGTAGTAGAGAGACCTCCAAAGTTTGATGCAAGTCTTTTTTTTCTAAAGATTTTATTTATTTATTCATGAGAGACAGAGAGAAAGAAGGGCAGAGACACAGGCAGAGGGAAAAGCAGGCTCTGTGCAGGGAGGCTGATGTGGGACTTGATCCTGGGTCTCCAGGATCACACCCTGGGCTGAAAGTGGCACTAAACCACTGAACCACCCATGCTGCCCTGATGCTAGTCTTAATGTCTTCATTGTTTTGGCTGTAAGGTTGACAAGAAGCTAATGTGAATGCAAGTGTGGGGAAGCCACCAGATTTAGTTACCCTCAGCTTAAAAATGCCTACTAGTCATACCGGCTCTGTCTTTGTAAGTGGCTAGCTATCCTATTTTAATGTAGCTGTGGACTCTAAATTATGTAAGTCATACAGTATAGACTCCTGACAACCAAGTACAACAGGCTTAAAATAAAGCACACTCTCAAATAAATTACTAGTATATGGCAGACCCTACAGTACTGTGATCTAATCTTCAGGGTTGGTATTGTAAGAAGTTAAACTATATTCTCCCCTAGAGCCTGAAGGTGAGATTCTGAGTCCCACTCTTAACGCTTTCTAACCATCATTATTAAGAATCTTTTTATATTTGCCAATCTGGTAGATGAAAATTATATCATTGTAGCTTTAATTTGTATTTCTGTTATTGTGAGAGAAGTTTATCAATATCAACTTTCTTCTCATATGAAAAATATGCTTTAAAGCTAGTTTTATTTCCTTTATGTGAAGTATTTTTTTTAAAGATTTATTTATTTATTTGAGAGAGAGAGAGCATGAGTGGGGAGGAGAGGGAGAAGCAGATTCTTTGCTAAGTAGGGAGCCCCACATGGGACTCAATCCCATGACCTTGGGATCATGACCTGAGCTGAAGACAGATGCTTAATCAACTGAGCCACCCAGGCGCCCCTATGTGAAGTATTTGTTCATATTCTTACCTCAGTTTTCTCTTGGTAAATTCCCTGAGGTATATTTTTACACTAAGTAGGAGTTTTTGATATATTAGGGAAATCAGTCCTTTGTGGTATGAATTGCTGAAGTTTTCCCTTACCAGATGGTTAGTTTTCGTTTTTTTGTGTTTTGTGTGTGTGTATGGGGATTTCTTTTTTTAAAACCATTTTCCCCCTTAATGTTCTTTTGCATTTATTAGCCATGTCTTCATGTCTCCTCTGTAAGAGTTTCTCAGTCTTCTCTTGTTTTTCATTACCATAGCAGTCTTGGGGAATACTGGCGGCCAGGTACCTGTTTCAGTGCCCCCCACCCCACTCCCCTGTTTGGGTTTGTCTCCTGTTTTCTCATAATTAGCTTGGGTTGATAGATTTTGGGAAAAAGTATCACGGAAGGTAAGTCTACTTCTCATCTTGTCACATCAAGAAGTACAAAAAATCCATAAGCTATCACTGATATTATCAGGCTATTTAATTTTTACAAATCCCTTTGGTATTTTTATGATGCTTTTCTTAAATTTATAGATTAACTTAGGGAAAATTGACATTCTTTCAACAGTATATTTATTGTGTTGTCTCCTATGTGCTACAGGCAATTTTCTAGGTAGCTTTGAACAAAACAGACCAAAAATCCATGCCCTTTCAGGGTTTACTTACATTTTGGAGAGGGAAATTGGATAATAAATGAAATAGGTAAATAAAATGTATAGTATGTCATGTATTATGGAGAAAGATAAAAAGAGGATGCAGAACGAAATCTGAAATGTGCTTTTGAAATTTTAAGTAAAGTGGGGAAGATTCCACTGAAGAGATGACATTTGAGAAGACGTGAGATTAATGAATTGGAGGATGGGGTGGACATAGGTCCTGTAGGGTTTACAAAATCACTCTAATAACTTGGTGTTACATAGGACAAGTTGCTAAATCATTAGGGTGGTTTGAGCTGAGGGATGACTTGATTAAAGCAAGTTGTTTAACATGATCATGGTGGCTGCTCTGTTGAAAGTCAACTTTATGATAAGCTTTCAAGTCTGGGAGGGTAAGCTTTGTTTTTCTTCAGATGGAACTTGAGTAGTCTTGGAACATCATTCTTATATATAAATTTTAGAATTGTATTCATTTCTTTATGGTCCAATTTTCTCCAAATCTGTAAGGTGTGTTTAATATTATGTACTCTGTTGGGTTATGAGAGCTAAATAAGTTATGTGAAGTGTGTAGAACACGGCCTGTGCATAGTAAGCTCTATATTTAGAGTTTAAAAATAAAATGAAAAGAAAAACATAAAATAACTAGTTGTGTTCTATACAAATTGTTGAAATTGGCATTCTGTATTTTTTATACAATGATAATGTGTAAAATGAGTTTCTTTTACTTCATTTCCTTTTCATCTCTTTCATTTTTGAGTTACTCCATTTTTATACAATGATAATGTATATAAATGACAGTTTCTTCTACTTCATTTCTTTTTTCTTTCATTTTTGAGTTTACTCCAGTTAGGCTTTTCCCTACCATGCCACCAAGGCCTGTTCTAAGTAATCCATGATCTCCATGTGGCTGAACCAGTTCTCAAGTCCCATGTTAGTTGATCTTTACCAACATTTGACAATTTTGATCATTCTTTCTTGAGTGCTTACTTCATTTTGTTACTGAGACCTTGTCCTTCGACCTTATTGATTGCCCCTTTTATTTTTCCGGACTCTCCTCTTGCAGACACTGACCTCTAGATATTAGAGTGTTTCAGGGTATAGGCCTTCTATACTTACTTCCAGAATGAACTTAATTGAGTATTATGGCTTTGAATAACCTATGGTATATACATTGATAGCACCCAAACTAAAATCTCCAACCTTTTCTTTTCTCTTGAACGCTGGATTCATAAATATCTAGTTGCTTGTCACATCATCTGCTTGTGTGATAGGTACATAAACTTATCTTGGACATTTAGTATAGAGTTGTGGAATCATGTTGTACATCTAAAACTAATGTAACATTATGTGTCAACTGTATTTCAGTTAAAAAGTCACTACATCTTTCACTCTACTTTCTCATTCCATTTAGTTACCTTGCCTTATTTCAGTTAAAGGCAGATTTATCAGTCCAAATTCTCTACAGAACTAAGTGACCCTGCCAAACCCTCCACAATGAATCTTTTTTTTTTTTTTAAGATTTATTTATTAGAGTGTAATGGGGAGGGGCAAAGGTAAAGGGAGAGAGAATCTGAAGCAGATTCTGTGCTGAGCACGAAGCCTGATGTTGGGCTTGATTTCATGACCTTGAGATCATGACCCAAGCCACAACAAAGGGTTGGACACCCAACTTACTGTACCATCCAGGCTCTCCTCCATAATTAATCTTACAACATTTGTTCCCTTTTTGTACCTTATGCCCCTTTACCTTCTTCTTGGATATGACATAAAGATCTCAAATCAACAACTTAATTTAACTCCTTAAAACACGAGATAAAAAAGAACAAACACCAAACAAACTGAAAGAAGGAAATAAATAGAGAATAGAAAGTCAACAGAAAAATCAGTGTGATTAAAGGTGTTTTTTCGGGAAAAGAAAAATTAGTTCTTAGCTAGATATTTTTTATGGCATAGGTGTCATTTTATTATTTGAGAATAGTTGATATACAGTATTTCATCAATTCCAGGTGTACAACTTAGTAATTCAACTTCTGTGTAAGTTATATTGTGCCTACTGCAGGTGTTATTACCCTCTGTCACCATATAACTGACCATATTCCCTATGCTGTACTCCTTATTCTTGTGACTTATTCATTCCATAACTGGAAGCCTGTATTGCCCATTCCCCTTCACCCGTTTTGCCCATTCCCCCACCTCCTTTCCCTCTGGCATCTGTCCGTTCTCTGTATTTATAGGTCTGATTCTGCTTTTTTTGGTTGTTTATTCATTTGTTTTATATCTTCAGATTCCACACTCTTAGCTAAATTAAGGAAAAAGAGACTATACAAACGATTAAAATTAGAAATGAAAAAGTGGGATATTACAGCTGATGCCACAGAAATAAAAAGAATTATTAGAGAATTTTATAATTTGATAACAATTGAATAGCCTAGAAGAATGGATGGAGTCCTAGAAATACACAACCTACCAAGACTGAGTCACGAAGAAATAAAAATCTGAACAAACCAACAACTAGTAGGGAGATTGAATTAGTATTTAAAAACCCAACACAGAAAAGTCTAGAACCAGATGGCTTCATCAGAGAATTGATTCTCTGGAAACTCTTCCAAAAAATTGAAGAGGAGGTCATTGAAGCTCATTTTATGAGGCCAGCATTATTCTGAGAACAAAAACCAGACAAAGACATTACAAGCAGAAAACTACACACCAGTATCCCTGATAAATACAGATGTAAAGGTCCTCAGCAAAATACTGTGAAACTGAATTCAGTAGCACATTAAAAGGATCATATACACTTTGTTTATTCCTGGAATGCAAGAATAGTTCAGCATGGGAAAGTCAGTCAATGTGTACTACACCATATTAACAGAATGAAGGAGAAAACCCACGTGATCATGTTGTTTCCATTGATGCAGAAAAAACAGTTGGTGAAATTCAATACCCTTTCATGGTAAATGAACCCATCAAACTTGGATGGATGGAAAGTACCTTAACATACATACAGAGGCTATATATGAAAAACCCATAGCTAATATCATACTCAGGCATTAAAAGACAAAATGTTTCTTGTAATACAAGAAATAGGGCAAGAATGCTTGCTCTTTTCATGACTATTCAACAAATTATTGGACTCTTAGGGTACTTAGGGAAGAAAAGGAAATCAAAAACACCCAGTCTGAAAAAGAAGATGTAAAATTGCCTTTGAGTTGTTTTTATTTATTTATTTTAAATGTATAATTTTAAAGGTTTTATCTTTAAGTAATCCCTACATCCAAAATGGGGCTCAAACCCACAGCCCTGGGATAAAGAGTTGCACAGTCCACTGACTGAGTCAGCCAGGCACCCCCAAAATTAGTTGTGTTTATATAGTGACAATGCATAATTAGAAGAGGAAATTCAGAAGATAGTGAATTCCTTTATAAAGTATAAAAAAAATAAAACACTGAGGAATAATAAACCTAATCAAGGAGGGAAAGATACAGTGAAAATTATAAAACATTGCTGAGATAAATGAAAGCATAATTAAATGGAAAGCTGTTATGTGTCTGTAGTACTTAAAGTGACCTACATATTGAACACAATCCCTATCAAAATCCTGACAGCTTTTTTTGTGCAAATGCAAAAATTCATCTTAAAATTCATAGGGAATCTCGAAGGTCCCCAAATAGCTAAAACAATTTTGAAAATGAAGAGCATACTCCAGACTCATACTTCTGGATTTCAGAACATACACAACCACAGTAATCAAGACAGTGTGATACTGGCATGATGACAAATAGACCATTGGTGTAGAATAGAGAACCCAGAAATAAACTCTTCTGTATATTGGTCAGATGATCCTTGATAAGAGTGCCAAGACTACTCAATGAGGAAAGGACAGTCTCTTCAACAAATGATATTGACAAAATGGGATATCAGCATGCCAAAGAATGAATTTAGGCCCTTATCTTACACTATATACAAATATCAACTCATAGTAGATCAATGATTTAGGTACAAAGACTCAAAATTATGAAATTTCTAGAGGAAAACATATGGGAAAAGTTGGACTTGAGAAGGATTTCTGGGATATGACACCAAATACATGAACCAAAAAAGAAAAAAAAGATAAACATAGAAAAAGAAAAAAGAGACAAAGTGGGACCACACAAACTTACAAACTTTTGTGCATCAGAGAACCCAATCAACAGATTGAAAAGGCAGTAGAATGGGAGATAATATATAAATAACTCTTAGTATTCAACAACAAAAATAATAACCTGATTTAAAAATGGGGAAAGAACACGAATAAACATTGCTTCAAAGATGATATACAGATGACCAATAGGCACACGAAAAGATGCTTAATCATAGAAATGCAAATCAAAACCAAGGGCTACTATCAACACCCCCCCCCACCCGAATAAACAAAAACCACCCCAGAAGATAAATGGAACCCTTGTATACAGTTGGTGGGATTGAAAATGGTGTAGCTGCTCTGGAAAGCAGTATGGAGATTCCTCAAAAAATTAAAAACAACCAAACATATATTCCAGCAATTCCATTTCCAGGTATGTATCCCAAGAAATTGAAAGCAGGATCTCCAAAAGATATTTGTACACTCATGTTTACAGCAGCACTATTCACACTGGCCAAGAAGTGTAAGCAAACCAAATGTCTTAATCAGTGGATGAATGGATAAATGTTGTTTATACATATAATGGAATATGTTCGGTCTTAGGGAGGAAATCTTGCAGTATGCCACAAGGTTGAATCTTGAGGACATTACAGTGAAATAAGCCAGTCACAAAAGGGCAAATACTATATGATTCCACTCAAAGGAGATAATTAGAATGGTCAGATTCATAGAGAAAGTGTAGTGGTGATTACAGGGACTGGGACGATGGGATAAAAGGGAGTGGTTGTTTGTTGGATATATAGTTTCAGATTGCAGGATGAAGAAAGTTCTGGAGTTCTCTTTCACAAAAATGTGAACTGTACATTTAAATGGTTACAGTAGTGGATTTTACCTTATGTGCTTTTTAAAATTTATTTATTTATTTTTAAAGATTTTATTTATTTATTCATAGAGATAGAGAGAGAGAGGCAGAGACACAGGCAGAGGGAGAAGCAGGTTCCATGCAGGGAGCCTGACGCGGGACTCGATCCGAGGTCTCCAGGATCACACCCCGGGCTTCAGGCGGTGCTACACCGATGCGCCACCGGGGCTGCCCTCTTACGTGCTTTTTAAAAAATTCACAGTAAGGGGATCCCTGGGTGGCTCAGCGGTTTGGCGCCTGCCTTTGGCCCAGGGCGCGATCCTGGAGTTCCGGGGTCGAGACCCGCGTTGGGCTCCTGGCATGGAGCCTGCTTCTCCCCCCTCCTGTGTCTCTGCCTCTCTCTCTCTCTCATGAATAAATAAATAAATAAATCTTTAAAAAAAATTCAAAATAAAAAGAAATCTGTATCTCTTCCCCTTTTTTAAATTTTTGCCTTACCTACATTCACTGAGTCTTACAGCACAACACTAAATAGAAGTGGTGATAGCAAGCCATTATTTCTTCCCTGCTTGAGAGGGATTGTGTTGAACATTTTACCTTTAATTATGTAGATAGCTATAGTTTTGGTTTTTTATTTGTTTCTTGGGTAACTATACTTACACAGATTAAGGAAATTACATTTTATTCCTTCCTTGACAGGAGTTTGATCCCGTCCCCCCCACCAAGTCAGCAGTGGAGTTGCCTTTCAGCCTCTGTTGAGATAGTCATATAGTTCTTTTTGTGTTAGGAATTAAATTGATTCATTTTTGAATATTAAATCTACCTTGTTTTCCCAGAGTAAACCCAGATTGTTACTGTGGGATTCAGTTATGTATGGCTATTTTCTTTAGCATTTTGGCATCTATGTTTATGAGGAAGATTAGGTTATAATCTTCTTACTATAGCCTTGTCAGATTTTGCTTTCAATGTTATGCAGATGTCATAATAAGTTTGAAAGCATTCCTTTTCTGTTTTCTAGAAGCATTTGTGGAAGGTTGGCATTATTTTATCTTTAAGTGTTGGTAGGATTCTCTGATAAAACAGGTGTCTGTCTGGAGTTATTTAAAGATTATAATTATGCATTTGTTGTCTTTAGTAATTAAAGGACTATTTAAAATTTCCATTTTTATTGTGATTAGGTTTATTTCATTTCAATTTATTTATTTAAACATTTAATTCATTCATGAGAGACAGGTGGAGAGGAGACATAGACAGAGGGAGAAGCAGGCTCCCCAAAGGGAGCCTGATGCAGGACTTGATACCAGGACCCCGGGATCACAGTCTGAGTCACTTAGACCCAGGTGCCCCTGTGATTATATTTAGTAAGTTGTAGTGTTGGGGAATCTATCCGTTTCTTCCTTTCCTTTTTCCTTTTTCCTTTCCTTTATCCTTTCCTTTTTCTTTTCCTTTTTCCTTTCCCCTTTCCTTTCCTTTTCCTTTTCCTTTTCCTTTTCCTTTTCCTTTTCCTTTCCTTTTCTTTCCTTTCTCTTTCTATCCATTTCATCTAAAGTATAAAATTTGTTGGCAAAAAGTTCTTCATTTTCTTTCTAATCTATTAAGTATCTGTAGAGTTTAAAGTGGCCTTGGGGGCAGCCTGGATGGCTCAGGGGTTTAGTGCTGCCTTCAGCCCTGGGCGTGATCCTGGAGACCCAGGATCCAGTCCCACATTGGGCTCCCTGCATGGAGGCTGCTTCTCCCTCTTCCTGTGTCTCTGTCTCTCTGTGTCTCTTGGGAGAGATTTTAAATAAAATCTTTAAAAAAAAATAAAATGACCTTGGTTATTTGGGTCATCTTGTTTTTCTTAAATTAGTCTCATTTGGCTTGTTGCTTCTTGTTAGTATTTCCAAATATATTTTTATTTCCTTCCTTCTACTTTTTTGGGAGGTTTATTTGGCTCTCTTCCTAAATTTTAAGATGAAAATTTATTTAAATCATTAGTTTGCAGGCTTTCCATTGTATACTTCTAAATTTCTGGGGAGAAATTTATTGTATAACTTAGATATAATTTTTATTTTATTTTATTTTTAATTTTTATTTATTTATGATAGTCACACACAGAGAGAGAGAGGCAGAGACACAGGCAGAGGGAGAAGCAGGCTCCATGCACCGGGAGCCTGACGTGGGATTCGATCCCGGGTCTCCAGGATCGCGCCCTGGGCCAAAGGCAGGCGCCAAACCGCTGCGCCACCCAGGGATCCCTATTTTATTTTATTTTTTAAAATAAGTTATGTAACCTCATGGTTTTTGCTTTTTTTTTTTTAATTTTATTTATTTATTTATGATAGAGAGAGAGAGAGAGAGAGGCAGAGACATAGAGGGAGAAGCAGGCTCCATGCACCAGGAGCCCGACGTGGGATTCGATCCCGGGTCTCCAGGATCGCGCCCTGGGCCAAAGGCAGGCGCCAAACCGCTGCGCCACCCAGGGATCCCTATAATTTTTACTTTAATTAGAAGTCCTATAACTTTGGGGATCCCTGGGTGGCTCAGCGGTTTAGCGCCTGCCTTTGGCCCAGGGCGCGATCCTGGAGTCCCGGGTTCGAGTCCCACGTCAGGCTCCCTGCATGGAGCCTGCTTCTCCCTCTGCCTGTGTCTCTGCCTCTTTCTCCCCCTATGTCTATCATGAATAAATAAATAAAATCTTAAAAAAAAAAGAAGTCATATAAGTTCCTTTCTAATAACTACTTTGGCCCAATGATAATTGAGGTTGGTTTCTTAATTTCTAAATACATGAGGATTTTTCTTTCTATTATCAGTTTTGAGTTTAATCTCATCAGAATATACAGTCTTTGATTTCAGTAGTATGGGATCTTAAATGAGACTTGATTTATAGCTAGGAAGTGTTTTTTAAGATTTATTTATTTATTCATGATAGAGAGAGAGAGAGAGAGAGGCAGAGATACAGGCAGAGCAGACCCCACGCGGGGAAGCCTGACGTGGGACTCGATCCCAGGACTCCAGGATCACGCCTTGAGCCAAAGGCAGGCGCCAAACCGCTGAGCCACTCAGGGATCCCTTAGGAAGTGGTTTTTATTTTTTAATTTAATTTTATTTAGGAAGTGTTTTTTTTATTTTTATTTTTATTTTTTTTAGGAAGTGGTTTTTAAAGGAACTTGCTATATATGCTTTAAAAAATTGTGTAGTCTTGTAGTGTTTTATATATATCTATAAGGTTGAAGCTAGTATTTGGGTTAAGATCATCTGTATCCTTGCAGATGTGTTGAATGTTTATTCTTTTACTGGAAGTTATGTTACTATTTCACACTGTCATTGTGTAGCCTCAGTTTTTGCCTTATGTATTTTGATGATGTTATTAGGTGCTTGCACATTTAGAATGACTATATCTTTTTATGAATTTTTTAAAAAGATTTGTTTGAGAAAAAGGAGAGAGAGAGAGAGAGAGAGAGAAAATAAGTGAGAGGAGGGGCAGAGGAAGAAGCAGACTCTCTGAGAGCAGGAAGCCCTATTCAGAACACTATCCCCCCTGGGATCATGAGGGGAGTCAAGAAAGCTGCTTAACAGCTGAGCCACCAGGTGTCCCTGTCGTTTTACTTCTGTGTTATTTTTCTCTTCATTCTTATCTTCTTTTGGATTACTTTTTAAATAATGGACTTTATTTTTTAGAGTAGTTTTAGGTTCCCAGTAATATGAGCAGAAGTTAGGTTTCTGTATACCCTTTGTTCCTGCACATGTATAGACTCCTCATTATCAACATCTTCTACCAGATCGGAACATTTATTACTGATGAATCTATAATGATACATTATCTAAAGTCTATTATTTACTTTAGAGTTCTCTCTTGGTGTTGTAAATTCTGTATGTTTAGACAAATTTATAATGACCTATAACATCACACAGAGTATTATAATTATAATATCTTACAGTTTAGGGCATCATTTTCAGTGCCCTAAAAATCCTCTGTGCTCTGCCTATTCATCCCTCCTTCCCTGGTAATCCCTGGCAACCACTGATCTTTTTTTTTTTTTTTCCATAGTTTTGCAGAAAATGCAGTTTTGCATTTTCCAGAATGTCCTATATGTAGCTGTAGACAGTGTATAGCCTTTACTGATTAATTTCTTTCATTTAGGGACCCCTGGGTGGCTCAGCGGTTGAGCATCTGCCTTTAGCTCAGGGCATGATCCCAGAGTCCCAGGATCGAGTCTCACATTGGGCTTCCTGCATGGAGCCTGCTTCTTCCTTTGCCTGTGTTTCTGCCTCTCTTTTTCTCTGTTTCTCATGAATGAATAAATAAAATCTTAAAAAAATTTTTTTTCTTTCATTCAGAAATACACTTTTAAGTTTCTTCCATATTGGGGCCCCCTGAGTGACTCGGTTGAGCGCCTGCCTTCTGCTCAGATCTTGATCTCAGGGTCCTGGGATCAAACCAGGAGAGCTCCTGGCTCAGTGGGGAGCCTGCTTCTCCCTCTTCCTCTGCCCCTCCCCTCCCCTCATGCTCTTTCTCACTGTCTTCTCTTGCTCAAATAAATAAAATCTTAAAAAAAAAAAGTTTCCTCCATGTCTTTTTTTTTTCCTCCATGTCTTTTTTATAGCTTGATAGCACATTGATAGTTAGTGCTGATTTGTTGTCTGTCTGGATGTACTGTACCATACTTTATCTGTTCTCCTCTAGGAGGACATCTTGGTTGCTTTTGAGTTTTGGCTGTCATGAATAAAGCTGCTGTAAACATCCACCTGCAGGGTTTTGTGTGGATATAAGTTTTTAGCTCGTTTAGGTTAAGTAAATAATATGAAGCACAAGCTTGATCATATGGTAAGAGTACTTTTACTTTTTGTAAGAAACCACCAAAGTGTTTTCCAAGTGGATATACCATTTGCATTCCTATTAGCATTGAATGAGAGTTCCTGTTCCTTTGCATCCTTCCCAGCATTTGTTGTCAGTGTTCTGGATTTTGGTCATTTTAATAGATGTGTAGAGGTTTCTCTTGGATTATTTTTTATCATTCTGTTCTTTCCTCTCTGTTAGGTTGATAAAATTGAGTATTAACAGATGCTTTTACTTTCTGATCCTTGTAAAACTCTTAGGGAACTAAATTCATTTTTCAAGCTCGTGACTTATATCTTCTTCTTGTCAGGTACTTTAATTCTCCATTTCTTTAAAAATTATAATGTTTTTGTCAGATTTCTTATGAAAGGGCTATGAAGTTTTTAAAAGATTAAAGTTATGTAAAAGGTGTTATTTTTGACTTGAATATTTGATAGAATCTATCAGTGAAACCTGATGTTAGAGTGAAATCTTTCTGGGAATTTGATAAATATAGTTTTGAAAAGTAGGTATAGAGATGATTCTACATTCTTGTGTCAAGAAAGTTGACTGTTTCATGTAACTTGTCAAATTTGTTGGAGTAAATTTGTTTGCAGTATTATTATTATTATTATCATCCCATTAATGTTTGTTGGATCAATAGAGTGGGTAGTGGTAACCCCATTTTTATTGTTGATACTGGTGATTTGTATTTTCAGTTTTTTATTTTTTCCTTGACCAGTATTTATAGAACTTGTCAGCTTTGTTTACTCTTTTAAGGAAACCACATAACTTCATTACTTTTTAAAATTACCTGCCTATTTTCTATTTTATAGATTTCTCATTTTATCTTTACTGTTTTCTTCCTTTTAATTTGTGTATATTTTACTCTTATAACTTGTTAAAGTAGCAGCTTAGGTCTTTGAATTTAGATCTTCTTTTTTAATAAAAGTATATAAAGATGTAAATTCCTTTGCTAGTACCGCTTTTGTTTGCAACATGTCACAAAATTTGGTATGTTGTATATTTGTTGCCATTCAGTTAAAAATGTTTTCCAATTTCCTTTGTGATTTTCTCTTTGACTCATAAATTATTTAGAAGTATATTATTTTCTATTTATTAGGGATTTTCTTAGATACCTAGTTATTATTGGTTGCTAATTTAATTTCATTGTGGCCACTGATTACACTCTAGAAGATTTTAGTCCTTTAGAATTCAATGAGACTTATTTTAGGGCTTGGCATATAGTTTGTGTTGACTGTACTGTATGCATTTGAAAAAGAATGTATATTCTGCAGTTGAATATAGTATTCTTTTTTTTTTTTTTTTTTTTATTTATGATAGTCACAGAGAGAGAGAGAGGCAGAGACATAGGCAGAGGGAGAGGGAGAAGCAGGCTCCATGCACCGGGAGCCCGATGTGGGATTCGACCCCGGGTCTCCAGGATCGCGCCCTGGGCCAAAGGCAGGCGCCAAACTGCTGCGCCACCCAGGGATCCCTGAATATAGTATTCTATGAATGTCAATTAGATCAAGGAAGCCGATACTGAGCTCTTTTTTTTTTTTTAAATATTTTATTTATTCATGAAAGAAACAGAGAGGGGGGGGGCAAAGAGACACAGGCAGAGGGAGAAGCAGGCTCCATGCAGGGAGCCCGACACGGGACTTGATCCCAGGTCTCCAGGACCACGCCCTGGGCCGAAGGCAGGCGCTAAACCACTGAGCCACCCAGGGATTCCTCTCTGAACTCTTTTATATACCTTTAAAAAAAATTTATTTATTTTGGGGAAGGTGAGGAGCAGAGAAAGAGGGAGAGGGAGGATCTCAAGCTGACTTCCCAGTGAGTGTGGAGCTGGACATGGGGCTGGATTACACAGCCCTGAGATCAAGATCTGAGCCAAAATCAAGAGTCAGACACTTAACCAATTGAGCCACCCAAGCACCCCAACCTCTTTTATGTCTCTACTGAGTTTTTGAGGGGAAACTACTTCATCTGTTAGTTACTGAGTATGGTGTGTTAAAAATCTGTTATGTCTGTTTCTTTAATAATGTCAAATGTTGTGTTATGTATTTTCAGGTGTCATTATTAGGTGTAGACACTTTTTAAATTGTTGATCTTTTACTGAATTATACCTTTATCATTAGGAAATGTCCCTTTTTTAAGCTATGGAATATTTGTCTCCTAGGTGTTATGACATCAAAACAGTCACTTCAGCCTTAATATTCTTATGTCAGCATCATATATCATTTTCCATCCATTTGCTTTGTTTTACACTTAACAGTCTTTATTAAACCAGTGTGTGTTGTATAGGCAGCATATGGTAGTATGGATTTTTTTCATCAGCTTTGTCCTCAATCTCTGCCTTAGCTGTTGTGTGTAAAGGACTAACATTTAATATAAGTTAAAATTTGGATTGAGATCTTTTTTAAGATTTTTGTTCTTTAAAAAATTTTTAAACAACTTTATACAGATGTGATAGGCATTCAGTATACTGTATATATGTAAAATGTACAGCTTGTTAAGTTCTCACTAACGTATATACCCATGAAATCATCATCATGATAAAGGTAGTGAATGTATCCATCACTCCTAAAACCTTCTTCTTACTCTTTTGTATTATATCTATACCACCCCTTCTCTCCCCAGTCTTGTCCCAGGTATCGATTCATCTGCTTTCTATTACTATAGATTAACTTGTATTTTTGTGGTATTCTATTTAAGTGAATGTATATGTATATATACGCATGTGTGTCTAGACACTCAAATATGTATACAGTATGTACAGACACTATTTTTGTCTTGCTTATTTCCATGAGTATAAATATTTAGAGATTACTTTTGTTGTTACATGCATCAATAGTTTATTCCTTTTTTCTGTTCACAGCTTTTCTTTTGTATGTATATACCAGTTTATTTATCTGTATAGACTGTTTATAGTTTTTAGGTGTTGCAAATTAAGCTACTGTTAACTATTAAAACTTTATAAAAAACTATGTTTTTTATAATCACAGTCTTTTTTGGTCCTTAGATAAATACTTAGGCATGAAATGGCTAGTTTATAATGATAGGTGCATGTTTAATTCTATAAGGAGCTGACAAACTTTTTTAAAGCAGTTAGGACATTTTATATTCCCATCAGCAGCATATGAGAGTTCCAGTTGCTTTACATCCACTTCAGCACTTGGTATGGTCACTCTTTTTAGTTTTTGCCATTCTAATAGGTGCAGAGTGGTATCATACCTCTGGCTTTTAATTTTCATTTTATTAGTGAGTAGTAAATTTGAGCTCTTCATGTGGTTATTTGCCATTCTTACATTTTTATTTGGTGATGTGTTTAAAAATCTTTTGCCAATTTAAAAAATTATTTTTCTTATTAAATTTTTTATGTAACAGCCTTATTTACATATCATATAAATGATTGATTTAAAATATACAATTTTGTGGTTTTAAAAATATTCAAAGACTTGTGCAGCCATCACCACAGTCAATTTTAGAACATTTTCACCAAGCCAAAAAGAGGTACTGTCACCATCATTAACATTCACTTTCTATATCCCTTGAACACTTCTACCCTGGCAACTATTAACTATTTCTATGTCCATTTGCCCTATCCTGGACATTTCATTTAACTAGAATCATACAGTATGTGGTCTTTTGTGACTGGGTTCTTTAACATAGCATACTATTTTCTAGATTTGTCTGTGTTGCAACATGTCTGAGTAATTCATTTAATTGCCAAATGATATTCCAGTGTATGGATATACCATATTTTCCTTAACCATTCAACAGTTGATGGATATTTGGGTTGTTTTCATTTGGCTCTTTTGAACAATATCGCTATGAACAAGTAGTACTGCTATGAACATTTGTTTACAATTTTTTTAATTCTTTGGATTATTCTTGGGAGTTTATTTGCTGGGTCATGTGTTAATAACTCTGTTATCCTTTTGAGAAATTACCAGTCTGTTTTCCAAAGTGGAAGTGCCGTTTTACATTTACGTTTGTAGTGCAGTAGGTGTCCTAATTTTTTACTTCTCATCTGTATTAATACCAGGTAAAGTTTGTCTTTCTGGTTTTAGCCATCATGGTGAATATGAAGTGGTATTTCATTTTGTTTTTACTTTTCATTTTTATTTCTCTAGTGACTAGTGATGTTGAGCATCTTTTCATGTGCTTATTGATCATTTGTTTATCTTCATTTCAACAGTTTGTATCTTTTAACTGGGATGGTTAATTTACATTTAATGTTATTAATGATAAGATTAGATTTAAATCTACTATCTTGGTATTTTTTATTTTTATTTTTAAAAAATATTTTATTTTTTAAAATAGTCTTTATACCCATTATGGGGCTTGAACTCACAACCCCATGATCAAGAGTCACGTTCTCTACTGACTGAGCCAGCCAGGTGCCCTGATAGTTGTTTTTATTTGCTCCATTTGTTTTTTGTTCTCTTTTTTTTTCTTTTATGGCCTTCTTTTGAGATGTCTGTGATTTCATCTTGTCTAATTTGTTGTGTTATTAGCTATACATTTTGTTGTGTTGTGTTAGTCATTGTCTTAGGACTTAAAATTTACATCTTTTTCTCATAGTTTACCAGCAAGCGGTATTATAGTACTTCTCATATAGTATAAGATCCTCAATATAATTCCATTTCTTTTTTTTTTTTTGGCCTTTATGCAGTTATTATCATGCATTTATCTTTTTTATAAACCCCACAATGAATTCTTACATTTTTGTTTAAACAGTTGTTTACTGTGGGTTTTATATCTTCTGTGTCTGTACTTGATTTTCTGAACCAGGGTTCCACATTGGAAACTCAGTGAGTGCTCAGTGAGTGCTATCTTTAAGACTTATGTTGAACTTAGGGTGGGCATGGGTTAAGGGAAGAGCATGGGTTTCTGAAGCTTTCCTACTATTTTTAAGTTGCCTTTTTCTTACTTTTATTGTTCGCTTAGTTGCTTATTGTTCGCTTAGTTAAGTCCAGAGTCTTAACAATGTTGGTTCTGATAGTTCCTGCTTGATTTTTTTGATATTTCCTTAGTGGAATGTGTTCTTGGAGCTGCCTACTCCACTATTTTTGCTGACATAAATCTGGATACTTTTGCTTTCCTTTAAATCTTATTCAGGTTTGTTCTGAAATACAGTTTAAGTTCCTTGGAAATAGATTCTTTCAAGTTCTACTCTATGGTTTATTAGATGGGTCTAGAGCAGTGTTTGGTCTAAGGGTAATTATTCCTCACTACTGAGGCAAGATTTTTCTGAGTATTCAAATACCCAGTGCCCTGTGAGTCGAGTTTTTCCAGTCTGACTAGCTGGACCAGGCTATGTTCCTGGCTCTTTTTGTCTGTTGGACATTCTTTCCTTAAATTCTTTTGGATGGTTCTTTTTCCAACTTCAGGGAATTTCTTCATTCATATGTTCTCTTCCTTAATATTCAGGTCATGTTCTCTGTATATCTCTTTCTATGAGTGTTTCTTCTTTATGTGAAGAACTTTCATTTCTGGTACTTTGTCCTGCTGGTTTTAGTTACCTTGGTCTCATCAGATCTTCTGAACTTTGGGAGTGTCCTGGGCTTGGCCTTAGTTCTTCTCCCTGTGTCTTGGCCTTAGGATATTTTCTTCAGACCAATTTTATTGTTGCCCTATAATTTTGTTTTCACCCATGTTTAAACATTGTTAATCCCACCCATTGATTCTTTTTTTTTTTTAAAGGGGAGGGGGAGAGCATGCATGCCTGTGAGTGCAGAGAGCGTGAGAGAGAGAATCTTAAGCAGGCTCCATGCGCATCACAGAGCCTGATGCAGGGCTACATCTCATGACCCTGAGATGATGACCTGAGCTGAAATCAAGAGTGAGACACTTCACTGAGCCTAGGCAGCCCCCCCCCCCCCCCCGCTTATTGATTTTAGCAGGTTTTTGTTTTTACTTCTGGGGATTTTGATTTGTTATTGTAATTTTCAGTTCTTTGAAGAAATTTTCAACTTTGTGTTGTATGTATCTGAATGTAATAAGGATACTCATTCTAATGTGTCGATGGGTGAAACTCCAAAATATAGATCTGTTTTGGTTTTCTTGTTTCTGCTGGTTTTCATTTATGTTGTATTATCTCCTGTGTTTGGTACTTTTTATTCTGCTGAAAATGTTAATGAACCAGTAGTAGAAGTTATTTTTATTTTATTTTATTTTATTATTTTATTTTTTTTATTTTATTTTAAGATTTATTTATTTATGATAGAGAGAGGCAGAGACACAGGCAGAGGGAGAAGCAGGCTCCATGCCGGGAGCCCGACGCGGGACTTGGGGATCGAGTCCCGGGACTCCAGGATCGCGCGCCCGGCCAAAGGCAGGCGCCAAACCGCTGAGCCACCCAGGGATCCCTAGAAATTATTTTTAGATTACATTGTTTTTCTCTACAGAGGATGTATATTGCTTCTACCTGGTGCCTGTGGGCACTTGTAATCTAGTATTACATGAATCCAGTTTCAGAGTTTGAAATTATCCAAAGCCCAGGTCCAGTCTCTATGTACTTTTAGTTTATTGTTCTGGCTTGCAGCCCTTCAGTTTCTCAGCTGGAAGGGGGGTAGGGGCTTACTAGTTTCCCTTCTCCCTCACTTGTCTAGGACCTAGATCCCTGTTTTTTGGCCTTCTGAGTTCGTCAAAACCACCTTTCACCCTTTTTACCTGCATTCTCTGAAATAGGCAAATGTCCCATGGGTGGCAGAAGTGGCCACAAGCTGTACTCACTTCCCTGGACTTTCATCTTTTCCAGTTTTGGCTTAGTAACTCATTATAATAGCTTTTTGATACCTTCAGTCACATTTTAAAAAATAATATTTAATATCAATTGTTAAATAAATTGTTAAAATATTTTTAAAAATAATATTGAAATGGTAAAATAATGTTAGTACTACTATTTAAAGTGTCAACATTGGGGCACCTGGGTGGCTCAGTGGTTGAGCATCCACCTTGGCTCAGGTCATGATCCCAGGGTCATGGGATCGAGTCCTGCACAAGGCTCCCTGCATAGAGCCTGCTTCTCCCTCTGCTTATGACTCTGCCCCTCTGTGTCTCTCATGAATAAATAAACCTTAAAAAAATTAAGTGTCAACATTAACAAAACTTAAACTTTTTTTTTTTTTTAAGATTTTATTTATTTTATCATGAGAGACAGAAAGAGAGGCCGAGACACAGGCAGAAGGAGAAGCAGGCTCCACGCAGGGAGCCCGACATGGGACTCGATCCTAGGTCTCCAGGATCACGCCCTGGGCCAAAGTTGGTACTAAACCACTGAGCCACTGGGGCTGCCCCAAAAGTTAAAAAATTTTAATATTGACATTTAAGATTAAAATAATAAAATTTTTATTTTACCCCCCCTCCCCTCCTTTTTTTTTTGAGAAAGGGCCTGGGGCAGAGAGGGAGGGAGAGAGAATCCAAGCAAGCTGCATGCCCAGCATGGAACCTGATGCAGGGCTCCATTCCATGACCCTGATCATGACCTGAGCGCAGATCAAGAGTCAGATGCTCAAGTGACTGAGCCACCCATGCATGCCTTGTTTTATCTTATTTTTAAAGTGGTTTTCAGAAATAATATTGATTTGAATTATTTAGTGTGCTCTCATAAGAAGTGTAAGTGCATTTAAATTTTAAAAATGTTTTATCTGTGTTACTATGCAGAGAAATGATTGAGTGCTTTATCAGGAGTGGTTTGTTCAGTAAGTAATGAGCATTTATGTTGTATTGTTCATTTGCTTAAAGATCTCTTTAGGAAGTTAATGATTTTATTTATCTTTGAAAATGTTTATTAAAAACTGGAAAATGACATTACTTTTATTTATTTTTAGGTTGGGCTCATGTGGTTTGTGCCCTGTATATTCCAGAGGTACAGTTTGCCAATGTTTCTACAATGGAACCAATCGTTTTACAATCTGTTCCACATGATCGTTACAATAAGGTACAATGGATATTATTTTATTGATGTTTGAATATAATTTTTTTTCTTCTAAAACTGGGAAATGTAAAAGATTTTTTTGTATTTTGTTTTATTTTAGGCCTTCATTAAAAATTTTAAATTATATGCCTCCATCAGATTCTAGAGAGATTTGAAAAAATTATAATTATTAAGTGGTAAACTATGGTTATTAAAAGTCATTAAAACATAAAAGTTATAAAGTCATAGGAGTACAAAACAAAACTGTATTACCTTTTATGTTAACCTAGATATTTAGTATTTTAATGTTTATTTTTTTAATTTTTAAAATTTTTTATTTATTTGAGAGAGCAAGAAAGAGAGCATGAGCCAGGGGTGGGAGAGGGAAAAGCAGACTCCCCACTGAGCAAGGAGCCTGACCCGGGGCTCAATCCCAGCACTGTGGGATCATGACTCTAGGTGAAGGTGGATACTTAACTGACTGAGCTACCCAGGTGCCCTGTATTTTGACATTTAAATGACATTTCATTCCTCATAGCTTTGTCCTTTAAGAATTATGGTTTTGGGACACCTGGGTGGGTCAGTGGTTGAGTGTCTCCATCTTCAGCTCAGGGCATGATCCTGGAATCCGGGATCCAGTGCCACATTGGGCTCCCTGCGGGGAGCCTGCTTCTCCCTCTGCCTGTGTCTCTGCCTCTCTCTCTCTGTGTCTGTCATGAATAAATAAATAAATCTTAAAAAAAAAAAAAAAGGGGGCAGCTCCAGTGGCTCAGCGGTTTAACACTGCCTTCGGCCCAGGGTGTGATCCTGGAGACCCAGGATCGAGTCCCAGGCCGGGCTCCCTGCATGGAGCCTGCTTCTCCCTCTGCCTTTGTCTCTGTGCCCTCTCTCTCTCATGAATAAATAAATAATTTTTTTTTAAAAAAAGAATTACTGGCTTTTTATGTTCTTTCAAAGATTCTATTAAATTTGAATTAATTATTTAGTATAATATTTATTATATCATCCTTTCTTAAAAATTAATCCAGTTATAGAATATTACTTGCTTCTTTTCCTTTCCCTAATTATTTTCTACTCCTAGAGTAGGATGTTTGTTGTTAGCTTTTTCTTAAAAACCTAATGTTTTCTTTGCTTTTTTTTTCACCCTATATCTTTTTCTTGATTAGTAATGTTTATTATTGCTTCATTCTCTTTTGCATGATTAGATGACCTTTCTTTTATCCAATGTGTCTTTAAATATAGTGTTGCCATTTAACAGAAGGTACCTGTTGATTTATTTCGTCTGTAGGGAGAAAGTATCACTGTCACCAATTCCAAAGTTTCAAATATTTTTGTGTTAAGTATTTTATAATGCAGATTATTGAATATTTATTTTTAAAAATTAAAAATATAGGAAACAAATAGAAAAATGCAAGACAGAAATTATCCTAAATCTTCTCTTTTCTGAGTCTTTTGGATTTTTTGTGTGTACATTTTTTTGTTTTATTTTGTGTCTGCATTTTTGTACCTAATATATATTTGTAAAAAATGGATTATATTGCTTATACCGTTTTGTCTGTTTTTGAAACTTAGTAACCTTGAACATCTTTTTGTATCAGTTATATTTTTTTACCATTATTTTTATTGGATACTTAGCTGTAATTCAGAGTGTTACTAGTTTTGATAAACTAATTAGGATATCCTTACTGTTGAAGGGTCTCGTTTGGCTTTGGTTTTGGTTTGTACATACCAACAGAATCTCTGTGTAAAAGGGTATAAATATTTTGGAAGCTTCAGTAAATATATTGTGTGAAATTGTCCTTGGGAATGCAGTTTCTAATTTATACTACAGGAGTACTATGTGAAGTTGCTCATAACCTTATATCCTGTTAAGTGTAGTGTGTATTACCATTAAAACAATCTTCACTGTTCTTTTTAGGGAAATATTAGGTTAAATATTTTACAGTTTTATTTATTTTTAAAAGATTCATTTGAGAGAAAGAGAGAGCACACGTGCACAAGCAGGGAGAGGGTCAAAGGGAGAGGGAGAAGCAACTTCCTCCTGTTGAGCAGGGAGCTCTGTGGGAGGCTCAATCTCAGGATCCCAAGATGATGGATGACATGAGTTGAAGGCAGATGCTTGACCCACTGAGTCATCCAAGGTGTCTCTATTTTACGGTTAAAAAAAAAAAAGGTTACTCATTACTCTGTTAATTGACTTCTAAATAGGTCTTTGTTCATTTTATTACTGTATTTTTAGAATTTTTCTTACAAAGTGTTTTTTTTATATTAGAGGTTTTTTCTTTTATCATGTATACTTGCTGTGTCTGCTTTTGTCCATAATTTAACACTTGCTATTTAACTTTCGTTATGTCTTCATGGTTTTTATTGTTGTTGGTATTCTAGCAGGTTCTTTTTTCTTTTTTCTTTTTTTTTTTTTTAGGTTCTTTTTTTCTAGTTGGGAAGTTTAACATTTTTATATAATTTATACAACTGTTTTCTATTGTTCTTGCTTTTGATACCATGCAAAGAAAATTTTTCTCAGTGCTAGTGAAGTTTTTTTAGTACTTCCCAGTTCATATTTTTAAGTTCCTTTATTGTTCATCAGGTTCATATTTTTAAGTACTTGTTTTTCCTTTCAATTTAGAAGTAATTTCAAACTTGCATAAAGGTTGCATTAATAGTACAAAGAACTTTTCCTCTTGTAAACCTTTTCAGGGTCATTTATCAATATATACTGACATCCCAGAATGCTTTATTTATTTTAAAAAGGTTTTATTTATTTATTTGAGAGAATGAGTGAGCATTAGCGAGGGGGAGGTGCAGAGGGAGAGGGAGAAGCAGACTCTCCACTGAATAGGGAGCCTGATGTGGGACTCAATCCCAGGACCCCAAGATCATGACCTGAGGCAAAGGTAGACACTTAACTAGGTGCCCCCAGCATGCTTAATGTGCATTTCCTTTAAGAAAGGACTTTCTCCTGCATCACCAAAATACAGCCAGTGAAAAGAGGAAATTAACATTCATCCATTATTACTGTCTAATGCACAGACCTCATCATTTCCTTATTTTTCACTTATATTTCCCCCATTTTCCTAGTAATGCCCTTTTTTTTTTTTTAAGTAATGCCTTTTATAACAAAAAGATCACAAATTATACTTTGTCTTGTAAGTCTCCTTTAATCTCAAACAGTGGGATGCCTGGGTGGCTCAGCGGTTGAGTGTCTGCCTATGGTTCAGGGTGTGATCCCACGATCTGGGATCTAGTTCTAAATGGGGCTGCTTGCAGGGAGCCTGCTTCTTCCTCTGCCTGTGTCTTTGTAGAATGCTCTGCCATTTGGATTTTTTTGAAGTTTTCTCATGATTAAATTTAGATCTTGTATTTTGGCAGAAATATCACAGAAATGATGCTGTGTTCTCATTCCATCCAATCAGGTGGTGCATGATTTCTGCTTTTCCCATTGCTTGGTGATTTACCTTGATCACTTGGTTAAGGTGGTATCTGTAAGATTTCTTCACTGGGAAGTTAATCTTTTTTCCCTTTATAATAATGAAGCATTTTATGGAGAAGTACTTTGTGTGTAAATATCTTGTTCCTTGTGCTTTTTACCTACTAACTTTGGCATCTATTTTTGTTTCTTGGCTTTGTTCATTACTGTGATTGATAGTAAGTGATGGTTTTCTGCTTCTATCACTTGTTTTACATTCATCAGATGGCATTACACTTGAAGGAATAACTTTTTCCACGTCCCATTTATATTAGCATAGACTAATATGGACTTAGGTGTTACTGTTTTATTTTCATGGTCATTCTCCATTACTGTCATGTATTTTGATGATCATTTTGTCTGACATTTGGCTAGTGGGACACCTTCAAGCTGGCTTCTGTGTGTTTTGATATGTTGTGAGCTCTTTACTTCTGGTACAACACAGCATGTTCCTAAGCTCATCTTGGATCTTTCCTGAACTAGCCCTGGAATCATCACCCATTCCTTCAAGGAGTCTTGATTCCTTTGAGAAACCAAAGTCAGCACTAAGTGTGATTATTGTTACTGGGATATTGCTACTCCCAATGCTATCTCAGTGGGAATAGCTAGGAAATAGATGTGTTATATATAGATACAGAGATGTATACACATTCACATCAATATGTTTTCAGTGCTTATCTCTATATATTGAAGACTGTGAGGTCACAGTGATACTTCTGATTCAGTATATATTATACATATCTATGTATTTTTATATGTAGAGAGAGAGAACCATAAACTCTTAGTGATTTCTCCAAATTGAACCCAACAATGCATGGTTTACTTTAAATTTTTTCTTTTCGGGATCCCTGGGTGGCATAGCGGTTTGGCGCCTGCCTTTGGCCCGGGGCGTGATCCTGGAGACCCGGGATCGAGTCCCACGTCGGGCTCCCGGTGCATGGAGCTTGCTTCTCCCTCTGCTTGTGTCTCTGCTTCTCTCTCTCTCTCTCTGTGACTATCATAAAAAATAAAAAAATAAAAAATTTTTTCTTTTCATGTTTATAACTCTCATCCCAACAGAAAGGAACTTGGCTCCTATTATCTTCAATATGTTTACTTATTTGATCAATCTCTGTTGTATTAATAGATGGATTGCTGCCATCCCCTAAAGCAGCAATCACCCTAACCTTGGATTAGGATTCCACACTTTACTCTGAGTTGCTGCTACTGCTTCCCTGCATTGGCTGCCCTTTTCATCATTTTTGGGATTTGATACTCAGCTTCAGTCACTACTCCCTCTATCTTCTTTCAAATGGTTGGTCTCCTCGCTTGCTTGGGCTTTCGCACTAACTCCACTCCTACCCTCAGCACCCTCATGGGAGCCAACTCTGCTGGGGCTTTGACACCTGTGTTGGACTTCCCCACCATAGATGCTACCATGCTTGGATCCATCCTTCTGGCTTTAAGACTAATGTAGTCCAGGAGTAAGGGAAGAAGGAAGAATGGATTACTTTGCTAAAAATCTTTTATCTATTTAGAGTTCATTTTATAATATGGTGAGATATGTGTCTTTTTCCCTCCCACATAGTCAACTTTTTCAACAGTGTTCACTAATCTATGTTTTACATAGTGATTTGAAGACCATGCCACTCTTGATCTCAGGGTTGTGAGTTTGAGCACCATGTTGGGTGTAGAGATTACTTTAAAAAAAAAAAAGGGAAATGAAATACTGTTTGGATTGCTATTAAATTCTTGCTGTTCTTTCTTTTCATTTTTTAAAGATTTTACTTATGTATTAATGAGAGACACAAAGAGGCAGAGACCTAGGCAGAGGGAGAAGTAGACTCCCCATGGGGAGCCTGATGGGGAACTCGATCATAGAACCCTGGGATCACTACCTGAGCCAAGGCAGATGCTCAACCACTGAGACACCCAGGCATCCCACATTCTTGGCTGTTGACATTTTTCTGTTTCATTGTTGTGTCTGTCTATTCTTACCTTAGTACCTATTCTGAAGTATTATGGCTTTATGTACATCTTATCTTAGTACATGGTAGAATAAATATTGTTATGTGTTTTCCCAGAATAACATTAGAACTAACAGCATACAGTTTTGGTAATATTAATATTACAATGAAATATTATTTTAAGAAATAATTGATTGATTATAAATATTGAATCTTCACTTCTAGAGATATGGTGTAGTTCTTTGTATAGTTTTCCTTATATGAAGGTGCTATATAGTTGACCCTTGAACAGTGTGAGATTGCATAGTCAAAAATCCATGTATAACTTTTGACTCCCCCCAAACTTTTTTTTTAAATAGATGTTGTTTTTGTTTTTTAAAGATTTTATGTATTTATTCATGAGAGACACAGAGAGAGAGAGAGAGGCAGAGACACACCCATGCAGGGAACCCAATGTGGGACTGGATCCTGGAACTCTGGGATCACTCCCTGAGCCAAAGGCAGATGCTTAGCTGCTGAGCCATCCAGGCATCCCTACTCCCCCAAAACTTAACTCCCAGTAGCCTACTGTTAACCAGACACCTTACCAAAAAATAAAGTTGATAAGCACATATTTTATATGTTATATATTGTTTTCTTATAGTAAAGTAAGCTAGAGAAAAGAAAATATTATTAAAAAGTCATTAGAGATAATATATTTACAGTACTGTACTGTTTTCTACATGTAGGTAGGCCTGCACAGTTCAAACTCATGGTGTTCATGACTCATGGGTCAACTGTTTTCTCTTTCTTGGATTTTTATGGTTGTTCATTTGATAGTTAACCTTAAAAGCTTAATAATATTCTGTTCATGATTATTCAGGGTAGCTAATAGGAGACATGTAATTCTGAAATGATAGGAACAATTGGAAGATGGATTGTTGAGTTTTGGAAGACATCATTTTTTTAATAGATGGTAGTAAAGAGTACTGAAGAGATTTATTAACATATTGGGCTTTTACCATGGGCCTACTTTGTTTTAAACATTGTGCTCGATGCTGGGAATTCAAAGATGCATAAAATGCAAGATTTTTTCCCCCCATATGACACTCTCAATTAGAAAGATTGCAAGTAAATATATAATTATAATGTATGAAAATAGTAATAATATATAAGTATACATTTCTGTAACTATCAAAGCATTCCTGTGAAACCTTTCATAAGCTGAAATTGGTATAACTTTGAGGAAGCAGTTACCATTAATTTATATGGAAAAAGTTTTGAGTGTTCCCAGACTGAAAAAATAACCTTTCTTAGGCTTTTCTGATACCTTAGGACTCATCAAACTACCAAATGCACAAAATAAGCCCAGACAAAGCACAAATGTTCACAGACATAGTTCAGATCTCTGGAGGCTTTATGCTGAGGTGCTCAGTGTAGTTTCTTAGGAGGGAGTTGGGCGGTGCTATTCTTGCTGCTCTGGGTGCATGCTGCTTCTATAATGGGTCAATGCAAAGCAAAGGTTGAACACCACTTTCACTTTTTGCCTTTTTTCATAAAAGTGAAAATCCTTTTTGCATTTTTTCAGTTAACAAAAATAGATATAAATTTAAGTCTTGTAAAATTGAAGTGGCATAACACGAACTTTTGAAAAATGGGGGATACCTGTAATAATAAAAAATCTGAATGGAGTGTTATGGAACATAATGAAAGGAGGGATTACTTTTGCCTAAGGAATTGAATAAAGCATACAAAGAGATTATAAGGACTTTGTGGAATAACTAGGAATTTGACCTGTGGAAAAAGGATCAAATAATAATTCCAGACAGAGAAAGTAACATAAACTAGTGTAGTAACTACAAAGGGAAGGTGGTAGCCAGTTCATAGAAAAATAAATAATCCTGTGTGGCTGGCACATAGTGGAATTTAGGGGGGTGGGGAAAGAAGGAAATTTTGTGAGTGATAGGAGACAAATTTTCTAGAATATCTGTGTAGTATATCTAAATTGCAGAAAACTCACTGTGTTGACTTACTATGTTGTGAAGTTTTCTACATGTCACTAAATATATAATAGCCAGTTTTTTTTTAAAGATTTTATTTATTTATGAGAGACAGGGAAAGAGAGAGAGATGCAGAAACACAGGCAGAGGGAGAAGCAGGCTCCATGCAGGGAGCCTGACGTGGGACTCGATCCTGGGTCTCCAGGATCACACCCTGGACTGAAGGCAGCACTAAACTGCTGAGCCATCCGGACTGCCCTATAATAGCCAGTTTTTGTACCATTTGTAACTGGATTCTTGTTTTTATTTTTTGACCTCTCATATCAATCAATTCATTTCACATGTACATTTTGTTAATAAATATAATGAGCAGCATATATTACCTTTAAATTACCTATTTTTTAAGTTACTATTTTAAAAAAGATTTTGTTTGAGAGAGAGAGAGAGAGAGATAGAAAGAAAGAGAGAATGTGCAAACCTGGGGTGGGAGGGGGAGAAGGAGAGGGAAAGGGAAAGAGTCTCAAGCAGACTCTGAGTTGACTGTGGAACTATGGGGCTATGTCTCAGGACCCTGAGATCATGCATGATGAGAGCCAAAACTGAGTTGGATGTGCCACCCAGGCACCCCTTTAGTTCCTGTTTAATAATTTTTAAGAATTGTGAAGACTGGGGCAACAAAAAGATTGTATTTTGAAGTTTTTTGGTGATGGAGACTTGTATTCTTCAGAGTCAAGGAAGCATTTAATTATTTTTATTTTTAAAGATTTTATTTTTAAGTAATCTCTGCACCCAACATGCAGCTTGAACTTGCAACCCTTGGATCAAGAGTCACATGATCCACCAACTGAGTCAGCCAGACTCCCCAGGAAACATTTATTTTAGAAAGCTACAATTTTCAGAGAGTAGTTGGTAGATGATGTATGTGTTCTGTATTTATGCTTTGAAGAGTATTTGTTCATAGCAATGAAGGAACAAGTGTTTTGGTGTCATTTAACTGTAAAGGCTTCAAGGTAGAGGAATTGCTAGCCCAACTTTCCTTCAATTTTTTTCTGAAGGTACTAGTGTAGGGTAGCTATTAGAAGTGTTTATCAATAATATATTTAGCATCTGAGTGGAGAAGCTTGAAAGTACTAAATATTCTGATTTTGGAATTTCTCATTAGTGTCATTTAAAAAGCTAGATTTCGGGACAGCCCCAGTGGCTCAGCAGTTTAGCACTGCTTTCAGCCTGGGGCCTGATCCTGGAGACCTGGGATCGAGTTCCACGTCGGGCTCCTTGCATGGAGCCTGCTTCTCCCTTTGCCTGTGTCTCTGCCTCTCTCTCTCTCTCTCTGTGTCTCTCATGAATAAATACATAAATTTTTTTTTTTAAAAAGCTAGGTTTCATGTATCTACCTGTTCATCTGGCCAACGTTTATGTATGGCATGTCCTATTATATATCAGGCATTATTGGAAGCATGAGGAATACATAAAGATCCTAAGTGGTAGATAGATATGTACAAATTATTGATTGTTAGGTAGTGCAGTATGTACAAGGATTCTAGAATACAGAGAATGTTTACTTAATATAGTATAACGTACTTTGGGCTGTTTGTGTTTACAGGGCTGAAGAGAAGCAAGGTATCTTAGAAAAGGTTGTAGTTTCTCTGAATTTTGAAGAGTGAAAAACCTCTAGGTGCTGGTTATGAGGAGAGGAAAGAGGAGCACATTAGTAGCTATTAATTTTACAGACTGAAGGATCAAAAGGTTTGAAGTAGGAAAAAAGGGTGAGAGGGAGAGATGGAAGGGGTAGTGGTGAAGGGGAGGGGCAATATTGCTAGGAGTTTGAATGTGATGTTAGAATGCTGAGAGAGGTTGTCATGGACCAGGTTTTCAAGGGCCTCATGTATCATGTTAAGGAGTTTGAATTTTATTTCTATTGAAGAGTTTTTATATTTACTTGGAAGGTATGTGCTCAGGTCTACCTTTTTTTTTTAAGATTTATTTATTTGAGAGAGAGAGTGTGTGTGTGTGTGGGGGGGGGTGCATAGGGAAAGAATCTTCAAGTCGACTCCCTGCTAAGAGCAGTGCCGCTGCTGGCTGATCTCACAAACCTTAGATCATGACCTGAGCTGAAATTAAGAGTTGGACACTGAACTGACTAAGCCACCCAGGTACTCCTCAGTTTTACCATTCTGAAGTATAGTGAAAGGAGAGTTAGGAGAGGGAAGATAGAAGAGACGAGAGTAGTTACTTAGACACTATTTAGGCTTTTGCAGTGTTCCAGAGGTAATAATGAGGGTCTTGAGTAGGAGAGTTATATTAGGAATGAAGGCACAGATATTTAGGTAATAAATGAGAGGTTCAATTGACCAGGCATTGGGATCACTTTAGTATGACATAAGATGAGGGAGGAAGAAAAATCAGAATGGCTTTATAGCTTCAAGAAGAGAAGTACGGGGGTGCCTAGGTGGCTCAGTCAGTTGGGCGTGCAGTTTTGGCTCAGGTCATGATCCCAGGGGTCCTGGGATGCAGCCCCACATCAAATTCCCTGCTCAGTGGGCAGTCTACTTTGCCCTCTCTTCTGCCTCTTCCCCGGCTTGTGCACACGTGCTCGCTCTCACTCTTTCAGATAAATGAATAAAATCTTAAAAAAAAAAAAAGATAAGACACATCATCAACACTTGAAATTGAGTATATATATAGAGTCATCAAGTTAATTGACTCATTTCTTAGAACAAAGATACTAGCTTTAAATTCTTCGCAATTGTTGATGATACTTACTACCTTGTTTGTGAAACAAATCTTGTGTTTACAACCTGTTGCCAGTGTATATTAGCAATATGATGATAAGGCCCCAAGATAAAATTCAGATTTCTGCTGCAGCATTGAATATTTGCTTTAAAATATATATCTAATATATGTTTGTTTTGCTTGGCATTTTATCCTAGTTATTCAAATGAACACTTAGTTCTTTTTTTCTTTTCTGCACAGTTGAGTCATTTGGCAAATGAAAACAGTCTTGCACCTGTATCTGTAGAAAAATCTTTCTGTGCTTTTTTGTACCTCAGCTGATTCTCCCTTGCCCTGTTCACCTTTTCTCTGTTGTATTTGCATCCCTCCTCTACCCGCCAGTACATACATGTACACATGTGTTTTGTTTGGTGGTGTTTCTCTTTTTCTCAGGGAATAGTAAATTATTTTTCTTCATATTTATTTTCTGTGTATTTTGTGCTTCTATATTCAACTTTACTTCTGATTGCCTTCTTTCTCTCAACTCTAAAGCTCAGAGGCAATTTTATTAAGTAAGTAGGGTTTACTGAGGACTGTGAAGAATGGCAGTATAATTTCCCTCCTCTCCTTCATGTTATTTCTTTCCTCCTCTTACTTTTATTTTTTAAAAATTTTTTAATCTTTAAAGATTTTATTTATTTATTCATGAGAGAGACAGAGAGAGGGAGAGAGAGAAGCAGAGACACAGACAGAGGGAGAAGCAGGCTTCATGCAGGGAGCCCGATGTGGGACTCAATCTGGGGACTCTAGGATCACGACCTGAGCCAAAGGCAGATGCTCAACTGCTGAGCCACCCAGGTGTCCCCTTCCTTTTACTTTTAAAGGCAGCAGTGTAGTCTAAATCAGAAATGCCAATACACAGTGGTTAACTTAAAATTGTTCATAGGAGTAAACTTAATATTCTCACTAACATATACAAATTACCAGTATCAGTTTTTTTTTCATGTTTGCTTGGTGTCTTGGGCACTCCTAGACAATAAATTTTTTTATGGTATAATTTGCTAAGTGTAATTAAGAGACAAAATTTTATCAAAACCTGTACTTTTTTTTTTAAGATTTTATTATTTATTCATGAGAGACACAGAAAGAGAGAGGGGCAGAGAGACATAGGCAGAGGGAGAAGCAGGTTCCATGAAGGGAGTTCGATGTGGGACTCGATCCTGTGACTCCAAGATCATGCCCTGAGCCAAAGGCAGTGCCCAACAACTGAGCCACCCATGTGTTCCTCAAAATCTATACTTAAAGGGGAGATTACTAGGCAATATTTTAAGAGAAGTCATACTTGACAAATTTTATTTATCCTAGAAAAGATACTATAATGGGGTTAGAATTAAGTCTAAAGACTTTATCCTAGTCGGAAATTAAATGTACTGAAATTAGCTAAAGTGCAAATAGGATTGGCTGAAAGGCTACAATAGGCAGTTTCACAACATACAGGAAGATTTGGACCTGGAACTAGAAAGTCAGACTGAATATAGTTTGTTCCATCTTTGATGGAAATTCTACAGTCTCTTTTCTGTCTGTGGTCTATTCTTGTTTCCACATAGTCTATAATTTTTCTTCTCATTTTATGAGTTCCCTACAGGTAATTTGACTCAGTTTCCAAGTTCTGAATTTTTAACAGAGCAAGTCTGGTCTAGATACTTGGGCTTAGACGACATTTTCACATAGCAAAACATGGATACCTGGTTACCATTGCATCATTAGAAATTAGACATAGATTCGGACAATTTTACAAGAGGCAGGAGTTGTTTAGATGCTTTTCCTTATCTTCTGTCTCATAAATGTCCTGTTTCAACTATGTAAAGCCTATAAACTGTTCTTGATGCCCATATACCAAATTGCACCTGCCATTTCTTTAATTTTTATAAAATGTCTTCTGCATAATCTTGACAATTTGTCCTTTTTTTTGCAATTAAAATTATATTTAATAATTCACAAAGGAGTTTTTGGCCAACTTTTAAAACAAGTGATTTAAGGGGTGGCTGGGTGGCTCAGTTCCTACAGTGTCCAACTCTTGATTTTGGCTCAGGTCATGATTTCTGGGTCATGAGATCAAACCCTTTGTCTGGCTCCATGCTCAGCAGTGAGTCTGCTTGAGGTTCTCTCCCTCTGCCCCTCCCCTACTGCTTGCCCCCCTCCCCGAAGTGAATAAATAAATCTTTAAAAAAAAAAAAGATTTAAGGTCACTTGATGACTTCATGAAAAACAGACCCAGGGATAATTGTATGTTGGGACTTCTTTTTTTCTCATTATATAAAACTAGCATGTTGAATTAGAGTATTAACTATTAATATATGTTATTACAGCATGGAATCATGCTGAATAAGATTGAGTAAACTGATTTCTTTGAGTTGCTCGATTTATTTATTTATTTATTTGTTTGTTTATTTATTTATTTATAAAAGATTTTATTTATTCATGAGAGAGAGAGAAGGGGGGGTTGCAGAGACATAGGCAGAGGGAGAAGCAGGCTCCATGCAGGGAGCCTGATGCAGGACCTGATCCTGGACTCCAGGATCACGCTCTGGGCCAAAGGCAGGCACTAAACTGCTGAACCACCCAGGGATCCTCCGAGTTCTTTGATTTTAAAGCAGTAAGTCTTAGCAGAGTGTATGAGGTGTTCAGGAAGACACATACTTTGAAGGCATGTCAGATTTTTCTGAACTAATCTCTACATTTTTTGGGTCTGCAAGATTATGATAAAACTAAGAATTCTTTCTACAGAATAATATACACCCAAAATATGACAAAATATTTTACATACACTTCCGGAGGATTACAAGAATACTCCTTGAAACATCTTCAAATTCTCTGCTTCTTAGGCATGATGAGGATTACCAAATTTAGATGACATCCAATAATAATTGAATATTTGATGTATTTAAAAACAATATATTATTTTTACAAAAGTTTATTCATCTTAGAGTGTGTGCTCATGGCAGAGGAGGGATAGAGGGAGAGAGAGAGAATCTCCAGCAGAGCTGAGTGCTGAACATGGAACCTGTTGTAGGATTCTATCCTGAAAAATAATACATTTTAAATAAAATGTATAAACATTTTTAATATTTGGCATTTTAAAAATCTCGAAGTAGGAGTTAAAATAATGCCACATGTACAGATTTTATTCCTGGCTCTTTACTTTGGATGACTCTAACCATAGTGTTTATGTCATAATATGCCTAACTATTTTCATATTACAGAGGTATTTTTCTGTTATAAATTAAAGCATGACAAGAATCTTGCTTCACCAAGCCCAGTTTTCTCTGTTTTGGATCATTTTTTTTTAAAAAAGATTTATTTATTCATGAGAGAGAGAGAGGCAGAGACATAGGCAGAGCGAGGAGCAGGCTCCCCACAGGGAGCCCAATGTGGGACTGAATTCCGGATCCTGGGATCACGCCCTGAACCGAAGGCAGGTGCTCAACTGTGGAGCCACCTATATATCCCCATGGATCATTTCTTTTGACTAGAACTCTAGAGTTAGAATTACTGTGTTATAGACTGACTATACCTGTTTCTAAAGTTCTGATAAGATTGCCTGATTACTTTCCAAATTTATATAGCTGTTAATTTCTTAAAAAATGATTAAAGACCAATATAGATAGGAGGATACCTGAGTGGCTCAGCGGTGTGGTGCTTGCCTTTGGTCCAGGGCGTGATCCTGGAGACCCGGGATCAAGTCCCACATCGGGCTCCCTGTATGGAGCCTGCTTCTCCCTCTACCTGTGTCTCTGCCTCTCTCTCTCTGTCTGTGCCTCTCATGAATAAATAAATAAAATATTTTAAAAAAAACAATATAGGCAATGGTGTTTTCATAAAGATTCATGATTTGAGAGAGACAGAAAGAGAGAAAGAAAGAAAGAAAGAGCACGAACATGCATGCAGGAGTGGGAGAGAATCTTTTTTTTTTTTTTTTTTTTTTTGAGAATCTTTAAGTAGACTCTTCACTGAGTGTGGAGCCTAAGGTGGGTCTCAATCCCTGGACTGATATGAGATCATGACCTGATCCCAAATCACGAGTTGGAGGCTTTAGGGACTGAGCCACCCAGGCATCCTGTTTTTTAAAAAATCATTTTTAATATTTGTTAATTTAATAATAAATGATGTCCAGTTATTTTAATTTTATTTGATTTCTTGTTAGGTTATCAGGATGATAATTCTTTTTGTGTCTGTTTTTTGCTCATTTCTCTTTTTTATTTCTTTTTTTAAAGATTTTATTTACTCATGAAAGACACAGAGAGAGAGAGGCAGAGACCTAGGCAGAGAGAGAAGCAGGCTCCATGCAGGGAGCTGATGTGGGACTCCAGGATCACGCCCTAAGCTGAAGGCAGATGCTCAACTGCTGACCCACCCAGGCATTCCCCCATTTCTCTTTTAAATAGTTAGGTTTTCTAAAGTTAAGAGCTCTTTAATGATAATGAGTTTTTTGTTTGAATGTACCAAGGGTACTTTTTTACTTTGTCTTTTTCATTTTGGTAACATGAGAATGAGAAAATATTTGCAGACACAGTTAAACTTTATAGTTTTTTTTGGGGGGGTGACAATATACAGGGTGATTAAAAAATTGAATCTTTATAAAGTAATTAGGTTATATAGGATTACAGTCACTCCTTGAATATCAGAGGTATGAACTGTGCAGGTCCACTTACATGCAGATTTTTTCTGGTCAGTACAGTACCTCATTGTATTTTCTCTTACAATATTTTTTAAAGATTTTATTTATTTGTGAGAGACAGAGAGAGAGAGAGAGAGGTGGAGACATAGGCAGAGGGAGAAGCAGGCTTCTCGCATGGAACCTGATGCAGGACTTGGTGCCCAGATCCGGGATCACGCCCTGAGCCAAAGACAGACACTCAACTGCCGAGATACCCAGGTGTCCCTCTTACATTATTTTTTTTCCCCTTACAATATTTTTAAATAATATTTTTTGTATAGCTTATGTAATTATAAGAATACTGCATATAATACATATAAAATGCAAAATATGTGTTAAGCTATTAACAGTAGGCTATTAGTAAAGTTTTTGAGGAGTCAAAAATTACACCTGGATTCTTTTTCTTTTTTAAAGATTTTTTTGTTTATTTGAGAGAGAGAAAGAGAGAGCACACATGTGCACTTGTGAGCAGGGGAGTGGCAGAGAGAGAGGGAGAGAAGCAGACTCCTGGCTGAGCATGGAGCCACATGCAGGGCTAGATCTCATGACCCTGACCTCATGACCTGAGGAAATCAAGAGTCAGCCAGTTAACTGACTGAGTCACCCTGGTGCCCCTACACTTGGATTTTCAACTGCATGGGGATCAAAGCTTCTAACCATGTTGTTCAAGGGTCAAATGTGTATTTTACGCACCAAATTATAGTGTTACTCTTACTTTTCTAATGCAGAAATTATTCTTTATATTACACAAATCTGTACACATAGAACACAGAGCAGTTACATGGGACTAAGGAAGTTGTACATCACATTCACAAAATATTTCAGCAAGGTCCAGAAAATTGACACAATAATAGCTATAACGCTTACTCTGGCTCTTTCTCCACAGGTGGCTAAAATCTGATATTTTCTGCATGCTGTAGTGAGACATAAAGGCAAAATGATAAAACTTCTCTTGGAGTTTTCCAAGTCACGTGAAAGATGAAAATGATATTCATTGTCAAAGACAATTATTATTACTTCTTTTAAGAGGGAAAATCTGTTTGCCATAATGGTTATATCTGTAGCACTAAAAATCAGTGTTGAAATTAAACATGTAAGGATTGTCAGAAGTGAATGTATTTTGTGCAAGAGTACACACATGGTCCATTCTTTTTTCATGAAGAAAATAATGGTTGAACTGTGTATCTGGATATGTTGAAAGAGTGAGCTTTTCCACAACAATGGAAAGCAGGCTAGGTCTCTGCTTTCATTAATCCTGTAGCTTGGAGCTTTCTTCACCGTTATCTTCCATACTACTGGATTAGGTATTCTGTTCTGTCAATTTTTTTTTCTCTTAGACCAAATTATATTGAATGTAAGTCAAAATTTATTAACTAGTCAGAAAGGGAAATGGCAAGGTTACAAATAGAACATGCAGGTTTGGAGAGAGGGGATGGGGATGGGGAAGTTAAATTTTCCAAATTTCCAAAGAAAATTTGAAGTTTTATTTTACAGGGTTGTATAAATAAAATGTCTATATTTGTAATTACAAGGACTAATAAGATGATCAGAGATGCCAGATAAAAGAAAAATGATAAGGATATGGTTTGGGTCTGAAATTGGAGTAATGAAACTTCATTATCCAACTAATGTTCAGCAGCACCAGGTAATAGAAAACCATGAAATAATGTCAAGTTGAAGTAGAGCACTTAGCAACAAATTCTAAGTTTGATCAGGTTACTATTTTTTTCAAGGTACATAGTTGTAGAATGTAGTTTGCTATTTTTTTTTAAGAAAATCTATTATAGGTCTAAGTTTTTCTCTTTGAAAGTTCAAAGCATTGGCCTGCTCTGAAACTGTGACCACCCAAATTCCCAGTTAACACAGGGAATTTTTATCTATTTATTTTTTTTAAGGAGATAAGCCAGGTACCTTTCTTCTCCACAAGGACAAGGTAACAAAGGGATGCATCTTAGCTGCAAAAAGTCAGGTTTAAAGTAAGCTACTGGATTGGTGTGCTCTATGTCATGGGGTGCATATAGATCTTTATGAGAGTATAAAGATAAGCTTGATGCTTTCTTTATAAATTGTACTTTTTTGAAGGTGTTGAATACTTTTTGTGTCACCGCATTTCTCTTGGATTTTCTTCACATGAACATTTCATTGGAATTTTTACCTAAAGCGCTTTATTCTTTCCCAGTTAGAGAAGCTGTAAGAGTCTGAAATTTAGGTATTGGCATTGGTTCCTTCTGAGGATTATGAGGGAGAATCTGTTCAAGGCTTCTCTCCCAGTCTCTGGTGGTGGCTGGCAATCTTTGGCATTCTGTTGCTTATGGATTTCTCACCCTGGTCTCTGCTTTTTCACCCCAGTGTTCTTCCTTTTCTTTTGTCTCTGTGTCCTCAACTGGCCATCTTCTTGGAAGGACCAGGTCTATCTATTGAATTAGAGGCCTTCTCTACCTCACTGTGACCTCATCTTAACTAATCACATCTGCAGTGATCCTTTTCCCAAATAAGGCCACATTCTGAGTTACTGGAGGTTATTAGGACTTTACATAGTTTTCTTGAGGGACACAGTCCAACACATAGTAATCTATTACGCCCCCCCCCCCCGCAATTCGTGTTCTTACTACGTGCAAAATACTTTTATTTCATCCCAGCATCTCTCGAAGTCTTAATCCATTCCTGTATCAATATCTGACTCCCTATTGCTTCTTTGTCCCTTTCTGTTGTAACCTAAACTTAGAAACTTCTGACTAGCCCTGCCTGTAGGCATATTATAGCTAAGATTTGCAAAAACTGCTTTTTACTTCAACTCTGCCTCACCCAAGGAGATAAGGAAATATGTACACAAATGACTGTGCTTTATTTAAGATTTACAGGCACAACATCATCCTGTACGCAAAGACCAACTGATCAAGAACAAAGAAGTTACTCAACCTTCCTTGATGTCTACAAACATCAGCCACCTTTTGTCTCCAACCCCTCCCACTTCCCCCCTTCCTAACAGAAAAATCTCAAATCCCATGCTTGGGGAGATGGTTTTTTCGGACAGTAGTCTGCCACCTCTTTGATGGGCTGGATTTCAGAATAAGGACCCTTTCCTACCCCAAGAGCATGTCTTGACATACTGGCCTGTCATACAGTAAGCAGAACAAACTTGGGACTTGCGGGGGAAAAAACGTGTGGTAAAGTAAAGAGCATGGAGAGCAATGAGCCACTTTGGCACTGGTGAATAGATATGGCTAAAAGCTAGGGGTAGAACACAAATATTGTGGAAGTAAAATATCTAATGCTCTAGCCCTCAACCTAAACATAAGGTATTATTAGGGGAAGACCAAGGGACAAAGCTACCCCAATGGGCTCAGAAGATAGAACATCATGCTACAGAGAATTATTCTTGGTCTTAGAACCTAATGAAATATGTCCTATTGAGTTACAGACCTGCTTTTTGTTCAGTAAACCCCTTTTTTCTTCTAACTTCTCCCTTTAAAACGGGACTGTCTATACTATACTTATCCTACCGCTGTATCTTGGAGGCAGATAACATTTCCCTATTTCATAGGGTATAGATGGGAAGGAATTTTGCCGCAGGGCCAACCAGAGTCACCCATATCTGATTTAGATGATGCAGAAGATGAGATTTGGAACTTTTGGGATTATAGTATCTAGATTAAATTATGAATTTAAGAGTTGATGTTTTGTCAGACATGCTAAGTAGGCCCTGTATATCTGGGCCTTAGGAGTTTCACCATTCCTTTCCTCCTCACCAGTGTCAAACTTATATTTGTCTCTTTGGAAAGACTCGTAAGGAAGAGCGCTTCTTGGCTTCCCTCCAGCACTGGAAAAACTCTAATAGTATTGTGGGAATTTGGGTTAGGGAATTTTTCCTGTCCCTTGCCTACCTGTAAAGATTTTTTCCCTTTGTATTCCTAATCATGGTGGGTCTTTACCCATGCCTTGGAGGTGACAGAGTTTCCTGCCAGTCCCCTGAATGCTTAAGGCTCTGAAAGGAGTGTCTGGACAAGAGGTGGAATTTCATATCTTACCATCAGTAGTAACTGATTTGCTTCTACATGCCTGCACCACCAAGGGAGATTATTTTGGATGCTTTTGTCTCCTTTTGTCAGTCTTCCCCATGAGCATCCTATAAAAGTTCATGGAGTAGTAGAGTCTATGAGTGGGTAAGAGTGGGTAAGAACTCTCTGTCAATGGCTCCAGTGGTTCTACATTGTCATACTAACCCACAATCAACTTTAGCAGTGTGTTAAAATTTTGACTGATTTCTTCTTATCTGCATATCTTTCTCCTTGCTCTCTACCATTGATGGATAGTCTGAACACCTTGTGGTGCTTAGGGAGTTGTGGAAAGAGTGTGTGTCTCTTTGGATTTCAGGCTACTTAGTTGCCTCACTACTGCACCTTTCAGGTATAAGAAGAGCTATGTTTTTGTGGTTTAAGTGACTTGTTAGGTTTGGAATGATGTTTTCAACTGCTTCTTAGGTGGAGTTGAAATTTGGTCCCTGAATCCTTTTGATATGAGCCCTGTTTGTTTTATTAAAAAATTAGGTTAAGAGGGCTATGTTTCCCCAGCCTATCCGCGCTTTCATGGTGGGCTTGTTGAAGAAAACCACCGACTTTGTGGGATTGGCTGTATGTGAGAATCCACATGAGAGGCTAAGAATATTGTACACAAAGAGTCTTGATGTTCTTGAGCAAATTCCTAAAAATGCAGCATATAGAAAGTATACAAAACAGATTACAAATAAGAAACTGAGTATGGTTAAAATAGAATCAGACGATAAGCAATTAGATCAACTTCAGGGTGGCCAACTTGAAGAGGTGATTCTTCAGGTGGAAAATGAACTAAGTCTGGCAAGAAAAATGATATAATGAAAACCATGGAAGCCTTTAGTGGAAGAACCTCCTGCCAACCAATGGAAATGGCTAGTATAATCATTATTTTTATTTTTACTTTTTAAAGATTTTATTTATTCATGATAGAGAGAGGGGGATAGAGAGAGAGAGAGAGGGGCGGGCAGAGACATACAAAAGCAGGTGCTGAACCGCTGAGCCACCCAGGGATTCTTCCCCGGTATAATCATTATTAAATCACTAGTGTGTTGATGAGAAACTAGTGTAATTAAATATTCTGTTATATTAAAAAAATAAAAATTAGGTTAAAATACAACTTTTATTTTCCTTAAGTGAAAACTTTCAGGCTATGAATTTGCCTCTTGAGTATAGCTTTATTCACATACTTAACATTTTATTTAGATACGATTTTTGTTGTTTGGGAGCATTTCCTCAATAATCCTCAGTTACTTTACATTTTTTCCCTCCTCGATCTAGTAGCTAAGATTTAAAAATTATCAAATTATTTCTACTTTGATATGTCTTGGGGTTCTTTTGGTCTCTCTTTTAGTATGTATATATGTATATACACACAGTTATAATTGTTTTATCTTCCTGATGTATTAACCTTTTTTATTATTATAAAATACTCCTCTTTAATTTTTTAAAAAATTTTTTATTATTTATTTATGATAGTCACACACACACACAGAGAGAGAGAGGCAGAGACATAGGCAGAAGGAGAAGCAGGCTCCATGCACCGGGAGCCTGACGTGGGATTCGATCCCAGGTCTCCAGGATCGCGCCCTGGGCCAAAGGCAGGCGCCAAACCGCTGCGCCACCCAGGGATCCCTAATTTTTTTTTTTTTAAGAGAGATATCATGAGTGGAGGTGAGGAAGGGCAGAGGGATAGGGAGAGAGAATCTTAAGTAGGCTCTATGTGTAGTGCTGAGCCTGAGGCAGAGATCAAACTCATGACCTGAGCCAAAATTGGGAGTTGGATGCTTAACTGAATATGCCACCCAGGTGCCCCTCTTTTATAAAAATGTTTTGTTTCAAGAGTCTGTTTTTGTCTGATACAGTGATAGCCACCTAGCCATCCTACGGTTGCCATTTGCATGGTATATCTTTTTCTTATATTTTTAAGTTATTTGTACTTAAATAAGATTTAAAATAAAATTTATTGGGACGCCTGGGTGGGTCAGCAGTTAAGCACCTACCTTGGTCTCAGGGTGTGATCCTGGAGTCCCTGGATTGAGTCCCACATCAGGATCCCTGCATGGAGTTTGCTTCTCCCTTTGCTTATGTTTCTGCCTCTCTCTCTCTCATGAGTAAATAAATAAAATCTTTAATAAATTTATAAAATAAAAATTTAATAAATAAATAAAATAAAATAATTTATTTTAGAGGTCATAAGTGGGAGGGGCAGAAGGAGAGCATGCTGAGCATGCTGAGCATGGAGCCTGATGTGGGGATTGATCTTACCAAAAGCAAAGCCAGGACAAAGAGTCAGTCACTTAACTGACTGTGCCACCAGGCTCCTCCTCAGTTTTACTTTCAAAAACAGTAGATACTATATGGAACCCTTTTTTTTTTTTTTTAGTTTAGCTTCTTAATTTCTGCCTTTTGATTGGAGTATATTCACATTAAATGGTATTATTAATATGGTTGGATTTATGCCTGCTATTCTACTTCTTAAAATTTTAATTTATTTGAGAGAGAGTTACAGCAGGGGGAGAGTCAGAGGGACAAGCAGACTCTTACTGAGCAGGGTGCCCATTGCGGCAGGGGGGGGGGCTCAATCCCAGGACCCTGAGATCATGATGTGAACTGAAGTAAGACACTTAACTGACTGAGCCACCCAGGTGTCCCCTGACATTTACTTTTTGTTTGCATTGTCTTATGACTACTTTGTTACCTCTCTTTTCCTCTTAGAGTACCCTTTCTCAAGTGGGTATTTTCTAGTGTACCCTTTCATTCCTTCATCATTTTTAAATTATACTCTTGGGGCCTTTTCTTTTTTAAGATTTTATTTAGTTCCAGTGAGTGAGGGGAGGGGCAGGGGAAGAGGGAGAAAGAAAGAGAAAATCCTAAGCCGACTCTATGCTGAGTGGGGAGCCTGAAGTAGGGCTCAAACTCAACCTAATATCATGACCCAGGCTGAGATCAGGAGTCGATGCCTAACTGAGCCACCCAGGTACCCTCAGTTATTTTCTTAGTGGTTGCTCTAGGCTTTATGTTTACCTTATTGGAATCTATTTAACTGCAGTAAGTTAGGAAATTCATTCCCAAAGGTCTGCATCCCCTTCTCCCTTTTCATGCTGTTACTATTGAATACATTATGTCTATATATATATATATATACACACACACACACACACACACACACACTATAAACTCAACAATATATTGTAAAAATTATTGCTCTATTTAATCTTAAGTCTTCTAAAGCTAAGAGGAGGAAACCACAAATATATTTACACAGCTTGTTTGTGTGTGTGCAGGTATTCGTAGTTACCATTTGTGTTTCTCTTCATTTCTTCCTATGGCTTCAAGTTACCATCTGGTGTTACTGCCTAAGTCCCAATATAGCTTTATTCGCATCCTCTTTCATTGTGTTTTCATTGTCAAAAATATTACATTTCTGCATGTTATAGTTGCAGCAATACAACTTATGGACATTGTTTTATGCTATTGCCATTTATCTATCTGTCTATCTGTCTATCTAAAGAGCAGGAGCAGGATGAAGGGGCAGAGGGAGAGGGAGAAGCAGTCTCCCTGCTGAGCATAGCACCCAATATGGGGCCCAATCCCAGGACCCTGGGATCATGACCTGAGCCAAAGGCAGATGCTTGACTGAGCCACCCAGTTGCCCCAGTGCTATTTAATGCCTTTTAAATGAAGAGAAGAATGAGAAAGAAATACCCAATCATGCTGTCTTGTTACTAAAATTTCCTGTATAATTCCCCTTGTAAGAGATATTTTACATGTGATTTTTAATTGGCCTGTTACATTTAAGATTTGCTTTATTGAGGGGATCCCTGGGTGGCACAGTGGTTTGGCGCCTGCCTTTGGCCCAGGGCCCGATCCTGGAGACCCGGGATCGAATCCCACATCGGGCTCCTGGTGCATGGAGCCTGCTTCGCCCTCTGCCTGTGTCTCTGCCTCTCTCTCTCTCTCTGTGTGACTATCATAAATAAATAAAAATTAAAAAAAAATTAAAAAAAAAAGATTTGCTTTATTGAGATAAAACTGTGGAACTTCTTGTGTGTGTATGTGTGTCTATTGCAGTTATTTTTTCATGTCACTTGATTTTAGCCCAAATAATTTCCTTTAGTATTTCTTGTTAGTTGGGGTTGGAGCAACAAAGTATCTTAGTTTTGTTTTTTTTCCCTAGGATTTAAAAAAAAATTATTTTAGAGAGAGAGAGTGCAAGCAGGGAGAAAGGCAGAGGGGGAAAGAGAGGGACAAGCAGACTCTGTGCTGAGTGCAGAGAATGATGTGTAGCTCTATTTCATGACCCTGAGATCATGACCTGAACCAACAACACCAAGAGTCAGTGAGTAGGCTGCTTAACTGACTAAGCCACCGAGGAGCTCCAAAAGTATCTTAGTTTTTGTTTGGGAACATCTTTATTGCATCTTTATTTCTGCAACATAGCTTTGGTGAATATAGGATTCTTGGTTGATAGTTTTGTGTTTTAAGCATTTTGAATATCTTAAATGCCTCTACTGCCTTCTCTTCTCCATTATTTCTGTTGAGACCTCAGGTATTAATTTTATTGTAGTTTCTATGTTTATGATGAGCCATTTTTTCTTTTCTTTTCTTTTCTTTTCTTTTCTTTTCTTTTCTTTTCTTTTCTTTTCTTTTCTTTTCCTTCCTTTTCTTTTCTTCTCTTTCTCTTTCTCTTTCTCTTTCTCTTTCTCTTCCTTCTCTTCTCTTCTCTTCTCTTCTCTTCTCTTCTCTTCTCTTCTCTTCTCTTCTCTTCTCTTCTCTTCTCTTCTCTTCTCTTCTCTTTCTTTTCTTTAAGATTTATTTATTTTAGGGCAGCCCTGGTGGCACAGTGGTTTGGTGCTGCCTGCAGCCCGGGGCGTGATCCTGGAGACCCTGGATCGAGTCCCACGTTGGGCTCTCTGTATGATGCCTGTTTCTCCCTCTGCCTGTGTCTCTGCCTCTCTCTGTCTCTATGAATAAATAAATAAAATCTTTAAAAAAAAAGATTTATTTATTTTAGAGAGGAGGGGAGAATTAGAGTCTAATGCAGCCTCCCCACTGAGTACAGAGCCTGTGGGACTACTCTCACAACTGTGAGATCACAACCTGAGTCGAAAGCAAGAGTCAGAATGTTTACTTTTCTAATTTATTTTTATTTTATTTTTTAAAGATTTTATTTATTGATGAGAGACATATAGAGAGAGGCAGAGACATAGGCACAGGGAGAAGCAGGCTCTCTTTGGGGAGCCTGATGCAGCATTCGATCCCAGGACCCTAGGATCATGCTCTGAGCCAAAAGCAGGTGTTCAGCCACTGAACGACCTAGGTATACTACAAGAGTTGGATATTCAATGGATTCTGCCACCCAGGTGCCCCTCGTGTTGCTTTCAAGACTTTGTTTTGTTTGGCTTTCATCATTTTGAGTGTGGGTCTTTTAGTGTTTATCAAACTTCTTAGGTTTGTAGATTATTGTTTTTCATCAAATTTGGAAAGTCTTCAGCCATTATTTCTTTAGATACAATTTCTGTCCCTTTCTTTCCTCTCCTGGTTTTCTCATACATAGGTTGGTGTCCTACATCTTCTGAAAATTGTATTTTAGGTAGTTAACCTCAAGATGTCTCTTCTTTATACTGCATAATCTTTATTGATCTATTTTTTTAAGTTTATTTTTTTTTTAGGGATGGAGGGGGTGAAGAGGGAGGAGGGGGGAGAGAGAATCTTAAGCAGACTCCACACCCAGCACAGAGACTAATGTGGGGCTCAATCTCATGAGCTGAGCTGAAATCAAGTTGGACCTCAACCGACTGAGCCACCCAGGTGTCCCAAAGTTTATTTATTTTTAAGTAATCTTTATACCCAGTGTGGGGCTTGAACTCATGATCCTGAGATCAGTACTCACATGCTCTCCCAACTGAGTCAGCCAGGTGCCCCTTTATTGATCTATTTTTAAGTTTCTTGATTCCTATTGCCAACTCAAATCTACTGTTTAGCCCCTCTAGTGAATTTAAACTTTAAAATTTCTACTTTGTTAAAGTCTTTGTCTTTTAAGTCCAACATCTGGGCCCCTCCTCAAAGGTAGTTTCTAATGTCTACTTTTTTTTCCTTGTATATAGGTCACACTGCCCTGTTTCCTTGCATGTCTTACATTTTTTGGGTGAAACTGAATATTTTAGATAATATAGCCACTCTAGAAGATGATCTTTCCTTCTTTTCGTGGGTCCTATTGTTTGGTCATTTATCTGCTTAATGACTTGGCTGGGCTAATTTTCTCATGTCTCTTTTCCCAACAGCGTATAATTTCAGGTGGCACTGCTAACATGACTTCCTTAAAAAACAGGCCTGACTTTTAGGATTGTCTGTAGGTCAACATAAACCACTTAATGATTCAGTCAGAGATTGTGCTTAAGCCCTTTTAGGTTAGATTTTCACCCTTTTTCATTTAGTATGTGTGTGATTTAGAGATTCTTTTTGTTTTCTAAGTTTTTATTTATTTGAGAGAGTGGGCATATGGGTGAGCATAAGCGGGGGGAGCCAAAGGCAGAGGGAGAGTGAGAAGCAGGCTTCCTGCTGAGCAGAGATCATAACCTGAGCCAAAGGCAGACACTTAGTTTGAATGAGCTACCCAGGTGCCCCTAAAGATTATTTTCTAAGAAGATGTGAGGTTCTCTTTTTAGTTGTTCCTGAGAGGGTGCAGTCTTAAGCACGTACACAATCTTTCAGACCATATGTATATGTGTGATTTTATTTTCAAGTCTGGATTTTGAGGAGTTGCCCCTGGGTCACAGTAATTTATTTTTCAGCCAGGTTTTGATCATAGTTTGTACTAGAACCCTCTGAACCTTATTGGCTGATGGATTTGTGTGTGGCTTTGGTGAATGCTTTTAAGCCTTCCCCAAGTCCCACTATGATTTTTCCCAGTTGAGTGCAACCTAGTTCATGTACATGGCCATCTGCACCCCAGGGATGAGTAGATTCTAGGAAGGCCCTTATTTGTTGTCTTTCTTTCATTCCCTCTTTTAATCTTCAGTCTAGTTTTGCTTGTTTTTACTAGTATCTTGGAGCTACTGGTCCTGTCTTAATTGTTTGCCACCAGAGTGTTTTTTTTTTTTTTAAGATTTATTTATTCATGAGAGAGAGAGAGAGAGAGAGGGAGGCAGAGACACAGGCAGAGGGAGAAGCAGGCCTCATGTAGGAGCTGTATGTGGGACTCAATCCTGGGACTGATCATGCCCTGAGCCGAAGGCAGACGCTCAACCACTGAGCCACCCGGGTATCCCACCACCAGAGTGTTTTGGACAGTGCCCTTAAACTTCTCCAGGTCTTGTTCCAAATAAAGTTCGTCCATTTAGGCAGAGCTGTTGAGCTTTTGTCCCCCTCACCCCCCTTCTGAGAACCTCTACATTACTGCTCTGGAACTGGGGATGGTGACAGCAGTCTGCTACTCTGAAGAGAAAAATATGTACTCCAACAGGGTGCTAGGAGGAGAGAAGGGTGTAGTAGCCCCTGGTTTTCTCAAATCATTCCCCTACCATTGGGACTTCATTTGACTAGCGAGCTGGGGTAGGGATGCTATGGCCTCAGAATTCTAGGCCTGTTGTTAGGGTGGGATTTTTATGAGTGAGAGCTAACAGCACTGAGAAGGTTGAGAGTCAATAGAGACTAGTTCTTCTAGTAAAGCTATAGCTTTAGACTGAGAGCTGGGGAGAGAGGGAACCTTCTCAAACCACATCCACCCAGAGGGGAACTTCCATCAGAGCAAGCTGTGTATGTGGTGCGGTGTGATGGGAGCAAATCATGATTCAAATTCCACAGACTCTCACTGTTCTTATTGAAATTTTGTAGGTTTTTTGAATAAATTTTCCACTGTTTGCCTCATGTTTTTAGGATAATTTTCAGACCTTTTTTTTTTTTTAAACTGTGAAGTGATTAATTCACTGGGGAGGGGATCCACAGAGTTCTTCTGCATTCCAGAAATCTGAAAGCACTACCTTTTCTTTCTTCTTAATACCATCATAAGTTTTAGTTTTATTGAATGGTCAAATGGTGGTGTCTTTTCACTGTCTGCTTTGAAAGTTCCTGAGAGATTCTTTAAAGCATATTTGCATATTTTCCCTGAATTTTGCTATATAAAGTGTTACTGTTTCAGTCTTCTGTCTTTTTTTTATTTCATATTTTATTTTTATTATTATTTTTAAATAAATTTATTTTTTATTGGTGTTCAATTTGCCAACATACAGAATAACACCCAGTGCTCATCCCGTCAAGTGCCCCCCTCAGTGCCCGTCACCCATTCACCCCCACCCCCCGCCCTCCTCCCCTTCCACCACCCCTAGTTCGTTTCCCAGAGTTAGGAGGCTTTATGTTCTGTCTCCCTTTCTGATATTTCCCACACATTTCTTCTCCCTTCCCTTCTATTCCCTTTCACTATTATTTATATTCCCCAAATGAATGAGAACATATAATGTTTGTCCTTCTCCGATTGACTTACTTCACTCAGCATAATACCCTCCAGTTCCATCCACGTTGAAGTAAATGGTGGGTATTTGTCATTTCTAATGGCTGAGTAATATTCCATTGTATCCATAAACCACATCTTCTTTATCCATTCATCTTTCGATGGACACCGAGGCTTCTTCCACAGTTTGGCTATTGTTTCTGTCTTTTTTTTTTAAATCTTCTTGATCATTTGTAGGTTAAAAAATATATGTTACATTCTTCATTGTAATTGTTTGGACTTTCTTTTTGTTATTTGAATGGGTAGAGATGCTCTCATTCAGTGTGTCTCAATTGGTTTGTTTTAACTTGGGATTTTTACTTGTTAGAGATATATAAAATAATTTTTTAATTCAAATCACTCTGAATCCTGCATTTAAATTAATTTACCTGACTTGGTACGAGGCTTTTTTGAGAACTGTGTCCTTGTAAAAAAATATTGCTGAATAGTATTATTTGGCATCACAGTACATAGTGGAGGAAATGTCTCTAGGTTTAAAAAATGTGTGGTCCTATTGGCTACGATAGGTTAGCTAGGTTATACCGTATTAGTGTTAAGAAGTTGGTTTCTGGGGCAACCTGGGTGGCTCAGCGGTTTAGCACCGCCTTTGGCCCAGGATGTGATCCTGGAGACCCGGAATCAAGTCCAGCGTCAGGCTCCTGGTATGGAGCCTACTTCTCCCTCTGCCTGCCTCTCTCTCTCTCTCTCTCTCTCATGAATAAATAAAAATAAAATCTTAAAAAAAACAACAACACAGAAGTTGGTTTCTTTTTAGAAGTGTATCACCTGATTTTATGTAGGCATTAACTTTTGTATACTCAGCGTCTAGTCTGCTGATAATTGTATTCACTAGACACTGATAATTGTAAAGGTAGTACTATATTAATCAGCAATTTTTACCTGGGAAGAGGACCACATGTCAGTTAAAGTTGTTGGGAGTGTTCATTGGCCAGTTCCTCCTGGAGACATCTCTGACCTCCTAAGCTACTAAAGTATCTTTCTCTCAGGCTCAATATGTCAGGTTAGCAGGCTGAATGACAGCTCATGTGCGATTCTTGTGAACAGTTAAAATGGCCTAAATTTTGCTCACATAGGGTCATCCTTCATCTTTTATCTCCTAATTCCCTGTGTTTAAATTCCTTAGATATGCTTACTTAGAGCAGAAAGGAAACACAAACCTCTTTTTACACTCTTGTTACAGAAATCAGTTGAATACTGGTGAGGAAGTTTTAAGACCAAGGTATTACAGGCTGTGTTCTGGCCCTTGACCTCTCAGGGCCTATGAAGATTCTTCTTATTGTGTAAGATGTTTGAGCCTTTGTGAGATACTACAGGGACTGCTTCCATGTTCTTGTTTATGTTTTCATGTTTATAAAAATTAGATTACCGTCAGAAAAATGAATTTATGTTTTGAAGTAAAGTAGGTTAGACAGTTAACCCAATTTTGACTTCTGAAGATAATTGTGAAATTCATTCCTGTAAAGCGCTTTAAGGTTTTTGCTTCATTTTATTTATTTTCTCTATCCTAAGACTTGCTACATTTGTGATGAACAAGGAAGAGAAAGCAAAGCAGCCACTGGTGCTTGCATGACCTGTAATAAACATGGATGTCGACAGGCTTTCCATGTGACATGGTAAGTATGTTTCTGTCCTTGTACAGAACTGAAATTCTTTTACTTTGTTCAAGGGAACACTTTGTAAGTTGAAGGTTTAGGTACCCAAATATTTACAGTAAATTTTATTGGGATAGTTTCTATGTTTCAATTTTCTTATTTATAATAAAGATGATTCTAATAATTGAATTTACCAGAGTCAATTTTAAATAGGTGGACTCTGGTTCTTATGTTTTTTTTTTTTTTTTTTTTTTTTAGTTGACTTTTGTGTATAATACTGGGTATTGGTTACCTAATATTTGATTTGTTGTTAGGATTAAAAGAGCTGATAATAGTTAATAATAAAAGAGCTGATAATAGGTTAGTGTAACACCTGAAATATTAGTAAGGATTTAATGAATGATTGTGTTTCTTCACTTTGTGTTTGAAGAGGGTTGGAAAAAGCAATCACTATCATATTCTCAGTATAACAGTGGCTACTTCCTAAAAATTACTTCTATACTTTTTTTGGCATAAAGTTTCTTTTTTTTTTTTTTTTTTTTAAAGATTTTTTTTTTTATTAATTTTTATTTATTTATGATAGTCGCACAGAGAGAGAGAGAGAGAGGCAGAGACACAGGCAGAGGGAGAAGCAGGCTCCATGCACCAGGAGCCCGACGTGGGATTCGATCCTGGGTCTCCAGGATCGCGCCCTGGGCCAAAGGCAGGCGCCAAACCGCTGCGCCGCCCAGGGATCCCCTGGCATAAAGTTTCAAGAGCAAAAGTTATCTTATAATATTCAACATAATAGACAACAGTTCAAAATTAAAGTTTGGGAATAATCCATGTTCTTGTTACTTTCAAGAAATAGTCTGTATCTAGCAGCCAGTATAGGCACATGCTTTATTTCCTGAGCTTTCAGTGTATGGATTAAAGAAGTCCATTTTATGTTACTTTTGGGAATGGAAAAAATCTTTGATTTTATAAATTCTGTTAATAATTTTTCAAAAGATGAAAGTTCTTTGAGGCAGATATTATCTCTCCCCCAAAAAGATTTTGAAATGTAGTTTTGAAATGTTAAAAGTGGAAATTGAAACTGATGACAAATTGACAAGATGATTGTAAATTTTAGTGCTTTGTGTTTTTTTAAAAAAATGAATATCATAACTTTAGGTTTCGATTCAATTTCTTCCATTGTTTATGACTGGAAAACATAGTTTATGTTTTTCTTACCTGCTGTACAGTGCTGTGTACACAGTGTGTACAGTGATTAAATTTAATCCTATTAAAGCATTGAAGCATTTTCCTTGTAACAGTATGTAATTTGCATCTCTGGGTTCATCCCATCACAAGTCATTTCAGCTCTTCAAAAGCCTGACCTTACTTACTATTTGTACCTGTGATACAGATAGAAAAAGTAAGATGAAGTGTTAATTATGAGGGAGGGAGGGTATCTTAAAGCAATTTAATGTCTATTTGGTGACATAGAACTATATAAGTCTTCATCCTTATTAGAGATGGCTGGGTCAGAAGTTTATTATAAACTATAAGTATAACTTTAAAAAACATCAATTAAAAGTTGAGGTGACATGTACTTGGTCGCAGTGAGAGTAAAGCCTTTCATTTTCTCCTTTTCTCTTAAGAGATGTGTATGGTTTAATTACAAATCCTACATGCTTAAGTGAATTTTAATTTATATATATTGTAGTTTGAAATTTAACGTGTTTATGTGTATATTTCTATATATATACTTATATATATATATTTACACATTTCTATATATATACTTATATATATATTTGGCTTTATTTTTAGTGCTCAGTTTGCTGGATTACTTTGTGAAGAAGAAGGTAATGGTGCAGATAATGTCCAATACTGTGGCTACTGTAAATACCATTTTAGTAAGCTGGTAAGAATTTATCTTGAACTTAACATTAAAATGATAACACATAGTTTTAAGAATAGAATTAACCCTGTTTATAAAAAAAAAGGCATAATAGCTACTCCCTTTCTCTTGATTTTTACATGAGATTGTTTGCTTTGAATGTTCTTTACTGGGAATTAAAAGATCGAATAAATTTTAAAGATTTTGCTTTGCTTAGGTTCATTTATAAAGGTAAATATTGTAAAACAAGTTCTATTAATAGTAGTAAATGTTAGGATACATTTAGTAGACGAAGCACGTATAGAGGACTCTGACCTAATACTGTTTTTTGACATTTGATTATACATTTTGTGATTTTCTATCACGTGTTTCTCATCTTTTAGCTAATTACTATTTCTTTATTTTCATTTTTATTTACTAGGAGATAGTAAAACTGAAACAAAGCTGTTTTGTAACTTCTTGGTTGACGATCTTGAGAACAATTATTTGAATACAACTTTGGAATTATTTTAGGTTTTTGCCTATGTTGAATGGATGATTGAGTTGGTAAAATTTGAGTAGCTGTTTCATACATGTTCCTTTGAAGGATCAATATTAAATGTCCTAAGTGTCTATTTTTTAGTCTTTAATGGTAACAACTCGACATGTACACAGAGTTTAAGCCTTTTTTTTCCTCTTACAAGTGTCTTTCTTTTCCTCTTACTACCTTTCCTTTGTGAGTAGGGCTAATTTTTTCTTTCTTTCTTTTAAATAAATGATATATAATTAGGGGCCCCTTTCTCATGAAAGCAGCTCGACTATTCTGGTTCATGCATATTAAAATACTTAAGGTTATATAAATATATTGTTTGATATTAAAGACTTTGATTAGTGTAAGGGCTGACAAAGAATATTGACGTCTTTTAAGAGAAATTTTGAGATAGTAAAATTGAAAATTTTACTTTCTAGATGTAAAAAGTGTATTGGAATCTTAATTTACTAAATGGAAGATAATAAAGATAAAATCTAGAAATAATGAAAATGGATTTTGAGTTTGTGTAAATAGGATTTTCTCACTGCTACATATTGACATATTATCCCATTTGATAGTTAGGAAAAGTCTAATAATTTAATAAGATTGTATAAGCTCTACATTTGCATGGAATTTGAATATCTTTCATTCTCATTTTTATCTAATTTAAACTAGTTATGGTACCACCAAGTTTTAAACACCTCAAATAACTCTCACTGGCATCCTTTATTTATGATCTTGTGTAAGTATTTCAAATAGAAATGTGCAATACTTTTAGAAATGCTTTGAAAAATGCATGGGTCTAATGCTGACATTTCCTTTAATTTTTTTCTTAATGAACTGCAGAGATGAGTTTTTAGAAAACTATGCCTTAAAAGAAAATATGAGATTAAAAGGCTTCTTGCTTTTCCTAATGTGGCAGAAGTAACTCTTCAAATATTTTCTTTTCTTTTCTTGTAGTCTTGGCATCCTTCCTCAGTATGGCATTCTCTATTTTGGTTGAAACTCCTTTTTTAAAGAAGACAGTGAAAATTATAGTGGATTTCTTTAAGAGATGGTTTTGTGATAAAGTGACAAGCTACTGCCTATTTGAAAATGTAGCCTATTTTCACACATTTTAATGAATGTACAAAAATATGGCATTAATGTTAAATTTAAGTTTAGATTTTCTTTTATAATGAATGCAATAGACAATATATGGATGGTGTCTGAACTAGATTATATAGTTTGAAATAGTGAGAGTTTTTTTTTTTACTTCAATAGACATTTTAAAATATTACACACTTGAATTGGTTAAGCCTAAAAAGGTTATTTAAAAAATTTTTATATACATATATATGTATGTATATATATTTTCTTTTTTAGAAAAAGAGCAAACGGGGATCTAATAGGTCATATGATCAAAGTTTAAGTGATTCTTCCTCTCACTCTCAGGATAAACATCATGAGAAAGAGAAAAAAGTAAGTGGATTTGTTGTTGCTCTATATGTAGCACATCTACTTAATAGTTTTTTTTTCCTTTTTTAGATAAAATTAAGTTCTTGATAGCTGGATGGAGACATTGAAATACTGAAAATTTTTGACTAATTGAGAGTATAAAGTCAAAGAGTAGATCTAAAATAATGCCATATTTGTGAGTATGTTTGTATGTACCTATTTCAGCTGAAAATTTGAAATAGAACTTGACTGAAATCGTGAGAGATTTTTTGCATGTGTCACTGTGGTCATCCTGTGAAATCTTCAGGTGACTTCAGTAATAGTTTGTGGCTATAGATTATTAACGGATTATTTCACATGTAAGGAAAAATCACATCAGCCTTTTCACTTTATAATGGAACAGTTTTGAAATTCTATATATTCTTGATTGTTTTTCCGCCTAGTGGTGCTAATAATGTTTTTTTTTAATGGCCAAATATCATACCATTTGTTTGAGAATGTTTTGTCTTTTAATAAAGCACTAAATGCTTGCCTAATACTAATCTGTCTTCTTCTGACTTAACCTGTTTTCCACTTACATTTTTATTTGTTTAAAGGTTATGAGTAACTTTTAGTGAATGAATAATAAGTACTGTAGAATCATTCATACTTCATATCAAACATAGAAACATATTGAATATAGGAAAAGGATAACACTATGAATTGTTTTTAAGAAACTAAGGATAAAAAAGACCTCTTCAATTAGAAAATAATTTTACTCTTGAACAGTTGTTATAAACTAGTTTGGAACATTTTCATGTTTATAAATACTTAGGATTTGGGAATAGATTTGGTTTGAATCTGTGCCCTTTTTTGGGGGGTAAACATTTTAAAAGCTTAAAATTTTGATTTTGAAATTAAATTCCAAATTGTGAGTGAAATAATAATTACAACTTTATATTCACCTTTAGAATATTTGTTAGGTTATATATATGCTTTTGAGGTCTTAGGCAGCAAGTATACATATTTATCTCTTTAATGAGGTGGTTTTGTGATAGTGACAATTACAGAGTTCTGTCTGTTTGGATTGCTGATGGGAAAAGGGCAGATTGGGTAATTAGCAGTTTTACTAAGAAGCACTGTGATATTTTATGTAACCTTTGGATTCATGAATGAGGGATACAGGTACGGACTCACTGATGATATTCTTCTCTTCAGCCATTTCATGAACATTACCTTATTTAAAGAAGTATTTATGATATGATCGTATTTATCTTCATACATGCCCTGTCATATTTTTAATGGACAGTTATTAAATGTAGTATAGTGTTCAGTAAATACAATGCTGTTGATTACATTTATTGATTTTTTTTTTCTCTAGGAATGAGAGTTTTCATTTTAGGTGTTTATTGCAGTTGTTGAATATTAGATAAAAACATTGTGTTTAGTCAAACCTGTTTATTTTATTTATTTTTTTTAAAAGATTTTATTTATTTCTTTATGAGAGACACAGAGGGAGAGAGGCAGAGACACAGGCAGAGGGAGAAGCAGGTTCCATGCAGGGAGCCTGACGTGGGACTCGATCCCGGGTCTCCAGGATCACGCCCTGAGCTGAAGGCGGCGCTAAACCGCTGAACCACCCGGGCTGCCCAGTCAAACCTGTTTAACTATAAATTTTAGCAGTTAATATTTTCATTAGTATGTCAATAAACACTATTTACATTTTACTTTTGCATATATAAGTTTAATATAATTTGATTTTGTTGTCAAACTTAAAATCCGTTTGTACATTTTGTTTGGTAACCGTTTTTCTGATCATTTATAAAGGCTGTGAGGTAAATGTATAAATTTATTATTGTTAGATTTGTTTGCTTGCCTTGGGAATATTTGGGAAGGGATTTTTTTTTTTTTTGTTATGGTATAAGTGATAATATAGCTGAAAAGATCAGATGTTATGGACTATCATTCTTTCCATCCCTCTTTACCTCTTTTAAGATTTTAACATCTAGTAGGTTTGTCTCAGATACACTTATCAAATTATAAAATGTTGCACTGAAGCACAGCACTCACAATTCATTCAGACTTTAGAATTTCAAAATACTATATATTGCAAGCTAAGTTTTGATGATATTGTTCATAAAATAAGTTGGAGTCACTCTCCCTCTGAATTTTTTTTATCTACCTTCATACTGGCAGATATTTTAAAATATCTTGTATTATAAGTAAGTGACGATAAAGAATATTTCATACTAAATAGTATGCTTATTTAAAAAATGAAATCAATGATTTATGTTAGCTTTTTATTTATGAGAAAATGAAAAAATACATAGGTTTTGCTTTTCAGAGAATTTCTGTGTGACCCAAGGTATATTATTAATACTGGTTAGATATTGGGCAGCCTGGGTGGCTCAGCAGTTTAGCGCCGTATTCAGCCCAGGGTGTGATCCTGGAGACTTGGGATCAAGTCCCACGTCAGGCTCCCTGCATGGAGCCTGCTTCTCCCTCTGTCTGTGTCTGTGCCTCTCTCTCTCTCTCTCTCTTCTCTGTGTCTCTCATGAATAAATAAATAAAATCTTTTAAAAAATACTGGTTAGATATTAACTGGGAAATCCCAGCAAGGAGAGAGAGGAAAATTCAATAGTGAGATATGACTTTTTTTTTTTAAGATTTATTTATTTATTTATGATAGACCTAGAGAGAGAGACAGAGAGGCAGAGACAGGCAGAGGGAGAAGCAGGCTCCACACAGGGAGCCTGACGTGAGACTGGATCCCGGGACTCCAGAATCGCGCCCTGGGGCAAAGGCAAGCGCCAAACCGCTGAGCCACCCAGGGATCCCCTGAGATACGACTTTGAATAAAGGACAGTTGCCATGAAAATTGAAAAATTGGCATGTATATATTTTTAAAGGAATCAAAGTACATGTTTGAAATGAATTGAAGCTATATAGAGGAAAGGTTTAATTTATTAATTTGTATCATTAGGTATTGTTTAAGAAGAATATCTTCTAAGACTATTAATGTTCATTGTAAAATAGAATTTTCTTTTAAGCCTAGTATCTTTGTGTTATAGAAGCACTGCCACGGAGTGAGATGTGGGCCAGGGTTAGGAAATGCAGAGACGTATCAGACATGGCAATATGTGGTTGTAATTGGGATGTTCTCAGCTTCAGAAAGGATTTTTTTCTGAAGGCTAATTTGTAGGTCTTTATTTAGAAATCAGTGGTTATTTATTACATTGAGATAATCTGCTACCAGTTCAGTTGATCTTCAGACACATCCTCCTCCCACTCATTAATGTTAACTAATCCATAATGTATTAAAAGTATAGTACTATACTTCCATTACTTTACAGCAAAGTTCCCATTAGTGACAGTATTATGTAGAAATGCATTCATTTCCAAGTAGGTTTGCCAGAAAACTGTCCCCTACTGTAGTAGAGGGATTTATCTCCCCTCTGTGTTCCCCACCCCCTTACTTGCTCTTGATTTTTTTTCTGTTACTAATAAATGGCAATAGATAAAGGAGCTCTTACCAGTATAAATAATGTTAGTTGATTTTGGGTGGGTGTTTGTGGGAGGGAAGTTTTTCAGTCCGTGTTTTGTGAACTTCAGGGATTGACTGGACTTCCTTTTGTTTAGGAGTACTCATCTTTTTGAAGAGAACTGGGCTGCTTCTGTGGCCCTCAGGGGAGTAAAACTCTCATTTCACCGAGTTGTCATTACTTCTTTGTATCTTTTTAAAATTTTTCAGCATTGAGAGTTACCTGTCATCCCCTTCCGTTTTTTGCATACTTTCCTTTTGGAAATCTTCTGCTCAAGTTAAAGCTTTAAGCTTCTACATGTGCAAAGAGTTAAGAAGAGGGCAGGGCTTTCCAGGAACAGCAGTTTAGGATGCCTGGGATGTGTGTGTGTTGGGGCTGAGGAGTGTCAGGAGACTACTTAGTTAAAAAGGGGCCAATTTCTAAGGAATTTTTTAAAGTGGTGCCAGTTTTGATTCTTCATCCTGAGGTGTTGGGCAGCCAGCCAGAAAGATTAGGTTTTTTTTTTTTAACTTTTGATTTTGTAATAATTTTAGATTTTGAGAGAATTTGAAAAATACTACACTTTATTTCTCTATACCACTCACCTAAATTTTTAAAATGTTGACATTTTAAGCTTGTCCTCCCTCCCCTTCCCCTTTTTGCTCCCCACTTTCTCACTCTCTGTGTAATCTTTTTCTGAATTATTAGAGAATGAATTAGAAACATAGTACCAGTTTAGCCTGAGTGTACTACAATATTTAATGTGTAGTTTTAATTTAAAAAAAAATGAAATTTCCTACATGATTATAGTACAATGATCAAAATTAGTAAATTAACATTTTTCACAGAGCTGTTAGTTAATCTGCAGATCATATTCAAATTTCACTCAATATTCTCCATACTGAAGAGGGAAACTTTTTCTAGTCCAGAATCTAGGCCAGGATCACACACTCCATTTAGTTGTCCTGTCTCTTCAGTTTTTCAGTCTGTTCGTTCTGGAATATTTCCTCATTCTTGCCTTGTCTTTAAAGACCTTGATGTCTCTGAAGCCTTGTTTTAGGTTCTTGGGAGACATTGCCTTGATTTTTTTTTTTTTTTTAAGGATCCATTTATTTCCTTGAGAGAGCATGCATGCATGCATGTTGGGGGAGGAGCAGAGGGAAAGGATCTCAAGCCGACTCTCTGCTGAGTGTGGAACCTAAAGTAGGGCTGGATCCTAAGACCCTGAGATCAGGACTTGAGTTGAGAGTTGAATGCTTATCTGACTGAGTCACTACCCCTGCCTTCATCTTAACAATGGATTTTACAATCACACCCTTGTTTCACTCTTCTTGGAATGGTTTTCTGATAGTGGCCTGGGTTTTGTCTTTGTCTGGAAGCCATTCCTTAGTTTTATATTTGCTTTTGTAGAGTGTATGAATTTTCAGAACCAGCAAGTAGCCTTTCCTAATTTAGTTTATGCTCTGGTATTTTTTTTTAAGTAAAAAATCAGATTGCATTTTCAACATACTACCTAAAAAATTGCCTTAGTGAAGTCATCCAATTCATTAAATACACTTTCTATTTTTTGTGTTACCATAGGCAACAATGTTGCTAAACTACTAGCTTCTATATAACAAGGACCCCTTTTCTGCTAATTTTTAATTAAATTTCTTTCATTTTCTTTTATGCTTTAGATAGCAGCCTCCTGAAAGTTTACAAGGTTTCTAGTAATAGTATCTTCAGTGTTTATTAGGCTTCCATTCATAATCTCCTGAAAGTCCTTCTACCTTTTGTCTATTGCTTAATTCCATGCAACTTCCACATTTTTAGTTTTTTTATTATGGTAGCATCCCACTCCTTGTAAGAAATTCTGAATCATTTACCTTTTGCAGCATAGCAAATTTTCCTAGTTTAGTGCCTTAATTAAAATAAACATTTATTGTCTCAGTTTCTGTGGGTCCAGAATTTGGACTTCATGTATTTCTAGCTCAGGATCTCTCATCTGATTATAGTCCAGGTTTTGGCAGGAATACAGTCAATTGAAGATGACTGTGAGATGGAAGATGTTCTTCCTCGATGGCTTATTCACAGGCTAGCATGTTGGTTCTGGGTGAGTAAGATCCTCATTTTCTAGCTGCATGGATTTTTCCATAGGGCTGAGTAAGTATCCTTATGACATGGTACCAAGCTTTCCCCAGAATGAGTGATCCAAGATAGGGCAAGGTGAAAGCTGCAGCTTTTTTGTGATCTATCCCTTATGTTATACATTATCTTTTTTTCCTTATTGCATTGCTTTTTTAAAAAACATTTTTTGGTGGTTAAAATATATATAAAATATCATTTTCCATTTTTAACCACTCTTAAGACATTCATTTTTGCAGTATTCTGTTGGTTACACAGAATAACCTGTTCAGTGTAGTTGGATATTACCTGGGGGAGTAAAGATCATGGGAAACTCTTGGAGGCTGGCTACCACACCCTGAGAATTGGGTAGGTACCCTGTTCCCTATTAAATTTTCACCCACAGGTTTTAGCATTTATTGATGATTCTCCCTGAAATAGTGTTTGACAAAAGTGATTTTCCATAATTCATTCTACATCTATTAGTTGGCATTCTGCTGTAAATTAGAGCTTCCCTTCCTTTTTCAATTTCTTTGTCAGTAATGGGGAAGAGAAGATTCTATAGAGGAAATCAGAAGTAGCCATAGATACATGAGGAAAATTAAGAGAGATCTAATAGGTTTTGGAATCCAGGAGAAGTGATTATTTCAAAAAAGTTAGTGCTCAGCAATTAGATTGCATACAAAAGATCAACTACACAAGGCACAATATATGTTCTTTGGATTTAATGTTAAAGAAGTTGAGAAGGAGTCTCAGTGTCATGGTCAGAGGAGAAGCTTATTGAAGTTGGTAAATGAGTACGGTAGGTATGAGGAAATGTAAATAGTGAGAGTATTTAGCTCTTTCAAAGAACCTTGGTTGTCAAGAAAAGGGGGGAAATAGGGCAATAAGTGGAGGAATATATGATATTAAGGCGTAGTAGACCATAAGAAAAATACTGTGTCTTCCTCTGTTGTTGGAGGGAGAAAGAAAGAGGCATCTAGGTGAATAACTTGGTCACCAGGATAACGAGGCAGAGAAAATAGGTATGGACAGGATCCTCAGGGAGATATTGCTAGGCAGATTGGATATGAAGATAAGGAAAAGGAAACCATTTGTTTTCACTAGTGTTTAAAGTAGTGGATCGGGATCCCTGGGTGGCGCAGCGGTTGGGCTCCTGCCTTTGGCCCAGGGCGTGATCCTGGACACCCGGGATTGAATCCCACGTCGGACTCCTGGTGCATGGAGCCTGCTTCTCCCTCTGCCTGTGTCTCTGCCTCTCTCTCTCTCTCTCTCTCTCTCTGTGTGTGTGACTATCGTAAATAAATTTAAAAAAAAAATTAAAAAAAAAGTTAAAAAAAAATAAAGTAGTGGATCATGAGAACCAAGGTTGGGTAATGGATGTAAATCAAACTGAGAAACAAGGTCATATAGATTTGGACAAAATGTTAGAGCAAGGGCCTGGAAGACTGAGTGATGTTCAAGAATAAGTAAGAGTATGAATCAACTGCAAGGTATGGAAAAAGTGTAGATCCTTGTGGTTCAGTATTTCACTAGGCTGTTCTGGCTTCAGCTGTTGTGAGACAAATCTCCATGGGTCTCAGATTTGTACATCTCTTATGAATAGAGGCCTTGACTGCTTTTGTTCCAGATTATCTTTTCAAAGTTGTTTATGTAATTAACAGCCTTGGAAAAATGGAGGCAGCATCATTAAGAGCAAAGGGCAGATTTGCTCACAGGCATGAAAAATACAGAGATAATATCTCTTTCTGGGATAATTGACAGCAGATCTGCTTACTATTTGGAATAGGTTCCCTAAGCCCAACAAGGTTCCTCTCCTGTAATACAACCTACCATGTGTGCAAGTGTCATTTGGCCCTTTTCAAGTTATCCTGTCAGAATTGGGGCCTGGGAGACTGATGGAAATGCTGATGTTCTGGCAAGCTGTTGCTGTAAGTAATAAAGCCCTTTGTGTACAACGCAGGAGTCTTGTGTCTTCTTCCAGCATCCTTGAAACTAGCAGGCTAACTTTTTAGATTGCAGGTATACTCGACCCTTCATAATTTTTGGTACAAGATATATTTATAGGCATATTGATGAAGAGGGATTTTAAGTGAAAACCATTGGAATTAGGATTTTTGGGGATTGGGAGATTTGTCCATTTAGGATTAGCCTTAGTTTGGTAACACACCCATTCTTGTGGTCAGGGCTTTGGGGATAGATAATATAGTTGAAGGTCTTACTAAGATCACATAGAGTAGGGAAGAATTAATTACCTAAAGAAAAATAATGGGCAGACAAAAACAAGAGATATCTATTAGTAAATGACAGAGCCAGGATTCAAGACCAAGTATGCCTGATTCCAAAGTTCATGGATTATTTTTCATATGTCTTTCTGACTTTTACTTGGAGGCTTAATAATCACAGTTCTTTAAAAGTTAGATAAATCAGATATATTACAAAATTTAACTTTTGTATTGTACAAATGGTGAAGTTTTTGCATATTCTAAAAAGAATAATACAAAAAATCTTTAAATGAATCTTTTTTTTCCTTTTTCTTATGAATCTTATACAGTGTTCCTGGATGTTCTTATTAGGCAGGTGAATGTTTGAGGGCGCCTGGCTGGCTCAGTCAGCAGAGCATGTGTCAGGGTTGTGAGTTCGAGCCTCACATTGGGCATGGAGCCTACTTTTAAAGATAAAATATTTTAAAAATGTATTAGACTGGTGAATGTTTGAGAGAAGAGATTTTATGAAGAGCTTGTACTTAGAAGGGATAGATATGTCGTCAAAGAGGATGAAAAGTAAAAATTACAAGTTGGTGTGGATAACCTTTTTGAAATTTTTCTTGAATTCAGATGTTGAAGACAAGAATTAATACAGTGTGCATCAGTTAAATGGCTTGTCCATGAAAGAGATTTTATGACTAATTGAATTGGCTGAGGGCTAAGTTCTTTAGTCTATAGTTACCATTTTTTGTTAGGTTAAGATTGCACAAAATATTAAGACTCAAATACTTTTTTTTTTTTTAAGATTTTATTTATTTATTCATGAGATATACAGAGAGAGAGAGAGAGACAGAGACACACAGGCAGAGGGAGAAGCAGGCTTCATGCTGGGAGCCCGACATGGGACTCGATCCTGGATCTCCAGGATTAGGCCCTGGGCTGAAGGTGGCGCTAAACCGCTGAGCCACCTGGGCTGCCCAAGACTCAAATACTTAAATGCATTTAGATGTTTAGAATTATATTCCAGCTATCTAAAACCCTAGCAATATGGAAATTAAGTATGTTATTAGAATATTATATATATTTTGATATAGATAATATATATTAAACTATCTAATTTCCTTTTTCATGGATGAAGAAATAAGGACATGAATGTTTAATTGATATTGATAAATGTTCATGAAACATTCACTGAATTCAAGACACCATGTTCATTTCCTAGGAAAACAAATTAAAAATCTAGAGAGTCACATTAACATTAAACAATTTGTCCAAAGTTACGTATTTGGGAGCATAACAGTGAGAAAACCTAGTTTGTATTTTTAAACTTTTGTATTCATTTGGTTTTTCTTTTATATATTTCAGTATGTAGCTACAAGCAGTGAAAGTGTTATCAGTAAATAGGTAGAAGTTTCTGAAAAGCTGTTTACTGTATTTCATCTAATTTGATTTGCCACTGATGTATACATACCAATAAGAATGAAAAAAGGATGCCAAGTAAACTGTGACATAGGATCATTGTAATATATGCATCTATTTTACAGATTTAAATAAGTTACTTAGAATCTGTTCCACATGGCATGTCAGAGAGCTTGAGGTTCATATTCTTTTCCCTTAATAAGTATTAGCTACATACTTGATAAATACTTGAAAGTTTATGTATATAGAGTTATCATATATATATTTCCATATATGTATGGTTGTCATTTTTTATACTTATAGTAGCTAATGTTTAGAAATGATAAAATAGTTAATAATAGATGAAAAGTTTTGACCTAATTCTGGAATGGGATATGTTGTGCCTCAGTTTTCTCCTTGGATCTCGGTGATACTAGTATTAAATCTCATAAGGTGCTTGTAAAAATTGAGTTCATATATGTAAAATGACTTTGTACTTCTTAAAGTGCTAATTGAAAATCTGGTTCCAGACAACTCAGTAGTATCTTAGGTCCTAATATTATTATTACTTTTAAAATCATGATTTAAAGCACAAATGGGTGAATGGGTTTTTAATATAAATAAAAGATACAGTATATAAAAGTGTATGCTTTAAATTTTTTTTATGAGAAATATAATTTTGCTTAAGGATTTTTTTTAAAGACTTTATTTATTAGAGACAGAGAGAGAGAGAGAGAGAGACAGGCAGAGGGAGAAGCAGGCTCTGTGTGGGGAGCCTGACGTGAGACTTGACCCCAGGTCTCCAGGATCATGCCCTGGGCTGAAGGCAGCGCTAAACCGCTAAGCCACTGGGCTGCCCTGCTTAAGGATTTTACTTATGAAAGGCTGAAGAAAACTCAGCAGGGTGTTAACAATTATGGCTATACCATATTTAGCCTTTTTAAAAAACTGTATTTTCTAAATATTTTAAAAATATTTTTACCTTTCTATTTAAAAATATTTTCAGGGGGACCTGGGTGGCTCAATTGGCTGTGTCCAAATCTTGATTTCTGCTCAGGTCATGATTTCAGAGTCCTGGGATCAAGCCCTGCAATGGGCTATGTGCTCAGCAGGGAGTCTGCTTGAAGGCTCTCTCTCTCTCTCTCTCTCTCTCTCTCTCTCTCCTTTTCCCTCTGTTCCTTCCCCCCACCTTGCTGAGGCGCTCGCTCTCTCTCTCTCTCTCTCTCAAATAAAAATAGATGAATCTTTAAAAAAATAAAAGATTTTAATATTACAGGAAATTTGAATGGGTAGTACAATGAATAACTACGTAGGCTTAACCTAGATTCAGGAGTTGTTGACATTTTACCACATCTGATTTCTCTTCATCTTTATACATCTACGTAAAATACAGAGACATTAAAAAAGATCTATAATACATCCATTTGAGAATTAATTGCTCACATTGAGACACTTTATCTCTAAACAGGAACATCTTCTAAGAACATTCTTCTATATTGCTGCAATGTAATTGTCTTACTTAGGAAATAGAATATTAATATAATATGAAATCATGTACTATATTAATCATTAATATCATTAGTCATAATATGGTTTGATATTAATATAATTAGCTATAATATATTAATACATAAAATTAATATGTAACATTAACATAACATTATGTAAACATTTTACTTAGGAAATGTGACTACTGTCTAACACACAGTCTATATCCAAATATCTCCTTTTGTCCCAATAATGTCCTTTAATAGCTGATTTGAAAAACAATTGATCCAGAATTCAGTGAAGTATCAAATACTGCATTAGGTATTTTTCTTTAATCTTCTTTAATCTAAAACAGTCTGTAGGCTTTTCTACCTTTCACGACATTGACATTTTTGAAGAATCCAGATCAGTTGTTTTACAAATGTTCCTCTCCTGGGATTTGTATTATTTATTTAAACCTCCTGATTAGATCCATGTTAAACATATTTGGTAGAATTACCACATAAGTGGTTCCTGTTCACAGTGCATCATATCCTTAAAAAAGAAAAAAAAGGATCATTGTGTCACGTCCTTTTAGTGGGGATGGTATTTAGAAACCAAATGTATTTTGGAGTGGGTCCCTGTTTTACAATGGACCCCTGCCTAGACAGTTAATTTGAGATGTTATATCAGTCTTTCTTCCCATTAGGCCTCTTTGCATGTATCTAGTATTGGCAAGAGAGGGCTCTCTCTCCCTCTCTCCTTTTCCCTCTGTTCCTTCCCCCAAACCCTTCTTTGTTTCAGATGCTCTTTTCAAGTTGGCCTCTAGTGCTTTCCAGTAGAGACTGTTGATGATTTGGGGGTTTACTTGTTGCTTCCTTCACTCCTCACAAATACTGTTATCATACAGTCTTGTGGTGTTTTGTCCCCAACCTGCTTGTATTTCAGGGTTCTTGGCAATATTTTGAACACGTGGTTTGTTGTAAATATTATTCCATAGGTTTTGGTTTTCCTGTTCAAGTTGTTTCTCTTTATGTAGGGATTCAGAGAGGCTCATGGGGGGCTTGACCCCAGGATCCTGGGATCATGACCTGAGCCGAAGGCAGATGCTTACTCAACTGAACCACCCAGGCACCCCTTTTATTTGGTTTCTTACTTTAGTTAACCATTTACTTCATCATGAAGTGCATTACTCAAATATGAGAAATGGGCACTAATAAGTTTTAGATCAACCAATAATAGATACGGAATTACTTTGTACCAAGTCTTTCGTGTAATAGGTAGACTGGAAAACTGTGCTGAAATATTATGAATGTAATACTAGTTTATCCTTAATTGAGAGTTCTTATGATCTGTCTCGTGTCTGCCCATTATGGTTGCTTGCCAGTTTTCCTCCTTTCATGTTTAGTAGAGGTCAATGTCTCTATAACAATTCTCTGAAGAAGGTTGGAACCTTTGTCCACCAATGACAAATCTATATTGATAATCTATTACAAGTGGATGGAACTGAGGCCAACTGCCAGATTGTGAAGGAGGTCCTCCTACCTGGAGAAGGGTTAGCAACCACCAGGACATCATTTGGATAGCTATCTTTGAATGTATTTCCCAGTTCTCAGCCTGGAACCATCTCAAGTCCTTCTCCTTATAAAACAATAAAATGGAGGACCATTTATTTACTGCCTGATTGACCATACAGTGTATTTAATATGTTTGTTACTGTTTCCATAGACTTTCCTCAGATTTCATTCATTGGTCTGTGATGCCCTTATCCTTCCTCTTCCAGAAAGCTATATCTCTAACAGCATCATGTTCTCATCACTACTTGTCAGGAACTGTGAAAGAGGTCCATAAATACTCTACTTGTAACTAGTTAGGAGACAGAGGAGAATTCTGAGTCAGAGATGGACAGTTTATTACTTAGTCACAGTAGCCAGAGTAGCCAGTCTTTTTGCACCGTTTCCCCAAGACCCAGTTTCCATAGGGCAACACAGGGCCATGTGTTCATGCAGTCTATTGCATTGTAGGAGAAGAACCACAAGCTTAGGGCATCTGAATCTTTTGTAACGGACGGTAAGCATGGCTGCCCTTTGGTCCTAAAATAGATATTCTGTCTTCTGAGTCTGTTCATTATACAACCTTGAAAAGATAGTCTAAAGCAAGGGGTAAATCGTTGTCTCCTTTGCAAGACATACAGAAAAAACAATGGGACTCACACAGCGTTGTCTCCCAACATAACAATTTTTAAATTATGAGTTGGCTTAATACAGTGTTTATTTTTAATTCGCAGCTAAATCTGAAACAGGTGTTCTTGATTGGCCGGCAGCTTTCTTCCAAGTTATGAATCAGGAAACTAGGTTTCTTCCATATTATGACTGAGCCTTCTTTGCAGTGTTGCTTCTTCTTCTTCTTTTTTTTTTTTTTAAGATTTTATTTATTTATTCATGAGAGACACAGAGAAAGAGAGGCAGAGACACAGGCAGAGGGAGAAGCAGGCTCCATGCAGGGAGCCCGACGCAGAACTCGATCCCGGGTCTCCAGGATCACACCCTGAGCCGAAGATGGTGCTAAACCGCTGAGCCACCTGGGCTGCCCTGCAGTGTTGCTTCTATGGCTGTGATGGTCATTTGCCTTAATCTCTGGAGGAGGAAGGAGCATGGACACTAAGTGGTTGGGCTGTTTAAGGGCTATGCCCAGAAGTGATAGACATCATTTTTTATTCAGGTTGCATTTTGCTGGAACCCAAAGACCACATAACTGCAAAGGAAGCTGGGAAGTATCTAGCTATATGCTGAGTAAGAAAAAGAAATGGGTTTGGTGAATAGCTAGCATACTTCATTTTAGCCATTCATTTTGTTAAGTCATATGTAATTATAAAAAATTCAAACAGGGCAAAGCATTCTAAGAATTGCAAATTAATTGAGGAAAAAAAAACATCCATTACAGAATCCACCATCCAGAAATAACCATCATTACTACTAAGTAAGCATCTAGATGTCATTTTTTTTTTTTTAAGATTTTACTTATTTATTCATGAGAATACACAGGAGAGAGGGAGGCGGAGACACAGGCAGAGGGAGAAGCAGGCTCCATGCAGGGACCCCCACGCGGGACTCCATCCTGGATTTCCAGGATCACCCCCCAGGCCGTAGGAGGCGCTAAACCGCTGAGCCACCCGGGCTGCCCTAGATGTCATTTTTATACATACATATTATAGATAGATTAAAAGAGATGGTTAGATTGATAAAAGTTACTTAGTTAAGATGATATAATGCTATTAATATTTAAATATTAAAGTCAGATTTAGTTGGTTGTATAGAAGAAAAAGTGAAGTAAAATAGGCAACGTTTTTGAACTTCAAATAAAATTTTCTTATAAGCTATAACCAAAGATAACTTGAAATTTAATAACAGAGATTACAAAGCCAAACACAAAATGGCCTTTCCAATTCAGATGCTCTCAGTTATAACAGAATATTGCTAAAGTAATAGGGAATTTGCTGTTTTGCATAAGAAGTTCAGCGGTTAGATTTTTCTAAGATCAGTTAATTTAACAATAGCCAATCTAAGAGTGGCAGGGCATTGTTGTCTCTTTTATGGTTCTCTTGACTTTTCTAGGCATTGCCCGGTCACTGCGGTTGTTTCAAGGGTCTTAGCCTGATACTTGAACATCTGAAGTCAGAAAGGGAGAACCTTCTAGAGAAACAAGACCGGAGGCACCTGGGTAGTGTAGTTGGTTTAGCGACTGACTCTTGGTTTCGACTCAGGTCATGATCTCAGGGTCATGAGATGAGATTGAGCCCCAGGTCAAGTCCCATATGGGGCTGTGCACTCAGCAGGGGGACTGCTTGAAGATTCTCTCCCTCTGCTTCTCCCCCCACCTGTGTGTGAGTGCTCATGTTCTTTCTCAAATCAATCAGTCAATCAATCAATCAATCAATCAATCAATCTTAAAAAAGAAAATGTTCATGGCCATATCATAGGAATTGTCCCCTTTTATTTTATTATCTCAACCTAAACCTGTCCCACACCAAGGAGAATATACGCATCTTAATGGACTCAGACACACCCTTGTTCACCCCTGGGTTGGAGAATGATGCTACTTTCATGAGGATGTGAGCAAGTGATTAGCCAAAGAAAATGAAGAACTTTATCTACAAGAAAGGGATTTATGTGTAATTACTGTTTAGTGGCAAACTATTATGTTCTGTTATTAACTAAATGCTTCAAAATCTGTATCGGCCTGCTGTGAAAGATTTAGCATCCCTGTGCTGTTCTCATTTCCTGCTATCCAATTTGTTGTTTTTTAAGATGTTTATGTTACATTTTTCAGGTTTGTAAACCATTATTTCCTCAGAGCTTCTTTTAGGTTTGTTTTGTATGTAATTTAAATTTTTAGATGGCCACTACCAGTACTTTTACCATAGCTTCTCCAGTAAGTTCTTTTATATCATCTCTAAAATTGACTGAATTTTATTGTCAAGTTTTTTTTTTTTTTTTCAAGACTAAGTTCTTAGGGGACCTTCTCTTGACTTTTTTCATAATGGAAAATCTTTCTTGCCTTAATTTTTGAATTCGTCTGTCTTGGCTGTATATAATATCGTTGAGTCACAGTCTCTTTCCCCTAAGAATTTAAATAGTGGGCTTGGAATATTGCTGTGGAGATGACCAAAGATAGCCATAGATTCACCTTCCTGCCCCTTCCCCCTTCCATTCTACTAAGTTTAATTACAGTAAGCCTGGCTGTTAATACGTTCTGTGGCAGTTTTTCAGAATGCAGTTTCAGTTTATTTTATCAGCTTTTATGTTTGAATACATCTTTTGTTCCCCGTTCCTTGGATTCTCTACTTTAGGGACATGAATTATCCTTATGTTTGATTATCTTTGTTTTTTTATAGTTATTAGTTTTTTTCTCTCTCTCTTTTTAAAGATTTTATTTATTCATGAAAGACACACGGAGAGAGGCAGAGACATAGGCAGAGGGAGAAGCAGGCTCCTTGCAGGGAGCTGGATGCAGGACTCAATCCCTGGATCTGGGATCATACCCTGAGCCAAAGGCAGAGGCTCAACCACTGAGCCACCCAGGCGTCCCTCTCTTAAAAAAATTTTAATTTAATTTGCTTTCAATTAATTAATATAGTGTATTAATAGTTTCAGAGGTAAAGGTCCAGTGATTCATCAGTCTTATGTAATACCCATGCTCAGGGCATCTGGGTGACTCACTGGTTGAGCATCTGCCTTCGGCTCAGGTCTAGATCCTGGGGTCCTGGGATTGAGTTCCATATTGGGCTCCCCCTGGGGAGCCTGCCTCTCCCTGCCTGTGTCTCTTTCTCTCTCTGTCTCTCATGAATAAATAAATAAAATCTTAAAAAAAAAAATAACACCAGTGCTCATTACATCCTGTGCCCTCTTAATGTCCATCACCCAGTTGCCCCATCCTCCCAACCCTTTCCCCTCCAGCAGCCCTCAGTTTATTTTCTGTGATTAAGAGTCTATTATGGTTTGTCTCCCTCTCTGGTTTCATCATTTCCTTCCTTCCTTCCTTCCTTCCTTCCTTCCTTCCTTCCTTCCTTCCTTCCTTCCTTCCTTCCTTCCTTCCTTCCTCTGTGCTCTTGTTTTGTTTCTTATATTTCACATATGAGTGAAATCATATGATAATAGTCTTTCTCTGACTGACTTATTTGGCTTAGTATAATGTGTGTGTGTGTGTGTATACACACCACATCTTCTTTATCCATTCATCTGTTGATTGACATCTGGACTCTATCCATAGTTTGGCTATAGTGGACATTTTTGCTATGAACATTGGGGTGCAGGTGTCCCTTTGGATCACTGCATTTGTATCTTTGGGGTCAATACCTAGTAGTGCAATTGCTAGGTTGTAGGATAGCTCTATTTTCAACTTTTTAAGGAACCACCATACTGTTCTCCAGAGTGGCTATACCAGCTTGCATTTCTACCAACAGTGTAAGAGTCCCCTTTCTTTGCATCCTCACTATTAGTTCCTCTCAACTGCTTTAATATCTGTTTTTCATTTGTATACTGTGATTATTTCATGCCTTTTAGTAGTGTTTTTATTTTCAACAATGTATACTCTTTTCCTTAATGTTTGTTTACCTGTTTTCTTTTAGTTTTTAAATTACTTTGGTTCGCAGCAGCCCCGGTGGCGCAGCGGTTTAGCACCGCCTGCAGCCCAGGGCGTGATCCTGGAGACCCGGGATCAAGTCCCACGTCAGGCTCTCTGCATGGAGCCTGCTTGTCCCTCTGCCTGTGTCTCTGCCTCTCTCTCTGTGTGTGTGTCTCTATGAATCAATAAATAAAATCTTAAAAAATAAAATAAAATAAAAAATTAAAAAATTAAAAAAAAAATAAATTACTTTGGTTCTCAATCCCTGATATTTTATCTTTTTTTCCCCCCTGTTTTGTCATTCTTCTTGAGTTTTGTATGAATTTATGTTCAAAGTAAGTTTTATTTAGCATGGGGCAAGGTTTTTGTTCTTTTGAGATTTTATTTATTTGACAGAATGAGAGAGCACACAAGCAAGGGGGAGCGGCAGGCACAGTGGGAGGGAGAAGCAGGCTCCCCCAGAGCAGAGAACTTCATGCTGAGCTCCATTTCAGGACTATAAGATCATGACCTGAGCCAAAGGGAGATACTTAACTGGCTGAGCCACCCTGGTGCCCATAGCATGGGGCAGTTTTGAAAAATAACTTTATGCTGAGTTATGTTTACTCCTAGATTGAGAGTTTTGGTTATCTTATGATGCATGTTATGTTTTTTAAATTGTTTGTTTTGGGACACCTGGGTGGCTCAGTGGTTGAACGTCTGCCTTCAGCTCAAGGCGTGATCCTGCGGTCCCGGTATCAGGTCTCACATCGGGCTGCCTGCGTGGAACCTGTTTCTCCCTCTGCCTGTGTCTCTGCCTCTGTTTCTCTGTGTCTCTCATGAATAAATAAATAACATCTTAAAAAAAATAGGTTGTTTTTTGGCTGTAGTCTGTGCACACATGGCTGTGCAATAGTTTTTCATCTTACTCATGCTTGGGAGGCTCCTTTTAGTCATTTGCTCCACTATAATTTAGGTAATTTCTTGAATCTCTTCTCACCATTTTTGAGACCAGGGTTTGAGGGCGAAGTATTATTATTATTTTTCATCATGATAAGTATACTCTTTAATCCCATCCCCTATTTTACCCATCCCCCCACCCCCACTTACCTCCTCTCTAGTAACCATCAATTTGTTCTCTGTAGTGAATAATCTATTTCTTGATGTCTTGCTTTTTCTTCCCCTCTTTGCCTGTTTTTTTCTTAAATTCTACATGTGAGTTAGAGGATATGGTTTTTGTCCTTCTCTGACTTCCTTATTTTGCCTATTAGCATTGTACTCTGGCATTATACTCTCCATTCATGTTGTTGCAAATGGTAAGATTTCATTCTTTTTTTATGACTGAATGGTATTCCATTGTGTATATATACCATATCTTCTTTATCCATTCATCTATTGATGGATTCTTGGGCTCCTTGCATAGTTTGGCTAGTGTAAATGATGCTTCAGTGAACATAGGGGAGCATGTATCTCTGGATTAGTGTTTTGTATTTTTTGGGTAAATACCCAATAATGTAATTACTGAATCATATAGTAGTACTATTTTTAATTTTTGTGGAATCTCCATACTGTTTTTCCAGAGTAGGTGCACCAGTTTGTATTCCCACCAACAGGGTAAGAGGGTTCCTTTTTTCCCATATCCTTGCCAAAATTTGTTGTTTGGTATGTTTCTGATTTCAGCCATTCTGACAGGTATGAGGTGATATTGTAGTTTTGATTTGCATTTTCTTGATGTGAGTAATGTTGAGCATCTTTTCATGTGTCTGTTGGTCACCTGTATTTCTTCTTTGGTAGTGTCTTTTCATGTCTTTTGTGTCTTTTTTAGTTGAATTATTTGGTTTTTGGGTGTTAAGCTGTATCAGTTCTTTATATATTTTGGATACTAAACTTTTATCAGATATGTCATTCGCAAATATCTTCTCCCATTCTGTAGGTTGCTTTTTAGTTTCGGTTGTTTCCTTCACTGTTCAGAAGCTTTTTATTTTGATGTAGTCCTAGTAGTTGATTTTTTGCTTTTATTTCTGTTGCCTCGGGAGACATATCTAGAAAAATGTTGATATGGCTGATGTCACAGAGATTTCTGCTTGTGCTCTCTTCAAGGATTTTTAAGGTTTCAGGTCTCACATTTAGATCTTAAGTTTTGTTTGTATATGGTGAAAGAAAGTGGTCCCATTTCATTCTTTTGCATGTGGCACTCCAATTTTCCTAACACCATTTGTCAAAGAGGCTGTTTTTTCTCCATTGTATGTTCATTCCTCCTTTGTCAGTTATTAATTGACCATCTAATTGTGGATTTATCTTCGGGTTTTGTGTCCTATTCCATTGATCTGTGTATCTGTTTTTAATGCCAGTACCATACTATTTTAATCACTAAGTGCTTTGTAATATAACATGAAATCTGGAATTATGATACCTCCAGTTTTTCCTTTTCAAGATCGCTCTGGCTATTCTAAGTCTTTTGTGGTTCCCTATAAATTTTAGGATTTTTTCTAGTTCTATAAAAATGTTGATATTTTGTTAGGGATTGCATTAAATGTTTAGACTGCTTTGGGTAGTATAGACATTTTAACATTTTTTCTTCCAACTCATGAACACGGAATGTCTTTTCATTTTTTTTTTTTGCATTCTTTTGACTTTTGTCAGTGTTTTATAGTTTTCAGAGTACAGGTCTTTCACCTCTTTTACTAAGTTTATTCCTAGATATCCTATTATTTTTGGTACAATTGTGAGTGTAATTGTTTTCTTAGTTTCACTTTCTCCTACTTCATTATTAGGGTATAGGAATGCAGTAGATTTCTGTACATTGATTATGTATCCTGAATTCATTTGTCAGATCCTGGTAGTTTTTTGGTGGAGTCTTTTCAGGTTTTCACTATGTATATAGCATCATGTCATCTATAAAGAGTTTACTCCTTCTTTACCAATCTGGGTGTCATTTCTTTTTTTATGTTGTCTGATTGCTGTGGCTAGGACTTCCAGGACTGTGTTGAATAAAAGTTTTGAGAGTGGACATCTTGTCTTCTTCCTGACCTTAGGGGAAAAGCTCTGTTTTTCACCATTCAGTGTGATGTTGGTTGTAGGTTTTTCATATAAGGTCTTTATTATGTTGAGGTATATGAAGGCTAATAAGTATGTTTCCCTCTTTCTGAAGCCAGAGGGAATGGCAAAGGTGCAATATAAAAAGCTCGGGTTAGGACAATAGGAGTTTTTGGTAAAACCCCAGGCTTAGCTCTCTTTTTAAATACTTGATTAAATGTCTTATACTAGGTTTTAATCATTCAACTGTGTGTGGGGTATCTCATTCCTATGGGAGAATACCCTAAGATTTTATATAATTCATTCTTAGCCTAGATCCTGGACTTCCAAAGAGTCAGGACCTCGTTACTCTTCATGTCTTTCATCTCCTAGTTTTTCCTTTTTCTGCCCTGAAGCTAGTCCTACTCTTTAGGCAGTAAAAGAACAAATTATGGAGGCAGGATAATAGAAAGATAAAAGATTTCTTCTTTTCAGATTTGGGAATTATTGTAGTATTCTCAGAATTTTAAGGAATTGGAAATAGGATTAATAGCTGAAACCTAGGGCAGCCCTGGTGGTGCAGCGGTTTAGCGCTGCCTGCAGCTCGAGCTGTGATCCTGGAGACCCGGGATCGAGTCCCACGTCGGGCTCCCTGCATGGAGCGTGCTTCTCCCTCTGCCTGTGTCTCTGCCTCTCTCTCTCGCTCTATGAATAAATAAATACAATCGTAAAAAAAAAAAAAAAAAAGATAGCTGAAACCTATAGCTCACACCGGGACAATTTCTGCCCGATTTCTAAAATCTATTTCATTGCCTAGTTGCCAGTTTTTGTTTAAAGCATTATTACCTGCTTTTTCCATCTCCCCAATTTTGCTTGCTGTTGTATTTGTTGTTTTATTTTTTTGTTTTGCTGGTTTTCATTTGTTTTTTACTATGTTTAACATTGGAAAAATATGTGGTTACACATCACCTTTTTACACACTGAGAATTATTTGAACATAGGCATTCTTTCATTTTTGGAAATTCACTCAATTCCAACACAGAATTGAATTATATTAAAATAACTCATTTTCTTTCCTATGTATGGCCTCATATTTCTAATATTGGGCTTTCTGATGAACTCTTCTTGGCGCATCGTGATAACAAAATTCTTTACTACATACTAGAAAACCTTTGATAAAGATTTACTCTAGAATTTTTCTGGGAAGTAAGCTCAAACTTGAGATTGCATTCTTTCTAGGATTCACTTTCTAATTTACCCTAAACATTTTTTTTTAAAAGATTTTATTTATTTATTTGAGGGAGAAAGTGCCTGCAGGCACGTGCAGGAGCAAGAGGGAGGGGCAGAGGGAGAAGGAAAAGCAGATTCCTGAGCAGGGAACCTGATGTGGAGTTCAATCCCAGAACCCTGAGAACATGACCTGAGCTGAAGGCAGATTCTTAACCAACTGAGCCACCCAGGCGTCCCTACCCTAAACATTTCTGTCAGTGGTTCAGTGATTATTTTTAAATTAAAAAAAAAAAAAAACTGCTTTTAAAAAGTTCTGGTTAAGCTTTTTTGGAGATGTGGATAAAAGTCTACTTTGTGGTTGTTTAAGCAATGTGTTTCTGATCTATAAAAGTGTGTCCTTGCAGGGCTCTTTTTAAGGATTGAATGAGATAATTTTTGTGTTTGTGCACTTCTGATTATTTTTATTGTTAATTGTGCACACCGATTCATTTGGGAGTGATACTGGATGTCCTGACCTATGGCTTTACATTAAAAAAATCCAGTATTGGTTTATTTCCTTCTGATTATTTTATCTCCATGCATAATACATTTTAAAAACAAACTCATATTGACCATTTTTCTAAATCTCTAAGTATTCCTTCAGAACTAATGATCATTATCTAATTTTATAATAATTTTTTCAGTCACATCCCTGTTGTTGCATATTCAGATTGTTTTCAAGTATTTTCTCATTATAAATAGTACTAAAACTGTATTTAAACCTTTGTTTACCTCCTAAAGGTGAAATTACTAGAACAGAGAACATTTTTATGGTTTTTAATTCTTTTAAAATTGTCCTTCACATATTTAATCTCTCTAATGATGTATGCAAGTGCTCATTTCACTATAACCTGGGCAATATTGGGTCTTATCATGAAAAACAAAACTCAACAATTTTGAACACTAGGTGACTAGAGAAAAATATTACCTTTAGTTCTTTAATGGTTGAGTTGCACATTTTTTGCTGTTGTTTAGTGACTCATGAATTGTCCTTTGTGCACAGTTCAATGGCATTTATATATATATATATTTTGTTGATTTGTTAAAAGTTTAAACATAATAGGACATAATAATTTTATTCATTTTCCAAGATTTTACTTTTTTTTTTTAAGATTTTATTTATTCATGAGAGACCCACACACACATACAGAGAGGCAGAGACACAGGCAGACGGAAGAGCAGGCTCCAGGAAGGGGGCTCGACATGGGACTTGATCCTGGGTCTCCAGGATCACGCCCTGGACTGAAGGCAGCGCTAACTGCTGAGCTACTTGGGGCTTGGCTGCCCCAAGATTTTACTTTTTAATGGTTTTTAAATTAATATAGAAGCATTGTAAATTTGAATAACTAAAATTGCTTTTTTCCTTTCTAGTTTTTTTTTTGTTGTTGTTTTTATACTTAGAAGAGTTTTTTTCTTCCTAAAAGTTACAGATTTCAAAAGTATTTTCTTCCAGTCTTTTATTTTGTCATTTAATGCTTTAAAATCATCCATCTGGGTTTGGTTTTACTTTGAATAAGATATTTTCCCCCAATTTATTTTTATTCTTATTTATTTTTATTTTATTTAAAAAAAGATTTTATTTATTCTATTAATCCCCATTACCTATTTAAATACGTCCCCCACCCAAATCCCCTTTAGTAATCCTCAATTTGTTCTCGAAGAGTCTGTTTCTTGGTTTGTCCCCCCCATCTTCATTTCTTAAATTGGTTGCAAATGTTAGGATTTTATTCTTTTTTGTAGCTGAGTAATATTCCATTGTATATATATACCACATGTATATCCATTCATTAGTCTGTGGACATTTGGGCTCTTTCCATAGTTTGTTGATAATGTTGCTATAAACATCAGGGTGCACATATCCCTTCAGATCATAATTTCTGTATCCTTTGGGTAAATATCCAGTAGTGCAATTGCTGGATCATAGGGTAATTCTATTTTTAACTTTTTGAGGAACCTCCATACTGTTTCCAGAATAAAATCAGCATTTCTCTTTAGTGAAGGTAATCAGTCTGCTCTGATTCATTTTGTATAGAATAATATAATCTGCTCAGCCTGTTTCCACTGAACATTTGCAGTCCTCATCTCAAGATAGATTTCTTGATGTATTACTTAGGACCAGAGTTCTGTATAATTCCATGATGATTTCTGTATGTTCATATTTTCATATATGTACATGTACATGCTTTGCCTTTTACTCTCAGTAGTTTCCATGTTTTAAGTGTTTGTTTACATTGTTGGGTCATTTACTATTAAATCATCCCAGCTCTTCCACCCTTGATGAATAAAACCCATTATGGGAGGTAGAACATGACAGATAGAAAAGCCTTCTTTATTATTGTTATGGGAGAAAAATATTAATATAGAATTTACAAATCCAGGATCATTTGAACCTCATATTTATAAACTAGATTATAATTTATACTTTTTTTTTAAAGATTTTATTTATTCATGAGAGGCAGAGAGAGAGAGCAAGCGAGTGAGGCAGAGACATAGGGAGGGGGAGAAGCAGGCTCCATGCCAGGAACCCGACGTGGGACTCAATCCTGGGTCTCCAGGATCATGCCCTGGGCCAAAGGCGGCAGTAAACCACTGAGCCACCGGGGCTGCCCTGTAATTTATACTTTAACTGTCATTGTCCAGTTGTGGATTCTAGTTCTGTTTCACTTAGCTACTGTTGTTTGGTAAACCACCCCACAACTTACTGTGGCTTATAGCAGGTAGAGCTCAGCAGGAACAATTCATTTTTCTTCCGTGTGGTATCAGCTGGGTTTAGCTGGTGGCTGGTGGAGTAGTGTAAGATAGGCTTTAAAACAAATTTTTTGGGGGGAGCCCAGGTGGGTCAGTGGTTTAGCGCCACCTTCGGCCCAGGGCCTGATCCTGGAGACGCGGGATCGAGTCCCACATTGGGCTCCCTGCATGGAGCCTGCTTCTCCCTCTGCCTGTGTCTCTGCCTCCTTTTCTCTGTGTCTCTCTCATGAATAAATAAATAAAATCTTTAAAAAAGTTTTTTGTATTCTTTTGACATTTTAAGTTGTTTTACTAAATAATTCTAGTAAAATAGTCTTATTCACCTGTCTGGTACTGGCTGTAGGTTGGCGTACCTCGATTCTTCTCCATAGGGTCTCAACTCCTTATTTACATGGTGGCAGGAATCCACAGGGCAAAGGTAGAAGCCATCTAGGTTCTTAAAGCCTTGAGCTTCTGAATTTGTACCTCACTGTGCCACATCCTTTTGGCCAAAGCAAGTTACAGAGCTAACCCAGGTTCATGTGGGTGGAGAAGAGGACATCTTAACGATGGGAGGAGCAGTGACATCCTACTACAAAAAAACAGAGGCATGATTGTGGATTATTATTAAGATCTGTTGCAATTGAAATGTAACTCTTTATATGATAGTAAATTTCACACCCATACTGATTCTTACCTACCGATTCACACAATTGAAAACAATCTGGTTAAAATTTTTTGTCATGAAAGAAAGCTGGACTCCTAATATGTTATTAAGTTCTTAATTAATTGAATTCTTTTTTATATTGTTTATCAGTTTTCGTACTTCAAAGTGAAAGCACACCACAACTTTAAATTATTTTTGTTAGAGATAGCTAATTCCTTTTTAAAGATTTATTTATTTTTTTTTAGAGAGAGAAAGAGAGTGTGTGAGTTTGATGAAGGGTGGGGTAGAGGGAGGGAAACTCTTGCCGGAGCACATAGCCTGACTTGGGACTTAATCTAATGATCCTGAGATCATGACCTCAGCCCAAATAAAAACAAGTCAGATGCTTAACCAACTGAGCCACTCAGGCACCTCAGTTCATTCATTTTCTGAGTAAATGTAGGAAAGAGTTTCTTGCTGGAGTTCCTGTGCCTCAGTTTCTAGTTTGTGGGCCATAGAATTTTATATATAGTGTTGTAGAATCTGATACTATTCTAATATGATAATGGATGTCAAAGTGCTATGTACGTTTTAAAGCATGATTTATAAAATGTTCACCAATGTATTTGGTCTTTTTAACAAGAAAAAATATAGTTTGCCATATATAAATGTAGCTAATAATTATAGACTTCAGTTTATATAAAATTTTAAGTTTATATAAAATTTTAGGTTAGTTAAGAATAAGTATGCTGAAGTCACTTTAAAATAACATACTAGTAATGCTATATTACTAGTATTATTTATAAAATAAGAATATGATCAGAAGGAATGATCTTTTTATTTTTGGACAAGTATCCATTAACATTTTGAATTACTAAACAATTATGAAAGAAACTCATTTTTATTGTGTGTATTTGTGTGTGTGTGTGTGTGTATGGTTTATGATTTAAATTTAAATAGGATTTTATTTCTATTTATTTCTAGAAATATAAAGAAAAGGACAAACACAAACAAAAACACAAGAAGCAACCAGAACCATCACCTGCATTGGTTCCTTCTTTGACTGTTACGACAGAGAAAGTAAGTTTTAAGTGCCAATTTTGTTTTTTATAAGAACTAGTTATGTGCTGGCTTTTACCTTTAAGAACTATTGTCATTCTCAGTCCTGGTTCCCTTTAACTTTTCCTACCTCTTTAACCCTAAAATAAGCACTTTAGGATTCCCATTTCTTAGTCCTTTATCCTACCTTCTGTTCATTCTACATTTGTTTTTGAAAAATATTAAGTAAGGCTAACAACTTGAGGGGGATCATTGAGTTTAAGAATTTGGACTGTAAAATGGGTTTTGTCCACCTGTGATTTTGAGTTCTGGCTTCAAAACTTAATGAGCTCTTAGGTTAATTAACCTCTTTGTAACTCAGTTTCATCATCTATAAAGTGGGTGAAATAATTACTAGAATTGAGTAATATATGTAAAGCAATTACATTATCTAATTCATAGGAAGCAGAGTAAATGTTAAATATTATTAAGATCATTATGTGCCTAATATGAAAATAAATGGAGACAGGGAAAGAGTGGGGACATAGTTAGCAAGGGAATGAAGAAGATACAGTAGGAGATGAGGCTGGGCAAGGGGCCAATCATAGTCATGCAGGGCTCTATAAACAGTGGAAGGACTTGTTTTTTTTAGTTTGAGTAAAAAGTAAGCCACTGGTGCATTCTGAACTGAGATACAATATGCTCTGATTTGGGTTTTGTAAGGTTTTCTGGCTGCTTTGTTGTGGATGGACTGTAGAAAGTCAAGGATGAAAGAAGCAAGGAGGCCATTAAATTATTACAATAACGCAGAGAGAGATGGTGTTAACAGTGGAGATGGTGAGAGGTTATCAGGAAGTAGAACCTGTGTAACTTTCTCATAGAGAATATGAGAGGTGGGATCCCTGGGTGGCGCAGCCGTTTGGCGCCTGCCTTTGGCCCAGGGCGCGATCCTGGAGACCCAGGATCGAATCCCACATCGGGCTCCCAGTGCATGGAGCCTGCTTCTCCCTCTGCCTATGTCTCTGCCTCTCTCTCTTTCTCTCTCTGAGACTATCATAAATAAATAAAAATTAAAAAAAAAAAAAGAATATGAGAGGTTGTGAGAGAGAGGATCTAAAGAGGAGTCCAAGCGTATTGGGCCAGATAACTAGAAGGAATGTAATTGCTGTTAACAAAGATGGGAAAGACTACAGGTGTGGTAGGTTGAAGGTAAGATGAGAAATTCAGTTTTGGATATGGTATTTGTATTCTGCTGTCAGAAGAAATTTAGCAGTTAAAAACAGTTTAAACCTATTAATCTTCCTGTTCTGGAGGCTAGAAGACTGAGTGAACTCGGCTGGTTACTCTCAAAACGTGAAACCAAGGTGTTGGATGCCCCAGGTTCACTTTGGAGCAAGTGCTTCTGAGCTCATTCAGGTGGTTAGATTTATGCCCATTTCCTTTCAGGCCTTCAGTTGGGGTCTGTTCTTAGGTTCTAGAGGCTCTCTTCAGTTCTTGCACATGGGTCCCTCCATTTCAGAGCCCTCAATGGCTTGAATCTTCTCACCCTTGGAATCTCTCTGACTTCTGCATCTCTTCTGCTCTGGCCAAAGACAGTTCCCTTCTTTTAAGGGTTAATGAGGTTAGATTGAGCCTACCTGAAAAATCCTGGATAATTTTCTTGTTATAAAGTATATAATTTAGTTATATCAGCAAAGGCCCTTTTGCCATGTAACATAACATATCACAGGTTTCAGGCGTTAGGATGTGGACGTCTTGGCAGGGCTCTTCTGCCTACATTAGGGTTGAGATATTTATGAGACATCCAGGTAGGAATGTTAATAGCCAGTGGCATGCATAGTCTGGCATTTGGGAAAGGGGTCCAGACTTGAAATATAAATTTGGGAGTTGTATCTGTATAGAGTTTACTTAAAGCCATAAGTGTGGGTGCCAGTGAAGGAGTGAGTGCAGGTAGGAAGGAGAAGAGGTCTTAGAAAGCCCCAGGGCTGCCAGTGTGGAAAGATCTGGGAGAAGAGGGAAAACTAGTAAACAAGACTGAGAAGAGGAGGCCTGGGTTTGGTAGAAAACCAAGAGGATGCGAATATGCTGGTAGCCAAATTAAAGAAAAGAAAAAAAAGTTAACTGTGTCATAATAATATGAGGATTAGCTATCATGTTTAGTCATATGGTGACATAAAAGTTCTAGTTTGAACTTTTTAGAATGGTAAAAATGGTAACATATAGTATGTACACTTTAAAAAATCTGATTCCTTTCAATAACCATAAGTATTTTGAGATTTTTTCCATGTTGTGTGTATCAGTAGCTTATTTCTTTTTATTGCTTACTTTCTATTATATGGACATGCCAAATTGATATCCATTCAGTAATTGATGAACATTCAGATTGTTTTCCAGTTTTTGGCTATTACAAATAAAGCCTACTTTATATAGACAGATTTTTCTTGAATAAATACCAGGAACTGGAGTAACTGGGGTCACATGATAAGTGCATCCTTAATTTTTTAAGACACTACCCCACTATTTTCAAGATAGTTGTACCATTCAACTTACTCTGTGAGTGGTAAACCAGAGTTCCTGTTCCTCTGCCTTCTCTGCAACATTTGGTATGATCAGTCATTTCAGTTTTAGCATTTCTAGTGGATATGCACCAGTTCCTCATTCAGTTTGCATTTCTTTAATGACAGTATTGTGTTGAACGTCTTTCCATGTGCATATTTGATATTTTATAAATTTTCTTTGGTGAAAGTCTGCTTAGATCTTTCAATTACCTGCCCTTTTTAATTGGCTTGCTTTCTTAATACTGCATTTTGTGACCCATTATATGTTCTGGGGGGGCAACTCCTTTACCAGATACATTATTTTTGCAAGTATTTTTCCCATTCAGTGGCTTAAGCAGACAATTTTTTTTTACCCCAGCGTGGAGCCCCAGTGCAGGGCCTGAATCCACAACCCTAACATTAATTAAATGTGTGTGTGTGTGTGTGTGTGTGTGTGTGTGTGTGTGTGTGTAAATGTTTTCTTCTGGAAGTTCTGTATTTTTATGTTTTGCCTTTAGGTCTATGGTCCATTTTGTGTTAATTTTTGCATATAATGTGAGTTATACATCAAAGTCCACTTATTGAATGACTTTTCTACTGAATTATAGATATCCAGTTTTTCTTGACCCACATGTGGAACATATTATCCTTTCTCCACTGACTTGCCTTTAGCCACATTTGTTGAAACCCATTTGACCATATATGTATCAGTGTATTTTTGGACTCTGTTCTCCCTTGATCTGTTTGCTTTTACATTCAATTCCACACTATCTGGATTACTGTAGCTTTATAATACCTTAGGTCAGATAGGATCCATTTTCCAACTTTTTTCTTCTCTTTGAAAATTGTTGTGGCTCTTCTAGGTTTTTATATGAATTTTAGAATCAGACTGTCAAGTTGTAGAAATAAAACTGCCTGTATTATTTTGATTCAAACTGCATTGAGTCTACAAATCATTTTGAGGGAGAATCGATGTCTTAACAATATTGAGTTTTCTGATTCATGAACAGAGTACATCTTTTATTTAAGTCTTTGTACACTTGTTAGCAACAAGTGTGCAGATTTTATACATCTTTTTTCAGTTCTAGTTTCTGATTGTTCCATTCTAGTATATAAAAATACATTTAAAAATTATTTAATATTTGGTGTCTTGTAAACTTGCTGAAAATTTATTTTGAGTAGCTTAATTGATTCCATGGGATTTTCTTCATAGATGATCATGGCAACTACAAATAAGATAGTTGTACTTTATCTTTTCTGATCTACTCTTTATTTCTTATTATATCGTTAAATATAAGTCGTGAGAGTGAGCATCTTTGCTTTTGTTCTTGATAATCTTTTTTTTTCCCCCCAGATTTTATTTATTTTAGGATAGGGAGAATGTGGGTGGGGGATGTATAGAGGGAGAGGAGAGAATCCATGCTGGATGTGGAGCCCCACGTGAGGGCCTTGATCTCATGACCCTGAGAGCGTGACCTGATCTGAAATCAGAGTCCCAGGTGTCCCAAAGGGAAAGTAATCTTCTGATAATATATATGATGTTTAGGAAGTTGCCTTCTCTTCCTAATGTGCTGAGGATTTTTAATCAGCCATGGATATTAGATTTTGTCAAATAATTTTTCTACATATTTCATTATATGGTGAATATTGATTGGTTGTGTCCGTCGTCCCATCACCCCCCCCCCTTTGAGTCAAACTTTCATTCCTGAGATAAATCTCACTTGGCCTTGATATATTGCCATTTTTGTATATTATTAATTCAGCTTTTGGTCTGTAGTTTTCTTTCTTTCTTTCTTTCTTTCTTTCTTTCTTTCTTTCTTTCTTTCTTTCTTTCTCTCTCTCTCTCTCTCTCTCTCTCTCTCATTCATTCATTTATTTTGAGAGAGAGAGAGAGAGAAAGATAGAGTTTAAGTGTAGGGAAGGGCTTGATCTCACGACCTTGAGATCATGACCTGAGCCAAAGTCAAGGGTGGGTTGCTTAAACGACTGAGCCACCCAGTCACCCTTGTAGTTTTTCTTAGAATGTCATTGGATTTGGTTACAAAAATAATGCTGGCCTCAGAGTTAGTTGCCAAATGTTTCAGTCTTGTTCAGTTTTCTGGAAGTTTGTCTAGATTTTGTATTAATGTTTGGCAGAATTTACTTTTAAAAGCATCTGGGCGTAGAGTTTTCCTTGGGAAGGTTTTTAAACTATAATACCATTTCTTTAATAGAGGGGTATTTAGGTTACTTGTTTCTCCTTGAGGAACTTTTGACATTTGTATCTTTTTTCCTAATCTAGGCTGGCTAGACATTTATGAATTTTATTAATCTTAAATTATTAGCTTTTGGATTCATTGATTTTTTTTTCTACTGATATTAATGTTTTGTATTTTAGTTTTCAGTAGTTTTAGCTCTGATTTTATTTTTTCCTTTCTACTGCTTACTTTGGGATTTACTTCATTCTTTTTTTTCTAATTTTTTAATGTATAAGATGATAGAATTTATTTGAGGCCTTCCTTTTTTTCCAATATAGGCAGTTTAAAAAAATTAATGAACTTTAACATGAATTTTTAAAGGTCTTATCTGTTCAGTAAGAATAGAATCATACTTTCTAGTTTGGAACCTGCAAATAATGCATGTTTTGCACTGACATTTTCATAATTACTCAACTTTGAAAATTTGCAAGTAAATTTATGCATTTCCACTTTTGGGAAGTGAACACCCAAAAGAAGTTCTCACGCATAAAAATTAAAGAAGTGATAGGTAAATGGGTAGATTTAAGTGATGTGTGGATGGGGAAATTTTCCCTGGCAATCAAGTGGCAGGCAACTATCACGCGTGCTCTCTCTCTCTCTATTTCAGTGCAGCTTATTTGAACTTAAAAACAAAACTAGTTCATCTATTTTTTTTCCCACTCCCCACCTCCACTCCTGCCTTTGGCAACCAGTAATCTTTTGTTTTTCAGAGCAGTTTTAGATTCACAGCAAGATTGAGTGGAAAAGTACAAAGATTTCCAGTGTACCCTCTGTCACCACACATAAACATCTTTTCCCACTATCAGAGTGGTATATTTACTACAATCTGTGAACCTACACTGAAACATCATTATTGCCCAAAGTCTATAGTTGACATTAGGGTTCATTCTTTGTATTGTATGTTGTATTTTTTTGTGTGTGTTTTTACAAATATTTAATGATATGTATCCATCACTATAGTGTCTTACAGAATAGTTTCACTACCCTGCAAATCTCTGTGCTCTATTTATTCCCCCTTCCTTTTAAGCCCAACAACCAGTAATCTTTTTGCTGTGTCCAGTTCTACCTTTTCCAAAATGTCACAGATGATTGGAATCATACACTATGTAGCTTATTCAGGTTGACTTCTGTAACATAGTAATATGCTTTGAAGTTTTCTTCATGTCTTTTTTTTTTTAAACATCTTAAGACATTTTTTAGAGCAGTTCTAGGTTCCCAGCAAAATTGAGAGAAAGGTACTGAGATATCCCATATATCCCCTGTTGCCATACGTATATAGCCTCCCCTATTATCAGCACCCTTCAACAAAGTGGTAAATTTTTTGCTACCTTCATTGACACATAATCACCCAAAGTTCATAGTTCATATTAGGATTCACTCTTGGTGTTGTATTCTATGTGTTGGACACATGTGGAATGCCATGTATCCACCATGGTAATTTCCTGTAGAATAGCACTGCCCTAGATATTATCTGTTTTCCAACTTCTTCCCTCTCACCCTCCATCCCCTAGCAGCCATTGATGTTTTTACCGTGTCTACACTTTCACCTTTTTCAAAATGTCATATAGTTGGAATCATATAGTATGTAACCTTTTCTGGCTGGCTTTTTTCACTTAGTAGTATGCATTTAAGATTCTTCTGTGTCTTTTCAAGGCTTGATAACTGATTTCTTCTAGGGCTGAGGAATACTTCGTTCACTGGATATACTACAATTTATTTATACATTTACCTACAAAAGGATATCTTGGTTTCTTCCAAGTTTTGGCAATAAATAATAAAGCTTCTATAAACATCTATGTACAGGTTTTTGTGCCGATGTAATTTTTTACTTCCTTTGGATAAATACCAAAGAGTGTAATTTCAGGATAATATGGTAGGACTATGTTTAATTTTGTATAAACGTGCCAAACTGTCTTCCAAAGTGGCTAAATCACTTGGCATTCCCACCAGCAATGATTTGAGAGTTCCTTTTTCTCTCCATCCTCACCAGCATTTGGTATTGTCAGCATTCTGGATATTGGCCAGAATATCCTACTAGGTGTGTAGCAGTATCTCATTTTTTTTTAATTTTCTTTCTTTCTTTCTTTCTTTCTTTCTTTCTTTCTTTCTTTCTTTCTTTCTTTCTTTCTTTCTTTCTTTCTTTCTTTCTTTCTTTCCTTCCTTCCTTCCTTCCTTCCTTCCTTCCTTCCTTCCTTCCTTCCTTCTTTTGTTTCTTTCTTTTTAAAGATTTTATTTATTCATGAGAGACACAGAGGGGTAGAGAGGCAGAGACACAGGCAGAGGGAGAAGCAGGCTTCATGCAGGGAGCCTGATGTGGGACTCGATCCCGGGACTTCAGGATTACACCCTGGGCCGAAGGCAGATGCTCAACTGCTGAGTAACCCAGGTGTCCCCCACATTGTTTAAATTTTCATTCTGCTGCTGACCTAGGATGTGGAGCTTCCTTTCTTGTGCTTACTTGCTATATGTATATATCCTTTGGTGAGGTGTTTCTGGCCCTTTTTAAAATCAGTTCATGACTCTTAAGAGTCCTTTATATATTAAAGTCTTTTTTTTTTTGAGTACTGCTGTACACAATGTTATGTAAGATTCAGCTGTACAAACTAGTGATTCAACAACTCTGTATGTCATGGTCTGCTCACTACAAGTCTAGCTACCATCTGTTACCATATAACATTATTATGATACTATTGACTATATTCTCTATGCTGTATCTTTTAATTCCCATCACTTATTCTTTCTGTAATTGGAAGGCTGTATTTCCCGTTCCTCTTTACCCATTTTGCTCATCTTCCCCTGCCCCTCCTCTTTGGCAACCATAAGTTTGTTCTCTGTATTTATAGGTCTGATTCAGGATCCCTGGGTGGCGCAGCGGTTTGGCGCCTGCCTTTGGCCCAGGGCGCGATCCTGGAGACCCGGGATCGAATCCCACGTCGGGCTCCCGGTGCATGGAGCCTGCTTCTCCCTCTGCCTGTGTCTCTGCCTCTCTCTCTCTCTCTGTGTGTGTGACTATCATAAATAAATAAAAATTAAAAAAAATACATTTATAGGTCTGATTCTGCCCTTTGCTTTTTATTCATTTGCTTTTTAGATTTTACACATAAGGAAATCATATGGTATTTGTCTTTGTCTGACCTATTTCACTTAGTGTAATATACTGTAGGTTCATCCATGTTGTTGGAAACAATAAGCGTTCATCCTTTTATATGGCTGCATAATATTTCATTGTGTATTCCATCTTATTCCATTTCTATCTACCTATCTACACACATACATACATCCACCCCCATCTTCTTTATTCATGTATCAGTGGACACTTGGTTGCTTCCATATCTTGGCTATCATAAGTAAAGCTGGTATAAGTTTAAGATGTACATGTATCTTTTTCAATTAGCATTTTTTTGTTTTCTTTGGGTACCATATACCCAGTAGTGGAATTATTGGGTCATGTGGTATTTCTATTTTTAATTTTTTTTGAGGAATAGAAAACTTTATTGTATGTAAATAAAAGCATTATTTAGTTGTCTTCTGAATTCTATTTTTAATTTTTCGAGGAACTTCCATACTGCTTTCCACTGGGGTTGTAACAATTTATATTCTCACCAGCAGTGCATAAAGATTCCTTCTTCTCCACATCTTTGCTAACACTTATTTCTTCTCCTTTTGATTTTAGTGATTCTGATAGGTGTGAGGTGGTACCTCATTGTTTTTGGTTGACATTTGTCATCTTTTCATGTGTCTGTTGGGCATCTGTATGTCTTCTTTGGAAAAATCCTTTTTCAGATCATCTGTCCATTTTTTCAGTTACTTTGTTTTGGTATTGAGTTGAATAACTTCTTAATATATTTAGTATATTAACCACTTGTCACATATATTTCAGTAGAGGTTACCCTTTTGTTGACGATTCCCTTTGCTGTGCAAAAGCTTTTTATTTTGATGTAGCCCCAATAGTTGATTTTTGCTTTTATTTCCCTTGCCTGAAGAGACATACCTAGAAAAATGTTTCTATGGCCTATCTTTTCTTTTGAGAGTTTTCTGGTTTCAGGTCTTACATTTAGGTTTTTAATCTGTGTTAAGTTTATTTTTGTGTATGGTGTAAGGAAGTGGTCCAGTTTCATCCTTTTGCCTGTACCCATCCAGTTTTAGCACCATTTACTTATTTATTTACTTATTTAGATTTTATTTATTTGAGAGTGAGAGACAATGTGTATGAGCAGGGGGAGGGGTGGAAGGAGAGGGACAGACAGACTCCCCTGGGGCTCCATCCCAGGACCTGAGCTAAAGGCAGATGCTTAACCCACTGAGCCACCCAGGTGCCCCTTTAGCACCATTTATTGAAGTAACTGTCTTTTCCCCATTGTATATTCTTGCCTCCTTTTCCATAGATTAATTGACCATGGAGGCATGGGTTTATTTCTGTGTTCTCTGTTCTGTTCTGTTCTATTGATGTATGTGTCTGTTTTTATACCAGTACCACAGCATTTTGATTACAACAGCTTTGTAGTATATCTTGAGATCTGGAATTGTGATACTTCCAGCCTTGTACTTTTTAAAGATTGCTTTGGCTGTTTGGGGTATTTTGTGGTTCTATACAAATCTTACTATTTGTCGTAGTTTTTGTGCAAAATTGGTCAGATAGGTCTTTTTCAAATATTTTCTAAGAACCTTGTTTTTTATCTTTTCATTTTCTTTACTCTGCCTTTGACAGAGCAGAAGTTTGTAATTTTAATTAAGTTCAGCTTACTAATTCTTTCTTTCATGAATTGTGCTTTTGGTGTTAAATCTGGAAAGTCATTGCCAAACCCAAGATTCACTCTATTTTTCTCAAATTATTCTCTAGGAGATTTATAGTTTTGTGTTTTGCACTTAGATCTGTGACCCATTTTGAGTTAATTTTTGTGAAGGCCATAAATAAATTCTGTGTCGAGATTCATTTTTTTGTATGTGGATATCCAATTCTGGCATTCTTTATTAAAAAGCCTATCTTAGTTTCATCATTTTACTTTTGTACCTTTGTCAAAAGTCAGTTGGGGTGCCTGGGTGGCTCAGTTTGGTTAAGTGGCCAACTCTTGATTTAAGCTCAAGTCATGATCTCAGGGACCTGGGATTGAGCCCTGTGTTAGACTCTGTGCTCAGCAGGAAAGTATGCTTCAAGATTCTCTCTTTCCTTGTACCCCTTCCACTGCTGTTCTCTCTTTCTCCAAAATAAATAAGTAAATCTTAAAAAAAAAAAATCAATTGATTATATTTATGTGGGTCTGTTTATGTTTCTTATTGGTTCCATTGATTTGTTTATCTATTATTTCAACAGCACTATATCTTAATTACTGTAGTTTTTTTAAATTACTGTAGTTTTAAAGGAAGTTTGAAATCGAATAATGTCAATACTTTTATTTTTGAACTTTAATATTGTGATGGCTATTCTTTGTCTTTTGCTTTTTCATATATATTTTATTATTTTATTTTATTTATTTTATTTTATTTTATTTTTTATAGATTTTATTTATTTATTCATGAGAGACACACAGAGAGACAGAGAGAGAGAGACAGGCAGAGGGAGAAGCAGGCTCCATGCAGGGAGCCTGACGTGGGACTCGATCCCGGGTCTTCAGGATCAGGCCCTGGGCTGAAGGCGGCATGAAACTGCTAAGCCACCCGGGGTGCCCTCATATATGTTTTAGAATCAGTTTCTCAGTATCCATAAATAATTTCCTGGAATTTTGATTGAAATTGTATTGAATCTTGGGATGCCTGAGTGGCTTAGTTGGTTGAATGGTCAACTCTTTAATTTCGAATTTGGTCATGATCTCAGTGTCCCTGGATCAAGCCTTGCACTAGGCTCCGCACTCAGCAGGGAGTCTGCTTCAGGGTTCTCTCTCTTACTCTGCCCTTCCTCCCACTTGTGCATTCTTTCTCAAATAAATAATTTAAAAAATTGTATTGAATCTGCAGATCAAGTTGGGAGGAACTGACATCTTGACAATATTAAGTTTTGCTATGAAGTTGGAATATCTCTTCATTTATTTAGTTCTTTGATTTTTGTTCATAGAACTTTTGTTCTTCTTTTTCTCATATAGACCTTATACATATTCTGTTAGATTTAAACTTTAAGTACTTAATTTTTGGAAGTGGTATTGTAAATGGTACTGTGTTTTTAATTTAAAATTCCACTTGTTCCTTGTTAGTATATGTGAAAGCAATTTTTTTCTTTTCTTTTTAAGGCAGAGGGGAATAGGGAGGGAGAGGGAAATGTTTTGTTTTTTTTTTTTAAGATTTTATTTATTCATGAAAAACACACAGAGGCAGAGACATAGGCAGAAGGAGAAGCAGGCTCTTCGAGGGGAGCCTGATGCAGGACTTGATCCAGGGACCCTGGGATCACTCAACCACTGAGCCACTCAGGCATCCCAAGAAAGGGATTTTTTTTTTCTATTTTAAAGATTTTATTTATTTATGAGAGACACAGAGAGACACACACACAGGCAGAGGGAGAAGCAGGCTCCATGCAGGGAGCCTGACATGGGACTCCATCCTGGGTCTCCAGCATCATGCCCTGGACCGAAGGCGGTGCTAAACCACTGAGCCCCCCAAGGCTGCCCCAAGAAAGGGATTCTTAAGCAGGTTCCACGACCAGCGTGACATGGGGCTTGATCTCAGAACCCTGAGATCATGAACTGAGCCGAAGTCAAGAGATGGACACTTAACTGACTGAACCACTGAGATGCCTCAATTTTTCTTTTTTATGATAATATTTTATTCTTCTGTTTTTACATAATCACTATTTCCAAGAGGTCTTTGGTCAGTAATTTTGGATTTTCTATGTAGACAATTATGTCCTCTCTGAAAAAATAAACTTTTATTTCTTCCCTCCTAATCAGTGTATATTTTATTTTAATTTCTTGTCTTTTTATATAAACTAGGGCTTTCAGTATGATGTTGAAATGCAGTGGTAAGAGAAGAGTTTCTCACCGTTAATAAGCATGATGTTAACTCTTTTAAGTTTTGTGTACATGTTCATTACCAAGTTGAGGAAGTTCCTTTTATTCCTAGTTTGCTGAGAGTTTTTATTTTGAGTGGATATTATACTTTTTCAAATGCTTTTTCTTTTTTTAAAAAAAGGTTTTAATTAATTAATTTAGAGAGAGAGTGTGCAAGTGGGAGGAAGGGCAGAAGTAGAAGGAGAGAGAATCCCAAGGAGACTACATGCTGAGTGCAGAACCACCCAATGTAGAGCTCAGTCTCAGGACCCTGAAATCATGACCTAAGCTGAAAGCAAGAGTTGGACACTGAACCAAATGAGTTACGCAGGTGCCCCAAATGCTTTCTTTTGCAACTATTCATATGACATACAATTTTTCTTCTTTACCTTGTGGATGTGATCAATTACGTTAATTGGTTTTTGAATGTTGATCTAGCCTTGCATTCCTGGGATAAATCCCACTTGGTTTTGGTATATAATTCTTATAAATTGTTGGATATGATTTTCTAATAATCTATAGATGTTTTCATCTATTTCTTGAGAGATGTTGTTCTGCTGTTTTCTTTCCTATAATCTCTTTGTCTGTTTTGGTATTAGAGTAATATTGGCCTCCTGGCATGAATTAGGAAGTATTTCCTCAGCTTATATCCTTTGAACAAGATTGTAGAAAATTGGTATGATTTCTTCCTTAAATGTGTGGTAGAATTTACCAGTGAGCCCATCTGGGCCTGGTGTTTTCTGTTTGGGGGGATTATTAATGATTGATTCAATTTTTTTAAAAGATTGTATTTTTAAGTAATCTCTACACCCAGTGTGGGGCTTGAACTCCCAACCCAGAGAGCAAGAGTCACATGTTCTACTGACTGAGTCAGCCAGGCTCCCCTCAATTTTTTTTATTTTTTATTTTTTTCCCTCGATTTTTAAAAATAGATTTGTTTATTTATTTATTTATTTGAGAGAGAGAGAGAGAATATGCACTAGTGCACACCAGGTGGAGCAGAAGGAGAGAGAAACTCATGCAGACTCTGCATTGAGCACGGGCCCTGACATGGGGCTCAATCCCATGACCCTGAGATCACGATCTGAGCTGAACCCGATATTCAGATGCTCAACCAACTGCCAGCCAGGTGCGCCTTCCCACATTAACTATCCGTAGATTTTTGAAAGTGGTAACTGGTATGTAGGTAATCAGTGTATAGAACTTGTTTGGTGAATCTTCATCCTCATTACCATTTTCTGGACAACTGCACACAAATTCAGTATGGAACATTCCTTATTCCTTTGGCCCAGACGGGTTCGTTGATCCTGATGTCAACGGGTACATGTGGAGTTCACATCCCCTTCATGGCAAATTTCAGAATCACTTTGAGTGCATGAGGGATACATTTCTTGTAACTCACTTTCGGATGTGCTTATGAATGTTGATGGTGTGTTTTCTGGTCACTACCTTATTGCTGAAAGAATGGCCCTTCGTCTTGCCACCCTCTTTTGCAGGAGCCATTCTGCTGGGCCTTGGTTGGAAAGGGAAGAGTACAAGGTATTGTGGGAGAGGGAAAGCAGCAAAACAAGTACAGCTTCCAGGGTGCCTAGCAGTGGGTGGAAGGGGAGAAGTGAGGCTCCCTCTAGGGTTTTAATTGAGGGTTTTTTTTTTTTATGATTCTGTTTTCTCTCATTTCTTAACATATCAATTATACTTTTTTCCATAGTTGCCCTACTGTACATGTTTATAGCTAATCCAAGTTCACTTTCAAATATTATCCCACATTACAAGTACCATACAATGACAAAATATTCCTAATTCTTCCCTTCCATCTTTTCTGTCAGTGTGGTTGTTCATTTCATTACAGAAGCATACAGGGCAGCCCGGGTGGCTCAGCGGTTTAGCACCACTTGCGTCCCAGGACCTGATCCTAGGGACCTAGGATCGAGTCCCACATCTCATTAATAAATAAAATAAAAAAAAAAACCATCATTACAGAAGCATACATAAAAGTATATATACATAAGACTAGATAATAATCAAATATATTGTTATTATTTTGAACATTGTTAGATTAAGGAAGTAAAAGAAAAAAATCAGAGTTTTTATTTTACCTTTATTGATTCATTCTCTGATACTTAGTGTAAATCCATGTTTCTGACCTCTGTCATTTCCATCTCTCTGAGGAACTTCTTTTCACATTCCTTGCAAGGTAGGCCTACTGGCATCAAATTCCCTCAATTTTTATTTATCTGAGAAAGTGTTTGTTTTTTACTTTTGAAGGGTACTTTTACAGTGTGTACAGAATGCTAGTTCTTTTTTATCCTCTCAAAACTTTATTTCACATCAGTTTTGTTCTTGCTTGCATTATTTCTTAAGCGAAGTCAGATATAATTCTTATCTTTGCTACTTCATGGGCAAGGCTTTTTTCCTTCTAGCCTCTGTCAGGATTTTTTTCTTATATTTTTCATTTTGTATAGTTTGACTATGATCTGCCTAGGTATATCTGGGTTAGGTTTTTTGTTTTGTTTAGGTTTTTGACATTTGTCTTATTTAGTATTCTCAGAGCTTCTTGCATCTTCTCTATCTGTGGTATGGTTTCTGACACTAATTTGGGAAATTCAGTTATTCTTGATACTAATGTTGCATCTCTTTCCCCATCCCATTCTTACCCCTCCCCCTACCCTTCCCTTCATCTCTTCTCTGCTAAGGTTTTTATATGCTGGACCAGAGTCCTTAAAGTGTTAACATAGACATTTAATACTTCAAACTTTGCTCTAAGCTCCACTTCTGAATTTTGATACATTGTATTTTCATTTTTATTTAATTGAACAAATACCTTGTAGTTTCCTTTTGATTTCTCTGATCCATGGGTTACTTAGAAATGTATTATTTACTTTTGAAACATTTGGGGACTTTTCATATATCTTCAAGTTACTGATTTCTAATTTAATATCTTTGTGTTATATAGTTTCTTTTAAATTTTTGAGATTAAAAAAAGACAAAGATTATCTTGTTTAATTTTCTGTGTGCTTCTGAAAAGAATGTGTGTTCACTCTGCTCCTATTATATGGAGTTATTCTGTAAATGTCATTAGGTCAAGCTGATTTATACTTTTGAAGGTCATTATATGCTTATTTTTATCTTATGCCATTTTCCATATTGTATAACAATATGTATGCAGTTTACATACTTGCAATTCCACCTTTTTGGGTTTTGTACTATTTTTGTCATAATTAATTTTTTACATATTTTTTAAACCTCACAGTTGTTACTAATTTGTTCTAAGTCATCAATTATCTCATAAAGAGATTAATTATAAAAGTCCTTTATATTTACCCATGTAATTACTGTTTCTAGTGTTTCAAATTACTTTGTCTAGATCTACATTTCCTTTGTTGTTTCCTTCTGCTAAAAGACAACCTTTAGCATTTATAGTAGCATTGATTTGCTGGTGGTTAGTACTTTTAGCTCTTTTATCTGAACAGCAATTACAGTTGACCTTTGAGGAATGTAGGGGTTAGGACCACTGCACAGTAGAAAAATCTGCATATAACTTTTGACTCCCCAACAACTTAACTTCTGTTGACTGAGAAGTTTTACTGATAAGATAAACAGTGAATTAACACATATTCTGCGTGTTATGTGTATTTTTATATTCTGTGTTCTTAAAATACAATAAGCTGGAAAAAATGGTATTAGACAGTCGAAAAGAAAATACACTTACAGTGCTGTTCTGTATTTGTTGAAAAAAAGCCATGTATAAATGGAGCCCATACAGTTAAGACTGGTATTGTTTACAGGTCAACTATATTTTGCCTTTGCTTTATAAGATATTTTAGCTCGGTATAGAATTCTAGATTAATGGTTTGTTTTTCATTGTCTTCTTGTTTTCCAACATGGATTGTTTCCACGAGAAATCTTTCATTTTCATCTTTGTTTCTTAGCACATAAGGCATCCTTTTTTCCTTTTTTTTTTTAGCTCCCTGGCTGCTATCAGTATATCATTTTTTCTTTATTACTGGTTTTTAATGATAAGCAGTTGATTGTGATGTATAGTCATGGATTTTTCTTCATGTTTCTTATACTTGAGGTTAGTTGATTGGTAGGTTTATAGTTTTCATCAAATTTTGTGATTTTAAAATTTCTTATATATCTTTTCTGTCCTTCGGAAAATAACATGTAAATTAAGCTGCTGAACATTGTCCCACAGCTAACTGATCCACCTCAAACTCCCTTTTAAAGACTTCATTCCTTCTGTGCTTCAGTTTTGAGAGTTGACTGATTAAAAAATTTGTGGCTTTTATGAGACACTTGAATATTACATAATTAAAAACATATTTTAGCCAGCATTATTATATTTCATCATGCTGGTGGAAGACACTGTTAGTTATTTCTCTTCCCTCTGCCTCTTTCTCCTGAATGTGGATTACAGAGCTTTGTAGAATAAGGCAGGCATACTTTTGAAAACATCTCTTTCTTTGGTTAGCCTATCATAGAGCCATTGTTAAATTCTGAGTCTGATTTTTTTTTTTTAATCGAATGTAGTTTTTTCTCCAGTGAATGTTATTCAGTAGGTATATTGGCATTGCGTCTTATCTGAGACTAATAATTGTAGCTAGTCTCAAAACAAAAATCATACATAAATATTTATTTTAAGAGATTCATTAAGTTGCCTGTAAATAAGTATAAGCCAAAATATATATACATTTCCTTAGAGATTCTCAATATGGTGGAATATGCAGTTTTATCTCCAGTGGAAAAGGGTGAAAAAAAGACTGTATTCAGTCAAATACCAAATGAAGTAACTAGTTTGTATTTTTTGGGCTAATTTACATGGAAAAATGTGTATTTTTAAGCACTAGAATTGCTGTCAGAGCAGTGAGATGTTCATACTATGAGTTATTTAGGTTGTTAAACTGAGGAAAGAGCAGATCTGTGGCATTAGGTTACTCATTGTGTCTCAGCTTTTCTACCTCTTGATTTTTTTTTTAAAGAATTTATTTATTTATTCATGAAAGACACACACAGAGAGAGAGAGAGGCAGAGAACACAGGCAGAGGGAGAAGCAGGCTCCATTCAGGGAGCCCAACATGGGACTCGATTCTGGGTCTCCAGGATCACACCCTAGGCCGAAGGTGGCGCTAAACCGCTGAGCCACCCAGGCTGCCCTGGAACAGATACTCTTAAATTAACTTAGAGGTGGAGTAAATGTTGGAGGTCTCTCTTTTAGTAAAACCATATAGACATTTTTCCCTTATTAGGTGTAATATTTTAGGAGAACTGTTAGAATCTTCAGCTAGAGTTTTTTTTTTTTTTCTTAATAAGAAATCTCTGATATCTTTTGCTGCTTAGAAGATGTCTAAGTTTTTTTAAAAAGAAAATGCTATGGTCTTATTTAATATGACTTTTGTCACTGAAATTTGCTTAACTGTCATTCATTGCTTTCTTATAATACTTTCTCTTCCATATGCCATATTTTTATTGGATTTATGAACATATTTATACTTAAGGGTAATAAGCAAGGACATTCTATTAAGTGAATGGGAAAATTGACCAACCCTAATTTAGATTGGTATGTGGAAATGGATAGTATATTTCTGTTTGGTTTTCCGCCTAGTTTTTCTTCTTTGCTTATTTGATAAGTGAACAAAGTACCTGAATGAAGAACTTCACTGTGTTCTTCTTAGATGACTTTATTTATTTATTTATTTATTTATTTATTTATTTATTTATTTATTTATAAGATTTATTTATCTTAGAGAGCGCTTGTGTGTGTGCGCACACGCTTGCGTGCATGCACATGGGAGAAACAGGGAAAGGGAGAGAGAATCTCCAGCAAGTTCCCAGCTGAGAATGGAGCCCAACACAGGGCTTGATCTCAAGACACTGAGATCATGACCCAAGATGAAACCAAGAGTTGGGTGTTTTAACTGTGCCCCCAGGCACCCCAGATGACTTTCAGACTTCTCGAGTCTTGTATGTGAGTGATATGGAGAATCTCAGGATCTCGAGTTCTTCGAAAAAAATATTTGAAAAGTGAAGTGGTGTGGTTTCCAAAGTGACCCTGGCCAGCATGGAAAAGGTTCATGTTTCTGAAGTAATCTACAAAGTTTAATCAACTTAAACATGATTGGTTTTTTCCTAGAACTTACTTTGAGAACTTTGTTTCCTTTTGTGGATTCTGACTTATTAAAGTAGTAATTTGTTTTTTATGAGATACTGTCTTTTGTATTTGATGGTTAAAATCGGTTCAGCAGTGAAATAATGGGTAGAGTATTGGGAAAGATTGTATGGGGGGCGAGTAGCAGAAAAATAATAGTAACTAATACTTGGTTTTCAAAACATTTGGAGTCTTCTTTCATTCCTCATTTTGAACATTGATTTTTCTAAAAATTCCAGCCATTTTGAAACCTGGTTTTACTGTTTCTTTCTCATTTTTCTTTTTTTTTTCTTTCTCAATTTTCACATTTATCTGATGGTTTGTGGTGGTTTTGTGTGGGAAATGTCAGTTTTATTTGTATTACACGAGAGATTTTAGATAGATGTATCAGAAAAATATTCATGTATTTATTCAACAGAAATTGAAGTCTGTTTGTCTTTCAGGCATTTAGTGAACTAAAACAGTGGCAACAAAAATCCCACACCCAATGGACCTTATTATAAATCTTTTATTTTGAAACGTTGATTTTTTTTTTTTAAGATTTTATTTATTTGAGAGAGAGAGTGTACATGCAGAGGAAGTGGCTGAGGGAGGGGGAGAAGCAGGCTCCCCACTGAGCAGGGAGCCAGATGCAGGGCTGATTCCAGGACCCTGAAACCATGACCTGAGCTAAAGGTAGACGCTTAACCGACTGAACCACCCAGGCACCCTAAAGCATGTTGATTAATGTACATCTCTTAGAACACATTTTCACAGTTATTTAGTTTATCATTATTTGCATATACCTCCTCTTAAATAAAATGATTATTAAAAATTGGAAACTAATTAAGCATCTTTATTTTGCATTTTCCCCTAACATATCTAGATCAGGAGAATGACTGAGAATCCATTTTAGGGCATAATTATACTTCTAATTTTTAAAAATCTTAACTGTAAAGCATAACTTTTTTCCAAGTATTAACTTGGAAGAAATGATTTTTGTTTTAAAGGGTTTAATCTTGCTGTTTTGTAAAGGCAGCATTCACCTTAATTTTTAAAATTCTTGCTCTCTGACCTGTGCTTACAATCTCATGGATATAGTCCTCTAATGAATTTGTAGCATCTTACTTCTCCCTCATTTTTGCTTTTGTGCTGAACATTAAAGCTGATTTTAATTTCATGACTAGGATGTAGTTTTTTCTTGGTGAAATTGATGTTGCTTGAGAAATAAGTTCCTTCAACACTACTTACTGTGTGTTGCTGAGTAACTATGACTAATAAGCACTTTTACTAATTGCTGCAATTTAAAAGCCTTTGCAGTAGACTCAAATAATTGGTTTTACATGATTTTCTTAGGTGGGCTCACTTACTTTTGTAACTGAAACATTCATATGTTTATCTTACAAGTCTAGTAATTACTTATTAATATGCTTCCCCCCCATAGCAAAATCTAATCAATTCTTTTTCAACTTCCTTTCTCAATGAAAATGTTAGACTTATACGAGCACTAGCAGCAACTCTATATCTGGATCATTGAAGCGCTTGGAAGATACTGCAGCTCGATTTACAAATGCAAACTTCCAAGAAGTCTCTGCGCACACAACTAGTGGAAAAGATGTTTCAGAGGCTAGAGGGTCAGAGGGCAAAGGGAAGAAGTCTTCAGCTCACAGCTCAGGTCAAAGGGGAAGAAAGCCTGGTGGAAGAAACCCAGGAACCACTGTGTCAGCAGCTAGTCCTTTCCAGCAAGGTATTAATTATGATGTTTTAGTTAAAATAATTGTTCTTGCAATGATGAATAGCAGTTAAGTTTTGTAAAAAGAATTTATTTCTTATTCATAACTAATGGATCATTGGAGATTATTTTATGATTAGTTGCTATAGTAAGATTACCTAAAGATTAGTGTTCCTTGTTAAAATGTTTCTGGGACCTTTTATGTTATCACATGTGCCTCCAAAGCTGAACTGTAATTTTAATGTTTAAATAGATGTGGAATAAAGTTTAAGTTTGGGGAGAAAAAACAATAAAAGCTGGAGTTTCCTTTCTGCTTTATAGAACAGTCTTTCTTTTTAATAAATTATTTACCTTTCCTAATTAAACACTAAAACAGTTAATGCATATATTCTTAGTAAGTAAACAAGTAGTAGGTAATTTGTAGGGAATATAAATAGTTCTCAGTAAATAATAGTTGTTGATTATTAATACATTTATTATAAAGCTTGAAGTTTAAAGTAGGATTGTGATAAGCTTACATATCTTTTGTAAGGCTACTCATGATGACCATTTAATTTTGAATTTCAGTTTAACAACAAATTGTTTTTCACTATAAGTATTTTCCAAATAAATGCATGGGACATATTTATACTGAAAAAATAATCTATTGTTTAACTAAAATTTAAAGTTACATTAACTGGGTATGCTGATTTTATATGGCAACCCTATTTTATGGAGAATAGAATAACTCAGTGAATTTATAATCTATTAGCCCTGTGTTCTAGGTTTTCACTTTGTCTTTTTAACTTGAACACGAATATTTTGAGAAATGTAAATGTTAAAGACTCTTGGATATAAATATATTAGTAAAGTATACAATAAATGCCTCCTTCCCCATTTTTTTTTTTTTTTTGCCCTCTAGGAATAAATGAGGGGAATAAATTGTCTTTTTTTTTCCTTTAAGCTTTTGCTGATAATAAAAATTTGAATATGTAGAGAGATTTTGTCGTCTGCTAATCTCATACTAAAAAGTTTATTTGTGTATTTTAAACTAGGTTATTTTGGGCTTCAAGATTTTTAAGTCCTAGATTTCTTATTTTTATAAAAAAAATTACAAAGAATTAGGCAAGTAATAAGAAATAAAATGCCAACCAAATTCGCTGTTTTATTTTAATAAATCTACCTTATATTTGTTATTTTTATGCCACCGTGGAAAATTAATAGTAAAACCGTAATTATTTTTAATGTAACTTTATTTGCATTTTGAATATTAGCAGAATTCAGTTATTCCTTTCTATAATCAAGATCTTATTTTCCACTGTTAAAATTGCATTTTTCAATTTTTAATCTTTGAAGTACTAATCTATTTAGAAAAGAAATCCCTCATTTTTTGACATTCACAACATTGAATTGTCTTTTCCTGCCTCTGTTGAGACATGGTATAGAATGTGTTATGTTTTCATATCTGAGATAATACTCTAAAATAGTTTTAAAAGTTGAAATTTAAAGGTAGGATGTTTAAGATGCTTGATTTTATTTTTTTCATTGCAGGCAGTATGTGAATTTTAGAAAATATATGTTTAAAGTATTGCATATACTAAATGTTTGAAAGTATTTGCTACACTGTAGAGAGCTTTTAACACCAGCTGTAAAAACAAAAATGTGTGGAAAAAAGACAGATGGTGACAGATTAGAATGGATAATAAAGAACTTCTTTATAGTTGCTAATTAAGTGGCAAATTACAGTTATCCTTAAATGATTGATGTAACGTAAATGGGTTCTTAATATTTATGTTTTTCTATATAGACATAACTTGAAAATGCTCATATAGGTACAAATAATTTTGTAAATGAATAAAACGGATATTCTCTTCAAAGAGTTAAATTTTAGACCTATTAATGTTCTTGCATAATTAGCCATTTCAGAAAAGCTTAAAATTTAAAATTCAAAGCCTTGAGACTTTAGTTAAAAAAAAAATTCTTTCTTGTGTGTGAGGAAAAACTACTGTTGTAAATATTTAGGTGGATTTATGTGTGGTTACTTTTGAATGTGCTCTGCAGTAAAATTTAACCCTTAGCTTGGAATTTCCCTTCCATTCTGATGAAACACTTTATTTTGAGCTTTGGTTTTTAAATATATTAGTTAAAATATGATACAGTTTGAGTTTTATGAAACATATTAGACTTGTGGTCAAAACTGAGTCTAAACACTTGTCACTTCATTTGGCGAGCATGAAAAGACGGTTTGGTGAATTGGGATGGTGGACCAATCTATTGTTTCGTCCCAGCCATCTTATTTTTCTACCAAGTAGATAACAACCTTTAAATCTCATAATGACATAGTGGGCTACTAATGTTCTTTAAAGGTGAGGAGACAATAAGCAGTTGTGAATGAGATCATGAAGTGCCTCTCCTATGATTTTACTTTCATAAAAGCAATAGAAGAATGTTAGTGGCTGGTTTCTTTATGCAGCTCCATAGGAGAATGTTAGGTATATAGATTAGGTTCCATGTAAACATTATTATTTTATTAAATCCATGTTTTGGTAGGATAGATTTAACTGAGTAAGTCATATTCATTAACATTATCTTGAAGTTAAAACTCAGAACTTAAAACCTAAGCAACATCTTTTGGTTCTGGGTGTGTGTTGGGAACATTTAAATCAAATCTTCAGTAATTGAAAAAGAGGAAGTTCTCCCAACTATTTAGAATACAGTAGTAATCTTGTTAAACTCTCTGAGACTTTGCTGTTCCTCAGTCTTTCCTCAAGCACACACAGGTATTTTGGGGAACATTGAGGAATGTTGCCATAGTAAAGGTAGGTTAAATAAAGCACATCTGACCTCTTGGTCATTGTAGAACTAATAGCTGACAGCTCAAGAGTTAATATGCAGTTTAATAGCTGTGAAATGACAAATATTTTTTAAAGATAATTTTATAGATCAACTTGATTTCAATAATAAAATAGTCTTTTAAACAGTCTGTTACATAGTGATGTCCTAAGTTTTATAGTTAGTTTTTTTTCTCCATCTCTTTTTGATGATTGTATCATTTCTACTGCTCGTGGGAACTTTTGCATCCAATTCTTTTCTTTTCCTACCCCCCCCTCCCTTTTTTTTTATTTTACTACAGGCAGTTTTTCAGGAACTCCAGGCAGTGTAAAATCATCTTCGGGAAGTTCAGTACAGTCTCCCCAGGATTTCTTGAGCTTTACAGACTCAGATCTGCGTAATGACAGTTATACTCACTCCCAACAGTCATCATCAACCAAAGATGTACATAAAGGAGAGTCTGGAAGCCAGGAAGGGGGGGTAAATAGTTTTAGTTCCATAATGGGTCTCCCTTCGACCTCAGCTGTTATTTCACAGCCTAAAAGCTTTGAAAATTCACCTGGAGATTTGGGTAATTCCAGCCTTCCAACAGCAGGATATAAGCGGGCTCAAACTTCTGGCATAGAAGAAGAAACTGTAAAGGAAAAGAAAAGAAAAGGAAATAAACAAAGTAAGCATGGGCCTGGTAGACCTAAAGGAAACAAAAATCAAGAGAATGTTTCTCATCTCTCAGTTTCTTCTGCTTCACCAACATCATCTGTAGCATCAGCTGCAGGAAGTGTAACAAGCTCTAGTCTTCAGAAATCTCCTACATTGCTCAGGAATGGAAGTTTACAAAGTCTTAGTGTTGGCTCATCTCCAGTTGGTTCAGGTAGGGGTTTGCCCATTTTTTCTTACTTATTCTCACCACCACCACCCTTCCTTTACCCTAAAAGGGAAATTCATTTTAAACTATTGTTATGTTGATAATGTTGAGTTGCTAAATGACATTTCCTTGTCTCAATGGAAGAAATGTGTTAAGATCTCAGAAAGATGATTCGGTATTTGGACAAGATGTTTGGCACTAATCTGATCATTTAAATATAGGCTAAGTGGTTTATTGGTCATTCATTTCTTATGAAATACCTGGAATTAATTTTCCATTTTTATTTTTGATTTGCCCATACAGGATTTTAAACCCAACTCAGAAATCACAATTGAGGTGTGAGTTTTGCATAGCTTTGCACTTTGTTTTTGATTGGTGCTTGTTTTTTGAGCTTTCATTCTCTAAAGTTTAATTAGTCAACGTTTTCTTAATACTTCCTCACACAAGTTCTACTTGAATTACTTCATCTGGAATAGTTTTCAATCAGTAATAAAATGATTTAAATATATGGACTTAACAGTCATATTTTATTTCAGAAGATACCTGAATGATTTATGTTCGTTTCATTTTCAAGTATGTTTGTTTAGCAGTTTTTTACCATTATCTTTATTATAGTAGGGATGAATTTATATATGTTGTTATTCACATCATTGGGATGCTTCTTTAACCCATACTTTATATTATGAATATTTATTGTCAATTCTTAAACTTTTGAAGTTGCATGTTTTTAGACAAAAAACATGGCTGAATGTTGGCTGAATTTCAACATTTGTCCTTTAAATTGATCTTGAATTTGGGATAAATGATTTTAAATAAGTGTTGTAAACTTCACCCATTTTGATTTTAGATTTCCTGATTGTAGAAATGATGAGATTTTGGCTAAAATAAACTATTACAGATTTTATCAGTTCTGCTAGTTTGTGGAGAGGATAGGTAGGAAATGGTATGGAAATAAAATAAACACAATTTAAATGAAGAATGTTCATGTGTATTTTATAAATACAGACTTTTGGGTGTTTTTATAGTTATGCAGACATTAATTTCAGGAGGTAAACATAAATATTATTCCAAGGGAGAAAAGAGCATATGTAAAGGTCAGATGTGAAAATTATTAACCATAGCTATCATTTATGCCAAGGTCTGTTGATGCTTTATATTTATTATCCTGCTTAATCCCCACACCAGTTTTATGAAGTAAGGGCTATTTATTCCCCCTTTTTACAGCTGATAAAACTTGAGCCTTAGGTAAAATAAGCTGCCTAAGATCACAGCCAGGGATTTCTTTCTCTGTCTTTTTTTTTTTTTTTTCTAGCTAGCTTCAGTGCCATGTTGGACCTGTTGATAAGTTGTTTATTTGCTTGTTTTTGAGAAATGAGTGGAAACTGTGACAAGATTCTTTTATTAAAAGTGTTAAGGAATGAGTTTAGACTAGACCATGATTTCTCAGTCTTGGCATTATTGAAATTTTGGTTGGGATAGTTACTTGTTGTGCAATCCTGTCCTGTGCATTGTAGGACATTTATCAAGATTTCCAGCCTCTACTCACTAGATGCCAGAAGCACCCAAAATTCCCTTTCACTCCACAGTGGTGGTGACAAAAACTGTTGGGGGTGACAAAAACTGTGTGCAAAATCACAACCATTGTTTTAGAGGGAGAGTAATACAAACTGTAATGAGAAATGAATCCACTTAAAAAAACGTAAAACACATTGTACACTTGGATATACATTTTATGTATCACACCCTGAGCGGAAGGCAGGTGCTAAACTGCTGATCCAACCAGGGATCCCTAGCTAAAGAAATTTAGAGAAAAACTCATAATATTATTATTTTGTGGAAGTAAATGACTTCAATTTAGACTTCCTAGGCTTTTTTTCCCTTAAAAGTAGGTTTAAAGATAACTGAAAATCTTATATTTTGTTAAAGCCATAATTATGCATAAGATTAGTTACTTAAAAAACTATTTGAGATAATACATTCTTTAATTTTATACATCTTAATAAAAGTTTTATGACTAGATCAGAGCACACCCTTATTGATAACTTAGTACTAAAAAATCTATTCTTACTTAGAAGAAACTGGCTAAATGCCATGGGTTTTTAGGAATTATGCCTTCTTACTCATTAGTTAGGAATTGCTAACTGCTGTTGAAACATAGTAAGTACTACAACTGTCTTAAGCACTTGAAAAGCATTGGATATTTATTACTCATTGTACAGATGAAGAAACAGAGATAGAATTCTCACTGCTCTAAGTGGTGGAACAATGCATTTTCTTTGATTCCAGAGACCTTCAATTATAAAATTCAAGGGGTGTTTGCTGATGAAGGTCTACAACCACACTGTATGTCAGTCATACTTTAAGCAATGGGATCAGTGAGAAAATGTGAACCAATAATTTCACTTGCAGCAGTAGTATCTCCTATTAGTTTGAAAATGCTGTTTTCTTTCAACTGATTTTAGTCATAAAACCAGGAAACTTTCTTCCCACATAAATAAGTAGGATGAAGAAATGTATGCTAGGTACTGCCATCAAGAATTGTCTTTGCATGATGCCCTTTTCCAAAGATTGTTTGCTTTCATGACAGGTTGGTTAATTTAGTAAGATTGAAGGTGACTTTTGTAAGCACTTGTTGGCTATGATGTTAGACTACAACTAATGTACTATACTATATAATTCTAGCTTCATGGGGCTAGGGGCTGTGTGTGTGTGTCATGTTCATCATTGTCTCCTCACTGCCAGCACAGTGCTTTGTATGTAATAAATGCCAAACATCTTTTTTCTAAAACAAATGAAAATTTTAGTAATCACTGAGAGCATATCATGTAGTTCATAATATCCTGTGTGATTTTTATACTTGACTTCCAAATGTTTACAGCCAGATTGCAAGTGAAATTATTTGTGAAACTTTTTATGTAGTATTACAGAGCAGTTAAAGATGTGTTAAGTTGGAAAAGATCATGGAGAAGTTGGAATTTGAATTATACTTTGGAGTAGGCAGAAAAAGGCCAACAATATTATCAGAAAAGAAAGTAAGGTTATAGTTGAGGGATAAAACTAGTAGGGAAATCTGATATACAGGATAATTGAAGATAATGTTGATTAAGTAGGGCAGTGGGTTTATAGAAAGTTGAATGTCAGGCTGAAGAAATCAGACTTACAGGCAACTTGTCTTTGAATAAGCATCCTGTACTTGATTCTGGCAACTTAGTATTAAAAGAATTTCATCAATGGAAAAAAACATGTTACTTCCATCAGCTTGCAGTAATGGTAATATCTTATATTTGAGAGCTCCTAACAGTTTCTAAAGAACTCTTAATGACTATCTTACTTGTTGCTATAAACAACCTTGTGAAATAGGCAGGACAATTACTATTACTGTTGTTGTAATTTCTCCAGTTTTACCACAGCTAGGATATACAGTACAAGTAAAATCAGGTCCTTATGATGTGATTGCCTTAAAATTGTTAGAAGCATCAACTTACAGTAATCAAGATTCTGTCATGACATATTCAAATTATAATAGCATGTATGTAGAAGATACCCTAGGAATCTCAGATCCTGTCACAATAGAAACCCAGAAAAATCTATAAACCCTTGTCTGATCAAGGGTTTGGATTTTAAGATTTTTACTGTAATAGGTTGAAGTACATCCCGGTAAGTGATATACTGTTACAGTGACTTGTACAAAATGAGAAATCAGTGTGTTGTTTTAAGTGGCTACTAAAAATTATAAATTTCGGTGTATAAATTGTTAAGCTTTTTTTTTTTTTTAAGATTTTTTTAATTTATTTATGAGACACAGAGAGAGGAGAGAGGCAGAGACACAGGCAGAGGGAGAAGCAGGTTCCATGCAGGGAGCTCGATGTGGGACTCAATCCCGGGTCTCCAAGATCACACCCTGGGCCAAAGGCGGCACTAAACCACTGAGCCTCCAGGCTGCCCCGTGTTAAGCTTTTAATTGAATTCTTTCCTATGTATTCTTTTGAGATCTTAAACAAGTAGGACTTCTGAAACATTGAAAATTAGTACAGCATTTGGAAGAGTTGACATGTTGTATTTGTCCTTTTCCTTTTTCCTATTTATCTCAACCCCACATTATAAGAATTTATGATTTACTAAAGTGAAAGTTGATGAAGATTTTTTTCTTCATAAAAATCAATATCTTGTTATTTTCTCTGAGAAAAATCTGGTATTCCTTAAATGATAGTTAGCATTAACTTATTTTCTTTGAGTGTAATATGTCCTTTTGAAGTTTCCCTGTTTTTTAAAATCTTATTAGCCTCTAATTCTTTAATATAATGCTAATATACTTGAAATCTGTTTCAGTGATGGAATTCTTTAGTGGTGATAAATGCTATAAAAGGAGATTCTGGGAAGGTAGTTGTTTGATTCTGACCCTAAGTATTTAGTTATAAGTCTTAAAGATTTCATGGTGATGAATTATTAATATGAATAGGTCACTTCAAGAGAAGTTTGTTCTGGCTTCTACTGAAATAGAAAGGTTAATGAAGTTTAACTTGAGCTCATGTGACTATGAACAGGTTCTTATAAAATGTATCTTTATTTATGTCATATCTGCTTAGGTTAATAAAATGAAATTGAGACATCTTTCCTTGATAAAATATTTTAATTAGGAATTGACTGATTCTGTAAAGAAATCAGGGAATCATAAAGATATAAGGATTAATCTAATAAGCTCACAAGAGTAACTAATACAGTATTGTCAACCAAGGATAGATACAGTTATTCACCATACTCTAAACCCAACTTACTCAGGTTCGTGATTTTATATAAATATTATATAAATATTGGGTCATAAATGAAATATCCTATCATATAGGATATTGGGTGCTGCTAAGACCAGAATATATCTTGCAATTTGCTTCCTCGGAAGATCCTCTGATTTTTGTTGTTTTTGATGATTTAAACATTTGCTGGCCCTATACCATAGATGTCTTTCTACAAAAGTACCAGATAAAAAGGCAGAATAGCCATATTCCAATTTTTTCCCTATTGAGAAAATCCTTCTGTTACTATGAGTGTCCTTTGATTATTTTTTGGCACCATTCCAAACAGTTACCGTTTCTCTGTAATGTACCATGTCAGTCTCTTCAGTAGCCCTCACTCCCTTTTTAAAATATCACTTGAATTTGTTAATAACCATTAAGGGTGGCAGATTCTCCCACCACGTCTCAGTTTTGAATGCCATCTGGAAAGGACTTATATTAAACTGGTTTCAAGGTTTGATTCTTCAAGAGTATCTAATGTAATGTTTTTAAAAAAATAATTAAAATGATTAAAAGTGAGTACTGGCTTGCTCTGCCTTGCTTTTGTCTTTCTTACTTCAAGTCATATGGAGTGGGCCCGTGATCGGACTCAACTTCTGAGATATGCATATGGGGTAGATGTGTGAGTTATGGTTGCCTCGAAGACTCTGTTGTGCACATGGTTTCCTAAAGTCATGTTTTTGGTTAAGTAGTATCCAGAGTATTTCCAAATATTCTTCTTTCAAGAAAAATTGGACCAACAGTATTAGCCACAAAGGAATGCCTGTTCTTTCCAGGATTTGCTGTCCAGGTCCTCTGATTCACAGACTAGTTCTGGTTTTATTAGTTATCTTTTCCTTTGTAATATCATATAGAGATTTATTTTTCATTTTCTCAGCAGCTTTTGCTTTTAGCAGTGTTTTATTTCTTCATGTCATCCTCTGCTTGTTTTCCTCATTTGGGTGGAGCAAAAGAGTAAGAGTAAAGGCTTATTCATTCATTATCCTCATCAAAAATGAAAGGTACACGAAAGTAAGCGGAGTGTAGCTTAACAAGTTTTATACTGTTATATAAGTCATAGATCTCTGCTCAGATATAAACTAAATAAGTTTTATACTTGAACAGTAATTTAATTGACCAGAATTCAGATATTTTTGATAAATTGTTCTCAGCTAATGAAATAAATACATTAGTTTATCATGTTGCTAACTATGCTCCCTCTTACTACGAATCCATTTTTCATTAGACACTTGTCTCCCATATTTATTTGTTAAGCCCTTATGTCTTTTCCTCACGCTTTGAACACACACACACACACAGACACACACACACATACACATTCCCATTTAAAGATTTGTGAGAATTCCATCCTGTTTGATCCCTCTACCCATCACGTCCTAGGTACTAGTTTGTAATTCTATGCCTACCATTCTGTTTGCCCTTCTCAGTCAGTCTTTTAAATGAATGTTTCCCTATTTTTCTGGCCTGTTTCTTTTTCTGTCCTTGAGTCACTGGCAACTTCTTTGCTGATTTCCTTTCTCCTCCCTCCCAACAGAAATTTCCATGCAGTATCGGCATGATGGAGCTTGCCCAACAACTAGTAAGTTGTCGAACTGGGTTGGTAACCCAGGCTTTTTGACTTCTACTTCAGTATTTTTTTCTATTATATTATGCCACCCCTGAACCTCTAAATTTCAGTTTTCTGAGATGTGATTGGTTTTTAATTGAATAGAATTTTTTTCTTCTACAGAGATAACTTGCTGCTTGTCCTGTGTTCAGGATCCATGTTAGTCAAATTGTGATCAAATTTTAATTATTTTTGGCTTTTTAATACGGTGTTCCGTTATAGAATTGTGACTTCTGTTTCCTGTTGAAGTAATATTTTCAGAATTTGGTTGCTACTAATCTTAATGGAATGTAATTTTTCAATATTTGTATGTTGGCATTAGCTTTCTTGTTTCGATCTCTATATATGTTGAGACTATTATGCTGAAGTCTAGGAAATGAGAATGATCGGGTTAGATAATAAAATGAAGTTTTTCTTTATAATAAATATTACTGAGTGTAGAATTTGTTGAGGTAGAGTTACCTATACATAATTGCATCCTATCAATACTTTTACCAAGAAAGACATTACATAGACTATTAAACGTATTTTTAAGAGTAATTTTACATATATATTTATTACTAAGAAAGTTTGTCACCACTATGACAATACATCTGACATTTTACTTATATTTATTAGGTGATAGATTGGCAAATGAAATACAATATTTAGAAATTTATACCATGTAAAAACTGAGCCAAGCTTGAAGTTTTAATGATCCAAACAATGATACATAATCGACTTACTGAGATTTTATTATACTGTTTCAGTCTATGTGTGTGTATTTCTTTTGTGTGTTTGAGAATGATCTTAACCTGAAGTCCTTTTTTCCTTACTTAAAAGCTTTCTCAGAGTTGCTGAATGCAATACACAATGGTAAGTTTTATTAGAATCTTCTCTGGTAGTTCATTTATCACAAAGGTTGCCTTTTATAGAGAACCCCGATTGAAAGCTTGCATGTTCTGTTGATAAGATGAAATCCAGCTCTGCAGTGAGTCAGTTGTTCAGCCCCTTAGTGAAAACTTTTTGTAGATTGCCTGCAGGAGGATAATAGATCACTATAGTTCATCAGTTTAGCTTTAATTGTCCTTTGTAAGGCAAAATGATTAGTGTTCTAACTTTATGAAAGTCTTTTTTTTCTATTTCTGTAAATAGTTTTGTAGTTCTCTTGAGCTCTCTGTGGCAGTGCGTGCAGTTAGTAATTGGTACCTACGTCAGGAATTAGCTGTTTCTTCCACAACTTCATATATGCATTTTGTTTTGGGGATTAAAAAAATTAATGTTTTAAAAAATTAATGTGTTGAATAGTTTTATTATTTTGTCCCTATATGTTGAATAATTTTATTATTTTGTTCCTATATTTTATATACTGAATAAATGGAAGATAGCTTTTTAGATAACGTGTATAATTTGGAACTGGGTTTTTCCAGGGGAGTTGCATCTTCTGCAGAGTTGGGTTCTAAAATCAGGATATGAGACAAAAATGCTAGCTTTTTTCAATTTTACAATATAATGAAATTTATTTTTGTAGAAATGTTTGAGTATTTCTTCAGTTTTAAAGAACTTTCTTTAATACTTTAGTTTTCAAAAAAACTTTAAAAATTTAGTGTCTTCTTTGTTGATGGTTTTCTGTTATTAACTGACATAACTTATCTGTTTAGGATGGTTTATGTGATCTCAAAAAGTTCAGAGCTCATTTTTATTAACTTAATGAAATCTTGCATATTATGATAATGTGGTTCAGTGTAGTCGATCTGTGTTGTGTTTGTATTACATTGTCGGATGTTTACAAATCTATAGCAGGCATAGACACTTGTGTTGATTTTAAGGGTGGTGGTGAGGTCAAAGTGGGAAACCTATTTTACAAATGATCATTTTATTAATGAGTACATTTATTTTTAATTCTTGCTTCCCTGTGTAACCTGAATTGCAGAGTCTCAGATAATCAGTTTTCCAGATAATGTGGAGCTTTTGAACTTTAGGTATTTAGAAGAAAAGGGATTGGAAGCATTCTTGAAAATAAACTAAATATGTTACCATTCTTTGGTAGGCAAATATAAAAACAGAAGAGGTTTTTACATCTTTTTCAGTTTGCATAGGTAAATTTTACTCTTTAATTTTGGGGTATTAGAATTTAAAGACATGCTGAAAGTTTGAACAAAGCATATACTTGGAATAAAAGGAAAGTAGATAGTGGAGGGAGCAATTATAAATGAATTGCTATATAAATCCTGTACCATTATTAGCTGGCAAAGTACTGGATTGTGTCAATTTAATGGGACAGTTGTCATTTTTTCTGTATGGGTAAATTAAATGTCATTGGATTAATACAGTGAACACAGATTTTCTTTAATATTTGTGTTTTATGGGATTGGGAGAAAACACTAGAGTAGTGTACTTGTGTGTACAGTAGATACTTGTGTGTTCTTAGTAACATAACCTATAAAAATGAAATAAATAATGGACTTTTTATATTTTATATTATATTTAGAAGTGTGTACCTTTTGATCTCCTTCACCCATTTTGCCTCCTCTCACCTTTTCCCAGGCAGCCACCAGACCAGTCTGTTCTCTATATTCATGAGCTTGGAAGTATTTTTTTAATTTTTTTAAATTTTAGATTCCATGGATGAGATTATATGGTATTTATCTTTTTCTTTTCTGTCTGACATTTCATTTAGCATAATACCCTCAAGGTCCATTCATGTCACAAATGACAAGATTTTGTTCATTTTTATAGCTGAATAATATTCTATTGTTTGCATATATAGCATATTTTATTTTTTAAAGATTTATTTATTCATGATATTTTAATTATCATTCACCCATTGATAGCCATTGAAAGGTTATTTCCGTGTGTTGATTATAGTCAGTAATGCTGCAGTGAACATATGTGCATATATTTTCCCAAGTTAGTATTTTCATTTTCTTCAGATAAATACCCAGAAGTGGAATTGCTGGATCATATGGTAGTTCAACTTTTAATTTTTTGAGGAACATCTAGACTTTTCTTTTCTTTTTTTTTTTTAAGATTTTATTTATTTATTCATTCATTCATTCATTCATTCATTCATTCATTCATGAAAGACACACAATGAAGCAGAGACACAGGCAGAGGGAGAAGCAGGCTCCATGCAGCAGCCTGATGTGGGACTCTATCTCGGGACTCCTGGGTCACGCCCTAGGCTAAAGGCAGGCGCTAAACCTCTGAGCCACCCAAGGATTCCCCACATCTAGACTTTTCCATAGTGACTGTACCATTTTACATTCCCACTAGCACCACACAAAAGTTCCCTTTTCTCCACATCCTGGCCAACACTTAACTGTTTCTTGACTTTTTGATAATAGCTATTCTAACAGATGTGAGGTAATATCTCAGTGTGATTTTGATGTTGGTCATCTGTATGTCTTCTTTGGAAAAATATCCATTCCGGTCCTCCACGTATTTTTTAATCAGATTGTTTGGAGTTTTTTCTTGCTATTGGGTTATATGAGCTTTTTAAATTTTTTAAAGGATTTTATTTATTTGCAGAACAGATGAAAGTATTATAAAAAAAAAGAAAGAAAGCATTAGTGAGGCAGGGAGGTGCAGAAGGAGAAGCAGACTACCCCTGAGCAGGGAGCCTGATTCAAGGTTTAATCCCAAGACTTCAGTCATGACCTGAGTGGAAAGAAGACACTTAACCAACTGAGCCACCCAGGAGCCTCAAGTTATATGAGGTTTTAAAATGTATTTTGGATATTAATGCCTTATCAGATACATAATTGGTAAATATTTCCCCCCACTCAGTGCATTGCCTTTTTATTTGTTGATGGTTTACATTTTTTTATTATTTACTTATTTACTATTTTCTTATGTAATACCTATTAGTTTGGTATACTTGTATTTTTTGTTTGGGTTGTTTTGTTTTATTTTTTGGGGGGGTTTTTTGTTTGTTTTGGTCTTGGTTTGGTTTGGTTTGGTTTGGTTTTGGTTAATTCCAAAATATCGTGACTGATGTCAGGGAACTTACTGCCTATGTTTTCCTCTAGTTTTGTGGTCTTACATTTTTCAAGTCTTCAATTTCGAGTTAATTTTTATGTACAGTGTAAGGCAGTGGTCCAGTTTCATTCTTTTGTATGTAGTTGTTCAGTTTTCCTATCACCATTTATTGAAAAGACTGTCCTGTGTATATTCTTGGCTCTTGTAAACAAATTGACCCTATATGCATGTTTTTTTTTTTCTGAGCTCTCCATTGTGTTTCATTCTATGTATCTGTTTTTGTGCTGCTATCATACTGTTTTGATTATTATGGCTTTGTAATGTAGTTTGAAATCAGGGAGTAGGAAGCCTCCAGGTATGTTCTTTGTTCTTAAGATTGCTTTGGCTATTCAGGATCTTTTATAGTTTCATACGGATTTGGGGATTATTTTATTTTTGTGGAAAAGTAGTACTGGAATTTTGATAGGGGGTTGCATTGAATCTCTGGAATGCTTTGAGTAGTATGGACATTTAAACAATATTAGTTATTCTAATCCATGAATATATCTTTCTATTTATTTGTATCTTTAGTTTTTTTCATTGATGTCTTATAGTTTTCAACATACAGATCTTTCACCTCCTTGATTAAATTTATTCCTAGGCATTTTATGTTTTAATGTAATTGTAAATGGATTTTTGAAAAATATTTATTTATTATTTGAGACAGAGTGTGCAAGTGAAGAGAGGGGCAAAGGGAAAGGGAGAGAAAATAATCAAGCAAACTCTCCTCTGAGCTCAGAGCCCAATGCAGGGCTCTAGCCCAGGCCCCTGAGATCATGACCTGAGCCAAAAACAAGAGTAAGGATTGTTTTCTTAATTTCTCTTTCTGGTAGTTTGTTTTTAGTGTTTAAAAACACAGTAGATTTTTGTATATTAATTTTGTATTCTGCAACTTTACTAAATTTGTAGTGACAGTTTTACTTCTTCTGTTTCAATTTGAGTGCTTTTAATTTCTTGATAATTCCTCTGAACTTGTATATTCTTATTTTATTTTTTATTTTTTAAACTTTCTTATTGAAGATTTTATTTATTTGAGAGAGAGAGAGCAAGTGAGAGAGAACGAGAGGGAGGAGGAGCAGAGGCAGAGGGAGAAGCAGACTCCTTGCAGAGCAGGGAGTCCTATGCGGGTCTTGATTCCAAGGACCCTGAGATTTGTGACCTGAGCTGGAGGCAGACACTTAACTGAGCCAACTAGGTGCCCTTATTTTTATTTTATTTTATTTTATTTTATTTTATTTTATTTTATTTTATTTTATTTTATTTTATTTTATTTTATTTTATTTCATTTCATTTCATTTCATTTCATTTTTTATTTATTTATGATAGTCAGAGAGAGAGAGAGAGAGAGAGAGAGAAAGAGAGAGAGAGGCAGAGACACAGGCAGAGGGAGAAGCAGGCTCCATGCACCGGGAGCCCGACGTGGGATTTGATCCCGGATCTCCAGGATCACGCCCTGGGCCACAGGCAGGCGCCAAACCGCTGCACCACCCAGGGATCCCCATTTTATTTCATTTTAAATATTCATTTATTTATTCAAGAGAGAGCATGAGCAGGAGGAACAAATGGAAGGGGAGAGAGAATACCAAGCTAACTCCTTGCTGAGCTTGGAGCCCTATGTGGGGTTTGATCTCATGACCCTAAGATGACTACCTGAGCCAAAACCAAGAATCAGGTACTCATCTGACTATGCCATCCAGGTGCCCCTGTACTTATAATTTTAATTGCATAGACAAGCATAGGAATGTTACCTGGTGTAGTGATATTTTGCCTGTGGTGGGGATTGGGGGAGAATCACTTGGACTTAGTTGGAAAAAATCCATGATTGTGTTTTCTCTTTTTGTCAAGTGTTAGCTTCTTTTTATAAATTGTTGTAGAATACATATAACTTAAAATTTGCCATTTTAACCATTTTTAAGTGTGCATACAGTTCAATAGTGTTATATATACTCACATTGTTGTACAGTCTCAAGGACTAGGTCTTTTTCATCTTATAAAACTGGCACTCTATAGTTATTAAACAACAGCTCCCCATTTCTCCCTGCCCCCTGCCCAGGGCAATTACCACTCTACTTCTGTTTGTATGAATTTGACTGTTCTAGATACTTCGTATGAATAGAATCTTACAGTATTTGTTTTTCTGTGCATGGCTTATTTCACTTCCCATAATGTTATAGCATGAATAAGAATGTCCTTTCTTCTTTTTCTTAAGATTTTTTATTTATTTGTTTGAGGGAGAGAGAGATGGGGGGAACATGGGCAGGTGGAAGAGCAGAGGGAGGAGCAGACTCCCCATCGAACAGGGAGCCTCATGCAAGGCTCACTCCCAGGCCTTTGGGATCATGACCTGAGCTAAAGGCGGACACTTAACTGACTGAGCTACCCAGGTGCCCCTAGAATTTCCTTCCTTATTAAGGCTGAATAATATGCCATTGTATGTATATACCATGTATATACCATCATTTTTTAAAAATTCTTTTATCTGTTGAGAGATACTTGAGTTGCTTCCACCTTTTGATCATTGAGAATAAGCTGCTTTGAATGTAGATGTGCAAATATCTAGTTGAATCTCCATTTTACCCAGAAATGTAATTGCTGGATCATATGGTAAGTCTATTTTAAAAGAGAGTGTCATGCTCTTTTTCAAAGTGGTTGCACCATTTTACATTCCTGCCAACAGGGCACAAGGATTCCAGTATTTCCACATCCTTGCCAATACTTATTTTTTCATTTGTTTGTTTTTGTTATAACCATCCTATTGGTTATGATGTGTTAAGTGTTAGATTTTACATTTTTTCTTTTTATATTGAGCATTAAGCAATAAAAAGCTTAAAACTTGTCAGTGAAAAAAAAACTTAGAGAGGAAGAAAAAGAATTTACATTTCATCTTATTCTTCTATATTAATTTTCTATGGTTGCTGTAACATTATCACAAACTTCAAACAGTATAGATTTATTATCATGCAGTCTACAGAATAGAAGTCAGACATGGACTCATTGGATTAAAATCAAGGTGTTGGCAGGCTTTTTTCCTTTTTTAAGGTGCTAGGGGAGAATCTGTTTCCTTACCATTTCCAACTTCTAGAGTCTGCCTGCTTTTCCCCCCACCCTCCCACCCCAGTGACCCCATCCTCCGCCTTCAAAGGCAACAGTGTTGGGTGGAGTTTCTCTATGCTTCTGCCTGTCTAATTCTCAGATTCAAAGTTTATGACAATTTGGATGATTTGATTAGGCTCTCCCAGATAGTCCAGAACAGTCTTTCTGTCTCAGGGCTCTTAGTTTAAATACATTTAGTCCTTTTTGCATTTAAAGTAATATATTCACAGGTGTGGGATTAAGGCATGAGCATCTTTGAGAGGGAGGGAGTCATTATTCTGCCTACCATATCTGCTTCATGGTTGTTTAACTGCCATATCACAAGAAGGCATTACTGGTTAATCTAACAAAAAGAAACAACATTTGTAAATATTTATACACCCAAAATAGGAACACCCAAGTATATAGAGAAATAATAATACTTAAAGGGAGAAGTAGATAGCAATACAATAATAGTATGGGACTTTTAACACTTATTTAAATCATTGAATAGATCATTGAGATAGAAATTGAGTAAGGAAACATCAGCCTTAAACAACATATTAGACTGGATGGACTTGAACAGATAATTTATAGAACATTCCATTAAAAAAAAAAGAGTGTACATTCTTCTCAAGTGCACGTGAAACATCCAAGATAGATCATATGTTAGGCCATTAAACAAATCTTAATAAATTTAAGAAGATTAAAATTATATCACATCTTTTCTGACCACAATGATATGAAACTAGAAGTTAATTATAGGAAGAAAACTGGAAAATTCATAATTATGTCAATATTGAACAGCATTGCTACTGAATAGTTAATGGGACAAAGAAAAAATCAAAAGAGAAATAAAGATAGCTTGAGATAAAAATGAATATGTAATACACCAAAATTTATTGGATGCAGGAAAAATGGTTTTAAGAGGAAAGTTCATAGCAGTTCATGCCTACCTCAGGAAACAAGAAAAATCTCAATGTAACTTTACTCCTCAAGAAACTAGAAAAAAAAAAAAAGAAAATATGAAGTCCAGAGTTGGTAGAAGGAGGGGAATAACAAAGATTAGAACAATTAATTAGAAGACTTTGTTATTCTAAGTGAAGAGTGGTCAGTATAGATCAATGAAACTAAGACCTGCTTCTTTGAAAAGATAAACAAAATTTGACAAACCTTTAGACTCACCAAGAGAATGGAGTACTCAAGTAAGAAATGGAAGAGGAAATTATAACTGATACTGTATAAATAGAGAGGATCATAAGAGAGTACTGTGAACAAATGCATATTCTAACAAAACAGACAATCTGAAGAAATGGATGAATCCTAGAAACATACGTGAATCATGATGAAATGAAAAATCTGAACAGACTGATAACTGTAATGAAATTGAATCAGTAATCAGAAACCTCCCAACAAACAGAAGTTCCAGGGGCAGGTGGCTTCACAGTAAATTCTACCAGACATTCAAAGTAGGGTTAATATCAGTCCTTCTCAAACTCTTCCAAAAATCAGAAGTGGGAAAACTCTTCCAAACACATTTTACTAGGTCAGCATTACCCTGATACCAGAACCAGATGAGGACACCACAAAAAGGAAATTATAGCCAGTATCCTCTTGATGAGCATAGATGCAAGAATCCTCAACAAAATATTAGCAAAACAAATTCAGTAATATTAAAAGTGTCATGTATCCTTGATCAAATGGGATTTATTCCAGGGATACAAGGATGGTTCAATATCTGCAAGCCAGTCAATGTGAGATATACCACAATTGCAAAATGAAGGATAAAAATTACATGATTATCTCAGTAGATAAAAAGTACTTAAAAAGTTCAGTTTTATGATAAAAACTTTCAACTAAATGGCTGTAGAGGGGAACATACCTCAATATTATAAAGGCCGTATGTAGCAAGTCCACAACTAATATTATACTTGACAGTGAAAAGCCAAAGTATTTTTCTCTAAGATCAGGAACAAAACAACACTTACACTTTTATTCAACATAGTGTTAGAAGTCCTAGCCAAAGCAATTAAGCAAGAAAAATAAATAAAAGGCATCCACATTAGGAAATAGTAAACTCATTACTTGCAGATGGCATATTATATATAGAAAACCCTGAAGACTTCATCATAAAAGTGTTAGCATTAGCTAACAAATTCAGTAGTGTTGCAGGATGCAAAATCAATACACCAGAAGGTATCACTTAAATCATTTCCAAAGTTAGCATTTATTAAATAATTTTGGCTCTAGTGCCTTTCTTAGTTAACTTTTCATAAACTGCTGGTGACTAGTTCTGGCTGCCAATTCCTTGCAGAGAAATTGTCGACCGCTCTGTTTTGAAGCTTTTTGTATTATACTAAAACAATTCTCTTTTTTATGAAATAAAATATTTCAGAATTACAGAAAATACAGACCAAAACAACCATCACGAACTTATTACTGATTTAACACCTAGTAATATTTTGCCATATTTTTGTAGATCCTTTTCCAATTTATGAAATATCGAATACATTTTAAGCAATTCATATGTGCACTGTAGCACACAATAATAAAATAATACCAAGGAACCTAATACCAATTTAAGAAATAGAACATTTTGGGATCCCTGGGTGGCGCAGTGGTTTAGCGCCGGTCTTTGGCCCAGGGCCCGATCCTGGAGACCCGGGATCGAATCCCATGTCGGGCTCCCGGTGCATGGAGCCTGCTTCTCCCTCTGCCTGTGTCTCTGCCTCTCTCTCTCTCTCTCTCTCTCTCTCTCTCTGTGTGTGACTATCATAAATAAATAAAAATTAAAAAAAAAAAAAAAAAGAAATAGAACATTTTTAATGTTGTTGCATCTAGTGCATGGTCTTCACCATTGTATTCCCCAAAGTTTAACTACTACCTGAATTTTACATCCTTTGCTTTGTTCTGAAGGTGTGTCTAAAAGTACACCCCTTTATCCTATTTTCATTCTTCTCTTTTCCAGAGTAAATGGTATTCTTCTACTTATCCAGTATCTCTACCCCCTAAAATATTTAATGAGATAAAATTCACAAAACATAGAGGTTACCCTTTTAAACTATTTAAAAGTATATGATTTAGACATTTTTAGTATATTTACAACGTTCCTGTCACCACTATTTCCAGAACATTTTCATCAAGCCATCATCCCAAGCTTCCCTCCCTGCTAAATCACCCAAGAACCACTAATCTACCTCAGGTCTTTATGGATTTGCCTATTTTGGATGTTTCATATATAGAGAATCATACAACATGTGGTCTTTTATGTTGTGTTTTACTTAGCATAATGTGCTCGTGTTTTTTAAGCATAAGGTTTATCCTATAGCATGTATCAATCAATACTTTATTATTTTTTTTTAATGGCTGAATAACACATTGTATAAATATACCACATTTTGTTTGTTTACTGGTTGTTGGACGTTTGGATTGTTTGTACTTCTTCGTATGAAAGCTGTGAAGATTCATGTACAAGGTTTTGTGTGAACATATGTTTTTATTTGTTTTGAGAATACACTTAGGAATAGACTTTCTGGGTCATATGGTAACTCTCTATCTAACTTTTATGAGGAACTACCATTCAGTTTTCCATAGCATTTTTACTATTTTATATTCCTATTAGCAGTATATGAGGGTTCCAGCTTCTTTACATCTTCACCAAGACTTGTCATTTTCTTTCCTTCTTTTTTCTTTTTTTAAATCATATCCATCCAACCTGATATGAAATGATGTCTCATTGTGATTTTGTTTGGCTTTTTCTTGATGATAATGATACCAGCATCTTTTCATGTTTTTACTGACCATTCATATGTCTTTCTTTGGAGAAATATCTATTTACATTTTCTGCATGTCAGTTCTTATAGTTTTTATGTTTTTAAGAATTTGCAAGTTTCACCTGCAATTTTTAATTTGTTGGTGTACAGTTATTCATAGTATTCTCTTTCTCTTTATAATCTAATTTGGTAAGGTTGATGTCTTTACCAAATCTCCTTTCATTCCTGATTTTAATAATTTGTCTTCTTTTTTTTTTTTGTCATTGAAGTGAAGAGGTGAAGAGTGGTCAGTTTTGCTCATCTTTTAAATTAACTTTTAACATTTAACATTATTTCTAAAATGTTTCTATTTTTATTTATTTCTTCAGTTACTATTTTCTTCCTTCTGTTTGCTTTGGGTTTAGTTTGCTCTTTCTCTAGTTTCTAAAATGGGGAACTAGATTATTGATTTTAGATTTTTTTTTAAGTAGGCCTTTACTTTATGAGAGTATTTCAGTATCTTTTATGATTTTGAATATTGTTTTATTCCCAGTATTCTCTCCTATACTTTTTTTTACTTCTCCTGCACATAGTCCCTTGGAAAATATCTTACACATGCCTGTAGCTATCATTGATGCTTATTAGATCCCCAAATCTGTGCATCCAATGTAGAATTCTCTCTTGAGTTCCAGGCTCATTTCCAACAATCTAATAAATCTCAGTTACCCTTATTTTTCCCATTTAAAGCCTGCTTCTTTTCTTGTGTTCCTTATCTCTGTGGTGATTTAGTCACCTAACTCAGTTATGCTAAGGAGTTAAACTAAACTCTGCCTTCTCATTTTCTTGGTTATTATTATTTTTAGAGGTTTTTCCTGTTATTCATCACTTGTTTTCTCCTTTATATTTTCACTGCCCCTACTTGGGTATTCCAACATAATTTGTCATATGAACTCTTTCTGCAACCTTCAAACCTTCATTTCATTATCTAGTTCATTCTCTAGCGCTACCAGAATCAGTGGCCTATTTAAAAATGCAAATCAGACCGTGTCACTGTCTTACTTAAATCCTTTTAGGATTGTATGGTATTTATGAGATGAAATTAATATCTTTTTAGTATAGCATGTGGAGTTTTTCATAATATGCCACTTACCAGACTCTCCAGTCTCATCTTTTCAACTTTATGGTGCATTAGTATAACTTAAATCTATGATTTAGACTCTAGTAGTGTCTGCTGATATGATCTTCCTTCTTAATCTACTAAAAGATTTTAAAAGTAAGCATAGTTGTGCTCCTGCAAATTTTTTTCTGATACTTTTTGATAGACTTATAACTCAAATAAAAACCCAAAACCAAATGCCAAAGACTTCAGGATGTTCTCTTTCTCTCTCTAGTTTTTTTTTTTTTTTTAAGATTATATTTATTCATAAGAGAGGGAGACAGAGGCAGAGGGAGAAGGAGGCTCCCTTCAGGGAGCCTGATGTGGGACTTGATCCTGAGACTCCAGAATCACGCCCTAGGTGGAAGGCGGACACTCAACTGCTGAGCCACCCAGGGATCCCCTAGGTTTTTTTGTTTTTTTGACTTCTGGATTCTCATATGCAGTGTTCTAATGTTCTTTCTTTAGTTTATATCTACTGCTTCTCTAGACAATTTTTTTTGCTTTTGTGATTTATATCTTAGTTATATTTGTCTCACCTTTATGAAACAACAATAAAAAAGTTTTCCATTACACATTTGAGGCTCTGAAAAGTTTGAAAGACTGGATTATACTCATTTATTCTCTAGAATGTAATGCAAAATGTTTTATTATATAGACCTTCATAAAATGAAAATCTTTTATTTTAGTGAGACGTGTTTTAAGAATCTAATGAAGGTATAAGAACCAAGGAAATATCATGTATTAATAGTCATAGGTGTTGAGAGTTTTAAGCATACATCCTAACTTGATATTTCTCATAAAGGATCTAAGAACTTAATAGGCAGTTGTTCTTCTGGGTGTGTGCATATAATATTCCATAAACTTTTGAAATTGGTGCTTTCTGATAAGGAAATAAGATTATCATCAATACAAAGAAATGCTTTTGGGAAAACCCTTCAATCTTAAAAAAAAAAAAAATTAGGTGTAGTGTGATGAATTTTTTGTGACCAGAGAAAATTAAGGTAATTTAAAAGTTAAGAGAAATAATACTAAGATTATTATCTCAGTAAAGGAAAAAGAGAACAGTTAGGAGAAAGATACAATGTAAAAATCTTGTGGTAGAATTTAGAAACTTCTAAGGCAATTAGGAAAGACAGAGTAATCATTTAAATATCTTAAATATTTATTTATTTATTTTAGAGAGAGCCCATGTGTAAGCTGAGGAAGGGACACAGGGAGAAAGAGAGAATTTCAAGCTGACTCTTCGCTGAGCACAGAGCTTGATGTGGGGCTCAGTCTCAAGACCCTGAGATCATGACCTGAGCTGAAATCAAGTCAGAAAGTTAATCGACTGAGCCATCCAGGCTCCCTTCATTTAAGTTTTTTGAAGAATAATATATGGAGGGGCACCTGGGTGGCTCATTTGGTTAAGCATCTGACTTTGGCTTTGGTGAGATCTTTGGATCCTGGGGTCAAGCCCCCTCTTTGGGCTCCCTACTCAGTAGGGATCTACTCCTCCCTTACCTGTTGCCCCTCCCCCCACTTGTGTGTGTGCTCTCTCTCTCTCAAATAAATAAATGGTATCTTTAAAACAAAACAAAACAAAGCATATGGAGAGAAAGCTTTTAAATAGATGCCCGTGAAGTGTAGTGCCTTGCATTTCATGGCATTTTGTTTTATGGTAGTGCCTTAGAACTACCCAGCTTGACTAAGTGATTTTAGATTTCATGATGCTGCTAAACTTTAAATATGACTTTTTGGCTTCATTTAGTAGGTATGATTAAAATGCTTATAATGATAAAACAAATTATATATATATATATATACACACACAAAATAATAATATATATAATAAACAAATAATATAAAACAAATATTTTATATACATATTAAAAAAGCAAACTACAATCCCTATATATGTACATCTAAAAGCAAACTACAATCCCTATATATGAAGATGTACATATATGTACATATATGTACATTTTTAAGACAGCATGAGCATGAGTGGGGGAGGGCTTGGGGGAAGAACAGAGGGAGAGGAGGGGGGAGAGAGAGAGAAAGAAAGGGAAAGAATCTTAAGCAGACTCCATGCCCAGCACAGAGCCCAACAGGGCTTGATCTCATGACCTGAACCAAAATCAAGAGTTAGACACTTACCCTACTGAGCCATCCAGGTGCCCCTATAATTTGCTTTTATATAGTCCATTTGAAAACTAACATATCATCTGCCTGGTTTTCATTGTTCTGTTTCAGGTATGACTTTAGTGCTTTTTAGGTTGTTTAACAATTTATTTATTTAGTAGTTCTTCTTACTAGATTATAAGCTCATTTAGAGTAGGGGTTGGGTTTTATTCACCTTTATTTTATTGGTATTTAGCTTATCATCTACTTGATCTTCCATAAGTGCTGAATGAGTAAATCACTGATTGTCAGTTGCTACACAGTCCTGGGAGAGGTTTCATATATTTTGGGACATACATTCATTTTCTTTGGGAATTAAACTTTGCATTGGGTGATTCTTATTTCTCTCAAAGTGGTAACTTGGTTCTTTGCTGTAATAATGGAATTGGTTCATTTGTTTGTCTTGGCAATTCTCATTTTTATATAATTTTGAAATAGTAGATTAAAAGCTAAGGAGCTTAGATCTGTTTTCACCAGTAATATATTGCTAATTGATTTGTGTCCCATTTAGTATGCTTTTAAATTTTCTTTAATTATGGTACTTACAGTTTGTCACGATCATGCTCATGAAACAAATCTCATTTGATGGAGGAGGCAAAGTGATGTCAACCAATTATTCATAAATATCTGCTATAGGATTGAGGATAAGTATGAATACTAATTGATTTTAGGGATGAATGTTTTTCAAGAATGGAATCCTACTCATGTTTGTCATAACAGTTTGTAGGAAACTAGATCTTTGTTCTTTACATGTGACCCCTCTTCATTTCAGGGAAGCATTAAGAAGGTAGGGTCTAAGAACAGAGATGAGCAATAATCATAGGCATAATCACAGCCTATTAATCTTTTGAGATTCACCATACATAATGAGTTATTACTGATAGGAGAAGTTGTTGCTGTGATCAGTGTGGAGATTGAGAACCATTGATCTAGATCATGCTAGATCTAATATCTTTTTAATCACAATAGACTTGATTTTCCTTCTTGCTATATACTTGGGAGTATTCTTTATTTTTATACATTGTTACATCCCAGGATGCAAAAAATGCTACTGTTTGTTGAAATGTTTGTTTCTGTGCAGGAACTAATTTGACTAATAATATATAGCCTTGCTAAGTAGTATAAGACATGTACAATAGATAAGACCGTAAGACTTATTCCATTTCAAATCAGCCAAGCTATTTGTCTATTGGATCACTCTAAGTTTCTGGAAGATAGGCTTCAGAGACTTAAGTCATAAACACAGAAAGATATTAACATTTGGATGGTGAATCAGCCACTCGGGAGAAAAGTAATTTTCAGTATGCATGTTAACTACTACAAAGCAAAATGAATTTGTGAGTGTCTCATTGAAACTGCAAGAGAGGAAGAACCTGAAAAGTGAAGGGATTAGTATAAATGGAAATGAATTTATGAGAATTACTTTTAAATTAATTAAATGGTAATGCCATTAGCAATCTATTTAGAATGTTGCCTTTTTTTATTTTAGTGAAAACAAATTTATGATTTTTATATTTTCCATAGTTTTTTGTTTGCTTTACTTTAACCCCCTATAATGTCTTAAATTTCTCAATTTATACCTGTCATGGTAGTTTTTAGAAACTGGTTATTAAAAATTCAAAATTAAAGTGTGTCTTTTCTTTAGACAGAGATGACAATTCTACACTAACAAAGCAGGAACTTAAATTCATAGGTATGTACCAAATTCAAACTTTAAGAGTAATAGTGTTAATCTTTTTTTTTTTTTTAAAGATTTTATTTATCCATTCATGAGAGACAGAGAGAGAGGCAGAGATATAGGCAGAGGGAGAAGCAGGCCCCATGCAGGCAGCCCAATGCAGGACTCGATCCCGGGACTCCAGGATCACGCCCTGGGCTTGGAACTCAGGTGCCAAACCACTGAGCCACCCAGGGATCCCTGTAATAGTGTTAATCTTAATGTAGCATAGAAACCTTCCCATATAAAGCAGTAGTAGGGATCTTTCGTCCCAAAAATAATAACTGAAAGAAATTCTCCATAATTCTGGATGGTCTCCATAATTCTGGGATGAACTATTAATTATATTCTTTGATTATATTATACTTGTATTATTATACTTTGATTATACTTTGATTATATTATACTTGTTTGGACTTGTTATATTTCCTAAGTAAGACACTGCAGGGTAGGTTTTAGGATTTCTAAAATTACTTGCCTGTCAAGGGTCTAGATGCCTAGGTGTTTGATATTTAAGACCACTTTCTACATCTATGACCCTTCTCTCTCATTAAGGAAAAGAAGAATCTGAAACCATACTCTATGATTTATAATAATTTTCTAATTGAGTATTTTTCAAATACTTTTGGATCAGTTGAGAGTGTGTATATTCTGAATCCACTCATCTTAACCAGTTCATGTATGCATCTGCTGCACCTCTTTTCCTCCCCTAAAATCCTCAGTTTCACATCTTAATCAGATTAATGTTGCAGCCTATGAAGACATGCACGTGGAGCTTTTCCTTCTCAACAGTGTTTTAGCCTTTTCTCATTAGGAAAGTATAAAGTTCTTTCTGTATCTAAAATCACAGTCATTCACTTTGGGGAAATAGTTGTATTGCAAGTGCATCCTTTCAGGAACATAAAATCAAAAAAGGATAAATATGTATATAAATAATTTTAAGACATATAGTTATAACTTCCTTAATGATCTATAGTATAAAAAGAGTTCAAGGTCAGAGAAGCTTACTTTTAGCTGAGGGAGTATGCTGCCCAGAGACTATAACATTTTACCTGATGCTTAAAGAAATGAGTAAAATTGAGCAAGTTGGAAATTGGGATCAGGGCTAGACTCAAAGTCCCTGGAATAAAAGTAGCACAATTTGTGACACATAGGTGTGTGAAATGATGGGATATTGGTATTTGACATGAAATATACGAAAATAATAGCCTTAGATACTAGCCAAAGGAGTTGGAAATAGTTGGTAGTTGGGAAATAGTTTGAATTGGGGAAAAAAATAAAACATGTAGTTAGTAAGGTACATCTGGCTCTAGCATATAAGATTATTGAAAGAAAAGAAAAAGATTATTGAAAGAGCTAGAGAACAGAAAACCTAGATTTTTGTTGTAATCTAGCCAAATGTATTGAAGGCCTGAATGAGGGTAATGGAAGTCAGACTAGTGGGACATATATTACCCAAGAAGAACTGGTAGTATTTGTCAATAAATTGAATGGCTATGGCTGGAGAGGATGGATATTCATTTGCCAACAAGCTGTTCAGGTAGAGATGTTTAGCGTGCAAATGAATAGATGAGGTTAGAGTTTGGGCATGAAGGAGAATTGGAAATAAATCCATATAGGGGTTAAATAACAAACTGTGAGGTTGGTCATGGGTGAGCAAGGTTGGTGGAGAAGACAAAGAGGTTAGATCAGGTTTATTTTAAGATAGGAAAGTCTTAATAGGTGGACAGGAGGACTCTGGAAAGATAAAAGGATAAGATGCAAAAAAAATTTTTTTTTTTTTGATGAACCAAAGAAACTGGACAGATGAGAGAGACAAGTAGAAAATTTTAACTTAAAGGAAGACAGAGGAAATAACTGTGGTAACATTCAGTATAAAATAAAAAATGAGTTTTTTTAACGTCCCTATTTGGGGTTAATGTTTAAATTAGTAGAAACTTTAGAAGTAGGTTTCCCCCCAAAAGAAATGATTACTTTCAGGTATACATTGATAACTTGAGTGTGTTTACAAAAGTGTTGTCCTGTTAGTGTACTTGAGAAAAATATTTGAATGATTATAAACTAGTGATAAATAATGATACCTAAATGTGTAAAGACTGTACTTCTCAAGTACTTTCTTTTGTAATCCTCAGTGTTTCCTGAGAAGTTATCTCCTCTCTTCCTGTATTCTTTATCAAGACTGTGTCTTTTATTCTGTTCTCTGCCTACTCCTAACTGAATCAGTCACCAAGTATACCTTCTAAATATTTTTTCTAATTAATTTGAAGTTTCCTAGACATGACTTTTTACATTTAATTTATTATTTTCAAAATTCCGATCTCTCACAGCTGTGGGTTGGCTCAGATCCTTATCATCTCTTGCACAGATTGTTGTATTAGTCTCCTTACGGTTTTGTCAGTATAGCTGGAGTTGATTAGGTGGGCTTACTCAAGCCAATATGGGAGAAGTGAAGAATGACAATCATTTGTGATGAAAACGTTACTATCAAGAATGCCAAATGCTGCTTATCTTATTCTTCTTAAAGTAATCTTGGGAAAATGAGTTATAATTGGGAGGTTACTTGGTTGGTGAACCTGACATCAGAATAAGGACAATTAGTTAGATCATGTTTAAAGATTATCACCATCTCAATAATGTTCTTTTTTCTCTGTATAATGCAGTTGATTGCTTTCTTAAGTAGCATTTCAGGATCTCTGGATATGTGTATGTGCATACTCCTGACAGCAGAAACAGTATTTTTATATAATAATAGCTAGGTATTTGGAATTATGCTTCTCAGACATTTTTGTCATTATGCTTGTAGTATTTGGAGCAACTAATATATTCATTCAAAAGGTGTGTATCAAAAACATATTCAGAGTTGTTTCTGGATGTGTCAAGATTTAGGAGACCAAGATCTTATTTTTTAAAGATCTTATTTATTTATTTATTTGACAGAACACAAGCAGGGGGAACAGCAGGCAGAGGGAGAGGGAGAAGCAGGCTCCCTACTGAGCAGGGAGCCCAATGCAGGGCTCGATCCCACAACCCTGAGGTCATAACCTGAGCCAAAGCAAGTGCTTAACCAACTGAGCCACCGAGGTGCCCCCCCATTTTTTTTAAAGATTTTATTTATTATTATTTATTTGAAAGCATTAGAGAGGGAGCACACAGAGGGAGAGGGAGAAACAGACACCCCACTGAGCAGAAAAGCCCGATGTGGGGTTCCTTCCCAGAACTGTTGGATCATGACTTGAGCCAAAGGCAGACGTTTAACTGACTGAGCTACCCAGGTGCCCCAAGACCAAAAGTAATTAATTCATGTTGGCAGTGCTATAAAATCTAATTTTCTACCCAAATCAGTCCTAAAGAAACTATGAAGAGAAAATAAACCAGTGCATTGAACATAAAAGACATGAGGGAAAATAATAATTTGAAACAAAATATTTAAGAGAAACAAGTAGAAATTTTAGGTATACAAAACTGTAATTGTCAAATTGAAAAATGCAATAGATAAATAACAATGGATACAGTGAGGAACAAAAATAATTAATGGGTTTTATATATATTTAAAATAAACACAATATGATACAGAGGATAAAATTAAGACTTTAGATCAAAGGAACCCCAGAAAGGGAGAGAGAAAATGGACGGGAGGAAATAATCTGAAAAAATAAAATTCCTTAAAAAAAGATGAGAGATCTTAGATTAAAGTGGCCCATAGAGTGCCAAAGGAAAAAAAAAGTGTAGGAAAAAAAATCCTTGTCTACACCTATTATAGGGGACGTTTTAAAATATCAGAGACAGGGAAAGAATTCTAAAACATGGACTATTATATTAAGATGAAATTCTTTTTGGAGAGAGATCTATAAGGACTATATAGAAGTAAGTTCAGTTCTAAGATATGAAAGGCTAGATTTAAATCATTTGAGAGTTAACAGAGGTAATTATCATAGCAAAATTGGAAGTATTAGGAATATAACAATTAGAGTTGTATTTCTTTTTTTTTTAATTTTTTAAAAGATTTTATTTATTTATTTATTTATTTATTTATTTATTTATTTATTTATTTATTCATGAGAGACACAGAGAGAGCTAGAGGCAGAGACACAGACAGAGGGAGAAGCAGGCTCCATGCAGGGAGCCCGACGTGGGACTCGATCCCGGGTCTCCAGGATCACACCCCAGGCCGCAGGCAGCACTAAACCCCTGCGCCACCGGAGCTGCCCTAGAGTTGTATTTCTTATAGCATCTCCAGAATTCAATTATCAAATGATATTTAGGTAGCTTACGTAGCAACTTGGAAATATATCTGTGGTATATTTTCCCTGACACCAAATCCAGAACAACAAAGTATATATAATGCATAAAATAGAGGATTATCAATTTATTATTATATTCTGTTTTCATGGTGCTCATGTTCTTACTCTTATTGGAAGAGTAAGAAATATAAATGAGTAATTGCAGAATAAAACATTAGACAAATTATGATGGCTATTTAAAATAATAGATTTGAGAGTACTTTTTTTTAAAAGATTTTGCTTATTGGGGCGTCTGAGTGGCTCAGTGGTTGGGTGTCTGCCTTCGGCTCAGAGCATGATCCTGCGATCCAGGATCGGGTCCCACATCGGGCTCCTTGCAAGGAGTCTGCTTCTCCCTCTGCCTATATCTCTGCCTCTCTCTCCGTGTGTCTTTCATGAATAAATAAATAAAATCTTTTAAAAAATAAAAATAAAAAAAAAAGTTTCATGAGAGAGACAGAGAGAGAGAGACAGAAACATATAGGGAGAGGGAGAAGCAGACTCCCTGTCGGGAGCCTGATGCAGAACTAGATCCCAGGACCCTGGGATCATGACCTGAGGCAAAAGCAGACGCTCAACCGCAGAGCCACTCAGGTGCCCAGGGAGTAGTTTTTTTCTTGTCTTCATTTTTAAAAATTGATTGTGGTCATTGCTTATGTGTTTTTATTTAAATCATAGAAAACTTTTAATGAAGAATGGCAAATTGTTTTAATAGCTGCCACACTGAGTAAGAGTACGTTCTTCATTTTCATTGGCAATTTTTTTTCCTACTACACCTTCCTTTTAATTTCCTTAAGCCAAAGAAACAGGAAAAAAAATCACTGTGTAATGTACTTCATGATATTTGTCATCTAGATCTAGGTATATGATTGATACTTTAGGTAAGTCTCCTTCTTAGTTGAAATACTTTCCTTCGTTAATCTGACTACCTGTATTTCTGACCACCTGTATTTCAATACTTCATCTGAGCTAAGCGTTTTTAGGAAAAAAAAAATCACACCATGTGCACACTCATCATTATAGATTTGTGATACTAGCCTTAACTGACATATAAATTGCTTGGTAATATTAATGTACATCTCTAAGAAACTCTCTTTTGCCACAATTGGTTTTGTTTGTTTTAACGTTTACTGCCAGTGAAAATTTCATCTTTTCATCACCCAGTTCTGCAAACCTACTTGATACGCATCTGTCCTCTTTTCTTTTTCTCCAGTCCTGCTTGTAATCCAAGGCTAGTCTTGTGCTCTAGATCTCCGCCTTCTGTGCCCTCTCAGAGACCTTGTCATTTTAGTTGCTTTACCCTCTCACCATCACTTTTCTTTTCCCATCTACATGCTCTAGTGTTTTTCCTCTTGAAAAGGCACGAAAGAACCCAAAGCTTCCTTTGATCCCACATTCCTATTCATGTACCTACCCCTCAAACTGTTCTACCTCCACTCCCTCATTTAAGATTTTTCTCTTTGTTTTTGGTGATATGTCTGAATGTGACTTTATTCTTCTTAAGACCTCTTTGCTTCCTGATTGAGTGAATTCATGTCTTTTATCAATTCGGGACTGTAGCCATTATATTTTAAAATCAATAGATCAATATTCTTCCTATTCTTCAGTAATATTTGTTAGCCATATTTGGACTTTCATTCTGTCCTTTATGTCCCTTAACCTTGCTTTTATAATTTCCATTTCCTAATCTCTCTGTGCTGTATCTGGGTAGTTTCTTTTCATCTTTTTTTGGTCCCAAACTCATCATCTCTTTAGCTCTATTAATTTATTGTTTTACCTGCTTATTAATGAGTAAAGATTTTTAGTGAACATGTTTTTCCAAATTTTTGGAATTCTTTGTGGTCTGGTTTGTTTTTCTTTTTCTTCTCTTGTTTTAAGAATGTGTAGCCCTTTTCTCATATCTAAAAATACTCGTATTTTGAAATAGTCCCAAACTTAAGAGTATAGTATACAGAACTGTATCTGCGCAAGTCATTTGAGTCTAAGTTGCAGATATAGTGCCATGAATACTTAAGTGCAGATATCAGCCATGAATACTTAAGTAATCTTTACAGATAAGGACATTTTCCTATTCACAGTACAATGATCAATAAAAGGAAAATAACATCACTATAGTTCTACCATCCACTCTTAAGATGCTGTTCAAATTTTGGCAGTTTCAGAATTTTATAGGATATTTTTGGATTTGGTTAATTTTTTTTCATTATTAGTGTCATGTTATGTTTTTTTTGGAGCAAGATACCACACACACGATCCATTGCATGTATCACATGGCACATAATCCAGCATTTCCAATGAAAAGGTTTTCTTTTCCCCTTTATAATTAGTATATATATTGTGGAATTAACTGTGAAACTATATAAATATCCCATTCCTCATCAGACTTTCAGTTTGTCAGTATGGACTTACAGATTTGTGTAGGTTATGATCTATTTATTGTGATGCTCAGATTGTTCACAGAATAGCTAGTGGGAGCCGCTTTAAGCTGGCAGTGTGTCCTTTTGACATATTCTCATTATTTGAAGCCTTCCTTATTTTCTGGTATTACAAATATATTCGTTTTCTATTGCTGCCATAGCAAATTACCACAAAATTAGCAACTTAAAAGCACTCAAGTTTATTAGCACACAGTCAGGAGTCTGTGTTGGATTAGCTGGTTTCTCTGCTTAGTCTCACAAGGCTAGGATCAAGGTGTTGACTCCCTGGGCTCTTAGTATTAGGAGACTCTAGGATTAATTCACTTCCAAGCTCTTTTAGGTTGTTGGCAGAATTCAGTTTGTTCCTTGCAATTGAAGGACTGAAGGTCATCATTTCCTTTCTGGCTGATGGCTGAGGGGTCTCCCTTAGCTCCTCAAGGCTTCTTCTTCTTCTTTTTTTTTTTTTTTTAAAGATTTTATTTTATTTATTCATAGAGACAGAGAGAGAGCGAGACAGTGAGGCAGAGACACAGGCAGAGGGAGAAGCAGGCACCACACAGAGAGCCTGACGTGGGACTCGATCCCGGATCTCCAGGATCATGCCCTGGGCTGCAGGCGGCGCTAAACCGCTGCGCCACGGGGGCTGCCCAAGGCTTCTATCCCATCCTTTCACATGTCCCTACATCTTAGAGCCAGCAGAGGTGAGTTGAATCCTCTGACTTCCCCTTCCAAGGTGAGATCTCTCGTTTTCTCTTCTGTTAATCTCCCACTGACTCTTTTGCCTTTTGTCTTCTGTTTTTATGGGTTCATGTGATTACACTGGGCCTACCTATATAACCCAAGATTTTCCACCTATTTTAAGGTCATCTAATCAGTACCTTAATTCAGTCTGCCAAGTTTCTTCACAAGTAGTACTTTGATTAGTGTTTGAATAATTTGGGGAAGGGAAGTATGGGCTGGTGAGTGGGTATCACTAGAATTCTGTCTACCTCAGCAAGATATGCCAGGTTCCTCTTTTTTATACAGACTGTTGTTTCTTTCTTACACTTTTAATTCCTCTGTGTAGGTTCTTAATCATTTAAAATATTCATCTCATAACCTTTATTTGCTCTATTTTCTAAGGTTTTTGGAGGACAGTAAAATAATAGTGTTTGTGTGTGCTAATTTGTGATTAAGGGGATTATTTTCTTCTGTGTTTTCTAACTTTGTACTGTGAACTCATTTTATAGCCTGGGTCGAGGATTTATCCCTTCAGAGAGGTTGTGTATTTGCTTCTATTGGATACTCAAGTGACAGTATCACCTGGCCCCCGTCTTAATTTAAATTTTGGGATTTACCAGACCAGGCACATAATGTAAATTCAGACCCAGCCCCTGTTTGAAGGAAAGATTGTGGCAATAAATTCTAAGGGCAGACTTTTCATCTTCTATCCAGAGCTCAAAGCTAATTGGACCGACTCCCTTGTCCTTTCCCTATGCTGTGAATATTTGTGTTTTGTGTTTTGTAGGTCTTTGGTGGGGGAGTGGTGTTGCAGGTGCAAGGGCTGGTCTGTCTTTCCCCAGAAATATAGCTCTTGTAAAGTCTAATCTTTTCTTTTTCTTTTTTAATATTTTATTTATTTATTTATGAGAGACACAGAGAGAGAGAGGCAGAGACACAGGCAGAGGGAGAAGCAGGCTCCATGCAGGGAGCCCGATGTGGGACTCGATCCCGGGTCTCCAGATCACACCCTGGGCTGAAGGTGGAGCTAAACCGCTGAGCCACCTTGGCTGCCCTGTAAAGTCTAATCTATATAAACAGGATCTTACCAGGCTTAATTTTTCATCCATTTGGAGGCCCAAGGTGTCCTCTTTTCCTTGTGGGCATTAAAGCCAAAGCTCCTAGGTCACTGACACAAGTTGGCTTCTTTAGGAGCAACCTATTAAAGCTTTTTCTTGTACTTTCCTTAGGATTTCCCTTACTGTCTTACGGGCTTAATTGTTTATTTTTAGGTCATTTTAAGTAGGGAGGTTTTGGGGTTGCCTGGATTACCTCATTGCCAGAAATAGAAATTCTCCCATTGATTTATTTTTCAAACCACTTTATGCTGGCTCTGCAATTACTGCTGTACTCAGGTCAGAAATAGTTTTCACATTGCCAAGTCTAGTGGATGTTCTTCAGTCATTATCCTAGATGATATCTTAGCATATTTGTTTTTGTTGAGACTTCCAGCTACTGGAACCTCCTCTCCTTTCCTTTCTCTCTCCCTTTCTGGTACTCTCCTGTCTTGTTCTTTCCCTTACCTGTTCTCTTCTAACACTATACTTAACTTGGCTGTCCTATTGTTTTGACCATTTCTTACTAGTGTTCTTTTGGCTTCTCCTTTATCCTAGCTAGTTTGAAATTCTTTAAGGCTCAGTCTTGAGCCTTTGCTTTTCTCACTCCAAAATTTTAACCAAATTTAAGAACTTAAAATCTTGTGTCCAAACTATTTCAATACTTAAATTATCTCTCTGATTCTGGTCTCCCATTGTCTTTCAGGGCATTGTTTACATTGTATCCAAGATGATCTCTTAAAAATACAGTTCTGATCATACCACTATCTTGGTTAAAATGCTTTAATGGCTTCCCGTTAGAATGAAACTGAAAAGTCCTTTATGACCTGCAAGGTTCTACATGAGCTGGCTCTTAGGGTGACTTCTAGCTTCATCTTAAGCATTTTATTTCTTTGCATATTATACTCCATTGGCTGTATCAGTTAGGGTTCATTATATTTAAGCCACAGAAGTGAACTCTCTCAAATTTAAGCAAAAAAAGGAATTTATTGGATATGTACAGTTATTTTAGAAAATTAAAGGAAATACCCTATCCCAGACCTCTGAGAGGAGAGAAATAGGGTAGATTCAAGGGCTAGGTAAATAAGAATTAATAGAATCCTTGTATTACTGCCATTAGATTAACAGGTCTGACCATTTTCTGCCCTTGTGTGTATGCCTTCAAGATTTAAATTCCCAGGAGAGACCATTTCAGCTTGGGTTGCATATTTATCCCTGGGCTGAGAGCAGATGAAATGGGGGAGGGGTACTTTCTTGAGAGAAAATAGGATGTTATTTGGACATGAAATAGGAGAGAATTCTGGGCAGATAAAAACAAAAGAAATGGATCTCTCTTCCTTTTAGTTTGTGTTACTTCTTCACAGAGGCCTACTCTGCTCATTTTAATTAAGTACCCCTTATATTCTGTCACCGCATAGTCTGTTTTTTCATTATAGCATAGTATTTGTGTGATTATTTAATGTCTGACTTCTTCACTTTAAAAACCATAAATGGAAGGATGATATCTATTTTCTTGTTTGTAGTATCTTTGTCTAGTGTTTTATCTGGGTATATTAGGCACATAATATTTGTAGAATGTTGTAGAAAACAGAGTCAGCTATGCAATGTTTAATTGATTATGTCAAAATAACATTAAAAATATTTTTAGAAATTTTATAATGAAATAGGAAAACATGTTAAGTATAAAAGGATTAAAATTTTTTAATATATAGGCAGCTGTATGAAGCTAAACAAAACCATGAACTTACATACCAAAAAGTTTGAGGATACATAAGAATGTCAACAGTGTGTGTGGATGATTTTTTCCCTGTTTTCCCATCTATTTAAGATTTTTAATAATTAGTGTGTATTATTTTTATAGGTAAAATAAAAAAGAAACAATACAGAATTGTCCATATCTTTGTAAAAGTAGAGCAGCCTAAGAAATTGTTAATGCTTGCCTAACGAGATTTAGGAACACCTGTATTCCATCAGGATGGCCAAGAGTCTCAGGAGAGAAAGCTCTAACTTTCTCTAAATTTTATTTTACCCTCTTTGAGTAATGAATGTGTTGATCGTATAGAGACATATTCCACTATCTAGAAAGGGGAAGCCAGAATAATCCTATTCTTCATCAGTCATCAGAGGGAAAGGAAATTAAGGCAACATTAATAATGGAATCTTTCTATTGCATATATTACTCTGTTTACTTTTTTCAACATTAATAGATTTTGTTCCTCCTTTATATTTTATAATATAGTTAACTATTTATCAAAAGCTTAAGGGATCCCTAGGTGGCGCAGTGGTTTGGCGCCTGCCTTTGACCCAGGGCGCGATCCTGGAGACCCGGGGATCGAATCCCACGTCGGGCTCCCGGTGCATGGAGCCTGCTTCTCCCTCTGCCTGTATCTCTGCCTCTCTCTCTCTCACTGTGTGCCTATCATAAATAAATAAAAATTAAAAGAATATTTAAAAAAGCTTAATATGTAGTAGACAGTATACTAATAACATTAGATTATGCCTTACATATATTAGTCAATCTTGGCACCAGCCCTGTGAAATCATTGGTGCCATCTTCCTTTTAAGTTGAAGTGTATTAGATTCAGAGAGGTTATTTGCATGAAGGGGCAGGATTTGGATCCTCTTAACTATTTTTATACCATATTAACCTCCAGAAGAGAATATTCAGTCTTAGGATGTAGATTAGGGATGACTTAATAAGTTTAGTCATTTACTAGGTTAAATATTCCTCAGGACTATCCCATTCATTTATTATGGTTCACTGCTGAACAAACAACTTGATGTGGTACTGATTTGGCCTTCCAGGCAGTTTGAAACTGGGAAGCAGGAACTCTTGTTGGTGAACACTAATATTTATGTCATTGGTCACGTATATTGTGTATTGTTTTTATGTAATTGCCATGGCATACTAGTAAAAGCTTAGGTCTCAACAATGTTTTCTTGGCCCTATCTACCTTATACTGCTTTTCCTAAGATCACCATTTGTCTTCATTTTTCCAAATGCAGTGGGCATTTTCATTCTGTGTCTTTTAACTAGTCTTTAAGCATCATTTGATACAGTTGATATGCCCTTTCTTTTCTCAGCTTTGTTGACACCATACTCATGTTTGTTTTTTTTTTTTTTTTAACCTCACTGATCTCAATTTTCTTTGCAGATTCCTTTTCCACACTAACCATCCTTGAAAAGTTGGGGGTCTTCAGGACTTAGTCCTAGACTGACATTTTCTCTTTTACAAGCAAAAATGCACTCTTTCTGTTCCTTTTTTCACCACCTCAGTAAATGATGCTTCTAATCACTAGCCAATTCATTCATAATACTTTTCTTTATCTACCAAATATAGCTTATCATTAAGTTGAGTGCATCTGACTTCTTAGATGCACTTTCAGATTCATCTTTTTCTAAGCTTTTCCATAACACTACCACTTTAGTTCTGAGGGACATAATCTTTTACCTAGACTGCAGAATAGCCTTCTAAATGACCTTTTTGTTTCCACTATTCCTCTTTTTCAGTTCATTTGCCACATAGCAGTTAAGAGGATGATCTTCTAGAAAACTGTCATGCTGTATTTGCCTTAGGTATCTTCCCATGGGTCTTAGTAGAATCTCTAAGCACCTCTACATGGTTTGCAAGGTCCTGTGTGATCTGTTCCTTCCCTTCTCTCCAGTTTGTTCTACTACTCTCTCCACTGTGCTTTACCCATATTACCTAATTTTTCTTTACTGTTTCATTGTCTTTTGAACAAGCCTTTCTGCTTTACTCTGTTCACTTAACACCTGCCTGTCTAGACTTTAGGTCTTCGTTTAAGTATCATTTTTTCAGACAGATATTTTCTTCTTCCTAACTTGTCACTCATGGTACTCTTTCTCTTCAGTCATAGCATTTGTCACAATATATGGTTACCTGTTTGTTTTAATGTTTGCTTCCCTAATTAACTTATAAATTATTGGAGAACAGAGATTTTGTCTATCTTGTTCCCCACTTTATTCCCTACTCCTAGCATAGTACCTGTCTTCTAGTAGACACAATAAATATTGGATGGATGGATGAATTAGTGCATCATTGCTACCCTTTATATCCTTCTATATCTCTGTTTCTACCTTCTATCCTGAACAGATGACTTTCAGGTATTTTCCTAGAGTTTATGCATAAAACAACATATACCTTGTGGAAATAGAGTAAGTTAAATAGAAAGCAGTTACAGAACAACCTAAGGAGGATTATTTACCTTTTGAATAAAGTTCTGGAGGTCTTAGTAAATTATTTTTTCATGCTGTACCAATCATACCCTGAGGTATGAGGGAGTTTAGGAGAGTCAGTGATTGTTATCTTCAAAAAAGATTTAGATATTTATACTGCCTTATCTTGATAGGAAAAGATTTTATTTGTTCTACTTATAGTAGTAACCTGTATACCAGACAGTTTCAAAGTGTGATAACCACATTGAACATTTATCTGTGCAGTTTCCTGTTTATGCTCTAATGCAATATAAAACAAGTTTAGAGATTGGAGATCCTCAGTCACCAGTTTTTTGCTTTTCAGTGTTACACTTTTATGTATATTATTACATGTGGCAATGGTATTTTCTGTTTTGAAGGAGTATTAGGGACATTAGAGAACCTAATAATTATAATACTGTACATTCCTGACTTAAAGATAAAACTTTAATTACAGCAATAACTCTGAAGTAGCAATGGCTACCATTATGAAAACTTAGTGTGTATTAGGCACTGCTACATGGTTGTTCTCAATTAAAAGCCTTTAGGATAGCTCTTACTTGCTTTTATAGAGAAGAACAATATGGAGGCTCAGAAAGTTTATGTAATTTGATTAAGATCACCTAGGTGGGAGAACCAGGATTTTTGTTTCAGTCCAAAAAAGTTGTGTTGTTTTTCCTTTTTTTCCAGCATAGTGTCTCCAGCTAACTTTTAGTTTTAAGAGTTAGAGATTCCATGTATGTTCTCCACCATTAAAAACTTAGATTATGGGACGCCTGGGTGGCTCAGTGGTTGAGCGTCTGCCTTCAGCTCAGGGTGTGATCCCAGGGTCCTGGGATCAAGTCCCTCATGGGACTTCTTGCAAAGAGCCTGCTTCTCCTTCTGCCTGTGTCTCTGCCTCTCTCTGTGTGTCTCTTATGAATAAGTAAATAAAATCTTAAAAATTAAAAAAAAAAGGAAAGACTTAGATTATTAGCAGTCTACTTTTTAAGGTACTTTTGCTGCAGAAGCTGAGTTTTAGTGCTTTTCTCTGGAACTCCTCTGTCTCTTCCTCTGAACTTAAGTTGTCCTTCATGTCATGTGTCCTTATGGTACCAGTATTTCCCTCCAATATCATAGTAGCTTATGAATACATATTAGCTCTGCTGTGAGACTATTAGTTCTTTGAAGGCAGAACTCGTTTCTGTTCTTCGTTATCTTCAGTGCCTTTTTTATAATAAGAACCTCAATAAATATTTATTGAATGAACTATGAGGTAATGAACTTTTAAAAAAAAATGAATTTTTCTCAGGAGTATGTCTGTCCCTTGGAATATAAGGTTTATAAATACTTGTTTCATTTACATGCTGTCTCTTTTCTGTCCTTCACAGCCAAAATTCTTAAAAGAGTTCATCTTGCCAAGATTCATTCTCTCATTTAGTGACTCCCCTTTTATGGACTGACCTTAAATACCAATGGAATTATTTGATCTGTTTCTTTGAAATTTTCTAAGTGATTTTTTTTTGAGACTCTCTTTTCTTATTTTGTTCTTTGTGATGTTTGTCTTTAAGTGGTAACATTCTGTAGGATTCTGTCTTTGGGCTTCTTGATCATGCTGAAAACTTTCCCTGGTTGATCTCATTTTACCGTTCCTTGGCTTTGACCAGCTTCCACATTAGGAGTTGTAAGTCACATATTTATAGGGACCAGATAGGTAACATAAATGAGTGACGAGGTGAAAAATAAGGAATGACAGGACTGGGCAGCCCTGGTGGCGCAGCGGTTTGGCACCGCCTGCAGCCCGGGGTGTGATCCTGGAGACCCGGGATCCTCGAGTCCCGCGTTGGGATTCCTGCATGGAGCCTGCTTCTCCCTCTGCCTCTCTCTCTCTGTGTCTATGAATGAATGAATGAATGAATGAATGAATGAATGAATGAATAAATCTTAAAAAAAAAAGAATGACAGGACTCTGGTGGATTTAAGAATCTATATCCTAGCCAAAGCTCCAGCAGATTATTGCTGTTTCAGAATATAGAACCCAATATTGACAAGAAATTAGAATTCACTTTTAAATGTGAAGTTTGAGGGCCCCTGGGTGGCTCAGGGTCTCATGACCCTTGATATCAAGCCCTTCATTGGGCTCTTCACTCAGTGTGCTCAGCAGGGAATCTGCTTGAGATTCTCTCTCTCTCCCTCCCTCCCCCTCTCTCCCTCCACCCCCTTCTCCCCCACCCCTTTTCCCCCTCCTCCCCACTCCTCTCCCCCTCCACCAGCTCAGGCATATGATCTCTCTCATATAAATAAATCTTTAAGGAATATTTCCAAATTAGTTTTTTTAAGTGAAGTTTCAATGTTTCTAAATATGAATAAATTTAAGATTTCAACACAGGATAGGTCAACAGAAAGCCTTCTTGAGTTTTCACGAGTTTCTGCTAACTTTATTATTCTTCTGACTCCTGGATTTATATCTCCACACCTGATTTTTCTGAGCTTCAGGCTGATCCTGTTCTGTTCTAGACTATATAGAAGTTCTAGACTATATAGGAGTTCTATGTTCCACTGGCATCTCAAAGACCATGATGATTAACCTGAACTTCAAACTTGTGTTAGGAATTGATTTCAGTAGCTATGAGTATGAATCCTGATTCTACCATCTATTGGGCCACTAAGCAAATTATTTCTTTAAACTTCTGTTTGCTCTTGTGAAGTAAACAGTAATGTTTACTTCATTGGCCTATTATGCTAGCATGGTGACCTACATATAGTAATCAAATACTGGATGCTCCCATTTGCTATTCCTGCTTCAGTGACTGGTATATCACCACTCCAATGCCCACTTAACTGATATTTAACAGTCATCCTTGACTCCTTTTTATTTATTCTTCAGGTCCTATTAGGCACCAGTCCTATGAACTTTGCTTTTAGGTTATCTCTTGACTACTGTTACTTTAGCTTAATCTCTGTTTTTGCTCTTCAGTATTATTATAGCAACCCTTCAACAGCTTTCTCAGTCTCTAATAAATCTCCTCCCCAATCTAGTCCTAGCGTTGTGCCAATGATTGATGTCTTGCTTAAACATCAGTCTGATCACACCAAGCTTCTGTTTACAATCCTGTTCAGTGGCTTCCGGTTGTGTAAATTTTTAATGTTTTGGCTTTTAATGTTCTTGATCTAATTCCTGCTTATTTATTAGCCTCATTTCATGCATAAGCTGTGGATAGTACTTATATGTTCTTATGTTTCTTCCTCAAACCATCCTTCACCTCAGTTCTACAGCTCCTTTAGAAGTAGCTCTAAAGGCATCCATTTCTTCCGGTAAGTTTTTTGACCCTCATCCTCTTACCCCAGGTCTGGGTTAGATACCCCTTTTTATGTGCTCAGAGCCCCTGAGGATGTCTCTATCATAGCACTCTTCACAGTCTTTTGTAATAGTCTCTTTTTTCTACTAAGCTTCTTGAAGGCGGAGACCACATATCTTGAGTGGCTTTGTATCTCCAGGGCTTAGAATAATGTCTGGCAAACAGTGAGTGCTCAGATGTTTGCGCGATGGATGCATTTGTTGAGTGAATAAATTATCTTTTTTTCTGGAGAAATTGTAGATATAAAAAGGATCTTAGGACCCTTAATTATGGTTGTAAGACCTTTAAAAATGTCCCAATTCCTTTATTTCCCATGTTTGAAGATTATGGGTACTTTTATTTATTATGAATCAATAACATTTATGTTGTTTAGAACAAAGTAAATCATACTATTAATATAAATAATTACTGTTGCCTTCAAGAGCTGTAGTTTCTCAGATTGATTGATTTTTATTGCAACCCACTTAGGTTCATTTTTCTTGCTTTCCTCTTGTTATAGTGTCTAGTTCTTAGGATCTTACCGTTTCCTACCCTCCCAGGAGCCTTGGTTTATATCAAGATTTCTCAGCTTCCACGTTCTTGGCACTATGAGCCAGATAATTCTTAGTTGTGAGGAGCTGTCATGTGCATTTTAAGATGTTTAGCATCATCCCAGGCCTTTGTTACTGTGTGTCCATAGTGCCTCTTAGTTTTGACAACTAAAAATGTCTTCAGACATTGTCACACGTCTTTGTGGAGCAGAATCATCCCTGATTGAGAACCCTACTGGTTTATAGATATTCCCATCTCTCATTTTTATCCATAAGGAGCCTATTCTCTGTCAAGCATATAAGCATGATCTCCCATCTTTACAAAAAACAAACAACTTTTTTTTTTTTTTTGGTAATTCCTCTTTCATCTTAACTTTTGCTCATCATCTCTCGCCTTCTTCTTCCCATCTACTTTTTAGAATGAATTATTTCACTTATTTCTCCCTTTCTTTCTGGCTTTTAATTCCATGGTACCTCTGAAAATGCTTTCAAGCCTTCCATCCTCTTTTCCTGTGTTCCTGGAAGTGAATATTACCATCACCTAGTAGTTCACGTTGTTGTTCTTAATCCTCTGTCCCCCTACATCCCTGCTCCTCCTCATCCACCCCATTCAGTCATAAAATCTTTTTATTCCACCTCCTGAATATCTCTAAAATCCACTTGTTAGTCTTTGGATCTCAAGTCTTGTTCAGTTCCATTTTATTTTCTATATTATAACTTGGATGACTTTTCTAAAATAGTCTCTTCCCATGTCAGACCTTCTTTTTTTTTTTTTTAAAGATTTTATTTACTTATTCATGAGAGACACAGAGAGAGAGAGGCAGAGACACACAGGCAGAGGGAGAAGCAGGCTCCATGCAGGGAGCCCGACGCAGGATTCGATCCCGGGCCTCCAGGATCACGCCCTGGGTTGAAGGCAGGCACTAAACTGCTGAGCCACTGGGGTTGCCCCAGAACTTCTTAATCATGAGTTCTGGGGCTCTAGTATCTGCATTTTGAAAAGCTTAGTAGGTGATTTTTATGCAACTCTATAATCGCTTCATTTTCCTATTAAGAAATATTTCTTTGCTTTTAGGAATTCCTAAAACCCTTACTGTTGTTTTTATATGGCACTTCCTGATGTGATTGCAGGCTTTTGGCAAAGCCATTTTTGTTAACAAAAAATGATTTAAATTCTTTTAAATAAGTGTTTAGTGACAAGTCAGTATTTGGTCATCTAGTTATTGATACACCACCCATAAAATTTATCACTGAGGGGAGGGATCAGGAGGAAATGTGGGCATTCTAACCTAATGATTAATAATATGTGTCTATAACAAATGTGACGGCTAAGTTATAAAATATTTTAAAAATTTTTTCTTGCAGGTATTTATAACAGCAATGATGTAGCAGTATCATTTCCAAATGTGGTATCTGGCTCAGGATCTAGCACTCCTGTCTCCAGTTCTCATTTACCTCAGCAGTCTTCTGGGCATTTGCAACAAGTGGGAGCACTCTCCCCATCAGCAGCATCATCTGCAACCCCTGCTGTTGCTACAACTCAGGTAATCATTACAGTGCTATGAAGTAACCTGTAGATGGCTTTGTCGTTTTTGAAAGTGAGTTTGATTGGAGAAGAAAGAAACCTTGTATAGAAACCTTCCTATATAAATTCCTATAGGAATTTATAAGTATCTCCATTTGTTTTGACACGTTAGTGTAAATAATAGACATTTTTATGTGATATTCATGAGAAAGGACAAAAGAATACATTGTCATTAACTGATTCTTTTCAGTTTCTGAGTTTCTAATTTTTCCTGATGATGTAAACTAATAATTTGGTGGGAACTTTTATTCTTTCTTAACCAACAGAGCCACCTAGGTGCCCCTACTTTTATTCTTTCTTTCAAAAAATAGGACTTAGTTGGGTGACTGGCTGGCCCAGTTCGTAGAGCTTGTGACTCTCAATCTCAGGGTTGTGGGTTCAAGCTCCAAGTTGGGTGGTGTAGAGATTACTTTAAAAATGGGATCCCTGGGTGGCGCAGCGGTTTGGCGCCTGCCTTTGGCCCAGGGCGCGATCCTGGAGACCCGGGATCGAATCCCACGTCGGGCTCCCGGTGCATGGAGCCTGCTTCTCCCTCTGCCTGTGTCTCTGCCCCCCCCCCCTCCCCCCCGTGACTATCATAAATTTAAAAAAAAAAAAAATTTAAAATCTTTAAAAATAAAATAAAGAGTAGGACTTAGAAAGTGTGAACTAATTTTGGACTTCTTTAGTTTTAAACATTCTTTTTATAATTTAAAAAATCACAGAAGTGCTATATGATTATCTGCTATCTAAATTTTCAAAAACCAGTGTAAGAGTGGGATTGATCCCTACAAATACTGTATTGTTTTCCTTCTAGTCGAAGAGAAAGAATGTACATAAATACTGTAAATAAGTGACTGTGTTGGTGATTGTGCATTTATCCCTTTACTTTTAGATCTGTAAGGTTACTAGTTTTCAGGAATCCTTTAAAAACAAAGCAAGAAAATCATATCTTGCTTTTTAAATCAGAAAAATCATAATTTTGCATTATATAAATAAGGCAGTAAGTAGGCAAAGCTGCGTTTGCACGCGCACACACACTTTACCAAAGGTAATACATTAAAATTCCTAAAGTATATTTTTTATCTGTTTAGAATTCTTTATAATTTTACCCAAACCTCTAGTAATAAATCTCTTAGTGTTTAGAGAAATTTTTAAAGATTTTATTTATTTATTTATTTGAGACAGAGAAAGAGAAAGGGAATGTGCAAGCAGGGAGAGGAAGAGGGACAGACAAACTTTGTGTTGAGTGCAGTCAGTCTCAAGGCTTGATCTCACGACCCACAAGATGATGCCCTGAGCCAAGATCCAGAGTTGGATGCTTAATTGAGTGAGCCACTTCAGATGCCCCAGGAGAAATTTATAATGGAGACAAATTTCTTTTTTTTAAAAGATTATTTATTTATTTGTTTGTTTGTTTGTTATTTGTTTATTTATTTATTTATTTATGATAGACATAGGAGAGAGAGAGAGAGAGAGAGAGAGAGAGAGAGAGAGAGAGAGAGGCAGGCAGAGACACAGGAGGAGGGAGAAACAGGCTCCATGCCGGGAGCCCGACGAGGGACTCGATCCTGGGACTCCACTGGAGACAAATTTCTAATTACAGTTAGTTAAGTAGGTTGTTTGTAGGTTGCTGTAAATTTATGCTCTATGTGTGTGTTCATAATTTCCATTGTACAGGCCTTTAGAATATGTACACGCTTTTTAGTATTTACTGTAAGCTGTACATCAAAGTGCAGTATTAGTTATTTTTAAAGTATGTAATGGTGCAATGCAAATAGTCACCATTATAATTAGGTCAGGTATTAGAATAAATAACAGTTCGGCACAGAAAACCAATGGCGTGATTAGTGGTATCATGTTTGAAAATGAAAGTTAACTATGTGGTGAACCTCTCACCTGAATAAGGGGAGTTTGACTAATTTAGAAGAGTTTTTTTTGTAGCTCTTTTCACTAGCCCTGGTGAGGTAGCCAGCATACCAGGGGTGTGGGGTTAGAGAAGGTGAAAGGATAAATGAGAGAATGGTTCTTGTAAATAGTTTCATCTCTTTTAATTAAATGTAGCCATATGCTGTTGATAGCTTTCTATCCTTGGACAAAGTCTCACATGAACATTTTCAGCGTGCATTTTTCTTTTCTTTCTTTATAAAACTCTGTTTTAATTACTCTCTGGTTAATTCCAGGCTGAATTAAGAAAAAATCTCATTTCTTCTCATTCATTATGTTTGTGGTTTTGGGGGTTGGCATTAGGGAGGTGGGTGGGGGAAGTGGTGGTGAGGAGAAATTTATAGCTAGAGGGAGAATTCCACTTAACATATGACTCAACCAAAGAACAAAGAAATCATAGTTGCAAGTAATCCAGGATTCAGTCCAATTAAAATCCTTAGTGTTTATCCTCTTTCCCTGTTTCAGTAAGATGGGTTTCTTATAAATATGATCATCTAGTTAGACTCATGCTGCATGCTGAGACAACAGCATCTATGATTCTGTCTAGCAGTCACTGCTTTCTGCCTTCAAGCTGAAGCTGATTTAGCCTGGCTTATCTGGTGCTGCTGTAGCAACCATCAGTCTCCAGGCAACTGAGGCACGTTGACCTCTCTGTTGAACTGAGTGCAGAACTACTTCAATTTAGCTGCCGGAGACAATAGTATTGGTATTGAATGTGCAAAATGTGAATTTTCTAGGCAATGTGCGGGGGAAACAATACAAAAATATTTAGAAGAAATTGAATGTTTAATTGGGACTCTTAAGATTATGATGTACTTGGTAATTGAATCTTCAAAAATGACAAGTTTATTTCTGTTTAACTTTAATATAGGCCCTGTTTGTTTTCAGATTGCACAAGGCATTGTGTTTAGGTAATCAAATGGTAATCTGTTATTTAGAGTTTCTTTATAGGTAGTTGATTAGCAATGCTATAATTGAGTTAATTAAAATTACTAATATTTAAAATGTAATTATAGGAGTCTTGTTACAGTTATTTAAAAAAATCATCACACCAGCAAACAAATGTTTTAAAAAATATAAATCAGAGAACAGAAATGCTAAATTTGAATAATATTTTTGTCTCTCTTACTTTTTTCCTCCCAAAAAAACTTGAAAGTAGTAGATTTTAGTGACTGGCTTGGTGCCAGTATGAAAATCCAGAGGTCATTCTTGATCTTTCTGGCCTTGGTTTTTTAAGTAAGATAGACAGGCCTCTTGTTTAGCTTATTTGTTGTCTTAAGAATTGTTCCCTGGAAAGTGGTCAGGGAGGTAAGATCAGGAAGAGCTTAATAGAAATTAAAAACTGAGAACAGAATTGTGCTTTTAATGGAGGAAAAAGGAGACACTTGTAAAATTCTAGGGAAAAAAGTAATGCTTAGCAGCCCTAATTTGAAAAAACCTTTAAAAAATGTTTGATAATCTAGTTTTATATTCTTCAGTGTTAAATCCTTTTATTTGTTTTTAGAGTAATTATTCTTTCACAGAAAACAGCAATATAATTAATAGTTTCTTAACATTATTGGAAGATAGAACTACTGTCCGTGCGGGTTTGTTTGTTTGTTTTTTTAATGATGTGCTCTGTTCTTGTATCATGAGTAGAGGTATAAATTAGTTTCTGTAGGTGTGTCATTAATTTTTCATTTTACCTTTCAAATTCCACTCAGTCTTCTAGTTCTCCGTTAATTCTGTTTGTCTTTTGGGAAAAATTCAGGTGCTTTTTTTTGAAGGATGATTCCCTTAATAGAAGAATTTAAGACCAAATGTAATGAAAAATGGTTGTATTATATTCTGCATTCTGGGTTTTGCTTTTGGGCATAGTCTTCATGTAGATAACCTGATTCTTTGTTTACTCTGTGTTACTATTATAAAAAATGAATTTAAAAATAAATGAAGGAACTTTCAGGGTTTATTTATGTGATATTCAGTAATTGCAGATGTTTAATATTTTTAAGGTACAATTAGTTTAGTGACTAATGTTTTGCACATGTCTGTGAGACTTTTACTTCCATCAGCTTTGACTGTTTCTTTTTCCAGTATGATAACTTTGGTATACGTGGGTGTGTGGAGGGAGTTGTCTTTAGATTTCGTAGTCCTCAATTTCCTTTCAGATACAGTCTGCACTTCCATTCTGTTCCTTTCAGATAATGTCTGCACTTCCATTCTGTTAGAGAACACGGTTCCATTTCCTAGGCAGATAGACCTGACTTCAGAGGATCTCTGACTTGATTGGTCAGACTGAATGTTTCTTTTATGTTTTAAGTAATTTCATAATAACTTGTAATTTTAAAGATGTTAACATTTTGTGCAAAATAAGTTTTTATAAAGTGCTTTGTAATGTCACTATTGGGTGATGAAAAAGTTAAGTAACTATGCAACATCACATGTTTAATAAGTGGTGGAACTAAGTTTTGGAAACAAGGCAGTCTGACTCCAGAGTCTGATCTCCAAGTTTACTAATCATTACCATAAAATGAATTTCCCAGTGATGTGCCTCTGCGTCAAGAGGTATCTCTTTGAAAAGCATTATTAGGAATTTTACTGTGTTCATTTGTGTGACACAATGCCAAATAGAAATTTGAGTCAGAAATCTTGAATTCTTGGAGCTTTGCTACTAACTAGTGTGACTGTGGGCAGATCTTAATTTGTGGGTGTCGATTCTTTTTGTGTGTAAGATAAAATACTTATAAAAATACCTGTCCTCTCTCTTATGAGGACTGATATGTTATGAACTTCAAATGAGAGTAAGTACATTGTAGACCATAAAGTATTTTGAATTTAATGGTTATTATACTGGTGTTACAATTATTATAGGACTCTTAGTTTCAGCTGTTACAGAAACAGCCTGTTTATCAGTGAGATAAATTGTACAGAAGCACTTCTCTTCTTTTTTTTTTTTTTTTAAATTTTTATTTATTTATGATAGTCACAGAGAGAGAGAAAGAGAGGCAGAGACACAGGCAGAGGGAGAAGCAGGCTCCATGCACCAGAGCCCGATGTGGGATTCGATCCCGGGTCTCCAGGATCGCGCCCTGGGCCAAAGGCAGGCGCCAAACCGCTGCGCCACCCAGGGATCCCCAGCACTTCTCTTCTTAAAAATAGTATTAAAACATTTTCTGTTAAAATATATCATTTTATGTTAACATAGATATATGAATTTTAGCTATTTTTAGATTTAGCTGTTGACTGAGGTCTTTCCAGTTCTTAAATTATTTCAATAGCTGCTTTAATTTTAAGGGACTTAATTTTTTCTGAAAAAGATGGGTGATATATTGATTAGGTATTAACCAATTAGGAAACCTGCTTAGAATTGGTTGGTTATTCTATACAGTCCTGTTGTCCAATCATGAGTGTTCAGTGATGGTTTAACAACAATTTAATCCCTCCCACTACTTTATAGAAACTCAATTGTGGGGCATTTCAGCATTAGCCTAAACAATGGTTTTGAATACGTTAAGCTCCTAACAATTAGGGAGCAGTTTGGGGCATTGAATAATGTGGAATGATGCAATTGAACCTGACAGCTTTAACAGTCAGCCTACTCATGGGACCTGAAAGTTGTTCACACTTGGTTTCATCTCTCATCACACGCTGAGTATTAAAGCCTTACTGGTGGGAGCTGACACAGAAATGGGGTCTGTTATCAGAATATGTTTCATAGTGCAAAGTTTGAATTGAGTTGGAGAATATATGAAACTTTCCATTGTTCTCTAATTTTTTCCTGAAAACTTTTCTAGTCAAATTGTGTTTGCAAACTGAAAAATATATATAATCATTAAAATATTTGAATCCCTATATTATATTTGCACTATTGCTTTGTTATATAGAATACATCTATTAAAATATCATTGCATAATGAGACATTTATACCATCTAGTTTTTCTTAAGGAAATAGGTTTTAATCTTTGAAATATAGCTGTGTTAATATAAAAATATAATCAATAAATGATATTCTCTAATGAAGTTTATGGAAAATATGGATGTCATAATAGCATATGAAAATAATTTCTAAAATAAGCTAAAATTTGAGTGCTTACCATGTGGCAAAGGATTCTTTATAAGCCCTGTATACTAGCTCAGTTAATTCTGGCAATTTTCTTATAAGGTAGGTGCTATTATTAGTTCCATTTTTACCCTTGGAAATTGAAGGACAGAGAGGGTTAGCACCTTGCCCAGGTGAGAGAGCTTGATTTACTGCAGATACAGTGATGATGAAAAGTTTTTTCTCCTAAGAATGTATGTGAAATAGAAATTTTAAAAGTAATATTCAGTTTAGTGAGTCTGACAGGATATTAGAAGAATGTATTTTTAAATCGTATGTCAGGGTTGGAACGCTTGAAGAAGCAGCTCTAATGTGTTTTAGAGTTTGTTTGACTTCAATGTTTATTGACAGGTTAATTGTACATTTAAAAAATGCTTGCTATAACCCCTTCCTGTATGATGGAAGGTATTAAGTTTCATATCCACCTCTAGATGATGTATTGCTGTGATACTTTCCAAAGGTGAAGTTTTTATAGGTTTTGTTCTCTCAAACTTAATTTCTGTTGTTTATTCTTTATTATTCTGCCTTTACCAACATTAGAGAGAAAAAAAAAAAACCTAACAAAAACTATCATCTACTTTAAGTTTGCTATTCAAATAACTGAGAAGGCTTTAGCATTTTTTTCCTCCACAGCTGACTCTTTTAGAAGGAACCAAGTGCCTATGAATTTGGTAAAGTTACTTTACCAGAGATCTTTTAAAATTTCTCTATGGTCATAAGCAGGTATTTGGAATATGGAAGGTGAACTGTTACCAACAGGGGAAATTTCAAGCTGAAATGTCATTTTAATCTTGTTAATATTTTAATATGGTCCGTGAATCTACTTAGGAAACACTAAATTGATTTGAGTTTGAATATTGTCTTAGTATATTTCTAGATATTTTAGCATAATAACTTATTCCAAATTTCCTTAGGGTTATTTGACTCAGGCACCTAAACATGGATTTTTTTTTCAAAGTGGCTTAAATTTACCTCAGGAATTATTCAATTTATTCTTACTCATCTTGCCTTTGGATCTTTTTTTTTTTTTTTAAGATTTTATTTATTTATTCATGAGAGACACACAGAGAGGCAGAGACACAGGCAGAGGGAAAAGCAGGCTCCATGCAGGGAGCCTGATGTGGGACTCGATCCTGGGTCTCCAGGCTCACACTCCAGGCTGCCCTATACCCTATACTTCTCTTAGTGAGGCTTTTACTAAAGTATTAGAGTGAGTATCATATAACGTCTGGAGTGGAAGTAGTTCCTTTTAATTGTTAATCTTGGGAAGGAAACAAAGTCTAAGATCATATATTGGAATTTAAAGCAGAAGTTAATTATGGCAATATGAACTTACAGGATTTATTAAATATTTTTATCTTGGTCTAATCTATTTACACATGTTGAATAGATGATATGATTTCAGTGGGACACTATGAAGTCAAGTAACCAGTTTGTTTTATAATCAATAGGAACTTTTGAGTCTACACAATGTCTGACATTATGTGTATGCTCTCCTCAGGAAGTTGCCTTCTCGCCATTCTCCCTTACCCTTCTTCATTGCTCCTAAGTTGTAAATCTCTTCACTAAACTGATGGGAGTTGGGACAGCTGGGTGGTTCAGTGGTTGAGCGTCTGTCTTTGGCTCAGGGCATGATCCTGAATTCCTGGGATTCATATCGGGCTCCCTGCATGGAGCCCGCTTCTCCTTCTGCCTGTGTCTCTGCCTCTCTCTCTGTGTCTCTCTCATGAATAAATAATAATAAATAAATAAATAAATCTAAAAAAAAACCCAAACAAACAAAAAAACAGAACTGATGGGAGTTTCTTGGCCCTGAGGTGGAACAGAGTTATTGTGGGTTCCCAACATTCACCATTCTAAACATCATTTCAGAAGCATTGGCTAAGCAGTTGTTAGACATTTGTGGGTTCTTGAGTTTTAATGTAGAGTGATTGAGATGTTTTAATATACCATAGAATGCAGCTTGATAAAATTAGTAACTTTTAATCTCTTTTCCAAAATTTCTAGTTTCAGTAATTGCAATATTTTTAAAAAGCAAACTACCAGATAATTTTTACTCATTTAGGGAATTTGGGAAATTGGTCATTTAGAATAACAAAGAATGTATTCCCATTTTAGGTTTTTGTTATTAATTTTGCTTTTGCCTGTCACCTTTATAAAATATATACTTTCCTCTTGAAATTATGCTAAAGATGATTTATCTTCTTCTTGATGATAATGATTATGTAAATCAGTTATTATGCAGTACTGCTTTGCATTTTGATCTTTTTTAGCATGGTGGGCTAATGTATGATAGAGAAACTGAGATAATTTGAAGACTGCATCAAAAAATGCGAAACTAATAAGGAATAAATATAAAGCCCTTGCAGAAAGTGCCCTTCCTGAAAAAGTGTACTTCTGAGGAGTAGGATCTTTTGATTTTTTTTTTTTTAAGATTTTATTTATTCATGAGAGACACAGAGAGAAAGGCAGTGACACAGGCAGAGGGAGAAGCAGGCTCTCTGCGTGGAGCCTGATGCCGGACTCGATCCCAAGACTCCGGGATCATGCCCTGAGCCAAAGGCAATGCTCAACCACTGAGCCACCCAGGCTTCCCAGATCTTTTGATTCTTATTAAAAGATGAAGGCAACGCATAAAACTGTTAATTGGAATTAATAAAGTAGTCCCAACTGATAGAATATTAGTTATGTTTCAACCATTGTAGATGAGTTCGTGGTAAAGGAGAGCAAGAAGGCTAAGATACAGACGCTAAGGCATTTAGATGTCCATGTTCTTTGAGCACCACCTCAGCAGCACTCTGTAATATATGCGCTCACTCTTGTTCATGTTCCTCTTTCTTCTTACACTGTTAGCTGTTGATTCCTGCTGCCAACGAATGTCTCAATAAATGACTTTTCTTCCTCTTTCTAATAAATTTTTCACTTCTAATCTTTTATATGCTTAGTGGTCTTTTTAGAATTATATCTAGAGTAAGAGCAAATTGGTTCTGCAAAGGGGTATTTTTAAGTATGTGGTACCTGAGACGTTAACACATGGGACTGATGATGTCTGCTCTTTCTGTTTGTCTGTTTGGTGGTTTTTCTTATCCTAACTTATTTTATGAGTAGCCAAGATTTCCAGGTCGTTGACTTCTGGAGATATAAAAAAATCTTACTATATTTCCATTTATGAATTATATATTTTAGTATGCCATACTACTAAATACATGGTAAATGTCTAGTATGATCTTGAGGTTAAAATTAGGTAGCTTTTACTGAGGGCTAATTGATTGTTAAAAAAGACTTTATAGTACAAGCTTACTGGCTTTCAATACACATCTTTAATAAGAGGAAAAAATGAAACCGAAAATTGACCAATTAAACTTGAACATGAAAGAATGAGCTAGGAAGTACACACTTTGAAACAATGGAAAACAAGGACAGGATTCCACATCACAGAGTATTTCTGTGAATTGTAAAGTCCAATTTTCATGCCCAGTAAGTTGGCTAGAGGCCACATATAATGTCAGGGTCTGACTCTTTCCAGAAACACAGTTTATTTTCTGTAATATTTTGCTTGTTATAACTACTATGTTGTCTTGGTCTCTTGTGTGCCATTGCACATGTTAGAATGCCTCCATCTTTTGTTTTGCTGTTACTTGGCTTCTTTATATTAGAAGAAGTGCTTCAGTCCTTGGAAATTATCTTCCAGAATTCTGTTCAGAAATAATATAGAATGGTATCATTTTATAAAAGCTTAAGTTTGATTTCATTCATAAAAAAGAATATGACATCTACTTTAAAATTTGTGGTTCTGTTAAATCTGAAAAGTATTTCAGGCTAGTAATAGCCGCCTTTGAGTAACAGTATTTTGTGTACAAGAGATTTGCTCCCCAAATGCCACATTTTAAGGTTGTAATATTCTTAGAAAGTGGGAGAAAGTATTCACATCAAAGAAGGCATTTTTATTACATTGGATTACGCAAGACTTTGGCCAGCCTCCTTAGCTTCATCTGTTTAAGGGTTCATTTTCGCTTGTTTGGCACAAGTCCCAGTACAGGCCTTCAGAATTGTGGTTAGCAACATGAATGAATTACAAACTTTGGACCAGCTCTCCAGTTAGTGGAGCTGGCTTCCTGCCAAAAAGACAGTGCCTTATATGGGGTCAGGGCAAAGCTGTGATTCGTTGAGCTCTGCATTGTATAGAAAACATACTTGTGATGCCTGTTTGCTTTCTTTTAAAATAAAAACAAAACAAAACAGAAAAAGCAGCAGGCTTCCAAGTCTATCAAAATAGGAAGTAACAGAATAGTGTGCAGGTTTTACTAATGACAGAGTTTAAGCAATGGACATATCGCTCTGTATAGTTAAAATACTAAAAGTAGAAATTGGACCTTTTGACCTCCTTCGCCAGACTGTGATGTAAGAGACTGAAGCATTTGTTAGACATCTGTTGTCTACCTGCCCTTATTTTGTAAATGGTTTAATAAGATTAAATAATTAGTCATATGTTCACATGGTTACCATTCCATTGAGTTTTGTTAGTGAAGCAAAAATAACTTTGTGCCAGTCTTTTTTTTTTTAATTTGGAATTATGTAACTTTTCAAAAATTGAAATATTGTAATGGTAAAACAAGAAAGAATGAAATTTGCTCTTCAGAAAGTCAGGAATGTTTGCTTACATTTTTAGGTTGGAAAAAATAGTTACTAGGTCAATGAGGAGGAAGAATATGAAGGTATTTTCAAATATAATTCATTTATCTTTGTCATTCTTTTCATTTAGGCAAATACCCTCTCTGGATCTTCTCTTAGTCAGGCACCATCTCATATGTATGGCAATAGATTAAATCCAAGTTCATCAATGGCAGCTCTTATAGTTCAGTCTGAAAACAATCAAACAGGTAAGTTTTCAAGAATTTTTAAATTCTCCCCCAATGTAAATCCACCCTCCTCCCGCCATTGGCTTATTTTATTTGAAAAATCTAAAGGTGTGGTTAATACAGGATTGTGCTGCACACACACACCTCCACCTTAACCAAAAGAGTCACAGTTGGAAGTAAATAGTGTGCTGTGCTGCAAAATAGTGATGTGCTTTTTTTACTGTCTGAAATGTAAATGTTTAAGCAAGAGCCATCAGCAGGCAGGAATGCAACAATGTCTCCTGTGACTTTTGTGATTGATGTGTTCAGTTCTCAGTTCTGTGCAATGAAAGTAACATAACACTGGGCTTTTCTGTGAATAGCCTAAACCTTTATTTGCATAATTCATGAAATAGCATTACACAAACTTGGTTTAAAAAAAAAAATCCTGTTAGAGAATTTCTACAGTGTTTAGTAATCCTGTGAATTTTTACCAGTTGACATTTTGTAGCATTTGCCTCTTGTACTGTTTTAATGAGCCACTGGATTTGCTTTGTTTCATTCCATCCTTAAGGATTTGTTGACATGTCCAAGTAGTCATGCCTGTTTGGGGGAAGGGAATGGGTTTAGCAGTTCACCAAGAATGGATCAGTCATGTCTTTACCCTTTAAGGGTCAGAGGTTACCTGACTCAGAATAAGGGGAGGACAACCTTGAAAGAGGCCAGATAGGGTGATTTTAGAAGGAACTGACTTGTAGGGGAAATACAAGTTACTTTTCAAGGGGAGATATTCAGTGTTACCAAAGAATTATTTTGAAGAAATTAAGGATAGAATGCTATATTCCTACTTATTTTTGTCAACTTTAAATTTTGAATTTTGTCAACTTTAAATTTGTAGCGTTATATTTAATTTTATTCTTGGTGTGGGGGTCCATGTAATATATGTAATTTTAGTTACCGTGTGTGGCTGTATGTAATACATTATGTATTTTATGACTTGTCTTGGGATGCAAAGTGTTAAAAAATACAAAGCATAAGGATTTGCTGTGATAAGCATACAGATTAGCTGTCCACAGCTGTGATTCATTACTTTAACCGTAGAAATTAAAAGTGGCTGAGGGGAGGGTACTGCAAATGCAAACCACGCTTCTGTGCTGTAAAATTGAAAGGAATGAAAGAACGGAACATAATCCATGGCCTTCTACACCCACAAAAACATGTAGGGACAACGCCTTAACATGCCACAGTTCAGCAATTCTGAACTAGCAATATACTAGATCTTCTACTTTCATAGTAACTGCAAAGATAGTGGTAAAGGTTTTATGTACGATTTAGGAAAAATCAGGGCAAGAGCTTAAAACCTCTTATCTAGTGAGAGTCACTTTATCAGCTATGAAATATTTACACTGCAGATCAAGATCTTGGAGACAATAGCCGCAGCCTTGTTGGCAGAGGAAGCTCACCCCGAGGAAGTCTCTCACCACGGTAAGCATTATTTACTCTGCAGAGTATAGGCAAAGGAAACATTTTGAGATTTGGAAACTTCTTTATCTCCTATCAGAGCGAACATTTGTGAGGCTGTAAAAGCATTTTGTAGATAAGCATGTCTGGACTGTCAAGAAAAATGATTCTAAATTAATTTGAATATTAATTTAACCACATGGTTAGATTTCTAAGCTTTTAAGAAGACATCCCTTTCTTAGATTTCCGATCAATTTCAACTCTCTTGTTTTTATCATTTGTATATTTAGCTGCTGGTTCTACTAAATACATTAATTTGGCTAATTTTTCTTGGTCACGAAATAGTCTTTAAATCTCTTAAAGCTAGAGGCTCAAGGCTTTCAACTTTGGGTTCCAGTTTTAGCCCTGTTGTGGGCCTTGCACGTAACCCTTTCATCTCTAGTTTCCTAGTTCTAGGGGCTCATATCTAAAAATTCCTCTAATTCTTGGGGTACCTTGGGGTTGACTCACTTGGAAGAATATGCCACTCTTGATCTTGGGATCATAAGTTTAAGTCCTACATTAGGTGTAGAGATTACTTAAAAAAAAAAAAGAATAAACTTCTGAAGAAAAAATCTTTCTAGTTTCTAAAATTGTTTGAATCAAAGTATAACAAATTTTTACCTTGTTCTCTGAAATTGTCATAGATACTACATGATAGAATAGGTACCTTATTTAATGTATATGAAGTTATTCTTGTTAGCAGAGTTTTTACCAGAGTTCTACTGAAAGGGTTGAATTTCTCTGACACAGTCTAAGTGCCCTACATCTTCTGTTCTCTATAGGAAGTATGGCAGAAAGGAATATTGTATCAATTTGTAGAAAACAATGGAACTTTAGGCTATGGCTCTTTTTTTTTATTAATTGCATTTGAACTGTGGGAACTTACAAATTCTATTAAAAATTTAGAATTTTTTATGCAGTGATACCATGAATATCTGTTGTTATTTTGCTGATATACTGGTAATGTCTTAAGGAACATCTTTATCATTAGAATTAATTCAGTAACCTCTAATTTTGCTATTTCCTAGTGGTACATCTAGTAGTGTCTTTTTCCTTTAAAATTCCTGGGTGACCTAAAAGTCTGGACACCTAACTGACTTCTAACTGAACTCTGGAGGAAATATGCTTTCTTTTCAAATTAGGACTCTGAAGGACACAATGATAGCATCAGCTGACTAATCTGTAATTTTATGCTGTGACTACTTCTGTACTGTTTTATTCTTATTTTCAAAGAAGAAAACGAATGGACTTTTGCTCATGTGTTTAGTGGAAGGAAACATTTCTGTGTTCCCCTCTTAAAATATCCTAGAAGCTACTCAGAAATTTTACAAGATCCCTTAGTCCTATTCTGCTTAGCATAGTTCTTAGGTTTTTAGTGGCCAAGTGGATAAAACATTAAAACAATAAATTATACCAAATTATTTTTAGCATATATTTCCAACTTTATATTACCCTTTAAAAATCAGCCTGAAATTTAATAACCTAAATTATCCTGGTGTAATGTACTATTTAGAGAGAGATGGTTATCTGTATGTAGTATGTGATGTTTACATGTGGAAAAAAAACCATTTGTTTAACTTGTTCAGAGATTTGGTAGAGAAGCACACTGAGGCAGTGGCAGAGCACTAGAGCTTTTTGGAAGACCCGAGCTGACCCCAGCTCTGCCCTTTGCACGAGTTACTAAAGCCCCTTCCTGTTCCCTCATGTAGAAATGGAACCAGTAAGCCAGGTTTTGACTTCTCACTCGATTGTTATGAAGATCATGTAATTATGTGGAAACACTTGCGAAGCCCTTTACTAATGTACTATTTTAGTGTGGGGGCTGGAGGCAGAGATGGCCATGTTTACTAATTGGAAACAAGAAAGTGAATGAGAGGACATTACATGTTCATGTTAAGTAATACTTATTTTTGAAGACTTAAGTTGTTACCATTTGAAGTACAGATCCAAGGCATTTTAGAAAAATTTGTATAATTTGCTCAAATAAAAATTGCTTTGGTCTTGCTAATGCTCCTTAATCCTGTAAATACTAGAAAATCTGTATTTTTGACTATATAACAAAAGGCTCCCTCAAAATTATTAGAAATATCTTTTTACTGAAATTTGAGATTCTGTTGGTTGTAAATTAATATGCTTTCTACATTATTATAATTGTCTAGTGTTACTCTGGTATTTTGCATATTTAAGCAGAATGGTGGAACTCTTCTGGCTAATTATTTTAAAATTTTCTCATACTTTCCCCCTTTTGTCTAAAGCTATCAAATTCTTGTACAGCCTATTTCAGAGATTATTGGGGGTGTGTTTATATTTTCTAGTGGTTTTTAATTACTGAGTATAGCCAGCTAGTCCCGTGATTTTATAATTTGGGGGAGAAAGAATGGTAATACTCAATTTTAGGGTGGATTATGGTTTTATCATTCTTCCAATATAGACAGTCTGGAGTTAGAAAACTCATACAGGGAAAGGGTCAGCATAAGGTAAGAAATGTGAATGCACTGTCTTTCTGTTTAACCTGAGAATTAATATTTTCAACAGATCTCCTGTAAGCAGCTTACAGATTCGCTATGATCAACCAGTCAACAGTAGTTTGGAAAATCTGCCTCCAGTAGCAGCCAGCATAGAACAGCTTTTGGAGAGGCAGTGGAGTGAAGGACAGCAGTTTTTGTTAGAACAGGGTACTCCTAGTGACAGTAAGTATTCTTTTCGTGTCTTTAAAAGATGGATGGACAGACAGATGGATAGATACAACAGTCACATTTCATCAATGGCAGTGAAACTATGAAACATGTTCTATATGATACGGCAAGAAGGTGTAGTGTAGTGGTTTAATAGATTCTACACTTTTACTGCTGGGCTTGAGTCAACTGTCTTTACCTGTTATTAACAGTATGATCTTGGGCAAGTTTCTTAATGTTGGTGTACTTTATCTCCCATTTGTAGAGTGGGAATAATAATGTACCTGTATCACAGCGTTGTTTTGAGTATTAAGGAGTATAAAAAAAGTAAAGAACATTGCCTAGCTCATAGTAAGCACTTAACCTGTTAGTTGTTATTGTTACTGTTTTTGAATTATTTTAATATTGGTACTTTATTCTTACCAATTTGTAAATTTTAACTAAAATACATGAGTTATATCTTCTCTTAGCTTATTTAATTGTGTGAAGAAAACTTGGCTTACCTCTGGAGAATTCATTTTAACAAATGCATATAGTCAGGGGCGCCTGGGTGGTTCAGTCGATTGAGTGTGCGACTCCTGGTTTTGGCTCAGGTCATGATTTCAGGGTCATGAGATTGAGTCCTGCGTCAGGCTCTCCTTCCCCCTCAACCGCTAGAAATTAATTTAAAAAAATAAAAATGCATATAGTCCTGTATGGCCAACTGTCTTCTTAATTTTATAATTTGGATGAGAAAGAATAAGGATTACTAAATTATATATAATTTGTATATAAATTACATATAGTTATGTAACATAGGTATTTTATATACATATTTAGTATTTTTCAATGTTAAAGTATTAGGAAAGACAGTGGGTGAAAAATGCCAAAAAAAGCAAAAGTTCTTATAAGTGGTAGCTGGAGAAGTGGCCTCATAATAAGGATATATATTTTTGGGGGAAAAATAGGTGGTTTTTATCATTTTGGGATCTAGGCTTTTGCTGCTTTATCAAAACAAAACATTTTGCTTGTTGTTAGACAAGTGCCATAATTTTTTTTTTTTTTAATGAATGGTGCCTTGACAAAAACTCCTAATTGTGAGGAAGTTCATGCTGGGATAATCCTTTAAATATGATAGCTGGAGGACAGGTTTAGCTTAGTCTTATTGCATCTCATTTGGGTACACTGAGGGTTTCTTTGTAGGATCTTGAAGAGGAGGGATAAAAGTTAAATCCTTAGGAAATGACCAAATATGTCTGTACCACTACACTTGTGTCTTTTGAAGGCCCTGAGGGCACGTTAAACAAATACAACTTTTTAATAAGTACGTAGAACTTTCAAGGTGTCCATCACCCTGGCATAACTACTCAGTGTTGTCAGTTCAGAGGTCCGAGTTGTGGAAGGAATTGAAACTGTATCTGAGGTGATGAGGCAGGACAGAAACAGCCTGTTTACAGATGATGATCCACTTTTTCTCTGGGAGCTGGGAGTGGGGGCTGTGGTGCGTATACACTGCTCCCTGCTGGGGGATATGTGGATCAGCATCCCGAGCAGCTGGGCTTGGAGCTTTCTCACTCCGGGTCTGGTGGCATGCTCGCTTTACTGAGCAGCACACAAAACCTTGTACTCTATTGTGGTGAAGGATATTGGTGTGATTCTTTTAAATTTTAATTATGATTTTAGTGAAAAATTATGGCAGGTACTTTGAATTTTTAATTAGGTTTTTATTTTGGTGAAAATGAAATGACACCTGGACCAGGTGGGTGATATGTGGCAACAAAGTTTCCAGAAGGTATATGTAGGACCAGTATCCCTTTATGCATATATACACACATAATATATGTCTACATACAAAATTAGAAATAAAACATAGTAATTTAAAAATATTTTACAGAATTTCTACTTTCCTATTTTAACTTTTAAAGTTATTGACACTTAAGTCTATAAAATACTTTGTTCTTTGTAGGAACTTGTCTTTATTAAAACCAACCAAATGTTTGCTAGTTTTAGGAATGCTGAAATCATTACACCAGCTTCAAGTTGAAAATCGAAGATTGGAAGAACAGATTAAAAATTTGACAGCCAAAAAGGAACGTCTTCAGTTATTGAATGCACAGCTCTCAGTGCCTTTTCCAACAATAACAACAAATCCTAGTCCATCTCATCAAATCCATGCATTTTCAGCACAGAATGGTAAGTTTGAAAATATTTATTATGTATCTAAGGGGAAAGTAGGATAGACTTGCAATATCTTTTTCATAAGTGAATAATAACTGATTCCCAGTTACATGAAGACGTAGAAAAGGAATGATAGGTTATTTTCTTTCTTTCTTTCTTTCTTTCTTTCTTTCTTTCTTTCTTTCTTTCTTTCTTTCTTTCTTTCTTTCTTTCTTTCTTTCTTCTTTCTTTCTTTCCTTTCTTTCCTTTCTTTCCTTTCTTTTTTTTTTTTTTAAGATTTTATTTATTTATTCATGAGGGACACAGAGTAAGAGAGTCAGAGACACAGGCCGAGGGAAGAGAAGCAGGATCCATGCAAGGAGCCCGATGCGGGACTTGATCCCAGGAGTCCGGAATCACGCCCTGAGCCAAAGGTGGACACCCAACCACTGAGGTGCCTAGGTGCTCCTGTTAGGTTATTTTCAAAGAACATGAAGAATCTGTTAAATGATCAACTTGAATTTGCTCTAACTTCTTTAGTACATAATTTAACTGTAATAGTTATTTAAATGCGTAATGATCTCTTTATTGATTTAAAGCCATAGTATTCAATAGAGTTATAGATTTTTTTCCCTTTAAACTGGTATTAGGCATAGCACGACTTAATATTTAAGTGTTTTCAATGTGAGTTGATTCAGGATAAGCTTTTAGATAAGCCTTTAACCTTACACATAATATAATTTAACAGGGTAAATAGGTTTCTTTTTGTCTTTTTATTTTTTCTAGCTCCTGCTACTGATTCCTTGAACAGCAGTAAGAGCCCTCATCTAGGAAACAGTTTTTTACCTGATAATTCTCTTCCTGTATTAAATCAGGTAATTTTGGTGTGGTTAGTTTCATTTCTGTGTTTTTCTTATGAACAATAGTATATCACATTAAATAGTTTAAAATGATTTTAAACAGCTTTGCTCTGTTCTTTCTAACTTAAGTTTCTATTCTCTTTTACATTAGGACTTAACCTCCAGTGGACAAAGCACCAGCAGCTCTTCTGCTCTTTCTACTCCACCTCCTGCTGGGCAGAGTCCAGCTCAGCAGGGCTCGGGCGTTAGTGGAGTTCAGCAGGTCAATGGTGTGACAGTAGGGGCACTGGCTAGTGGAATGCAGACTGTAACATCCACCATTCCTGCAGTGCCTGGAGTGGGTGGAATAATTGGAGCTTTGCCAGGTAACCAACTGGCAATTAATGGCATTGTAGGAGCTTTAAATGGGGTTATTCAGACCCCTGTCACAATATCCCAGAACCCTACCCCCCTCACCCACACAACTGTACCACCTAATGCAACACATCCAATGCCAGCTACACTGGCTAACAGGTAAGGAACTAACTTAATATATTTGGGGTTTTTTAGTGCAACATAGTACCAGAGTTGTCCATGCTTTCAGATTGGGATTTTTAATGTGCTTCTTGTAGATGTAATGTATAAAAAATTAAAATCTAGCAAACTTCTAGACTTTAAGTCTATTATTCTGAGAGCCATTTATTTTTGAAATTTTAAGTAATTGGAACTAAAACAAAATTAAAGCACTCTTAGTAATAGGCATTAAATATATCCTGTGCTAAAAATTTGTCTTGATCTCCCCTTGTATATTGTCTTCATGTATCATAAATTCTGAAGAAAAACAATATTGTAATGAAGATTACATATGATTGAATATTGATATCTTAAAATTCAGCTATGCAATTTTGCTAGTTTTATCATTAAAGATTTTGATATAGGATGAAGACCAAATAATTTATCTTGAATTTTCAGTGAGTGAAACTTTGTTACATGGGAGTTTCATGTGACTGTTTGTTCAAAATAAGGGGACTAAAGCCATGTTGTTACTGAACATACATTTGAGGAATAAATCATTTTAAATGGATTTGAAGCGGACAGTAGTCAACCATTTTTCTGGCTCCCTTTTCTTTGGTGCTCAATTTTACTGACCATTGGGACCATTAAAAAAGGTTAGGTCAAGTCAATTAGCCGTTGGATTTTTCCTTGGTTTACATATGTGTTACTTAGTGTGGGTTAAATTATCCTTGAATAATTAAAAATATACATACATGCACATTATAAACACATTTAAATTTCTATTCCATAAAATACTTAGTGCCTTCTTAGTTTATAATAAAAAGGAAAGCAAAACATTTCTTGACAATGTGAATTCTTAATTACCTGTATACACAAAGAGAAATAAGAAATTTGTATGTGATTGTTATCAGTATTATATTTAAAGTTTGGTTAACTCATGAAACACTAAATTGAAAAGTTGTCTTTCATTTTACATTTTAAAAAACAGTAAAGATATATAGTAGAAAGTAAGAATTTTAATCGTTTTTCAGTGCCTCAGGACTAGGATTACTTTCTGACCAGCAAAGACAAATATTTCTTCACCAACAGCAATTTCAGCAGTTGTTAAATTCTCAACAGCTCACACCAGTAAGTTCTTCCTTTTGATAATATTTGATTTTTATTAGGAGCAAGTGATCTAAGCCGTGATAGACATTCAGCATGGGTATAGACTTACCCACTTTGTGAAATAGCATAACCCAAAAATAGTTTGTCTTGCCATTTGGCATAGTCCACAACACCTACAATATTCACAAATATTAGAACACATACTGTGGTACTCTTGCAGACTCTGGTAATGTGGTGACATATAAGACTTTGTATTTTCATGGTGTTTCATTCTGACAGTGGAGGTGGACAGTAAACAAATGTCTGGTACTGAGAAGAAAAATAACAGGAGGATAAGGGAATAGAGGAACAGTGGGATGGAGGCCTTTTTGGAGAAGAGAGTCTTGCCTCTTTGAATAGGTGACTTTTGAACACCGACTTGAATAAAAGAAGGAACACAAATTTTTGACCTGGGGGAATGGAAGAGCAGATTGGCAAAGACTGCCTGTGTGTGTGTTGTGAATGCTAGAAAGAAGGTCGACATGACTATAGAATAAGAGAGAGGGTGATGCAGAGGAGAGAAAGTCACAGGTGGGCCTTGTTTGACTGTCTGTGGCAGGAAATTTAGATTTTAAGTATGATGAAAGTAGATTTTAAGTATGATGCCGTTAGTGATTTTTTAAAAACACTTCTATTGTGGAAATTTTAAAATGTATCAAAATAGTGTATAGTATACTGTTTTTTTGTTTGTTTTTAAAGATTTTATTTATTCATGAGAGACACAGAGAGGCAGAGACATAGGCAGGGGGAGAAGCAGGTTCCATGCAGGAAGCCTGTTGTGGGACTTGATCTTGGGACTCCAGGATCACGCCCTGGGCTGAAGGGAGGCACTTAACCACTAAGCCACCCAGGTGTCCCTAGTATGCTAGTTTTAATAACTTTCTTAATTGTAAAAATCTTGTTTCATATATCCTCACTTTTGCTTTCAGGATTATTTTAAAGAATTAATTGGAAGATTTGAACAGAATAGTGACATGATGACAATTCACATTTTTTAAAGATTGGCTTGGCTGTTGTATGGGAAATTGTATGTGTTGGGAGGGGAGATGGTAGCAAAAGGAGAAACAGGGAGGCTGTTGGAATAGTCGAGGTAGAAGATGTGGTGTCTTAAATAGCATGATAAATGTGGGGGAAACTGTCTGGGATTGTGTATTTTGAAAATGGAACCAACAAGACTTGTTTTTCAGACATTCAGGGACACCTGGGTGGCTCAGCGGTTGAGCATCTGCCTTTGGCCCAGGTTGTGATCCTGGGGTCCTGGGATCAAGTCCCACACTGGGCTTCCCACAGGGAGCCTGCTTCTCCCTCTGCCTGTGTCTCTGCCTCTCTCTCCCTCCCTCTCTCTTTCTCATGAATAAATAAATAAAATCTGTTAAAAAAAAAAAAAAAGAGGAAGAAGAAGAAGAGCCCTAAACAATTGGATGTTGAGTTTTACTGAGATTAGAAAAACAGTTCTGGGGTAACCCGGCGGGGGGGGGGGGTGCTCAGTGGTTTAGCCCCGCCTTCAGCCAGGGTGTGATCCTAGAGCCCTGGGATCGAGTCCCGTGTCGGGCTCCCTGCATGGAGCCTGCTTCTCCTTCTGCCTGTGTCTCTGCCTCTCTCTCTCTCTCTCTCTCTCTCTCTCTCTCTCTCTCTTTCATGAATAAATAAAATCTTAAAAAAAAAGTTCTGTCACAGACATACTGTGTGTGAGATGTGTGTATAAATGTTCAGATGACATGTGGCCCAGATCATTGTATGAGACAAGTCCAAGGAAAGGATGTAGTTGGAAATAAAAATTTGGGGTCATTGCTGCATATGTAATACTTAGATTTATAAAATTTTATGAGATCAGTAGGGAATGAAGACTGATGTCTGGAAGAGGAAATAATCTAGTAAAGAATATGGGAAAAAAGTGGCCAGTGAGTTTAAGAGGAAGACTGAGAGAGTAGTGTCCTTGGGTCCATATGAAGAGAGTGTTTCAGCGAAAGAGGAACTCAGCTGTGTAACATGCTTCTGGGAGGACAAATAAGGGTTGGCCATTGGATTTGGGCGTCTGGAGGTTTTGACAGTTGTAGTTTTGGTGAGAAGTAAAAACCTCCATGAATGGTTCAGAAGAAAATGGCAGGAGAGAAAGTGCATGTGGAGTATTGGCAGCTCCAGATACTTCACTGTAAAAAGAGCAGAGAAATAAGCAGCTAATGAAAGAAAGACATGGTCTAAGAGCGAAGTTTTTATTCATTTTGAATATGACAGCATACATATATGTTGGTGGGAACATTTATGGTGCAGAAGAGAGGAAGAAAAACAGCAAAGTTCTTCAGCGGGGAGGGCAAGGCAGCATTCCAACGAAGAGAGCCAGGAAGAGCAGCTGTCAGAAGGTTTTTATGACAGAAGGTGGAAGAAACCCACTTTTAATGTTTTTAATTTTTTTTAAGATTTTATTTATTCATGAGAGACCGAGAGAGAGAGAGAGAGAGAGAGAGAGAGGCAGAGACACAGGCAGAGAGAGAAAAATGCTCCATGCAGGGAGCCCGACGTGGGACTCGATCCTGGGTCTCCAGCATCATGCCCTGGGCTACAGGTGGCACCGAACCGCTGAGCCACCCAGGCTGCCCTGTTTTTGATTTTTAAAATTAGAAATAAAGGCATTGGCTGAGGGAAATAAGGATATTGGCCGATTAGAGGAGAGAGAAGAAAATGTAGAATAGATATCTTGGAGAAGAGAGAAAGAATTGATTAAGATTAGGGACACCTGGGTGGCTCGGTAGTTGAGCATCTGACTTTGGCTGGGGTTATGATCCTGGGGTTCTGGGATCGAGTCCTGAATCGGGCTCACTGCTGGGAGCCTGCTTCTCTCTCTGCCTGTGTCTCTGCCTCTCTCTCTCTGTGTCTCTCGTAAATAAATAAAATCTTAAAAAGATAAAAATAAAAGGGCAGCTCAGTTGGCTTAGGGGTTTAGCGCCTGCCTTCGGCCCAGGGCATGATCCTGGATTCCCGGGATCGAGTCCCACGTCAGGCTCCCTGCATGGAGCCTGCTTCTCCCTCTGCCTATGTCTCTGCCTCTCTGTGTCTCTCATGAATAAATAAATAAAAATCTTAAAAAAAAAAAAAAGATTGGTTGTGTGTGGCTTACATGCAGGGCCAGCCAGTGTCCCAGGGGACACTGGTTGGCCCTGTGTAATCATAAACTTAAAACCAGATGGGTTGCTGTGGTTGTGCAACTTTCTCCAGCTCCATTTCCCTGGTGTACCTCATTGAGTTAGACTGCCTGGATAATGCACCATTTAATTAGCTCAGAGTTTCAGCCTTTGTTCATAATTTCTTTCTCAGTATCTCCCCAGGGCGCTTGACAGACTCATTCTGTGTAGTGTTTGACTCCCAATCTTGGAGTCGTGAGGTGGAATCCCATGTTGGGTGTAGAGATTACTTAAAAATAAAATCTTAAAAAAAAAAACTTTATAAATAAATAAAATATATCTACCTTTTTTTTTTTTTTTTTTTTTTTACTTTTTACTTTAGTAAAAAATATCCTGAAAATACTTGTTTTGATTGTGGATCATTGTTCTCACTGTTACTGTTCTTATACTGGTATAAAGATAGATTATATATAAATTCTAATGCTTACACTAAAATGTGATCTTGTTTTCTTATCTCTTTCTCATCTTAATGTGAAATACTAAAGTTCATTTTATGTGGAGTTCTTCCTCTTAATAAAGATTATTATTAGTAGTAGTACATACAAATGACTCCTTTCTAGAACATGATTCATTAAAAAGGTTGCAGCAAACACATTGTTGCTCAGAGACTGCAAGAATTGAAGTGGCTTAAAATTCTACCTTTTTGTCAGCCAAGGTTGTAGGGTGAAGTTTGTTCATTTTTACAAGCATTGCATTTTCTTCTAAGCCATACCTATATCTCCCAACTTAAGAAAAGACCCCTGGAGACCCCGGATCGAGTCCCACATTGGGCTCCCTGCATGGAGCCTGCTTCTCCCTCTGCCTGTGTCTCTGCCTCTTTCTCTCTGTCTCTCATGAATGAGTAAATAAAATCTTAAAAAAAAAAAGAATAGTCTTATAACTACACCAAGGAAGCACTCTTTATTGGCATGAATGAGAACTTTATTTTTAAAATTATATTTATTCATGAGAGACACAGAGAGGCAAAGACGTAGGCAGAGAGAAGCAGGCTCCTTGCAGGGAGCCCAATGTGTAGGACTCGATCCCAGGACCCCGGGATCACAACCTGAGCCAAAGGCACATGCTCACCCATTGAACCACCCAGGTGCCCCTGTGTGATGAGAGCTTTAAAAGTTACTTTTAATTAATTAAGTTCCCAGAACTGGGAATGAGAATGGCCCACATTCTAATGGCAGATCCAGATAACTTGGGACTTCTAAGTTGCTGTTGCCCTTAATTATCATGAAAACCTAATTTGAATAGAGGGTCCTATTGTTTGCCATGTTTTGAAAATAAGCCATTCACTAGTGATGGTTATTATGTAGTGCCATGTATTTTTCCAGATAAGATACTGGTTTTTCCTTCTTAGTGTGATTTATATTTATATACCTAATATTAAACTAAAGGAGAAAATAGAGAAGTCAGGCTTTACTCACTGCCAAGTTCTGTGACTGGGCACTCATCTTCTCCCACATGCTTCTCCCTAAGGAACAGCATCAGGCCCTTCTGTATCAGCTAATGCAGCAGCATCACCACCAGCAGCACCACCAGCCTGAACTCCAGCAGCTACAGATCTCTGGGCCAACACAGATACCGATCAACAACCTCCTCGCAGGTACTCAGGCGCCACCACTTCACCCAGCTACCACCAACCCATTTCTCACCATCCATGGCGATAATGCAAGTCAGAAAGTAACAGTAAGTATCTTGGCTTTATTTTATCTAGTGAAATAATAAAAAGAATTTTATTGATTTATCAGAGATGACTGTCTCTTTAGCTTTTTCTTATTTTTTTTAAGACTTTGTTAACAACTTAGTGATTAATCACCTGTGACTAAGTTATTTTATTTATTTTTAATATTATTCCCCTGTTAATTTCTTCTTAAAAACCAGTTGTTTCAGCAGCTGGATATTGTAAACATGAAGGACCCAAGCCAATTTTATATATCCCCTAAGTATATTAGTTTAAATTTGTGTATATGGTTTGGGAGATTTTTTTTTTAAGATTTTATTTATATTTTTTTAAGATTTTATTTATTTATTCATAGAAACACACAGAGAGAGGCAGAGACCCAGGCAGAGGGAGAAGCAGGCTCCATGCAGGGAGCCCGATGTGGGACCCGATCCAGGGTCTCCAGGATCATGCCCTGGGCTGCAGGCGGCGCTAAACCGCTGTACCACCGGGGCTGCCCTGGGAGATGTTTTATAATTCACCACATTGGAAGTGAAAATGTATTTTAGTTATATAGTGGATAGGACAGTCCATTCAAAAGATAATAGTTGGTGCTTTGTGAGGAACTTTGTTCAATTAATTTAATTATTAGAACCAGTCTAGATAATTTTGGTATATTTCATTATTTTGCTTTAAAGTACTTTGTAAAACTGAATTATAGTTATAATAAAATTAATATATAGGGGATCCCTGGGTGGCGCAGCGGTTTGGCGCCTGCCTTTGGCCCAGGGCGTGATCCTGGAGACCCGGGATCGAATCCCACGTCGGGCTCCCGGTGCATGGAGCCTGCTTCTCCCTCTGCCTGTGTCTCTGCCTCTCTCTCTCTCAATCTGTGACTATCATAAATAAATAAAAATTTAAAAAAAAATTAATATATAAATTTTAGGGCACTCCAGTTACTCTGCTGGATTAATTTTAAAAAGGAAGTAAATAATAATTTAAATTATTAATTTCATTTAAGTGCTAGCCTCTTACCCTTTTAATGTACCAGTTAAGATACAATAAAAATGGATGCAGGAACAGTGTACTATATATCTAATAGTGCACATTTTAAGGCTGTTTCTTTCTGTTAATTCTCCCCTTCAATTAGGTCTACTTTACTGGAGTATAAGTGTTTCCCCTAAATTCGAGTTCAGGGCAGAACCCTGTTAGAGGAAGGATATTGGGATATAGAATGGAGACTGGACGTCAGGAAAAGGAAGAAGGGAAAGAATGAGGTGGGAGACTTGGCAAATCACTGTGTGAAAAGTCACAATGTTTGCGATTTCCCATTATTTGAAAGCTTGCTTTTTATTGTGCTGTTAGTCTTCAGAAACTTTAGTTTGTATTGGTTCAAAATACAGGGTTATAAAAAAAAAACAAAAACAAAATACAGGGTTATTGGTTTTCATCAACTCTTCAATGGCTTTGTTTGCCACACTGTCTCTTGACTTCCTAATTCTGAACACTGTCACTATCAGAAACCTCGTCCCCTCTGCAGTGTTTTAAAGACATGGGAAATTTCAGTGAGTCTGTATTAATTTAGGAACTTTTTTATATTGCTTTTTCCTCTTTCTCAAAATGTTTTCTTGTGTTAAAACCAAATTACAGGCATACCTGGGAGATAGTGTGGGTTCAGGTCCACACTATTGCAATAAAGTAAATACTGTAATAAAGCAAGTCAAGTGAATGTTTGTTTCCCAGTGCATATAGAAATTACATGTACACATCCTGTAGCCTAAGTGTGCAAAAGAATTAGGTCTAAAAAAACAAAGTATATAGCTGAATTAAAAAATGCTTTTTATTGCTAAAAAAATGCTAACCATCATCTGAACTTTCAGTGAGTTCTAATCACTGATCACAGATCCCCATAACAAATATAATAATAATGAAAAAGTTTGCAATATTGCAAGAATGACTAAAATGTGACATGGAGATACGAATTGAGCAAATGCTGTTGGAAAAGTCGTACCAGTAGACTTGCTTGACACAAGGTTGCCACCAACCTTCATTCAGTTTGGGGGGGAATGCAATAAAGTGAAGCACAATAAGACAAGGTCTGCCATACTTACAAACTACCTCTTCCTGAGTTATACAGTATGCAATATGTTTTTTGTTTTTTTTTTTTTGCAATATGTTTTTAAATGGAAAACTACAATAACAAATATAAAAAAACAAGCAGTATTAACTATAATGGGAGAAAAGCAAGGCTGGGAAATAATATTTATAGGTACCCCACTATATATCAGGCATCTTCTTTAGATAACAATAGTAGACATGATTTCAGTCTTTAAAGGACTTTAAAGTTTTTTTATAGATTAGTAAAAGGAGACTCAAAGAGGTTAAACTCCCTCATGTGGGACTGAACTCATGTGGGACTTTCTTAGTCCGCTAAAAATTCATTTTCCACAATACCACGTTACTGCTTCTGTGGAAATATCAATCTGGGGGATGATGTCTATGCCTGTTCTCCATGAGTTCTGTCCTCCAGATGGGCACATCTGTCTTCATAAACTGCTCAAATTAATATAAAGCAGCTGATGATGTTTACTAGTAAACTCACATCTTTATATTGTACTGAAGAGTAGTTGTGCAAACTTGTAGAAAACAATTGAATAACTATGTGCCCCTTTTGTCTCTGTTATAATGCCAGTTTAGGGGAAGATTACAAGTGTGGGCCACACATTCATTTACCTAATGCCTTCGATTTTGTTTAACTGCAGAGACTTAGTGATAAAACTGGGCCTGTCACTCAAGAGAAAAGTTGACACTTGAGAAACCTCTAGAAACGGCCTCTCCTGCTGCTCTAGCACTTCATCTGGCTGCCATTGCAGCCTCCTACACCTATGAAGAAATGCGACAAGAAATGAACTGCACAACAAAGGATTAATTGCCACAAGGACTTTCTTGTAAGGCTTTGATTAATTTTCTTGTTGCTTTGTTGCACTGAAATGGAATTCCCGTATATCCCCCATCCCTCAAACCAGATTTTTTTGAACTTTGAAAAAAAAAATTTAATAACTAACTTTTGTCAATGAAATAATTTACATGCAATGAATTTATCAACCTAAGAGGAATTTAATATAGTTGGTGCACAACTAATTTTGTTATAAATTGGAGAGACAAACAGCAAAACTAAAGACTTGTTCCATTTATAAACTTTGATTTTGTTGTACAAGTTGGAATATGAAATATAATCTTTTCATTTGGGTTACAGTATGCTTGCTCTGTGAGTCAGATCTTAAGACAAATTTTAAGGAACTGTCCTATTTCTTCTATTGGAGTTTTATTGGTTAAGTATTGCAAATTAATAGGTCATCAACTGGGATTTGGCAATCTTTGTTATAAATTTTTTTTATATAATGGGATTTGGCCAGTTTTGGTAATCAAGTTAGGATGGTAATGTCTGCTTCTGCTAAAGGTAATTTTCTTTTGCTAAATACTTTTTTTTTTTTTTTATAAAAGTGCTAAGACCTACTCATATTTTAAAGTAACTATTCATATTTTGATTTAAGTGAGTTCTAAGGCTGCTGGGGGAACCAGATCAATTCAAAGTGAAAGATTTCTTTCAGAAAGAGGGGCCACTCTGGAAACTGCTGGTAGGGTTTGGCCTGAATCAAGTGCCTGTTAGTAGTACCTCCATTGTGTTGAAATGGCTCTAGACAGCTGAGCTTGCACTATCGTCAGTCCTTGTAAGTACGTAGTAGGGATAGTCAGTGTTGCACCAGCAGCCTTCCCCATGGTTCTGCCTTTATTAAAAACTTTCTATGCCACTGTAGATAGCTCAGGCAAAACTATTACCTGGGTATTTATCCACTAATGAGTCACAAGAAAAATGAGTGGATTTGGTAAGGTGTTTTTTTGTTTTTTGTTTTGTTTTTTGTTTTTTGTGTTTTGTTTTATTTAAACAACTTCCCATTTACTGACAGAGATTTCAAACAAACAAGCAAAACGACTACAGTTCCTGAAACAGGTGAAATCTGTATTTACAGACCTTACACTTTGGGTAGCCACACTCCTGGTGTGACAGTATGACAGAGTATAAATTGAACAATTGGAGATGTAATCATTGAACTGTTCTTAAATGTGTGAATTATTAGTGGAAAAGACCCAGCTGTAATTAGACCTCCACTGTGTACTTAGCTGGAAGAACATGTTAATTCTGCAATATGTCTCTTGGTTAAACATTGCACAGTTCTTACCTCATTTCTGTAAATAAGGTTTTGTGAATCTGTTTTGTATTGTGAAAAATTCATAAGATAACATTGATATTTTGATTTGTAATATTTCTAATTGGTAGATTTAATTGAAAAGTAAAATTAATTTATTTTTATATGTTCAGGGGAATTTTAAAGAAAGTCAAATCTTTTGTAGATAATTAAAAAAAATCGGTGTGGTTTATTTTACGTATTTAACCCACTGGTTATTATTCTGTAACAATTTGTATAAATGGTAAATTTTGAATGTGTTGTTATTTTACCTAGATGTAAAATTCCACATGTATTAAAGAAAATGTACAAAGTTTTTGTTAATAAAATTTAATAATGTTTATAACTCTGTGCTATTCCTTTTTCCAGTTTAAGATATAATTGACATACAGTACCATGTAAGCTTAAGGTATACATAATGATTGGACTTACATGTATTATGAAATGATTACCACAGTAAATTTAGTCAACATCCATCATCTCATGCAGATACAAAAACAAGAGAATGAAAAAAATTTTCTCCCTTGTGATGAGAACTCAGTATTTACTCTAATTAACAACTTTCAAATTATCATACAGCAGTGTTAACTGTCTTCATAACTAATTTATTTCATAATTGAACATTTTTACCTTTTGACCACATTCATCCAATTCTCTCTCATCCCAGCCCTGTCCTTTGGTAACTGCAAATCTGATATTTAGGTGTTAGTTTTTCTTAATCTCTCTTTTTTAATAGGTTGCACATGTGAGATCATGAGTATTTGACTATATCTGTCTGACTTATTGCACTTAGTGTAATGCCCTCAAGTTCCATCCATGTTGTCACAGCACAGTTTCCTTTTTCTTTATGGTTGGGCACTATTCCATGTTATACATATGTATGATATATATATTATATACCATATGTGGAGTGTGTATGCGTGTATGGCCCAATCTCTTTATCCATTCATGTTTCCGTGGACATTTACGTTATTTCCATGTCTTGGCTATTGTGAATAATGTTACAGGGAACATGGGGGTGCACCTATTTCTCTGACATAATGTTTTTATTTCCTTCAGAGATGTTACCAAAGGTAGGATTGCTGGACCGTAGAGTAGTTCTATTTTTAACTTTTTGAGGAACCTCTACGTGGCTCTCCATAGTGACTATACCAATTTTTTTTTTTGACTACACCAGTTTACACTCCCACCAACAGTGCACAAGGGTTTCCTTTTTTCTACTTCCTCAGCAGCATTTGTTCTTGTCTTCTTAATAGTGTCCATTCTGACAGGTATGAGGTGATATTTCATTGTGGTTTTGTTTTGCGTTTCCCTGATGGTTAGTGACATTGAACACCTTTTCATGTACCTGTTGGCCATGTGTATCATCTTGAGAAATATGTCTGAGTCCTTTGCCCATTTTTTTTTCCTTTGCCCATTTTTTAATTGGATTGTTTGGGGAGGTTATTTTTTTGTTTTTGTGTTTGTGTCTTCTATTGAGTGGTATGAGTTCTTTATATACTTTGGATATTACTAACCTTATCTGATACATGGCTTGCAAGTATGTTCTTTCATTCCATAGGTTATCTTTTCAGTTTACTAATGGGGTTTTTTTGCTCTGCAAAAGCTTTTAAATTTGATATAGTCTCACTTTTAAAAATTTTGTTGCTTGTACTTACTTCTGGTTTCATATCCAAAAAATCATTGCCAAGGCCCACGTCAAGGAGTTTTCTCCCTGTGTTTTCTTCTAGGAGTTTTATAGTTTCAGGTGTTACAATTAATAAGTCTTTAATTCATTTCAAGTTACTTATTGTGAGTTGTGTAAGGTAGGCATTCAGCTTTACTCTTTTACATGCGAATATCCAATTTTCCTAGCACTGTTATTTAAGAGACTCTTTTCTTCATGCAGTATGCTTGGTTCCTTTGTGAAATACTAGTTAATTATATATTCTTGGTTTTATTAGTGGGCTCTTCATTCTGTTCCACTGGTCAATGTATCTGTTTTTAGGCCAGCCGTATTGTTTTGATGAGTATAGCTTAATAATATAGCTTGAGAGGCACCTGGGTGGCTCAGTGTGTTAAACATCTGCCTTTGGTTCGGGTCATGATCCCAGGGTCCTGGGATCAAGCCCCGCATCAGGATCCCAGCTCAGTGGGGAACCTGCTTCTCCCTCTCCTTGCTCATGCTCACTTTCATACTCTCTCTCAAATAAATAAATAAAATCTTTAAAAAATAATAATATAGCTTGAAATCAGGAAGTATGATGCTTCCCATTTTGTTCCTTGTCAAGATTACTTTGGCTGTTCAGGGTCCTTGTGGTTAAATAATGGATTTTAGAATTTTTTTTTCTGCTTCTATAGAAAAAATGCCATTGGAATCTTGATAAAGATTATACTAAATCTATATATGGCTTTGGGTAGTATGGACATTTTAACAATATTCTTCCAATCCATGAATATGGGATACCTTTCCATTTATTTAGTCTTCTTTAATTTCTTTAATTTCTTTCATCAGTGTCTTATAGTTTAGAGAGACCTAAGTGTAGAGAACTTTTGTCTTCTTTAATTTCTTTAATTTCTTTCATCAGTGTCTTATAGTTTAGAGAGACCTAAGTGTAGAGAACTTTTACTTCGTTAAATTTATACCTAAGTATAAATTTATACCTAAGTATTTAGGCATAAGTACTTAAGATTTTGATGCTATTGTAAATGGGATCATTTTATTTCTTTTTCATATAGTTTGTTGTTACTGTGTAGAAATGCTATTGACCTTTTTTTTTAATTGAAAGTATGTGTGCATGCAAGTAGGGAGGGGACAGAAGGGGAGAGAGAATCTTAAGCAGACTCCAACTCCCATGCACAGGGTTGAGCCTGATGCTCAACCTTGATCTAATGACCCTAAGCTGAAATCAAGAGTCAGACACCTAACTGACTGAGCCCCTCAGACACCCTGAAAGCCTACTGATTTTTGTATGTTAATTTTGCATCCTTTAACTTTACTGAATTCATTGATTTGATCTAATAGTTTTTGGTGGAATCTAGGATGCACAATACTATCTTGAATAGGAGTGGTAAGAGCATCTTTGTCCTGTTCCTAATCTTAGAAGAAAAGCTTTCAACTTGTTCCCATTGAATATGATTTTAGCTGTGGACTTGTCATTTATGGCCTTTATTAAGTTGAGGTACATTTCCTCTATGGTGAATTGGTTAAGAGTTTTTATCATGAATGGATGTTAAATTTTGTCAGATGCTTTTTTTGCCTCTATTGATATGGTCCTATGATTTTTTTTCTTTCATTCTATTAATGGGATGTATCACCTTGACTTATGGGTATATGTTGAACCATCCTAGGTATAAATCCCACTTGATCATGGTGAATGATGCTGAATTAGATTTGCCAGTATTTGCATCTGAATTCATCAGGGATATTGGCCTGTAGTTGTATTTTCTTGAAGTGTCCTTTCAGACTTCAGTAGTGGGGTGATGCTGGCCTCAAGGTGAGGTGAGTTTGGGAGTATTCCTTCCTCTTTGATTTTTTTGGTAAGAGTTTGAGAAGGATTATTGTTAATTCTTTTAAATATTTGGTAAAATTCACCAGTGAAGCTATCTGGCCTCGGACTTTTCTTTGTTGGGAGATTTATCTTTTCAAAGAAACAACTTGTAGTTTAGTTCATTTTTTTTCTCTTGCTTTCCTGTTCTCTGTTTCATTTATTTTTGCTCTAATCTTTATTATTTCCTTCCTTCTCCTAACTTTGGGCTCAGTTTGTTCTTTTTCTAGTTCCTTGAGGAACTAGAGTTAGGTTGTTTGAGATCTTTGTTTCCTAATGTAGGTGTTTATTGCTATGAACTTACCTCTTAGAACTCCTTTTGCTGCATCCTGTAAGTTTGGTTATATTTTGTTTCCTTTTTTATTTCAAGCAACTTAAATCTCTCCTTTGGGGGTGCTTGGGTGGCTCAGTCTGTTAAGCATCTGACTCATCTTGGCTCAGGTCTTGATCTTGGGGTTGTGTGGTCAAGCCTCCATGTTGGGCTCCATGCTGGGCATGGAGCCTACTCAAAAAAAAAAAAAATTCTCTTGAATCATTGTTCAGGAGACTGTTATAAATTTCCATTTATTTGTGAGTTTTCTAGTTTTTTCCTGTTAATTTCTAGTTTCATACCATTGTGATAAGAGGATATACTTGGTATTATTTCAGTCTTCTTAAATTTGCTAACACTTGTTTTGTGGCCCAACATATAATGTGTCCTAGAAAATGTTCCATGTGTGCTTGAGAAGAATGTATATTCTGCTGTTGTCAGAAATTTATATGTCTGTTAGGTCCATTTGTTCTCTCGTGTTGTTCTTATCTGTTGTTTTCCTTATTGATTCTCTGTAGGAATTTTCTATGTTGAGAGTGGGATATTAAAGATCCAATTATTGTACTGCTGTTTGTTTCTCCTTTTAGTCTGTTAGCTTTTGCTTTACATTTTTAGGTGCTCTGATGTTAGGTACATAAATATTTACAGTTGTTACATCTACTTGATGGATTGATCCCTTTGTCACTATAATGATCTTCTTTGTTTCTTATTACCATTTTAAAAAAAAGATTTTATTTATTCATAAAAGACACACGGAGAGAGACGTAGGCAGGAGAGAAGCAGGTCCTTGGGATCACGACCTGAGCTGAAGGCAGATGCTCAACCACTGAACCACCCAGACATTCCTGTTATTACCATTTTTAATGTCTGTTTTGTCTGATGAATCTATAGCTACTCTTGCTTTCTTTGGTTTTGGTTATTGTTTCTTGAAATACCTTTTCTATTTCTTCACGCAGTCTTTGTGTGTATGTCTTTAAGGCTAAAGTGAGTCTCTCATAAACAGCATGCAATTGTATCTTTTTTAGTCCATTCAGCCATTCTACCTACTTACTTCAATTGGAGAATTTAATCCATTTAAGGTTATTGATGTTATAGTTTGATTTATTCTATTGTATTCTATTGCAATATTGTTTATTAAGTAACAAGATTATTGTAGTCACAGTTACTTTCACTGTTTGCTTTTTAACTTTTAAACTTGAGTTGTAAGTGAATTTCACACCATATTATGGAATCTTTCATTATAGATTTACCATTACCAATGAGCTTTCTACCTTTTAATGTTTTTATGATGTTCATTAGTATCCTTTTGCGCTCACAGAACTCCCTTTAGTATTTGTTGGAAGGCAAGTGGTGTTCCATCTGCTTTGGTTGTGAAAAGTCTTTATTATCTCCTTCATTTTTGAAGGAGAGCTTCACCAAATGTAGAATTCTTGGTTGATGGTTATTTTGTTTCAATATTTTGTATATGTCATCCTATTCTCTCCTGGCCTGAAATGTTTCCTTTGAGAAATCTGCCTAGAGTCTAATAGGGTTTCTGTATATAACTTCTCTCTTATGTACCACCTCTCCGTCTTTCCTTTTATTGCTTTCAGAATTCTTTGCGTTTGTCTTCTAATGATTTAATCATAATGTGTTTTGGTGTAGCCTGATTCAGGTTCAACTGAATCAAGGATTTGGGATCCTTTGGGACTCGTGGATCTGGGTATCATTTGTCTCCCCAGGTTTGGTAAGTTTCCGCCATTACCATATACTTTCTCTTCTTCTGGAATTCCCATGTGAGGAAGACTCTGGTCTTGACTTAAGTCATCTGGTGCCCCAAGTTCTCTGATCAAAGGGGGCTACTGGGTTTGTCCTGTAGACAGTTGGCTCTGCCTACTGGAGGGTTGCTGTGCCATGCTGCTTTCCAGGTGTTGTGACCAGGCTTTCTGTTCTGGTGGGGCCGGGAGCTGTGCTTCGCTGTGGGCCGGCCTGTGGGCTGCACTCCCCTGCCTGGGTGGACCTGGAGTGCCTGTCCCAGTCACCCTCCCGGGTGTTCCCGCCAGGCTGTATGGTTGGGAAGGGCTAGGAGCTACTACTCTCAACCATGGGGGGAGGGGGGGGGCTAAGAAAAAGCTCCCCTGCCTGGGCCGAGTGGGGGACCTGACTGCAAGCCAGGCAGAGCTGTGTGTGGTCTCTCCAGCCAGTACACTCCCGAGGTGCCACTTTTTATGGATGGTCCACTCCGCCTGCTGTACTCTCGGCTTGAGCATTTCTGGGCCACACAGCTTCTGGGTGTCCTGGCCAGACTCTCTCGGCTCAGGTGATTGGGAGCCGCACGCAGGGGTGGGTGAGCCTGTGAGTGAGCTCCCCTACCTGGCATCGAGAGACCGGGGGCTGTACTGGGCAGCGGTGAAGCCTGAGCGCGGCAGAGAGGCCTCCGGGGCTTCTGTTCAGGGGCTGCAGGTAAGTGTGTGGGGGCCCAGGTGCTGGGTCTGCAAGTGCGGCCGCACCTCTGAGACTGACGGCCGGTGGTTGAGCCCGCGAACTCCTCTGCAGGTCCCTTGGGCTGGAAGCGGAGTAGGGGTTTCCGGGAGGTGCCCGCAGTGCTTCCCGGCCCCACTGACGCTTGCCCTGGGCTCTTCCACCCGGAGGGCCAGGGGCTCCGGGGAGACCTGTGAGCGGCCGTGCAGGCCTGAGCGAGGCCACGCGGGGGGGCGCTTCTCCTGCCTCCCCGCGGCCTCCTCGGCCTCCGGGGCAGGGCTGACCTGGGCACCAACCCCCCCTCCGCCCCCGCCCCACATTCTACGATGCTCTCCCCGGTTTCTTATTCTTGAATAATTGTTAGTTGTTTTATGAGAGGTGAAGTCAGGCAGGGCCTAGGGCACCAGCTGGGTGACAGTGGTGTGTGTCACTCTGGTTGGGAGGGAATGAGGGCCCTGAGGAGTGTCGGTGCCTCCTGGGCCAGTTTGTTCCCCACGTCTTGGGTGTGCTTTGTGCTTTGGGGGATTCATCTTGGAGTTAACTGGTTTTGCTCACAATAAACTTGATACAAAGTTGGAAATTCTGCAGCGCAAACTGACCTCGTGTTTACATCTGGAGAACCATTACCTCGGGTGCACGCGGAAAATTGCCATAATGTAAAGGAGAGGAAAATAATTACAGTGGAGCTAAAAGGGAAATAAATTCCAGATGAGATCATTAATTCTAGCACATTAATAAGGTAGCGTTCATACTGGGTAAAGACTGAATTCCTCTTGATGTAGTTAGCCTTAACCAGAGTCATTTAGATGCAAGAGAAATTTAAATGTACTTAGTACTTAGTGTGCAGGGTGCCGGCCTGCATGGAATCGGCTGTGGTGCTCGGCTGGTGCCCCGAGTGCCCGGGCCGGTGCGATGGGCTCTGGGTCATCAAGAGTTGAGTCAAGGAACACTGGTTCTTGTCTTTTTGTTCAGTTTAGGTTCTTGGAGAGACTTCCTTGTCTATCCACAAATGGAAAACACCTGATTCTGGAAAGTCTCGTCTCTGATAGCACTGAGGAATGTCACTCCTCTAAAATGATGGATGATTGGTCAACTCCTGCCTCCATTTCTCACTCTTGGAGGAATCTCCAAAACCCTACGTGGCCATGCAGATTTTCCTTCCTGAAAGGTGTGCCATTCACCGCAGCCGTGTATGTGTATAGTGTATCTGAGTGTCACTACACTCAGCCCCTGTGGGCTGCTGGGGACACTGTTAAGTGTTGGCCTGCATGTAGTTTTTATTTTTTTTTATTTTTATTTTTTTATTTACTTATGATAGTCACAGAGAGAGAGAGAGGCAGAGACACAGGCAGAGGGAGAAGCAGGCTCCATACACCGGGAGCCCGATGTGGGATTCGATCCCAGGTCTCCAGGATCGCGCCCTGGGCCAAAGGCAGGCGCCAAACCGCTGTGCCACCCAGGGATCCCCTGCATGTAGTTTTTAAATTACCAGTTATCATGGCCACTTTTCTAAATGTTTGAAATCTAGAAAAAGAAAGGAAATGTCTCATTTACTCCCATAATTCTACCGGCAATTTTTATATTAAAATATACACAGCCAATATTCCTATTTCTATGTGTACTCTTCCTATAGAGGTGAATCCTGGTAGACACATAATTTTATGCCCTGCTTTTGTCACTTAAATATAAAGTGACAAATACTTGAAACATTTTAGAAACTGAACCTGGTACCTGCTGTAACTCAGCGATTGTCTGGGTCAGATGCGCAGTTTTCCTGAGTCCTGACCTGTTCAAGTGTCAGGTCAGGGAGTCATCTTTATAGGAGCCTGGCCTCTTCTACAAAGGATATTTTTTGATGACCAGTTTTTTGGGCCCACAGCTTGAAACCCTCATTATTACCAGCAAATCTTCCAAAGGAAAGCCGCGCTTTTGGCCAAGGCCTACTCCTGACACCATCCAGGTATCTGTGTACCGTTGCCGGGGGGAGAAGCCTTGCCCAAGTGGTTGTCCCCGCAGCAGCTCCATAGGTGTCATCTCCTTTGTTTCAGGGGAAGGGTCCCCGGAAATTGGGGGGTGGGGAGAAGGCAGGACAGCGAGAGGCATGCTGCGGGAGCCGCACAGCGCTGTGGGGACAGGTCTCGGGGGTGTGAGCGGGGTGTGAGGTTTAACACTGGTATGGGTGGCCCCAGGACACGAGGTGGGAAGGGTGCGGTGGGTCCGTGAGAGGACGGGAGGGGCAGGCGGTCCTGGGAGGCGGGTCCCTGAGTGCCGGGGCAGGTGGCAAGGCCCCACAGGCCTGCTCCCAGGGGAGGCAGGCGGGGAGGGGAGTCAGAGGGCAGGTCTATTCTCCAGATCCGGGGGCCAAAGACAGCCGCCGGGTAACCTCTCCCGGTGTGTTGCCCCTTCGGGGGCCGGGTCTTCACTGAAGATCCTCGAACCCCTGAGTGGCTTCAAGTGACTCGAGGTCACTCGTGGGCTTTGGGACACGGTGTTTGCCAGGGGTTCTTTGAGGGCAGGCGAGCTGCAGCGAGGCCACCCGCGAGCCCGGCGGCCAACTCCGCCCCGCCGAGCGCCCCCCCCCCCCCCCGTCTCCACCGCGGCCTACCCGGCGACGGCCCGAGGTGAGCGGGTCTGGGCCCGGCTCGGGTGTCCGCGGTGGCTCCTGGCACAGCGCCCCCCTCACCCCTCGCCGAGGGCTCCCCGCGCCCCGCAGGCCCGCTCGCCGGCCCCTGCGGGTGTGTGGCCCCCGCGGGCCCGGGGCCGAGCCCCCTCCTCGGGCTCAGGGCGCCCCCGACGCCGAGGAGGGGCCGGGAGCACCTGCCGGCCTGGGAAGCGAACCGCTTGGGGGGACCCGGGTCAGGTCCCAGGGCTGGACCGGGAGGACGGGCCCGCTGGGTCTCTTGTTGGGGGGACGGGCCAGGCAGAGGGCCCGTGGCAGCGAGGGGGAGGTTCTGGGGCCAAAGCGCTAATGGACCTTGGCGCGGGGTCCGGGCCGAGCTTGAGCCGCACCGTCTGTCGCTCGGCGGGGCCCCTGGTTCCGTGGGGGGCCCGGGATCCCCAGTCGGCCCCCGGGTCCGGCCGGCCAGGAGCCCGGAGCCCGTGCGGAGGCCTCGGGTCCCCCGCGTGGGAAGGGGTGAGGCCCGGCGCACAGCACTCGCACTCTGATAGGGTCTTCTGAAGTTTGAAGAAACGCACTTTTTTGGGATCCCTGGGTGGCGCAGCGGTTTGGCGCCTGCCTTTGGCCCAGGGCGCGATCCTGGAGACCCGGGATCGAATCCCACGTCGGGCTCTCGGTGCATGGAGCCTGCTTCTCCCTCTGCCTGTGTCTCTGCCTCTCTCTCTCTCTCTCTCTATGTGACTATCATAAAGAAATAAAAAATTAAAAAAAAAAGAAACGCGCTTTTTTGCTGATGAAGTTAATTTGATTTCCCTCATATTCTGATTGATGCATCTGGTGTTTTTGTCACTTGGCTTGCGGGGACCGGCAGCGCGCCCCGGTTCCACGGCCGCCTCCCAGCAGCCGCCCCGAGGGGTCGTCCTGTGGGCCTGGCCCGCCCCGTGGCCCCCGGCCCCCGCCCCGCCCCGCCCCCCGGAAGCCCCTGCCCCGGAAGAACCGCCCCTGCCCGGGCCGGAAGCCGCGAGGCGGGAAATCCTGCGCCGCGGGCCTGTCCGCCCCGCGGGGCCTCGGGCTCTTGTCGCTCGCCGGCGCGGCGCGAAGCTTCGGTCGGAATCGCAGGCGCCGAGGCTCGGCCTCGGGCGTCGCTCCAGCTCGGGCTCTGTGGCGGCGGGACCGACGGAGAAGCCGGGCCTCCCTCTCCGGCCCGCCACTCTCACAGCGCCGCCGGGCCCTCGATTCCCGGAGGCTCCTTCCTTTGTGACCTTCAGCGACTCCGCCATCGGAGCAGCCTCCTGCCGCCGCCGCTGCGGCTCCGCTTGAGGTGTGACTCGTGGAAGCCACGTGCCGCCCGAGAGGCTTGCGGACGCGCCGTCGGCAGGGAGCGGCCCGGGGCCCGGCGTCACCGCGGGGCGGACGGGCCTCGGGGTTCCAGCAGCTTGGGTGCGCGGCAGCCGGTCGCCTCCCCAGGGCCCGCCGGGCCGCCGCTGCCAGGGCCCCGGCCGCGCGGTCAGACCGCCCGCCTCTGGCAGGAACGGCCGCGTCTCCTCCTGCAATTCCGGTTTTCGCCGACAGGATTGTTGGCGCTTGAGCCCAAGGGCAGATTTGCGGTGGGCCCTTAAGCCGAGCCTGCGAGCCGGGCGACCCCTGATCTAATGTCTGGAAGCCTCCGCATCTTCCTTCGTGAAACAGATGGGAGCCAAGATCGTTTGGGATAATCAGTGTGAGGTTTCAGCTCGAATTTTACCATTCTTTTAAGAAATGTTTTGAGTGATGACGCAAAACAAAACCTGACAGATTGTTCGTTTTCCTTTAAAACTCAAGACCTACGGAGTGAGCGAGGCCCTCACTGCCACTCGCATCTCCATCCAGTTGACTTAGTGAACCTGGGCTCCTTTCTAAGCGGCGGTAACGGAGGTGGACTCGGCCGAGTTCCCCTCAGGGAGTGAGCCAGGAGCCCCGGACCAGGCCCCTCACGCTCCCGGCGCGTCGCAGGCAGCGGCGGCGCGAGGGGCCCACGGGCTGGGCACTTGCTGGACGGGAGAAGCCTGTTGGGTTTCGATCTGGGGGCGGGCGGGCCGGGGGCCGCGGGGACCGGCCCCAGCTTGCTGAGGGACCCCGCTCTTTCCGACACGGGGAATCAGATTGATGAAGTGATTTCCCTTTTTCTGTTCGACATGAAGCCGTTCTTTTTTCCCCCACCAGACCAGAGGAACATAATTGTAGCGGCTCCGTTTTACGGGGTGTCAATTTAGCTCCCGGGTGGATAAAGTCTAAGGCTGAAGGCCAAGTGGTTTCCTCAGACAGGAGGCTGGGACTGTTGCCAAGCCCGGGGGGGGGGGGGCGGCTTCCAGGCCCCGCCGTGCTCCCACCAGCTACAGGGGGAGCCCACAGGGGCCCCGCAGGGGACGCGGGCGGTTTATGGCCACAAATGGCTGAAAAGCAAGCCTCTTCCCCAGTCCGCGTGCCAGAGCCACGCCACCACCTACCACCCACCACCCTTACCTGGGATCCTAGGGCCTGGGAAGGCTGGAGGGCACAGAGGCCCCGGCGCCCCGAGGTGTCCCGCCCCCCCACCCCCTCCCTGCTGGGCCGGCCACACTGAGCCCGCCGGGGCTGAGGTGACACGGGACACTGCGACCCGAGGCCCCCGCGCTTCTCTCCAGCCTGTTACTTGGAAAGCTGCCTTTGTCTTAGGACTGTTTGACGAGAAGGAACTTTATTTTTTTTATAATTTTTTTAAATTTTTATTTATTTATGATAGTCACAGAGAGAGAGAGAGAGGCAGAGACACAGGCAGAGGGAGAGGCAGGCTCCATGCACCGGGAGCCCGACGTGGGATTCGATCCCGGGTCTCCAGGATCGCGCCCTGGGCCAAAGGCAGGCGCCAAACCGCTGCGCCACCCAGGGATCCCGAGAAGGAACTTTAAAATCGGGGACTGGATGTGCAACTCTGCCTTTGCCAAGGACTAATCCTAATTGAAGCTGCCGGGGTCCACCCCAGGGCCTCGCGGGACCTCGGCCTCCAGACAGCCTCCACCCGCTCTGGAGGGCGCTGGGGCCACACTGGCGGCCTGTGATGGGTGTGTGGAAGGCCGTGAGCACTGGTGCCAGGAAGGGGAAGGGCCCATTGCACGAGCCCCTGGTCAGACTGGGCTCAGATTCAAGCATGTCCTGTGCTTCAGTTTCCCCACTGGGGTGGGGTCCCTCAGGAGGAGCTGGGGGTCAGGATGGACACAAACCCTCAACTCTCCAGCCTTCTAAGGCAAAGGCAAACCGAATGCCTGTGGAGGTCTCCCAGCTGTCTGTCTTCTTGGTGGACACTGGGAACTTCTCCAGGGCCTCTGGGACCTGCCATCCACTAGCAATTCCACAGGGCCCCGCCATGGACACCACCTAATACTGTCCAAGTGGTGTATTGAGACAGGTGTGAACTGGGACTGTCCTGGACAGTAGCCGTCCAGCCCACAGGTACAGAATATCACAATTTAAACTGTGCCCTTTAAATTCATAAGAAAAAACAGAATTGCTCAAACAACTATAAACAACTACCCTACAGACATAGGTAGGCATGAAATGGCCGGTACTTTAAAGGGATTAGTTCTCTGCTTTCCAAGGGGTTGATGGATGTGGTTTGGGGGTGGGACTAGTATAGACAAGAAAATGTGCAGAGGAGGTGAGGTGTGGTGGTGTTATCCAAAGACAGTTACAGTGGAAAGTTGATTATGATCTTATTCTAAACCTGAGCAGGTAATTTGAACACAGAGTTCAGGTGCCACAGAGTAAACCCACTGGCTGCAATGTGCCATGGGAGGGGCTCATCCCCTGGCAGGGTTGGGGGTCTGGCGAGCGTGTGGGATTGATGGGGTGAGAGGCTGGTGGGGGCTGCCGGGTGGTTCAGGACCCACAGAGCAGCAGGCTCCGCTGGAAGCCAGGCCGAGTGGCCCATCCTCTTGTTCCCACCAAGCAGCTGGATGCGCATTGCTGAGAAGGAACTCGGCTCAGCCAGGTGGAGGTTCCGGGAGGCCCAGTCAGAGAACACATGAGCGGGCTAGGAAGACGGGTGCTCTGAAGGGTTTCAGGAAATGGAAGCTGGGAGATTTTTGTCCGCTGGAGAAAGGAAGCCTAACTCACTAGGCGACCAAAGACCCGTCCTCCCAGAAGGTGAGGGCGAAGGCCCCAAAGCCCCGGGCCCCCTGCTGTGCACCTGGCGGGGTGCAGAACGTCGCCCGCCCAGGGCTTTCCACATGTAGCAGAAACGGAGTGTGGGCAGCGCTGCGTCCTGCTGGGGTCTGACTGGGGTGCGGACCTTGAAAAGTGGAGACCGGGATGCGCAGGTGGCCCAGAGGTTTAGCGCCGTCTTCAGCCCGGGCCTGACCCTGGAGCCCCGGATCGAGTCCCACGTCGGGCTCCCTGCGTGGAGCCTGCTTCCCCCCTCTGCCTGTGTCTCTGCCTTTCTCAACCTCTGTCTCTCATGAATAAATAAATAAAATCCTTAAAAAAAAATTAAAAAAGAGTGGAGACGGGATCCGGTGCCTCAGGCCTTGCCTCCCGCTCCCTGCCGGGCCCTCCCCGCCTGCTCCCAAACCCCAAGCGTTCAAGACCTTTTCGGGGCTCGGTTCCTGTGCCACCCTCACCACGCTGGATCCAAGGTTCCGATGTGCGTCTCTGGACGCCAACTCTCTGCCCTTTCCTCCTACCTCCTTCCACCGTATCTGAGGGGGAGGCTGGCCGGGGCCGGGCGGGAAGGCCTTTTCCTCGGGGTGAGGCTGCTCGCTGACGCCCTCAGGTCTTCTCAGGGGCAGGAGGGGAGCGTGGAGGAGAGGCTGAGGGAGCCTCGTCCGGGCCCCAGGGCACGAGCAGCAGAGCCGGGCCCGCGCCCCTTGGGGTCAGAGGCCGCGTCTCCGGGCTTCCTTGTCCCTGGGCCGGGACAGGATAAATCCTGCTGCAGATGCTGGGCAGGGCTCCCGGACACCGGGGGTCCCTCCAGGGAGCCCCCCCAGCCCTCTGAGGCTCAGCGGCCTGTGAAATGACGCGGCCGGGAAGCCTGAAGGTCGGGTAGGGAGCGCCGTCATTTCGCACACGTCCGGCTCCAGGGCAGAGGTTTCACGCAGATGATCTCGCTTTATTGTCCTAACCAGCTGCCCGGTAGCTACCATCATTTCCTGTTTCTCGGGCCGAGGAATGGAGACGAAGAGGTAGGCCAAGGTGCCCCAGGGCCCACAGCTCGGCCTAGCAGCTGCCCACAGTGGCTCCGAGAAGGGGAGCCGCCCGGGTCTGTGGGGTGCGCTCCTCTCCAAGGCTCCTCACGCTGACCCCACGGGGCTCTACAGTGTGGCTGAGCTCTGCGACCCCGTCCACTGGCCTACCCACTTCCACAGAACGGGCGGCTCTCTGATCCCCTGAGGAAAGGGCCCCTGACTTCTTTTTCAAGAGGTCGATGGGCAAAGGAATGGGTAGAAAGCCGTGCGAGGGCCTCGGGGTCTTCCGGAGCCCAGAACAGATAGGAGGGAACCAAATCAGGGACTTGGACCCTCGACTGTACTTCCCAGGGCATCTCTGGACCCCGGTGGGGCCCTCCCCAGGCTGGAAGCCCCGGACTCGTGTTGTCCAGGTTGGGGGTTTGTGTGATGGGAACCCACTTCAACGTACTGCAAGAGAAAAGGGTATTTTAACAGAAGGGTGCTCATAGACTCCCCGAAGGTCACAAGCTGGACCACCCAGCTGCATGAGGTGGGCTGGAGCTGGGGGTCCCAGGGCAGGAATGAAGCCAGGACCGAAGTCTCTGTTTCCGGCCCTCAGCCCCTGAATGACCGGGAGGCACCAGCCCCACTGGCTTCAGGAGAAAGCTCTGAGGGAGCAGCTTTGGCCAGGCCGTCCCTGCCTCAGCTCTGGTTTGCTGTTGGAAGGGCAGCGGCCCAGCCGAAGACGACACAGCACGTGGCCCTGCACCCAGCTGTTTCCCACCCAGGACAGAGCAGTGGCCCCCTGGCCAGGCCGCCTCCCCTTTCTCACGGGACGGGACCGCTGCCTGGCGGCTCTGTTCGTGAAAACCAAATGATGGCGGGGCCAGGCAGTGGGAGATCTCCTTTTTCATCTTCAGCTGCTCCTTCGGAGGTTCCCTGAGGTGGCGCGTTGCCCATGGGGTCCTCCTGGGGAGGGGGGTGGTGCGTGGAGGGAAAGGGCTCAGGGTTCCCCTAGGGCTGCGTCCCCCACCGTGGTCAGCTGTGACAGCAGCCACTGCCCCCCGAGTTTTCTCCATGAAACTAATCTCATTTCCATCTTTAGAGAAGAGTGATGTCTTCGTACATATTTTACCAGGTCACTCCCCTTAAATGTGTCCTGGCCATCTTGTTTTTCAAGGATAGGTGATTTGCCCTCAGCAAAGGACGCACAAGCCCTGAGCAAGTGATGGGAGATGTAGAAGGGCGGCTCAGCCGCTGGTGGTGGGGCAGTGGCCGCCAGCAGGACAGCCAGGGCCTCTCGGTTCGGGAGGCAGTGGTGAGCTTCCTCAGTAGCCACATGCCTGTCCTGCATGTCCTCTGGAAGCTCTAGCAGTTGCGAACGCATTTCTAACAAATGACCCAAACTTGGGAGTCGATCACCTTTATCACCTCATATCCTTGTTCAAGTACACTCCTTATTTTTTCCTAGATAGAAATAACTAAGACAGCCTCACAGCATTCTTAGCCAGCCAGCTGGCTCCCAGCACCTGCATCATCCACTACCAATAAGCTCCTGACCCAGGGTGGGGGTTGGGGGGGGCTCTTTGGTCAAAGAGACACAGTTTTAATTGTTACATGTTAATTCACTCCTGAGTTCCTTCAAAATCTCCTATTTGCTGAGTGTCAGCACTATTCAGTTTGTTGGCAGGAAAGTAAACTTTGCAATGATGAGAAACAAAAAAAAAAAAGTAAAATGCCCAAATCCTTTTCCCCTTTAACACAGTCCCTGTTTAAACAATATAGCACAACATTTTAAAAAATTTTTTAATTTTTTTTTTTTTTTACTAAGGCACATGACGTATAGAAATACTGAGGTACAAAATGCAAATTTCTGCATAAGACTTTTAAAATAACCATTTTGGAAAATGAGGGTGAACATCATCTTCCAGAATATTCAGCTTTTAGCTTGTTTTTTCTTTTGGACCAGTTCAACCAGCAACTTGTATCTAGCGATACAGTCTTCCTGTAGGAAGAGAAAGAGAGAGGTGAGACAGTTATTTTCACAGGCTGCTGTGAGCACCGTGGGCTGAGCCCGCCGTGGCTGGCCTGCTGGCTACGACCTGGGTGAGTGGGGCGGGCTCATGTCTGCTTGCTCTGCACGGAGCCTGACCGCCACGGGCTGGATGGTCCAGCTGCTCACGGGCAGACAAAGCCACACAGGAGCCAGGAGAAGGCCAGCAGAGGTGAAGCATGAGACCCTGGGCTGAATGGCCAGTGTGTGAGAGACTCACCAGTGTTATCATGATTATGACTCTCAACTAATGATAATGATCATTTCTAATATTTTACTATATCATCACATGTCCCCTCAGAGGAAACAAAAACTTGAGGCCAGGTATCCACACTATCCATTCTCATTTGGGTTTCCCTCTCCGTCAGGGGCTGCTGGGCCTGTGGTGGCCTTGTTGGCCCATAGGACCAGGGTAGGGAGTGTGCTAGACTCTACCCCCTGCTTGTCCCAGCCCCACCCAGATGAGCCAGCCTGTTCCCACTGAACTCCTAGCTTCAGATCCCAGCTGCCTGTCGCTGTCACCCCTTGGGGTGAGGTGATGCTAGGGAGGGGCCTCATTTCACTCGTTTGTCATAAGGTACTTTCCAGAATCCATTTCTGTTTCTGTTAAAAAAAAATACCTCAATGGCACTGGAGTACTTCACGAACTTAAGGTCTAGTGCAAAATGATTTCTGCTCTATTGTAGATGGTTTTATCAGCCATGGACAGAGAACAGATGTCCATTCTTTTCCTAGGATTCTAGCTTAGGAGTGGTGTGAGAGTTTCTTCTAATAAGTGCCTTTTCTGGATCCCCAAAGACTACTTGCATAGTCTTTAAAAATATGGGCCTTTTCTCACACATGGCACCAATGCCAGCCCCAGCGTTTCACCCGACAGCACGCAGGACCTGAGCTCTGAGCAGCAGGCTTTCCAGTGCGCTTGCCCTGGAATGCGCCTCAGGCAAAGGCTCCTCCTTCCAGCCCAGAATTCCCAGTGGCTTATATGCCACTTACAGGGAGTCACTCCAGAGCAGGCCAGCCAGCAGGCAACCCCTCCTGGAGCTGGTTCTAATGTCAAGGCTTAAAGGGAACACTTGCAGGACAATACAAGTGCTGCTTATCTCTGGTTCAAACAGCAGGGTTTCCAAACCCTGAGGCAATGAATTTCTGAATGTTCTATCCTTAGGAATCCACAGTTCCAGCTCCTTCATTTTAAGCCAATGTCAATTCATCACACATGTAGATGCCTGTGTCCTGACAGATGCTAGAGAAATTCAAGGAAAATAATTACTTCTGGCAAACCAGTTGGAGAGGCTGGGAGACTGTGTTTCTCAAATAGATCAACTGCTAATGGTTTATTTTTCTCCCCAGGAATTCTCAACTTCATCATTTTCAAGTAGGTGATAGATAACTAGACCTGTACACACGGGGACATTCATGGCCACGAGCTAGATTTTCCAACATAGAATTTCAATTAAAAAAAAAAAAGAATGTAAATGAACATCAATGTGCCCAGAGGCTACCGAGCGATCCAGGCACAGAAGGCAGAGGAGACTCGGATTTCTCTGTGTTCCTGGTGCCTCAGACTAAGAGGCTAGCGACAAGGAAAAAAAACTCAGGAGAAAGAAAGGCCCAAATGGGAAGGCTCACACGGGGAGCTCCCAACCCCGAAACGGCAGACGGTAGGCAGAGACTGGGGTGAAGGGCTGGCTCTCCTGGGGGCGCCCCATCTGCCCGCCCGAGTGTGTGAGAATGGTTTGCAGGTGTATTGAAACAGACCCTAAGAGCTTAAACAGGGAAAAGAGCTAAGTATAAACATCAAGGCTCCCGGGTGGGTTGAGTCCTAAATGTCGACCTTACCTGGGCCCCAACCCCACCTCCAGAATCTCAAGTCAGCCTGGGGGTGACTGTAAAGGCCTGAGTGCTGTGCACTGCAGGCCCGTGACCATCAGGACACTGTCATCCACCACACATACACTCTCGGTGAAGGCTCATTAAGGAGCGAGAGGGAAACCTCCTGTGACCCTGGTTCCAGAGAGCTTCTCCCCGTGAGGGAGGGCCTGCCACAGCCGCTCCCCTGCCCGTGTGGAGGAGGGTGCGGCCAAGTCAACCCGTGCTGCTGCTTTCAGACTGCCAGACTGGGGCGAATGCTCTAGAAAGTTGGCAGACTTGTTGGGGGTGAAAGTTATATTCTCTACCTGGAATCTTCTCTGAGAAAAACCAACTGGTCTGTAGAATTACCTGAGAATCCTGACCTCATTTAAACACAATAATCAATCCAGGGCCCAGATTCACCGTAATGTCGGGAGAACTACACTGGAAGACCACTGGTAAATGAGAATCATGTGGACAGCTGTAGGGGGAAGGGTAGGAGTCAGGTGAAGAATTAGGGGGAGCTGGCCGCAGCCACTTCAGTGGTGTTCTAAAACCAGCGCAGAGGCCTCTTTCTTTCCCCGCCTCACCCACCTTACTCTTAGACGGGACACATTTGGCTATTTTGTCCCAGCGGTCAGAGGATCCCTTCGGGTACTGCTGTAATGCTAATTCCAGAAGTTTCTGTTGACTCTGAGTCCACGGCTCCTCAGCAGCACGTGTTCTGTCCTTCTTCTGGCTCTCCTCATCGCTGGACTCCTTTTGTTCTGATATATCAAAGTCCTTCTGCCTCTTTCCTCTGAACTTCTCTTCTGGTTCCACCTTTGCTGCTGCCTCAGGCGGCCTCGTTGGCCTTCGCCTCCGCGGCCGGCTTTCTGGAACCACTGCCTCCTGTTCGCCCTCCTCGTCCTCCTCCTGCTCATCCTCCTCGTCCTCCTCCCCAGCCTGTTTGGCATCTTCTCGCTGCGTGATGATGTCATCTGGCAAGGCCGTGGGGGCCTTGGTGGGCCGGGAGTTCTGAGCTGTAGACTTGAGTTCAGAGAGTCTGACCATTCCTGCGAGGAAGGACACATCACACAGTTGGGAAGGGCAGGGGCAGGTCAGGTGACAAGAAGAACAGCACTGCCCCCAACACCACAGATAGTGGTGAGGCATTCTGCATAGAGTGTTTTACTTAATTTTCACAGTAGTCTAGAAAGATAGGTGTTGTTATATCCTAATTCTACACAGGACGCAAATCAGACCCAGAAAGCAGCAAAGGCGGGATTGGAACCCAGTCCTGCCTGATTCCAAATTTCTGTCCTTTCTGGAACTTTGAGGGACAGTGGAGTGACGTACAGAGTCAGGTTGTGACCAAAGAATGCAAAGAGCTCTTTGAGAGGCAACAACCTGCTGCTTTTTAGGTAGGGAAGAATGTTCTTTACCATCTGGAATTGTTAATTCCATTAGCAAAGCTAAATTGAATTTGTCAAACCTTGTGCTATCTCACCATCTGCAGGTGAGCCACCAACACCAGGGGGCCCGCTCTAGGCCCCAAGCCGCTTCCGGTGCCACTGTGCCACCATGCTGGACAGTACCGGGCAAAGACTGTCTCCCGGTCACATGTACCGTCTCAGAGATAGCCCTGAATGTTCAACCACACATCTCTCATTCTGTTCACACTTTTCACCCCCTCCACCAATGCTCTAGTATCTGTGTAATAGTCTACGCCACACCGCCTTTTCAAGAACACATTTTTGGAATGTCTTGGACGCAGGCTTCTTTCACATCGCCTCTCACTGCCCATTTCAGCCTCTGTGCCGACAAATAACTGTAGTAGTGGAAAAGGAATCTGGGAATACCCTCCTTCCTGAGGCCTGCAGAGCCCAACGTGAAGGCTTATTGGGGATGACTTTTCAAGATCTCTGGGTTTGCTCACCTGCATTGCTCTCTTTGGGACCTGTATTTAAGTCAAGTTGGGAGGTTTTAGGAAGTATTTTCTTCCTGGTTCTGAGCAAACATATGGAGAGTCTAGCAAAATTCCAGTTACTCTGGAGGAAACCTACTTTGAGAGACGTAGATTCTTGGGAAAGCTGCTTGTCTAGTTTGAAAGACTGCCCTGTGTGCATGGTGATGACAGCATGGGCAGTGTAGGGGAACTGCAATGCATTTGTGTGGTGTGCAGAATGGCTTTCCTCTGTGTGCCCCATCCACCCAATATTAGCAAAGAACAAGGTTTTTTTTTTTTTTTTTAAAGATATTTATTTATTTATTTATTTAGAGAGGCAGAGACACAGGCAGAGGGAGAAGCAGGCTCCATGCAGGGAGCCCGATGTGGGACTCGATCCCTGGTCTCCAGGATCACACCCTGGGCTGCAGGCGGCGCTAAACCGCTGCGCCACCGGGGCTGCCCAAACAAGGTTTTTTATAGTTTTTAAAAACTTATTAAATCCATCTTAGCACCCACGGATGGAGATTGGGGGGGGGGGCATGACTGGATTGTTATGTTGGTGCCTGTGATTTGCGACCCCTTTTAAGGAAATGACCAGTAGAGTTCATTGGCCAAAACTACTATACCTTTGTATTTAAAAGTTATTATTAAGAGGTATTTATTTTGAGGAAATCACTTTAGATTAGTGGGATGAAGTGGGTGCTTGAAAACTCACCTGAGGAGCAGGTAACTGAATCCTTCAGTTGCTTGGCTTTGGTTGTCACCTGTTCCAAAGTATAAAAGCAAAGAAAACCTTACTTTCCACCTATCTCTTGTAGGTGACCTATTTCATATAAAGTTCATGTGAATGAATCAGGTTTATGGAATCTGAGGACTGGAGGGACCCTCAGTTATCCATCCACTCATTTATTTAACCAACGGGGAAATTGAAGCCCAGGAAGATTAAATGGCTTGCTCCAGAAGAGCCTCCTGTTCGGCAGCAGTCAGAACAAGAACTTGATCACCTGACAGCTTCTAGTTCAATGCCAGTTGTATTATTTCTAGGCTGCTTTTAAAAATATACTATATAAACAGGTCATGTTTTTTAGTTAGGATTTGCTGAAAGAATATCTTTCTTCATCAGAGAATCCTAAACCAGTGAGTATTATAAACAGCAGAGAAATTTATTCTTAACTAATGTTAGAACATAAATGTCTGTCTTTTCTTTGCATTCAAGAAACCGTAAGAACACAGAAGATTGACACTAGAGGAAGAATCTCTTGGTAGAGTAGGGCAGTTAGACCCATGACCCATTTACATATATGAGTGTGGATCCACAGAAATAGTTTTGTTTGGTGGTAATTATTTCTTTTTTCTCTATACAAATGGTATCACATCATCATCATACCTTGCTTTTTTCATTTAATGATGTCTTAAAGATCTACATATAGATTTCCCTTTTTAAAATTGAGATAAAATTTACATACAGATTTTGTACAGATTTTAAATGTGCAATTCAGAGTTTTAGCCAAAAAAAGGGACCTATGTATCCAATCTAATTCTAATCAAATTATAGAACATTCCTATTATTCCAGAAAGTTCTCTTGTGTCCCTAAGTTAGTCTCTACTTTGCTACTGACAACCACTGTTCTGACTTCTATTACACATATTTTAAAACACAGGGTCAAAATGAATTCAAAAAAATGTAAAAACAGTTAATTGCTCAATGAATTTATCAATCAAGCCATCCTTTCCCCACTTATTTGAAATGTTGACTTTATGAAATGTTCCACTGTATACAAGAACTATTTTTCTATACTTTGTATTCTATCCCATTAATGCATGCATATTCTTGAACCAATGTTTCACTGCTTTAATGAAATTTGAAAGTAAAACCTCAGAAAGCATGACTGTTAAGAACTCAGGTGGACTTATCTTGGGCCCACCTCTTATTAGCTGGGTAATCTAAGCAATTTCCAATCCTTTCTCTGTATCATGCATTACCCTCTGTAATATGTGGATAATACTAGTAATACCATTTGCCTACTGGTTCTAAATTTGAAATAAGCTCTTAGACTGATACCGAGCGGATATTAAAGGCTCAGTAAATACTACCTATTATAATTGACATGGATCATTTGTTACTCCTTCATACAAAGGACAGAATTAGAGAAAATATTTAAAGCTGCTTAGAAACACTCTTCAGTTTTATTTCCTACCTTCCTCTCTTTTTCCAGATGACTTTGTTTCTTATTTAATGTAAGAAAAAAGGAAGTTCTCCAACATGAGCTTCCTTGCATTCCAACTTTCCCAACTCAGAATTCCGATTGGATTGTTATATATCCTTCCTAGCTTTTATCCCAACTCAAAGAAAGAAATTATCTTCCTTCCTCTTGAATTTTCACAGAACTATGCTACACCTATGAATTTCCTTTGCTTTCATCTTCGGCTTTTCCCCTTCCATCAGCTATGTCTCCTAATTCTTCACATTGAGCTTAATTAAGTGGCCTCCACTCTAAAAGATGATCTTCCCTTATGTTGTTTCTTCTACTCCACTTGGCTTTGTCTTTCTCCAAATATTCCTTCACTGCCTACTACCCCCACCCCCAAATATAATGCTCCCCAACACTCTGTCCTTGCCATTCATCTGTCCTTTACATTTTCTCCTTTGGTATCTCAAACTACTGTTCAATAATACTTTAGAAAAGGAATGACTAACTTGTATCTCTGGCCCTGAAATCTTGGAATGTCAGTGTCACAAAAATTGACCATATAGCAACAATGGACCATCAGATCGAAAAGGATTTCATCTTTATAACAATATAGATGCTTTGTCCTGAGCATTGCTCTAAGATACCTGTCTGTACACATATTCACCACAGCAGCCATATTAAGTAGGATGCAATTATTATCCTCATTTTACAGAATCTGAGGCCCAAGGGGCATAAATAACATGTCCAAGATTAAAAGGCTAATGAGTAGCTGAACCAAGGCAAGCTGGGTTCTAAATCTTTGCTCTCAATCACTTTAGCAAACTGCCTTTGGAATCCAAATCTTTTATTTTATAGATGAAAAAATGGACTATGTTCTCTTTCTGCTATGCTATGTGGCTTCCCTTTGTAACTGTCACTAAAACTCCTATTTAGAGGTCTCCTAGTTCCTCAAGCCAAACTCATCAACTTCTCTGCTTTTGCTTCCTTTCCTTGGTAGTGCTATCATCACAGTCACCTAGGCTCACAACCTAATAGTCAGGTTTTGGACTTTCCTCTCGCTCCCCAGCCAGCTGCCACATGCTTCACAATGCCAACCCCATCTGTTCCCTTCCCTCACAGATCACCACCTCCTGTGTTAGTTCTTCATTCTCACTTGATTGAGCCAGTAGAACAGTCTTCGAATAGACTCCTACTTACTTACTATTAATTTTTATAGAACAACACCTGTAAGGCAGAGTTCTGATCAGATTCCTTTCATGGCTCATCACTGATTGTGTAATGTTAAATTCTTAAAAAAAAAAAAGGATTAAAAAAAAAGATTTTATTTATTCATGAGACACACAGACACAGAGAGAGAGAGAGAGAGAGAGAGAGAGGCAGAGAGAGAAGCAGGCTCCATGCAGGGAGCCCAATGTGGGACTCGATCCCAGGTTTCCAGGATCATGCCCTGGGCCGAAGGCAGCGCTAAACTGCTGAGCCACCCAGGCTGCCCCACCCCCCCAAAAGGATTTTATTTATTTCAGAGAGAGAGAGCATGGGCAGGGTGGGGAGAGGCAGAGGGAAAGGGAGAAGCAGACTCCTTGTTGAGCAGGGAGCCCCTGGGGCTTGATTCCAGGACACTGAGATCATGACCTGGGCTGAAGGCAGATGCTTAACTGACTGAGCCACCCAAACATCCCTTAATTCTTAACCTGACATGCAAGAGATCCACAATTTCATCTATTCTCTTTCTTGTAGGTAGCTTTCCTTTGAGCAGAACTGAATAATTAATGCTCCCCCAGATAGAAATTCCCTACCCTGTACTTTTGCTCATTGTTAACACTGCCTGAAATGATTTTCCTTTCTTCATCAAACCTCTTCTTAAATATCTGTCTAGAGCCAAACCATCCTTCAAAGTACCGTCAGGTGTGACTTTCTTCTTGAAGACTTCCCTAATGTTCACTACCAGGTGACCAATTCTGGTGACAATCTCTCTTCTTTCTCAATTTCTTTGTGTTTTTTAGAATTTAGTTTTTAAATATTATCATGCAATAAAATTATCTTTTCCCTTTTGTCATATAGTTCTATGAATTTTCAACTACCATCACATAGAGGATGTGAGATATTTATTTTTTTTCTTGCATCTTGTTTTCTTATTTAACAAAATATTTTGGAGAGTTAAATTATTTAGAGAATTAAAAAATAGCTTAACTGAAATGTAATTCACTTTCCCAACAATTCACCCACTTAAAATCAACAATTCAATGGTTTTTACTATATCGATACGTACAACCATCATCATGGCCAACTTTAGAACATTTTCATCACTTCAGAAAGAAAACTTACACCCTTTAGCTATCACCCTCCCCATCTCACTCAATCCCTCACTGATCAATAAACAATCAGAAATCTACCTTTTGTCTCTAGATTTTCCTGTTCTGGACTTCCATATGAATGGAATCATACAATATATGGATTTTTGTGGCTGACCTCTTTCCCTTAGTAATATTTTCCAGGTTTATCCAAGTTGTATATATCAGTACTTCATTCCTTTTTGCTGAATAATATTGCACTATATGAATATACCACATTTTGTTTATCCATTCATTAGTTGATAATCATTTGCATTGTTTCAATCTTTTGGCTATTACAGATAATACTTCTATAAACATATGTGTATAAGTTTTTGTTTGGGCAAAATGTTTTCATTTATCTTGGGTATACACCTAGGAGTGAAACTGCAGAGACATATGGTAACTCTATGTTTAACTTTTTGAGGAACTGCCATACTGTTTTCCAATATGGCTGCACCATCTTATATTTACACTAGCAATGCATGAGGCTTCTGATTTCTCTACATCTTGGCAAACATTTGTTATGGAAAAAAGTTTGTTATCAAACTTTTTGATTCTAGCCATTTTGGTGGGTGTGAAGTAGGATCTTGTGGTTTTGATTTGCATTTCCCTAAAGACTGAGGATATTGAACATTCTTCCATGTGTTTTATTGGCATTGGTGTAACTTCTTTGGAGAAATGTCTATTCAGATCCTTTCTTCTTTTTTATTTGGGTGATTTATTATTGAGTTGTAAGAGCTCTTTATATATTCTGGATATAAGCCCTTTATCAAATAAACGATTTACAAATATTATCCCCCTTCTGTGGGTTGTCTTTTCACTTTCTTAATGGTATCCTGTGAAAAATGGAAGTTTTTAAATCCGATGAAGTTCAATTGATCTATTTATAGTTTTAGCTCTTACAGTTAGGGGAATATTGCCATCTTAATGATTAAGACTTCTGATCCACGAACAGGGGATATTTTTCCATTTATTTTGATCTTCAATTTCTTCCAACACTGTTTTGTAGTTTTCACAAAGTTTGTACTTCTTTTGTTAAACTAATTCTTAAGTATTTTATTCTTTTTGATGCTATTATGAATGAAATTATTTTCTGAATTTAATTTTCAGATTCTTCACTGTAGATTTATAAAACTAATTTTTTTTAAAGATTTCATTTATTCATTCATGAGAGACAGAGAGAGAGAGAGAGAGAGAGAGAGAGAGAGAGAGAGAGGCAGAGACACAGGCAGAAGGAGAAGCAAGCTCTGTGCAGGGAGCCCGATGTGGGACTCGATCCCGGGTCTCCAGGATTACGCCCTAGGCCGAAGGCATATGCTCAACCTCTGAGCCACCCAGGCGTCCCAAACTGATTTTTGTATACCGATATGTATCCTCCAATCTTACTGAACTCATTAGTTTCAACAGTTTTTTAAATGAATTCCTTCAGATATATATATATATATATATATATATATATATATATCTGCAGATAGAGACTGTTTACTTCATTCTTTTCAATCTTATTTTTCTTGCCTTTCTTGCTAATTTCCTTGACTAGAACTTCTAGTACAGTGTTAAAAACATTGAATTATCTCATCAGGAAAACATCCCCTTTTATCCTAGTAAGCATGATGTTAACTGTGGTTTTTAGTAGATGATCTTTATTAGGTCAAGGCACTTCCCTTTTATTCCTAGTTTGTTGAATATTTTTATCATGCAAGGGTGCTGGATTTTGTCATATGGTTCTATTGAGATGATCTTGTGATGTTTATTTTTTTATTATTGATACAATGTATTTACTGTAATTGATTTTCAGATGTTGAATCAGCTTTGCATTCTTGGGCTAAATCCAGTTGATCAGGGTATAGTATTATTTTTATAAGTTGCCAGATACAGTTTGCTATATTTTGTTGTATTCCTACTCATAAAAAAATATTAGTCTGTAGTTTTCTTGTCATTTTCTGGTTTGGTATAAGGACAATACTGGCTTCATAAAATGAGTTGGGAAGTAGTCACTCTCTTCTATTTTTTGGAAGATTTTGTGAAGTACTGGTACTTTTCTTTAAAGGTTTGGTAGAATTCAGTGGTGAAGCCATCTAGATTTGTGCTTTTCTTTGTAGGTAGATTCTTTTATTACTAATTCAATCTCTACACCTATTACAAGTCTGTTTCAATTTTCTATTTCTTCTTGATTCAGTTTTAGTAGTTTGTTTTTCAAGGTATTTGTTCATTTCATTTATATCTATTAGAAAAATAGCTCTTTAATTTCTTGGCATATTTCCTGGCAGAGTATTCTTTTACAGCCCTTTTTATTTCTATAAGGTTGGTAGTAATGTCCTTTTTTTTTTCATTTCTGATTATAGCAATTTGAGTCCTTTTTCTCCCTTGGGAAAAGACTGGTCAATCTAGCTAAATGTGAATTTTATTGATGTTTACAAAGCATCAGATTTTGAATCCATTGACTTTACTGACTTTCTAGTCTCTATTTCATTAATTTCTGCTCTATTTGTTCCTTTTCTCTCCTTGTTTTTACCCCCCCCCCCCCCGCCCACCTTGCTTTAAGGTAGAGGTCATATTACTGACTTACGATCTTTCTTCTTTTTTTAAAGTAGGCTCCATGCCTACATGAATGAAGCTCAATGTAGGCCTTGAATTCCATGACTCTCAGATTAAGACCTGAGCTAACTAGTTATTTGCTTAACCATCTGAGCCACTCAGGTGCCCCTCTTTCTTTTTCTTTTTCTTTTTTTAGAGGGAAGGGAGAGAATCTTAACCAAACTCCATGGCCACTGCAGAGGCAACCTGGGGCTCTAGTTTATGACCCTGAGATCATGACCTGAGCTGGAATCAGGAGTTGGACACTTAACTGACTGAGCCACCCAGGGGCCCCCCACCTTCTTCTTTCTTAATAAAGGCATTTAAAGCTATAAATTTCCCTTTAGGAACTGCATTAGCTGCATTCCTTAAGTTTTGGTGTGTTATGTCTTCATTTTCACTCATGTTTAAGAATTTTGATTCCTCTTGTAATTTCTTGACTCATTTAGTAGTCTGCTGTTTAATTTTAACATATTTGTTGATTTTCCCAGTGTTTTTCCGTTAACTTATTTTTTAAATATTTAATTAATTAATTTATTTATTCATGAGAGACCAGAAAGAGAGAGAGAGAGAGAGAGAGAGAGAGAGAGAGAGAGAGGCAGAGACACAGGCAGAGGAAGAAGCAGGCTCCCTGCAGGGAGCCTGACATGGGACTCGATCCCAGGACTCCAGGATCATGCCCTAGGCCAAAGGCAGATGCTAAACTGCTGAGCCACCCAGGTGTCCCCCCTGTTAACTTATTTCTAATTTCATTCCTTTGGCATGAGAGAACATACTTTGTATTATTTCCATCCTTTTAATATTATTGAAGTTTGTTTGGCCTAGCATATGGTCTATCCTAGAATATGTCTCATTGGTACTTAAGAAGAACATACATTCTCTTGATAGATAAAATGTTGAACATATATTGTATTTATTCAAGTCTTCCTTTTGATCTTCTGTCTAGTTCTACACAGTATTGAAAGTGGGGGTATTGATGCTTCCAACCATTATTATTGAATACTTTTCCTTCCTTCCTTTCTTTCAGACTTTCATTATTTTTAATTTCTCCACCCAACATGGGACTCAAACTCACGACCCTGAGATCAAGTGTTGTATGCTCTCCTGACCAAGCCAGCCAGACACCCCTCTTTTCATTTATATCAGGTTTTGCTTAATGTATTTTGGTGCTCAGTTGTTAGGTACATATGTTTACCACTGTTATATTTTTCTAGGTTGGCCTTTTAATGTTTAAAAAAATGTCCCTCTTTATCTCTGGTAACTTTTTGTTTTAAAGCATATTTTGTCTGATATTAGTAGAGCCACCATAGTTTTCTTATGGTTGCTGTTTGCATATTATCTTTTTCCATCCTTTCATTTTATTTCTCTTTGAATCTAAAGTGTGTCTCGGGATGCCTGGGTGGCTCAGTGGTCAAGCATCTGCCTACGGCTCAGGGCGTGATCCTGGGATCTAGGATTGAGTCCCGCATTGGGCTCCCTGTGGGGAGCTTACTCCTACTTCTCCCTCTGCATATGTCTCTGCCTCTCTCTGTGTATCTCTCATGAATAAATAAATATTAAAAAAAAAGCATGTCTCATGTAGATTGTATACAGATGGATCATGATCTCTCTTTGGGTTGTTTAATCCATTCACATTTAATGTTATTATTGATATAGCTGGATTTATGTCTGTCATTTTACCTTTTTCTTTCCTTTTTTTTAAATATTTATATATTCATGAGAGAGAGAGAGAGAGAGAGAGAGAGAGAGAAAGGGGCAGAGACACAGGCAGAGGGAGAAGCAAGCTCCATGCAGGGAGCCCGATGTGGGACTCGATCCCGGGACACCAGGATCACGCCCTGGGCTGAAGTCAGGTGCTTAAACTGCTGAGCCACCCAGGCTACCCCCTTTTGCTTTTTTCTTATAACTTTTTTTTTCCTCTAGTCCTCCATTATTCCTTTTTTTCTTTTTTTTTTTTAAAGATTTTATTTATTTATTCATAGAGACACAGAGAGAGAATGAGAGGCAGACACACAGGCAGAGGGAGAAGCAGGCTCCATGCAGAGAGCCTGACGTGGGACTCGATCCAGGGTCTCCAGGATCACGCCCTGGGCTGCAGGTGGTGCTGAACTGCTGCGCCACTGGGGCTGCCCAACTCCCATTATTCCTTTCTTTTGTGTAAGTGAATATTTTCTAGTGTAGCATTTTAATTTCTTTAATGATTTTTTTTACTATATTTTTGCATTTTTTAAAGATATCCTAGGATTTACCATATACATCTTAACTTATGAAAATCAGCCTCAGATCTACAATAGCTTAATTCCAGTGATAAAAATAAACATTTGTTCTACATAGCTCTATTCCTTTTCTCCCTCAAACTGTGGTATAATCATTCTATATATGGTATCCATGTTAAAAATCCAACAATAGTCACAATTATTACACTATCATCTGTAGTAGTTTACTCAGCCCAACATAGCTTTGCTCTCATTTACCTCCTCTGTGCTCTTACTGGCAAATACATATATTATTTTTCTATATGTAATAGGGCAAAGCATTACATATCTATTATACAATTGCTTTTTAAATTACTTAGGAGGAGCAAAATATGCATTTCTGATTATCTTTTTTATAATTACCTAATTACTTTTACTGGTGCTTTTCATTTTTTTATGTGGATTTGAATTACCTTGTTGGATCATTTGCTTGTTGGATCATTGTTTCCATTTTTATCTTGAAATGTTTTTGTTTGGCTCTCATTTTTGAAAAATAGTTTTGTTAGATATAGGATTCTTGGTTGGCAGGTTTTTCTCTGCCAACTCTGAATATGTTATTCCCCACATTCTGGCCTCTATTGCTTCTGCTGAGAAGTCAGCTGTTAATCTTACTGGGGAGGTTCCCTTGTAAGTGATGAGTCATTTTTCTCTTACTGCTTTCAAGATTTCCCCCTTATTTTTGGCTTTCAGCATTTTAATTATATGTGCCTTTTGTGGTATCTGAGGTTTTCCTACTCAAATTCACTAAGCTGCCTGATATATAGGCTAGTGTTTTTCAAAAAGTTTGAAGTTTTTACCCATGTATTCCTTGGATACTTTTTCTTTCTGTCCTTCCAGTACTCCCATTATGCATATGTTGGTGTGTTTAATGGTATCTCATATTTCTCAGAAGATGTTTATTTTTTTTAATTAATTAATTAATTTATTTATTTTTCAAAGATGTTGATTTTTATTTTTCCCCTCGTTTTTCAGCTTGAATATCTACATGGACCTATTTTCAAGTTTGCTAATTCTTTTCCCTGTCAGTTCAGATTTACTGTGGAGCCTCTCTAGTGAATTTTTAAAAATTTAAATTATTGTACAACTCTAGAATTACCACTTGTGTCTATTTCAAAATAATCTCTTTATTGATATTCTCTGTATCATGTAACACTTTCATCATACCTTCATTTCTTTATTCATGCTTTCCTTTAGTTCTGTAAACATATTTGTATTGACTAAATTCTTTTTGTTAAATCTAAATCTGTCATTCTCATAGGCAGTTTCTGTTGCCTTCTTTTTTTCTAGTGGTAGTTCATGGTTTCTTAGTTCTTTACAGGGCTTGTCATTTATTTATTTTTTTGGGAGGGGGGTAATCTCTACACCCTATGTGGGGCTCAAACTCAAGACCTAAGATCAAGAGTCACATGTGCTTTC